>NC_055687.1:27749204-29065454 GCF_017639745.1 Melanotaenia boesemani | reverse complement strand
ACACACACACATACACACACTTAGACGCCCTCCCCACGGCCGCTCTAAGCCCCTCTGAGCTATATGAAATGTAGTCGGTGCAGGAGAAACCAGATACTGCTGGCTGTGTCACATCGCGTTTGCCGCCACCCGTCAGGAGAGGGTCTGTTTGACTGCCAGACGTTATGACAGCGTCAGTCATCCTCCAGCCCAGCAGCAGGCTGCAGGACAGAGAAGGGGAAGAAGAGGAGGGGAGAGGGTAGACCGCTATCACCACCGGCTGACTAGGAAGCGGCAAGGAGGAGAGCAGAACATGAGAGATGATGACATAAATCTGTGCCAACACATCATGTTTGCTGTGTTACATTTCACATTTCTAACTTTTAGACACAGATGATATATAAAAAAGGTGATATATGCTCAAGTTTCTTCTCAACAACACCCTGTCTCGCAATCATACTCCTTAAAACACACAAAAAAAGAGGATAATGATGTAGATTTCCACCAATTGAAACACTTGCAAAGACCCTCTTGTGGCTCCATACCCCCCCCCCCCCGTATTATCTGTGTGTGACTATGTGTGTGTTTCTGTCTGGTTTGGGGATTTGACAGCTAGGAAGTTGATGATTGAGCTGCTTATCCTGTCAGACCTGTCGGCCACAGTTGCATTTTTATTTTCTTTCATGCTGCTTTATATATTTTTTAGTCTCAGCTGCAAAACAGTGTGCAGAATATCAGGCCAGGAGGAGCTTAGATAAAAGCCAGCAACTAACACATATGACAGGCAAGGACACACACCTACACACACACAGACGTGCAGACAGACAAGGAAGCACAAGTGTACACTCAGACAAACCTGCACTTCATGCCTCGCGTATGCACAGAAGATGTGACGACAGCCCAGTTTGTCTGGTCATCTGACAGCTGCTGTGAGCTCCCGTGTGGCCGGAGAGTTTCCAGACAGGAGGACAGCAGGCCCGGACAGGAGCACCTCACGCCGACCCCCACACCCCGCCTCCGCTCCACCCCCATTCGCCTTCAACCTCACCCACTGCTTCTCACTGCATTGGACAGCAACCCTCAGAAGAGCCCAGGATGAGAGGTGATGGGCAGGCCGTCTCTGGTGGGAACTTTTTACTCTTTCTCTGGCTGACGTCATAGAAAGACAGCTCTCTGTGATTTAAAAACAGGAGGCCAAGTTGAAGTAATAATCTAAAAAAAAAAAAGCATTTGCATTACTGTGATGTCTCTTTATGACTTCTGATATTCTTTTCGGATGTGTTCATAGTTATGTTTACCTTAGTTTGTCAAGTATAAAACTTTAAATGTGTCACTTGCTGTGTAATTTTATTCACTTCCACACTAGATTGTGAGTGATTGTGGTTTTTTATTGATAGGGCAATTTGTAGATACTTTGCATTGATTCCCAAACTAATGGCAGAAGAAAAAGAAAATCTTTTCAGTATTAATTTTTAAATGTTTCTTAATATTTATTTAATTTTATATTAAATTGGAATGAACCTTAGGTGATTTACCCTCAATTCATCAAAAATTGAAAACGTCATTTGTTGCATCAGTTTTTATGCGCAGAACCTTGGTCTTCAAAAGTGCTGCAGTGCTGGAGTATTAAAATAAATACATATTTATGTATAATGTAGGATCTTGCTTCTTATAGAACATGTGCTTGTATGAAGCTGAAGAACATGAACAGTGCACATTGGATGGCAACTGGAAGGCAAATCCTTGCCTTCTGCTCTTTGAGTGCTGCTGTCAGTCTACCTTGCAGCCATTCTGCGTGTCACTACTTCGGAAATGAAGCCCCCACCATTCCTGCAAATGATTAATAAACAAACCTATTAACAATGCAGCGCACATTCCACAAAAGGTTCATTTTCGGAAATACAATCTCCCTTTTGTTAATAATGTCCATAAATCATGTGAGGATGTCACTTAACGCAAGGTTAATGAAACACCGCTAATGCCTGGCTAATCTATCCTGAGTCAGAAAGCTGCTGTAACTGTAATTCCTGGTTCTCTAAACTCTTTTTCCAGGGGATTCTCACCACATGATTGATGGACGTGGGACAGAGGATGTCCATTATTTTTAAGTGGAACACAGAAGCAGAATGTGGGGTCAGCTGTGGGCCGGACTCAGAAAGCTTTACCTGTCCAAATAGCTAATGAACCCCTGACAAGATATATGGGAACACTTTGGGAGAATATTTAAGTATGACATAACAACTTGATAATGGATTTACTGTGACGCTCTGAACCATTCAGTGACATTCAGACTTTAACTTGTGCCGATCTTTACATATCTTTCTCTTTACTTCCACTTTCCAGCTGTCAGGCCGCCCTATTAAGCAGAGTGTTATTTTTTTATGTGTGTGCATTGTGTCTGTGTAAGCATGGCGTGGTGTAAGCACAACATTAGGGGAGATGTTTATTGTAATGTGAGTGTCTGGTGCCAGCTGAGCTGAGCTGCAAGCTGTTTGGAGAAGCGGATGACTGTTTGATTGTTTGATGACAATGTGAGCCTTGCATCTTTCTTCCTTTCGTCTGCGTCTCTGAAGAATGCTGACATTAAATGTTTGATGTTGGCATGCACAACTGATGTACAAATAAAAACCTCACCGGTGAGAATTTTTTCTTTTTTTTTCCTTCTTGCATTTTTACGATACATTTGTTGTTTCTGTTGTTTTCAGATTTAAGTTTTAACCCCCCCTCTCATCCCTACTTACAAAAGTTTGCTTTTTCTTTTTTTTTTTGAAGCAGAAAAGCCTCATAATGGAGGCACAAAAAGGGAAAATCCACTCAGGGTTGCATATGGACGTAGGAATAACTGCTTTCCACTTGAACACCTCTTGATTTTTAATAGGGGGAGGTGTACACGGCATAACGCTATAATGCCAAAGAGAAGTGCAGGTGCTGGTAGAGGAGACGCAGGTCAATATAAGTCCTAATAAAGCGTGAGTTCATTTCCCTGCTGCGCTCCCCCCTGGCCACCGGCTGCTCCATATACAAGTCAAATCGGCTTTTTGCCTCCCAAAGCCCTTTGATTTATGACCAGGCTCCATTGACCGGACCAGCTAGTTTTCATTTTTGTTAAATCGCGTGGCCTCTTAAATGAAACTATTGATTTAAAGTCAGCTTACTGAGGATTTAATTTGTATTTGGAAAATTAAAGCAGGTAACGCTTTATAATTTCACACTACAATGGAGTAGAACCAGTTATCTCCTATTCTTCGACTTGTATTCAAAGAATAGATGCTAGCCCCCCACACACCCAAAGCACACACCTATTCCCCTTTCATTTCTCACTCTATCTGCTTTAACTGGTCAGCTTTGTTGCTGTTAATGAATTTTGGACAGAGAGAAGAGGGATTTATACCCTTGTAACTTCATTTCAGGACTGCTGCTATGGGATATTGGGGGTTCACTGCTGTCTTTTCCCTGATGTTCTGCAACCCTCCAGCTCACATTTACATTGTCTTAACTTTGAGCTGGTCAGCACCTCACCAGGATGCTGCTGTCTTTTCATCAGGAGCAGACTAGATGAAGGCCTTCCTGTTAGATGATTTGCTTCTTGCTGGTTTGTCACCACCGTTCAACTTTTCACAAAAGTTGGGGAAATTATGCATCCAGTCGCAGACAAGGGAACAGCGAACACAACACGCCACGACTGCACTCTGGTATTTTAAAACTGCACAGGGAAACTGTTTGTCTCTCCATCACGTGATCCTCACTGACACCTTCACCACCCTTTTTGAGAAAAACCTGAAATGATGTGCTTCACCTTTTAGAATATAGGAATCACATCTCTTCCCCAAAAGAGGAAGCTACAATTACAGCTCAAAAACACTGACATATTTGTTACTGATTGTCCTCCATTTGTGGGGGAGAAGACATGCTCACTGTCGGCCTGTCTCCGCTTTGTCTCCAGGCCTGCTTTCGCCGTCTCCTCTGCTGACACCATGGCAGCCAGGCATCCCTCCTTGCCATCCCGCTTACCTCTCCCCACTCCTTCACCCCTCACCCTGCCATAAGCTCCTTCACCAAGCCCCTCATTAACCCCTCCCTTTTCCCCTGGCATTGAAAAGGCCCTGTCTCTAAACCTGTCCCTGCATGTTCAGCCGAGTTTTCAGCGGCGAACATGTGGGCGGATGGGTGGATCCCATTCCCCGTGCCCCCCACTCTGACTGTTTTATATTATATTTAGTAATAATAATCACAGTTATCGGGCCTCCTCCTCCTCCTTCTTTTTTGTTAAAGCCTCCTGCTAACAGGGCAGAGGGACAGCATTGCTGTCTCCCCAGCATTCTCACCTCCAAAACGGCTGCGTGTGTCGCTCACCCTCCATAAAGGAAAGGGAGGAGTGGCGGGAGGGGGTGGGAAGCTCTAGGGTGTCATTAACTCCTTTCTTATCCCTAGGAGGAAACAGCAATTTGACTACCATGATCCTGACTTCTTACCCTCCCCATCGTCACCCCAGCCCATCTAACGTCCCCTCCACCCCTCTGGTGTGCCCTCCAAAATCCCCTCACTCTCTATGCTTCTTTCCATCCCCGCGACCCCGGAGCACCCCCACCCCCGGGGCGCTCCATAACTGTTTATTAACACGTCTTTGACTTCACTAGACTCTTTAAACTGAGCTCATTCCGCCACCCACCACCCTAACTCAGACATCTCACACAGCCCATGTTTGCACTTTCATTATCAGGGACCTGTTAGAGCTCAGGATTCCTAACCCTTACTCTGTTAATGAAGATAAAAAAGCTCTAATTTCTGTCTGTACTTCCTGTAATTTTAACTTTTTTTAGTGTAAAAATGAAAACTATCAATTCTTTAATTCACCTTATAAAAACAGTGTGCTATACAGTAGGTAAAATGTTATATTTCTGTAAACCTAATGTATGTTTTGCCAACTTACTCAGTTTAATTTAAAATGAGCTGACAGATGAGTTTAAAGATTGTTGCTTAACATCATACAATCATACAATCTTTATTTTCTTTGACTTCTTCTTGTTGGACTCCTTGAAAGTCGAGTGTTTCCATAAAGCTTTATGTTAGGTTAGTTTTACTTTTCTTTTCACCTGAAGGCTGACTTTCAGTAGTCTAGAAGCTAAATTAAAGATGCTGTGGCTCAATGGAAGGGTAGAGATTTGGCTTTCATGAGTGGCAAAATATCACATCTGTAGAGGAAAAGGCTGCTCTGGATTCACAAAAAGACAAGATGAAAGACTTATTACAAAAAAAACCTTCTCTTTTATGTCTATTAACTTGTTATAATATTTGAGAGCCAAATTTGAAATAAGTTGTGCTGTTTTTTTTTTGTAATACTTTGTCACACGCACTTTGTTATTAGATTTTTCCTCAACAAATCATTGTAAAAAATGTTCATAATTAAAATCACAAACCATTTTAAGTATGGTGAACCGGTTCTAACCTTCATTACCCTCCTGAGGCCACAAGCTGCAGAGCCAGGCAGGGTGCACAGCTCTCCCTGTGCTAACAGCCTGTGACCTGCTCAGTGTTGACTGACCAATAGGCAAAGATCTGCCCCAAGGACACGCCTGAAAGGCCGCCCAGCTCATTTACATAGAGGCAGAAATGCATACAGAAATGTAAAAAGGAGACAGAAATAAATAGTTGAAAATGACAAAAGAAATCTAAATTTCTGTTATTTTATTTAATTTTTTTAGATTTCTTAATGGGATTTTTTTTTGTATATTGTTTTTGTACTTCAATTTATTTATATTATTTTTATATTTCTGTATTTATTTTAACTTTTGGCAAGTTTGGTCCTCCATATTTAAGTGCCTGGTTTATACAGGGTACAATTATCAACTGAATGTTAGAGATGTGAACTGCAATAACACTGATGGCCACAAGGGGCTGACTCTGAAATATCTCCAAGGTGGGTGTGCACCAATCACTGTGCCATTAGACATCATCTGGAGTGGTGAAACATTCAACATGGCTGCCCTCACAAGTTGTGGGATAAGGAGTAATAGAATAAATGTTAAATTACATTCTGTAGATAAATAGAACAAGGACCTATGAAAGAATTATGATGTTAATATCAGGTCCGAAATCTCTACAACCCTCATCCTCAATGCAGACCAGAAAGAGCAAGTATTTATAACAGGTTCAATCATGGGCATAGAATTTGGTAGGGGCGCGATGGGACATGTCCCTCCCAATGTCCACCAAGTTCTGGGTTGTCTCTTCCATTTTCCGTGAGTCATGACTGGCTCTGCCAGCGTGAGTGGCTGTCCCTCACTGTCACTCCCTCTGTTGAAAGAGCTTGAAGCACAAAAAGTCACAAAGAAATCATTTTCCCAACAGCTACTGAGTCATTAATAATGACAATAATAATAGTCACTAAGCAAAAATCTTTCTTCCTTAGCACGCATCACTGTGTTATTTTGTCAGGTGACAGAATAAAAGCTGTCAGGCAGTTCACAGAGAGGATGAGATGCTGAGTGAGACGGGTGAGTTTTAATAAGCAGAGTCCTGACTTTGGCGATATAATTAAATTACACTTAATAAAAGCCATTCTGAAGTTTTTACCTGACCCTAAAATAATGCTGTACAGGCTTTCTTGTTTGGTACAGAACCCTGCAAAAATGGACCGAAACCATTTTAAAAATGTTGTTTAAATGAAATTGAGAGTAATAATGATGTAAAATGTAAACATTAAGTATAGCATCACAAATTCTATGCAACTGCAATGAGTCAAAAGAGATTACATAAAGATTTCTTTTTAAGAATTACAACTAGAAGAATGATGACGTGCTGTGTAACTGCTTTATCACTGTGTTTTCAATTATATCTTTCAATGGTCATTTTCCTTCAAGGTTTCAGTTCATTAATGAAATTAAGTTGTAGGTCTTCTTTTCCCTGAATAGATATTATAAACTTCTACTTGTTCAGTGTTCATTTTTCTCAACAATATATGTCAAACACACATCTGTCATGAGTGCAAATAAACACTAGTCTCCCTGGGACTTTTATGTCCCTGCAAAAGTCAAAATCAAACTTATGCTTTCAGATTGAATCAACCATACTCTGTTTGGCTCTTTTCCTTTTAAGTGTATAAAAAGACAACTCTATTTTTCTGCATCTGTTCATGCAGTCAATGGACAACAATTTGTCTCTATTCTATATATATGGCCATTGTGACAGCTGTGCTTTTACACTCAGTTGTAGTTGTACATCTGTAGACACCATGGGCCCTCTATAATGGAAATAAACATTTTTTTGTGTGTGTACGGTTGAATGTTTTAAAAGACAAGCAAGTTCAGTACCACAGTTTTGTGTCTTAGGTTGATTTGTCAATTGAGGACATCTTGGTAAACATCACACAGTATGCAAGATTGTTCTCATTCTAAGACTTTTAGTGAGCATTTTAATTGGGGATTGAGCACCAGTGTGGGGCCTTGATTGATCTCTTCATGGGGCAGGAAGCTGGGACGATTCAGGATAGTAGTATCTGACTGACTGTATGACAGTCCCAGAGGGAGCTTGAGCTTGGGTCTTTGGGCTGGGCTGCCAAGTTCATCTCTCTGTCCTACCATAAACATCACAGTGCAGTGATGTCTTTAAAAGGTCCTGAATGACATCTGGGAGTGCAGGAACACTGTCATTAATCATGAAGTTGATTCTCATGGAAATCACCCCAGGCCCATGCAGAATGAGAGGAGGAGGAGCTAAAAACCGTGTGAAACAAACTCTGGCCAAATACACAAAGATGATTGCTCACAAGGGGATTTTTAATCTATCAGGAAGAGGGGGATTGTGCTTAGCACAAAGGTTTTCTTCTTGTGCCAGTGCTTAACTCCATATTTGAAATCTATAGCTTATAAATTGGCAGCTGAGATTGTTACAATATAATACAGGGCATGCAACCTTATAAAATGTCGTAATGAAGTGCAAGATATTGAACTAATTTGGAAGAACACATTGATTCTTTTATATGTAAGTCACTTATATGAACATTTTATAGACACCAAAAGGTGGAAAAAAGTCCTCTACAACATGTAGGTTGTGGTAGAATGAGCAACATCCGTAAATGACGTAAGTGTTGAGCTCGGTGATAAGTGTGAGGTGGTAAATGCAGGATTATACTTGATTTAATGGGATATTGGGCACAGAATCAGTTACTCTGATTTCCCACAGGAAACCCTCTCTATCTATTGTAAATGCTGTGCATGTAACAGCATAGGTAATTCATCCAGGGGAACATTCAACTAAACAGATCTCAATGATAAATGCAGGCTTTGGAAAGACGTAGACAGATGTACGTTTGTATAAGAAAAAAAAAGGATGTGCGCCAGGTTTGAGAAACGGTAGAATTCACAACTCTACCTCTCCATAACAAAGCCTTGGAAAGTTGAGGCTGACACCCTCAAAAATGAATGAAAGTTCAATAACACTCTGAATGTTTGTCAGAGCTGCATTTTATACTGTTTGGCATAACTGCCTTCCCTAAGCCATAAGTCTATGCCAGCATTAAAAACAAATAGCCGACTGGAAAAGAAAAAAGAAAAAAGGCAAGGAAGGAGGAAATTTGCCCGAGTGAGGAATTGATTTTTGTCCGGCCCAAGAGAGTACTTCATTCTTGGTTGCGGCAGCAGGAGGGCTCCAAGACGTGTTGTACTAACAGGAGAGCAAAGGCACCCATGCAAAACAATTTTTTAACAGCGCCTGGAAAAATCACCCATTCCTGTGCTGTTTTTTTTTTTTTTTTTTTTTCTTTACAGATGACACAATACTTTCCACTTTCTCGTCACTGGGAGCACCTCACGGACACTTCTCAGATTTAAAGCTGCAGCAGTGCAACGTGCCATCTTTTGCTATGCAAGCAAATCCCTATGTTAGATTTACAGTAAAAGCGAGCCTATGACTCTTACAGAAACATAGACGATTTCCCACAGGAGACATATATGTCAGACTCAACATTCTTTCCCCCCAACAATTCACACCCTGTGCCCCACATGTCTGAATTAATTGCAAATCCCTGTATTTTGTCTTTATGTATCATTTGCAACAGGCTATTGATTTTGATTCCATATGATTATGGCAAATGATAATACAATCCTCCCCATATAATTGAATATCTCTACTCTTACTCTATCAAAACACAGGATACAGATAGAGTGTATACTCTGGCTGTCACTGTTTCTGTCCACCTCAGCAGAAGCGGCTGGTTTTATAGGGCTGGTAAGGAGCGGAAAATGTGAATAAGCGATTTTGGAAAGCCTGACTCCCCTCTGCAGTGCTAATTTAGTGTGAGAGCTAAGTGGCTCATTTTTATGTGAACACCATTGTGTTCCTAACTGTGCAGCAAACAATTGCTGTTCCAAGGCAAAGAATGACACAATGTGAACAATGGAACAATGAAGGCCTTTTTTCTGTCTTGCTGCCCGGAGGAAGAAAAAAATAAAAAAACATAAAGGATCTTCACAAAAACAAAAAAAAAACAAAAAAAAGAAAAGAAAAGGACGCCGAGTATAATTGTTTTCTGAGGCTGTGATTTTTGGATACGTTGAGGACTCTTATTTTTCACAGAGACAGGATGATGCCACGAACACAAGAACCTGAAGCGTGTGTCGGTTGCACACAATCACACAGACGTACGAGCATGCCTGGCTCATGTACACGTGAAAACACACTCTCAGGTGCACGTACACACAAGTGGGTAGGAAGCGGCGCCGCCTGTTGTCATGCGTGTTAGTGTGTATGTTGACAGGGATCAGCGATGGGTGTTAAAACATTTCAGGCCCCTGCTCTCCCCGCAGCCATAGCATTGACAGTGTGAGTCCTGCCACTGAGCAGCCTAACCTGACACTATCTATCACTGGGAGCATGCAGGAGTCAATGCTACACTGCACACACAGACACACAATCTCCCTCACTGTCTGCCGCACTCTGTCTCACTCCTGCTTGGCTATTTCATTCCTTCTCTGGGTATTTATGTCTCTCTTCTTCGTCCCTCCTCTAGAAGACACTGAAACCCACACACACACACATATAACTACTCACATGCAGGCCAGACTGAGGATTCCTGGAAGTCTTCCATGCACGTCATCAATCAAAATGATCATATTAGGTTTGTGCACATAGCTGTGATGATACCATGGATTTTGTCCTCTCGTGCTCTGTCCGGTAACACATAATCAGCTAGTGTGTTAAACTTTGTGTGTGTTTTGATCTCATTCGCTTCCACTACAACACTTCACTCTTTCCAAGAGCTGTATCCCCAGGGTGGCTCGTACAGTATAGGCCTACATCTGTTTTATGATATACAATGAAACACAACACCTCACCCACACGCTAATGTAACAGATTCACAGTATGACAAGGAATTGACACGGTGTATTTTCCCAGAAGGTTTCACTCTTAACAGCTACAGCAACTCCCCCACCAACCTCTAACACCAATCCAACCCAACAGCAACCCCCCTGCTCCACCATTCCCCTCCCTTTCAGCTCCTCACCCCGCTAACATGGACAGCCCATAATAGCAGACATGAATCTGTGTCTCCCCTTGCTCCAAACAGATGCTGGCTGTCCATAAATCACATGCCTCCATTTTGTTGAGGAGAACAAAAAGCGTTGTTTCTGTGGGCCTGGTAATAATCCCTGTGCCCCATGTTGTGTTTTGTCTCTGGGCCGGCTCTCGTCTCCCCTCTCCTCTGTCACACTCCGGCTTCTCCACATGCATTACAATAGGGGCAGCCAGGTGATGAATATTTGTGTCTGGCCTGCCGTTAAGATTTCATTAATCACCCCAAGACTTGAGAGCAAAGCAGCGTACCTGGCCGGCCAGCCGGCAGCGAGGCCCTCCCTGTACTACCTCCTGGGGACGACACACAGCCATGTTGCGTTATGTTATGGCAAGACTTATTTGTTGTATTTGCTTCTCCTCTCTCTCTCTGTCCTCTTGTTTACATGCTTCCAAGTAATACTGTTTCTCCAAAAGAAATAAAGAATGATATTTGCTGAAAGAAGCATAAAAAAAAAAAAAAAAAAAAAAAAGTTCAATAGCAAAAAAAAACAAGCGTATATGTCAGCAGGGGCTTCTTCCAGAGAAGTTGTTGATCAATATCAAATGGCTCATTGTATATATGGCCAGGTGTGGAAAGTCATTCTGAATTCTGTTGTAGAAGACAGAGCTAAGTTGGCACAGGCAGAGAAATTACAGGCAGCAATCATATCTCACAGCAAAGTAAAACGTGTTATATCACAACAAGAAACCACAGATTTGTTTAATCTATGAGTTTCTCTGCAAAAAGAACCTGGTGTGTCTCCCAAATGAGACTGTGACTGCTGCGTCCAAACTTGATCAAAGCATTTTAGACTTTTTGATGGTCTTTCTAAGTTTTTTCAGTCACTCATTTTCAGTTCAGTCAGTTCAGTTTAAGTCATTTAACGGCGGCCTACAAGTCATTCAGGCATAGAAAAAAGACTCCCAACTCAATAAATGAACCAGTATTTTATCAATACATAACAGACAATTTAACAAAGATCCAGTTACTAGCATAATTTGTTTGCATTTTATTGCAAACATGAAAACAACAAAGAGAACAGTTTGATAAACATTAAACAGGACTGCACCAACAAGGTGATTCCCAAAAAGCTATTAGTTGAAAACTTGGTATATTCTGGCACAGTGGGCAAAAATTTCATGAAAATGGACACAAAAAGCTTTTTTCTCTCTTTGAAGTAGCTATATAAAATTTCACATAACCCAGTTTTCTCCAACCATTTAAACACAGCATGTTTGGGGGGGAAGTGTGAGGAATCTTGAGGTGTGAAACAGCGTGCACACAAGCTGATCTATACACAAATGCAGACTGATCTGTGCACATCAGGCCATTCGTGTAGCAATTTGTATGCACAAGAAGCTTTTTTAACACCGAAATTATCACATCTGTGAGGTTCAAGCTAAATATCTGTTTGACAAATATGATTGTTAATGCAGTTTGTAAATTGTGAATGTGTAAAGTTATTTTCTGTGTTTGTGGATTCGAAAACATATTTGCAAGTACCCTAAGTTCCTCATAAATGTGGCAGTGGCAGCAGGTAATAGGGAGTGACAGGTTTAAGAAGTTTTTATTTCATTATGTGTCACATGTAATATTATAACGTTTGGTAGACATAAGATATTGTGCATCTCCGGGTCATAAACCAGCAGAATTTTGGGGTGAACAGCTTTACCTGATCAAAACTTTTATGAGCATTTGACTCCTGTGGTTGTGTTACTCACAACCCAACTGCAGTCATCCCTGTTCCTTTTTCTTCACTCTTCTCCCCTCCTTGCTTTTTATGGCGTTGGTGAGGGAGTAACAGATGGGGAGACAGAGTGCGGGAATGATGAGGACGTAAAATGTGCAACGTTTACTCATTCGCTTCTTTATTGTCTTTCGCTGCAGGAGCGAAGTGAGGGAGTGAGCGAAAAACAAACCGGTGGGTACAAGGACACGGGCCTCCTGAGCCTCATTCACCAACCAATCGGCCTTGATAGGATCCACCAGCTGCCAAGGATACACCTACTCCCCCTCTCCATCTTCTCTCTCTCTATCCACCCTCGTCTCCCCACCTGTTCACCCTCTGTCAGTCAATTTTCACTCTCTTTTTGCTTGCTATTTGCTCCTCTTCCCTTTACTGCCCTCCCCCTTCCTTCTTTTCTTCCTGTCTGTAATGCCTAGCAGTGATGGATAGACATGTGCTGGCGTACAGAGGAACCTATTTGGACTGGTGTGTCAGCCCATCTTTATCAAATGTTGCAGAGGTATATTCTCTTGCTATGCTTCATTACTCTGGAATGGCGGGCCCTGAAATGTTTGACTGCTCTGTCTTCTCTCTTCAGAACCCCCTCCACGTCTTCCCTCCTCCTCCTCCTCCTCCTCCTCCTCCTCCAGCCCTCTCCCTCTCATTTAGTGGTTGTAAGCTGTAGCGTTGGAGCTCTGGAGTGAGTGCAAGTATTGCTGTCCCTTTTCCACCAACTGGCCAAGGGAACACAGCAACGCCTCGGGGGGAAAGATATCGATTCCATCGCATGGCTGGGGCCCTAACAAAGCCCCTCCTTCACCTGCCCACTCTCATGACAACCAGCTTCCACACTGCACCGCCATTGGCCGAGCCTCTGCCAATCAAAGTACTAGCAAAAGCTCCTGTTTGAGCATGACCTCAGGATGACATCACAGGGAAGGCATTAAAGTAATAATGAGCTTGCTAGTACAATACAGTAAAGGGCAGGGCCACATAAAGGCTCATCAATCAGCACATACACCAAATTTAAATTGAGGCGTTTCACTCTTAGTTGAACTAGGGGTCATCTTTCTCAGAGAAGCGTCTTATGGAAAAAGTTTTCCCACTGAGTCTATCTGTTCTGTCATAATGTTCTCAGTATATCTGCTCTACACACCTTGTCAGTAAAATCTAGGCTGAATGTGTGTGTGGATGAAGGTATATCATCTCGCAGGAAATGGGGATCAATAGTAAATCCTCCTGAGCTGGAGGTATTTCTCCTGAGAGGTAGGGACTCTAAGCCAAATCAATGATAACCACAGAGAGCAGCTCAGGCTTGATGGAAGTTTGGACTGATGGAAACCCGACGAGGGCCGAGTTATAGCAATTATCATAAGGAAGAAGATGACACTTGTCCAAAAGCTAAAACTTCAAGCAGAAATATCTCCCCATAGGTTAACCTTTGATCAGCTGGGGCTCATCTATTGTGTTATAGTCATAGTGTTTTCTATGAATGACTCTGAGCATCATCTAGGTTGGAGCTAAACATAAGGGCAGCAGGTTCAAATGTGAGATTTGCTGCAGTCATATTGAAGCTTTCCCAGAGGCCTGTGGAGCCTGCATTCTTCCACTGGCCCCCATTTGGACCTGACTGGCCTTTCCTCAAATAGTCATTTGGCCCCATAATCCACGATAGGAGACAAGGGCACTATGGGATCAAAGGGAAGGCAAGAAACCCTAAAGAAGCCATAACTCTGTCGTTTAATTGTGTTTCGAGTAAATGTCAGAGCACCCCAGACGTCTGGGAATCATCTGCCTCCCTCTAATACCACTTATTGTCATTCTATCAAACAAAATCACATTTGAACCAAAATATTTGGTGGGAGATTCACTCCGTGCAGAGCACTAAATTAGAGAATAAATGTAAACGAGGAGCTGTTTTATGGCAGACACAGTAAACATGCTGTAAATTGGATTGTCATTGGTTCATTTCTTTAAAAAGCTGCAGAGAAATGTGTGCTGGATGTTGAAGGGAGAAGTTGTGTTGATCATCTGCTGCAGAATTACTTTATAACTAGAGTGAAACAGAGTGGCTCATGTGTCTGTGATAATTAGGACTGTATTCTGTTTTGCATAATCACCCAGAAAGATTAAAAAAAAAAAAAAAAAAAAAAGTTAAGATGAGACAGTATCAAAACAGTGATAACTGCACGGGTGGAATGTTATCAATATATCTGCTTCGCATCCTGAATTCTCCCTCATATTTTGACAACCTATATAGCACATTTAACCTTCAGTGTCTGTTTCTCAAATGAAATTGCTCGGTGGAAAAGAAAGGAAAAAAAAAAAAGGAAAAGAAAGACTCATATTACCGTGAAAAAAGATGGCTTTTCTCTGGAACAATAAGCAGTCCTTGAACTCCACGTCATTAAAGTGAACGCCATCATTTCCTTTCATTAAGATGACTGTGTGCAGACACATATTGCAGTTGGAAAGCGAAGCTGCGGCAGGAGACTCATTTAAAACCGCCCTAATCTGGAAAATGATCCTAATGTTTCTCAAATGTTATATCCTCCCAACCTAGCATGTGAGATGCTTAAGAGAGCTGTAAGATTTTGAGGCATTTAAACAAGTCTCTGCTTTAAAAAAATACACCCTGAGATCTACTTTTGCTGCTTCCCCATATATTGCCAATATTTTTGACAATAAATACTGAAAAACTGGATAAAATTCATATCTTCTTCCCGCCTGAGATTATGGTTATCTCATGCAAAAAGGGCCGCTCATAAATTGTGAGCCTCCGTTGCCGCTTCTTCTTTGTTGGCATCAAAATGTAGAAATAGCCATACCCTCTTCTGGTTTCCTCATTTGACTCAATGGGTGTGAAACAGTCCCTCATATCCCTGTCTTGTCTATAAGAGATGAAATGACTTTAAGACTGTGCAGTGTTGCCACAGGCAGGTCGGCTGAAAGGCTATTTTAGGAGAAATGGACATGGACATAAATATCCTTGCGGGGTGCTTTGTAATAAAAAAAAATAAAACAATGTTATGAAATGCAGTGAAACATAAAGAGAGAATGAAGGAGGGGGTGGTGGTGGAGTGGACGTATCCATCAAATTAACACATCAGTGGCTTTGATTGTAATCTCTCGGCCCTGGCTCTTGCTCTGCCACGCTAGACAAGCAGCCAAACGTGATTTATCAATGCAAAGCTAATGGCATCAATATGAATCTAACTAAAAATCAATATTTCATTACCAAATTGTTAGCGAGAATGAAGAAAAATGGCCACGGCCGGAGCGTTCTCCAGGGTAGGAGCATCTGGAGTTCAATGTGACAAGATGAGCGATGCGTGACTCGGGGCTCGAGGAAGGACACGGCGAGGACAGGACTCAGTCTGGGCACACTTTGAACTCTTCCTCTCTCTGTCTTTCTTTCTCCTTCTCCCTCCTCCTTGTTTCAGCCACTCCAATATTGTTCGCTCCACTTTATTATGTTTTCGCTGTTCACTTCCTCTCCCCCACCTTCTTCTTCTTTCCTTCTTTCATATCTTTATCACACCGTTTCCTCTATCAATCTCCCCTTGTGTGTCAGCGAGGGTGTCGACGGAGGACCACACAGTGTTTCACATTCCTCCTCAATTAATGACCAACTCGAACATGGAGCCACTCAATCTCTCCCCCTGCCGCCACCTCACCCCAACCTTCCTGCTCACACACACACACACACACACACACACACACACACACACACACACACACACACACACACACACACACACACACACACCATTTCAATTATTTTTGCTTCCTTTGAAGACAAGTCAGCATTTTTTTATCTATTCCCCTTCCTCTTCAGTCTCTCCCAACCTCTCTCCCTCCCAGTGGATATATCTCCCAAGGCTCATCACACGTTCTCCTAACCAGCGCTGCATGGCTTCCCCTGTAATGAGTGTTAGAGAGAAAGAGCAAGAAAGAGAGAAGGAGAGAGGGAGGCTGGGTTGATGGTTAAGACACCTACCTTTGGACTAGATCACGCCTCCCTCAGACGTGACCTTCACTTTATTTATATTCTAGTTTTAAGTAACGAGTATTTATTAGGGAGGGCCAGTGATTGTGGAGCTCTGTCAGGTAAGTAATGATGCACCTTTGTGCTTGTGCAGCAGCATCACTTGCAATTAAGAACAAACACCCCTTCTCTTTCTTCCCCTCTGCATCATCCCATCAGGCCCTTCAAACATACACATGCATGCTCCCTCCTCCTTCAGTGTTTGGACGTACTCCAGTCCTACCTTCTTCCACTTCTTCCTACAGTCTCCCCCTACTGCATCTGGCTCATTTATGTTTCTCCTGGGAGGAGGTGGTAATGTCCGAGAGGCCCATTTCTCTCTAGGATGAGCGGACAGGTCCACTCCTCCGAATGAAAAGGGGAAGGGGGTAGTTGTAAAACATGTGTCATTACAGTGTCAAAACACCATGCAAGCACAATGACTCCATCCTCCATCTTTCGACTTCGATGTTTCGGAGGGAATTCATCCCCTAATTTATGGCTCATGAGATAAGCATCCCTGAACTGTGCTGGTGTGCTAAAGGGCTGGCAATGACGGATATCATACAAGGGAGAAGCGGCTAATATGAATGCTAATATCGCCCCTGACATACAGTAAATCGACCCTGGGTGTGGAACATACGCAGCTTTGGATAAAGTGTTCATGTTTCCATTGGTGGAAGATTAACCTGCTATGGATTTTATTGACATTTTAGCACCAAGGAGCGGGAGTGTGGGAAGGAGAGTGTGTGGGTGTTTGGAGGGGTGTAAGATATGGTAGCTTTCACCACAAATACCGTGTAAATAAAGACAACACTGTTTTCTCATGCATACAATATGGAAAACCATGCAAAAACAGCAAACATGAACGGCATACCTTTCTCTTCTAAACACCAAATAGGACACAGATTCTTTGTTAAAGTGAATGTGATGCACATAGAACTGTGCAAGTAAACATACAAAGGGTTCAGAAATATGTGCTCATATTACAAGTACTTAGATCTACTAACAGATTACATACTTTACTGTAGCTGGATTGTTATTTGTGCTCCATTCATATGCAAGAAACAATATTATAGCTGGTCACGATGATGCTTCTTTGTTATCACTGCTAAGAATGATTTTTAACAAGCAGTTGTTTTAGTTATTTTCTCTTTTAAATGGAAATCTTAAAGCAATACTACAGTTTCCAACCTTAAAACTGTGCTTCTGAATAGTTTTGATGGCACCTTGAGGTTCATTATGCACATTTTTGGGGGCCATTATAGCTCTGCAGGGCCCCGGGGCTAAGAAACTGCACATCACAACTTTGTATTCCAGCTCAGAAGATCATGTGACAGCTGCATTTTGACTTATGGCACCATGTCACATGACAACGTTACAATAACTGAATATAAACACAGTGGCTGTTTTGAACGAGGACCATGGCTAATTCAGCAAGGAAATGCAAATGTTTTTCTCCATCTGAAGCAAGTCAAACCTAAACAAATTTCTTTATAGTTCTGGCTAATACTATATACCATGATTTTTACACCACATCACTTTGTTCATCAGCCACTTATTCACTCTTTCACTACATCTTCTTAACTGCAAAATGTCCTTAATGAAACACAAATGCAATAAGAATACAGGCTATGTTAGGGCAGACCGAGTCTAAAAGCGAGATGGTGTAAAACAAAAATCATAATATAGCCTTCACTCAAACCTCTGAAATCTTTTAGGTTTTAATTGTATGAAATAGCTAAAAATAATAGCTCTTTCTTTGGTCCCTGAACATTAGTTAGCTTGGTTTGCCTCTCCTTCTGATATGAGACCCGTCTTATTTTTCAAACAGAGATCCTTCTGACAGCTGCCTACTGCACCTAAGATACAGATTACACAACTTTTCTTTAAAAGAACACAAATAAAAAAATAACCAAGCAAGAGACATATTTAATTAATCAATAAATAAGAGGAGAATGGGTATTTGTATGGTTATAATGTGTGTAAACGGTTTAATGGGATAAGTGAAATATGATGATGTTTATTCTGAACTAGCTTTCTTGTGCATGTTATCCTTCATTGTTATCTTTCTAACTGTAAAATATGCAATCACATCTTAAAGAAAAGAGTGATCAGATAAATGAATGATTGCATTTTGTATTTCTCTCTTTAGTCATTTAATTGAATTCATCTGCAGTGGACTTGTTGCTCAGGCCACACACAACCTTGTAGTCCACTGTGGCTGTGCATAAATAGGAGTGTGTGTATCAGAGTGGAGTAAAGCATGACTTCAGCTCATGTCTCAGAAAGGAGGCTAACAAGACTTTCGTTTTGTCTTAATGAATAAATTAGAAAAGGTAATGCATAATACATAGCTGATCCCATGTTGGATGGAGTGATAGATAATACATATCTTTCATTATTTATTTAATGATATTAACTTGGTTGGGAGGTTTGGAGTTAAGAGTACAGGATATGTAGAACCTGATTAGAACAACAATCAGGCTGAATTACCTTAAATCTGACCAACACAACAATCTGGCTTTTAGGGAAATGTTAAAGGACTCTCAGTAAAGCAAGCTACACCCACTATCCCTAAGTGGCAACAGCCTGTAAAAGTAGACCAATCCATAGTTCCGAAGCTTAAAGTTTACATATATGACCCTGAAGGCACCTTATAATGACTTCCAGATTGTAAACTGTGAAGAACAAAATGTCATGCAGACTTTTATAGACTTGGTTGCTTCTTATTGCATATTACTCAAGATATTGCCTTGCAACAAGAAGAAGGGTGATCGTTAACTCACATTTGGCATGCCTGCGTGGATGGAAACATCTTTCCAAGATACAGTTTAGGGAATTCAGAGATGCAACAATAGCAGCTGCATTTTCTTCAACACATTGACAAACTGTCATGAAATAGATTTCAGAGCTCAGAGGTACCCTGGTCACATTGCTTCTGAAAGGGCCATAACACATTATTGCATCATTTTCCCTGTAAGAGTACTATGACATTTCACATAGAAATACTCTGACATGTGTTATACACAGCTTCTAACTTAAAGAGCAAGTTGCAGACTTCCAAACACTGTAGCTAGTGTAGCACACATATGCAGAACGTCTTATAATTATGAGCATGACAAGCACTGAAGAGAAAAGGACATGAATAAGGAGAACAAAAACAATTTTGGAGGGAAATTTTTAAACGGTGTGATGAGAAGATAACTGGTGTCACGCCAGTTATCTTGATAAGTTTATGATGTTTGCAAATATTTGCAGATGTTGTGCTCAGAGAACAGTAAAGTTTGCCAGTAAAGTTGGTTTTCTTTGTACTTGTACTTGCAAAAACAGGACCTTATGCTCAAGGATTAACCAGTTGAAGAACATCTTTTAAGTCCAAGAGGCCTTCCAAAAAAGTAAAGGTTGCTCCAGAGGGAAACCAAAAACAACATAAGAAAAACGCTATTGTTCAGAATGATTCCTTTTTCTGCGTAGTTTCTGTACTTATGTCATTAAAAACTGATCAGCAACCTTTCAAAAATAAATTTCCATTAAATATTTGTGGTTAAATCTCTAAACTGCTCTTTGAGGCAGCATTTAAAGATGTTTTGGCCACATTGGGGCAGCAGAAGCTTTCGGCATTAAATAGACAGTATATAAAGAATTAACATCTTTATTTCTAACTTAATTTGAAGGTATTTTTCTAACTTATTTTAGCATTTTGCGATACTGCCATTGTGGCTTTTTTTAGTGTTAAAGATTACCATATTTGGGCAAGAGAGAGGAGCTCCTAAGCAAAAACTGACACATTGTTGGACTAAACTACTTCTCTTCAAAGCCAATATCAACATAACTGTTGAGCTATTTTCAAAAGGACCACCAACACACTGATCAGAAGGAGCAAATTTAACAGATGACATGGTGTCCTGTGGGGGGACACAGAATGAATAAAACTTTGTGAAAGAAACTGACTCTTTCTCTCTTTGATCAGGAGTCTGTTGATTCCAGTGATGGTTTGGAGCTAGACCCCTTGTGGTTGTTGGTGGTAAGACACTTTAAGGCACTACTGCATTAGCTTCATGTTTCAAACCTAGTGGCTAAATTAATTTTAATGTCCATTTCATGCAGTACACCCAACACTGACTTGTTCTCACATTAGTTATAGTGGTAGCTCATTTACACATGAAGCAGTTTTAGGTCATTTGAGATCATGTTTGTGTCCACTGGGTGGCCGTAAATCTTTTTTAACCCTCCAAAGACCTTTCTTATAGTTCTATAGTTTTTAACTAAAAACAGGTGCCTGCTGTTACACGGATTATATAAAAGTGATGTAACTGAAAAAAGACAAAAGGACAAGGAGGAAGGAGGGTGGTAAAATGGTAAAGTCATTATGAGGGTCCTGTCTCATTTAATTAATTATAACATAGGTATGATTGGAACTATATGAATGATAATTAATTTTGTTTGTTAGAAATGTTCTTTATATCTATATAAGCCTGTATGTAAACAAGAAACTACACATAATGTCCTTATATTACTCCACTGGTAAATATTAGCAACAAATAATCGAAGAATTATTAACATATTAAGTAATAATAACTCAAAGTGTCATGTCAGACTGTAAATCTGGCTGGACAGTAAGCTTTCTCATACAGTTGTTTGGATAGCAGTAGACCCCCTCCTCCCCACCCATATGCGATTACAGGTTTTAATCAGCCACAAAGCCTGAGACCAATTAATCATGGAATAAATTAGCCAGTTTAGCCCAGACCTCGTCAGTCAACAATGAAAGACGGCGAGGGGAACCAGGGACTGTTGATGTGATATGGGGCAGAGCTTCATTTTGAGTCAGAGCCAAAGGGTTAAAGCTCAGAAGGCTTCAGAAGGTTAAAAAGAATGGTTTGTTGCTGCTGGCTCAGTTGATTCATAACATGTAATTTAAGACACTGTAAATTTTGGTACATTCAAAGCAGAAAAAAAGTCAAGACTCTTGGAAATCAATAGTTATGGCGATCGATAATGACTGAAGGGGGAAATGTTGATTCCTGATTTTCTAATCTTCCATTTTATCATGCACATGTCACTTTTTATGACACTGTTCCACACAATCAGTAATCTTCTTGTCTTGTTATTTGTGTAAAAAACAAACAAAAAGAAAAGTGGAATTAAAGAGAAGTGAAAAGACATTCCTCTTTTTCTAAAGTTATTTTTCACACTGTATCAGTTCCCCACATCAGAAATTTTCTGACATCAGCATTCAGGTATCCCATTAGAATTTGTACCATTTACCTGGGGTATCCAACCAATCAGCCCCTCTGTGGCCTCAGAGGTGGGGGTTGTGAAGGGGTAGAAAGGGCCTCTAGGGTTTATCTGTGGAACATTCGAGGGATCTTCATGGAGGCAGGCATGGTTTGATGGGCGAGGCACACTTTAGTGCACGGTGAAGGCAGTATGACTAATGTGTGGAATGGGACATTTACATAGGAGAAGCAGGCTGTGCTTGCAGCCTCCCAGAGGTATGTATGGCTGGCCCAGCGCTGTGTCTGCTACCTGTCCTCAGGGCTCCCTCTGCCATTTCATTTCCATGCTCCATTTTAGATCAAGGCTTCTCTAATATTTCCACATTATCCAAGGAGGCAATCTAAGATTGGAATTTGATCCACTTTGAAGGGATGTGTCGTCACACGTCCCTTTTCTCTGCTTTTTAAGTTTTTTCTTTTTGACTGTGCCTGCGTCGACTTTCACTCCTATAATTTTTGCTCACTGTCAATACTCAATAAAATATAGTGTACTAAGAAAAACATTTACCACTTAAGCATGAATATATAATAAACTGCATGGACACTTCTGTTTTTCCCCTGTTCTTTTCCTCTACCTATGACAAATTTCACAAACAAAGCAACGAGGCGAGAATCACATTGCACTGGGAATTGGAAATCAGGCAGAACAACAGTAGGTATTTATACACATCTTGTGACTACTATAACTCATTCTGTGGAAAGTAATTATTACCGACAAACCTTCTCAGCTTGAGCATTATTAGTGCGCATTAACAAGCACTCCCCTTTGTAATTGTACATGGCAAAAGCAGCAGGTTGGAGGGTAAATTGCACGGGGAGCAGCAGAAATGAGGGGAAAGTAAATCTCAAACAGAAGATGGGGAATCAGAGGATAAAGGCAACAAGAGAAGGGAATGTGGGGGGGACAGTGGATGTGAATATGATAAACAACAACATGCATACCACTACACATTCTGCAGGCCATCTCCCTTTGGACCTCCTCTCTTCTCCATACTATATTGCTTTTATTTTAATTAGGAGTGTGAGGAGTGTTTGTGGGTCTCTTTACTCTATAAGACCACATGCGTTTTTATGACAGATATTTTTTCAGCAGAGATGAATAAGGAGTGGGATGCAATGAGCGCTGCACAGCTAATGTTTATGCTCAGCCAGGCCGGTTGCCTGCCATTCTGTATCCTGTTTCCACTCAGACTCTTCGTTTCTTAGTTTATGTCCTGTCAGTGTTAAAGAATTATCTAACAGAAGGAGAAGGAAATGCTCTCTGAAGAAAGTTTTTTTTTTTATTTTTTTTTTTTTAGGATTTACAAATAAATGTCATGTAAATGAGGTTGGTGCAATTTCAGTGGTCCCTAGGGCTTGGATTGTGTTAGAAAATTGCAAGTGAAATAAAGAGAGAGAAAAAAGGAAGAAAGAAAGAAAGCAATAATTCCTTCTGCAGACAAATTCAAAGCAAAAAGAGTAACACACTGTCTGCATTTGCCTTTATTTTTTTTCCACCATATAGTGTTTTGTAAGAGTGGGCTGTTTCTTTTCTATAAAATAACTTTTCTTTCAGTGTCCCAGCATCTTCTGCAATAACATAGAAACACTGAGGGACAAGAACTAATGGTATCTTTGTGGAGATAAAGCTTTCCACTTTAAGCTTCATTTGAGGCGCAAGTAAGCCATTCTTGTTGGAAAGTCAGGTAAACTGCACCCAAATTAATTCACTTTACCGTAAAGTACGACCCACAGAGAAAAGTCAACAATTAAAACATGAGAGATGTTCCAACCAATTTAAATTTGTCCCTTGATTGAAGGCTGATTATCTGCAGATACAAAACCCGGTACTTTTCACTTGCAAACTATACACCATTAATATATTGATGTTACTAGAACATGTTCTTTAAAACAAACAAATAAACAACAACAAAAAAAAAAAAAAAAAGAAAAGAAAAAAGAAAAAAGAAGAAAAAAAAAAAACACGCAGCTTTTTAAAAAAGGCTCTTGACAATTTTACAACCAGATTTTTTTCTCATTTTGATCAAGACAATATTAACAAAATTGCAATGGAAACTAAACAGTTTATTTGCACACTTAGTGTAACATTGCAGCATTTCAATTGTGCCATCTAAAAACAAAAAACAAACCTCTCTCCCCCAAACCAACACATAAACTCAAGATAAACCTTGAAATAAGCACATGATATGAAAAACTGTGTTCCGTAGTGACTTGAACGCATCATTTTATAACGCCATGACGCTGAATGCAGCGTGCGTGCTAACCGTTATCGCTGTCTCCTGTCTTATGTTATTTATCATTCATTTCCAGCTAATTCAACAAAACTGGTGAGTTGCAACTACTGTATTCATACTAGAAAATATATTCTGTGTATATTATAAAAACAACCAAAAAACAAACAACTAAATTAGAAAGAAAACAACTCTGAAATAGCTTCCTAATACTCCTCTATTGTGTTATGCTAATTAGCCATGTGCTAGCTTTCTACTGGCTACTCTAGCTACTGACTTAAAACAGTGTTCAGTAGTCAGTTCAATTGCACTGTTTTAACAGCCTGTTCAGTCTGTAGTAAATACAGGAATGATTGATTTTTCTCCTTTCTAGCAAACATAATGAATGCTGAAACTAAATTATCTGATATTATGTTTGTGAAGGAAAAAAAATGGGGTTTATTCTCAGTTCTGATTCAAAGAAATTAGTCAAACTGAAGAGAGAGTTGTCTTGTTGTGCAATCAGCAATCTTTAGCTTAATATTGTCCAGATGGTGGAGGTGAGGATTGACATCCACAAGCTCCCACAGACTCAAATGGCACTGTGAAAACAGTGAAGTCATTCAAGTTCCTCTGGGACCACCATCTGCAGCGCCATTAAACAGGACGCAAACATCTCCAATGTAATTAACGAGGCCCAACACAGGATGTTCTTCCTACGTCTACTTTGGCCAACATGTCAACATGTCACCGCTGAATGTAATTTTACTACATCAACTGTAGTGCCTCTGCAATTTCTCAGAACAGCAGGATGTCATTTGAGGAGTTGAGAAGTTAGTGCACTGCTTCCCATCCTCCATCAAAGACCTGTTTGATGGCAAAGAAAAAAATGCCGGCTGGCCCTCTCTGATCAGACAAACATCTATTTGACATCTTAGCTACTGAAAGGCAACTCTAGTGTACCAGTGCACCACTATCTGCCCCTACAACAGTGTCTTCCCAACAGACACCATCCTTAAGCTGACCTTCTCACTCAAATACACACACCTCTGACACAGTTATTTTCCCAATTACACACGTTTACCAAGTAAATAGAGCTTGATTTCGTATGCACCTTCTCATCTTTTTTAAGCTACAGCAGCTCTACTACAGAGGCCTTGACTCAAAAAAGATTATTCAATACATGTCTAGATTTGTGGGGCTACACAGATACAATCCAGGGCAGATTAATCTGACGGCAGCACTTAAGTTAAATTCAGGAAGATTTAATGCATTTTGATGGAATTGAGATTTTTTAAAATAGATACATATTTTCCTTTTTCATTAAAAACAAGTCATTTATATCAATGTGGCATCAATTAGTTAGATACAGTTTATCTAGAGCCCTGTTATATCTTTGTTCAATTCTAAAACATGCAATATTATGGAAGTTGCTCATATTTTGATTTGATTTAGTTTCAACAATTTAAGAGTTTTTTTACAGCCTGTCTGAGCGAAATGTTTAAGAAACGCTAGATGGAAGTTAAATGCATTTTGACCACTGCAGCCCCCGGTCTGTGTGATGTGATCTGTAATAACAAAAACTTAAGTCTCCCCCAGAAGTTCAGGAGAGGCTTAGTTAGAGGCCTATACTTAGAGTTGTTGTTCAAAAATGCATCTTTAGAAAAGATTAAAAAGCTGCATCAGTTTCTTGTAAAGCGTCAGGCCGTGTATATACCTCACACAAATGAGGTGGAGAACCACCAGAAAACAAAAGAAGCTGCTATCAAACTCACCCTGTGTTTGAGCTGCACCTCGAGGCTGTCTAGTAGAAGATCTGTAGGTTTGTGGCTGGTTAGATATCTGTAAACATAACATTTATTATTTCCAAAGAAGAGCTTCCTTTTATTTCACGAAATTCAAGTCCAGGTAGATAATTCTCCAGAATAAGTACTGATTAAACTTAATCTGGTGCAGGGAAATTTGCTGAAGCAGCATAGCCTAATGTGCTATTTATTATAAATTTCAAAGTTTGAGTTGTTTAATTTAATTCAGTTCAGTTTAACATCACTTTAAGTTTGTTTATAATGCTTTATTTCTACTAAACAGTCTTGATTAAAAATAAACATTTTCCTCATACCTCATTCTTGTTCACAGTAATTCTAATAACCAGTACAGTAAATGGGTAAGGTTATAAAAAGAAAGCAATCCTTAAAATGTATTAAAATGTGCTGAGAGGGATGCTGTGAAAACTTGGGTGCACCTTAACTTTTTGGTGGTGCACCAATATTAAAAAGTTAGATCCACCAGTTCAACCAATGCAAATTGTTAGTCTGGAGCCCCTATAAAAAAAAGGAAGAAGGGGCCTGCTTGGTTCTGACGTCCAAGTATCTTTACAGGCTGCCATCTGGTATTCTTGCAGTGACAACACCAACCTCCATAGTTTCCGATAGCTTTCAGTATTTTAGAAGAACACTTACTTTCTAAGAGTGAAGGCAATATATGCCTTCATATGAAAAATACACCCAAGAAACAAACACTGAACTCAGATATTTTTCTTTGTACATTGCCTAAATTTAACTAGAAAACATAGCTTTTTTTTTTACCAACATTCAAAAAGTTTAGGACGTATTAAAAGAATGTGAACTGTATGCACAATTTCTGTCACATTAATCTTTGTTTTTATTTTAACTGTCTTTATGGTGCCATCCTGACTCATCAAAGTGATTAATTGTGATTTGAATGGGGAATGAAATTTAGAAAGTTCTGGCTATCATCAAGAAAAAACAAAAAAGGGATGGGACATTAATGTTTCTTTACTTCGTTTTACTTACAAAGGGGTCATGAGAAAATGTGACCACATCCTCTTGTTTGCTTGCTTTCCCAGGGTGGATATCTTTCTTTTCATCTCAGTACTTTTCCTCAGTCATGTCTCTTCTTTGCAGTCGCAGGCTTTATTCTCAGCAATGCCATGTTGCACAGCATGTAGCAGTCAGCGACAACAGGTTAATTTAGCACAGTGGAGAAGTAGAGGCTTTCTGTCTCAAGGCAATAAATACTGCAGTTACTGTAATGAATTCTGGCTCAGAAAACCCACACAGATGGAGTTGTTTGACTACTGTAATCCCCCTTTGTACTGTAAAATACACACATTACCATTATTTTAGTCAAAACATGAAGCTTTTGACAATTCATTTAATAATTTGGCGCACTTGTCTTCATTCCTTGAAATTCAGAGAAATTAGCATTAGCATGTGCAAATTTATGTTGAGATGAGTGACATTTTTTTCCCAGGAGAATAATGCAGATTTTAGATTCGTTCTGACTTGAGATCTTACTGAATAACACACCAGCTCAGTCTGAAGGAGGTACTCTTTAACATGCCATTGTAAATGAGATGAGAGGCTGGAGGAAGTAACCTCTTACAAACATTACATCTGTGAGTGGCTGAAAGAACGGCGCTTGTCAAGGCTTGCGGTTGGGTGACATGGGGCAGTGCTCGGCAGATAGAGAATGGGGAGTGTGGGTGAAGCCTCCTTGACCCTAAATAACAAAGTGGGTGTGGGTGGCTGGGGGCGGGGGTGGCCTTTCTGGGGCGCTAAGTGCTCTGCTTGTCCAGCCCTGGCAGGTGAACTGGCAGGGGCTTCACCCTGAGGTTGGAGGGCTCAGCACTGAACAGCGTCAGTGGATAGGGCTTCTGGGATACATCCTGACTTAGACTGTGTGCATGTTTGCTTTTGTAAGTGTGTTTATTTGCTGCTACAAGTGCATATACATAAGAACACATGCTCATATGTTCCCTCTTTGTGTGTATGGCTGCACCTCTCAGTGTTTCACCCCTAAATGATGAACACCCTGGTAGTACCAGTTGGCAGATGGGGACCCCCAGGCCCTTTCGTAGAGTGGGGTAACATGCTGACGAGTGTTTCAGTGGAGGCTCGACAGGCTCTACACTGCCGCATCTCAGGGGCCCTCTAACCTCTCTGTCGTCTCTGAGGGGCCCTACCTAGTCTCCGTGGTGGCCTTTTCCAGTCGAAGGGGTGCTCAGTCTCTGCCCCCGGGACCCTGCTACTCTACCTGGCATGAGGGTGACAAAAAGGGCAGGAGGAGTCAGCGGATACGAGGGTTCACCTGGACAGGACAGAAAGAAGTAACACGCCAAGTTACATCGCCCAGCTTCCCAAGCTGACATGATGAGAGCTGTTCTCGAAAGCCACTTTGACCCATTTTTGCTTCATGAGAAGGAGATAATCCGTGCCTACTGCAACAAGTTTGACGCTGAGATGTGTAACACCTTCTGCGCCACATTACAAGTGAATCCTGTCATTGCAACGTTACAGATGAGCAATTTCTCCCTGCTTTGATTTCACCTTATTTTATTTTTTTTTTGCTAAAAGTGTTACACTTTTATACATCCACCTCACCATAAACACGTGTATGACAAGTTCATAATTGTAGCTCCAAATCGGCGTGTTGGAGTGTGCCGCATGGAGGCAGAGGAGGCCGTAATTGGCATTCCTACCTCTGAGTGCCAGCCGGTTCTCTCTCCTCTCGTCAGAGTGAGAGTTGACAAAGAGAGCGCCAAGCGTTTCCAATCCCACATCCCTCACTTTTTTTTCTTTGCGGCCTGTGACGAGAAGAAGGCGAGATATGTGTGTGAGTGTGTGTGTTTTGGATTAGTGTCTTGGTTCACAATAAATCTTTGTTAAACAAATGCAAAGCAGATGGCACGGTGGTGTCTCCATTGCGAGGAGAGAAAGAAAAAGAGAAGGAGAGAGTGAAAAGGAAAAGAAAGACGGAAAAAAAAAACACGCCTACTGCTTATTCTCATCCTCCACAGACACACTGATCATGCATATTACACAGACGGTGACTGTTTTGAGCTGCAAAACACTTAATCCTGGAGTGGAATCGAAAGGTGGCGTCTGAATACTGACGGACACCCAAACACATTCTGTTCACAAGAGAGAACATTTTGTTTTTCTGACAGTGTGCCTGTTGATTTTAATGATCCAGCTGACATTTTCTGCTCCAACACACATGAAGAAAACATGACCGCATTAGAAAAAGGTAAGGGGAGGTATAGGGCTCTGCTATGCCTCTACCTTTTCATGTAGAAGTGGCCTTTTCCGTGTGAGACCGGCCACGCTCAGTCCCGGCTGTCGCTGATAGTTATGGATCCTCTTCAAGAGCTTGCGTGTTCCCTGACACAAAAGAACGAGGAGGCCCCTGGGCGATGTTGTGCACAGGAGCAGCATTACGAGATGGCCAGAGATGGTAGCGTGGTGAGACTGATTTGCTCGTCAGGAAGCTACACAGAGGAATCCAGTGACCACTGACCAGATCAGAAGAGTCTCACAGACAGCGGGAGGGCCTTTCTTGGATTCAGGGCAAATACAAAAATTTCACTGTTTATACTTCTCAATGAGTTATTTATTTTTTGCTCATTATAATATTCAACTTGACATCATGTCCAGTCGGCCTTCGGCAACCTCTGTGAAGAATCATGGGATACACGTTTAAAAATAAGAGCAACACTGAGTGCAGTTGTAATTATGATGATAGGTGACAGTGTTACTGAGCCACACATCATTGCAAATGACAGTGGACTGTGTGTTTATATTTGTGTGCAGATGCATAATGCTGCACAAAGTAGAGATGTGCTCCTTTGAATTACCACAACTATGATACAATACCCAGATATGAGACTGATTTTAACCATTCGTCTTTGTACATCCAGAGTATTTTACCTTTACTGACTGTGGAATGAGATTAATGGACTTATTATGCAGCAAACACTGGGGACATGATTATTTACATATAATCAGGAAGTAGCCAGTCTAATGGAAAGCAGCATTACCCATGCAGATGATCCTAACATCAAGGTGCAGTTCCCTTCCTCTCAATAAGCCCAGACTCATGCATGGCACATATTTTTAGACTTGATGTCTGACTGGGGGGCCACGTATTTCACCACTGCAATCTTTACTCCTTTCATCTTGCCTGGAAATGGAGGGAAAGCATTACTTAACATTGCAGCTTACCACACAATTACCTGAGTACCTGTTCTCACAGCAATTACAAGTCCAAGACAAATAATTAGTCTGACAAATGACTGCTGGGCACATCGCCCTTGTGGTTGAGCCATGTAATTTGGAGGCCCAGCTCTGAATGCTGGCACCGTGGCAGTAATTAGCAATAGGTGATGCAACTTTACACCCGCAGAGAGTGTATGTGCATGGTGGTGCATGCCACTGTGAGTTTACATGTCACCACGGCATCGGTTGCAATCATGAGCTTCAGAACCTGGAGTCTGGGTTTTGGGGATCTCTGCATGTCAGGCCTGATCTCCCAGTCAGTGACACAGACAGCAGCAGCCCACCTGCCAGCCTGTCAAGGCTCCCCAGCGAGGGGGCTGACACCATATTGTCAATGCCACAGATTGAACGGTGATCTTTTTTACAATCCCCTCTTCACTCCATCTGCCATCATCTGTGGTCTGTCTGCACATAGCCATGTGTGTGTGAATTTCCTACCTTCCTTCCTTCATTCAGTCAGTCCCGGTTGTCACAGCTGACAGCGGCTTGTCAAATGTTCCTGCAGCTGCAGGTTCATCCATCATTAAACGGCTGAGGAGAATTGAAATCATCTCTATCAGAGCCCTCAGGTGGTGTTGGCTCCTTTGGAGACGTGGGTCTATACAATACAAGGCCTTGCTTGTTGAAGGCATCATTACTTCCACATCTGTCAAATTTGAGTAAAAGGTTACATTGTTAGAGGAGAAAAAGGAGACTTGTACTGGCAAATTCTGGATGATGGAGTAAAGTCATAAAAGTAATTTCAACTGTCTGATGCAATATGTCAAATCTTTCTTATTTTTCCCCACCAAAATATAATTTCTTCTCACAACACGGGTGTGCATCCAGATATGGCTCATACCTTCTTTTGTTAAATAAATACATACACAAACACCAACAATTCCCTTCTGTGCATGTGTTGTTGGTTCCCAGAGGCCTCATTGGTGCTCAGAAGTAAATGGATTGCAGATGTTCTCTCCTTCAGAGGGAGGAGATTTGTGCAGGAATGGAGACTTGACCCCTACATGGGGGATTAAGTGCAGGTAAATGCATTGTGTGTTCCCTGTCTTGTGCTGCATGCCAACCTAGGAGGCCATGCCTGATTCCCCTCTGTGAGTCACGTCCAGCCCTGGAGCCGCAGTCACACACCAAACAGGCGGACCTTCCACCCTGGAGGGCAGCACACAGCCACACGATAACTACTAATACACACTCAATCACACATGCAGACTGCAGCACAGGTGTGGAGCCAAGCAAAACAAAAATATTCCTAATTAGGTTATTTTATAATCTACGAAGGCAAGGAGCCTAATTACTACAAGGTGTAAATACAGACGTTTCCATATTTACCACTCATGAAACAAAAGGGGAGGATCAGGGAAATGTTAAACACAAGACAGGAAAAAAAAGGAAAAAAAAAAAACAACTCCAATGAGACTTAACAAACAAAGCCCTCCGTTATTCTTATCATGCTATCTGATCAATCTATTTTTGTTCCTCAGCAGCTCTAATCTCTCTCCCACTCCCTCCCGTGTTGCGCCTAGAAACATTTTTGCACTTCAGAGATAAAAATCACAGTCTTCTCATCCACTCCTCTTCTTTTGTCTCCATTTCACACAACAAAGAGATAACACACCCACATGTGACAAGTCCACCCACATCCATCAAACTTCGCTCAAATCAGCCAGTAATAGGAAAAAAGGATGACTCTTTCATCAGAGAACGGGCCAGAGAGCATCGATCACTTGCGGAGGCTAAACAGCGAGAGATTGAGTGCTATGGAATGGAACAGTACAGTCCTGTTATGCATCATAGATTACTTTAAAGCACTTATTTGCACCACTTGTAGCTGTTGTTTTACATTACATGAAACGTTTCACAACTGAATAAGATATGTGCTGTTTTTTTGGCTGCTTTCTTTGTCCTCATTTATAAGATAAATGACTCCGCACTTCAAAGACACTTCAATCAAGCTGTGTGGCCTTTGTCTGATACTGTGATATCTCCTCTCTTTCTCTTTTTTTCCCCCTCATGGATAAAGTTAGTGTTTTTGGAGTTCTTTTTTATTATCTGATCAGTCACATCTGCTGTAGCTTTGCACCAACCACTTCTGTTTGTCTTCTATCCTCCTCTATAACAAACCTCTGTTGATATTGCTGGAAATATAAACCAGAACACCCCCTGTGAACTTGAAAGAACTTTTCCAGGGAAATGCTTAAGTGACAGCAGGGATTTATCACAGGAAATGTAAAGGCTTTCACAAATTGGACATGGAATGAGCAATTATTTGATGGTGGTACAGCTATTTGTACTTGAACTGATTTCCATTTATAGTCATTTAAGTGGCACTGATTGTTAGAAAAATTAATTACAGTATTTTGTGCATTTTATGTAAAAGATGGACTTATGCACCAATTCTTCATGTATTGGAGTGTTGAACTAAAAGAGAATTCATCTGACAAAGCACTACAGCGTTGTTTCTGATTAGAAGAGAGGTTTAAGCCAAATCTCTACAACCAAGACAAATTTTAAGTTCTTTGTTCATATTTGTCTCTAAAACTTTTCATATAAAGCTGATTTACTGAGTAAATCCATGTATAAATAAGTTCAGATTAAAAGCATAAACAGAACTGCTGAGTATTAAATCCATGTAAGTATGAAGGCTGGCTGATGTAACATGATCATGATGATTCTTGTGAGGTTGGCAGTTAATTTTGCTGTCATAAGTAACCTCATATCATGATATTAGATTAGCTTTTTTTATTTGTTCTATTAATTTTTTTACTTGAGATAAGCAAAAATAAGAGAGACAGATATAATGAAAGCATCTAATCAAACTTGAATTGATCAGAATGCATCGAAATAATTTAAATGCATGTCCTCATATTCAGAAGGAAAAACCTTACTGGTGTTACGCCCGCCGGCTTATCAGCCAGGAGGAGTGGGAGTTTCACGTGCTGGAAACAAAGTGACTGTGGAGACTACCCAGCACCCGCCTTCCCTGCTTCATGATTGGCCGCCCTACGCTTCACTCCCTAACCAGCAACCCAATCCGGAGGAGAGGCCTCATTTAAGAATGCATCATCACCATCATCCGTGGCAGCTGTGGACTGCGGGACACACGCTTGCCAGTTTGGGAGAGATTTCTGCTTGTGTGGTTCAGAGACTTTCCTGTGTGTGGATTTTGGAGATTTGGTATAAAATTAACTGCTTTTGTGTTCTGAGTTTGAGTACCGTCCCTGCCTGAAATAAGGAGGTTTTGTGTTGTGTTATCAGGAGCTTGGTTTTGTTAGATTATTAGAAGTCCACCTGAGAGCGTGTATTTTTGTTTGTTAGTATTCCACCTGTGAGCGTGTAGCCCGTTTTAGGGACATTTTGGGTTTGTTTGGTTTATTTGTTAATTGTTAGTGTTAAAGATAATTGTTAAAACCCAAAAGGGACACTTTTAGTTTATTTTGTTTTATAGTTAAACCATAGCCGGATGTGTTTTGGAACCCATTTTTGTTTTGATTACTAATAAAGATCATTGTATTTTATTTATCCTTGGTCCGGCTTCGTCTGTCTTACTGTCCTATTGACCCCTGGACAAAAGGGGACGTAGCACTGGCTCGATTTGCCATACGGATAAATTGATCAGAGTAAACTGCAATTAAATTAACCATCTCAGCTGTCTGAATGAAAATGCTGAATTTTGAAGATAATTTTAAGGTACCCCTAAATAAATAAACAAATATGTATGTATGTATGTATGTGTGTGTGTGTGTGTGTGTGTGTGTGTGTGTGTGTGTGTGTGTGTGTGTGTGTGTGTGTGTGTGTGTGTGTGTGTGTGTGTGTGTGTGTGTGTGTGTGTGTGTATGTGTATATATATATATATATATATATATATATATATATATATATATCCTTTTTTATTTTCCAACTGAAAATGTTCACATATCCTTTCTCAAAGTTAAACAACATGAAAATTAAATTAGATTTTCTATATTTTTAATTTTACCCAAACTGACACGATGAATAATTTGTCAATTAACAAAGTTGAAATCTTCCCCAAAGCAGATTAAACCTAGGATGAAATGTCACTGAAACTACATCAGTCAAAAGAGTCAGTCTAAAACTTAATAAACTAAATACACCTTCATGAAAAGCCAGTCCATCTCCACTTCTGATGACTTACAAACAAACCAACAGTCACAGCTGGAGGACCTTACAAAACTATCAAACTCTTCATTCTCCAAAGTAGCAGTGAAATAAAAAAAGCTATCTTACCAGTTGAGATGAATATTTAGCTATGTGTTTTGTATGGTTTTATTTGCTGGCAAATTGTCACTATGCATCATAAATATATTTAGATATGGACACAAGACAAAACAGCTGTGTTAGACACACTAGGGTGAGAAGGGGTGGATAAAGAGATAAAAAAGATAATGACCTTTAAATAAATGGATGTTAGCAATAACATGTGTTTCTGTCATAAGACTAATTAAAACACAACTAGGTGCCAAAATGAATGCTGTCTCTGAGGATGAATCAGAAGTGGGAAAGGTTTTGTTTTGGTAAAGCTGATCAAATAAAGGGTTTCCACCAGAATATGTTTTCTTTAAAAACATTTAACTATAATATTTAACTTATTCCTACCTTAAATGCAGTCAGACTATTTCCAATCCCACTCAAATTGAACCAAACCCATCTACTTAGGTCAATACCAATAAAGGTTGGTGAGAAGAATTTGCCATTTGTACTTTAATTTAGGGAGACTATAATACTTGCTTAAAATGGGAATTGCTGTACAAAAAGACACACAAAAAAAAACAAAACAAAACAAAAAAAAAACAAAAAAGCAAAAACATCTTCCAGACTGAATGACTATGAATTATCTCATAGTTTTGAGTATCAAAGGTAAGTAATGCCATACTGGTGTGGACAGTGAAACAAAGACATTGACCCCACAAAAGACGAGCTACCAAAAATGTGATACAACAGAAGAGAAGACGGAAAAAGGTCAAGGTAAACCGGACCGGGGATTTAAAATGTTCATCACAATCACAGCTTGCCATCAGCTATTAAGCGTCCGGCAGTGGACAGCCACACAAATCCAGGCCTGACTGCCTCTCACAAAACCTTCTTATCTCACCTGTCCACCTGTCCCACTCACTCGTCCATCTTCCACCCGCCAACCGCCGTGATTGCATCTTTAGTGTTACTACCCAAGCGACAGCTCTGCTGCAAAAGCAACATAAAGTCAGCCATTAAAAGAAAGGGTATTTATTATTTCTGAGACACAAGGAGACAGCAGAGAGGATTGCCTCTGCCTTTGGCCACGTAAGGGTGCAGTGATGGAGATGATGGTCAAATTCAGTTCATTAGAGGCCTGGCACTGAGAGATGGCAGAAAGAGTGTACAGTGTAAATAATGTGTTCTGATCATTTGTTTTTATCACAAAGTAGTAAGTAAAATCATAAAAGATAATGGAAATTTATACTTGTTAATGTCTCCTTGTAGGCATTTTAAGGTACATTATGATTTTACTGTACATTGGAGAGGCGTGATGTGAAAGATCAGCAGGCTGGCTCTATGGATGGATTTGAGAATAAACAGCATTAATGGAGCAACATGGACATCGCCTCCATGGAGAATGTGGGTGTATTAACACACACTCTTTTCCCGGTGAGAGGGTTCCACCCTCGTACTTTTCCACATTCTTTTTTAAACTTATCCTGCGTTTTGCACCAACATGTCTGCTCCAGAGGATCTCTGGTCGTCTTTGCATTTGTGCAACAGCTGCTTCCTCCCTCTCCTCTCATGCTGCTCCGTGAATTCCGATGGTGGACAGTGATCAGCTGATTGACTTTTCTCTTTTGTTGCGTGCGTTTATGGATCAGCTGAGAAGGAGGAAACTAGCGGTTCATGGTTCACACCGTCACATATTCACCTCAAAGTATTGTTTTTGGCAGGACCTTCTCTAACACAGTAACTGATGACAGAAAGTAGCCGTGAAAAGGATTTCAGCAGGGGCGGGTCTAGAAAAGTTCTGACAGGGGCCCCAGGCAGGAGCACTGACCAGTGGGGGCACAAATTAGACCTTTTTGGGGTCTAGATTTTATGAAATATTGAACTGTAGAGATGTTTTAGAACAGCATGTAGAAGTACATTACATGCTGCATTTACTGACTATTGGACGTTTACCCAAGAATAGGTCAGTTAACAGTAAATATTTGTTAGCATTGGTTCTTTCTATTGATACAATACAAAACAGGTAAATTTCAGGCATAGTCGCAAATGGTGATTAATCGTGATTAATAATTCATGTGAAAGCTGTGATTAATCTGATTAAAAAATTTAATCATTTCACAGCCCTAATATATATGTAATATATGTATATATATGTATATATATATATATATATATATATGCAAAGCCAAATGAGATGTATACACTTCTGTACTTTCTCAGCCCCTCAATCAGCTGTTTATTTAGTGTAAGAAGAAGAGTAGTTCTCCCTCACAGTTTAAAAAAAAATCCATGATACCAACATACCAGACACCTATTCAGCCTGTTGTTCTGTGTGCTATTGTGTATTGTGCAGTTGTTCTTGGGCTTAGATTTTGTGAAAAGTCTCATTTATTTATTTTAAATAATTGCAAGCTATAGTCCAGTGTGACTTATATATGCTGCCCCCCCATTCCCCCTTTCCACCCCCACCCTGTAACAGAAGTATGTAAATGTTCCACTTTTTCCCTGAAATAAAGTTGCATAAACCATCTACTAACAGTGTCCTGAAATAACAAATTTGAGAAATTTGGTCACTTTCACACAAAATTCGCATGTGTAGTTAGTGACATGAAGAGGATGTTAATGGTCTGGAATTTTTGTGTTTAACACAAGGTTCTTTCTTGAACACAGTAATAGTTCAGCGCATTTAAGCCCAACAATGTGTGCTTTTTTTCCCCCTTACTAATACTGACTGAATCTGTGTTGTCTTGTTTGGTGCTGGGGGCATAAAGGGCTTTAAAGTCAACGGGTGTCGTGCTACTTCCACCAGGCAGCCACCCGTCTTTGAAGCCAACATGCGTCACACTTATTGATGGAGGAAGTTCCACTTGTTCCTGCAGACAGTCCTGTCTGCCCGCACCTCCCCTTCTCCACACTGAGATCCATCCCTACAGAACGAGGTCAAGCCTGCATAATGACCCTAACGAGTCAAGATTCACTGGATTAGATTATTTCAAACAGTTTGCAGAGCTACCGTTTTGACAACAAATATCCCCGAGCCAGATAGTGATGGTCATTCCCTGGCTGCTTCTGACATCGCAAAAACAATGTGTTGATTTGGATTTCACGTTCAGCCGCTCGTCGCACCGACATGGCTTATGCGGAGAGATATGTCATTCCGGGGGTTAGGCTAATTTCAGCCAGGCCAGTTTAGATGATGTCAGTGGGCGCAGGAAAAAATGGAGCTGACCTCTCATGCCCTGCACTGCTATGCTGCGTTAGACTTTCCGTTTACCAAATTTGGTAAATCTGCCGCATTATATCTCCCACTGTCCTCTTCATTATGGTGCATCTCATATATTGAGCGCACCACCCCATGACAGATAGCCAGCCTCTGCCAGCAGAACAACACCATCCTGCTTCTGTAATGCAAAGAGATAGAAGGCAATGTGAGGTTGAAGAATAAAACGCGTTGCTCTTTCTGTCTGTCTCCTCTTGATGAAACATTTGGTGAAAACATCACCCTAATCTGCCTTGTCTTTGGCTGTAATTATCAACCCTATACTATAACCAAGCCTCTGCCTCTTTCCTCTTACATTGTGTCTCTTTTGTGTTTTGCTTTTCTCATCGGTTTTTTTGTTCCCCTTTCTGTCTTTTGATTCCAGCGGATTGAAGAAGAACAGGCCTGATTGTCTTGCCTGAGGTAAGATTTCATAGGTTTACATATCAAAGTCTATAAATAGATAAGAGCTTTTGAAAGGGAAAGTGAGCAGAGAGAGAAAGTGTGTGTGTGTGTGTGCTGATTTGTGCCTGTGAGTTTGTTTGTATGTCTTTATGTGTATGCATGTGTGTGTGTGTGTCTGTGTGTATAAAGACGGAGAGGCTTTCCCACTTGCATACACAGCGAAAAGAGCTTCCACCAAAACAAAAGGGATTATGGCGTTTCAAGGGTGTTGTGTTTGCTGTGTTTATTCACATAGCTCATGGGGCTGCGCAGGACCAGCAATGAATGTCAATGTCAGGGAGCGAAAAACGCTGCAACACAAGATAAATATGATGAACAATAAACACAGATTAAGGCTGAATATGTCACACTGCATCATACACAGATCCCAACTCTCCTGACATTAAGTAACCCTTGAAAGTGTTGACACGATCATGTTAAATTAAAAACGATGATGGCTGTTTGCCTCTGGTGCACTACCACAGACAAGACCTTATTCATATGGATAGTCCAACAAACTCAGGTGTCACACCTGTTTAATCTGGTTGGGATAAAAGCAAGTGTGGACCATATAGACAATGATCATTCTGGCTTAGAGAAAAAAAAACGGAAATGAATACAAGTGCTGTAAATGATGGAGGTTCTTTGAATTAGCTAATTAGGCTGGAGTGTGTACTCATCAGCAGGTGCAGTCTGTATTGCAGGTGCAGCCGAACTCATACACTCACACACTAATACGCAGGAAGTACAACATCTATGTAAACAAAACGATGCCTCAGCAAACGCACCATACATATTTCCATTGCAGAAAAAAGTTGGAAGTGTGTAAAAGATAAAGCCTAATGTGCATAATATTGCGGCATGTTAGTTAACAATTGTAGCCTTAACTTTAAGTTAACCAATTGCTTTTCCTTTCCCCTTTTTTCATGTATTTCCACATCTAATTACACTTTCATTCATCAATGTTGATTAATAGGTCCTGTGGCACGCCTGCCTCATTTTACTCTCAATTAAGCTGGTTGATGCATGTTCTCATCAAGCAAGATGCATTGGCCTGGTTTACTTGAGGCGCTATTAGTGGACACTGTAATTAGTATCCCAGCACATAGAACTTCCCCCACCTCCTGAGCTACTCTCCCCGAGCCTCCATCCCTGGCCTCTTTTAACGCCTTCCAAATAATGAAGATAACAGAATAGATGAGGGATGACTGTTTCGGCTCACGTTAATCATCTTCCACTGTGCACCCTTTTTTTTGTGGGAGAATTATTGCTTGTAAAATCACCAAACTCCCGATGTCTTGACAGACCTCTTTTGTGTGCCAACCGCTCCAGCTCCTCCCAGCATTTTCCTTATCAGAGGGGAGATGTATGTCTTTATCGCATTTCACACTCAAAAGGGAACAGCCGGCTTGAAGTATTTGCCAGTTACTAAATGTGGGGCTTTATCGAAAATATCAGTCTAAGTTGTGCACATTAGCCCTCATGCTCTTTAAGAAGCCACTTTAAAAGAGGGCTGATTACACGCTTGTTGCTGTCGTGATACCAGCTTCGGAGCTGGAGCCCCTTTTTCTCGCTCAGCCAGCTTTCCCCGAGTGCTCATCTGCCTCTGATTCCCTGTACTTCAAGGGATGTTTCTGAGGAGGGCTCTTGGGGCCCCAGCAAAGAGCCCAGCTGGGCAGGCAGAGACTAAAGGATGGGTGAAAGATGGAAAGAGATGGAGAGAGAGGCAGCAGGGGTAATAAAGCCAAGAGAACCAGACAGAAAAAAGAGCGGCCACACTGTTGCCGTGTGGCCGCTCTTTGTGCTTCAGATGCTGCAGCGGTGGCCTTGTCTCATCCCCATGTCTGCGCAGACAGCTCCCATGGGCCCCTGCACAGAGCTTGTAAGTGCTAATTGGGCCTGTTAGGGTCAGCAATTAGCTAGCTGCTATTGAAGGATCATGACAGCCAGGCCTTTCAGAGACCCGTCATTCTTTTGGGGCAGAGAGAGAAAGAGCAGAACATAACACGGACAAGGCTGATGTTCAGACAACCAGCGGACAAGAAGCAGAGGACGATGAACCAACAGGATATCCCACAATGCAATGTGCTGAGGGTTTAGGGGGAAGGGGCAGTGTGAGGCAACATTGCTTGTATTGACTTCAGTCAGAAGTGGAAGGACTGATGCAACTCTTTCTTGCAAGAAATAACCCATCAAGAAGCACTGTTCCCTTTCCATATCAAATGAAGAGAGTTTGGATCTGAAGTTTTCTTATAGTTGGACTTGCTCTGAGTTCTGTGGTGTCTGACTTTGTACCAGTAACTCAGCTGCTGTTTTCTTTGTTTGCCTCCCTGTGTGGTGCAGTAAAGGATGCTTACCAAATTGTTGCAGGTTATGCTGGGACAAAATCTTGAAAATAAAAGCATCCATTTATCTTTTAGTTTTTTTTTTTGGTTCTCTTCTGAGTTGAACGTTTCATACTGGATGTAAAAACGTTGAAAAAAAGTGTCTCCTGATTTTTAATGGCAAGTGAGGATGAGGGATAATAATGCCCCCGATAGTATGAGCACCTGTGAGAACCAGCTCAGGTGTGAGTAGCTGTCAGATGTTTGCGACAGGCTGTAAACCGCCTGACAGCAACTGGAGCCATGCAGACACTGCCAAGGACCCCTAATGAATATGACAGGGGGTCATTAGCAGATTTGGCCTCTCGTGACCACAGCTGTCTCTTAAATAATCAGGCCCTCTGGTTTCGATGAGCCGTCGGCTCATAACTGACCATGCAAGTCATGGATGTTTCATTTTTCTTTATTTTTTTTCATTCAACTCTTCGTGCTGAGCATTTCTATGAACATTTCAGCATTAGACAGTCGGTTAATTATAAGCTGCAACGCTTTGACAACATGTTAAAAATCCAATAAAGTGGCAGGTTAAGAGATAGTCATGCAGGACAACATGACAGGAATGCCTAAGGCTGCATACATACAGTATAAAGAAATTGAACAGATAGTAAATGAAGAAATAAATTATAAATTTATAATGCAAATTTCAGCCATGCAGATCAATAATAAAATATGAGCAAAAATGTTCATTTTTGTCCTGACAAGCCCAAAAGAGCAGAAATCATGTTTTACATGCAAACTCTATTTATTTATTCCTACAGGATTCAACCGAATCCCAGTTTTGCATTTAGATTCAAACTGTATTCTTTTCAGAGAAGATAATATAACGAGAGAATTTTAAGGCACAAATGTGTGATCAAACTGCAGTCATATCTTGCAGAGCAGACGCAGAGTTTGTCTTTTTCATAAGAATCCAATGAAGTCATGCAAATGAATCAGGTCAATCCTGTCATGGACTACACCACTAAAGAATAACATTGGAATAATGTCATTTTACAAATGCAATAAGCCACTCAATGCAGTGCTTCACGGCGATTTTAGAGCAGCTTCCAGGCTTTGATTCTGTTTCACATCATGCCTAACAGCACCTCTTAGCTTCTCTAAATTCACTGTAAAGCACTGCCTCTCATTGCTTATAGCTTCCATCAAATAAGACCTTTACGGTAAATGGCATATGAGGAGCATGAAGTATTAGGTATATAAAAAAAAGTGGTACGGTTACAGAGTATGGATTTCACAAGTGGTCCTCAACTCATATTGTGTGTTCAGAGGTTTGTTTCATTGCATATTTAAAAAGCAGGTAAAAAAAAAAAAAAGAAAAAAAAGACAAAGGTTTGGCTTCAGCATGAAGTTGTCATAGCAACAGTGTCACTGTTTTTAAGCCTTTCATTTTATATTATCATCGAGTAAGGAGAAGTTACCTCCTGTGTGCGAGTGTGACGGGCTGGGACTTGTTGTGCTGTGAGAGAGTGATGGATTAGGCAAGATGACAGGCTGGCACAAGGGGCAAGCAAGATGGCGACGGAACACGCTTGGATCTGGGGAGAGGTGTCAGTCCTGCAGCCAGCCAAGCAGAAACACACAGGAACATTTAGGAAAAAGGTGATTCAAAGAGGAAACAAACACAGGCTCTGCTTTAGATATTCCCATGAACCTGGAAGAAGTGTACGAAGAGAGAAAAGAGGTTTTCTTATTCTGCAATGCAAAAAAAATGGCATGTAATTGCTTTTCTTTTGATTGAATTCGATATAATATCCCACCAAAATTACCCTAGCACAAAGTGTAATGATAAATGTGATGATGATGATTGCATCCAGATTTATCTTGTATTTGTTTGATGTTTAGCCTCCATAATAATGACAGACCAAGGCCACTGTTGTTGAAAAGTAAAAGGAAGACATACCAGCTGTTCAAATTCATAGGTGATGAATTGTGCTGCAAGCTCCCAGACATCATTTTTCAATGAAAAAAAAAAATCCTCAGAGTCATAGTCCATTTTTTAACATAAAACAGCACGAGGGGTTTTTAGGGACTGACAGATGCTCAACTTGTAGTCTCTCTTAGTCATGGCTAAAGAGCGATTTTGCTTCAGCTCCATCCTTTACGTGGAGCAAGGCGGGAAATTAATCAAAGCTGAAGAGTGATTTTTTTTTTTCACACGGCTCCCTCAGAGAATAAACATCAATAAACATTACTTAATACCCTACAACACAACCCCGCGGGGTCCCATTTAATTTCGCTGGTGGAGAACGCCTAAAGTGCTACTGTTTTACACCAAATTACATACTCTGAAAGTTTGAAGAGGCAGCTAGTTTTCCCGCCCTTGAGAAAGAAATTAAATTAGCTCAAATCAAACTGCGGGGTGGGGGGAAGAAATGGCATACAATACAGTAAGTGCAGCTATTTGTCTTTAAAAGCTCAGTTTGACACCCAGTTTTTTTCTGCTAGTCTCAATTATTGTGATTATTTTTTCAAAGACCTGAGAAAATCTGAATTAGTAGAAAAATGAGTAACGGAATCCATCAAGCCGTGACGTGCACAACTCGGCTTCAGTCTTTTCCCATTTTTCCAGCAGCTGCTCACCGCTCACATCATTTTGAGCTGTCGCCTTCACCTCCCACAAGCAGAGAGCCATCACAACACATCACACTATCCTTTTCACAACACACTTTTAAGAAAGCCACATGGATTGTAAATGAATCACTCTAATTACCTGATGTCTAGATGGTGTGATCTCTGCTTTAAAACATGCTTTCAGAAATGACTGATGTGGAGATGTGAAGTGGCCTGCTGTCCTTTAATATGTTTCCTTTTTGTAGCGCACACACATACTTGCACATGCTTCCATTTAAACCCAGTGGCCGTAGGCTGGAGAACACTGTCAGCACATCTTGTGCATGTCAGAACTTCACATGATAGGCATTTGGCAGGCAAGTTTTCAACCAGGTGTTGTCAGCTTTCTGTGTTTAACACAGCTTGACCTCATGTCAAACAGAAAATAGGATTGTCATATTTCATCATGCTTTTCCGAGATGTTCTGAAGAAATCTGCCAGCAGTTCAGCATGTTGACTTATCTACTCTGATCAAATGCAGACTTTTTCAGATTTTCTATCTGTGTGGGAAAGCCTGTCAATCACAGCTGTCACAAGCTCTTTTCTGCTTGATCTTAGCATGGCTCTCTCTCTTTACGATTTATTTCCTCTTATTAAAGACATTTACCATGATATGTAGGGGATATTTACAGTATAATGGATTTCATCTGCAATTTTTCATTGTAAGAGCCCTGGAAAAACAAAGTTTTTAAAAGTGAGCCGCATGACCTCATCACTGTAACATCTTCACTCCACAAGAAATGTTATGGATATGAGCAGGTCACATAGTGTCAACTACAAATAACATCCGATTTACAGCATTGCCAGAGTCCCTGCAGAGCCCCTCAAAGTTTAGTCCCCCAAAAAGCCTCATTATAACAGCAGACATGGGCTGAGTAAAATACAGGAATACCAACCACAAACACTGTGCAGCACAATGAAAATAAATGGTCAGCTAATGCCAGAAACCATCCCTGCTGGGGAAGCACACTTCAATTGTAAACAAAAAAACAAAGAAAATAAAAAAACAAAAAAACAAATAGAGAGAGAATGATAAAAGATCATTTTCATCCATTTTCACTAATGAGCTGCGGGGACCTGTATTCGAAGGCTAGATCCTGACAGGACTGGAGTTGTGAGCACCTGATTGCTGTCCATCCCTCCATTCATCCTTACATCGTTCATCCAGGATCCACACAGTGAGGAAAGGAGGGAGGGTACCCTGTGATGAACGGGCAGTACTGGCAAATAGCAAAGACAGTGATACCGCTCCTTCCTATCAGCTCAGGCAAGAGGATAAAATAAGAATATGTATATATATATATAAATATATATATATATATATATATCCACTCTTCCCCATTCTCCATCTCCTCCTCATATTATGATTTATTAGTTGGGCCATTTGATGAGCGATATGTGAAGAGGGAGCTGGAGGAAATAACAAAGCCCACCAAGACTTGTGACTGTTATAAGAGAAGATACACTATCATTGTGTCCAGTCAAACACATTTTAAATTTTTTTTAACATGATCCTGTGGCTGCTTATTGTCTCTAGCAGGTTACAACCGGTCATTCATCTTTTCGATTTCCACCCGAGGATGAAGGGAATCTTACTGATGTTGGGTGCATAAGGGCTGCACTGCATGATTAGGACGAAAATAATAATCACGATTATTTTGATTAATATTGTAATCACGATTGTAATCATTTTCAGCCTGGTCATGAAACAGAGGCGATCATCTCCTGCTCTGAATGCAGCTCCGCCGCGTGAGGAACAAGCCTCTTCCTAGTGCTTTTGGACGGGGGAGGGGTCTGCGCAGCACCCACTCCTTATTGAAGAGTAAACTATACGCTCTTTCACGTTAGTCTCCTAAAGTCTCCAGTATCACCAGAAAAAGTAGCTAGATTTGTTGCTAGTTGCTTTTCTGAAAAAAAAAAGTCGCTAGAGGCAAGAGAAAACTCTCCAAATATAGCGACAAAGTCACTAAGTTGGCAACACCGAGTACAACTAGCTGCTGACTGTAAAAGGTGTGTGCCCTTGTTTAGTCAGCTTAATGAAGCCTTGTGTTACGGCATTAACCGTGTGTTTTTTTTTATGTCTATGATTGTGCACCAGAGTGGGTCATTCTTTCTTATAGATGGTTTGTTCTTTGAGAGTGTCCACTGGTTCAGGTGCGGTTGGCTCTCCCAAGGCATGTGTCACCTACTGATTGGCCTACCGCTGAACACCAGCTGACAACCAGCCATCTCCGGATTGGTCCCTGCTGTCACATGCTGCCTTGTCAAATTCAAGTGATCCTGTGTTCTGGTGGCAGCACTTTTGACAGCAGCAGCGATCAGCTTGCTGGGTCCTCAAAAAGGTTTTATTTAAGGTTTATTATCTGATTTGTTTAAAGCTGCTGATTCCCACATGGTACTCTGTGTGAGTATATTTTTGTTGTAGCAGGTTTCCACTGTTAAAAGCCGAAGCTGTAGGGGTGAACCACCTTTTTCTTTTCTATATGTTTTCTCCTGTTTATGTGGTAGGGATTTAGGGTTAGTAAATGTGTTTGGTTTGGTTTTCTTTTATGCAGGGTTTATTTAAAATGCTTGGTCGGGATAGTTTTTTTATTTGCCCATTTTCACTTATGCTTGCAATATTTGTAAGGTTCTGCTCTTTCTGTTGATACAATAATATCAACAGAAAAAGCCAATGCTACAATTATTTACTGTTAACTGACCTTCCTTTGAGTAAACATCAGATGTCCAGTGGTCAGTAAATGCAGCATGTAATGTAGTTTTATATGTTGTTCTAAGTCTTCTCTACCATCACTAACTGTCTCCATGGTGAAAATATCTGTCATAAAACCTGCATATGTAATGATTGAAGTTAAACAGCCACCACTGATGAAGAAACAAATAAAACTAATGATCTGGATAAAAACATGTTTTTTCTTGTTTCATTTAAGTGTGTTTTTGCAGCAGTGATAAAAGTCCTACATCAGCACCACCCAAAGTAAACACCTGTTGATAAACTAGATCATTGGCTGTTTGTTTTACATGTTTTTCTTTACTTTCTTACATTAAATGATCACTTTACTTGTAAAAATCAGTTCAATATTTCATAAAATCTAGACCTAAATAAAGGTCTCATTTGTGCCCCCACTTTTCCTCGTCAGTGCTTCTGCCTGGACCCCCATCAGAACTTTTCTAGACCCGCCCCTGCATGGCTGAAGTATAAGTCCTGTCGAACACCAGCCAAATACTATGTTAGAGAAGGATCTTGGCAAAAACAATACTTTTGAGCAAATATGTGATGGTGTGAACCATGAAACGCTAGTTTCTTCCATCTCAGCTGAACCATAAACAAACACAACAAGAGAGAAAAGCCGCTCAGCTGATTACCGACAGCTGTCATGATTCACGAAACAACATGAGAGGTGAGGAAAGAAGCAGCTTTATTATTATTGTAATATTCAGATAATAATAGTATTGTATTGGTTCTTACTTATTTGGCTCCACAAAACAAGTCACAGCCAATACATAAATATATAAATATTAGAATATATTAGTGAGTCATGTCATATGTTTACACAAAGAATCCTTTGGTTGAAAGCAGCTGTGTCAGCAGACTTCCTGCCCTCAGACCAGACTTTGATCAACATACTGGATCCCTACAAGCTGCTCTGTTGCTGACCTTGATCTCTGACCTTTGTGAAACTGAAGGAGTACACAGTGTTTCTATTGGGACATGTAAGGTATTACATGATTTTTGCTTTTGTTGCGACCATCTTACCATTCATAAGACTATTGCACTCCATTTTAAAGACCTACTTAGGAAGAAAATATTTAAAGATGAAAGCATCCACTAAGTTAAACATATTGTGAAATTTCTGGAAGTTGATGCAGTGTTGTCACCAAGCACACATCAGGATCAGTTTATACTGACTTGCTGTAATTGCATTTTCTTTTTTTAATAACATAGTGTTCACACATCACATAACACTTTAAAATATACCAGACTTTAGTTTCTAAAAACATGTTTGACACCTGAAAACTGTGTTTTACTTAGTTTTGGAGTTTGACTGTTAAGTCCAAGAAGAAGAAAACAAAGTATCTTTTTCTAGTGAAGATTTTAGGGGTTTGCCTGAAATCAGAGCTCAATGCTTCATTACTTATTGCAGTATTTATTGCAAGCAAAAGTTGAGCTGTACATAAACCTGTACATGGTTTATATTTACCATATATACTCCCTGTTGGGTTGGGTTTGTTGAAGCTTCCTGTACACGAGCTTGTTATGTGAATGTGGAAATGTGGACAACAGAAGGGATTCTTTCTTTAAAGCAAACACCTGTGTTCTGCTCCTCCTCTTAGTGAGTTATGGTGTTTTACTGAATGGAGATCTAAGCAAGCACATGCATAGGTGACATTCTCAGTCTGGAGTTTTGTGTATTTGGACTATGCAGAGTCATCAAGAGAGGGACCTGTTGAACCTCGTTGCCTGGTGAAGATGACAAAATTTATGGTACACAGACCTTGTGGCAGAGGAGATGTGGAAACCATGAATTAGCTTTCACATGAATGTTTTAATTAGGCATACTACAATACATTTGCACCGGGAAAGGCAGCCATGCCTTCTAACTGTGTGTTTGATAGCTAACTATTTTATTTTTTTTACTTCTGTTGGTGTCACGTTATCAGTTGTATCAGTTTTTCCATGTTTGCTCATAAGGCCCACAACATGCTGCAGGAAATGCTGTAGGCAGCACTAGAGGGCATGTTATTGCATACAACAAGGAAGCATGCGCAAAGACAGAATTAACATCACAACATCAACTACTCCAAGTTAGCGCAATGACAAAACAACTATTGTGCCAGTTAGCATTTTTATATACAGAAACATTCCAGTTGTGCCTTATCAGTACCCTCATACTGTTGACCAAAGTCTGTTACTAAAAGTTTCTGTACAATATTATTTCTTTTAACTTTTACTTACTCAACAGCATCTCTGCAAACTTTGGAGCAGAATATGCTATATTTCTAATTTTGTCATTTTCTCCTTTGAAGCTTTGTGATTTAATTCACATATCATCATCATATCTCTATTAGATTAATGAATTGATTGGTCACTGGTTGTCATCTCAGCATCACTGACTTTTCTAAAGGCGGGGGAGAAAAAGAGAATAAGAAAACTGATAAGCTCAACATTCAGCACGGTGCATTTCATTTCCTCCTCTGCAGGGATAGAATATATCAAACAAAAAAAAAAAACATGAAATGTGTCTTAAATCACTGGAGGATGGTGACATGATTGTTCCCAGCACACACACGCACACGAACACACCTACACACTCTCTCTTACAGACAGCACTTCCCTTTTCTTTTTCCCCTCCTTGTACGTAATCTGCAGAACAATCACACAGAAGCCACACATCACAGTGACAGAGATGCACCTCCTCTCTACCTCTCAGTATCGATCTCCCATCCAATCTAAATGACCCTGTTAACCATTCCCTTAGCCCACCCCGCCTCTCCTCTTTACTGCCCCTCACCGCTTTGAGCCCTACTTAGCACTACCCTCCCCAACGCAACCACTACCACCCACACCAACACCCCTGATGCCCCCCGCCCGCCACCTTACTCCTCTTGGTTTAAAATGGCCCGGTGTGAAATAACTCACATCACTACAAGAGGGATGAGGTCATTAGAACATGTGACGCCCTCTTGAAACAGCAAGCATGATTGAAAAATCAATTTTGATGCCTTTTTTTCCCCCCTTCTCCCTCTCCTCTTCTCTGCTCTCCCCCTCCTGCAGTCTTTGCATTTACTCTTAACAGAGCCCTCAACAACGCATTTACACCATCCAAACACTGAATCAAAAGACAAAACTATTAGAGAAACAATCTCTGTACTTCAAACAGCCTTTATCTCAGTCTGCCTCTCTTTTATCCGGCTGCTGCGATTTCTGATTTTCAGTTTATAGGAAGAACAAATTTTACCAAAGAAGAAGAAAAAGAAGGGTGGGCTCTCAGTACAAACTAGGTTGTCAGACTGAAATGATGCAGTGCTAATATGTTATCATATACATAACACACCCCCCCTCCTCCTCCACTTTGTAATATTTCAATCTAGCTCATTACTTGGAGCTTCTCAATATGACTGCAGTCTTTTGGGAGTGCGGCGGTGGCTTTGAGTGATTTCTGAGCTTTTTGATCTTTTTAGCAAATCGCTCCAGGTTAGCTCCTGCGCTCACCTCACATCTCCTATCCATTAAACCAGAGTCATTTTGAAGCATGTTCTTATTAAACGGCACCTGTGTTCTTTTGGTGGAATATTTTCACGTTAGAAACCCAAGGACAGGGCCTGCCCACGGCGAGAAAGAAGGAGATAGAGGAAGAGAAACCTCCAAATGTGTGTATGTGTGTTTTTTCTTCTTTTTTTCTTTACCAGCCGTCAACCTTGTTGGGTTCAGTGTAACTTTCATTAGAGAAGGAGATTTAGTGCACTTGAAAAGACAGATGAAAGAGTTAGAGGCTAATTATCAGGAAATTGAAAAAAGATAGATGTACTGCAGCGACTACAATTAGTGAAGCACAGAATATCAAAGACTTATCAAGAGCAAGTGAAAAGGCTGCCTTGAAGAGCGAGCACAATTAAGGCTTCTGCAGCCCATGTGAAATGAGAGAGAAGAGGAGGAATAAAAATATGCCAGCGTGAATGGAAGTTCTTTTTTTCTCAACAATTCAGATATAGAGGGAGCTTTAGCAAGCTGGCAGATGACATTAAATCACTCTGTTTGATGAGCTTCACTTGCAGTGGCACAATTTTCCTTTTTGTGGCCTTCCTGAGTCTTTGCTTCCCACTTGCTCCTTTGCATTCATGGTGTTTTATTCACCCTGCTTAGCCCCCTACACACACACACACACACACACAAAACCTCATACACTTTCCCTGGATGGAAAAGATGGGGGTGATGTCTAGCCTCTGCTCTGACGGGACTCTCCTGCACGCTTCATTGCTTCACAAATTTGCAATGATCGACAGTCGCAGGTCACACATGCTCACAAATAGGTCATTTTGGGGTTATGTGTGTGTGAGGATATGTGGCTGCCAGCTCACTGTGAAACATTTTTTCACTGGCTGAAAACACTGTCTAATAAATTAAAGAACTATTTGAATGCAAAATTTCAAGTTATGTGGGGTATTTTGTCTAAGCCAATACTTTATAACCTTAAGAAATAATTGAACAAATTATGAGGAGATTAATTAATGCAGATCAAAATGGCAGTTAGGTTCATGTCCAAATCAACCAACTTTTATAAACAGAAATTGTCTTCAAATTGTAAATGACATAAAATTCTTAAATGGTATATTAACAGAAGCTGTATTCCATGATGTGTAACTGTACACACTACCTAATTTTGGAGATAATTTGATTAGATATTACCCAAACATTTTCTCCATGAATAAATATTCCTCTTCAGTTAAAACTCCCAGGTGACTGACTAAAAAAAAGAAAAGCAGTGGTGTTTCAGTAATGACCGACATTAGGGGCATCTCACTTTGCAGCCTGGCTACGATTGTGACTCCTCAATATGTGAGAGATGCTTCAGGGGTCTGTGCTCTTTCCAGACAGGCTTTTACATAAACTGCCTGGTGGAGGCCTCGCCAAATCTACCATCTGTTGGATCTCTCTCTTTCTCTCCATCTCTCCTTCTTCCTATCTCTTCTCTCTTGTCTGTCTGTTTTATTACAAAGTCAGACTGTTTACAAAACAGAAGCTTTGTGCTGGTTAGAGCAGAGCTCAGTTAAAGCAAGTTGTCACATTTTTTTTTTCCAGAGCATTTGTTACCAGAGATCTTTAGGGATATTGTAGTCTTTAGTCAGAAGACCTGCTTTTTTTGCCATTAGTAGAATGATATAAAACATGACAAAACAGCGTCTCTGTGAAGCCTGGTGTTAGACGGGTCTATTCTCTACGGGACTGATATGTAGGGCAAGAAAGGAGCAGCAGGAGGAAGAAAAAAAAAAAAAATAAAAATAAAAGAGTATGGGCCTCGTGTGAGAGCTAGGGGGCGCACTAGCACATGCACTCTTCGGTGTGGACATGCACTGGCTGACACGCACACAAGTGGGCTTTCTATAGGCACTGAAATCTGTTAGAATAGCCAAAGACTATCAGCATGTGAAATGGGTCTTTATAAATTTTCTCATACAAATTGGACAAAAAATAAATAAATAAATAAATCACAGTACATTTCAGAAGTCACTGAGTTTGTTTTTATGCATATGAGTGAGAGCTCACTCTCTGTCTCACATTCACACTCACGCATACTGAGATGTGAGATGAGATATTGGGAGGTGGTGGTGTCTCTTTGACTGTTGCGCCCGAGGCTCTAGCACATGGGATTGGGGGGGTAAAACAAATGCTAATGTCTCTCAGCCAACTAGCACACATGTCTAGCACAAGAAAAGAGAGATTGGCATCTGTCTGTTAGCATAGAACTCTACAGTACTGTGGAGTGTTTTTTACCCTTATTGTTCCACTCGCCTTACAAGCTCACATACTGAGGTGCCAGGAAATTAATTACTCTCTTTGGGAAATTTCTCTTTCTGTCAGCAGAACACTTTGAATTGTATCAATTGCTAAACATGAAAAGCCTGCATATTGGCAGATATTTGCTAGTTGAGAAACTGGGTGTACTTTTAGTGCTGAGTGATCAGACAGATATCTCATCTTGCAGCTGCTATTGTTTTCCAGTCTGAAAGACTCAGAACAAAAACAGTGATCAGTATATCAGTGACTGACAGTAGAATCCTTTGGCAAAAAAAGAGGATTTAAATTTGGATTTATTTTTATGGGTTAGCATCTGCAAATGCCTTTGCATGCATTCATGCATGCACACACATTAATGTCTTCTGTGCATGTGTTTATGTGCATGACAAACCAAAGCCACTATCTGCTGTCTCCCCATTCGTTCCCACCACCTGATCTCCATCTGAATTGACAGCTGTAATGCTGACTCTTTTCATCCGTGCCACAGTTGAAAACAGCCAATAACAGTGGGCACGGAGAGCAGCACTGCAGCACGCTGATGGCGTCTGTGTATGTGTGTCATTCACTCAGTGCAGACAGTGTTACAAGTCAGCCTGTATTTTTAACTCATCTCCAGCAAGGACTGTAATCTTGCCCATTGAACCTTCAAATTGTTGGATGTTACCTCAAAGGGAATTGGAGGAGAAAAACATCACATATTGCTTATTGTCACCTCTCTTACCTCTGTCAAAACCCGCCTTTGCTCCTCTGCCACCTTTTTATTCTACCTGCTACATTCCCCTGATTATTTTTTTCATTTTCAATCTTTTCCTGAATGAGTGCATCCTCTCGTTCAATTTAAGGCTTTCCTGGAATTTATGTACAATATTACAAAAAACAAATAACAGCTTTCCCCACACCGACAAGCATGTTTATGCACTGAAATCACACTGAAATTTTGATCATCTAATTTGAGCCATGTGTTAATTGTCTAATAACACAGACATAACTGGAAAATTGAAATTCTACTGAAGTCATTGCAACATATTTTAGTGTGTGTGACTTGTTTCTGCTTTCTGTTACAGTATGTTACATCTCTTTTCGCTTCATGTCTCCCCTGATGTGCTTAAAGACCCCACCCACCACATCTCATGTCCTTTTTTTTTGGTTATAGGATTATTGGACTGTGGGTCAGAGTTGGTGTGTGCTGGACTGTGGGTCAGAGATTAGCCTCCAAAGTTCCTATCCAGCTCAGTTCATGAAAAGGGGGAGGTGTGTGAGTGGGGATTAGTGTGTGAGAGACTGGGCTGCAACTCTGTGAGCAAAACCCCTCAGTTTCCGACACCTATCCCACCCTTCCCTGCAAAGAATGGTACAGTCCTATGTATGCGTGTGTGAGTTTGTAGCTCTGCCCTGTCAAGCTTTTGGTAGGGTCTGGCCCAGGAGGAATGCTAACTCACAGAGCTAGTGCCTGTCACAGCGTCTCCACTCTCAACCTGCAATCACACACACACACACACACCCACACACACATGTACAGAGGTACGTGCACACATACACACATTGTGCTTGCCACGGCTCCTCCACACCAGACTGGTAATTAAACTCCTACTGATTTATTGAGTGACACCAACAAATCCCAACCCGGCTTTTTTATGACAACCATACCTCCTCGGGCAACAGTCACCATCTTTTTTTTTTCTCCCCTTTCTTTGAATGTGTTTTTTTTTATGCTGTGTTTGAATGAGGCCTGGGGGCAAGGAAATACTTCAGCCAACTTTCTTTAAAACACATAAATGACAAGCTCACATGCAAAAATATTTTTAAAGTGTATTTGTACCATATTATGCTCTTTCTTCCCTCTTGCCCCTCAGCTTCAAGTCACAAGATTGAAATGTGGATGTCCATGTTATAAATGAAGCCTATTATGAAGATCTGCATGCCCAGACACCCCGCCCCAAACATCTATTGTAAGAGCTATAATTAGCCATTCCCTGTGACAGGAAGCCTTGTGGCTGTCCTGCTGACCACTCATGATGACACTGTGGGATGCTACACCTTTGTAATTACAACAGAAAAACTGAGTGACAGCTACGTCAGAGTTTCTACCATCATCAAAAAATAATAATCGAGAACTGAAATCAATGGTTTTGTTCTCTAAATCGGGTTTATAAAGTTCTTATAGGCAAACCACAAGCAAGACTTGTTTGACAGCATGTGCTGTCATTTACCTTTCCTCGGTCAGTCAGAATTAACAGGAATGAAAGAAGATGAAGGACTATCGGTGTATCTAATTCCTCTGTAGCAGTTCTAAGATGATGCTTGGGTGGGTGCACCAGTGGGATAGGAGCCTCAGCTCCTTGGCAGCTGCCAATCAAATAGCGCTCTGAAGTGCAATCAATATCATCAAACTCCTCGTCAACCCGATCCACCTCAGAACAAAAGATGTCTCAGTTTATTTTGCAAGAAGAAAAGAAGATTTCCATCATGAAATGTGAATTAAATGTCAAAACTTATCCGTCACTCAAACGACTCTTGTGTTGTATCATTTATTTGATGCAGGCCTGTCTTCATGAAAGTGCAACATGAAATGTTTTGTTGAAAAGTTTTGTTGCAGAGTGGTGGCTGGCGTAGCACACGGGTGGAGGCTCCCAGACTGTGGGACTAAAGGTGTGTCACAGGGGTGGTGGAAGGGGCGGGGTGGCGGCGGATTTGCGCTGACAGCTCGACACATGGAGAGCTGCCGGTTCCCTCCTGACAGAGAGAACGGCATACTAAATGCCTACCTGAGGTGCTACAGATGGAGAAGTCAAAGACAGAGGATCCTTTACAAGGCATTTTGGAAGGCGACATAAATTTTTCATCAAAACTGCGTTTACACACGCAAACAAACAAAAAAGGATTCATGTCGCCTTAATCCACCCTGCAGTCTCTCACTCACTCACACTCACATATGCTCTGTTCTGTACTTCTGATCCCCTCTTTACTCACTTTTGTTTTTATTGCTTCACCCACAAGCCCTATGCCAAGTTTTGCATTTTGTTCTCTTACTTTTTGTCTCACCGACTGCTCAAGCAAATAGGTTAAACCATGTTTAGCAGGGACGTTCTTAACAGTTAGCTGCAGCCACTTATTTGGTGTTTTATTCGCCATTTTTTAAATTCCACAGCAGGAGGCTCGAATAAATCTTATTTTGCTTTAGCTTTAATTTGGCTTCTTATCATCCATCCCTGATTATGGTAGTGACGTGCCCAGAACAGAAGGCCATTTTTTTAATCTTATCTTTCCTTTTATGCTTTTATGTTTTTGTTTTTTTCCCCCAATGTCTTGACTATACAATTAGATCCGCTGTACAATTAGACTTTATGACTGCATCGAAGGTCACCATTTCTTTTTTGAATCTATTGTTAACATGCCAGTGAATCTGACAAATGATTTTACACTGTAAGTAATTCAATCAGTCTATGAGGAGAATATTCATACTGACAAAAGTTAAAACATTTATTCCTATATGAGCAATGCTAAGCAGCTTTGAACACGCTTAGATGGGTCTTTGGCAACTTGGTGACTGTTAAGAGGATAAGTATTTATAAAGGCTTTTGCCCTGGTATTTTAGTATTAAGCCACGAAACTTAATTTTTGTCATAAAAGCTTTTCTATGGACAATGGATCTGTTATGGATATGTGTAAGTGCTGGAACAAGAATTCAGATACTTTATTTAAGTAAAAGCAAAACAACAGAAGTGGAAAAGACATCCATGGAAAAATTACAATCCGACTAAAGGGATGTTTTGGCTACAAAACTAGTAGCCTAACTAAAGCTGTCAACTAAATGAAGTGTATTGTAATACAGTACACAGTGCAGTGGGTGTAAAACAAACATATGCAAGGAAGACAAAATTATTGTACATAATCACTGCACTAAATGCATTTTTAACCAATTTTAATCATACTGGTATATTTTTTAAACAAGGTATGAAATCAGATAATATTGTTTGTACTAATCTATGTCATCAAGTATGTGCATGCTCTTTTCCTCTTTCAGTGAAAAGTTTTAGCCCTCAGGCAGGAATCCCACAGACACAAGCCTTTAATACTCGACGGCCTGATGCTCAGCAGTCATGAGGTCAGACACATTGTTATTCAGGCAGTTTGATTGGCTGCCACTTGAAAAAGTTTAATTTTCCACCACAAGCTATGGTAGTTAAGTGAAGCAACAAATGCAGAATTCAGTTTGGCCAACCAGGACATCACTCCAGTCAAAGTGAAAGAAAATCAAGACCATGAGAAAGAGTTTCATCATATCATCTGAATATTTGGCCCAATATGTACAAAATATCAATATTTATTGTAGATCGCCATTGACAGTACAAATGTCAGGAGAATGGTTTTTGTTCATTAATCAGTAACTCATTAGCTTTATTCAGCTCTATGAAAGTTAATTGCCTTGGTCTTGCTAATGTTTTATAACATTTACATTTATAACTCCCTTTGGCAGAAATTGTCATTGCACATTTAACAGGCTGGTGGGGAAACTGAAACAGTGTTAGGTCATATTCCTTAGGTGGGCAGAAGAACAACAGATAGACTGGATGCTATTGCTGTTTCATGTGTGTGGCTCTATACTAAGGACAGTATATTACAGTGCATCCAATTTAAGTTGGAGCTCGGAAGTTGGATCTGGGAATGATGTCACATCCCAGCTAAAACCATTCTTGTTGACAAAGTTGGAAAATTCATAAAACTCAAATGTAAATTGCCAGGAAGCTTGTTGTTTGTCTCTTTACAGAAGCTTATTAAACTATTATGTGGAAATTATCACAGAAGAATATGAACTTAAACCATGACTTCACATAAAAAAAGTTGCGAATGCGTTTTACTATATGAAAAAGAGAGTGGTCGTGTGCAACTTGTTTTTGTTTAGTGTAGATAAAGTTTATGTTGGTATAAACTGTTGATTTGTTGGGCAGCCATCTTTACTGAGTGAAGTCGGGGTTGATGAGTTTGCCGCGATTTTCCGAGTCGGAGATCAAGGGGCATTTGTGTTGTAGTTCCGACTGGGAACTTGGAAAATCTGACTTCTGAGTACAAATCACCATTTGTACCATTAGTGGTTCAGTCCTCCCCACTGGTGGCAAATTTGCCCAGTTTAAAATGGTAAACTTGCTAAAAGTTCCTAAAAAATAGAAGAGATTAATTAATCAGTGATGTGAGTGAAAGGTTAGCTACATCACAACTTAATTGTAAATCAGCTTTTTTAATGTTACTTACTTGGGTATTAAAACTCTTTAGTGGGACAACGAGGAATTTTGGGGGATTTTCATTATTTTTTTTTTCATTAATGTTTTCTATATTTGCAACTTGCACATATAGACTTTTTTTTAGCTTCTTTTTATGAACATAAAATGTGCATAAAAAAGTGTTGATGAACCATGACTTTTCACTTAACTCTTCTTCATAACTCTTCACATTCTTTGTTACATTAATGTTGGATGATCTATCTGTATAAAACTTTAATTGAAATCAAGAGGCTTGTCTTAAAATACTGACAAACCAATGTTTTTTTCTTGTAGCCTAAATATTTAACTGTACATTCAATCTACCTTTTAACCCTGTTATTGTATTAAGTGCAGAACATAAATTAATTCTTCTTCTCTAATCAGAGTGGGATTTACTCATACATTGTGTGGCGCTCTTGGATTGTTGGCCAATGTGATCTGAGGCCATCAAAGGTATTTATGGAAGCTGTCAGTAACCACAGGCATCAAGAAAGCAGCAGGGTGGTGCTGCTTTGGCGTGTTAACAAAAGACATCAACTGTTTAGATTAGAGATTCTGGGTAGGCTGGAAATCTGTATCGCATGTTTAGTTGCTGTAAAATCTAGAGTAAATATTGCAGTTGAATGAGGAAGGATTGATCCAATCCATTTAATCCAAACACTCAGTGGTTTGACCTGACTTTATTTGCACAGAACAGAATAAGAGAGTGCCCCTATAATACTGTAAAGAAAACCTTTCATAACACAGGAAAGGTAAAGGCACATAAAGAATAATGCCAATGCACACACAACCTCTCGCTCACACACATTTGGAGTAACACATGGCACAGTGGTAGATCAACATGTGACGGTGAGAGATAGCAGCAGCTTGCCGTCTTTGCCGGGAGCAGCCATTAAATAAACATGTCAAGTTGTGTGCGTTTTAATGATGATCAGCCGAGCCCTGTGAAGCGCCAGCCAAAAAGGATCGACACAGTGCAACTCCCCAGACCTCCTCTCCCTGTCTCTTTCTCCGATCCTGCCTCTCATGCACTTCCCTCACTGTGACAGAGATGGAAAGAAAGAAAAGAACAAGAGGCAAGGCCCCTTTTGAATCAGGTTTGGGGGGTGAGTGAGGAGGGGGGATGTTTGTGTGATGATTTTTCATTTGAAAAGAAAGCCAAACATCAGTCAAATGTATGCTTTTGTGAGGGCTTTAACACTGCTATATCCCCGGTAGTACCCGTGTTAGTTAGTTCTGAGTGCTATGTGTTTGACATGAGAGTGAGTAACGGGCCGGCTGGTAAACGCTCTGTTTGTGTGTTTACGGTGTTGCACGCCCTCAGGTGAAGCGGCTCTCTCTCTCGTTCTTTCTTACTTCCGTCTCGACTTTGAAGAGCAGGAGCTCGGCGTCGGATTAAAGTTTGTTTGTTTTACGTTTAGCAAGCAAGAGCTGCCATTTTTCCCCTCCTTCCTCCTCATCTTCTCCCACTCAAAGAATGAATACTCACACACATGAAAAGTAAATCTCCCAAACACTTCCTCACACACACATACAGCACACATCAGAAGTAGTGTGGAGTGCTGAGGCTGCATATGTAAATGCTGAGAGATTGTCAAGTGTCTGGGTGTGCATACATCAGGGTAATCAAGCCAGCGCTGATGGGGAGCGCTCGCTCCAGGAGCAGATCCGCAGTACTGGCAGTCACACAGCCGTCACTGAACTGCTGCCAATAATGGGTTTGAGAGGTGCTGGAGGAGGGGGTAGAGAGAGAGAGAGAGAGAGCGCGAGAGAGAAAGAGAGAGAGAGAGAGAATGTGTGTGTGTGTGTGTGTTTATCCACACACAAACATGCCCATCTGCAAGTTACCATCTATTTTGTATGGCTTGTGTGCATGCATGTATGTTAATGTGACACCTCTACGATACAAAAGCTGATTGAGAGTGTGAAGGTGAAGCCAATCTGCCCGCAGTGGCGTTGGAGTTGCAGTTGGAGTGCTGCTGAGCTCCAATCTGATAGAAAAATGCCTGTAGATGAACTGGCCTTGCTTCACCTTTCTTTACAAAGCTACCAAAGCCCAGTGCAGTAATAACCCATTACCTCCGTCCAGCCGAATCATGTCATAGGCTGCTGTTTCTGTATCTTTGCAACACCAAAGGAGATGCAGTATCTGACTGTCAACCAGCCAGTTCATCTCACTGAATTCTACCTCACATCCTATGAAATGCCCCCTTACTTTGTTGTTTCATAGTTCACACACATACAAATTTGAAGTGAATACATCAGAGCACTTTTAACTCTGGTGTAAAAAAAAGAAAGGAAAACACCATCAATTTCACCCATGATTCTGGCATGCCAGGGGGGTGAGGATTCTTTAGAAAGTATAGACTAGAATGTTTGTTGAACATTTCAGCTGCAGACATGTGGGTGTATTCTTTATGAGGGGTTGAGGATGTACTCAGATTCAAAGACTAGCAGCACTGCAGCATAAAATTGCTCAATTTAAAGCTAAATTGAGGCTGGTGCATACTTATATACATATATATGTATATGTATATATATATATATATATATATATATATATATATATATATATATATATATATATTTGCTACAAATATGTGTGTGTGTCAAACTGTAAATGTTATACAAAAATTATACTAACTGCATAAACAGTGATCTCAAATGGCACAAGAGATTTGAAAGTAAGTCTTTAAGGCTTTATTTACTGACCAATAAGAGCAGGCTAGACAGTGGAGTCTGCAAACACTTCCAACATGGAGGATCAGATCATTTTAGCTGTGTCTGACTTTACAATACTTCACACAAAGATTATAGAGATGCAAAAAAAAGGCAGCCATGTGGTGCCACGGTGAATTTGTCTGGACGTAGGTTCTGGATATACCTGGATCAGCCTTAAGGCCCGCCATCAAATGATAAAATTCACAATGCTGTTTCCTATTTTGTAAACTCAGATGAACCCAGGGTTTTCTTTCTCTTTGTACAGCAAAGTAAACAGCAAGATTTCTGTCAATTTGTGCAAAATCTTCTGACTCTTCATCCATCATACTTCGTCTGTCACAGACTAGTTTGAAAATGAAAAAATTCCCTCCAATATCATAACCAATCAAATTTCTTAGAGAAAAGCGATCTCAGAGCGCGATGCACGACACTGGTGCGGTCGCTGCTGTTAGTCACGTCCCGTGTGTTCGTTATCACGAGGGTGACGATGAGTTTCGCCTGTCGCTGTCATTAGTTGCCTCCCGTGTGTCTTGTCCATTAGATGTTGAATCTTCTTTTTCTTTGTGGAGTGATGGATTCTGCTTTTTTGGAAATAGTCTCATAAACATACCTAGTCTGATGGGCACCATAATCTGTTTCACTGAGATCATTGCTGTTATGAATAAACAGTTTTAAAGACTGGTGTACAGTTTTAACCAAATTGTAGGTAACTAGACAGTCTTATACAATATTATTAACTGTATAACCTCATCTATGTTAACTCAGAATACCCTGGTCTACTCTATTGTCACTCTAATACATACCAAAGATCATTTTATGTCACACTGCCTTGTCCTTTCGTCTGCTGTGTTATTCACGGTTCACCTTAAAGTGCTATTCTTCTCAGCAGAATGCTTTATCTCATCCTGGTCTGTCACACCCTTCTTTCTTATTGTATTCTATGTTATTCTGCTCCCTTGCCTGGCAAGAGCATTGGCACGTCTGATCAGCTAAACAGATCCCCCAGCAGGCGTTATTCTTCCCTGTGGAGAGCCTGGGATGGGGAGGAATGTTAACATTGCATTACAGCACGTTGCCACGTACACAATGTCCTCAATGAACAACACAGCTTTATCTGTCTCTCATGGGATCTCAGCTATGCCTTCTTCCTTCATCCTCTCTATTCCTATGATTTTCTCACTGCCCCTTATTCTCACCTCCCCCACCCTATTCTGTGCACACATGTGCGATAGAAAGAATATCAGGATTACAGTATGAGCTGACATGGTGACACGGTGTTAATCGTTAGAGTCGTGTTTGTTTCCGCCCAGAAACTGTCAGCCTCTAATAACGAGCCCCCAAAACCCAACACAATTGGCGCTGGAATGGCAGGAGTGGCACAATAGGCACAAAAACCCAGCAATCTTGTCAACATATACAAATGGAAGACATGGAAGGAAGCCACACACATCCCCTTTTCTCTTGTTGTCATTGAACACACATGCGTTCCCTCCATGTCTTCTTCCTGAGTTGTGTCAAAGGAGGTCTGCAATTAATTTGTTTAATTCCTCCCTCAATACACACAAATGTGAACACACACACACACACACATATCCAGTTCAAACCCACATATCCCTCCATCCTATCCTTTCAACCTCCTTTGAGTTTGGCAGCGCAGTCTTCTTGTTTTCTCCCAACACACGTCAGTCAGCATCAAGCTTATACACAAAATGTGTGTCACACTGACACAGAGACCAGCAAGTAACACAAAACAGAACAATAACACAGACACGTTTTCATTATCGCTTTATAACCAAAGTTTATAAGGCTATCAAAAGGATCATAGCAGAATTTAAAGGCGTCACGCCCTGCTCATGAAAGAAGAATGGATTATTATTTTCGTGTCCGTACACCATGTGAAATTTGAAACTGTGCTATTAAGGCCCCAATTGGGGTCAGACACTAAAAGCACTTGGTTAACTTGAGGCAGGTTATTTCTTTGGAAGAGTTATTAAAAGAAAAGTAGGGCTGTCAAATGATTTAAATTTTTATTCTGATTAATCATAACTTTCAAATTAATTAATCATAATTAATCACAGCTTACAAATTAATCATGATTAATCACCATTCGCGATTATGCCTAAAATTTGCCTGTTTTTAACTGTTTTGTATCAATAGAATGAGCCAGTGCTTACAAATATTTAGTGTTAACTGACCTTCTCTTGGGTAAACGTCAGATAACCAAGGGTCAGTAAATGCAGCATGTAGTGTACTTCTATATGTTGTTGTAAATCTTTTCTACCATGTTTTAAGTCATAATTCAAAATTCATATATCATCTCACCAACCACCTCCATGGTGAAAATTTTCAGATGTGATGACTGAAGTTAAACAGCCAATATTGATGAAGAAATTCTGATAAACTGGTGATTGCGATAAAAATATTGACGCAATTAATTACATAAATTAGTTACTGCAGTTAACACATTATTTTTGACACTCCTAAGTCATGGTTTGGCAAAAAATATGGCTCACAAACTCTTGAATTCTAAGCATACAGATTATAAAAGAAAACACCAATAGGCTCCATGGGACAATCAAGATCATGTTGACCATCTCACAGCAACTACCAACTCACATGGAGATATCCTCAAGATTCCTTGGTGGTAGACATTAACACACACAGTCCCAAATCTTGATGTCTTTATAGTTAGAAGTTTCCTGTCTAAACCTAACCTGACACGGACTGAAAAAAAGAAGAAACTGAATGCAAAACATCAACACACACTTTGGTTAAATCACAGTTTTTCTTGCCTGAAGATCTGTGACTTTTACACACCACCTCTCCAGCCGCCAAACATTGAATTTTTTTCTGTCATTATAAGTCTGATCTAGACAAGGTGCAGCAGGCTGAGTATGATTGCCATGCATTTGAAGAAAATGCAGCTAAAGTATGTTAAGATGTAATGCAAATAGCCCTTGACAAAGCAACATGTTATAAGTTGAGCGTGAGAATGTTGTCCTCACAAAACATTATTATATGAAGAGCTGGGAGCTATGCAAGGCTCAGATGCAAGCCTTTACTTCAGCTCTTTGATTTGTCAGTTAATGCAGTCTTTCTTTTGGGCCGTATGACTTTTAAACAGTTTTTTTTTAAAATGATGTTTTTAGAAATGGAATAAATCACAGGACATACTGTTAAATAAAGCTTTTTTACATATCTGAAACTTATAATGGATAGAGTGAGATTTTAGATTTTAAAGTTTCCTGCTGAAGATAATTAAAAACAACAAAACATAATAAATACAATAAAAACAAAAGTTTTACCATAACAAACTTTTGCTTTCAGGAGTTAAATCAGTACTAAGATGAGGTATGTTGAAATAATAACCTTATAAATCATATTTTTTTTATTTTCTATGCATCGATTGCCCTGATTGCTCCATTTTGCTCCTTAATTGTAGACTAGTATCAGCAAGACAGTATATCGGTCTGATGTCGGTGTTTGTGAGTTTGTTCGTGTGCTTTTCTTTGTGCTTTGATAGCAGCACTCCCGCACTGCCATAGGGGAAAGTATGTGTAGAGCAGCAGCTGCAAAAAAGGGCCCTCCCAAAGCCGAGCTGATGCGGAGTGACAGCTCTGCATATCTCTCACTGGCACTGACAGCTGACAGATGGATAGCACTCATACACCGCAGGAAAAAAGACAGGGGTAGTGTGGGGAGGGGAGTGATGGAGAGAAAGAGAGAGAGAGGAAGAAAGAAAGAGACAGAAAGAAAGCCCCCAGGATGATTCGCCAGCATTGCTCTCTGTTCAGAGGGCCGGCGTTTGATTGAGTGCTACAGAGAATAATAAACCCTCTACTACCCGGTGCAGTGCCAAGCTTTCTCTCCCTCCTTATCTCTCGCATTCCCCTCCCTCCCTCTCTCTAACCCCTCTCCTCCCTTAATTCTCTCCTTCTTTCCCCAACCCTTTTGTTGTTGCCCCTCCTTTGGTGCTTTGCTCTTGCTCCTTTATGCTCGGGCTCCTATTCCCCAGGCCCATCTTCAACACCTAGTGGGCTATCTTTATGTTTTTCTCCCTCTCTGCTCTTCTTTTCACTCTTCAGGTATCTGCCTCTATCTGCCATCCCGGTGTATTTGTCTCTTCCTATCTGAGGTGTGAGAGACAAGGGTAAGAGGTCCCTGTCAAACAAACCAACAGTACTCACTCAAAGCTATTCCCCTGTGGATCTGACTGTGTATCTGGATCTTTACAGTGCTCTCTGTTTCCACAACCACTGATAGACTGGGTATACATGCACACACACACATGGCAGCTTTCACCACAGCGGGAGAACATGTGATCTGAAATACAAGCAAAAGCATTATATCAAAGGTAAGTAAACATTCATTATGCTTGGAAACTGATTGTGTGGGGATAAATAAACCCTTATGCAGTTTAATTACCTCATCTGAAGAGTGTAGAAGCATAATTTGATTACGGCCTAATAAAGTAATACCTTGTGAAAATAGTAGTAGTCATTTTAGAAAGCCTGTGAAAGAATATTAAAACCCAGACCAATTGTCAAAATGGGGAAAAAAATATGGAAATAATAAATTAATATTATTGTGCCATGAGTTCATAAATATTCCAATAATTATTTCCATCCATTCATGGTAAATAAGACAAGGTTCCAGACCTTTACAGGTCTAAAACAGACATGTGGTCATGCAAACACAAGCTAATTTGAAATCACTTGTTGACTTAACTCTTTGGACTAAGAGGGAACACATGAGATGCAATAGAGCCCTAAAATAATCAGCAGGGCCTTATGTGACTCATAGAATCCTAATAACGTATTACGTAATAAGGGTCTCATCTTCCTTTGTTGTATATAACTCTTAGAAAAGTGAGAAGACAAATAACCTCCATGCTAGCAAACTAAACTCTGAAAAGTTTTGAAATATTGACAAGCTAGTCTGGGTACGTCATAAAGTAGTTGTAAAGATTTGCAAAGAATTATCAGGAACATTCCTAGATGTTTACTCTATTACTCTATTACTGACTATTTTGCAGGGGCAGCGTTGCTGAATCCTTGGCTTAGCACTGCCCAGGATGATTGTGATTGGTTTACAAAAATACATATAAGCCAGAGTTCTTTCCTCCATTTAACATAAAGTTGAGGCAGTACAGTCAGACTTTTCTCTACTGCTGACACAGCACTGCAGAAATACAGAAGTTGTGTCTGTACACTACAGAAATGCCAAATTTAAGGAGTTTATTTTCTGGGTGTAATCATGCTTGTTGCTCAGAACAAACAAACAAACAAACTGCCAGTTTATTGAGTGAATTTTATATCTGAACATAAACTCTATAAGTAGGATCAAAAACACACATTTAAGCAACTTAGTTAAATCCATATAAAGAGCAATGTGTCTTGTATCTGATTAAAAATAACTCAAATTAAAACATAATTACCTTATAAAGAAAAAGCCATTTCTGTCTGACCTGAAGTATGTTAAAGGCTCTGCTGAGAACAACTTTTAAAAAGGTGGCACCAACAAGACATTTTCATCAAATTATAAGATTATTAGATTTGGTTGGAAATGCAGCTTTTTACAGTGTTTCCGATTAATTAGATTAAACACCAGGGCCCTCACTAAGACAACATTATTAACCACCGAACAACATTCAACACTTTTTATAATCCCAAGTCTGAAAAACAAAACAAACACCATTGCATCTGCCAACTCTGAGCCTCTGAGTTCTGAAGTAGTCATCTTAAACATCTTAAAGGTCACATTTGTTCACGGAAGATACACCTTATAGTACTAAAAAAACATTATTATTAAATATCATAATTACCATATAATTAAAAAATTATATGGTAATGATGAGTGTCATAGCTTGTCATGATAATTATGCTATAAATACAATGCAGAAATTTTTTAAACTTCAACAAGATTCCCCCTGATAGATCAACCCAAAGTTGTCTATGTTAACACAATTTAACCACAGACAAAGGCACAGCACGGATGTATCATCATTTACTTTGATGCGAAAGCTAGTTGTAGCAGCCGGGCTGGTAGCAAAACGCCTGTTTTGTTGAATCTTTTTGCCACCCACGAATGTCACCAACAAGCAAGTCACGTAATCAGTGATGAAAGCTGAAAAATGGCCTGTACATATTCCACTCTAGAATTTGCCGCATGGTGGCAGCAAACCGTAGTACCATACTATGGTGCAAGACAATCACTGTCAAGTTAATTTTTCAAGAAAATTTTTCGCAACGGTTTTGGTGGCAGCGCCGCACAGATTATTTCTTATACTTTGGACTTTTTCAAGACTTGTTGTGATGAGTTTCCATTGGCAAGGCAAGGCAGTTCATTTGCATAGCACATTTCATGTACAGGACAATTTAAAGTGCTTTACATAAAACAAAGGCATTACGGATATTTAGAAATATAAAAGGCATCAACACATAATTACAATAAAATAATATATTACATTAAAATGATTAAAAGCAAGATAAGTTAAAAAAGTTAACATGCAGATTTCATGCATAGGCGCATGAGAAAAGAAATGTTTTTAACCTGGATTTAAAAATGTCTACATTTGGTAAAAGTTTAATCTCCACTGGCAGTTTGTTCCACTTGTTTGCAGCATAACAGCTAAATGCTGTTTCTCCATGTTTAGTCTGGACTCTGGTCTGGACTAGTTGACCAGAATCTTGGGATCTAACAGCTCTGCTAGGTTTATATTCTCTGAACATATCACAGATGTATTCTGGGCCTAAACCATTCTGGGATTTGTAAACAATCAGAAGGGTTTTAAAATCTATTCTGTGACTGACTGGAAGCCAGTGTAAAGATTTCAAATCTGGTGTGATGTGTTCAGATCTCTTAGTCCTGGTTAAAACTCTAGCAGCAGCGTTTTGGATGAGCTGCAGATGTTTAATGCTCATTTTAGGAAGTCCTGTTAAAAGACCATTACAGTAATCCAGCCTACTGGAGATGAATGCATAGATGAGTTTCTCTTGGTCTTTCTGGGAGACTAAACTTTTATTTCTGTTGATGTTTCTGAGCTGGTAAAAAGCTGTCTTAGTGACAGCTTTGATGTGGCTGCTGAAAGTCCGGTCTGAGTCTATCAACACTCCAAGGTTACGAACTTGGTCGGTGATTTTAAGAGCCCGAGTCTCCAGGTGTTTGCCAATGCTGACCCTTTTCTCTTTGCTACCAAACAGAATAATCTCAGTTTTGTCTTCATTTAATTGTAGAAAATTCTCCTTCATCCAAGTGTTTATTTGCTCCAGACACTGACACAATATGTCTATTGGACTGCAGTCATCTGGTGACAGAGACACACAAAGTTGGGTATCATCTGCATAACTTATGATAATCAATGCTATAGTTCTGTAATATTTGACCCAAAGGGAGCATATACAAGTTGAACAGAAGAGGTCCAAGGACTGACCCCTGGGGGACTCCACAAGTCATGGCCACTCGCTCGGATTCATAGCTGCCGATCGTAACAAAATAACTCCGGCCTTCTAAATAGGACCTGAACTAGTTAAGGACCGCTCCAGAAAGTCCAACCCAGTTTTCCAGCCTGTGCAACAGGATTCTGTGATCTACAGTATCAAACGCAGCACTGAGATCCAACAGAACCAGGACTGATACTTGACCAGAATCAGTATTCAACCTAATGTCATTTAGCACTTTGAACAGAGCTGTTTCAGTGCTGTGATGAGGTTGGAAGCCGGACTGAAATTTATCAAGATTTCCACTTTCATTTAAAAAGTCATTAAGCTGGTGAAATACAACTTTCTCAATAATCTTTGAAATAAAAGAGAGGTTAGAGACAGGTCTATAGTTGTTCATTCTAGAGGCATCTAGAGTCCTTTTCTTTAGGAGTGGCTTGATAGCAGCTATCTTTAGTGACTAGGGAAAAATGCCTGATGCCAGTGAGCTGTTAACTATCAGTAGGAGATCACTTTCTACTGAGGTAAAAACTGTTTTTAAAAAGTCGGATGGTATCATGTCCAGAGTGCATTTTGTTGATTTCAAATGCCAAACTGTTTCTTGTAGGATTTTTAAATCGACCATTTTAAATTGCGACATAACATCAGAATTATTTCCGGGTTTTGGACACAGACTACTTTTTTGTGTGACTGTGTGGAATTAATATTTTGCCTAATTGTTTTAATTTTTTAATTGTTTTAAGTTGGCAAACTGGTTGCATTTCTCAGTGGAAAGGAGCTCTGGGCTTATCTGTATAGGAGGATTTGTAAGTTTTTCAATCATAGCAAACAGAGTGCGAGCATTGTTGACATTCCTGTTAATCATTTCAGATAAATGCAGCTCTCTGGCCTTGCACAGCCCATTGTTATAGTTACGCAGGCTTTGTTTGTACAGCTCAGTGAATTTGAAGTTTTTTTTTTTCTGCTATTTCCGCTCAGTTTTTCTGCATTCTCTTTTTATAGCAACACATAGCAACACAAGAGATACCAGCGAGATCAACTGATTGAGCTCTCCAAAACCAAGATAATCAGCAAAAAAACACACCAAATCCTAAACGAGTTGAAGAGAAAGTGAACTGAACCATAATCTGGTTCTTCAAGCTCATCATTCAACAGCAACCAATCATCACACAGATATTAAAACCTGGTCTAATGAAGCTCAAGATGCTCTGAGAGGGTGCTTTGAGGCCACAGACTGGACTGTCTTCTGTGAACCTCATGGAGACGACATCAATGCCATGACTGTGTGACAGATCATATGAACTTTGAGATAGATAGTTGTGTATCTGAGATGATGGTCAGCAGCACTGGAACACCACAAGGCACTCTACTCTCACCATTTCTCTTCACACGGTACACCTCAGATTTTTAATAAAACTGAGTCCTGTCCTCTGCAGAAATACTCTGATGACTCTGCAGTTGTTGGTTGTATCAGTGATGAAAAAGAAGCTGAGTACAGACTTATCAGTCAATCTGTGAAATGGTGCAGAAACAATCGCCTCACCTTGAACACAAACTAAACAAAAGAGACAATTGTTGATTTCAGCGGGAACAGGAGTAAATAAAACTCTTTACATTCTGAGAGAAGAGGTGGAGGTAGTGGAGAAATACATGTACCTTATTATTAATCTAAACAACAGACTGGACTGGAAATGCAACACATTTCTCCACTACCTTCACCTGGATGGATATCGATGAGAATGGACAGAGCAGACACTGCTTCTTAAAAAAACCGATGTCAAAGGTGTCGGTTGAATATCACTATCAAGGTTACACATAGATTCCACTGGGGAGTTCCTCCGGTCCAACAGCATCACAAGCGACAAATTTAAAAATTCTTAATTGTACAATTTATTATTCCATAAAATGAATAATAAATAAATAAATAAAGCTCATTCAGTGTCTGCACCAAGATATTGCAGATCTTCTATAAGTCTGTTAAAGAAAAGTGCAGTCAGCTCTACAGCCATTTGTTAGGACATTAGCATCAGAGACTCAAAGAAACTGAACAAACGGATGACGAAGGCTGGTTCTTTGCTGGGGGTAACGCTAAAGTCGCTTGGAGCTGATTGTCCAGAAACAAATGCTGCACAAGCTGAAAATAATGGATGATTTCTCACATCCTCTACATGAAACAGTGAAGAAACAACAAAGTTCTGTGTGAGGTTTTGTCAAATCCAGCGCAAGATGTAAAAGTTTTTCATGTCGCTGGTTTCAGCAGTGTATTCAGAACATTGTAAAAGTGTTTTGCAGTTTCACATGTAAGTTTAAATCAAGAATGGTGAAAGTGTTTGATGTTTCGTACATTTGTTTTTTCTGAAATGTAAAGTTGTTTTGCCCTCGGTAAAAGTGTTTCGGATTTGTATTTTTGTATTGTACATGGAAACAGGGTTTCTGTGATGTAAATGTGTATCACGATAACGTAAAAGTGTTTCACTCAATTTAATATTGTTTTGCACTTCCCGGTCCGCTTAAGAAATAAGTAGAACAGCAGCACATCATGACAATAAAATGGAACAAATAAATTTGCTAGAGTTGACTTTAAAAAGTTTGTATTCCTGCTTCATTTAGGAAAAAAACACAATGAAGGTTGTTGCTGTTTTTAGGAGTTCCTGAAGAAAACTACTTTGGGTCTCCTCTGTTGAATGATTGGTAAGTTTATATCATTATAGCGCAGTAGTGCTCGACTCAATAATTCATATAAACCTTGAGTGTCCCATTCTCTAACTACAACATCGTCAGCACTCACAGATAAGTTTTCCAAGTTAAAATTTCAAGGCAGCAACAAAACCAAGTGTCCACTGTGCAGTATTGATGTTATTTCATGTATTAATCTTTTATTGGTGTGCTAGCTTTTGATTGCTACAACTAATTTTAATAATTTGACTTAACTAGCAAAATAATAATCTGCTTTCTAACTGCCCTTATCGCTAACTGATAAATTGGTTTAAAAAATCTTGTATCTGACATCAACATTTTTTTGTTGGTTGATGAAAGTAGAATTAAAAGTTGATAGAAATAAAAAAAGTTTCCAACTTGTTTTTTAAAAAAAATCGTTTGTATATATATATATATATATATATATATATATATATATATATATTATAGTCACCATTTAACAGTTAGACAGTTAGACAAGCTGCTAACTGTCATCACAGTTTCATTATAAAGTCAAAAGGTCAAAAAGACAAAAAGAAAATTTGTACAAAATTGTTATTTTTTGTGTTATGTCATTCTTGACAGATATAGGTTCTTAATACCTATATGCCTGTTTATCGTAGATACTGCACATGTAATTTTATGGGTATGTTTTTTATGTTTAATGTTTAAAAGTTGTCTAGCGGGGAAGAAGGTTGTATGGAGGGAGAGATGGATGAGAGTTAGGTGGTAATCTCATGTTGTTTTGTATTGGTTGATGTCCACTGCTTGGCGGAGACATGAAATGAACATCCCTGTTTTGTAGTGCCAGACACATCTGAATGTCGCTGTTCATCCTTTCTTCATCTCTTTCTCTCCACAGGCACACACACAGACACACACACGTTTGTTCAGTTCCGCTCTATTTTCCATCTCCTCCATGAGGGTTAATCTGTGGATGTGTTCCAGAGCCCTCCTCTCTTTCTTTCTCTTTGCCTCTTCCTTCTCCTCCTTTTCTTTTCCCTCTCATCCCTCCATCCCCTGGGCCTGTAGACGGCCTGTTTTCCTGCATCTCAACATTGAAGGAGAGAAGCTAAGAGGCTGCCGAGTTGCTTGGCCGGCCGGCTGGCAAGGAATTGAAAGATGTTTACTAAATAGCCCCCATGTCCCTTTGCCTGGCATTTAGTAGTCAAGACTCTGCTTGCTGGTTACAGCAAAATATGAAAGGGAAATGACTCATAGCATGCTTTGGTGACATGAAGCATGCACAATGCACTCTATCTGGGTCTGTTGTTCACAGTGTTTAAACATTTTAATAAATCATTGAAATTATAGTATTGAAACAAGGTTTTATCAAGGTATTATACACTCATTCACAAAAACAGAAATTCACACCGGATGCCACTTGAAAAGAGAAAAAGAAATAAACAAAATAAACATCACATCCTAGATGGTGAGGAACTAAGTTACTTCGTTCACTCATTTTTAACACTGTAGAAGGAAGTTGGTAGGTTTTATAATAATAACTTGCCAAAATGTAGATTTCTGCAGTAACAGGTGAAGCCTATTTAAGAGCTCATAATCTTACTTTCTGACTTCCTTACACCCCCCCCCCCCCCCCCCCACACACACACACACACACACACAAATATACAAATGCAATAACACACATGTGCAACTTCAGACTTCTCTGTCTCTCTAGCTGTAAGAGGGACAAACTAGGTTCATCATAAATCAAAATGATAAATCCTGATCATAAGTCAGCCAGGCTGCCATCAGAGCCGGCAAGCAGAGACATGTCCCCGGACGACAGGGACACTGGTGACACCTGTCACCTTCACGTCACCCAGCTGAGGCACACAGATTTCTCTGTCCACTACCGTTGGCTGTCCTGTCCTTCACATATCATGCCAAGGACATGCCCTCCCTGTCCAAAAAATAAATAAATAAATAAACCCACTCATACACAAACACACAGAAGTTGTTCTACTCAAAGATATTAGCAAAAGCTGCACAAATAAACACATCCACATTCACTCTGTTTCAAGACAATTTCCCGCTATTAGCCTGGGCCGACCCTCATTAAGAGATTAACATTGATTCCTCTCAATGTGCTGTTTACCCAGTTAAAACCCACAACTTCTGCCTGTGCTAAATTAAAAGTCTATTAAAATATCAGTACACCACATGTAGTCAGAGTGGAAGAGTGGGTTATTCCTCAGTACTCCTCCGCCAGTCTTTGTGTTGAAGACACCGAGTTAAATCACACTCGGAGAAGCGAGGGTTTGACAGACCTGGTCCTTGTGCCGCTTGTCACGCACATTTGATATTTTGATAGCTTCCCGTCTCTTCCCATTAGCCCCTGGGGTCCCAAAACCATTTTAGATGTTTATCGGCAAAGCGCTGGGGGTTAATTTCGTGTCTCGTCAGAAGCTACAGTGAAAAACAAGAAAAGAAAAAGAAAACGGTATCGCGCTGTCACCCATCGTGGCCAATCACCGCAAACGGCCAGCTTATCAGGGAGAGTTGTGTTACACTGACTGACACATGACAATGACCCTGGTGACTCTCAGTGGGCTGATAGCATCTGGGTTTTTCTTTTGCACCCCCTCTATCTTTCTCTCTTACTGCAGGCAATGGAGAAATTGGGATTTTGTCTCTGGGGAAGTGAAAAGAGTAGGAGGGAGAGTGTGTAGTGTCTTTGAAGGAGTGCATTACTCACACACATACACAGATAGGACACATAAAGAAAACCCTGGCGAGTCCAGTGCATGCGCACACACATACAGTAGCTCTGATTGTGCTGAAGGCGTGTGCATGTCTGATAATATGCATGCCTATCTGTGGCCATCCAGTTTTATCAGTTACAAAAAGGTATTGGTTTCACTGTTTGGTGTGGAACAGCATGGAGCCACAGGGCATGCCTGCTCAATAATCTACTAACACACACACACACACACACACACACACACCCACCCACACACACACACACACACACACACACACACACACACACACACACACACACACACACACACACACACACACACATTCTCTGTCGTTTTCTTTCTTTCTTTTCTTCTCTTCTTCATTTAACGTCCTCTTGCAATTCTTTGATGAATCAGTTAAGGTGTGTGTGTTCAAAACTTCCAGTTTGTTGATATCTAGTTGCTGGTGTGTGACGCGGTTCATAAAGCAAAACTCTGAAGTGCTTCAGTGTTTCTGTAGAAAAAAAGTTGTGAAATGCTCTTTGCGGGGTACCAACAGCTCCAGGAATGTACATAATGAATGCCACCGTGTCATCAAAACATATATTTTTAAGCTTAGAAACTGGAGAAGTCACCAGTCTATTACACAACATACTATCACAGACATACTTGCACATGCATGGAGTTTGCAGTTCCACATACATGTAATTTAATCACATTTTCCCTTTTGTCTCAATATCAGTTAGTTTTTTTTGTACAGTATCAACCTTTTTGGTGGGGGGCTTCCAGTGTGTTTTGTATTTTGCATGGTTCTAAACTAAACTAAATTAAACTAAACTAAACTAAACTAAACTACTTTTAGATAGTGCAGGCCGCTAACTAATAAATTCACTGATGTGCAGAAACATTATGACTCATGATTATTTTTTAACAATGTCACTTTAAAGGGTTGGTAGAGTTTTTAACCATCAGTAATGTGGGGAGAAATGTGTAGATGTGACATTTTAATGTCCTTCTGTATTTTTTTGTCAGTGTGCATTTAATCAATTGACTGAATCTTGTTAAAATTGGTAAAAATAAACTTTCTCAGCCATCTCTTCTACTTAGTTTAGGTATGCAAGGCTAAAACAGAGAATATATAATGTCATTACTTTTTTTCAAATTTTAAAAACTCTATTTTAAAACATAACAAGTAAAAAAACTAAATATAAACATGACAAAAAGCTGATTACTTATTTTTCTTTGACCTTTGTTAACTAAGCAAGTTATTAAGAAAATTATTTTTTGTATTGACTGGCTGTCAAAAGCCTTTTGAGGATATTAGGACAGAGGAGAGATCGTAGTTATTATTGTATCAAGGATAAGGAAAAAAAAAGAGAGCGAGAGAGGGAGATGAAGTGAAATTATACATATTCATTTGCAACGTCCGACCCATGGGACATTGGGTACCAACTGGTTAACAGTGTCACTTAAAGGCTAACCCAGTGCAATAAAAGGCGATGATGACTAAGCATCACTAAATGTGACCAGTTTGCAATGTTGTCAGAGGATGGGCAGCAGCTCCACCGCTCAACATATAGAACATATAAGCTGCTGTAAAGATGTGCAACTGATGTTTTGGATCCAGATAGCACAGCACACTTTTAGAGGTCTTGCAGAATTCAGGCCCTGCAGGTCAGAGTGGTTTTTGGCTGCATGCAGAGGACCAACAGCAGCAGTGGTTAAAAGGTTTTGTTTCATCAGTATGCTGTTGCTGCACTGATTTAAATAAAAGTAAATTCAGTAACTCACACTTAGTCCTATCCTTTTCATCTAGGACTGTAGCAATACTGAACAGGTTACTCACAGTCACAAGATGATGCATCTGTGGATGCTTGCTCAAGTGGAGAAAGAAAAAGGGGTGTGAGTGTGTGCTTGTGTATGTGTGTAATTCTTTGGGCGCCAGCCATGTCAATCAGCCCCCTGCAGCGCAACTGCCCTTCACACTTCTGTTTATCTACTGCTGCTGAGGACTGGCAAGACTGATAAGAGTACAACATTCGCTGTCTTCCTCTTCCCCTGTCTGTCTCTCTTGCACACATTAGTACGAAAACACACAGATTGCTAGCTGTCCTTTTTAGCTGTCTTCATCAGGAGTTAAGTTCAGGCAGAGTGTGTGTCATTAAGTGCATCATGTAGTTTAGGGTAAGACAATGTTGATATTCACCTCCACCTGATCTCCACACCCTGCTTTCTGCTAAATCAGAGCTTTAATCTGCATACGTTGAGGCTTTGCTACTTCCTGTGGTGTCATGTTTAATTCTCACATGTTGAAGAAATGATCACAATAATGCAACTGACGGTCAAGGAGAGACAGTTCTCTTGCTTTTCAATTTGCTTGTTCATTCTTCATGTGTTTGTGCTGTTTCAGGTTGTCCCTTATATTATAATCAAGGATCAGAATTCATTTTCCCATCAAAGCACTTGCCGACGGCAGTGTTGATTAGCACAAGCCCCCAAAATGTTTTTCTTCTCCTTTGTTCTCACTGCCACCTGAAATGGTCTCAATTCACGTCGGAGGGCTGGTGACTGCAAGGATACACATTTCCCTGGAGACCGGTCATTGTTACCATGGTCTCCGGACATTATTGGCAGCCTCTGTGCCACCCATGTACACCTGTCACTCATGGATGGAGAGGCCACTCTGAGGACACAGACACAGGCTATTGGGCTGAATGTGAGTGTGTAGATGGGCTGAATTTTTTGTCCATATGTGCATGTGAAGTAAGTTGGGTTTACACGCCTGTGTGTGTGTGTGCTAGAGTGAATATGTGCACACAAAAATGTCTGTGTGTGTCCTCACTCAGTCAGCCAGCTGAGTCTGCAGTCAGTTTACGTTTGACTGCAGGGCAAAAGCTCGAGCAAGAAATGAATTCTGACTCGTCGAGCGCCTCACATAAATTCCCTTTCTCATATTCCGACACAAAAGACAACATATCTGCATTGCATTAGCCCTGGGACTCCTTTCTCATTCTGATGATGATTTAGGGATGCTGAGATCTCCCCATGAACGTCAGAGAGAAACAGAAAGACAGAGATAAAGAGGAGAGACACACTAAGAACTGGTTGTGGGTGAGGGGACAGGATGCCAAGAAAGGCTGAAATTATATTTAGGTGTAGCCAGAAATTTTTGATTGCCAACATTTTAGGGTGCACATAATTACAAAAAATGTATTTTTTGTTTAATGATTGGAACAAAGACCCATGTTTTTAGGCTTTTTTTGATACTATTTATTTATATGGTGCATCCTATACCTGTATATAAAGTAAAATCAAGCCTGATTGTTGTTTTGTACAGGTTTCCTACACAGCTAGTTGTCTTGCATTGATCTTTTTGACATGCGCTAGCACATTCCAGTCACTTTTTCATGCAAATGAAGCTTACAAAACAGGCCTCGATTTGAATGAGAGCTGTCCATTTTTTTTCTCCCACACACTCTTGTCCTTGTCTTGTACAAAGACACATGCTGGATGTTTTCTTTTTTTTTTTCTTTTTTTTTTTTATTATAAAGATACAGTTTTTGAATGCCATTTAGTCCCTGTGATGCCACAAATTTAAAGAGATGTTGTTGAAATAGACACAAATGTTTTGTGTTGTGCCTACTTGGAGCACCTGCCTTTTGTGTGGCAGAAATATGTCATATGAGGGAATATACTATAAGTGCTCAATATAGCAAAATAATCAAAGAAATACTTTCTAGTCTTCCTCTTCTGGAAAGGCCATGCGTTTACCAATATGTGGAATATCAAGTTTATCTTGATGTTTGTAATTGAGTGTTTGTAATTGCGTGTGCTCAAACTGTGTTAAAATGTACCTTTGAGGAGAAGTGGAGAAAGAACCTTAGAGCAGCTTTATACCTGTACAAATTTATTTGTGCCATTCTCATGGACAGATGTGCATTCCTATAAAAAGTTAGCAGCACATACAGTACACTCCTGGGATGATGCTACATGTGTGGTTAGGCATTAGCCTGCATCATGAAAAAATCTGTGTCTAATTTGACTTCTGTGTTTTCCACAGCAAACCAAAGCTAAAGGCCCAGCCACAGCAGCAGGGGTGGAACTCTTTAGGCACATCACAATTCTATTTGATTTGATTACGATTGTGATTCAGATGGATGTGATGCATTTGTAAAATGATTATTGATGCATCCTGATGCATCTCTTGTTTGCCTGTGTGACAACTTTACTACTTTTCTAGTGGAAATGTGTAACATGGTTTCTCATGTTTGTTGTGACAAATAAGAAAGAAGAAAAGTTATTCTTCTATTGGTTGATGCAGGACAACTTCTGTTTCCACCACATGAAACATGGAGCAGCATAAAATCCTAAAACAGCCTTGGGTTGAACATTTTTCTATCACAATTTTGACTGCATAGTCTATTTAAAAGTCTTTGTAAACTAAGATTTGATAATTACTAAACCCACTGATTTACTAATTCCCTGTTTTTGTTTATTTTGTTTTGTTCATCATAAACTCTGGTTCATATTCAACATTTTTTCTCATTTATACCTAAGCATTACATAATATTGTCTAAAGTCTGGCACCTAAATTGTTCATTAACAGTTGGAAAATTGATTTGTTCACATTTGTACATCAATTCAAAATCATCCACATCCACATTGCATCTGGATCTAAAAAAACAAGTCCCCCCCCCCCCCCCCCCCAACCACCCAACTAACCTACCCACCCATAAACAGTATTGATACAGCTCAGAGCAGCCAACAGCTCAGATTCACTACTTATTTCTGACTGTGGCATTAAGCTAACATGTAGATGTGCTCTTGCAAAGGTGTGAATGTCATTTGAAAAAAAAAAAAAAAAAGTAAAGAAGAAGTGTAAAGTTAACATTTTCATTGTTACAACTTCGTGTATTCTCTAGCTCTGTGGTTGAGTTGCATCAGTCAAAGGATGTAGAACAGCACCTGTATCCTCCTTTGAAACTTTGACCTTTTCCACACTTAAATAAACATATTTAGAGGAGCAAACAGCAACTCAGCATCATTTCTGCTTCCCTACATGGTGTCTGTTGTTATTGTCATGTCTCAGGTAGAGTAGAAGACTTGTAGTCGAGGAAGGTTTAACCTTCATTTGGTGCTTCAGGGATAGAGGTCTGGTGCACAGGAGGGTGGAGGTTGTGTGGTTGTGTGTGTGTTGAGGGGAGAAGGTGTTTTGGGGTGGGGGTGGGGTGGGGGGGTCTCTTGGTATCAGAAAGGAAAGGGTAAGATGCAGCTGTGAACCTCTCATTATCGAGTGGCATGTGTCCTGTCACTCATTTATTGTTACTGGCCATGTTCGCATCTGAGCTCTTTCACATTACTCATCCTCTGTTTGCCCCACCTGACCTCCCTCTCTGGCACACACATACACAAACACCCACAACCACATGCACACACACACACATGTGAGCACACAACTGAGCATTGAGGCAGACACAGCTTCTTTGCACTACAATATTTATATATCTCAGTGGTGCGTATAAAGCAACTTAGAAAAGGGGAAATTGTTCCACAAAATACTGCTCATGTTTTATTCACTCCTCTTTTACTATTTACACATACCATTTCATTGTAACCTCACTTTATGAAGATGACAATAATGAAATTCCTTTTTACAGTAGATAATCAATTAAATAATCACATCAAGCATTTTTAAAGTAGGTCAGATAGTCATAGTAATCTGTACGCTGCACCATGTCATCTGGCCAAGTCATACTTGCAATTCATTAAAAGGCTGTCACAATCTACTGACATTTAAACCCAGTTATTACAAGAAAAATCATTTAAGATCTCATAACATAATTAAATTTAAAAAGATAAAAAAAAATAATACATAAGGCATTTTAGGGAAGAATTCAGAACCCATGCAAAAATTATTTTCCTTGATATATATTGAAGTTACTGGAAACTCCTTTCTTATTCAGGCAATGTAACAAAATGTTTTCACCTTGCAGTTTGGGCTGAAAAATTCTCATCTCTGCATACTTCAGCTATGGATTTAGAAGGAAGGGGGGGTGGGCGGATGATGATGGTGGTGGTGGAGGCATTGCATTGGGCTGTGTTGCATCATTTCATGGGTGACAGAAAATGGAGAGTCCCAAGTGGGTGCCTCCTTCTGCTCAGAGAAGCCAGAGGACAGAAAGACTTTAGGGACTGAGAGAGTTAAGAAATGGAGTTGGGAGAGAGGGAGGGGGGTTCTGCCATCACATGGGATGGATCAAACCACAGCTGGCTGATTTCATTCATCCCTCGCCTCCCACTCTTCACATCTGACCCTTTGTTTCATTCAGACTCCTTCCATTTCCCTGTCCTCTGAAAGAGATGCTGTGGAACACACAGGACCTCACGGTTTAGTGTTCAGCCTGTTTATCATGTCCAATGAAAATTTTATTAGTATAACTTTTTCATTTATTAACTCTAGTGAAAAAACTATCCATGTACAAATCTTTGTTGCGTGAAATGAAATAAGAGTTCCTCTTAAAAAATGCTAGCATAACGACTTAAGGGCACAGGATCGTATTATTATAGATGGCTTCTGTTTCGTTTGTCGTCACCTAGTTGGTTTTAATCTAGGATTATGTCAAAAACCCAGAAAAAATTAACTATGCTGTTGGGATTATACACACAGCTTCATCTTTCTGTGTATTCTCTTACTCATTATCTTTTCTACATTTACAATAGAAAAAGTTTGCACAGCACTGCTCCAGACTAATTGCTAATACCAGCATGCTAACATTCCCTCATTTTAATTTATCTTCTTAATATGTTAATATTTGGTTATAAAAATGAGTGACACATTCTCATTCCCAACATGCCACATGATGTCACTTAGTGAACAAGCTTTTACATCAGTTTCAACACACAGCGGTCTTTCACCGTCACTTTACCATGAAGAAGGACCTGTTGTGCAGCTACATTGTATCAGTTTTCTTTCTGCCTATATAATTCATGTGCCAGCTTTGCAACAGCAAAATGTTCTTAAAAGTGTTTGCTTTTTATCAGATAACACAAAACTGGAATGGAAAATGGGGACAGATGCCCAGCTCTGAGTAAACTTCCAACCTTGCAAATGCTGTTTTCGACTTTGCTCTTTTGTTTTTATTTTGACTTCTTTTGCTATACTTTTGTTATACTTCACTAAAAACAGTGAAATGAAACAACAATGAAAAGTGTTTTATGGGCAAACTCTGTCCTGCTGCCATAGTGAAATGCCTCCTTAAAGTCACATCACCAGCTTGGAAAACCCAAAAGTGATGCTTCAGGACTGCCACCATCATTCAAAACTACTGCAGCAGGCCTTGACCAAACTGTACATGTGTGTTTTGGAGGGAGTGGATCTAATTAAAATGGCACTAGTTTAGCAAATATTTAAAAAAAAAATGCTGATTGGTATTAAATTAGAGTGAGTTATTGCAGTACAGTAGATGGAAATTCAGGATCTCTGTTGCTGCGTGCCGCAGTGCGTTACCTGGACACAAGTTGGGGACTGATCACCCCTGGATGGGTGACGTGGGTGAGGGTATCTGATGTAAGACCCAAATCACCCCGTAACCCCGGGTACATCACTGAAGGTGTGTCAAGGTTGCACTACAAGGTGTATCTTAGTACTAATTGTATCAAAGAATTCTGTGAAAAAATTATTCTTATTCTGGACAAAAGTCTTAAACTGACATGTTGACCTGAACTGCTCACTAAAACGGGTTGACTGCATGTCATTCATTTAGGTATGTATTAAATGTAGTCCTATCTTCCACATAAGTCCAGTGTTTATCTGCTGAATGCAATAGGAAAGGATTTTATCAGCATTTACTTGCATATCAAAAGACAGCAGTAGTCATGTGTATATTTCCGGTTCTAGCTCCTACTATAACATCCAGTTATCCACACTAATTTGAATAAGGAGTGATGTGGTCTGGACCAAAAAGGTGGTCACAGATCATTTTGTCTTTGCAGTAATTCACATGCACTGACCATGTTGTCTCACAGGGAGGATCTCCAACTGACAACAACAACTCACATACAATAAAAGATTAGATGTATCAATTTAATCTGACTGCAGTGTCATCCAACACAGCCTGTAGGATGCAGTGTAATACCGTCCCTGGATGGACTTGTAGCTTAGAGGCATGCCTCATGGGAGAAAGTAGTAGTTTCAGCACTGATTCTAAACAGTGTAGCTGCAAGAGCACCGAGGATAAACACACAACAGCTGACAATGGGAAACAAAATATACTTGGCTTGTTTTAGCAGGTCAACCCATGTTTAAAAATATTTTTAAATGTGCTTAAAAACACTATGAGTGATATCTATCTGCAACGTTAGAGCCTGCAACCAACTCCGTACCCCTTGCATCACCCTTGCTTTTTCAAGTATGCAAGTGAAAAAATTACAGTGGTCGCTCAAAGTGCCAGAGTTAAACTTTTCTTCTCTGGGCTAGCACAGAAAAAAAAAAAAAAAAAAAAAAAAAAACACTCCATCTGTAGAAAAAAATACATATCCCAAGGTAATAAAGAGAAAGCTGTTCTTACTTCCACAAAATCCTGTACAGACGAAAACTCACTTATGAATATTACCTTGAATTTTTATAGCTCACTTTAAATCCTACACAGTGATACTGAAAGTGCATCATTATAAATTTACTCAGTATTTTTTTTCCTTTAGCAAATTTATGATTTAACTATTTTAATTGCATAAGCTTTCTGAGAATACTGCCAATAACAAGGGTTAAATTTATCTGCTGCAGTATCAATCGCCTCCTTTTAAACTGTAAGTACAGATTACCTAACTCAAGGCCAGAAAACTCCACATGACCACCAGCCCATGGCTATATTTCAATCAGCGCTGTTACCCCCACCTCCTACGCTTCCTGCTCCATGCTCTCCTTTTTTTCCATGCAGAGAAGGCGGAGGATGCAAAGAGAGAGAGAGAGCGAGATCAGACCACACATACAGATCCAGGCCTCCACCCTCCACCCCCAGCCTCCAGTTCCCCCGCCATCTGTGCACGTCCCTCTGCCTGCAACTCCACAACAACAAGGCCCTGAACCTCTGCCGAGGAGTCAATCCATCACCGGAGTGAGCGAGTGAGACGGAGAAAGGAAGTAAAAGAAAGAACGGATGGGTAAGTGGGGGGGAGGGGGGGGGGGGAGTATGGAGGAAAAAGGAGTAGTGAGGAAAAACGAAAGTGAGATGCCATGAAACTTAATCATAGAAAGGGTCGTGTCGGGCAGAGGAGGGGAACAGATTAAATTAGCATAGCATTAGATATGGAAAATGATCTCTGTCAAAATCATCCGCTGCACAATTATAATATGTTAATTACTTATTTCATTAAGGAAGTTTATTATGGCCTCGCAGATGAAATCATGCAGGCCAAAGACACCTGGAGGAAAAGCACTGATGCCTGAATATCTCTCTCCCGCTCTCTCTCTTTCGTCACTCCTCAGTCTCATCTGCCTCTCCCCCCCCCCCCCCCCCCCCCCCCCCAATTCTTTCACACATCTCTCTTTCTTCCACAATTCATAACTTACAGTGCCACATTTTAAAGCATGGTGTTTAATAATCGCTCTGATCACTGCAGCTGGGTTATGCAGACGACCACCAGAGAAGAGGCCTGATATTTACTTCTCTGGTGTGGTGTCTGGCTTGTGGTCCATCAAGTTGAAGCGTGCATATAAATAGTCTGCGTGTGTAAACATAAAGCTAAACACACACATGAAGATACTGCGCAATTATATGCACAAGTAAATATGCCTTTTGTTTTTGTTATGCTAACATTTTTTGTTTAAAAGTGGAATGACCTTGGTAAATCTCAGTTCTTGGAGTTTAACTTGACTTTTAAGTCACTGCAAGTTGCTTTTTAATCAGGTGGACTCCACTCTAGTGAAGTCCATCCGATTAAAGAGCAACAAATCATGTAGTTTGAATGGTTTGAATGACATTTTCTCTGGTGTTGTGATAATCATTGGTTTGAACTTGGCTGTTTGACCTCTGCTAATTTCAGAAAAATCATAGCTGCTAACTATCCCATGTGGTCTACACCATCGGGATTATTGAGGTACATAATTTAGGCTACGTTCTCACTGCAGGCCAAAATGAATTTGAATCGGATTTAGTACCACATATGAAAGTGGCCTGGGTCAGAGATGACAAAACCGGATTTGTGCTGTTCAAGCAAAAAGGGTTGGATTTGAGCCACTTTGGCCTGCAGTGTAAATGTTGCCTCAGAGGAGCCTAAAACTACTACAGCCCACCTATTTTCTCCTATAACTACTTTGAGAAGATGTCAAGAAATCTAAACAGCCCTGTCTTCAAATTTCTGATTACATTTTTACTTTAAAGGGTTGGAGCAGAATCAAGCTATGCCAATGGCAGCACAGTTTGTCCTTATGCTCATCAATATTTTGGAACCAGTCCACAACTGGTACCAGTTTAGTGCTTGTGAAATATCCCTGCTTGTGAACCAGAAAACAAGCCTAAATTTTAGATCTGTTTAAGAAGTGGGAGAACATTAAGTCCGACAGCTTCGGGAGATAATTGGTTTGCCTTAAATATCACGTTTATGTGTCCCTTGAGTCCCCAGGTTTCTAAAACCAAAAACTTTTGCTTCTAAAAGTATAATAAAACAATGTTCTACTCCAGTAAATAGGCTGTGTTTTACATTCTAGTATCACCATAAGAAATTACTCCTTTCTTTGACATCCATCTTTTTAGAGCAACATCGACTCCCCACCACATTTTAGTTACAGAGTAGATGGTGGTTGCCTATATTTCATTCATGAGGGTAATGTGTTAACTCCCAAACCATGTGATGAAAACACAGCAAATTCTTGTTTTCTTTTTGTTACGTAGTTTGTTACATATTGACAGTTTGCATATTATTAGTGTAACAGTTGCATCTGAACATGGGGCATAGGGCAATTTGCATTCGTTTCCACAGTCCTGCTGTCTGGCTCGCTGCCTTTCTGGCTCGTCCACGCCTGTCGGACAGACAGACGATGATGGTGATGACAGTCATCAGGGATGTAGCAGCCGTCCACCTGTCCATTTGACTGTAGGAGTGAACGAAGCAGGTGCAGAAAATGGAGGATTTAAAGGAGGGAGGGAGTAAATAGAGAATAAAAAGACATTTCTTTATTCCTGGCAGTTATGTTTTTGATATTATGTAGGATTAAAATCAAGGTTAGAGAGATGCATTTTCAAGAAGGGTCTATTCAACCTAATCTTCAACTTTAAAATAATCAATAATACATTTCTCAAAAGTGAAATTACAGTACATCAAGAATTGATATAGAACAAAGATAAATCCATGGTATCCATGGAAAACACTTTACAATAAACACTTACCTCTCTATCATTAACATGAGACCTGTATAAAGACTTATTGTAACATGGAACATCAGACACCCCAGATTCTTAACATAGGCTGTGTTCGAATGTGCACTCTACTCCCTACATAGTGCCCTATATAGGGGCCACTATTTTGTAGGGGTGTCCGAATGTCCAGAGAGAAAAAAGTAGGGCACTCAAAATTTCCCACAAGGCATCTTGAAAAGTAGTGAACATCGATGGTCACTGGACGGGTCAATATAGACCACAATGCATTGCGGGCAATAGCTCAACATGGCGCAAGGAGGCGAAAAAACATTTTATTGAATTGATATGCAACAAAGAATAAAATGCAACATAAGGAATAAAAATTTAAAAATTTACACTCAACTTTGCATTGGATGCGTTGTGGTTGCCGTGGTGACGGCTGGTAGTCACATGGTTTGCGGTGAGGGAAAAATAGGCAATTTCGTGTCCGAATCGCCAAAAGAATGAGTGCACTATGTAGTGTGCTATATGGTGCAGCCCTATATAGTGACGGTTGGGGAGTAGGGTGGACATTCAGACACAGCCTACAGTTTTGGTTAATAATTATTAGTGCTGTGGATATTTGAAGGTAAACTGGAGTCCCAGATACAAGACTTGTGATTAGTCGAGTACACTTATTTGCTTCCTTAATCTGCCCAAACCACACATTTAAACCTAAAAACAAAAAAAGCATCAGTAGTACACCAGAGTAAGCAAATCTTATCCTCTAGAGCAGCATGGGTGTTTAAGTGCTAAAATTATTTTTAAGTCAGGACCTAAATGGTGGACCATTTGACTGAAAGACAGATGGTGTGATTAAGAAACTTCTTGTCTAATTCTTCTTTTTAAAAAGTTCTGTTCTAAGATGAGACAATGTCCAGCATTTTACATTATGCAGGGCTTCTACAGGCAGGCAAGATGGAATATTCCTCTGAGAAAGAGAGATCTTATGAGTCACTGGTTGCTTTGGTGATTTCCATGTCTTTCTGGAAGCAGGTGGAACGGAAGCACCGAGCAGACAGAGGCAGACAGAAAGGCAGACTGCAAATAGTCCAGAACATGCATTAAGCAAAAACTGTTTTTAGCTACAAATTCTTAAAGCCCAAGTGGAAAAATCTAGAGACTTTTTCAGGGCAAGATTTATATAAATCTATTGCATGTTTACACATCTGAATGTTCAAAAGAGACCCCTCATCTCCAAATTTGAAGGGAAAGTCAGAGCTGATACATGACGGAAGTGAATTGAACTTTGGGCAGTCTGCACTCTAGAAAAAAAAAAATCAATAGGACTATTACAGTGATGCACATACTGAGTGAAAGAAGACAGGCACATTTCAGATGTATACATCTTCAAATTAACTTTATTAAAGGTCCCAGGAAGGGCAGTTTGGTTTGCAGTAGACAACATTCAAACAGCTCATACCTGATGAACATAAAATATTTAAAAGAAACATTCCATTAAAAAGAAAAAAAGTAATGAAAACCACATAAAAACACAGGGCATGAGCAGCATAATGCATGAGGTGCAAAAGGAGTTACATATTAAAGTGCATAAAGTAATGAAATAAATGCATAAATAAAACCAAATATGTATAAAAACCATATGACAGCCACAGTTTGCCTATCTCTGCAGCTCATAATTACTTTTAAATAGAGGAAAAATTCTGCGCAGGAAAGCAGTTTAAAACAAAATATTTATATATCATTTTCAGTGTCAAAATTTTAAATTTATGATATCCCTGTACTCTAACCTGAACACTAGGTGGTAAAATCTCAATAAAAAAAATAAAATAAAATAAATCATCACAGAATTTAAAGAGTGATTATTTATCTCTGTATGTTTGAGCTTTAACCTTTTTTTGGGTAGAAAAATGCATATTTGGTCATTTCATTGGACATATAAAATGCTTTTACATGCTACTTCATGATAACACTCAACTTCCAATTCAGCCACACATTTTGATTTCTTATATGTCTTCTCAAACCTGTGCAACGAGTTTATTAATTAACTTATTTATTTATTTGCAGAATATTATTAAGCATGCTCAGGGCATTTGCACCCTTTACTACACCATGCCATTATTTGTTTAACAAAACATAAGCCCAAATGCAGAAACATGTACACCCTTTTTTATCCACTGTAGACTACCTCAAGAATACCCCAAGTTAAGAGTTTAGTCTGGCACTTAATCTATACATGACTAAAAAAGATGTACATGTAATAAAGCCCAAGAACATCACAGAGCTAGAAGCTCTTGGAAAGATAAAATGAAATGTAAAAGATGGAAATCAAACAGTCATTTTTCAAACTTTTGCCACAGAAGTCAGTTACTTATTTTCCTCTCCTCCAGGAACTGCTGGGATACCTCCATTTCCACTGCATCGTAATTTTTGTCTGATTTTATTTGTAAGTAAGTAACATGATGTAGGTTTTTAACAATCAAGTATATATCATTTAAGTTTAAGTCATTTGTTTCTTAAGAATAAAGTCATTTAGACGGTAAAGATGTATACTTGATGCTTTGAAAACCTTCGGAGTGGGGACTTTTCAAGTACCAAACTTTATATTCTAAAAAACTAACTAGGTCTCTCCAGAAATTAAGCAAAATCTCATATATAGTACAAAGTTGTTAAGTTCTGGTTTTAAATGAAGCATGCTGATATCAAAGTAAATTTTTAAATACATAAATATGCATATCATATGTTCATTTGGTAACGATAAGTGCTACATCCCAGATTTAGAGATTCACTAATGGACTCAAATGCAAGAATCGAAAATATTATATAAAAAGCAACAGAAAGATCAAAGCTAGCGGATAAAAAGCTATAACATCTGATGTGTGTACAGTAAGCAGCTGGGAGCTTGGAAAAACAAATTCAGACATTTAACATCTCTCCAATGATCCCAGATTTTCAAAACATCTTCGCTGTTAAACATGTTTAGCATTCTAGCTCCAAAAATCCCACCACTCCTCGCATATTGGCTTCGAAGCTTCAAGCGAAAGCTGTATTGATCGCAAAGTGAGAGGACTTGCTGAAGATAAATAAAAGGGAAAAAGAAAAGGAGATGAGAGACAAGAATATATATATATATATATATATATATATATATATATATACATATATATAGCAAGAGAAAGAGGGAAAAGAGACACAGAGAGATAGGCCAAATAAACCAGGGGCAATCTTTAGTATCTGGGGCTCTGTTCTGCAAGAAACACTCAGAGGAGGGTGGAGAGGAGAGGAGAAAAGTGGAGAAGAGACAGAGAGAGAGAGAGAGAGAGAGAAAACATCTTAGGGAGTGTGTACAAAGAGAATGAAAACACACGCACACACACCCAAAGGCTGGGGTCACAGTCAGAATGCTGGAGAGGTGCAGAAGACCCAGCGGCTACACAAGAGCACCTCGCTCTGCCTTTAATATCGCCTGCCCACCGCACAGATTTCAAAACAGATAGTCAAAAACAAAAATCAACGCCCCCAAACACGCACACATGCCTCTCTCAAACAGCCTCTGCCATGTACATACACTCTGCAGCCCCCATGCAGATGTACTGTAGTCTTGTTAGGTCGAGCTCAGAGGGTGGGAACGGGTGAATTCGACAACAATGGCAGCCTCTGGGGAATCGTGAAGTAGTCTCACACATACACTAAACTCTCCCTCTCTCCACTTTGCACTCTCCCTATCTTGATCTCTCATATATGCACACAGGGGGAAAGGAGAAATGAAAGGTAAGCTTTTCTTACAGTTTCATGCATAATTCTGCCTTATGGTGCCAAACACTGTGATAAATTTTCACAAGGTAGAATTTTTTTGTGTGTTGTTTTGCCTTCTCTTTTTCTTTCTTTCTTTTAATTGTGTATCTTTAGTCCCACAAGGTACTTCAATGACAAGATAGTTAAGTTGGTTTGGGCAACATCTTGTTTTCAATCAGGACATTTATGAGGAGGTGAATCATTTATGCACCCGGCGTCCTGGGCGTATGACAGATCCCTTGGAAACACAAATTATCATGTTGACTTGCAACAAACACAGTGTAATTACATCATGGCCTGTCAAGAGGCATTAAGGAATATTCTCCCTATCTCCAAAGTAATGAGACGCTAATGCAGCTACATATGACACAGTCATTGGAATTTAAAAGATTCACCCAAATACGCTGACACTGAATAATTACAAAACATCACAGTTTTATAGGTGATGAAATTAGGGAAGCTCCAGCATGTCGGTTCAATTTCAATAAAGTATTCAGTTACAGATTCCCTATCAGGGACAAATGTCTCTGTAGCATGTTGTTACATCTGGGATATCCCCTGTGTATCAGACCTGCCTTTGATTTCATTTGTACATTTCCATTCTTGGTGCTGTTCTGACTTTAAGTCCCATTTCAAATCCAATACTAAGGAGCTTGAAATGGGACCATCCACCAGCATGTGTTAGTGCTCTGCTTGATCCATTGGGCATCTATCTATTCACAGAGGTCTCTTTAGAAGCCGACCGCTCAGGGCTGTTTGCCTTCGCAATGTAAGTGTGAGAGAAATTGGGAGGGCTGTAGCCCTAATGGTGTTGCTCCTCCCCACCCACCCCCAACCTCCTATCCTTAAATCTGCAGGGAATAAAGAGTGCTGTTAAACCAAACTGGAAGACAAATGGTTTTGTTCAATGTGAAGCCGCCTCCATAAATCCCCACTTAATGCGGAGGAAGAAGAGTGAAGCAGAAACAGGTGAATTCGCTGCAGTGAGGGAAGCCCTTCATTACTTCACATGAAAGGGGGAGAACAGGGGAAGAAAAGGCCAGGATGACGGACAGATGGATAGACAAAATTATGATTCTGGTTCTCCAAGAAGTAAAAAACAGAAAATTGGCAGTCAAAATTCTTTATCAAATGCAAATGCATAGCACATTTATGCGTTTCATTCCTGTATAAAGAATCATAGAAACTTTTTTGGCGCAGCAGCAGTGTATAGCTTCTCAGATCTAACATAGCATATAGGTTGATTTTCCATATTCTGATAAACAGCTCATATGATTGATTCCAGCGTCCAGACAGCAAACTTATTAACAAGTGACAAAGTGGAAGCAAGAGGGTTGTAGAGTACTGTATGTGGAGCACATTTACAGGTCAATAAAGACAAGACTCAAGTTTGAGACCCAATAAAACAGCTGTTTCTTAACTTCCTGATATTCAACCAGTCAGTCTTCCCTTTGGTTTCAATGGTGGTCTCCTTCAGTCTTTTCTTGAGTTTATCAATCACAACTACTTAGAAGTGGAAAACAATTTCATAGTTTGAACCACTGTCTCTACCAACAGTTCATATTTTTTCCACATTCTGATGCTTAGTCAGGTGTCTGCCAGAGATGTATACAAGTCTTTTTTGCAAGTCCAAGTCAAGTATCAAGTCTTTGACCTCAAGTCTAAGTCAAGTCACTAAAAGTGACAGGCCAATAAAGACAAGACTCAAAGCTCAAGTCACTAAAAGTGACTTGAGACTTCAAGGACTGATTATTCTACTATGCAACATCTAATGAGTAATCTGCTATGCAACGTTTGCTGTCTGGTCTGCTTAGAAGACGGAATTATAATATCCAAGGAATTTAAAATTCGTACTCACTCTTCATCTACTGGCATTTAGTAACAGCAGTGATCTGTAGCTTAAACTGAAAGATGCTCTGTCCCGCACCTCTGGACAATTTTGTCGCTTTACTGAATTCTGAAAACCTGGAGATGAACATGGAAATGTATTCAGGTTAGTAAATATTTTCTTAACATAACTTTTCCAAGAGTATTTAATGTAAATGAAATCCAATGACTCAGGTGTATTGCAGCAGGTAAACATGTAAAATCTGCAGGACACTGACTCAACAGGTCCACAGTTGGTAATTCCTGCACTAGTGCATCATAAAAATCGTATCTATTTCTTTAGAAATAACTGTGTGAGACGAGGACAGAACATTTGCATTTTAAACTTTGTAAAATTCAATAAAAAAAAACCAAAAAACTCAATATTTTATTTAATTTAGATCCATACTCACAGACCCACTAAATATTCCATACTTTCCAAAATCAGAAACAGCTGTTCTTTTCTAATAAACAAAGCAGTAAAACCATGTTGTTTATTGGGATGTGATCCCAGTTCAACGTCATCATAACAAAATCAACAGTTTATGGAAAGTGTTAAGTAAATGTCTCATTCTTCTTCTGAACACATTAAGTGGAGCCAAACTGATGGTACAAAAGTAGTAAGAGGCTAACATTTACGGCGCTGTGGCACTAAGCTCGTTGCAAACATAGCTGCTAGCATTAGCTTCATATTACAGAGACTAACCTGAGAATAACCAAATTGAAACCAGTGTCATTGGTTTGCTGCTCTTATCCTGGTCCTTTTTTATTAAGGTTACAACGACGCTGCTGATACAGCTGCATTTACTGGTGCTGTCAATGTTTTGATTGATTGCGCGTGCACTGTGGGTAAACAGTTATGTCAGTACGTCTGGAGAGATGAGAGCAGACAGGAGATCAGACTGAGAGAAGATCATGAAAAAATAAAAAAATATTGTTCACGAGTCTCAAATTGCAATTTCGAGTTGTCTTGTTACTTGTTATTTGCATATTCTTTCCTTCTTTTTCGTATCTGTGTACCTCTAAAACTGACTCTTGACAAACTAATAATGAGGACATTAGGTTTATGCACTAAAACTACTTAGTTCGGATTACGAGTCAAACTTCTGGTTTAGAATAAGAAAACAATCATGGTTGGGGCAATGTTGACAGTGTGTTGCAGCACAGCATAATGGATGTTTCCTTGGTAATTCATTAATGGGAGATTTTACATGTAGGCCATGATGCAACCACTAGAAGTCCTAGAGTTTTGATACCTTAAAACAGATAATAATATTTGGTGTAATAATATTAAATGGTGTTAATAAACTTTAAGCAAAAATGCAATAGAGTTTAAATGTAGTAAAAACCATGTAAAAATTGTCACAACATAGGGCTGAATTGAAACTGAATGCAGAGAAGACAAAAGCAAGCCAAATAAAGGACAAAAAAATGAACTTTAATAATTTAGCAAACAGAAGAAACTTAGGATTCTGCAGGCAAAAGACAATGCAGTCCATACAGAAAACTGAAGTCCAAAAACAAACAAGCTGGGCAAACACAAGAAAACATGAACTTTGAGGAATGTAGTGATGAATAAAAGAAACTAGGTTAAATATACAGAAGATAGAAAATAAAGCATAAGTTTGGTAATCAGAAGCTGAAACCTTGTGTTTAATTTTAAGTAAAGTTAACTGAAATATATATAATTAAAAAAACAGACAAGAGGAGTAAAAGAAAAGCAAACAGCATGATAAAACAAAGAATAAACTGGAGATATTAACAAAAACATCACCTCAATACAGGAAATCAAAAGACAAAATCCCAACCAAGAAGCATTCAAACCTATCGACCATGAGAAGATTAAAAGAATATTTTATATTAAGAAGAATATTAGTGAAATTTATGTTTTACCTGTTTTAAAAGTCATGGTAAAGGAGACTGAGACAGTCATTAATTATCACTATCAGTATTCAAACTTCTCAGCAATGAGCCATAACAGAAACACTCAGTATGTATGATAACAGTGGTCTAGAACAGATTTGGATTTCCTGCATTTTGCCAAAGAGCTAAAAGTGATGTCAGCTCAATAATGTAATATATGTGCACATGGCCGTGGAGAGGAAATATTCTCCAAAGAGATGAGGCGAGGATAAGACAGAATAAGAGGCTATGAGGGGTGAGATAAGCGAAAGGTAGCTTGGGAGGTGGAGTGTGGACAAACAGTAGTATGAGAAAGAGGACTGGAGTTTGGAGTGAGCAGTAAGTGAGTTATATTTAAACCATTAGGCAGCTTATTCGCTCAGTACAAATGCAAATGAACCAGCATTATCATCATGGCCTCTTCCCTGGAAATCGACTCTCTCTGTAATACCTCGGCAGAAGTGGACTGGTCGTGAACCCTCCTCCTCTGCAGTGCCAGCTAGCCCTCAAATGGCCTACATCGACAGCTACATTTACACACACACACACACACACACATGTACGCACGCACACACACACGCACGCAGACCTACCCCTCCTCTCCTAGGCACCCGCCCAAATCAGAGATCAAAGGCTGGATTTGTAAAGCTAATGGCTGCTGCGCTGCAGCCAGGGACGGGGAATGAGGGAAGAGAGAGAAACAGAGCGAAAGAGGGGGGAAAACAGCCAGCAACAGCGGAGGCAGAATGACACAGAAGCGCAGAGGAAGAAAATGTCTGTTTTTCACAATGTAAAGTGCCTTAACACCATGTCACGTGTGGACGTCTATTGCAAATGCCACAGTGTTTAAAAATAAAGCAAAGCACAATATAGTAGGAGGTATCTCCAAAACACCTTAGACAAACACCACACTGAGGCGTTCACACTTTAACTTTTACTTGGTACAGTTTTACTTTTAGGCAAAGTGATGAGAAACACATCCACAGATGGTGACGATCTCTCGCTCATCACTGTGTGGGATTGTGGGATTGATGGTGTTGAAACAGACCTTTCTCTTTGTCTCACACATGGCGCAAGTGCTGCTGCTATTCCCACAGTGCACTGAGGGGCCATTGAGATAAATGGCATGAATACAAGAAAAGGAGTGAAAAAGAAGAAAGGAAAGAAGGAAAAATGTGTCTTTGCCTTTCAGAGGGAAAAATCTCAAGCTTTCAGTCTGCCAGTTTGCATTGTCCCAACATTTATAGTGCTTTAAGCCTGTCACTGTGCTCTGTCACTCCCACTCATTACATTGAAATCCATTGCTATCACACACACACATACACAAAAAGAAAAAAAGACAATTTTTATCATGTGAATTGGTGATCACAGAAGCATACTGAGAAGCATATTTCAACAGTATTTTGAAACTCCAGAGCAGGTGTAGTGAATTTTACATCCTTCAACTCAGATCTAGGCTTTTTACTGTCTCCAGTTTGCTCATTTAGGAGCCAGTTTGGTTGGAAGATGCTCCCTGACAGAGATAAGAGAGGAAAAAGTAGCGCTTGGAACCAGGCCAAAATGAGAGATTTCTCCTGATGACACCAACACTGTGACTTCATTATCATGACAATAAACAAGCGAAATGAGCAAAAATAAAACTGAGCAGCAGAAACGTAACAGTGGCTGGTTGGAACCTCTGCTGTCATGTCAATACCTTTTTACAATCTGTTAATCAAAACAGTTGGGACCTATCAGTAGAGATATCATGTTCTCTTTTCTCCCATTTAAATGCAATGAACAGGTTTTTACGTTTTCCTGGGATGAAGATAGCCTTTGAATGCACCCTCACCCCGCCCTCTTCCTTCTCACCGATCCTAGAGACTCCATCAGTCATCATGATGGGGTGCTGAGACCCCACCATATCCCTGTGAGAGAGAGGATGAGGAAGAGGATGATGCAGAGGGATGAGGGCCAAAGCCACAGCTCTTTGTCAGATGACAAAAGCTCGCCAGCACAACAATGGCTATCAGTCACTCCCGGAGCCTGTCGGATTATACGGATCACTATACAGCTGCTGTGGTATGTGTAGGTGTCTGTTTAAGGGGTGTGGGCGGTTGCTAGGTTTTTTAGAGGTGGCGAGGCGGCAGCAGGGGGGTGGGGGGTTGTATGAAAGCTGGTCATGGTTTCAACCTGATCTGCCCATCTACACAAAAAAAACTATCAGTAGCAGATCACTAGCGATCTATTTACTTTGTAGACTATCCCTAAAAGAGCAGGCCACATTAAGACGTTACACACTGTGGAGCTGAAGCCACATGAAGTAAACTTTATTTTTGTTTAATAAAGTTTAAATAGAAAAATCTAGTTCAAATGGTAAATGATAAATGGTCTGTACTCTTTTAGCGCTTTTATCCAAAGCGCTTTACATGTACAGCTCGTTCACCCATTCACACACACATTCACACACTGATGGCGGAAGCTGCCATGCAAGGTGCTCAACCACGACCCATCAGGAGCAATTAGGGGTTTGGTGTCTTACTCAGGGACACTTCAACATGATCTCTCCCGGCCAGGATCAAACCAGCAACCCTTGGGCTACAGGATGACCACTCTACCCACTGAGCCATCAAAACACGTCTTCTTATAAATATTCATGATTAACTATACACGGTTGTTCATCATATCATAATATTGTTGTGTGAATTAACAATGTTTTGTTAAAAAGGAAAGGAGATGGGTGAGTGGGGTATTGACAGTGACCTCCACTTCCACTCTCTCAGGTCAAAGTTCAAAGTGAGTATGATGCTAAAGGATCCTGAGTGTGAGTGCAGGGATGAGCTCCTGATTAGAAAAAAAACAAAACAAAAACAAAAAAATCAATGCATGGCCAATGGTGAGTCTCCTTCTCAATCAGCATCCATGACAGCTGCTCCAGATGGCCACTGGGTAAGTTGGCTGTCAGGCCATCAGTATCATCATTACCCATAAGGCCCAGCATGGTCAAAAGGTCAAGGGGTGGCCTCTGTAGATTTGTCAACCTGAAACACCAGGGAAACACCAAATATTTGTATTACTGTCAACGTTTGTGACATTTATCTCTTTTTTTTTTTATTTTATTTTTTTCTAAATGGCACATTATAATGCTTGCTGAATCCACAAGCAAAACACACAAACTCCAAGGCAGTGATGCAGAAAGGGATAATTTATCATGAGAAGTCAGCATTTCACATTTCATTTCTTTGCAAAATGGTATAAATGTTGCCAGCGGAGACAGTTGTATCGACATGTTTTTCTTTGCTTTTATAAAACAGTTTGTGTAATGCTTTTCCATACTGTGATGACTGATGCTCAGCCTGTGGGACAGCACTTCCAGGAACGTTGATCTGAGATCGTACACGACTGCAGGGGGGCTCTGTTGTGGCTTTGAGTAGTAGATGACCCACATGAACCTAGCCTTAACGTCACCCTGATGAATCTGAGGTTTCGGGGTCGTGTAGGGGTCAGGGGTCACAGAGATGACCTCTGTCTGACCTTTGGCACTGTGTCTTCTTGGTAACTTTACTGTGAAATTAGGAAGCAAGGTATTAGAAGAAAGTAAAAGGGAGGCAATATCCACTTTAGTTTAATTTTAGCAATAGCTATGTAAGCCAATATTCTCTTCTTTTGATTCCAGTGATATAACATTTTAATTTTTTCACATCTTATTCACAGTTTACACAATATTTACTGCAAAGAAGATTGAAGTGCTACCTAGATAAACACTTAATTTTGGGAAACCCAGGATTTCTTCTTGGAGACTTTAGCTGATTAGCTTAAGTTACCTGTTTGTCCAGTGTAAAAATATAGAAACCAAAACATTAATAGGTTTCTCACTGACATGTTGTCTTGTCTATTAAATCTGCACAAACCAACCAATATGAAAAATACCACATTGTGATTTTAGAAAAGAGTTTTTTTTTTTTTTTACCTGCAATCTTTGTGCTCACATAAGTGACTTCTGAAGGAAGTTTATTTTAGCTTAGAACAGGGGTGGCCAATGTCGGTCCTTGGAGCAGGGACATTTGGAAAACCTGCAGGATTGTAGCTCTCGAAGACCGACGTTGGCCACCCCTGGCTTAGAATATGAATGCTATCCACTTTTTCTTACTTGACTCTTCGGAAAAGAGCTAACAGGTGAAACTTCCCAATTTTCAAAGTGATCTGTTACATCTCTGAGTCATGCCTAAAACCAGACCCAGCTGGAGAAGCAAATAGGCATTAGATTTCCTCAGGGGCTGCACAAAGATTTTGCAATGCTAAATTTTCAGTAATGTGTGTAATGTCTTTGGACTGCGATGGCAAAGCTCTCACCAACTTTCAACTTGTATTATTTGTAGAGCATTAACAGAATGCTCTGAGCCTTCCAAACCTCCTTATGTCTCCACCAGTTTTAGGGGGAAAGTTGGGTACCAGGTGGCACCCAAGCTCTTAAACTTTATCACTCTCAATGCAAGCTGTCAGGGGTTCATGCCTTGCGTTGGATGCTGGATCCTCTCATTAGTGAGATAGTGAGGTCTACCAAGGAGGTTATTCACAGGGCCTGTAGGGGTAACCGAAAGAAAAAGCAGGAGACCAGCAAAAAACATTGGGACTCAAGACACACACTATGAAAACACTAAAGGGCACCCTGAATCCAGAGACAACAACTGACCTACATGTCCAGGGTGAGCTCAAGAGGCTTTAAATGTGTCCAGACCCACAGTGTTCTTCCATGCCTCCAGATTTAGCTAGAACACATGGGAAGAGCTTGTTTTTTAGTCTAAAGATAATGTTTATCTTTGCCAAGCAAACCTTTAGGTCTGTAATAGTCCAAGTGTGACTATAGCCCAGTTCTTCTTCACCTTATCTCTTGGCCCTACCTCTCTGTTTACTGGGGCAAGGTAACCCTTTTCCTTTGTGGATGAAAGCGCAGTGGTCATCTACACTTTTAAAAGGAGTGTTGGGAGGCATTTGGGTGGCTAGATGACCAATGCGCCTTCATCCACAAAAGAAAAGGGGCCCATTACCAATGCAAACCAGAGGGGTAAGGCTATGGGAAGGAACTGTGATTAAACTTATGTAATACTTTATCTACAACAAGGTTGCAATACAACTTGAAAGCCCTCCAACAAACCAAATTGTTGTGAAACAATGCAATTATGATTTCTGTTATGCAAATGCAGTCAATAGTCAGTGTAACTACAAGTTGAAACATTAAAAGACAGTACAAATGAAGGTAGTGCCACCTTTGACAGACAGCTATAATGACATATTATCAGTTTTCTTTCCTGGCTTCCAGTGATTAAACACAATGAGGGATAAACAGTATGTTTTTATGATTGCTGTCTGTTTACTGCCTCGTCTGGTCAAAGACTAAGAGTGTGCATAAGCAAACATTATGTGCTGTCTTTCGGCTGTATGGGAAAACAGCACTTGTGTAGGAGGGAATGCAGTAGAAGTATGTCTGATGAAGCCACAATCTGACACGACCCTCCAAACAACAGATGTAGCCACACACACGCTGGCAAATTCATGCACGATGATGAAGCACAGCCGTACCCACTCTGCCTAACAGAAGCTAAAACACATCCGCATACATCCACACTTTCACAAAATACATGTGCTAAATGTGACCTTGCCCTGACAGAGGAAGCCACCTACGCTACAATCTGTGTGACAGTCAAAAGCAAAAAAATAAATAAATAAATGAAAATACGACATCCCCATTCTTCTTAAAATCGCATTTCTGTTTGGATTTTTTTCCTGACAGATTTTTCTTCTGTTGTTGAGTGACTGCATTTGAAAATGACAGAAATGTAGCTCTTTTAACCCAACAGTCGATGAACGTGCTCAAACAAAAAAGAGAGGCCAGCTCACAAAGGTTTTTATCCCAGAACTTTACTTGATTTTTTAATGTACACTCTTTTGGATGTATGCTGTATTTACCCATCCTTTAAACTTCTATATAAAAAATGTGTAAGATTTTAAGTATGTAGAAATTTTGTGTAAGTTTGTAGTTTTGCAAGATAAAAAAAATAGCATGAATGTTTTTTAGGAAAATTGACTATTTCATTTTTTCCACTTCACTTTAAATGATATAAAACAGACATTTTTCTAACTTCTTATCTTAATACTTTGTAATGCTTGTGGAGGGGTTCTGGGCAATAATAAGAAAAAAAAAAATCCCAAAGGCTGTTGAACTACATTTGTCTCAGAGACAGCACCTATAGTCTGCTCTGCCAACTAGGAAAACAAGGAAGGAGCATCAAGACAGAGGGGGGTGTTGTATTATCCTCTTCGCAGAGGGGTGGAAGGGTGGTGGTGGTGGGGGTTGCTGTGCCATGTTATTGAAATCTCCAAGTCCTGAAGCACTCTGCTGTACTTCTCATTAACCGGTGCAATGTTTGCCGGGGTGTCTCTTTCCTCTTTAATAATAAAACAATGCTCCCCTCTTTTCTGCAGACTTAAAGGATTTCCTAATTTAATCAACACAGGCAGAAACAATAACAACAAAAGCATCAACAATGGTAACATGGCCTGCAGTGTCTTGTCGTGCTTTTGCAGAGCATCAAACATGCCTGTATGTGGGGAAAGTCGTATGTGTGTGTGCTGGTGTTTCAGGTTCTGTGAGGTGGAGAATGTGGGGGAAGAAAACTGCCAAAGAGATGACATTTAGTTGACTTTCTTCTCTGTGTGCTAATAATGTTGCTGCCAATCCATCAGCCTGCTAACTGCAGGTGAGGAGAATGCTGCAGTTATTTGAGCACATGTTTACACCAAAGGATCACTAAGCACTATGGAGACACACAAACTATCCAAAAGAAGAAGCTCCTCAAAGTCAGCCATGGTGACCACCAATTGACCCACACAGCACATATCAGCCTTGGTGTACATAGACAACCTGACCCGACTCTCACCCTGAATATCACTGCAACACCCCCCAGCGCTCCCTCGTGGACACACACACATACAAGGACACAAGTGTGTACAAACACGCAGCAGAGTTTCTAGGGTCTGCTGACCTTATGATCACCCTTTCATAGTCCAGCTGGCCTCTGTTTCACCCCTGACCTCTGGATCACCCCAGACAGCACCCACAGAGAGGTGGAGAGGGTGGGGCTATAGGTGAAAGGTTGTGGTCAAATCCATTTTTAAACTTTAAACATGATAAATAGTAAAACATTCACAGTCATTTCCTTTATTTGTTATGTCTTGGTCCCTGCCCTCTCTTAAATATTTAACCTCATTGGTAGATTTAATTTAACCTAATAAAGTCTTATTCTGCCACCCATATCACATCCATTGATTGATATTTTGACTTGTGTTGTCTACAAAATTGGAGAAAGCTATTGCAGGAAACAGTACTAGTTTGTACCAGTTACTAAACCTAACACATAACAAAGAATGTAGGCTGAGGTCTGGACTTTGACTGGGTCATTACAGCACCTTGACTCTTGTAGCATTGGAATAATTATTCTGTTGCCTAACTCAGTTATGATAAAGTTTTGGCTGACAGGCAGATGGCTTTGCATTTGTTTCTAGAATATTTTGGTTTACAACAGAGCTCATGGTCTACTCAGTGACTGAAGGGCGTCCATGTCCTGTGGCTGCAACACCAGTTCGAATCATCAGTCCTCCACTACCGTGCTTGACAATTGGTATGAGGTGTTTTTGCTGGAAGGTTTGTTTGGTTTTTACCAAACTCGGTGCTGTGCATTAAGGTCAAACATGTCCGCTTTGTTTTTTTTTCTCTTCAAAGAACAATATTCCAAACTCTTTTGTAATTGTCAATGCACATTATTTCTGATGTATTTTCTTCTTGGTAAACCACAACATGTTCTTTTTATAGGTATTCTCTCTTGCTAATGATCAGTTAATCAAGAGCATTTGATCAGCAGCACCTGGCTGCCACTTATTCTCTTCTCAAACACTACTACATTTTGGTTTATGTTTATTAAATAAATAATAACTTGTGTAATATTTCATGTTTTGTTGTTCATCTTAGGTTATATTCGTCTCATTATAGGACCTGATAAAGACCAGATGATTTTTTAAAATAATATCCTGACAGATGTAAAAGATGTGATTTCTGTGTCATAATTGTACATTAACTGCAATTATTGCAATGCAAAAAAGAGAGACAGCATATGAGGAAATACTTGATCCCTTAACTGTCTGAGTGTGAAGATGGACCAGTGAATCTAGGTAAATGAAACTGGTAAATAAGAAATGACATTTGGCTACACAGGGAAAAGTGAAGATTATGAACACGCTAAATAAAGTTACAGTTTATTTTGCATCTGTTGTTTCACTGAAACTTCATCTTTGAGCCGAGCAATATGTTGTTTAAAACTGGTGCATCAAGTAGACCAATCATACTTGTTGGAGTTGGACACATAACCATGAATCAAGCTTTACTTTATAAGTTTTTTTTGTGTACCTCCTTGAGACTTATGAGGCCTTTTGCACACAGTTGAAAATAAACTCTTCATGTGTTATACCCCCACTCTGCTGGTTCAGGTGATGTTCATATGAGATGTAAATTAGCTGTTGTGCTGCAGATAACAATGTCACAGAGCAAGGCATTGTGGTTAAACAGAGAATACATATTTCAAAAGTGTATTAGAAAGAAAATCTAATTTAGTCTTCCAGTCAAGTATAACATATAACACACAGGAATGCAGGGAAGCTTTGGCTTAAAGGTAAAATTTTGCACAATATGCAATTGCTCCATCATATTTGAAATGCAAACTGGCTCTTTTGGTGAGAGACTAGTGGGAGTTGGAGGTGCACTGCAATGGCTTCTGGGAGTAGAAAACAAACAGCGCTGTCAAAACAAATGCTTTAATGCCTGCGGAGGCTGTCCTGCACTCTGCAGTTAGTAAGACTGGTCCACACCAGCCAGCTTAATAGGCTAATATGGATGAGAGAATTTTTTTTTTCCTCATGCTTTTGTAAGCTGAACTTTACATCAAAGACCTATGATTAATTACTGATAAGGGGTTAATAAAACATTAATGCTTTTTGTAATTAACTACGACTCTGAGATACAGTACACCACCCCTCTACCCCCACGTTGCCGCCACCACTTCTCTCCTCACTCACCCCCAGCTATGTCTTGTCTTCATCTTTTTATGTCACATTCTGCTGCATCGTGCCATATTGCACTTTTTTTTCTGAGGTTGAAGTGAAATCATTAAAATAGAGTATAGGATGGGCCAGAAGGGAACAAACACAGCCCCAGATTTGTTTATCCTGCTCCAGAGGAGAACGGGGTGGCGGGTTTTTAATTAAGGGCTTTGAATATTAATTCGGAAGGGTGATGGAGGCTCCAACAAGGTCAAGATAAAAAACAAGAGCTTCTTCACGCTGACTTTCACAAGAACTGAGCCTCCAGAAAACAAAACATTCATTAACTGTCTCGTGCAGGCCAGTGAGAGGGTTCAGACAAAAATGCAGCATTGCATCAGCTGCACGGGGATTCTGGCTGTTTTCTTCCACCTGAGTCAGAAAGTGAAACCACACTTATGGGCATATATGGATATAAAATGATTTGAATGCTGAAGGACTTTTTTATGCAGTCTAAGATCTTATGATCATGCTGCAGAAATGACATCTGGTCTGAATAATGCAAGACAAAAAGTCAGATAAGTTATATATATTATTTTAGCCCAGTCTCACAAGAAAATGTCTAACAGGCAGGTTTATTCATTTTTTCAATATGTGGTAGCGTCATAATCTATTGTTGTAAAGCGTGAGGCAGTAACGGATCCCAAGCCTATTGTTTCCTGTCAGGCAGACATAAGGGGAATCCTGATGCATTCATATAAAAATGTGTAAGCCACAGCCACATACATTTTAACTAACAATGTATTTTCTAACAATTAGACTTAACCATGTACATCCATTCTGACTATGGATGCAATAACTAAAATTACAGGCCCACAGTGATGCTAAAAAAGTTAGTTAATTTGGCTAATGGTGACTACTAATAGTAATTAATTTTGTCATTTATATTCCCTTTAATAACAGGAAACAATTGGATATGCATTATAAAAAAGACAAGTGAACAGTTTTAATGTATTTCAGCTTTGCATAAAAAAAAAAGCTTTCAGTTTAATTTTTTACATAGAAAAGATCATCTGTATAAAAGTAACGTAAAATAGACTCGAAACACAATGTCGTTTCAGAGCTTACAGGGCCTTATTTATTTTTTGTTCTAAAATTGTGCATTCACTTATTTTGAACACCCACTTACTCCAGTCCAGGATTTTGGGGGAACTAAAGTCTGTCCCAGCTGCCATGAGGTGAGAGATTGGGTATACCCTGGACAGGTCACCAGTCACTCACAGGTCATGCCCGAACATGGATTTAAATGAAATGATCAGCAACATCCATTCACCACAACAAGGACGTTCCAGACAAAAAAAAAAAAAAAAAAAAAATCATCCACTGCTGAGGTTGGTGTTGTTACATTTGCAGATTTAACAATGGCAGCACACAAGCTGAAAATCAGCTGATAACGATGTTAGGCTGATAGATCAGTATATCCCTAATTCTAACTCAGACAATTTACTTTTAACACAAACACATGTGACCAAAGTAAGTTAAAGCGAAATGAAAGTTAAAAAGGTCTCAAGTGTTAAAGGTCCCATATTATACACTTTATTCCCAATCTGAGACCATTCATTAATATCTAAATGAAATATTTCCGCCATGGTATGGACAAATCGACCCTCAGTTTGAGTGCAGCGGCTTCTCTTCACCTCCCTCTTTTTAGCAGCTTCAGAAATGTGCCGTTTATGGTGGGCGGAACCCTGGTGGAGCAGCTCAGCTGTTGGCTCCGCCCATCGCATCGCCCGTCATGAGGTGATTGACAGGTTAGGCCTTAGCAGTTACTAGACGCTGATTACAGCGTAGTGAAGGATAAACAAACGCCGGAACACCGGAACCCATTCCTGAAGAAGTTCGAGCAAGAAGACAATGCACAATGGCACTGGATACAAACAGTAGAAACAGTGACTTGGCTACATTTACAACAGTGCTAATATATTTTCAAGCTATCAGACTAATAAGGCCGAAACGATAAAATAACTGCCAGCTCTTACCTCTCCAGCTGTGTCACGGACAGTTGGTATTGAACCTGGCTTCAGCTTCAAACGGTTGGCGAAGCCTGCTTTCCATGCCCCCATGTTGTGGAAACAGTCCTCTTTGAAATGCTGGCCACAGACATGCAAAACCTTTGGAAGTTTTCCGGGTACATTTCCTCCAAAAATAAAATTAATCCACTCAGTCCTCGTGGGTTCAGTGGATGGAAGTAAAAAAACGTTTTCGTGTTCATTTATGCAGCCACAAACAGAACAGTGCTTCTGTCGCTTAGCCATGTCCGCTAACGAGGGTTGCCGAAGAGGGAAAAACACTGGGCGCTAGGTGATTTTTAGAGGGCGGGCTTTGAGAGCCGGTAGACGGGTCCATCGCTCTGTGGGGAGTGGTTATTGTCCCTTATGACGTCATAACGTACACGCTTTCAAACAAGCTCATTTCAGCGCTTACTTCCCTAGAGGTGGAGCAGGGGGGAGAGAGAGCGCCTGAAAGAGTTTCACACTTACGGGTCTCCTACACATGCGGGGGGACCAGTATGACTGTTCCAAAACCATTAAAAAGTGAATTTTGCATAATATGGGACCTTTAAGATTGTGTTCAGATTTTAACAGGTCATGTGTCTTCTACCACCCTCTTTGTCCTTACAAGGTTTTGTGGCCTATGTAACGCTAGAGAGAAGCGGAAAGTGTACATCATCATGTTGGAGTGTGTTTAGAGACATAATTATTTATGTACTTTCATAATTTATTTATTTATTGTGCTTTAATTTTTTTAGATGTTTTGTCCTTACGGGCTACCATACCAGTTTAAATCTAAAGGACTCTGCTAATTGCATTCTGAGCCTGTCTGACCAGCTGCTGCCTCTTCTTTCTGAAACCGTGTGAGCACTTCTACAAAAATGTTAAAAAAAAAGGAAAACAGACCAATGTGAAAAATACTTTTTCACTATGACACAAGCAATATTCTGTGGACATTCAGACCCACATCCACAGACGCCTGATGCATTTATAAAAGCTTGGACTCTTTCTCTCTCTCTCTCAGACACACACACTAAAACAGACACAAATAGAGGGGTTATACACATAACTTCTCTATCTCCCAAAAGCTTACACCTATGCACAGTGGATGAGACAGTGGGAATGTGTGGTTAATATTTAACAAACAAGAACAGAAATAGATGGGCTTGTGTGTTCAAAGCTGAATAGTTTTCTGCAGAGTGGCCTTGGTGGCACATGAAACATTTAACACACTCCAAACAGTAAATCATTGGAAATAGAAAAGTAAAGTTTACATCAAGATAGACTTGTAAAAGAGCCTCCACTGGGCTGGATGTAATCTAGATATGACTGCACTTTTTTTTTTTCTTCTTTTTTTTAAGAACTTAATAAAAATGTTTAATGCAGTCAAAAACTAAATATATAACTTTGTTTTACAAAGAGGTAAGAACAAGAGTGCTGGTTTCGGGTTGGTTAAAGAAAACATCATGATATATAACCTGCTCTTCCCCTTTTATGCAAGAAAAGCCAAACAGTTACTACTTATTATATATTAAAGCTATCCCCAGCACTAATCTTAAAGTTCTCACATTACCAGGTTTCCAGTTTGTAAAGATCATGTTGCCTCAAAATGAAACAAACATCTGGTGTGATTGGGTGAGTGGCTGTTGTTTTTGCTTTTCTCTGCCTTTTTAGGAGCCTGGACATGTGCTACCTTTGTGTATGATAAATCTGTTCTCTCTCATAATCTATGTGATTCAAAATGTGATATATGTGAGCGTGAACTTTGAATTATGACCCAAACAGTGGATCGTAAATCTCTCCCCCCCAAACTCTCTCAGTATACACTCTTAGAGTCTTTGGTTTGGTCCACTCATAAATCTCTCCAAACTGGAGCGGAGGTACAAGCTTTCTTTCTTTCTTTCTTTCTTTCTTTCTTTCTTTCTTTCTTTCTTTCTTTCTTTCTTTCTTTCTTTCTTTCTTTCTTTCTTTCTTTCTTTCTTTCTTTCTTTCTTTCTTTCTTTCTTTCTTTCTTTCTTTCTTTCTTTCTTTCTTTCTTCTTTCTTTCAAGTTGGAGATTTCAGATTATGTAGAACAACAGGAGAGCCCAGCTGACTTTTGGGAATACACACATAAGAATTTGTGACTTTTGGAAAAGCTGAAAATTCCAGAAAAGCTTTTATTTTTTATTTTTTCATTTACATTTCCTTTAAAATGAACTGGGGGTTATACAGTATGGATCTTAGAACTGGAAGTAAAGAAAAAAACATAATTTACTTTTCAGTTGCTGAAACATTACATTGCCTATGGCCAAACAAAACCTCCCACAGCTTCCAGACTGACCACTGGTTCCAAGACTGAAGCCTTCAGGGTGTTTTCCAGACGGTGTTTTCTCTCTCCGTGTCATTTGTGCCACAGCCAAAATGGATTTTAAGAGATTCACAGCATCAGCAGTTGAAACCAGAGTGGTGAGAGGACAAAAGAGTCGTTTGCTATTGTTACCCTGGCTCTCGATAATTTACAAGTTAGCATGAGGTGTGATATCACAAAATAACGCCCTCAAACAATGATACAAAGAGAAAAAAAATATTGCTATCTCTGCATTCCTTCTGTCACCTGTGAAGAGAAACACCTGTGATGCACAAGGGTTTGTGCAGTGGCATGACTGTAAAGTAAATATTCACAGGCTGCTTCTATCTCCTGACTGTACAGTCCGTGGGAGTCGGTCAGCGCAGTTAATTCTGTAAACACGTGTCGGTGATGGGGGAGTTATCTCCTTCATGGATCATTTTTTTTACATCACTGTGTAAATACATTTCTGACATATACTGAAAACGGCTTCTTCATTTTTTTCATGACATGTTCTGTAAAAGTTCAACCAATTCCTAAATCAGCATTTTCATCTTTGAGCTGGTTGTACTGCCAATACTTTTTAACAAATTGAAATTTAGTTGAATTTATTAATATAGCACCAACATACCATAAAAGTCCTTTCAGTCATTGCACTTTTACAGATGCAGTCCAATTCACTGTAATGCAATTATAACCCAGTTAAATCAAATTCATTACATCCCATATTTGTCCATTTTAAGCTCCCTTTAACAAGAAGAAACGTTCAGCAGAAGTAAAGCCAGGAAGGACAGCCTTCTGTCTCGACTGGCTGGGGGACCACAGGCACCATAACTTGAGGACAGGAATATCTGCTGAGTATAAAAAATGAGAAGCAGGTTAATGATAACAGTGTAAGATATTTATGCAAAGATGGTAAAGAGTAAAAAGAGAAAAATGCAGAGAGGTCATCAGTGCATCATGGGACGTCCCGCAGCAGTCAGGACTTACAAGATCATTACTAAAGGGATGACCCAGTGCAGTCCTAGCTTACATCTTTTAAAAATAAAAACATCTAAAGCCTAATCCTAAAGGTAGAAAGTTCATCTGCCTGCCTCCTGAACCCCAACTAGGAACTGGTTCTCCAAGAAAAGGGTCTTAACTGACGGCTCTGCATCCTGTTCTGGTTTTAGAAACTATGAACCACAAGTTAACCTGCAGTCTCAGAGTGAAGTCCATTGTTTCGTTAAACAAAGAACTATGAGAACTTTCAGATGTAATCGAGCTTCTTCATTAAGAGCTTTATATGTTAGGAGAATTTTCATTTCTGTTCTGGATTTAGGAGGGAGCAATAAGATATGTTTTCATTTATAGAATGCATAAAACACAATATTTCCCTCTCAGACATCATACAGCAGGGGCAAATGGAAGCACTCATATAAAATGAAAGTATCTCATAACTGAAGTAAAATATTTGCAGCATAGTCTGACTATGAATGTGTAACAGCTATGCTGGTTCACAAATGAGCAGTTTGACAATCACGGCTTAAGCATTTTAAAGGTACTGCATGTTATGGGCTCCACAGTTGCCTACTCTGTCTATTAAAATGGTAACATGCCTGTTTTATGTCATGTGTAACTGTCACACATGCTCTAAAACTGTAGAATTATCACATTTTTTAGGCTCTAATCCAGTCATATTGTGTGTCATTATAGTGTATTTTGTGTTTTTCCCATGGCTCATGTACAGTGAAGAGATGAGACCCTGCAGCCTGGTGTTATGAAATAGCATGGTCATGTCACACCAAGTTATGTTGCGTCCTTATGTTTTTGTGTAATCTCACTTTATGAATGGTGAGACAATGACACCATGCCCTGTACTTTCACCCTGACCCTCACCATTTAGCGCATCCTTTTAACTGCATATGACATGTTCAGAAATGCTTAAAGTCAGAGAAAAGCTATTCCAGTGGAATGCATAGAAAACCTTCTTGGAAACAAGCTGTATATGTTGAATAATAGTTGTTTGCTCTTTTTACTTGATTGGTTTTCAGGACTTTTGGGGCAGGTCTAAAATCAGAAATCCATGATGCAGAAGGACTGTGTACATAATATCGGCAAAAGTGACCCCACCTTTAACACATTCAAAAGTTATAAATAGACCTAAAACTGTGTAAAGGCCTTGGAAAAGCAACTAGCTAGCTAACTGCTCTGCTTTAATAACAGAAACATGTTTTTCATGAACTTAGGATGCCAGCTTAACTTCAGTGTAACAGTAAGAACAAGAAAAACTGTTAATTCTGAGGTGTGAAGCTGAAATACTGCACCACTTGGCAACACGCAACCAGCAATGGTTTTAAAATTCCACATCTGTGAAGAACTGGAGTTTTGGCAGGAACTACGGTCAGAGATGTTATGTGGATTAATTTTGTTTAGAGTTTCTGTGGTGGAGTTTAGGATCACTGATCACTGTCTCATTATTTAATTGGTACTAATGCAATCCCTTACCAGAGACAACTGGGATACATGGCTATGCAGATACACTACTGTGACTGCCTGACTGACTCTCCCTTGCTGGCGTCCTCATACTGGTCTGGTGTTTGAACCCTTTACAGCTAGAATATAATCACCATATAAATGGAAGTTTCACATTTAAACAATGTTGTTAACTTGGTCCACAGCTTGAAGGTTACTTATTCTGTTCTACAGTCATTTAGCAGACGCTTTTCTCCAAAGTGACTTACATCTGAAGGTGGTTAAGCAGTAGTGTTACGGGTCTTACCTAAGGACCCAACTGGAAGATGTTAATATTCATCCCCTGTGGGATTGGAACTTGGATTTCCCGTATGGGAGACGGATACCCTATCAAATGAGCCATCCAGTCAAAGTTACCTAATATTTATTGTCTATACTGTTAAATAGGTTGCTTTAAAATGGCTCTGTTTGACCTATGTGTTTCATTTGAGCTAATCTGAGATCTGTTAGTCAAGGTGTTGTGCAGACAAGCCCCCAGAATCTGAGACCACATCACATGCTTATTGCTCTGTGATTGTGAGCTAATTTTATTTACTCAATAACTGTTTTCATCATTCACGTTTAGCTGAGTGGTTAACAACATATTGTTCTGTTTTGTGTCAAACAGATTGGTAAGAATTAGGGATTAAAAAGAAAAATAGTTTGAAATATTAGTAGAAACATGGTCAGAGACTGGGAGCATATTGCATGTTACCTCAAACAGAGCAGACAAATGAAAACATCTCATGCTTTCTGGCAGTTGTTGGCTGCAGCTAATGGGGATCCAAGTAAAATAAAAAAAACACACACTTCAGCAATTAGATATGAGGACCAATGTACCTAATTTATGTTTTCTTGTGAGACTGGGTTGCAGCTTCCTTAACTAAAATGAGGATTCTCCTTGGGATCTGGAAATGTTTGTTCTAAATGACTTTTAGATTTTGACCAAATAATAATATCTATCAGTCATCGGAAATTCTGTTTCTCTAATTTGTCCCCAGAAATACAGGCCTGTTTTTTTTTTTCTTTTTTAAATATATTAAACACAGCTTGCATTCAGTGAACTAATGCACCTGATATGGCTCATTATGATTGTCATTTCCACTTCTGCTCCTACTGGTGCCACTGCAGTCATTTTGTTGCCGGTAACGGCGCTATATGGAGTAATTAGCACGACTGTGTCGCGGTGGGTTTACGGGACGCAGCGTCGTCGCCTCCATTACGGTTGACATTCATCGCTCATCAGTCCACTCACAGATGATGATGATCAACATACGGCGCATCATCGCTGCTAATGAGATGCGCTTTGCTGATGAAAGCCATTCGTCGAAATTCAAGCGTAAAAACCAGTGGCAGAGAGGAAGAAGACAGAGAGACAGGAGGAAAAAACATACACAGGAAGCAACATTCGGACAGCTCTCATCTTTCAATCTAATGGTGTTAACTAAGATTCATTAACCACCAGCCATCTTTGTCCTGCAGGAATCTTGGAAGTGTTTTTGTGTTTTTCTGCTCTCTGTTTCTCTCCGTGTACATTCTGTCACATGTGGCATGTGGTCAAATGTGTGTTTGTGGGTGAAAGTGCTGCATTTGTATGAGTGGCCATTGGAATCAGTACAAAATTCATCTGTTTCAAAGGGAAGGTTCAATTCACGCCATTATCCATAGTAAAAACAAATTCACAAATGACTTGCTCCTGGAAATGTGGCCATGTGTGTGTGTGTATGTGTGTGTGTGTGTGTGTGTGTGTGTGTGTGTGCGTGTCCTAGTGGGTGTGTGTGGGTGTTGTTGGTGCAGACGGGGTGCTCATCATCTCCTGGAAGGATTGATATGAGCATTCTGTCACTCACGGGCAGCACAGATGGCTAATTTCCGGAAAAGAGCAGATTTGAGCCAGGTTTTAAAGAGAGAGACTGAAAAAAAGGAAAGAAATGGCACTTTTTCAAAGTGCATGTGTGTTTGTATGTGTGTGTATTTGGGAGAGACGGTGTGTGTGTGTGTGTGTGTGTGTGTGTGAGTGCCTATAATGTAGCGGGGGTTCAGTCAGGCTTGACCACTGACAGATAAAAGCTTTGTGTTGTTGAGCTGCCAGCCCAACATGGCTGCCTGTCAGAGTTTGAGTGAGCAGTGTGTGCGTAAGTCTTTGTGAGTGTGTGTGGACAGTGAAACCTCCAATGTGATCTAGGCGCCCACAGCTGTGGAGCTCTTCCAAAGTGCTAACATTTAGACAAACAAACCCCGCTTCACATCCATTAAAGAAAAAAAGGACAGAAAGAAATCCTGATAACGCCACTTCAATACCAGTTTAACACTCTGCTCCCAGCACCAAACACTGGCAAAGACTTTGGAGAATATAGAACTATTTACTGTAAATAACCAATTTAGTGGCCGCTGGCAAGCTTCAGGCTTCAGGCCAGAGGCTCAGAGACAGAAACAGAGATACAAATGTGAGTCATCTGGTTGACTCTCCATTAGGCCAGTGTAGCAGAGGTACTTTAGAACTATGCTCATGTGATGCCATGAAACATAGCATTAAAATGTAACACTGATAAAAGTAGCTCATTTGCTGCTTTAACCTCAAGAGAGACAAGCTATGTTAGAGGGCATCAGGGGTTATACTAAATTATAAATTGGATAAGCTCATGCATTAAAGTTTTTTTTTGTGAATTTTTCAGATACCTGTATTTACTCCAACTTATACAAACAAATACATACAAAACTTCAAAATAGGTTGTTTTGTTTATACTCTTAAATGCAGCTTATGACCACTTCTATATAGCACCTACAATCAACAAGGAGGAAAAATGACTTTCTTTTCTTTAACAAAGCATGGAGAGGAAGGACGACTAGTTTTGATTATTCACGTTCTATGGGCATGTTCAACCTCAACATTTGGCAACTATTTTTTGCACTTAACACCAAACACTTCTGTCACTTCCTGTTTTGATTTGATTGGGCAATAACATTACTTGGTTAGGGTCAGTAAGCGATCATGGTCAGGGCTAGACTGCACTTTTTTACAACATCACAGTCTCCTTTAAAGATACCAGTTTGTTGGTTGGCTTGGTTAAATGTACACATTACATTCCCACAAAACTTTTACTTTCTGGCTAGGTTTAGGTAGTATCATTTGGTTTGGGCTACATAAAATGTCACTGCTATGGTTAAAATGCATTGTTTTTAAAACATGTCACCCCCCCATGGATCCACATTTTATGATTCAGCATGCAACCACAAGGTTGCATATTCTTTTGTTGTAATTCTACATAATTATAGGATGTTTTGGCCTGCATCAACATACAATCCAGGGGGCATATTTGGGATGCAGACAGTCTCATTTACTCTTGTACACATACTGCCTTAGACATATTTAAACTTACACACCTCTGTTTGTGTTTAAAAGTGACTGAAATGGGCTTTTGTCAGTGTATGCAAGTAAATAGATTTGTGCATTGACCCAAACACCAGAGCATCCTTGTCTTTAATGGATGAACATGTTTGTCTTTCTGTGAGTGTGTGTGTGTGTGTGTGTGTGTGTGTGTGTGTGTGTGTGTGTGTGTGAGAGAGAGAGAGAGAGAGACAGAGCAGAGTGTTTGAGTAGTTATGCATTGCCCATGCTTGTGTGCTAAGCGGATGAGGGGCCCTGTGAGCAACGTTAAAACATCTAACTTCTTGTCCTTGCCCTTGTCAACATGGCGCCGTTCGTTATCCCTCACCTAGCACACAAAGACACTTCTACAGGAGGGATCATCAGTCGCCTTTGCAACTCTGCAGATTCAGTCCATAAATCCTAATTATATCCCCCCTTCAAGCCCCCCTCCTTTCCCACTCCACAAATAAATGGTCAGAAAGTGTAAAACATCTGCTGCATGGATCATCTCAGTGGCTGCGGAGGTAAATCATTCTCGTCTGTTTCTATTATAAAGGCAGGAGAGTCAAGGGACTTCAACTACGCTGTGAATGTGAAGCATCACTTCACTGACTTGTTCCACCACGTCACTTCACTTCTCAGCCTTTAAAACCATGAACGGATGTCTGTTACTGGTATGTGTGTTTCTGACCATTTAAATAAGGCTCCATTTGGTAAACCTCTGTAAAATAGAACAAACAGAATAAATAAAAATGGATCGTGGATTTTATTGTTCGGTGGTAAACTTACCAGTGTTTTTATGTGTCTCTTATGCTGGTCTACAAGTGCTTCAACTCAATTAAAGAATTGATTTGAACTCCTTCACAAGATCATGGCAATCAACCTAAAGCAGCACTAAAAGGCAGTTGTTTGCTCTTGGCCCCCCCCCCCCCCCCCCCCCCCCTTATTGTTAGGGAGGTGGAGGAGATCATGATAATGAACATTCTCAGAAAGACACATAAAAAAAGGCAGCATAGTGGGTGGTGGGCTGTGCGACCATTAACTTAATTGTGGCTTCTTCTTTGTTTCTATTGCTGGTTTTATGTGATCTATACTACAACACTGCCCCCATAGTTTCCAGTATTACTGCTCCACCTGCTATGTCTGGGAACGCATCCTCCAGTTCTCTGACAATGGACTAAAATGCACACATAAGGAGCACAGAGGACGCACATAAGGCTTTGTCTGTTTGCGTATGCATGTGCATATTTACTGTTGAGCAGACGTGAGGCCAGTCAGTGCTTAAACAAGAATTTGTTGCCATACTTAAGAGGCTAGAAAAGAAAACACCAGAAACCACCACAAACGTCACATGACAAGGTAGGTTAAGTAAGGGATAATGTCCGACAAGGTGTCCATTATTCGCGGAGGACGGTTGCTTCCGCAAAGTCCATTAATTTCTGATAATGGACACATTGAAGGAAATTATCCCACTTATACCATGGTCACTTACGAAAGAAAATAAATATTATATCATTATTAATACATTAATGTTGTTTTTTTACTGTTAAAATTGTAAATTTTTCACAAGAAGCTGCTGAGTGGACTATTTAATATCTCTGTTGCAACCCGTTGCCAAGGTAACCGGCTCTGACACAGAACCTGCAGCTCTGTCAGCCGCAGCTGTTGTATTAGACCTGATCAGTGGCGGGAAGTGAGATGATTGCTTAACGTTAAAGTAATGTATGTTCTGAGTTTCTGTTGTCACGGTTACTAACTAAGGTTTAGCCAGCGCAATAATTTACAACAATAAGGCCATTTGACCGGAACTTTGTTTTTATAAGTGTCCTACAACAGTTTTAGGTGGACACCCTACAGCCAGTCAGAATTGAGTATTCACCCAGACCATGGTATAATGCCATGCAACAAGAAGCTGATTATATATTTTAATAAACTGTAATGAATAAACACACAAAAAGAATATATTTTTTAAGTTATTCTGCAAGACCGATGGCAGACAATCTTTTTGAGAGGTGGAAATTTTTGGATTTGTAAAAACTGATTAATTTTATATGAGAACTTTTCCCTTTAGTCTGAACAGGACTGACATGGCTAACTGAGCTTTAAATGGAAAGCAGGGATGATAAATATAAGGTCTAATCAACCTTTCATTGTTCACTAATGTGACATCTTCATTTAAATAAATGTATACATAAACAGTGGCATATCACAGTTTTACAGTTTTTCTTTTAATTGTTTTATTACAGGAATCCATCACTAATTTAACCTCCATAACCTACAGAGAGAAGAAAGATAAATGATTGTAACAGTTTTGTGACCATGAGCGTGCAACAATTTTAGTGACAAAGATAAACAAAGCTAAGCAAGGCAAATGTGCCTCAGAGCAAACAGGTTATCAGATGGTAAATAGATACCATTTTTAGTACTTTTCTATCACTTAAAGTGGTCACAAGCCACAATTATCCATTCACACAGACATGCACAGCACTTCTACAGTGTTAAAGGCCACACAATGCTTTTTTTGTCAGACACACTCACACACTGATGAACGCTGGTGAAGTGTCTTGCCCAAGGACCACTCAGCATGTAGACTGGGGACGACCTCTTTTCCTATAACTGCTTCATTACAAGTTCAAGTTCAATAGCAGCCAGTCATACATATGTGCATCCTTATCTCAGCTCTTGCTTGTTCATGTTCTTGGGTTGTCTTCTGTCTCTCTAACTGTTGACATTGTTCTGTAAAGCGAAGGAGTATGTTGCCAGGCTAGGAAAACAAAATGTAGGGTGTGGTTTCTCAGCCTTTGGGCACTCCGGGGCTGTTTCAGGTCCAGGAATGTGCAGAATTAATGCCAGTTTGCAATCAAGACAAGTCAAAAGCATATTTAAACTTCACATATTCACTTGCACCATTTTAGGGTAGAATCCAGAAGTCACTTTGAAGTGCATCTCAATGCAGAGTGACAGTTTACAGGGATAAATTAGAGCAATTGATACATTCAGAAAAGAGTCTGTTTGATATACTTAATGAAGAGTGATTGATCTGACTTTATAGATTTGATGTACAGTTGAATCTTCTGTCTCCAGCTGTGCTTTTTCAGCTAGTTCACAATTAATGATCACTCTAAGGTTTTACACTGTCAGATCTCTCAGTTTTCAGGGAAAGATTTCATGTTGCTCATTCCAGCTCGATATATGTAGTGCAGAGTAGGTTGTCCTAGCCATACTTGTTCCATACAAGGAAGGTACAAGGGGTGTGTTTTAGCATGTTTTTTTTTTAAATAATAATAATAATAAGAAGAATAATATATATTTTTAAAGGGCCTTTCAAAACACCCAAGGATACTGTACAAAAGAACATTAAAATAGTTAAAAAAAAACCCAAAAACAATAAGTACAAAACGAAACAAAACAAAACGGAACCACATAGGACAACATAAAGATGATGAGTGACTAGATGGCATAGGACTGTCTGAGCAAATGTATTTTGAGTTGTGATTTGAAGAGAGGCGAGTCTATGGTATGGATAGCAGAGGGAAGAGTTCCAGAGGTGGGGAGCCGGGAAGTAACAAGGCTGTGGATGAGGATGTGGGGGGTGAGAGAGGGACGGAGACGAGAAATGTTTCTCAAGTGAAAATATGCAGACTGGGTCATACTGTTAATGTGGGAGTGAAAGGAAAGAGTGCTGTCGAGGACGACACCCAGACTCTTTACCTGAGGGAAGGGAAGGACAGTTGAGTTGTTTATTGAAATGGGAAAACTTTTAGATTTGGAGAGTGTGGGGCGTGCCTACCAAGAGGACTTCTGTTTTAGAACTGTTGAGTTTGAGGAAGTTGGATGAAAACCAAGAATGAATTTCTTGTAGAGGTGGTAAGGGAGGTTGGTGGAAGTGAAGAGGAGGGTTTGGTAGAGAGGTACAGCTGGGTGTCGTCCGCATAGCAATAAAATTTAATATTGTGTCTGTTAAAGATGTAACCAAGTGGAAGAATGTAGATAATGAAAAGGAGGATAATTCCGTAGTTGCCGGCCAACAACACCATCCACTGCTTTTCAAACGTTTGCTTTATTTATATTTTAAATTTTAAATTTTACCGGTGAGCAGTTTTTGTTGTGTTACTTTTGTTTTTTTAAGCATTCTTGAGGCTCTAGTGGCCTTTATTGTGCTGTAGGTAGATGGGAAAGAGGTTCAGGGAGCTGGCTGCATCAAGAAGCTGTAGTCTCTCTCTGCAGCCCTACCAGGTGAGCTAAACAAAATCCCACCCCAACATGAGCATTCAACAGCAAAACCATAGATTTTTCCTTTTCCTTTTTTTTGTTTGTTTGTTTTGCTCCTGGAGCGCACCATTTTTATGATGTTTTAGTACTGCTGACATGCTGGATTTCTCTTCTAGCTAATGATGCTTCTAAGTCTCTGAAGCTCACTCTTAAAGGGGCCACGTTGTTCATATAACAGCGCTTTAAACAGTTCTGTATCTCTGCTAGGGCTGTGTGATACTGCAGGACGTGGTATTTATCTGATATCGATTAAATACAGGGCCACTATCGCCAAGACAAATACCGATACTGATACTGATGCTTTGTAATAATTATGTTGCGTCAGTCTTTAATTTGCCAAATGTGAATTTTTTTTATGTATTTTTGTGAGTTTGGATTATTTATTTATAATTTGGATCATTATTTAGTCCAACAGCAGAGAGTGCAAAGTTTATGTAAGTTTAAGTAAATACATAGTTCTGTCTTGTAGTGTGTATTGCATATAGGAGAGATATTTAAAACAAAGTGTTGATCTCATTACACTAATATCGATCAACGTCAGTACCAGCATTTGTATTGATATTATCGATATTTAAATCAATCCACAAGCCACTATTTTCTGCACAATGAAACACCATTCTACTGAAAAAAAACCGTCAAGTGTTAGAAAAAGCAGTCGACTTTGTGCATGGTTTCGACCAATCGACTAATAGATTAGTCCACAGTGTCGATATTTGTACTAACACAGGCCGAGGACTTTACAGCTTAGGGGTATTGCTTTACAACACACAGGAAAATGTTATGGCTTACCTCTTGTGAGTGAATATTAACCCTTTTCACAAATAGCAATATCTGATGGTGAATAAGTGAAAATGTTTTGATATTTTTAACATTTTTTTCATTAAAACAAAACCTAATTAGAGAGAATGAAAAAAGCAACACAACTGGCATAAGACTATACTGTTCATCTCATTAATGTACAGTAAATGTGGGATCTTTAACTTCAAACAGCCATTTATTTCTGTTTTAAACAAGTGCTTTCACACAATCCTGTTTGTATTGACAGCACATTGTTGTTTACTTGTGTATAAGGAAGAAAAAAAACAGATGGCCTTAACATATTTGATATTGGGGGGAGGGGTGGGTGGCAGTGGGTTCATGCTAGTTTTGTTCTGTGTGTGTTTATTGTGCAGGCGTCTGGTATTTTATTTGCCCTCGTCCTTTTCTGCCTGTCTCTTCTCCCTTTCTCCCTCTCTTTCTCGGCTCTCTTCAGCCTCCAGCCAGCCTTGCCATAGACAGGAGGTCAGGCCATGCCACTCCGCTCTGCCTGCTGTGAGCGCTGGGTCACCGAGCCAGATAACACCACCAACTGTTCAATATTTGAAGAAATCAAGCATTCTGTTTGTTTGAAATTTCACTATTTGTTTGCAAACCCCCCCCACCCCCCGACAAATCTTGCACTTTATGCAAATCAGTGAAGCAGTTCAAGGTTGAAAAGTAATAAATGAAGGTTTTTGTAAGACAGAAGCTTTTTGTGTGCTTGTAGTTTAGGAACTAAGATGAAAGTGTAATTTGACTTTTTTACTTTACTACATTCTAAAAGAAACACATTTTGGAGCATACATTTCACAACATTTGCAATAGAAAAAGTTGCTCAGAGGCCTGGTGGAAGTTTCAAACTTTCAATCCTCTTATTCATTTACTGTAAACATTCTATCTACAGCCATATGCAAGAACTTTGTTCAGTATATATTTAAAAACACATCTAACTTGTATTTGCCCCTGGATTTTACAGCAGTGTGAGATATTAAATTCAGTAAAGGTGCTTTGACTTGAGTGGGATATTTTGGCGCTGCTCTGTTGCTGTTTATCATGAATATTCACAACTGTGATTCCTTCCAAGACTGAAACACCAGCCTTGCAGATCAGTGAGGAAACATACTGCACAGACAGGGTGGTAAGAATAAAAGCTGGCTAATGTCAATGACAAGATATTTTTTGTAGTTTTTCTTGTCTTTTTCATTGGTTAATAGTAAGTGAGTGCAACCATTGGTGAAATAGATGCATTCACTTACTTTCTATTGGGGCACGCTCATGTCCACCACACAATTATAATTGTGCCCCCCCCTCCACACACACACACACACACACACACTATAAGTGTTGGGGACTGTCAGGCCATGCGAAACATCTCACCAAATTTAATTTGATCTAGAATTTTTCAGCTACATACAGCGCTCACAACCAAGAAAGGGGCATCCGCATTAGTTGTTTTCTGCAGCAGAATTAAAGGCATTTTATTCCATTTTTCAAAAATACACATTAAAACATTAATATTAACATGTGGCAAAACAGAGTTGTCTCTAATCTTCTACACAGCCTGATCTTTAGTTTGCACACAATGTTATCGCCTTCTCAATTTCTTCCATCACTTTACTGCCAACAAGTCGAAGAGATTTTTTTACTTCCTGTCTGCAACACCTGTCAACACACTGGGGGCACAGTATTGAAAAACACCAGAGGTCAAAAGAGGCCACTGTTCTGGATTGAAGTGGATCTATTGCAGTAGGGGGTGGGGGGGTTGGACTATGATTTCACACTGATGTAGGATCCTGTCATAACTCAAACATAGAATCCCACTTTTTTCCCCTTTAATTTCAATTACTTATCAATTTTTTCTTCTTCTTTTGTTCCGGGTGAGGGTTGAATCTTTGGTGAAAATGTAGATGCTCGTTTGAATGTCCTGCAGCACAAAACATTTGCATATTTAAGGAATAAAATAAAATAAATATCCCCAATGAAAAAAAAAACAAAGAAACAAAACAGGGAAGAAAAGTGTTCTTGATTGTGTTTTTTTTTTTGTAATGAGTGATTCTTATTCTTATGAGTTTTTTGCACTGCAGCTAAATTTTGTAAGATTAAACTACCTGCAAAAAATCAAAGAGAGCGAATTTGATCAGGGAACCTTATATTTTTAAGCACTATTTTAAAAAAAAGAAAAAAACATGACTAAACGTGATGTGCCAAAAAAAAAAAAAAAAAAAAAGAAAAAAAACAGAGCTCTGCTGACCACAAATCTTGTTTAATAATTTAGACAAAAACTAAAAAATTTTTAAAATTGGTGGATTTCTTGAAATAATAAATAGCTGTTTACCTGTAACACACTTGTTGGGATCTAGCTGCCTGTATGCACTCTGTCCTCTATTAGCTTTAAACTTTTAAATGCTCCTGATCATCGACTAGATGCTAACACTGTGTGGACAAGCTTTATGTGTTGTAAAGGTTGTGTGGATTCATAAGTGTAAATTTGAATGTGCTTGTATGATTTATTCTGTAGCGTTAAGTAGGTGAATGAGTAAATAAGTTGTATTTTAGTATTAGCAGCGCTTGGCTGATGTTTTCCTTGGAAAATGTGGGGCAAAAGAATTGATTTGGATCTTTGTAAATGGTTGCTGCAGCTTGTCTTCTGAAGAAGCTTGATAGCCTACAGAAAAAAATCTCTTTCTGAACAGTTTTTGGCTTTATAGTATGCAGTGTAGATCAAGCAATTTTTGTGTAATATTTTATTCTTCTAATGCGCTCATTAGTAGCAATGCTAACTGTGCAGCAGCTAATGTTGATCACATTCATAATATCTAGCATGTTAGCTTTTAGTTGTAAGTTCTAAACACACACAGATTTAACCCAGAAAGTGCCAGAAATTTTGTTTTAGTTAGGTGTTAACAACCAATAACTGCAAAATTCTATGTCATATAAAGACCAGAGCAAAGCCCAAGACGTAGCATGTTATTTGATATAAAAGTCGGTATGTTTAGGGTTTATGAGCTGGATTTACTCTACTCTGTCATATGATTTCACATCATCCTCTTCTTCATATATCAGCCTCTCTCTCTCTCTCTCTCTCTCTCTCTCTCTCTCTCTCTGCCTGTCTTACTAACTCTCTCTTTCCATAATGTCCTCTCCAGACACCAGTACACTTGAAGGGTTTAAGGTAATTGCACTCAGGGCTTCATCTTAACGCTGCTCTCTCACATGTGGAATCATTATCCAGGCTAACAATTACAGCCTGCTCTAGTAATTGATCAGAAAACTGTCTCGGGGAGGTTAAAAGGTATTAAATATCACCACTTTCTTAATTTACTGCACCTGTCAAATAAAAAAGAAGGCAAAAGAGGAGTGAAAATGAGAGTCTTCAGCCTTTTCCCTCTCTCAGCTTAAATAATGACCCCCAATTAGAGTTCTTCTCTGTTACTGTGCACTGCTCTAATGCTGGTCTGTTGGCCCTGTGGCTAATTTTGTGTACACAGGGTCATGAAGATTTTAATTTATCGTCTTGGCATTGTAGATGTGTGTGTGTGTGTGTGTGTGTATGATTACTTTAGTGTCTATGTGTGTGTGCTTTGTGTGTGCAACATGTGTGCATGCATGTTTGTGTGTGTTTTCTCTTATTTTTCAACTTAACTTTCACCAAATCACCAATTCTAATGAGTTGCCACTGGCAATTATTGCCCACTTTAGAGTTGACCCTGCAAGATGGGAGGGTCAGAGTGTGCTACATTTTGCCTTTGCATGCGTCAAAATGGGGAGGGGAAATTATCGAAATGCACAAAAACAAATGGGAGATGTTCTTTGTGAACTGAATAAGCCATTATGTGCACAAATCTACCCTTTTATACTGTGATAGCATCCCACTCAAATTACAAAAAAATTACATTTCAGATAGAAACGCCTAAAGATATTATCAAAGCCTGACTAGAAAGTAATTTTTTTACTTCATTATGTAGTTTAAGGCATACATATTGAGTACTTCATCAATCAATCTTTACTTTTAAAGCTCTGAATAAAAGCCAAAATGTCTACGTTTCAAAGGATTTTGGGGCAATAATTGATTTAAAAGAAAACAAACAAAAAAAAACTCTGGAAGCAAAAGACCACAAAAATTGATGGAAATGCAACCAGACTCTTTAAACACAACCATAGCTTTATCTTTCCACTAATTCCGCGTTTTAACCTCTATTAAACAACCAGCACCAGCCCATCTTTTACATCTCCCTCTGTTTCTGTCTCCCCCTGGTAAGGACAGCTGACAGTGATGGGCAGACAGGGTGAGGCGGAGGAGGTGATGGGTGGAAGATGAGGGAGGAATGGAGGGATAGAGGGTAACAGCAGGGGACAGCAGGGCTAGCAGGGTGAGCGACGCTCGGTGCCTCTCAAATCAGGTCCATTTTTTTCATTAGCTCATATCCTTGCCAAGCTTTACAGCTGGCTGATCAGCAATCAGTGGCCGTTTGTTTCAATCAGGCAGCGACTGCACTGTTACAGACAGGACCAGATTACCGAGAGAGGGAACAAGGGAGGGTATGAAGAGGGAAGCAGAGGAAGAGAAAGGCGAGGGAAGAGGTGGGGATGTAGTGAGGGGGAGGATGTCTTTACCTCACCATCAGTGTGATGAAAGGGGTGAAGCAGGGGACATGCAGATATAAAATGTACGAAATGAAGAGCAAGGCAGTTGCAAATGTAAGGGTTGAAACAATAGAGTGAACTGTAGTGGAAATGAAAAAAATGCTCCCTGTCACCACAGAAACAATGGAGTGAGACTAATTCTATTTCAGCGTTGCCACTTGTGTGTGAGGGAAGAAACAGGAAGCTGAATGATTTGTACTTCAGAAGATATCTCTTAGCAAGTCCTCCCAGTAATGTATTTTTTCTGAAACAAGTGAAGAAACAGCTGAACAGAATCTGTCATTGAGCAAGGCAAAGATGAGTTTTTCTATTTTTTTAAGTAGTGTAATCTGCTTGTTTTTAACATTGTTTTAAAAACTGAGCAAAAATCCTGTGACAGTTGAGACTAAGAGCTACAAAAGAAGTTGACTCATCCTCACTGTCCAAATTACCGTTTCATGTGAAGACAAATAAGACTTTAAGATTAGATAGGAGATTAAAAGCCTTACTGAGAGAGGCTTGCTTTTTTTGCAGTGAGGAGAAGTGTAAGGAAATAAAGAGAAATGAGAATAATATCTCTCTCATCCCTCTTCCAGTCACCCAGCCAGCCTCTCAGCCTCACAGCGTCAAAAGGAAGGAGTGAAAAAAGATGAGAATGAGGGATGATTTAAGGAGAAAGCCAGCACCGTGCCCAGGGAGGCCTTGTGCCTACTGAGCGTGCCCAATGAGTGGCGGAGACTGAGGCGTGTTGGATCTATAAGCAAAGTATTTATCCTGCCAGAGACCCTGAGAGATTAGCCTCTGCAATGGTGATTTATACCGACAAACAGTCATCCTTTACCTTACACTACAGACATCCCCTCTCTCCCTCCCTTCATTCCCTGTGGATTGTGTCTGTCAGTGGGCCCTGATGCCCAGTTAGCCTCCAGCTATGATATTTGATCATAGTAACTACTGACTCTGTCACCGCCATTTCTTTTCTGTTCAGATACATTATATATAAGCTGCCGAGACTTAGATGTATAGCAGAGCGAGCAGGAATCATATGGAGATGGATTAAAACAAGTCTGATGAATACAGCATCTTCAGCATCTGACAATTTTCATCATGGGTTTATTTTGCTTCTGGACAAGCTGTTTGTCTTTCTGTACAAGCCAGACAACATGGAATATATCACAGCAATCCAATTTATTAGACACTATTAAACTGTAGTTATATAAAACTGAAACAGCAGTCAGTTATAGAGAACAGTGTTAGGTGAAGAGATAAAAGCTATTTGATTTGTTTGATATGTTGTTTTGATATGTTGTTTTGAAGTCAAATGCTTACTTTGCCACTTTAACTATAGCTCCTATATATTATTTTTGCATAAAAATATTAACAAATATGTTTTGTACATTTTAAAGCTGACAAAACTATTTATATTTTCTTTTATGCTTTAAATATTTAACCAAATAGATCAATTCTAGGAGATAAAGACAATTTGTTTCCATAATTCTAAATGCAAAACAATATAAGGGGTCTTATATGCCACTTTATTCAAACTGTAGTGAATATCTGAGTCGTTAACAAGCAGCAGAAATCCCTTTGCTGATTTACAGTCCATTGTCAAGTTTAATGTTATTAACAATGCATTACACTTAAATTTAGACTAACAGCCAGTGGGATGTGGCCGATCATGTGAGCCTCTATTTTCCCCCATTGAGATCCACACCCCCTCATTGTGGCTGTAATTGGCCGAGCTTAGACAAATACACTGTGACAGCTAAAAGCAGCAGACAAGTTGGCACATTATGCTAATTATGAGATGTCATTACATCTTTTAAGGGAAATGACTGCAGGCTCAGAGAGACCAAGGATGTCATTAGGAGCCATATAAGCACAAGCTCAATCCTTTACATGTCGAGCTCCTTACCCCTGCAACCCCCCCCCCCCCAAACATTTACCATCATACATTTGACACCAACACCCTAAAGTTTACAGTCTGACCCAGTCAAGCAAGCACGACATGGCTGTGACGTATCATCTCAAGGGCTCTTCTGAATAGGTAGTGATGTGCTTTGATTTATGGTAATCAAACCAAGAAGCATCTAGTAAATAAATGTATCTGTAACCAACACCTTTTATTTAATCAATTTTTATTCTATTTAGTGCCAATATGTAGATTTTTGAAGGTATTTAGCTTATTGACTATTAACCCTGTCCTCTGCATTCCTTTACACATTCCTTTCCATTTTATTTCAAGTCAAAGTACTTAAAAATTTGCTCTTTCTTCTAAAAAGTATTAATATACAGACACCTGTAGTTGTTGAGCATTTGTATTGATGATTCAACGAGGAGTGTAATCACATATATGGAATAAATAGTAGTGGGAGACCAAAAGAAGATATCTGCTACATCATCACCTTTTCTCCATCACTGAAGCCTGACTTGGAGAATGCATCCAATTCTGCAGAAGTTGACCCTTGAAGAGTCACTGGGGTTGTGTCAAGTGACTGTAGTCAGAGTCTTACCTGCACTAAAAGGTTATCAGAACGCTCAGTTTGGTCAATTAGGAAAAAAATCTGACAAAGGAGCTTTGCTAAGCTCTGTTCAGAACAGGATCATAGAAAAACATATTTTTGCCATCTAATACAGCTCAAATATAAAGAAGTTCAACGAATTTTGACTGGAAGCCATATAAAGTGAATTTAACACTCAGACTTTTTTGTAAGTAAATTATATACTTCTACAAAATAGCAGCTACAGGACAGTATAGCTGAATATAAAGCCGGGAACAGGACTAGCACATACAAGCTTTTAAGTCTTTGATAAAAAAAAAACATAAAATAAAAAAATGTATGTCAGTAAGCTGTCTAACAGGTTTGACAGAAGTAGGCAGCAGCATGGATATTTTTTAGCTTTGGCTTGTTTTAAAGGGTGAAAATACCTTGTAAAATAAAAACATCTTATTTGTGGCCCATGTATAGCGTTTACTTTAGCTCCCCGTCACAATTCCAAACTGAGAGCGTTCTGACTGCTCTTTTCAAGGCAAGGACGACTCATGAGTATCAAGTAAAAAACAAACAATAACTGAAAAAAATAGATAAACAAACAATAAACTAATAAATTAATATTGATTAGAGGTTTAACAATGGCATTGTTTTTTTTTTTTTTTTTTGTTTGTTTGTTTAAAATGGGAACTGAAATTTTGTAAAAGTGGAAATAAGCTTTAGCATATTGTCTTTATTATGGTGTGGAGGTTGATATTTAATATTAATGTTTCTTCACATTAAATAAAAACACTCAGCTTCCATATGACTTATCCAAAAGTAGTAGTATTGCAAAAAAGTAAACTAAAATTCTTTAAAAGAAAAAAAAAAAAACAAAAAAAAGATGCCATTAGTAACCATAAACTTTTTAATCACCCTTTTCCTTTAAAACAGCCACAGTTCCACTTGTTTCTGTTAAGTCATTTTTCTTGGCATGTGGGATATTTGGGAGATCTTTGATAATTTCTTAAATAGATGTGCATGAATTCACACATAACTAAGTAAGCATTGTTTTGTGTATAACTAAAGACGTCATACTGTGAGTATAAGTGTATTTAATCATCCAAAGTCAAGCGTGGGTCTCAGTTGCAATATTCCTGAGTTACTGAGGCAAATGAAACAATATCTGATATTTTCTCCCACAGTGACAACAGGTAAAGTAGGTAATCAGTAACAGCAAAAGCATTCACACAGACAGCCTCACATGTTCACACAGAAGCGCAGAGCATTCATCTCTCACTAATCTAACCACAGGGATCCTCACAGTTATAGCCCCAAATAGCAGGAGCTGTCAATATGGACAAGGTTAGTGAACTCAGGGTCATAACAAGCCAGACCCCTACCACCCACCACCAGACGCACACTCAACATCCACACAATAAAAACACTGCCTTAACTGCACATTGCCTGGCTTTGATCACACACCCCAAATATGATTTCAGGATATCAGAGTAAGTGGTGATGAATGTGAAAGCTGTGCACACCTAAAAACCCCTCAGTCTAATGCTCATTTTATGTTATCCTCTACGTTCCAGGGTTTAGAACATGAGAAATACTTGAGCATTCATTTTAATTTATATGGAATTATATGGATGTTATCACCAGAAATCTATCAGGGGAATTTTACAGCTCATTTGGAGTAAAAATCTGAATATATGTAGAAAAAATGCTTGTCTGTGAGTGTTTTCTATGTCCATAATTAAGATTAAATTAGTGTATAATAAAAAAAAAAGTCATAAGAAGAATCATCAAGCTGATAATAGGATTATTGTTGTTTGTTGTGTTTGTTATGGATGGCGGATTAAAAAGAAAACCAGGGTTAAACGCAGGGAAGATTAGCACAGCCTGCATAGTTATCGCCCTGCCGTTTTATAAAATTAGCAAACGCAACAGACAGAGAGCTCATTTGCATGAGGAGATAACGCTGGCATTGTTGTACGAGTGTTGCTGCTAATTAGAGGTTGTGCGAATACTGTTATGATGAATTAAACCCTTCATCATTAACACTGAGAAAACTCACAAATGATTGGACAGAGGGGGGAATAGCCGAGACGGGAGCTTGAAAGAGTATTTACAGGGTGTCAACTTGACTGACACTTCCCCCCCCAAAAAAATGTCTGGGAAGGGGCAGCTTTCCCTTTCGAATATTATCAAAGTCAGTAAAGCCCCAGATTGAAATATTATGGGGTTTAATAAGACTTGAGGGGGGGGGGGGGGGGGGGGTTGGTGACCTGCTTCTGTGCAGTGGTTTGTGTGTATCTGCCGTCTGCATTTGGCTTGTATCCGTGCATGTACGCTCATTTGTGTGTGTTTTTGAGTGATGTGTATGCACGTTTCTGTATACTGTCTGTGTGTTTGCTTTATCTAAAGTGGTTAATTAAATAGCAGAGTGGAATTGTCATTTAGTTTTAATTATGTGCCATAAATGAGCAGAGCAGCCAACTCGCTCTCCTTCTCTCTATGAGCTGGTCCTTCAAAAACATCAGTGAGTAAATCCTAATATACTGTTCAGTTCAAAGTTATGCAATCTGACGAGAGTTGGGGGGGAGGGAGTGGAGAGCAGTGGGCGGGGGGTAAAAAGGGAGATGGTGCTAATTAAAGTCAGCTCTCTGTCAGTTCTGCTGGATAAACACTTCAAGAAGCTTTGCAGATAGACGAGAGATGCCTTTGTGTCAGGGAAATCTCTCTTACGTGGAAACGTATTCTGCAAAGAGTGACAATCCCAAGGGAGAAATCGTCTGATAAGGACCTTGTCTTGGGTTTTAAAAAGCCAGAATAGGCCTCATTAAGGACTAAAGTTATATAGATATGCCCTGTGCTTGGTTTTTATAGCCAAAAACATGGAAAACACTCTGAATTGGTGATGCGTTACCACATTATAGTTACTGATTTAATTAAAAGTGAAATACTTTAGCTTAATATGTATTTTACTGAAAGAAATAATCTGCATCTACTTAATAATAAAAATAGTGATAAAATAATAACGTTGGTCAAACTATTCACCGATGCCTTCTAAATTTCACTTTGTTGTCTTTGTTCCTGGAAACTTGTTGCAGGTTTTTAAGTGGGCCTCACCACAAGTGATAATTGCTTAATGACATTTTACCACAACCATACAACTCTGACAGTCTCATATTTAATTTATCTTGTTACCTTGATGGAATGCTTGACACCTCCAAGAGACATACTACATCTAAAAAAACAAAGCCTAAGCAGTGTCTACATGTCTGGTGTGTAGCATTTCAAACAGGCTTGATGTTCTGTCATTGTCAATAGTCAGAGTTGACTGGACAGCTTAACAATCAATGCTGCGTAGATGGGATTTATAAAACTTAATTTATACCTTTTCATTATCTAAGGCACATTCGTGGTGTAAACACACCATGTTGTCTCAATGCCTTTCACTAAAATCAAATAATAATATGGCTGGACTAATATGTGAATCAGCATAACTCATTCGGTGGTCAAACATACTACCTCTTCTTGCATCTTCTCTCTTCCTTGAATTTTAGTTAAAAAAATGATGAAACATAATTTCATTCAACATTAAATAGTTACAAATTGAGTAATGAAGGTACTTATTAAATTAGAGTTAGATCATGTAACAGCTATGTGGTGAATACTTCAACAAAGTGGCATTTGGTTAATATTTTGATAGTATAATTACAGACCAACGCAAACATACCAGCTTCCAAATACAATTGTTCACAACACCATAGTCTGTCTACGTCTGGTGTTACTTACATTACTGTTGCTTTGTTAGTGCTCCTCGCTGTTTGAATTTTCAATATACAGGGTTGAAAATCAACTTTTAAATCGGAGTTGGAGAGGGGGATTTAATGAATACGCCATGTTACTGTAAGTTCAATAAAGGTTTCAATGGATGTCAACCTGTCTGAAGCATTCAATGTGAAGATGAGGACAGGACTAAATATCTGCATTCTTTAAACTTAATAATAATAATACATTCAATTTATAGCACTCTTTACATAATACTCAAAGGCACTTTGTATAAAACAGGTAAAAAGCAAAAGGTTAAGATAAAGTAAATAACAAGTATTAAAGCGTAACTACACCCCTACTTTTTGCATAACTCCACCCACTGCCAAATTTTGAAAAATGCCTGAAACTGCAAGGGCTGGGGTGCGTTGGGATGTGAGATGTGGGGTGAGCCATGGCGGCTCGTGGCAGGTTGTGGCAGCTGCAGGTAGTGCAGCAAGTGCTGCTGTAAGTTGCCGCTGCTACAATTTAAGCTGCTGTCTGTTACCAGATGAGGATCAGCAGGTAAAGAATAAAAGAACAAATCTGTCCCATTGCAGGAACATTTCAGAAATTCTGTGAAAGAACAGAAGTCTGAAACTAGCAAATCTACACTATATAAGCTCACATATCATATGCATTGGTAGGCGTCGTTTTCTATGCCTGGAAGGCGAGGACCCACCTATTGCATCTTTTAAAATTTTCTCATGCTGTACAGAAGCACCAATACGGCTGAATTACGGTTCTGTATCACAAAAATCAAAACCTGGTTTGCATTATGAGCCATTTTTGAAGCACAAAAAAATGACACAATTAAGTAATACTGTGTTGTTTACAGCTCAAAAAACACACTTTAGGGTGCCCTACCCCTTTGTCCATTAAAGCACTTTCAAAAACTGAATTTTGAGTGGTGATTTAAAATTTTTTTATCTTTTTTGATGAATGGAAGAATTACATTATTAAAATGAATAACATGAATATGCAGACAACCCTCATAAAGCAGAAGGCCAGTTTGTACTGAGCAGTTTTCATTTTGTCATTTATTAGACTTAACTTTTCAACCACGCTTGTGCTAATTTATCCTATTACTTAGTAGCACCCCTCACTAACACAGCCACAACCAGGAAGTAGCAAGGGTGGGTATGTGCTGACTCCTTCAGCAGTAACCAACGTAAAACATATTTTGACAAGTTTGGCTTTGTTTTTCTGAGGCTGAGGTTGGTGTTCTGCTGATATTAGCAGAGATCATGAGACATGGTGTTGATAGCTGGTTTTGTTTGTAATATGTCTTGTAACATAAAGAAATCAATCAACTTAGTAAAATCTCTGGCACATCAAGAGATGTGCTAATGTGCAAACATAGCAGGAAATATTCTGGAGTATTTACTGCCTGTGTTCAATAGAAAATGTGTGTCTGCTTGTAAGAGTTGCTCCTTCGGTCACCTTTGTGCTTTTCGCTCGCTTCTTGCTATTGTGATGTCCACAGCATCATTTCTGCATCATGTCCTGCTTCCTGCACATCATGGAGAGAGGGTCTCCTATCCCTAGACCAAATTGCTTCCACACCTTATCAGGTACATGACATTGGCTGGTGGAGTCTATGCCATAGCAACATGTGGCAATACCCTCTAATTGACATAGTAGTTAAGCATGTGGGTAGATCACAATATGAGTGGTTTCAGAATTTTAGCCTGATTTATACAAAACATTATTAGTGATTAAACAGTACTAATTCAGCAAACTTGCTACTTTTCTACAAACTGGCCAAAACATAAAATAACCCCATTGCCTCTAACTTACAATCCTGAGTGATTAAAGATTAAAATTAAATGGCTAGTTGAACTGGTAGAAACTTAAAAAATGAGAAATTGTTAAAGTGAAAAACTGACTGGTTCCCATACAAATGAATGGAGTCAGTTACACATTAGTGGCATGCTATGAGAACTGGCAGGCTAGCACAGCAGTTGGATCATGGCTACATGTTAAGATGTGCTACAACTCATACCGCTTAAATGAGCACTTCCTCAAGTGTTACCAAATATTTTTTTTAAATGTCATAAATATCCATGCAGATACCATGTAAGGTTAAAGGCAAAGTAACCTCTATTATGTTGCCAGACACTGATTTGTCTTCATTTGCCTACACTCATTTGGTGATGTTATTGTGTTACTTCCTGGTCAGCAGAGCCAGTCAGAGCCTCACTCGTAGTAGATGCTGGTTTATGGTTGAAAAAAGAACTCTGCGACTCTAGGGGGCCTCTGTGCCTGCAGGCAAAGCTGACCCTGCCGTCCTTCTCTGACTATCTGCGTTGAAGCGCCAATACTGGCTTCAGGCTACAAACATACATGGTGCGACTGGAAAGATGGAGGAAGGAGGGGGGACTACAAGGCTACATGGGGCAAAGGCTTAATTTGCCTGTTTTGTCACTAATTTAAAAAGGGAGATGCTCAGAAGTGCCACTTTTTATACTGGGATTAATCCCACTCTCTCATGGCAAACAAGGGGGTAATAGGGGAAAAATGGGGTGAGGGAATCAGGGTGGAATGGGAGGAGGTTTTCCCTGAAGTGAAAGGAATGAGTTGACTGAGGGTTTGCATGTGCGTTTACCATTTTCACACAGTTAAATAGGCTTCCGTTTGTAAGATTATGATTTACATTTATTCTTAAATAAAAACTATGAACATATTTTTAATTAATAATAATATTTATGTGTACTTTAAGCATCAGTTTCCACATAAGAGTTTACTATCATGGATTGTAAAACTTTTTTTAAAGAGGGATGCTAATGTATTAATGTGCCCTGGATGACTTTCAAACACCATGACCACCTGATGCGAAGTGAAGTACATAGTATGTAATGTTTTCCACCATAGGAGGCCAGTATCACATTGAGCTTGTCACATATAGCCCTTTTCACACTGCATGCTCAAGATGTTTGTCTGCGAGAAACAACTAGCCCTGTGGTATACTAGTGACCTTATAAAATATATGCATATAAATTTAAATGCATGGTGGCTGTAAAATATATCATTCTGCTGATCAACTGAGGCAATCAGGAGCTGACTCACTATATTACTTTTGAAAAGATTTAAAAAATGGAATCTGTTTATGCTTTTTCAGGCTTTTTACTTTTTTCATTATACTTGTATCATGTATCTTGTACCTGCTGAAGTTATTTTTTCAATGCAGAAGGCAGATTCCAGTGTTTAACTTATATTTCTGCGTAAGGTCCATCTATACTACACATAAGGAGTAACTGAATATATACTAGTGTCATGACATCATAGACAAAGAAGTAGACTTTCTGACGTCTCAACTCTGTTTAACTTGGTTAAATTAGTTGAACTTCTCACTGAATATGAGCCTCAAACCACATATATGACAGGCAAAACTAAAACGAACATTAGCTGAAATTTGAATTTGAAATAAAAAAAAAATGTAAAAAAAAAAAAAAAAAAAAAAAGGCCCATGTTTATGTTTAAGTTGTGCTTGAAGGCTTGTAATTGATGGTAATCAAATTATTGAAAAACAGAATATCAGAATATGCTCTGTACTATCACTGTAAGGCCAACTTTGGCCAAGTTTTGGTCGTTTTGGAAAAATGAGCAGTCAAAGATACATAATTATTATTATCTTTGTGATAATAACCAACAATTATCAGACTTTTGGCTAAATTCAACTTTTTATGTACTAGTGTAACAGTCTGGCACATATCCAAGGCCAGTGAAAGGAAATGATAGCAAATACAAGGATATTTGGTGAAGTTTTTTTTTTTTTTTGGGAACTTCAGCACATTTCTCTTTGAGTGACAGCCAGCAGTATTTTCAAGGCTTTCCTTCCTAGTGAGGCCCAGGCGACAAACTGCACATCACAAGCCGGCCAAGATGGCATCCATCTCATAGCCCTGCCACTGATCTCACCGCCATCGGCCGCCAATCAGACTCATCATGTAGCTGCCTTCTGCTTGCTGACAGCAGCCAGGGCCAAAAAAGTTAACTCTTGCTCCACCAGCCAGGACACAAAATACTAGGAAAACAGATCCTCTCTCTTTCTCTTTTTCCCTTTGTCTCTGGTCAGATTTTATTAGCAGAAAACAAGATTGAACCACAGAAAGTGATCACTCTCTCCACCATCCACCTCAACCTCCTCACTGTCACTGGGACAGCAGTGCAGGTGTTTTTTGTTTTTTTTTGACTATCCCGTTTTTACACCTAGACCAGTCTCATCATCTCACTTTGCTTACACACAACTGTGGTAAATTATTGTGTGAATGTGCATAGTGAACGTTTCTAACTTAATTGGGAATATTGAATAGCAGATAATTAGATATTTGATGTGACACGTGGCGTCTAATGGGCTTGATGCAGTGGTCTCATGTTGTTCCCATAGCGAGAGATTTTTGATGTGTTGTCAGGCTCCAGTGTAAAAATAACTGAAGTGACAGCAATGACTTGGTTGTCAGTGTTGTCGAGGCTGGTGCGGATTTTCACAGCCATGGTTCCTCTGCATGTGAGTGTGTATGCCTGTGCATATGCATGTTAGTGTTGCAAGCATATTTGTGTGTCTGTGAGCTTGTGTGCACTTGTATATGTGCATGTGTTTGTGCACTGCGATGTTGTGGGTGACAGTGCTGATCGCTGTGTGATGACAGCCTATCATTGTCGCTGTGCAAGAGTGAGAGTGGCAGGGGGGCCTTTTTGGCATGTGTTTTCTCCACGCCTTCATCTGTGTCTATGGCACTCCAAGCTTGGCTTAACAAAGGAGAAGCAGGGTGGTGAGGTGGAAGGGAGGGGGCACTGGGTGCTGGTGTTCGTGGCTGGGTGTGGCTGGCCGGTGAGAAAAGGTGATGGTAGCGCAGTCAAATGGTATCATGTTTACATGTGGAGCAAAAAGTCACTACAGCTTCTTTAAAATTTTTCTTCTTACAGCCATGCAGACATATTAATTATACAACCTAGAAAAACACATTTATTATTAAAAAGTGTGTCAAAATGAAAAACTAAATACACTATTACTGCCCCAATAGAAATTCATCATCACAAAGTATGAGCACCTCTTTTTGGTAGTTTGATGGTCTTAAGCATTCAGGTGTGTGAATAAGACAAGGAGGTAAGACATCAGTAAAAATTTTAGGTCTTAGTGAAGCAATTGTTGCTGCCCAACAATCTGCAAGGGGTCCGTCTATCTACTGTAAGAAAGATTTTTGACAAGCGGAAAACATTCAAGATAGCTGCCAGGCTTCCCAGAGGTGGGCATTGCTGCAATTAAACCTACAATAAGAATGTACAATGCTCAGAGAATTCCCAAGAAATAAATCTCAGATTCTACAGGACTCAGTCTGTATGTTAAACATTAACGGTCATAAGAGCACAAGAAGTAAGAATAAACAAGAATGAATTGTTGCTGGGTAAAAGCTCTTTTTTCTCTAAAAACAAGATGTTTTTTTTTTTTTAGTTTAGGTTTAAGGTGCATCTAAACAAACCTCAAGACCTCTAGAACAGTGTTGGTTGTATTGTAAAAAACAAGCTGAGTGGACTTTAAAAGTAATACAACTAAATGCAAAGCATTTTGAGTAAACTTTAAAAAGATATGTCAACCTAAATGAGGGGTTTAAACTAAAATCCAAATATCAAGTATAAAGTATCAACATATTCCTGATTGATTCCTGATTGATAAAGTATGAACATCATTCCTGATTTTAACTTCAGGGACTCCCTTCCCCAGAACAGAAATGTCAGGAGAAGCGGTGTCCGAAGCAACTTTTGAACATAGGTTGCATCAACTTTTCGGAGACATTTTCAACTTAACAACAGGAGTTGCTTAAATTCAACAACATGAGCAGACATGGAGAGCTTGTTAAATTTAAGGTTCTACTTTGAGTTTCCCTCTTAATTTAAGTTTGCACATCACAATTTATTGTTGATTTTTTAACAGTGTAGACAGATGAATCCAAAGTTGAGAATGTTGACCACAACATACAATTTATCCGTTCATATGCCTTCTACCTTTGGGGTGATGATTTGAGGAACTGGGTACTTTGTGATAACTGAGTCAACCATGAACAGCTCTGTATATCAAAGTATTTCAGAGTCAAATGTGAGATAATCTGACAGCTGAAGCTTGGATGAACAAACAGCAGCAAATTTACAACAGAATTACAATTTTGCAATGGTCCAATTAAGTTCTGGACCTCATCCTGAAATGCTCAGAGAGTCCTTCAAAAAGCTACTAATACAGAAACATCTGCAGACCTTAGTGATCTGGTGCAACGTTGTGAAGAAGAGTGGGGAACAGTTACTCCACAATGATGAATGAGACTGACATAAACAATCAAGAAAACATTTACTGCAAGTTACTGCTGCTAAAGGCGGTTTGAAAAGGTGTTGAATCATACTTAGTTTTCAAACCCTACTTCTGCATTTTGGCTTAGTTTTAAATAAATAATGACACAGTGTATGTTATGGGATTTCTGTTAATCTGAGGTTTTATTTACATGTTGAGACCTTATAAAGACATGATTTTTTTTTTCTTTTTGTTATTAAATTCTGTTATGTAAAACCTTCAAAATGTCCCTGTTTTCCCATATGGTGGCTTGTACTATATGTAGTTTAAGTTGAGTAATTAATGTCTTTTTTTCACATTCAAGATTTATACACTACTAACTCACTGTGGGTAGGTCAGGTTTATTTTAGGACCAAGATATTAAATCTTTTCTACCAAGACCATCTGACTGATGTGGTGGCTAGGCTGTGTTTGATATGGCAAAAATACCCAACAAACCACATTTATTAGCAAGTGCCATGTGCCAGCAGCCGTTTCTTTCTCTAGTCAGAAATTAGGTATGGGAAAGGCTTTTACAGAAAACTTGCCTAAAGCCATTCCACACAAAGTGTTTTAAAGAGACGGATCACATGATTCTCTGGCAGAAAAAAGCTCTGCAGGCTGCTCTGGAAATTCTGCTAAAATAGCATAAATCATAAAGTCCATGGGAAAGTAAGCCTAAGCAGCATTTGTGTTGAGGGGAAAAAAATAAAATCCTGTAAACCAATCGCCATAGGAGTGAAATCTCCCAGAGAGGTTGGCCTTGGCACACTATGGAACTAGTCCAATTCATTGCACATAGAGTGCAAGCGATGGGAACAATGAGAAGGGTAAAATTATCTTGGTGAAGTGACAAGGAAGTGACAGGCTGTCCATTAAATCAACACCCAACTGCAGCTTCCTACCTTAGTACCGTTATGGTGGTCATTAACTGGTCTGTCTGCCAATCTGTACTCTCCACACCAAAGCTTTCACTCATCTGCCGAGAAAAGCAGGGTGAAACTTAAGGTCCACATCATAAACACTAATTGTATATTATGATAGGCCTGATTATAATCTGTACATCAACAGTAAATGCAAGTAATTGTCTCGATACTTAACAGTATAGTATTATTTCCTTCTGTTTTTATTTGTCATTCATGCGGTTTGACTCATTTTTGAGTTGAATTCAGAGTTTTCTATTATTATTTATACCAGACAAAGCATGGAAGGGAAAAACTGTCACTTACTCCTTCATCAGAGACAAAAACAAACTTTTCAGATGCTGTAGCAACAAACTAGTGCATGCTGAAGACTACTTCATAAGTGTGGGGGCAGTTAACCTCTCATAAACAGATGGACAACCCCAACTGGTGCTGTGAAATTAACAGGCTTAAAACAACAATAGCATGATTGCATGTAAGCTGCCTACAATGGGCTGTTTAATTTTCCATTTATTTTGCTTCTTTTTTTGTTAGGGGTTGTCTCAGATAGGTTCGAATTAGTGCAGCCAAAGGTGTTGACTTTTAGCTTAACAACTGTGTTAATCATTTAAAGAAATCTAATCAACTAACCTTTACATCTTTGCATAAAATTTCTGCATTAATCAGATTTAGTGGAAATTTATCATTTTAGCTTGTAAATTAACACTATTTAAGGCTAACCCTTAGAATCACATTTAGCAGGTATTATAAACATGAAAACCTTCTAAACATAACCAAAAATATTTTTATTGGCTTTCTCCTTCTTTACATCTAAACTAGCCCTTGTGAGAACTTAAACTAGTGGAGTTAATAGAGGGTCACAAGGAAGTGGTGATGGATCTGAGTGCGGTTATTTAGAGAAAGAGCTTCCAAACATGCTGTCGTACTTCAATAAAAGAAATAAACGACAGTATGTGAAGTCTGAAGACAAAATCCTACAGGCAATGATCGTTTTATAGAATTCTTGGGAACATTTTTTATCTTTTTACAGAGTACTAAAAATGAATCTTAAAATATATAAAAATGATTCATTGCTGGTTTTCCGGATTAAGACATGCCCCTGCATCACACTGGAATTATTTGTAGCCCCACATCTGATATTGGAGTAATATTAACAAAAATGTATTGACTGGCTGCGGTCAGAAGAGAAACCACAACTAGGCTGTAGAGATTAGATTGTCTTGTGTCAAGTAACATCTTCATGTTTTGGACTTTGTAATGAAGGGCGTGTTCTGAATAGATATTGTGCTTTGTGGTCATGTTTTCTGTTTTCAGCACAAACAAATGTCTATTCTATGAAAAGCCTCCAACAAATGGCCATGAGAACATGAATACTGCTGCTTTGAAGTACCACTAGTCTTAAGCTTGTTTTAAAAGGATTTTTTTAAATATGGATCTAAATATTAGAACTACAGTAACAGAGGCCTATTGTGCTACAAGCTGAGGCTGTTACAGCATCGGTTTTCATTACATAATAGTTATTCCCAGCAATATTCATAATATTGTTCTCAGAATTTTGCTAGAAAATATTAAAACGAGAACATTTCCTTTGATTTTTGCATATTTTGTCTTAATTCATCAAAAGTAAGTTTTAACAACATGACATATTTGTCACATACAGTTTCTGAGACATTTTGCTTCAATTCACAGTATAACCTTTGCTCAAAATCCTATTGAACACAATCTGATACTCACCTTCTGTCCCCTAATATATACCCAGAAGAAATAAACCGTATTATAATATTTCTATTATATCACATTGGTAATAAATGGTAGATATCCCTCCCAAATTTTTTTTTAATTTTTTTGTTACATTTTGTTACAGGGTCAAATAAAGAACTCTTATTTAAAAATTGGACTTTTCTTACCATTTTTTCATGGGTCGGGCCTAAACAGGTTAAAGTAGGAGGCAGAGAATCTGTGATCAAGAATGTAAAGAAAGTGCAGTTAATGAAAAAAAAAAAAAGATTAAATAATAATATCATCCTGAAAGTAATCTTAACAATTGTAGTTTTTTATTATCTTAAATATCAGGAATATCATCTATACTGGCTACTACTAAATTGCTTGTCAAAATATAGGCATAATAATTATCATTTATTCTTGAAAAGTAACTAGATTAGGTGATTTAAAGCCTCATTCAGTATGGTTTCTTTTTCTCAGCAATAATTAATATGATAGTTTCAAACAGGAACATTCTTAGGAGAGCTTTTTGTATTTTATTGGAGCACCATGACTGAAATCTTTAAAGAAATATTTTTTCATTAATTTAATGTTTTTTTTTACATAATAGAGTAATGAAACACTTAGATTTTTATAAGCAGCTGGATGAACCTGGAAAGTGACAGGATGCAGGAAAAATTATATCCGTAACCCTACAGCAACTCTAATAACCTCAATACACTTTCATTGTTTCAGTCCTCATCCTCACCGCTATTCCTGAAAAGCCCTTTGGGTTCATTGCAACAGACTAAGCTGAAATGAAATTATTATTTCCCATCAAAGACCAGTAGTATAGCTGTAATACCAGTGGACAGGTGGCCTACAGGCCTCCAGGACCTCCAGACCTTCATCCATGGCTTCCCTGAATAAGGCCTGTCCAGAAAAAGGCCTTAAGGGCCTATGATGTACCTCAAAGTCAGGTCTAATCTGGTTACCGCAGCAACAGCAGGGATTAGGCGTGTGATGAGGAAGACTAGTCATATGCATAATTCATGTAAACGAGCCAGCCTAGGAGGGGGTAGAAGTTGATGGTTGATGAGTATGTCCAGAAGACACACAAAAGCTTAAAGCTCACAATAACCTGAGTGATGTCTTATGACTATATTAATGCTCTCATCACCTGATTTGTAAACTCACCAACTCAGTTTCAGTCTAGATTAGTAGAAATATGGAGCTAAATCTTTATAAAATTGATCCTGTCTTTAAATGGTAACATGTTTTTTTTCTGTCTCAACCCAGAAATATTACTACATGTTCACCTTCCAATTCTGTTGTGATTAACTGAAGCACAAATAATACAAGGCTGATGGGATGTAATGTCAGCAGTACTTTAACAACGCACTGCAGCTGAAGCCTGGAAAACAATCGCATCCAGTGGAATGACAGGGGTCATTTCAACAATATTAGTCATTTTTGTTCATAAAAAAATTGTTTTACAGAACAAGTTTATGCTCTGACTCAGTGCACATGCCACCAGTGTGTGACTATGCCTGCATGTGTGATAGAGAGATAGTGAGTGTCTGCATTAGTGCATTTGAATGCTCTTGTTTATGTGTTGCTCCTCAGTGGACATGACAAACGTGTCGCCTCTTCAGCATGTGTTACACCAACATGCTGCTTTCCGCCGCCCCTCGAAGGAACACTCTCAAACCCAGCCACCTCTTCGCCCTCGTTCTCCTCCTGCTTTACACCCCCACGCCCCACCTGCATAATAACCCCCCATCCCCTCCACCCACTTCTGTCTTCCCTGCCAGAGCACCCATGTCCAAACCAAACACAACAGATCAACAACTCGACATGCAGATCGTGTCACGGGATAAATTATGCGCAGTGTGTCAGCTTCATACATGGGCTCTCGGCTGGCTGTCCGTGACATGTGTCAGGGTGCCCCTGCATCTCCGCCACACGACGCTAATGACGGGATGCTGGGTTAGCCTGCGATGCTCTCCACCCCACCTCTCTGCCTGCCCCCTACCACTCCAACCCTTCTACCCCTTCACCCTCTCCTCCACCAGCCCCCACCCATCACCAAAGATGAGACAGTATGTCACCTCCAGAAGGGCAGAAGATAAGAGAAAAAAGGAGGATTTTTTTTTTTAAGAGGATAAAGATGGACAACAATGTTTGGCCTGATGGCAGCTGCTGAGTGAGGGTCTTTAAATGTTTGATCTGAATGGATTTTTCAAAGTTTATGGCCGTAATAATCAATAAAAGTAAGTCCTGTACTCAATATGTTTTTATTTATCTGCTGAAATTCTGCACGTTTTTTAAATATTTCTTACAGTTGAAACCCATAATTGACAATAATACATTTAATTATTCATCAATAACAACAATAATGATACATGATGCATAATTATCAATCCAACAGCCAGTATCCATTCTGTATACAAGTCAAACTCTTTTATATACTCAACATGATACACAAGACCTTTTTAAAACTATTTACAGGCCTGTTTGGGTACCTGACCCCCCTCCCCTACCTTCTCATCTTGCTAAGCATGCTTTTTTTTCTTCTTTTTTTATGCTTTCTTTCTTTATATTTTTTTTTCTTTAGTCTTTGTATGCAAATCCTGTCTGACTTGTCTGAATTATGTGTGTCTGTCCGGGAGCTTCTGTGATTCGGAGTGACTGAGGATTGCACACACGGTGATTGCATCCACTGGGCCCACTCTGAGCCTTGCATAAGTAATTGAGATGTCAGTATGTGTTCTCATATCCCCACAACAAAACTGTAGGAAAACATGCTCTGTTGAAGGTCATTTGAATAATTCCTTAATGGAAGGGAGGCCTTGTTTTTCGGGATGCATGAAAAAGCAAATGTCAATGATCAAAATCAAGCAGCATCATATCTCATGGAGGCAGCACTGATTCCTGGAGCACTTCACCCTCTATCTCCCTGTCTTCCTCTCTGAAAAGATAGATAAGGGATAAGTGTCTATGTGCATATCAAACGCAGCACAAGCCACTATTTCTCAAGGGTCTTTTTTGAAACACAAATTGGTTTTGAGACATTTTCTGTGTTGACCTCTTTGATTTGAAATAGGAAATGACAGGAACATGGTAGCTCTTCTCTTACTCAAGATTAAAAAAAAGAAAAAGGGAAAAACCCTGAGAGGTCAATGTTTAAATCATACATGTACACATGGCATAAGGGGAAATATGTCATTAATCTTTCATATGTGGATTACTCTTATAACTATAGACATGCCCCCAGGTGAGCAGACAAATAGAGATAGATTTGCTGCTATACAGAGAAGGTGTGCATAGAAAAGTATGTTACAGATTGTAATAGTGTATGGCTTACAATATATTTCTCTATGAAACAAAGATTTGCAACTTGCCAAACCTAAACCTAAACCACCCTACTCCGCTGCTACTATCCAAAAAAAATGAAGGTGAAAGAGAGAAAAAAAATGACAGTGAGAGAACAGAATGGATAGGTCTCGTATCTTGTTTTGTAAAACCACATCCCTCATCCACCAGGATAGAGGAAACATTTCATTCCCCTATGCTTTGTGTTTTGTTCGGACTTGTGATGGATGAAAGGCCTGGCGACACACACCTGCAGATCTCATCCACCACCACATCATAACTAAAGGCTTTGGCAGACTGGGATGATCTCCTACATCCGTTAGCCTGCTGCTGTCAAACACCATCATTCTCTAAAGACGACTCTGTCACATTAGCCATCCCACTGCAAGATGAACCCACCTTGATGAAAGACTGCTGCCTGTCCATCAAACAAAGACTGAGTACAAATCCACCGCTGCTGACACCAGCTGTGGTGCAGCCTGATGATCACACTCTGCTTCCTGAAACAATATGACTTGGCTCTAATAAACAAGGCAAAACACTATTTCATGAAATGAAAGTTTGTCAAATCAAAAATGTCCTTGTTGTAATGGATCTCATCAGCTATGACCACAGCGATGCTATAAGCAATGTGAGGCTTAGATGGATTATGCTAGTGCCCTAATAAAGTATCAGATCCCAGACTTTGCTGTTCTGATGATGTAGAATTACAGCACCATGATAAATAATAAGGATAAAAAGATGAAGAATAAGAATTGCAGAACTGCACACAGCCCTGTTGTGTTTGCCGTCATGTAGCGTCAAAGTATTTTATAAAAGTTTCTTAAATGTAGCTGCTACGACAAAAAACAGAAAAATGACTTGAATTTCAGAGTACGCATTGTTCCCAAAAGATTGTTTTTAGCGCCAACATCACAGTGCTACTATTGAACAAAAGCCTTTATGCTTTGCAAGAATCCAAAGTAGAGACATTTTGAGGGATGTTAGTCTACCAAGTTATTTAAATCAAGTCCACAAACTGACTTTGGTGAGCATAAAAACAGAATGAGACAGGTATCATCTGCAAGACGTCGATGCTGATAATTTCTTATTAAGTATATATTCCACAATAGGACATTTTATCAGGATCCAAACAGATTTCTCAGACTTTACTTCCTGATCCAGCGCAAAGGCTCCCAGTTGTCAAAGCTTTGTTTTTTGATTCTCTGTCTGACATTGTTTGTTTGGTTTGAGGTATCTCATAAGGGTATTAAACCATACATTGGAGTTTTGGGGTTTTGCAGACTGCAAGATGCATGCCGTGATCCTCAGCATGAACTTTGTCTTTGTGTCCTGGTTGACAATCATCGTCACGCTGTTATCATGTACGACCCAGGAGCGAGGAGCAAAGACATACAGAGCCTAACAAAAGGCTTGTCGGGGAAAACCACAGGTGTGTTTCCCTTGAGCATACAAACATTTTGAGGTAATAACACACATGGAAGCTTTAAAGAAGGACCTCTGGGAAGAGATCAACCACCACAAGCACTTGGATCAACGCGCCCTCTTTTATTTAACTGCACTCCTTTGTGAGCCCTAGCTGTAAGGTGACACCTTTTCATCACAGCCTCTAACAGATAACACAAAAACACTTTATATAATGTCCTGAATCAGAGTGGAAAGCAGGGTATATTGGCATGCAAACAGCACTATAACCCAGTTCTATCCAGGCAGAGTCAGATGCGAGTTATGGAGGTTAATATTCCCTCCCGTGTTCCCACAAGCCCAGGTAATTTTGTTATTCCGTTTGTGCCCTCTGTCTACACCCACCTCTGTCTGCTGTACATAATGGTCCCAGCCCTGGGAGGAAGCAGGCATTTACTTATACAAAACCTTGAGGAAATCCCTACCAATCCTCAGAGCTCACGTTCAGCAGCGCCCCAAACACAAAGGCTATGCAAATCTGCCCAGCCTGCGTTTATCTACCCTCGGTTTCCGTTTGCACCACGGGAACCAGCATTGTGCCGTGCGTGGCGATTATCGCATGTAATTTACATAGAATACGCACAGGAAACAGTGTGCTGATCTCTAACAATGCAGGAAAAAGCCTCTATCGGCTCAGGAGCTATCTGACGGCACAGCAAAATTACAGGTTTAGCTGTGGGGTATTAAACCTACAAGGTGTTTTTTTTATTTCCGGTGTGCAGGGAACACTATCTACTGCAAATGTTGCTTGTTTATCTGCCTTGTTTGTTTTATAACCCAAGTCGAGCAGCCCTTTTCTGAAAAAGCCTCGTCTTCAACCGGGCTAATCTGCCCTCTGCCTGTGTTTCCTTTGTCACTGATTCCGTGTATCAACACAGCCAGATCGAGGAGGTGTGTAACAGCACAAAGACACTCATGCTAATATAGCTGGGAGAGAGTGCGTGTATGTGTGTGTGACTGACTCAGCTGACATGAGACATGTTGTGAGTGTGAGCTGTGGAAGTCATAACACTACAGCATGGCTTCATCCATACAAAGGCTGGTACTGTAAGTACCCTATCAGGAACTTGAGACATGAGGGTGAGATGAGAGATCAAATTCCTGATGTGGACGCTTCACCTGCAGGGCTGCCTGGGGTAGAAAACATAACTTGCTGCCTACCTTTGGATGGGGGATCATGCAGAGGTCATTGTACATAATGAGTCACTTTCAGCTCTCACATGAGCTGAATGCCAAGACAGCAGTGCGCATTTGATGAGTTTAGACTTGCAAAAAAAAAAAAAAAAATTAGAACTGCAAATAAATAAAGAAAAAGCTGCAAAACTCTGTCGTCCCTAGTGTAGCTATGCAAACAGTCATTTATTTAGAAATAAATTAATTGTACATGGAAAATTGCAGTGGGTTACTGCAACAAAATACATCACATTTGATCGACTTTAGACAACCTGTGAAGGGTGTAGAAATTTGCTAATGAGCCCGTGCATTTTGACAAGCGTACCATTTGGCTCTGATGCATGATAATGGCAGTATACATCACATATATGTTATAATTCAGTTGTGATAATAGCCTCCCTATTGCCAAGTCTTATTTAAGCAGAGCAGACACCCATCTGATTTAGTTCCAAGAAGAAAGGCAAAAGTACACTGCCGTCATTAATATAACACTGATTCTTTCAGAATGGCCCTCCGAAGGCCAGTCACAAGCCTAGCATGGGTTTCTCACAGTACAATAGTCACCCTTACAGGCTTATCATCCCCATCATCTTCATCATTTTAATCATTGGCGGTATGATGCGGCTCAGTCATCAGTTACAAGTATGACACTAGTGACTTCTTTTTCTCTAAACCTCGACAAACATAAAAACAGGCCTGTTGCAGCAAAGAAACTGTGGTCTAATAGAGATGTTTCCAATCACACCTCTGCAATGCCCGAGTTAAGAATAACCATAAAAGGAAATCCTGTTACACAGGGTTAGGATTTGATATGGGTGTGAATGCTTTAATTTGCCCCAGAGCTAAGACTCATACAGATTGAGTTTGGTGCACCACCATGACAAAAGAACACACAACCACAAAATATATGACTGTTAACAACTGCTTTGGGGTTTATTTTACAATTGAGAAAGAAATGAGACAAACTAATCGGTGCTAAAAAGTTGTGTTTTTTTTTCCTTTTTTTTTCTTTACAATATTGTCGATAAAACATTGAAATGTATAGTCATTGTGCATCGCTTATTTATTTTCCACACCATTTCATGCATCAAATTGGATGCAAGTATAATTAAAATCATTTCTGTAAACCGAGCCAAAGAAGCTTAATTTGTATTTTCTTTAAAAAAGGACATTTTGTAGCTCTACAGCATATATCTATATACACCATCTGTTTTTATTTTTTAGCATTTTTCTATATAAAATGACCATATAAAAGTTAGAGAATGCACACACCTTAAGATACAAAGAATGCTGAGCCGTCTCAAATGGTAAGATATGTCTTACGGAGTACTGACATTTCACTGGTGGTCATTTACATGTAACGGACTGTTCTCTTTACAGCTGAATAAAGCGACACAATTTAGAAAGAGAAGGTTGTAACAAACCATACAACTGGAAAATTGCTATAAGGTGATACTTCACAGCAAGGAAAGAGTTTATCTTTTCTTTTTTTTTTCGTTTTTTATGAGCAAACTTGCATACCAATGGCCATTCAACGATTGCTTCGCAACCAAGAAGCAGCATTTCAGTTTTTCCAAATTTTTGTTTTTTTCTCTAATACAATGACAGACTTATGAGCAGGCCATTCATCATCAAAAAACACTGCTGTGACAGGAACCCGAGGAGGAAAGTGTGGAGGGTAGATGGGGGGGTGGGGGGGATGATAATCCTTGATCTGATTTTGACTATTGCGAGATATCTGGAAACATGATCTCTTTACAAATTCAAAATTCAATTGTCTAAGGTGCTACTTCAGTCTTTCAGGGTATTCGTTCATTCTTTTGGTGTATACATTTAATTTTCATCTTCTTCATATCAAGTATGGTACAGTTCTCTCTTCCACCAATGCTTTCCATTCATCACTTTTACCATTGAAGCAGTAGTTGTATTTTGCCATGAAAAGATTAAAATCTCGTGTTTAACCTTGTTTCACTAAAATACATGCACAGGTCAGACAAATAGCATATAAATATGTTACAAAATAAGTGTAAAAAAGCTTGGCAAAACAAAACAAAAGAAACAACATTAAAAGACATGGTCCAGTCAGGCAGTTGTCACAACTAAAAATAGTAAGACTGATTTTTTTTTTTTTCTTTTTGTTGTTTTTTTCTTTCCTGGCGGCTCAGTTCGGCCCAGTGCAGTAACTGTGAACAATGTCATTTTAGTGCAATGAAATTCTAGTCAGTTCCACAGCTGTCAGTCTTTCCCCTCAGCAGCTCGCAGACTTGCTTGATTAAACTTTCTCCATTTTGTCGAGCTTTTCGAGCTTCTCCAGAGCAGTGACAAACACCAGGTGGTCCTCTGGAGACTTGCCATGAGTCTTGCTGAGGTGCAGTTTGACTGCGTGTTTGCTGACGAATGTCCGATTGCAGAGTCTGCACTGGTACACTGAGCCTGTGTCGTCCTCTGGCGTGGTCAAGGCTGACAGTGGGCTGCCGAATGTCATTTTGTCTGTGATCACCTTTGAGGCAGCCTGCTGCTCCCGTAGGTGCTCAGCTGACAGTTTGGACAGGTCCTTCAAGCTGAAGCCCAGGTGAGACTCCAGGTGGCTGATGTAGGAGGAGGGAGTCCTGAACTGAGAGGCACAGTCACCGCAGAGGAACACAGGCTGGCACGAGTCCATGTTCTTGAGGAACTTGGTGCCCCCAGTCCGCCTCAGCTGGTACTTGACATTAGCCAACCAGTGAGATATCGTTGTCATTGAGAGGCCTGTGAATTTACAGATGTGGACCCTTTCCTGAGGGCCCAGGTCGGTCATGGCGTAGCGTCCCTCTGAGGTCTCCCTCAGGCTGGAGGCAAACTGTGCCTGCAGAATGAGGAGATGCTGGGGATTCCAGTTAGACTGTCTCCCTTTCCTCTTCTGCACTGGCGAAAGATCCTCCAGGGCATCCTCAAATGCACTGCCGTCGGCGTCTGATTTCTCTGAGATAGAGGAGGGAGTTGAGGATTTCGGGGTCAGTCTTCCTGTTAGGTTTTTTACCATGTCAGAAATGTCCATTAGAGCATTCTCTCTCAGGGGAGAGGAGACAGATTCAGGGAGGGAAATGAGGGGCTTGTTGCCATTTACACTATTGTTGGTCACAAGCACACTGCTACTGTTGTTATTGTTGTTGCTGTTAGTCATGGACTTATTTTTACTCAGGTCTATGGGCTGGTCATTGTTTTCATACAGCTGATAGTGGTTGACAGGCTCAGATGGCTTGCCCTGAGGAGCTGAGTTGAAAGTTGGCTTATCCATCATGCTGTTGCTGATTTTATAAAGCATTGACAGCGGATCTGCAGCTGGGCTTACAGGTTTGGAAGCCTTGCCCAGGTGTGTGTTCATGATTGATTGGAGTGCGCTGAGAGGGTTGATGAAAGGACTTTCAGGTGAGTGATCAGTGATAATGCCAAGACTATTGCCATTGGTTACTGGGGATTGGCACACCTCAGAGCCACTCTTTGAATGGTTGTTGTGACCATCCACTAGGCTCTCTCTGGGCTCCTTTTTACAGATAAGCTCTGAGTCTACACTGCCAGGGCTACTGCTTCTCATACCAGACGGTTTACCTACAGAAAGGTCATTTGGAGATGGTAACGGCTCTCTGTGTTCTCTCAATGCAGGAGAAGGGGACTTAACTAACAATGGGGGCCTGCATCGTTCCAGGCTCACCATCTTTTCCTCCTTTTCTTTCTTCACAGTGGCAGTTTTTCCTGTCACTTTCTCTACAAGCTCCTCCATGGCAGTGACATTGCTCCTAAGGGGTGTGGGGGAGGAAGGGCTCCGAGGCGAGTGGATGACTGAATTGGGGTCACTCACAAGACCTCGCAGCCCACTGTTAAACATTGGCTGCATCTGGACACTCTGGACTGTTGGGGGCAGAACAGTAGCTGAACTTTTCATGGCACCCTGCAGCTGGTAGGCTGCATGAATGCTAGGATAGCCACCCCATGTAGGTGTGCCTGTCTGGGCCTTGCTGATGGCACTGGATACTGTGTTTTCAAGGGATTTAAGAATGTCTAAACCCTCTTTAGGTGTCTCCTCCAAATCTTCTTCTCTTAGGTATTTATATGAGGTGGTATCAGTCTCGGATTTCTCACTAGAATCATCTCTCTCCTCTTTAATTTTTTTCTCCACCTGCTCACAACGTTCAGCTTTTTCATCCTCCCCTCCTTCCCTCTTTTCCTCTGAGCCAGAGGAAAGGGCCGGGGAGACCGGCTGGGATTTAACATTACTAGGAACAGGGAGTCTAGTGGTGGTTGGCGGTAGTGGGATAGACTGAATCTTTTCTTCCACTACTGGATCAAAGACCAACTGCTTGCCCTTCTTTGATGCAGAGTTTGTAACCTTCAAAAAGTGACCTGTAACCATCATGTGGGCGGTCAGTTGTTGTAATGTATCGTGTGAGCTCCCGCACTCCATGCATTTGAGGATCTGCGCTTTTCGAGCTTCAAACTGCCACGTGTAGCTGGCACCATTTTGGTAGCCGTAGCGATTGTTTGGTGTCACGTAGGGGTTAGCTGCAGCCTTTGTGTCTTTGCTCATATCTCCAAGAGAGACACTGCCACCACCACTGCCAGCATGAACAGAGTCCGGGGAACATGGAGAGACTATAGCATCTTGGATAGCACGTTTTTTAGCTGAAGTTGGCACCAGCTTAGTAGCTAAGGCTGGTACTGGTTCTTTGAGAGGCACTTTCTGGTAATGCTTGGTCTTGATCATATGAACGCTGAGATCTTGCAGAGACTCAAATGAGTGACCACAGTACATGCACTTTAGGACTTTCTGCGCGTCCTCTTTCCCCTCCATCTCCATCAGGGAACGCTTGCGTGGTTTGGACCAGCGCTTACCCTGATCCTCCTCTTTGTCCTTGTTGTCATCTCGATAGTGGCCCGTCTCATTCATATGCACTGTTAGACCAACCAGTGTGTCATAAGCAGCACTGCAGTCTTTGCAGCGAAACTTGCTTGCACCAGTAAAGACAGAGCCATACAGCTTGTTATTCTGCCGATAGAGCTGCACTGTGCTGAACAGGCTAGGCTCGGGTAAAAGGTGATAGGGTGTCTGCTGAAGGGTTTTGGCAAGTGCTGCCTGGTGCCAGTCATAGGCCACACCACTGCCATTATTAGCCCCACCGCTGCTGCTTCCACTGCTGCTGGTTACACTGTGGCTGCTAACAGAGCTAGCTGCTGTGCCATTGGTACTGGCACTCACACTGCCTGTGTGGTTGACAGTGGTGGTGGAGCTCCTGCCATTATGATGACTGCTAGCTATGTTGAGGCCACTGCTCTTGTTTATGGTTGTAGTTGTGGAAGCAGAGGCAGTAGAGACAGGCTCTGGAGTGGTGAGGGCACTGTTGACACTGCCAGCTGCAGCAGGCTTAGATTTCATGAGGTCCATGGTGATGCTCGACCAAGAGGCATCTGAGATGAGGTTTGCATAGACGGCTTTCATCTGTGCCAGGCTATCCTGGAAAGACAGGCCGTTATTGGGGCGAAAGGGTAGAGAGGTGCCTTCCCTCTCCTGACCATCCCTGGAAGAGGTGCTTTTGAAATCTGCAAGTCGATCACTAGCATCACTGAGCGGAGACCCATATCCAGCATCGGGGTTAGTGCCATTGCTGATTGGAGAGTCTCTGTAGCTGGGTGGCTGGCCTCCATCCACATCCTCCTCTTCCTCATTGCACAGGAACTCTGTGTCCTGACCGTCTAATGAGAGGCCGTCATCCTGCAGGTGCTCTTCTTCATCATGAGTGGCTGCCTTAAGCTCATCCTCGGGCATGTACGCTGGAGAACAGAAAAAGACAGAGTGGGGGGGGACAGGTCAGCTCAGTGAAATTAAAGATTTAAAGCACACTAACAGGAACACTGTCTAAATAACAGAATGAATACTCAGCAATGGAAAATTTAGGCTTTTATTCTCATCCAATGCAAGTGTGTATGTGTCTGGATGCATGCATGCATGAGTTTGTGTGCATTTCACACACACAAGTGGCTCAGAAAGCCAGTGGTGAAAAAAGCCTCTAAGGGAAAAATAAATCACTGAGCTTCTGACAGTTGTCCTTTTCCTTCCCAACTATCTATGCTTCCACACATGCCTCATGTTCCCCAGGAAATCACTGGCTGTTTGGCCTTGTTAGCCAGCTGCATGCTTGCATGTTCATCTCCCCATTTCTCCTTCTATCACACTCTCCCCAAGCTTTACTGCATCTCACTCATTCAGTCTATAAAGTTGTGCTCTGTACAGTTTTGGGTTGTGCAACTGGTCAAGAATGCTAATTTGGAGATATTGGAACTTTTGCTTGCCCACTCTGAAGAGTTAAAGGTCAATTTTCCTTTTCTCTTTTTTGTCTCTTTTCTTCTTCTTTTTTTAACTTTGTTTTCATTCTCCTTCAGTGTTTCTTTTGCACCTTGCTGTAATGCTTTTAATGTTTTATGTAAAGCAGATTGTGTTGTCTTGTATCTGAAATGTGCTACACAAATAAACTCGCCTTGCCAAGGCTTTTTATTTAAGCTTATAAGCAAAAATGAGCAAAACAGTGGTAGACAATGCCCAAAAAATGGAAAGCAAACATATGATCAAAGTCTAAATCAAAGGTAATCAAGACAGAGCTGTAACAGGTTTTACCTGGAAAACATGTCCAATCAGATAGAAGGACGCATATCTACATATGCATGTGCATGCTATGGAAGACACTGCAAGCAGCAGTAAGTAAGAAAGACAGGAGGTGCTTTGAGGTAGAACAAGTGAATGAAAAGAAGATGTGGGGAGAAAGAAAAAGTGAGCTGGAGGCGGTGGTGGAGAGCAGGGGTGTAAGAGAAAAAGGGAGAGAGAAAAGAGGGTGAGGGAGGCAGGGAGACAGGAAAGACAGCCCCCTAGCTTCTTCCTTTATCTCCTTCCTGCATAGTGAGATGTGTGTCCTAGATGCCAGTATCAGTCTCTCCTGATGAAACAGATGTGCTGTCAACTTCAAACGGCACGCTAACCTGTCACATCATAATCTAAGTGGACATAATACCTGATGTATATACACTGGCACCATTTACTGCAGCCTGAGAGGAGATGGGTGAAAGAGGTGGGGGAGGTGAGCAGCTGCACCATCAACTGTGACTGCGTGATGATGTGCATGTGTGTGCGTGTGAGCGCCTGTGTTCGAATGCCCGCATGCTCACCTTCCCATACCTATCTTGAGTATGCATTTTGCGGCTAATACACATTTGCTTTTGCAGTGCAAACCTAAACCCACCAACCATAATATTGCCAATAAGTCTGAGTTCGCTGTGTACTACTGATACACCCCTCCCCAAATGAGCAACATACTCGCCTAACGCCTGACAGGATTTCAGTGAAATGAGAGCACTACAGGAGAACCTGGCTGCGCTTCAATCCTGACAGACTGAGACCGAGACAGTTTCTAAAACTCCTGAAAATCCCTAACACAGCAGATTAGCATTATGTGCTGTACTCTCTACAACACATCTGCAGAGCGTTCTCTGTTACAGTACCTTCCCTCTCACTAACACACTTCCAGAAGAGGAGGCTATCAATACATATCAGCTATTTAATTTACAAAGCATCCTACAAAACCACAATCCATTCTTCACCAGCCCAGAAGAGCAGCACAAACATACAGTAGGAATTACCTATGCGAGTCACCTGTGTCAGCTGCAGCCCAAAAAAAAAAAAAAAAAAGGCTAAACCCCCATAGCTGGCAGTGTTGAACACACACACACATGCTCACACATACGCAGAGAACAGGAGTGAGAAGCAGCAGATCAGAAATATCCCTGGGTGAGTGACAAAACACAGACTGCAGCAGGGAGGGGCTTCGAACGATGAGCAGGTCGCCAGGGAACCCTTTGACGATCCCTGTCAATCAATTCCTGTCCTGCCATGTTGTCATGGAAACAACAAAGTGGGAGATATCAAAAGCACACAGACAAAGGACTGGCAGAGACAGACATCTGTAAAAATCACAGGCAGCAAGTAGATGGTTTTGCAAACCATAAATGTGCAATATTAGAGATGAAATATGGCTAGCATGAGTCTGATCTCTTCATCTGTTTTGAGATGCTGCATCTATTCGGACAGGATGCTTAAAATCTGAGGCGCGAGGAAGGAAACATATTAAGAGCTACGCATCAGCTCAATCAGTTCAAGTTGAAGATGTGTGTTTCTGACTGGCGAGCAGATTAAGCTCCTTCTCTCATCCTGGATGCACATATGCGGAGCAACACCGGCAGCATAGGGGGCGGGCTCGGGAAGGGGTAGGGCTGGCGTGCCGTCCCTGGCGGTTTGGGTTGCAGAGCGGGTGATGGCTGTGAGCAGGGCCATCTGCACGGGCGCCAAAGCGCCTGTCACTTTTGCTCGGGGACGCGCCACCATCAAGGAGACAGGCGGCAGCGTGGCCAGGAGAGGACTGCAGACTCACTGTCAGAAGCAGCAGCAATCAAGACCGCCACCAGCCACGCCGGATCACCAATAACACGCACCAAGAAAGCAAGCAGCAGCACCTCAGTGTCACTCATCTCCTTATACCTACACACAAGGTTAATATAGTATTAATAAAAAGGAATTTGAAATATGAAAAGCAGCAGAATGTATTTGGAGTAGCCTCTTTATGTGATAAGAAGAGCTCTTTTAAAATTCATAATGCACAAAGAGGCTGCGGTTCATGTGCCACCAAAGGTTTTTGTGTTGCAGACTATGAAATGTACTTCAGGCTACAGAGCCTTATTTGATTAGAGGGAAGAGCTTTAAAAGAGCTCAAGTATGTGTTTTGTTTCCATCTGTCTCATTTATTATTATTCTTATTTAAATGAGAGTGTTCCTGGAGGACCAACCAACTAATGTACCATGAAGCACCCTTGATTCTGACTTGTGCCTAAAATATAAAGACTACAAAATGCTGTGTGTCATTACCGATACTGCCCTTGCAATCTGTGATCAGGCACTCAGAGGCCACAGCAGAGCTGAGGGAGCAGACTCGTTTTGATATGATGTTTTTCTGGTGAGAAGGCTGCTAACGCCCTGCATCCCGCCTTAACTCAACACTGAGTCTCACAACGGGACAGCATGATTGACCTAAGTACAGATCATCTCTAAAACATTCTCCCTCATACGCAAGTTTCTGTATGACTTGACTTTCTGTAAATGTACCAAATGAAATACTACTAGCAGCCACGTCAGGACTTTGGCAAGGAGCGAAGCAGAAACATATCACTCCTTTTCAAAACTTTGCTATCCCCCCGCCCTTCCCCTTTTCTTCTTCTTTTTTCTTTCCCCTTCTCCCTTTTCTTTGCCGAGAGTCTGCTGGTTGTTAAATCAATATAACTCTCTGTCAGACCCGCGGAGCTTCACCATTTGGCCGCTGTCAAAGCCAAACAAACCAGATAAGAAAGGCAGAAAGGCGATGAGACGGGAGAGAGAGGAAAAAGACGGAGATGAAACCAGTCAGTTCCCCCCCCCCCCTTACCACCACCTCTACCACCAGCCCCATTTCTCCAACACCCCCTCCTTCTATTTATTTACACACATTTCTTTATTTATTTGATGTGAGTTTGGGAAGAGGGGGCAATCACGGCAGTCATTTGCAGCACTAATGTCCAATCATGCACCCCTTCACTCATGTGATTTAGGCAGTGCAGGAGTGGGTTCGCAGCTGAGAATGGTGCGGGGTAGGTGGTGGGTGCAGGCTGTGTGGGAGGTGTTGGGGGGCAGAGGCCGTTTAGGCCGGCCCCTAATAGGAAACTGGCAATCTTATTCCTTCCCCAGATTCTGTTTGTCACCCCGCTCTCCATTACGTGCCTCTCAACCCTGATGGCTTTGGACAGGAGCTGATCAAAAAGCCATCGCTTGACCTACACGCCGTGGCAGAACGAGACTCACGCCCTGCACAGGGAAAGGGGGAGATGAGACGGGGGAGGATGAGGAGGGGGAGTGCATGTCAGTGTACGGTGCAGAGAGGAAGAAGAGGGAGAAGGAGGGGGTGGGGGGTGATAGCTCTCGGACTGGGACAAGAGGGCTGTAAATAAAATGACATTATTATTTCCTCTGTCCCGTCATGTAGAAAAGCCAATTATGGTAATGCTGCTGCCGGCGTGTCAGAGGAAATGCTGGGATATGCTTCCCATGAAGCAGCTAACATGAGAGCAATGCCCTGATCAGGAGCACAGGCCTCAGTTTGACAAGAGACTGAACAGATAGGAAGAAGGAATAGAGGAGAGAGAAGTAAGAGATGGAGAGATATGAAGCTAATTGAAAAGCTGTGTGGGCCTTGTTTTTCCAAACACATAAATACTGAGCTTTCTGCAAGGGAAAGGTTTTGAAGCATCTTAGTCTGAGGGTAGCAGACGATTATTGTGAACGTTTACCTTTTTTTTAATACTATTTCACAGACATTGTTGCTCTGAGCGGTGGAAATCTTTTTATTTTCTGAAAAATCAAGTACAGTAATAAAAACATCCATGAGGGGAGGGGCTGTCATCAGAGTCTTATTACATTCAGCTCCATGATATGAGAATGATGAGGCCCCAACCTAAAAGAAGCTATCAACATGAAAAGTTCACAAGTTCATGAATTATACGCCACACCTCAAATTCTGACGAGATGAATTATGCAAAGACAACGGTGAAAGAGCCGGATATTGAAGGTGAAGACGATCATTTACCTTAGAAGCTAATTCGTTCTCGTCTTAGGCTTCTCCTGGTATCCCTTTCTTTAAAATTCCTCCCGTGCCTGATAGGAGACCTCTCCTTAAAATAATTCCTCAGCTACCTTTCTCCTTTCACTCCCCTCCATTACCACCCTCATTCTCTTTTTTCCTTCCACCCTCCTCTTCCTCCTTTCTCCAGCCTCGCTCACACGCCCACATGGGCCCCTCCCAAGCGGAATAATGGGAGCATATGGCCTAGGCAGCACCTACAGGGCCTTAAATAACTGCTGCAGCATTCCAGCTCGCTGTACCAATTTATCTTTCACCCCCATCCCCTCTTTGCACCCCATTTCAAAACACTTCTAGCCTGACTTGAGGTGAGCAGACGGCGTTGGATAGGACATGTTTTTCAGACACGTAAATACATAATGGACCAACGCAGAAAGGGGTGTGAAAGTGAATAAGTGCTGTGCAAACAGGATTAGTGTTGAAATACTGTTTTATTGGCAGATACTCAGTGAGTAAACCGCCAGTGGATCCATGCAAACGCTTCAACTCATGTTGAGTTACAGTGGGCTGGTGGCATTATATAAAGTCACAGCACTGATGCTTTAGACGGCAGATTGTTAGTGTGTTTTGCCCTGTAAGCTGCGGAGTGCAAGGATGGCAATGCTAGACCATTGGCCTGTTAAACTTTGGTCCATATTTTGACAACAACTGGCCAGCAAAGCAACAACTGCAGGCTGGTTGATAGAAAAACTTTTGAGAGACTGTTCCTTTAGGGGCTCAGATATCATGTTTCTTTTCAACATTAATAAGTGATTTACAATATTAGTAAAATAATCAATATATATCTTTAATGAATAATGTGGTAAAGATATAATTTGTGTTATATTAAAATGCTAAAATATATGGTGCTAATGTGGTGTATTAATGAGGGAACAGAGCCCTCATTATGTAATCTATTTCATGTCTAAATATCAATGCAATATAAAATTACTATAATGATACATTTTCTGTATATTGCGTGATAATGATGGGAGATATCAGTCACTTACTTTGCTCAAGCAGCATATCAATCTGAATGAAAGCATCATCTAACTGTGCACTGTGATTTGATGTTTGGATTTGAGCGATTACATTTACAGAACAGAAAGTGAGAGAGGGTTAAAAGGATAAGACAGGTAGCCAGTGCAGGTCACGCTCTCCTGTAAATACATCAATATGTCCCAAAGACATTCTTCTTTATGACCTTTAGAGAGTGATGTATGGATTAATGGGCAGTCCGTATGGGAGTATTTGAGCATATGATCTAGACAGGTGTGAGATCCACCAAACACATGGGCGTGATTGAATGTGTGTGTGTGTGTATGAGCAGGAGAGAGTGAGTGTGAAAGGTGCTGCTGTTTTATTTATAGTGCAAGCGCTATTTATACCCAACTCAAAGATCAGTTCAGAGAAGCTGCTTGTGGGCCACGGCCAAGATCACTCTCCATTACAGTGCATGCACAACATCAACAATGCACACACACCCCAACACACACACACACACTTCAGCTTTTATACAAGCTGGAGCTGCAGTCACAATGCTTTCTGCTTTTAACACATGCATACAGTGACAACTCAGGGAGAATTATACAGTATAAGTACGTGTTAGTTGGTGGAAGGGTGGATGAGGGATTGGAGGAGCTTGCAGTGGATTGGGGGGGTTGAACCCACACTGACTGAGTGTTCTTCATGGAGTACAGCAGGCTTTAACATGCTTGGGGATCAATACAGTGAACCAGCACCAATCGATTGCAATTCATCTGGCTTTTTTTTTTTATTTCATCCTCACCCACTCACACTGCACACTGAGTTGCAGCTGTCCCGCGAGGCAATACATAAATAAACACACACACATTAGCATACACAAGAGCACATAAACATGATAACACGTACGTGCACACACACCTGAGCGGCTGGAAGAATTCCGCCCTCCACACAAAAGCGGGTTCAATAAACCCGTATGGAATTTATTTATTTTTATTGAGCATATCACCTCATCCTGGTCCTCTCTGCATAACAAGGCCTGTATAATTAAACCATAAATTTCAGTGCGCTCCTTTAATTACCACAGACAATGTCAGGAGGCAGCAGAGTAAACAAATGGCTTTGAAGTGAGCAAGGAAAAAAAATGTTTCGACACAGCGATGGAGAAGCTGTTCGTTTTGGTGGGGATGTTGTTGCACTTGAAAAGGATGAAATGTTCAAAAGGGTGTACGTGCACAGGGAGTACAGTATGTTTTTTTTCTTCTTCTTTATCGAAGAATGCTTTTGAGGGATGCAGTTTTTCTGTGGAGTGAAAGAAGAAAGATTCAGTGTATGACTGCAAGCATCACAATGTGCAAATATATATGCATGTGTGTTTGCACTTTTTTCCCTGAATACATAGACGGTGTGTTTGTGTTTGTATGTCATTTACAATGGCTCTTGTCCCTCTTGACCACCACTAGAGACAACTATTGAACTGTTAGTCTTATACAATAAACGTTAGCTAGTGTGTGTGTGTGTGTGTGTGTGTGTGTGTGTGTGTGTGTGTGTGTGTGTGTGTGTGTGTGTGTGTGTGTGTGTGTGTGCATTGTTTGCACACATGTACATTTTAGGTCAGTGTCAACACACAGGCCTGCTTCTCAGCAGCTCAGCTAATTACACAAGAGCCCTGAAGGCCACTTAGAACAGGTTAGTTAATTAACAAACAGGCTGATTGCAGATTAATTGAGAGGTGTTCTTAATCTTCACCCCTAAATGCAATGACAAATGCTAACTGGCGCTAATTAGGCTGGTATGGAGAGCTGAGAGAGTGGAGGTTGTATTTACAGTTAGCATAGCTTGCAGGGATGTGTGACTTGCAATGAGCTCCCCCTTTTCAGATCTGCCAACAGGTTCAGCAAATGAAACTTCAGCAGAACTACTGAGAAGCTAAAACATAGCAGCTTTTTTTAATTGAAATGACGGTATGCCCCAATATTTACAGGACAATGGTTCTCGTTTCCTTCCACCGGAATTATTGTTTTAATGGATTTTTTATTATTGCTATTCTTATTAAAGTTAGTAAAACCCAAGTTCCTAAAAAGTTGCTGCCAAAACAAAAAACAAACAAAAAAAAAAAAAACTATCCCAGCCACTAAAGAACTGAAGAGACCAGCTGCTGGAGAAATGTCCCATTTTTGTCTAAGAGTCTAGCTGCTTCAAATGTGCATCAAATGTTTGCAGCTGATAAAAAGTCTGGACTGCAGACATATCGGTCCTCACAAGTTTGCATTGAGAAACATATTTCTGAAATTGTTCCACAATTTGCAGATGTTTTTTTTTTGCAGATTGCTGAAAGATGTGGCCTCTGGGAGGCTCTGCCTTTCTAAGGTGCTCATTTTACACCAAATCATGTTATTGATCTGCTGCTAATTAGCCCAATTAGCAGCAGCGTGCTCCTCCAGTTTCCTTTTAGTGCCACTTACTTTTGCACCTTCTTGTTAACCTGGTACCAACTTCTTTGAGGTATGTTGCTTCACGAAATTAACACTTTAAGGCCCGACCCATGAAAAAATGGCAAGAAAAGTCCAATTTTTAAATATGAGATCTTTATTTGGCACTTTAACAAAATTTAACAAAGAAATTTTACTTTTTTTTTAAGGGGGAGGGGGGGGGGGGGGGGGTATCTACTATTAATTACCATGTGATGTATTAAAAATATTATAATATGGTTTTCTGCTTCTGGGTATATATTAGGGGACAGAAGACAAGTACCAGATTGTGTTCAACAGGATTTTGAGCAAAGTTTATACCATAAATTGAAGCAAAATGTCTCAGAAACTGTATGTGACAAATATGTCACGTCGGGTTCTTATGGGTTAAGATGAAACTATATTTTTCATGAAATGGTAAAATATCTCCTTTTTCACCTTCGATATGTTTTATATATTCTGCTGCAAATAAAATATTGTATTAGAAAATGTGTAAATCATTGCAGCCCGTTTGCTTTCCAACTAATTTAGAAATGGGGCTGCAGTTATTTATTTTTTATTTATTTTTTTTAGAAACTGCTTAACATTTGTTCTGTTGTAAGGTTTTCGAGCATTACCAGCACCCTTTCAGACCTGAAACCAGCTTCTGGTTCAACTGTATTGTTTGCAGTTGACCTTTTTGTGAGTGTATGTGAGTGTGTGGCTGTATTCATTTCTTCTCTAGCATGAATAGTGTGTGTAGAACATGAAACCTGAAATGATGTCAACACAATGGGTTGTGGTGGATTACAATGGCAAAATGAAGAGAAATAGGCCCTTCAGCTGGGATCTGAACCAGCACCCATCTGTGGCTCAGCTGCCAGGAGAGAGTACTCCTTGCTTCACCCCATTCAAACACACACACTGAATCTTGCAATTTTCACAGCCATGAAAACTACTCCCTCAAGGTCTGACTTCTTCCAACTTCCATCTGCCTGGATAAATTTATCATACAGCTCCCCTGTCTATCACCACACACCTGTGCCTTTTAAGCCGCCCACCCTCCCTAAAAAACACACACACTCACACTCCACCTGGCCTCTTTCAACCTCTGAACCCACCCTCAACAAAGTCTACCTCTTTCCAATAATCCCTTCATCCATCCATTGACTCCACTTCTTCTTTCTTTGCTTCTACCACCTGCGCTTTTAAATCCCTACATCAAGATGGACCATTTTACCTGAACACACTCTGCCAATGAATACACACAGGAGTACATCCACGTATTAATGCTCTCCTTGCCCAGATTCCAGGAAACACGCACACAAACATAGGTATGTACAAACACATACACATGAGCTGTCCCTGACGAGACAACAGCCAGCAGCAGCTGCTTCCATCTCCTAGCAACAGCAAGCCTGATAGATGACCCAACGATGGATAATTACCGTAAATCAGCACAGCTCACACACAAGAGGCGAGAGAGGGGCGAGAGAGTAAGAGAAAGACTTGAAAAGAAAGAGTGAGAGGTAGAGAGTGGGGACTGAAGGGGATTAGAAGTAAAGGGCTGAGGCTGGTCATGTGTGCACTAATGCACCTTGATGAGCTCAAATTCATCTGTCTTTTAAAGCGCATGCCTACTTAGTGATGACTGAACAAATGCAGAGTTCATGTGCTAACACACATACTTATATATACACATTTCATACTCGCTAACATAGTGCATGAATAAGTGCACATCTGTAGGCCATGCACCAGTCAAAGTTTAAAAGAAACAACTGTGAAGAATCATATTCACTGTATAATAAATGAATGTTGCTTTTGTGATGTTATGCATTTGGCTGTGCCACCTTTGATTTGTGGAATTGTAAGTAGCCATTTCTGAACACGACAGACACCTGATACCATTTGGGCAAAAGTACCTCCCTTGATGTGTAAGATTTAGCAGAGAACAGATTTATCTTTGGGGAAGAACTACAAGTAAACTGATCTGAAGGAGTGATTTTAAAAAATGGCATCGTAACATTTTGTGGATAGAATCTGCTGACTTCTTATTTGATGAGAGAAGTTATACATTCTGGACGGGGTGTCTGCTGTAGAAATCTGTGCTATTGTTTTTGCTTTGCCTTTGTCCGAGTTTTATAGTCTGTGATAGGAATGTTGGGACACATTGATCTAAAAAAAAAAAAAGCTACTGTCTTTTAACGTGAGTATTTAGTTCAATCTTTTATTTAAGAAATTAACCTGAAAGACCACATCTTGGGTTGCTGTGTTTTTAAATAATTGTTAAATGACACTCTTAGGTGTACAAAAGCCATTTACATCCGGTCTTACCCAGCTGGCATGCAGTCTGTGTTTTATAAATTTTCAGTGCATCAACATGTCAAACTACCTCCAGACATGTGAAATAATCACACCCTGAGCAAAGTTTACTCCAAGTTATCAACAAATCTTCTATGTGCACATGCAGCTTCTCCATTTCCTTCCCCTTCATTTTCACCTCCTTCTCTCTCAGACATGCAATCTGTCCCTCTCTTTTCCTTCTTTCTTTCCTCGCTCCCCCCACCCCATCCTCTCTCCCTCCCCTGTGCGAGTCCTGGCTGCTGCAGACATTTGATCTGGCTGCCTTGTGATAGATTGACAGGTAATGAGGAGGTTGAAGGGGCGTTGGAGACAGGAGCAGGTGTTCAGCACAGTCTTTTTGGCCAGCGCTAAGCTGCCATGTCCTTCACTGCTGTACCGCACCACTCCACTTCCTCCCTCTCTTACTCATTCTTTCCCTTCTTCTTCTTCCTTTCAGTCTTTCTCCCCCCCTTTCTCTTCCTAAGAGGACGATGCAATCCATCACGCGGTGACACGGTCGGACATAGACTGTCTTTATATGGGGAAAGCGCATGGGCCATGGAAATAAATAGAGAAACATCAAGCCTCACGCTGGCAGCAGCAAACTGGGCCTCGGACTGATCAGTCAAACTGTGTCGAGGAGAGGATGAGACTGATTTGGAGCAACCTGCGTAGAGAGGACTGATACAGGCTTTTAACATAGTGATACCTGCGATGGTATCACTTTTATAATGTTTGAATATGTATGTTACAGTTTTGTATTAGGTTAAAAAAAAACTTCAAATCTACATTTCATGCATCAAATTATTCAAAACTGACTTCAAAGCAAAACCTGCAGTTTTACTGTAGATTTAGGAGCTCTTACCTGTGCACACTTAGTGGCACAGGAAAGAAATATTGCCAACTAAGGAAGAAAGAAAGACAAGAGAGGACTGTGATGCTAAAGAAGAGAAGAAGAAGATCTTAGGACTTGGGGCTACAATAAATATTTCGATTTAAGCAAAAATAAACAATCAAATACTTGTTTTCCTTCAATTCAGGTGCTACTCCTGAATTTTTTAAGTTAAATATTATCAAAGCCAACAGGAAACGTTTCTAATTCATGGCAGGTTTAACTCAGGATGACCTAATTTTCCTTTGCTGGGCTGGATCATGTGATTTTCTTTTAACCTGAAGCCATGCCAGCTGTAGCAAAAGCTTGTGCTTTGTCTGCTCTCTGTGTGACATACAGCCATACGGGGTCTAAAGAAGATACTAACTGCTCTATCTTTAAAAAACACCTTAAATGCAGCAAGGGTGGAGCCTGTTCTATCGTCAGAGGATCCAGCGAACACAGCCGGTGGGGGGGAAAAACCAGGCTTCAGACTATAAATCCACCCTTCCAGTTTACTACCAAGCATTAAAGGACATGTCACCCTCCTAAATCAGTGCACCTCGAGGAGACAGCAGGGCTAAAACAGGGAGCATTTGCATGTTCCCTCAAACATTCCTGAGAAGTGAACAAACTGCTCGACCACCTTCCCCCAGTTATATCAACATCACAGTTCAAACTGTTTGCGATTACGCACTGCACGATGGACACCACTCGCTCGCTGTTATAATGAATGAGAAGAAGGTTGGAAAATGTAAAGAAACATGCTTTGTTTTCATCCCCATTCCTACAACCTGATTTAAACATTAAAATTCAGATCCTGGTCAGACATCTGACTAGGAGCTTTAAAGCCCCCAAAACAGCTTCATACGGACAATCTTACAGACAGTTTAATTATTTAACATAAAACTAGATAAGAAAATGCAGAATTAAGGAGGAAGCCACCAAGCTTAAAATTAGCCTTTCCCAATTGTCACCCAACTCAAAGAGAACCTGTTTTCATAAAAAAAAAAAAAAAAAAAAAAAGTCATTGACGTGCAATCACATTCAAACACACTCGCCTGTCAGTTTATAACTCTCCTGCTCGTGCGCACACATAGACCAAACATCGTCCAACACGCAAATATACACCCACACTTACACACTTTTTAAGCCCTCGCCTGGCATCAGCTGTCACACAACCTGTCTCGGAGAACTAAGCAGAGACAGACGCTGTCAACTTAGAGTGCCTCAAATGCCCACATCCAGCCAGGCAGAGGAGAAATCAAGCCTGTCTCCCAGTATAATTTGCGCTAATCCTTCATGGGAGATAGTGAAGTCTATGGCATATCTGCCTAATAGCATCAGTCACCGGCAGGTTCTAATCTCATATTTAGACCCATTTCCATCACGGACTGACGACAAAAGCACCAGCACAAAGTGTGATTACCTTCTTATTTTTTACATTTCTGCATGACTTGACTCCTGATAATGGCGGTGGGGATTTTAACGCTAGAAGCAAAAACTTCCGAGTTTCTTTTCTTAGTACAGTGAGAAGAAAGTCATTTCAGGCAACGGCAGGAGACAGGTGGACAGAAAAAAAAAGTTAGGGACGAACTCTATCAGGAGAGTAAAAAGTAGAGGTAAAGAGAGTGAAATCCTTTCAGTCAAGAGGCTGCACAGACCCTCACACACTCGCATTCACATTACCCCTTCCTCACACACACACACTCCTTTTCAAAGCGTTTACAAGCCGTGGTGTTTGTCCTGCTCTGCTGGCTGCTTTACCACGTGCATTTGAATGCCGACTGGAGTGCATCCCTCTCTTTCAGACAGCACCATAAAAGATGACACACACAATGAGGGTTCTTTTCAGCCGAGTGGGGCTGCCTGGGGGCAGGGAAGCACCTCCAAAAAACCGCCACAGCACTTCAACTCTCAAGGCACAATGAGGTGCTGAGCCCTGATGAATAATGACAGATTATACAGAAAGATGACAAACAGAACAGAAACAAACTGTATAAAGTGTTGGGATGGGATGAAAAGTCCTTTAGTGGCAGCTCTCCTTTAAAAGAGCGTGTGTGTGTCTGAGTGTGTGTCTCCAAAAGTGACCTGTCCAGAGGTGGGAGACAAAAAAAGAAGGGGAGGTAACAAATGGATCCTAATGAAGCCGTAAATCAGAGTCCGATGAGAACAGACTCTGAAGGAGGATCACATCAGTGGAGATCAATGCAGACAGCTACACACACACACACACACACGTACTGATGAGAGTACAGATGAGAAACAGGCAGATGCCAGCGTTCCCAAGCCCGGCAAACTTATGAAGGTAGAAGCAAGCACATGTGCATGAGTACAACCACTCATTTGCAAACACATAAAAGCTGCACACACACTCATACTCATCTAAAATCTATTAACCTGCCCCCCCCCCCCCTAAAAGAGCTCGCCTCGCCGAAGGGCTGAGAGTCCCACCTCCTTGCTCAACCCTGCTCATCTGAATAATATCTGCTGTGATGAATGGCACCATAACTCTGATATCCACAATCAATCTCAGCTTTAAAGACACATCCATCTTCTGTAATGCTGAATTGTGTGGTGGTGGTGGTGGTGGTGGGGGGGAGTAGGGATTGGTGGTGGTGTAGGGGTGCCTGCCTGACCTCCTACGGGAAGTGGAAGGTGGGGCAAGAGGAAGGCTTGTAGGTGCTGATGGAGGTAAGGCGGGGTACATTGGTGGTGGTAGTGGGGGCACTGAGTGATGTCTGTCACATCTGGCTGCAAAAATAAATGAGACTTATGGAGACAAATGAGAAGAGGGTTGTCTTCCAAGTCCCCTACCACCATGACACAAACGTGTACACACAAAAATGCACAGAGACAGTAGAGAATGGAGGTGAAAAGACAAAGAGGAGAGGGGAAGATGAATAGGAGAGGTGGGCTTTCATTGATGTGATTGTGCTTCAAGGACAGTGCTGAGATTTTTTAGGATCTCAGAGGCGTCTCATTCTGCAAACACCAGCATTGTTGGATACATACGTGGGCTAAGTCCATATGGACTGACTCATCGGTTCAAAGCAAAAAACAAGAGGGTGACTGATTAATCAGGCCAATTTTTACTCATGTATTTTTTTTAATAATTGCCATCAGCTGGCGTGAACGCACTGAGCTGACTAACAGGCAGGCGCACCTGACAGTAGCACAGAGTTGTTGCTGTGGAGACATGGACAGTAAAAGAAGTGCAAGATACATAACACGACAGCTTGTGTCAATCAAACTGCCATGTTACCAGCAGGCTTCAGAGGACGCTTCTGTAATAAAACTTAAACTTTTAAAACATGTATGTAATTATCTGTGAGAATGATAAGGCTTTTATTCTTTAAAATGCTGACATGTTACTTTTTAAAGGAAATTTTGACTAACATTGGACTGGTTTGGAAGTGAATTGATAGTAAACCTTCAATCAGTTGGATCTTTGATAGAAATGGATCCTGAAACCTGTCTTGGGCCACAGGGCTAAATAATTAAAAGGCTTTAGTATTGATAAACTTAGAGGTTATGAAATCTGTTTTGGGTATTGGAAACTTTGACTCCCTTGAAGGCCATGCGTGACTTAGAGTGGCTCTCTCTCTCACACACACACACAATTCTGAAGCACAGAAGTGCGTAAGTTCTATTGTTTAATGTTTTGTACAGACCTAACATGAGGAAATGCTGCAAATGGAACTTCTACAAGGAAGTGAAGCACTTTTGTTTTTTTTATTATTATTATTCAATTAATATAAGTGAAAATGCACTTGTATACAGTATATAATTTCTATTTTTCTAAAAAGCCTTAAGTGTTGTTCAATATAAATATAAAGAAATAAAATAAAAAGAAGACATAAATTAGCCTATTATTGTCTGTCCTGATTTCTTAAAAGCGGCTCCAGTCGTTGAAGAACCCATATTAGTTGGCCTCCTCTACACAGTCTTTAAAACTATGGCAGAGTTGGTGGATTTAGTCTGTTTTACTGTGATACAGCTAAACTCAGCCGCATGTTGCCGTTGGTTTAAACTATCACTGAGTACTCTTTCACTCCAAAAGAAAACTGCAAAGCAAAGACACGGAGGTGGCCACTGTATGAGTGAAAGCTCTCAGACTTGGACTCACACCTATGATGGTGTGTATAGGGGAGGTATGTGTGTGTGTGTGTGTGTGTGTGTGTGTGTGTGTGTGTGTGTGTGTGTGTGTGTGTGTGTGCGGTAGAGTGAACTATCCGTGACCTGTGTGAAGGGTCACCCCTCGGTGACACTGCTGCTGAATATTCTTCTTAATGATCAACCACGTCTTTAAACCCCCGCAGACAAAGCAAGGCAACATTATACTGTCAGGAGGGCTCCTTTTCTTTTCTTCTTCTCCTATCCCACCCCTCGTCCACTCTCTGTCTCAGCTCACCACCTCTATCAGCCCAACGTTAGATTTTGAATAATTAAAAGGAGAATTCCTCCCAGAGATCTTCCGCTTTTATTGAAGCAGTCTGGTTTGCCAGGACTTGGCTGTTTTCTGCTCTGTCTACACTTAAAAGAGAAAATGTGTGTCTATTACCGTGATAGCAGGCAGGCTGAAAATAAAAGATGCATTCTTTTTAGATGAATGAAAACTATATTTAAACACCTCAGCATTTTCTATAATTTGATTTCTGTCTCTGCTAACATTTTATAAATTGTCCTTCTTTAAATACATAACAAATGCTAAAAGCTGTTTTTTTTAGTCATGACTCCCTTTCTTTAATAAGTGTTCATGGATAAATTTACTTTCTTCTCAGTAACTGTTTGACAGCATCTACCTTGGCTTCACTCAGGTAAAGAGGAAGGTTACAGTGTTCAATTCCCTTTAAAGGCCTGATTCAACCACCACGCAGAAAGGAAGGGCATCCAGGTGAGATAGTTTATTGATTCTGGAAGTGGCCAGAATGGAGTCAACCCGAGCTGAGGCTGATGATGGGGGTGGATGAAGGGTTGAGATGAAAGGTGAGCCGATGATGGATGAGAGGAAGCTAGGAATGGAGTCCACGTGGTGAGGTAAGACACAAACACACAAAAAAGTGGCAGATAGACATGCCACGACTGGACTGACGCTGCTTACTATAGGTGGTACATCGGTAACAACGGGCTTTTCTACATATTCACCGTTCTGTGGCATGAAGGGTTCCTAAACAGGCACCGAGAACCCAGCAGACCTCCGAGTGAGGCCTGACCAACTAGAAAAGCTGTAAGCTCCCTGTTAAACAACTCTTCAACAGCAGGTATAGTGATAATGTGTGAGAATGTGTGTGTGTGTGTACAAGAATTTCCAGACTACAAAAGGAGAAAATAGATATGTAAAGACTGATCTTTGGTGCATGCAAACAACTTCTCTCTGAGGATGTTAATAATGTCTTTAATCACTTCTGTGATAGCCAAATAATTCTGAAGACAACACCATGTTTGAAGATGCTTACAATACTCTACAAAACGACTGAAGAACTGATTTTTCTCTTTTAAATCTTCTTCAAAGTTGGCCTGACTTTGGCTTCATGATGCAGCCGGTGCCTGAACTCTGTGGGGTAAGCCTGCATACATAAACATGCAATTGTACACACAGCTGCTGTGAAGACAGCAAACATTACAGGGCCCTTTTTCGGGACCAGGCAAAGTGAGTGAGCGGGGTGGAGGGGAGAGAAAACGAGGAGGGGAGTGAACAGTGGGGGCGGGCTGAAGGAGTAGAGATGAGGGAGGAAGGGAGGGAGGGGAAGGAGGGAGGGTTGAGTGTTGGAATGAACTCTCTCAGGCTTTGTGGTGCACGTTTCCCAAGGCCCCCGCCTGGCCCCTTTGATAAATGACACATGTCATTCTGTCAGCTTGTGACACTGCAGCTGGGAGGCCCAGTGATATATGGCTCTGCTGAAAAAGGAAATCAACTTTTTTCCCCTTCTCTCTCCCTCTATGTTTCTGTCCTCCTCTTTCTTTCCCTCGTTCTCCCTCCCTCCTTCCCTCGACCCAGACTGAGTGCACGGCCTTTTTATACAAGGATTTAGGTTTCCTCTGGTCCAATGAGCCGCCTCACCTCCCAAACACACACGTACACACAGAGCGACAGACAGGCATGCATGCAGCCAGGTTGCGGATGGCTTGTTTTCTCACACACACTCGCAGCAACGCAGCTATCACGATCGCATTCAAAGCCGTAACCCGAGGAAAAGAGGGCAATGCCACAACGGAGGTGGATCCAGGATTTATGGCAAAAAGCCGAGGAAGTAAACAAAGTGTGCACTTTTAATAGGCAAAGGGGTAGATGGAGTGTGTGTGTGCGTGTGTAGTGAAGGGGGGCACAAGATTCCGGTTGGGCAGGATGGCTGGTGTCTCCCACTGGGTCATCTGTCATCCATGTGTCTGACTGGAGTAGGAGCACACACAGCTCTGGAAATGTTGCACATATACACACATGCACACTCCCTAAGGAACTGGGATGAACCGAGAAAAGTATGCCACACACACAGTTATACACACCATGGATACAGAATATATTTAAGCAGATAAATATTCACACACTCCAAAAGGACATTTCAGAGCAAATGCCCACACTATCAATCTTCAAACTATGGAAAAAAAAAAAAAAAAACACAATGAGATTTTATTTCACAGGGCAAATGAATCTAGCCAATGAGCTGCTCCCGTGAGGCTTGCCCTAGCCCTCCCTTCCTGGCAGATTAGCCTATCACGGCATTCTATTGACCTCTCCACTCCATGCGCCGCCCACGCAATGGGTGAACCAGCATAAAGAAGACCAATCTTTCCCTTTATTTTCCCTCTTGGTTACATATTTTCTTCCTCTTCATAATCACACCCTGATTCTTCCTCTTCCTCACTCTATTCCCTCCCTCTGCTCTGTCTATCCCTTTTACACCCCTCCTCCCTCTTGTTTCGCTCTCAACGGCTGACCTGTTATCAGCGCACAGGAGATTTAACGCCCCCCCCAAAAAAAAGAAAAAACACAGCCGAGTGTTGAGTCAGGCATGACGGAGGGACGTTTCCCAGCGTGTGCTTACGTGCTTACATACACACGATTTACCCACCACTTCAAGAGTGAATTTCCAAATCTCTTCACTGGCGTTCTCTCAGTTTGGTCAGGTGAAAAAAATTAACAAAAACCCTGATGAGGCAATGGTTACACTGCTGTGAAATCACAGGCACGAGGAGCAGGATTCAGGTCCATTCAGCAGGCTGCATACACACTAATGAGTAAGAGTTCACTATGTGTTGCTATGGGGACCAGGGCTACTTTTACTGAAGGAGTAGCAAAAGAGCTGGAGACGCAGAAACTAGACAAGGAGGAGAGAACGAGGAGGAAAACAGCAGGAAAAGGCAGGAGAAGTTGGTGGGGGATCCAACAAAGGAGGAAAAGAGAACGTAGGGTCAGACATATTAAAACATCTCCCAACAAACATGAAAGGATGACCCAAACTGCAGGAGTGAAGTCAAACGGGTATTGTGAAATTAAACACTGCGCTGTTGTGAAAGGGTTTAGCCACATTTAATTTTAATGCAGCGTTCTGATTGGATTACACAACCAGGCAACAATATTTTTAGTGTTATTATTATTATCGTTGCTATTATTATTGGCTTATTGGCTTAGAGCGTTTTAATATCATGTCATTCTGGGTGAAACACAGAATATTTGGAATTTTCCGAAGCATGAAAATCATCAAATTTGTACCACGCGGCATTATAAATATCAGCTATCTACACCTTCCAGCGGCAAAATGTTGATATTTGCTTTAAAAAAGCTGATATCTGTTTGAACCTAAATAGAAAAAAAGAGCTTACAGAGGAGAGGAACTGAGGAGAAAAAGGGAGCAAACAAGAGCCTGCACAGTCCAGACTGTGGCCACATGGGGGTCACGACCTGGCGTCGACCCCGTCAGATGAGAGCTCTAGCTGGAGGGTAGGGGATGGAGGGGTGTGCAGGAGGAGCGGAGCAAGAGGGGGAGTGCATTGCTGCTACAGGGCCGACACATTTATAAATGCCACAGGGCCTTCACAATGCTGTCAACGGCACCAGTGTTACAACTTTGTATATGAGTGTGTCGGGGAAGGGTGGGGTAAGGGGTGGAAGGTGGGGGTGGATGAACCACCCCTGGTAATAGCCCCCCTCGTTAACAAGCTGCCTCTGTAACCCGCAGGATATTGCTATACATGTAAACAACAAACACACAGAAAACACACAGCGCCGCTGCCACTGGAGGAACATTCCTACCACTGATGTCCTTCAGCATGAATAGTAAAGCCACTGTGGCCATTTTGTTTTTGTTTAGTCTTCTTCTTTGCGCAAAGTTTGGTTTGAGCGGTTTTGATTTTTCTCTTTTAATCACAGCTGGAGGAGAGGAAGAAAGCGGCATGAGGAAATGAAGGAAATGATGTGACAAGAGAGGCAGTGTGTGGAGGCAGGATCTCGGGGAGTGTGTCACTGTTTTGTAGGCAGCAATTCTGGACTCCAAGGTCAGCTGATAAACACCACATTCACAAGTGGAGAGCAGAGGAAGGTGGAGATCCCGCAACACCCAGTTCCCGCTTCTTTCAGTCGGAGCCGAGCATTCGCCTCAATTAATCACCGGAATTGTTACACCGTGGTAATACCAAAAACAATCTCCATGATCACACGCACAAACAAAATTTCAAATTGCTATCATCCATCTCACCTGCCCCTGTAAAAAGCAGGAGGGTGGGCGGGGGGGTGGATGAACCATTCATCGGCCTCCCTCTCCTCTTTCATTCTACAGGCCAGTGAGGTGATGGTAAAAAATTTACGTCAGGCAACCAAACCAGTGAAGGAGCCAGGGCGAAGGGGACCAATGTGCGGCATCCAAGGCGGGAGCAGCTATGTAAAACACTTGCCTTAAGTCAGCCGCATCCGGTTAATATTTAATCCCTCTATCCATCTCCACAAAGAGTGTTTCTCTTTTACCTTTAGCTGCCGTTTACTTTGATTACACACAACCGTTTGGGGTGGCTGGGGTGCGGAGGGTGGGGGGTGGGTGAAGCAGGAATGATAAGAGAGCACGTTGGGGTGATTTGCATGGGGATGGAAAATATTCTCAGGTCTGATAATCGCTCAGAGCGTTCTAATGCCAGGGTTAGACAGGAAAGAGGCGCGGGGAAAGAATGAAATAAAATAAGAGAGGAAAGGGAGAGATGTTGGGTTTGTGATGATGATGAGAGAGAGAAAAAAGGAGAGATGACGCGGACTGAAGCTCAGGAAAACAAACCAACTTTCACTCCAAGGGGGGGGTGCCTTATTTAAAACAAGAGATATGCAAATAAAGCAGGGGTAGCGAAATAACACTGATATTATCTTCCCCAGTTATTTTCTGTGGCAAATGATTTCTAGGGAGAAAAAAAATCCAAAAGTGTAACTCCCAAGTGAACATGCAAATCCGTCTGTTTGTTCCTGGGGAGCTTTCTGCGCTCGCTCTCATGTTGCTTTTTCGCATTGCTGTTTTTGCTTCCTCCTTCGACCGATTGAAGCTTCTCATGTTTATTCTGCACCAACACTGAAAAACTGCATTTATTACAGAAGCAAGTAATAACCAGACTGTGTCTACGGCATGACACAGACCCATATAATGATACAATTCATAGAGTGTACGTTGAAGTGATGGTAAATTCTATCATGTGTAATTACAAATAATACTCGTCATTCCTCACATGCAAACTGCCACCACTTGGCTGCTTTGAATCTTAAGTCTCATACTGTTGCAGTTAAACAGGAAAAGGGAAATTGAGCTCCATGCTGCCACACTGACTTAAACCCTCAAAAATTGAGAAAACACTGCAGAGGGAGAACACACGTTATTTTAATTAGTTGTTTTGTTTTTTTCTTTTTTTTTCTTTCTTTTTTTTTAAAGCCGGGACTCTATTAACCCCAAAATATGTCAGTCGGAGGGTTTACTGGAAGGGAAGAGCGTTTAAGATGGGCGACTGTTCATTTTCTTACTTAGAAAGTTTAATAAATAAGAGAATAAATGTGTACAGGGTGAGTAACAGAGTACAACCACCTATGAGAGTTCATCTGCAGCTGTTACCTTGTAAAAGAAATGAATGCAACACACAGTTTGTGCAAATCACACCCAAACACACTCATCAAGGAAAACATGAGGACACTTTAACCTGGAGTTACAAGTCTCACTAACCCTGATCTAAAGGAGTGTGCTAATGACCTGATGCAAGTTTTTTTTTTTTTTTTCATGTTTTTAGATGTTTGGTATTATTTGCTTGTCTGACAGCAAAGCGGAGGCAGAATTGGGGATGCTCACCATCCACAAACAAGCCGTCACCATGACCGCTGATATGGCCACTTACTGATCAGTGTGCGCCTGTATCAGAGGTGGGAGGGAGAGCGGAGGCTGCAGGGCCTGTGACAACACTGACAAGGGTACAGTGTTATTTCTCTCACACTCCGACAGCTGGACGGGGGCGGGGGGGTTGCTGTAGGGATGGAGGGGCATTCGGCCGGCCAGGCAGTAATTCTTAATTGACACCTGTCAGGATAATGGCGGCAGTCACAGCTGTTGCAGGAGAATTTGTCCATCGTCCTGTTCATCTGTCAGCTTTAATGCCCATCCTAAAAGCTTAGTCCACCCCCACCTCCCTCCTGTCCTTTGCACCCTCCCACCAAGAAGCAAAACCCGGAAACACCAGCCTTCCTCGATGCTGCTGTTAGACTACCAGCACCCACTGCCACCATTAAACATCATTCTCTCAGCTCCACTCAGTCATTAAAATGACATCCCATATCTAGATGTATACAAAACACGCTCAGATGTTTGGAGGAAAACAGCTTAAAAATCACAAAAGCAGGCTGAAGCTTTGTCACCGTTTTCAATCCTCAACAATCTCCAACTAACTTTCCCCTGATGAAGTTCAGCCAACAGGAAGGAACAAGCAGTTTAAAGGAAAAAATAATAATTTCTTTTTCATCTGCACTTTTAGCCACTTCTATCTCTTTCCTCTTTGATTTTGAGTGAGTATTTATCCAGAAGAGAGGCAAGGGGGAGGCGTTGAGAGATGAGAAACAAGCTGGAGTAAGGGGAAAAAAGAAAGAAGGAAAGGGAGAGGAGAGATGAGAAGTATGGGGAGAGAGAATGAAGGAAGCATCGAGGAAGGATAGATGGAGGAGAAGGAGGAGTGTGCAGGGATTGGGTGTCCCTGGATGGGGCTTTTGCTCTTCTGTAGTGGGCCCATCTCGTTTGTCTTGTTTGTTTGTTGGCATCAAAGGGCTGCCTCTCACTCCCCCTGCTAACTGATGTAATGAGTGGGTAAGCTACATGTTTCTTTTTTTTTTTTTTTTTTGCCTGCGCCAAGGAATTCAAATACTTATTAGACAAAATATTCTGTAATTGCTCATCTTTTATTGATAGTAGTAACATGTTAAATTTGGCTCTGGCAGTCTTTCCCATAGCCTCTCGAGGAGGCACGGCGTTGATCAAGAGAGCAGATTTACCCCCAGCAAATGTATTACTTTACTTAAGAAAATTTGAGATATCAATTTTTATGCCTTAAATGTTGCACGACTACTTCTCTTGAATGCTTCCCCTCTTATCTTCCTCATGTCTCTAACTATGTGCTAGAAAAAAAAAAGAAAAAAAATCTAGTTTTTTCATTAATGAGCTCTTAAGCTTTACATCCCTGCTGTGGGCTCCCTTACTAAAATGTAATTACTCAGCACAACACCAATAATACATAGTTATTAAGCACACTTCACAGAGAGTTGATACCAGTGACAGGAAGCTGTTTAACAACGCAATCAGAACCTCGCTAAAGTTAAGAAAAAGAGTTTGTTCTGCTGCTGCAACACTGAAGAACAAGAAGAAAAATTCTTTATTTGGGGGGAAATTGTTTTTTTGTGGCAGTCAGGAGTGAGACTGCTTGTCAGCCGAGTCCCAGAGGGCTGCTTTCTATCTGTTTCAGACTTGATTTTCTCAGACTAGGATTTTTTTTTTTTCTTTTTAGATCCCATGACTTGCTGCTGTTTTTATGTGCTGCAAGGCAGGCAACAAAGCACATCTGGCTGCTTTAATGATATGATTTCCCATCATACTAAGCCACCTCCATTATGACCTCCCACAGAGACACGCTGGCTGCACTTAAGCATTAGGTGTAGGTGTGTGTGTCTGTCTGACTGACTGTGTTTATAGTTTACGGTGTGTATGTGTGTTTAAAGTGCAGCAAAGGCAGCATACTGCTGTTGATGCCCTGAAGGCGGCTTTTTGTTGAGAATGCCCTCTGAATTGAATCAAAAAGAGAGAAAAGAAAAGGCAAATTGGGGCATTAGAACTTTGGTGTCAGACATAACCTTATCTACTGCATGTAAACAAGAAAAGCTTACCATTAGTTGCACAAAGCTTCTATTTACTTATCCGTCCGTGGACAATCAATATCAAAAGGAAAACTGGTTTGTCTCCAAATTCTTATGAGGTTTTTGTGCTCATATCTTATTCGAAAGGACTACAAGGGCAACAGAAATAACTAATCCGTGTAAGAAACAAAGCGCCAGGGGCACTTGTGATGACTGGAGGCACTAGAGGAACAAGCTAAGCATGTTTGACCTCTGACTGGCTAGAATTCTAGATGCAGATTTAACTATCACTTTCAGGGGGCGGCAGCAGCAGCAAAAGTGGCTACGGACGAGGTCGATCGAAGCCACCTGCTAACAACCCTGCTGCTCCAATTAGCGTAACCTCTGGCCGAACGCGACTGCCACAGACACACACATACAACAGGCTACAACATGGGAATGCCCTGGAAATATACAATAAAAAATGACGAAAAAATTGGATCAATATCTGGTCCTGCTAGCTATGACAGAAGGGAGAAGTGTGTTGCGTTGCTGTTGGGAGGTTGTTTTCCTGCTCCGGTGGGGACATGAAGGCAGGCCATGCTAAGGAGGATGACTAACATGGCGTGGTTGCCGTTACAGTCGTTTGAGTTATTCATTCCAGGAAAACTAACACCGGTCAGTGCTGAGCGACACACACACACACTCGTGCCCTCCTCGGCTGGTCTCGTCTCGGCTCTACTTCTCTTACACACTCACACAAGCGTGCACACACTTTTCTCCTCAGATTTTCAAACAGAAACTCTTCGCTCTTAAAGGCCTTTGAGTAACAGTTGCTTCAGCTTTCCTTTTTCCAAAAGATCAACTTTTCATCAAGACTGCTCTGAATCCTGGGAAGAAGGGTCATATTCAAATACAGCAACATTAAAAGGAACACACACACACACACACACCTCGAGGCGATACACTGCTGTATTACTCAGGACGCTGGGGTACATAGTTGAGAGGGAGCACATAAATCTCAGCACGCTGATTATTTTGAGGGGAGAATATCACATAACAGCAACGTCAAGTGAGAGCACAAAGGTCGCTGTGTAATCTTAGCTGCACCCCCCCCCCACAGCACTTCCACCCGAACATGCAAAATCATTAATCCCGGGCACTGTTGAATCTCCGGCTTGGAATAAACTGGAGGCCCCCTCAGCGAGGCAGCTGGGTTAGGGAGGACGCTCAGCCAAAAGAGTGTGTGGAGGCTGTGTTTTGATGTGGTGATTTACAAAAGAAAAACGGGGGGGGGGGGGGGGGGGGGGCTAGCAACTACACAAAAAAAAGTGTAAAAACTTCGACAGGATGTCAAGATTTTTAAAATGGTTCCTGGGATTACTTGAGAATGCCGATATATCAAGTGGGGAGAGTGGAGGCCTGAGCTGCGTCATTCATGGAAGAAAATAATAAATAAATCTCTCACAACAGCTGAAAAATATTCCACCCTCACATTCCAAGTGGAGAGCAAAGCGGGAAAACGTCATGAAAACGCAGCGCAAATTCAACACAAAAATTATAACTGAGGTGAAATGAAAACAAAAGAAAAATTAGGAGGCAAGAAGGAACGGTTGGGATGCAGCCGAAGCAGGTTTTTCTCGTTTATTACGAGGTTATAAGAGTGGTCTGAGTAGTGGAGGTGGTGGGGGCTCGCCGAGGTCATTAACTGGCATTGTCTCCTGATGTGATTAGTCAGGTAGCAAAGTCCATTTGTCACCTGCGCAGGCAAATTGAGTTGGTGCTGCACTAGAGGCTATGGGGACTGTATAATATCAACTTGATTACATCAAGGCAGCTGCGGACTTGACACCTTACTGAATTTGTCAGCATTAATCGTTAGGGCCTGTCACAAATCCATCAGCTCCACAGATAATTAGGGCTCTCTCTAATGAAGCCAACGGGAAGCAACCTTACCCCCCCCCTACATCTCCCCTCCCCCTCTATTCACCATCTACCACAACCACCCTGCACACTCTGTTCTCACACACACACACACATATCTCTCTGATAATTAACCAGCTTGTTCCACAGAAGTAGGAGCAACTATCTTATCTGCACTTCTTCCTCGTCTGCCTCCTCTAAGACAATCCGAGCCCGGCTTAGATGAAAGCCGGCGCCACTCCTCTCCATCCTCCACTCGTTCATGCTTCCACTCTCATCTTCATCACCTCCAAAACGAGTCACTCACAGATGACGAGTGGATGTAAGTGCCACACAGGAGTAACAAATACACCAAACTTGGGTGGAGTGGAATGAAGCTACTTTTCTTTTCATCTGCAAAAAATTTTCTTTTTCTGATATATTTTTATCTGCAACACACACATTTTTAAAATAATACTTAAAATATAAAAAAGATTTTTAAAATAATTTAAAAACTGAGTTTTGCATTTGGATTAAATTATGCTGCTTTTTTAACCGCCAGTATTTTCTGCTAATTAAATACATAAATTTATACTTAAATTTATAGAAATAAAAACAACACAATAATTTCATCTCTTTGTCAAAAAGTGCTACTAAAACTTTCTGAAATCCTCAATTGTTTTCTATATTTCTCGACTTCCAAGATATTTTGGTGTATTTGTTGGTCCTGAAACCCTAAAAATAAAAGAAAATATACCAGATAATATCCTCCAAGAGTTGTAGAGGGTTAGAATTAAAACGAAACCTGTTAAGACAGATCTGCTTTTGTTGTTTTTAATTGTCTGACTTTGGATTTCCACGTACGGAGTCTTTTTGTGCCAGTTCCTCTTTCAGCTGCAGGAATGAAAGGAAGCTACAGGTCAGTCCCATCTCCCAGTGGAGCATCAGGCTAGCCTGGAGTGTGTGTGTGTGTGTCTGCGCATGTGTGTATGAGTGTGATATTTTCTAGTGGGAGCCCTGGAGTGGAGGGCGTTATCTCTGACTGACCCTCATGCTCATGGGAGAATGGAAAACATCCCGTTTGCCAAGCTGTGATTGACCATTACAACCCATGATGTTCATGGTACTCAGTGGACAGTGTAATGGATCAATGGTGTTGGTGTGTGTGTGTGTGTGTGTGTGGTTACAGGGTAGGGAAGGGTCACAGCGATGTCATGTTTTTCATGCCTCCATCTCCATCTGCAGAAACCTAACGGGAGCCACTCTGCTCCCACCGTGTCCGACCTTTTCCAGAAAGGTATTACCCCCAAAACAACAGCAATACACACACACACACTCACACAGAAAAGTAGAGTGAGGCTCGATATGTAAATCTGAATCCACGCTTCTCAGTGTGGGCCAGAAAATCATGGAAGCACTGCTTTGCCAGGAAGGCAAAGGAGACTGAAAGAAATTATCAGCGAGCACTGGTTGAATGTTCTCCATCCTGCTCTCCCCTCTCATCCTCCTCCTCATCATCACCACCACCATCATCACCAGCTCCCTGCTTAAAATGATAAAACCTGCTGAGTTCAAAGTCTTCGTCGGCTGGCCCTCCTGTTCGACCCGCTTTGCACCTCATATTTCAAAATCTCTTTAAAATTCTGTAACTGTCTTTTGTTCACTCCAGTTGTTAATGCCTAACTTCAAAGGCTCGGCCTCATTAGCACAGAGGTAGAAACCCCTGTCACTCATTTACATTTGTTTAAAGGCTGCAGGGAGACGAGAGGAAAAAGGGGGAGTCCAGATCCAAAGCACTACAAGTCAACCTTGTCGGTTCTCTGCCAACACCTGGTTTTATCAGCTGGTCACATTGCAAATATCCCACTCCTCCCCAGCTCTGGATATTGATTTCAGTTCTGCTAATTTGGGGACATCCACCATATTTATGTGGAAGAACAAAAAGGAATGTGATGGGATTCAAATATCTGATTAAAAAAGAAGAAGAAAAAAGCAATGTTTGGGTTGATCTGTCCTGCTATCGATCTAGTACACACAAACACACACACACACCATCCTTTCATCTGCTTTTACTGCTTGCACATCAAAATAAATGAGGTGATTTTTCCACCTTAATTCATAACTTTTTCCCCCTCTTTTCTATTTTTGCTTTTCAGATACTGGTTGAGACGACAGGAGGGTTGTGTGTTTCATTGGCTACCAGAGGCATGCCTGCCTTCATGGAGGGATTTATAGATGTTTATCAGAGATGAATAGATCAAAGGCTGCCACATGACAGGCGATCAATCACGCATCAAATCAAGGATGGCAATCCTCTAATAAAAAAGAAAGAAAGGAAAAACCGGCTCTCACCACTCACCCCCCTTCTCCCTTTCTCTCTTTCCCAGTCAATTATTCATCATTACTCACTCTTGAACCTCAAAACTCCCTTTTATCCCCCATAACATGCCATTTAGTTTATCTCACCGTACTTAATAGAACTTTCCTGGCAAAGAAAGAGAAAAAAACTGCACACATACGTGCGTCATTTGCGCATTTAGGTAGATCCAAATTAGGGGCGAGTTGTTTTGATAACAAAGCTAAATTAGTTTAAACCAAGTTGTAAAATAAATAGCAGCATGCAGCACAATCAAACGGTGTGATGTAAAATGGTGTGTTTAGATTTGACACTTTTAGATTTTAGAAGAAAAAAAGAAAATAAGAAAGAAAGAATAACTAAACAAGTTGGCATGGGAGACGGTGGTAACCGAGGGGCGGGTTATACCTGCTGATCGCCGCGGCTCTTGCTGCTTTCTCCTCGGCATAGTGACCGTCACGATCCACGGTGCTTCTCATGCAGGAATTTACACACAAGTCAAGTCTATCAGTTTGAGAAAATCATCCCGTTCTCGGGGCGAGGTGGAGGTTTGATCTCAGAGCTTAAAGTGTCGGGCTTCTTCTCACACTGGCGGCTCTTTTTACGGATGTGAACTCTGGGTCGGCTTCAGCGAGAACACGCTCAGAAACGACGAAGGGATTCGACCACCTCCCGACACCTTCTTGTCCATTAAAAATCATCTTCCTTCATGTCTCTCGTGGCAGGAACACCAGCAGGAAAACTAGCACCTTGGAACCCAAGTTTTTAAGCTCGGTCCTTCTTGGGGAAAAAAAAATCGCTCTCTCTCTCTCTAGTCCTGTTTGGAGGGGGAAGACAGTTTGCTGCGCCTTTTACGCACGCCGAAACTGAAAAAAATATATTTTTTCTTGCTGGAACCAAACAAATAAGTCCAGTGTAGCGTAGCGCACACCTCTGATTGGGATCGTATCCTTGTGTTTCCCTCTCCTGTTGTGCCAGAGACCTGAAGAAGAGAAAAAGGGAAGAAGAGAAAAAAGACAGACAGGCATTAGATGGGTTAATGTCAATCCCGTCACCAACACGCCACCTCAGCCCGGATCCAGCCTCACCAGTCCGGCGGAGACTTTTTTCACCCCCTCCCCTCCAACCCTCTTCCTCTCTCATTGAAAACATAAAAAATAAAAATAAGAAGAAATTGGACGAGCAGGCTTTCTCTCTTACTTACGTTTTAAGAGTCGTGAGAATGATTTGAACCGTTCATCTCATCGCATCTTGGACAGAGACGGTGTTTCTTTTTTTCTTTCTTTTTTAGGGGTGGTTGATGCAGAGAGGATATCACTTGAGAGAGAGGGTGAGAGAGGGGGAACAACCAGGACGCAGGCGCATCCAAGCTTCGCCTAACAGCAGATCAGAAAGACATGGATGAAAATATTTGTCTCTTTAAAAGGAAGAAGGGGGGGAAAAAGGAAGAAGAAGATGAGGAGGAGGGGGGGAAAACTCCAGAGACGGATCCGAGGGCTCCCAAAACGAGGAAAAATGGAAACGCGGTGGATCTTGAAGCTGTTTCAGACAGTCTCAACTGATAGACAGACGCATCGAGTGGCTTTTCCTGCTACATTTTTACTCCTCCCCTCTCCACAAGCGTCACCCCTGACAGAGGAGCCTACCTGTCAATCTTTTTAATTGTCTTGTTTTCTCCCCCTTTTCCCTCTCTGCATTTCTCTTTCCCTGATTCTTCTCCATTTGCTTTTAAAATCCCTAAACCTCCTACAAGAAGGAAAGGAGCCTTTCGGAACTTGAGTTCGACAAAAAGAAAAACACCAACTTGCACGAGCACGTAGCAACTACAATAAGTACTTTACAATTTAGATATTAGGTTTAGCTTCTCATTGCGTCGCAGTGACACGGCATGAGTTAGGAGCTTGACTCCCAGGGTGGGTGGGACAAAAAGGGTTCAACAGTCCAAACATCTTGTGGGAGTGCTGTTACATGATTTAAGGGGGGGAAACAAAAGTCTCGAAGCTTCCAGAAAATGACAGTCAGATGACACAGCTACATGAGAGCTGAAAGGGATTAAATAAGTACACTTTTAGAAATCTCTTATATTTGCTTTGGTTACAGGTGTAACCGACAACAGTTCTCCAAATAGAAATAAAACAGGAGCGCATCTGCGCAGCACGCCACGTGGGTGACATATATGTAGCCTAAATGTGCACTTCTGTGTATGTGTACGTGTGTTTCAACATATTGAACAAGATTCGGCGGGTTTGTCTTTCCGTGGCTGAGGATACGCTGAGAGATGAGGATTGATTTGTTTCACCTTACTAGGAAGTGAGTGTTGTGTCCGGGAAGGGGAGGGACTCCAACGACAAGTCTGAGGCGCTGCTGTGCGTCCTCCCAAGCTGCGACACTGCTTCACTTTAATGCTAAAAACAGGGTTTTCTGCTTGCATTTTATTTGCTAAGCCTCACATCTCTAAACATAGTGAATTCAAGTTGTTTAAACGCGCGTTTGTTAAGGATCATCTCGGCCCGGCCTGGCCTGGTCTGCACGTTTTACATGTGCAGAGGAGAAAAAAAGAGCCTGTAGCGCATGCTAATGGTAGTTGTGTTTATTACTGCCAGCAACAACACGTCAAGTTGAACTTTGTCACAATTCGGAGCCATGTCCGGTCGACTGCTGGTGAGAAGCAGCGGGAGAGCTGCGTCCGCTGTCGGCTGGGGGCGCAGAGGCACCGACGCACTTTCAGGAGTTCATCCGGTTACGAGGCGCTTCATCATAGATATGTCCTACTCAGCGCACTTCATGGATTTTAAAGGATCCTCCATACCGAGCAGCATGAAAAAGCTGGTCGTAACCAAGCTCAGTCCCAATTTCCGAGAGGCCGTTTCTCTGCAAACCGCCGCGGTTCCGACACCCGGAGACGCAGAGCTGCTCATCAAAAATCGGTAAGTTGCGGTCTTTTAAAGGTGGACAGAAATGATGTTTGTGTGTAGGCGCGTTCTTAGTAGCGGCTTGTGACCCGAAGCGAGTCCATTTCACGTCGATCTGTCACTATATCGTTAAGAAGTTACAGAAAGGACTCCGCTTACCTCGGTTTCAGCCACGTCCGGCACCTGCGATCATCATCATCATCATCACAAGATGGCAAAATACGTGAGGAATAAACGCTGTCCTGTTACTCCAAGTTCCGCCCTCCCTGCGTTTGTCTATCAATCCATCTCTCTCCCTCCCTCCCTCTGTTTTTTCTCTCTCTCCCCCCTCTCTCTCTCTGTCCTCCTGTCGCTCTACGTCACCAACCTGCAAACAAAGTCGTGGGGGGGCTGAGACTGGCATCAAGAGATGGAGATGATGGAGAAGGAGATGCAGTGTTACATGGCGCTGGAACTGCAGCATCATTCTCAACAGGAGGAAATATTTAGTGGATTCATGCACACCTTTTGGAACCTGATGTAGTCTAAATGATTAAACATTAATACATAAATGGTATTCAACTAAATATTCATTTGATTTAGGGAAAAAATCAGAAAAGAAAACATGAAGGCATGAAGATATGACTTCAGCTGGAAGTCATATCTTCTGCTTTTGATTTACTGCCACATTACTGGCTGTATGTACGCCTGGTGTGGTTTTTGATATAAAATCTGCTCCACACAAACACACTGCAGGATTTATTGATGCATTTATTGCCAGTAAAATGCAGTTTTCCATTAGACTGAATGTAAAACATACTACATTAGGACTCTATTAGCTTGTAAGGCAGTGATCAGTTGCTTGTGAACTAAGACCTTTCACTGTTTAGCTGCCCGTAGTCGTGATGCATCACGGTGGTGGGAGTTGGGGAACATGTTTGACGTCTCAGGGAAAAATATCTTAATAGAAGTTGCATGCAATCTAAGTTTTAGATTCCTTCATTTGTTTTTGGTGCAAATTCAAACTTAATTAAACGGAAGCTGAATTTCAGTGTGGGCAATTTGTGTTAGAGTAGATTGTATCTACAGCCAAAGAAGATGATCGATTTGTAAGATGCAGATGAGTTTTATTTTAGATGCTGAATGATGACATCACAGCTGAAGATCTTTTTAATATATAGAAAGACCCTCAGTGCTGCGTCGGTATCTTATGCGATCAGTATGGGCACTTAAATGCAGTCATATAAATGCACATGAAAGGCAAAAGGTGACATCAGAGTGTGTGGCTCCAAATTAAACCCTTTTATTTATCATTTATTAAAACTCTCCATTTCATTTATTGCAAATGGACATTGATTATCAATTTGTAATATAATAAATTAAAGGCCTCAAAAGCTCAACGCTGAATTTAGCATTTTTTCACAGTCCGCTTCAGGTCTGTAAGAGGTTTCGATTTGAATAGATTGTGACTTTTTTACCATTAAGATCCTCTCATTTAGATTTCTTTAAACTAGAAAGGCATAGTATTTTTAGTCTGTACATCCAAATGGTTGTACCTTTTTGATAGTAACATAATATGTCTGTAAGGAAACCAATCCACACATGTAAAGAAGTCAAATCAAGGTGTTTTGTTATATCATCGTTACCCATCTATAAACCACAGGAGCATTATCTACAAGCTCAAAGTACACGTGTGACATGCACAGTAATGAGGCTCAGCATGTGTGCCGCTCTAAAAGACAGTAAATGATTTATTTATACATTCCTTTCTCACAGATTTGTTTCTAGCGCGTTACAAAAGCGAGATGAAAACAGCCGTCTTCGTGTTGAGGCAAGAAGAAACTATTTAAGATTTTTAAAAGTGCAGTTTGTTGTGGGTGTCTCTGAAGACAATGAATCATGACATCACGCAGTGTGTTTTGTGATACAAGCCTTTCCCTGTCAGTGTAGGACTGCTCTTCTTTAAGAGGAAGGGGAGTCTTTGCCAAAACCAAACCAGCGTCTTTGTGCTTACATGTCGGCAGACATCCTGACCTTCATGCAGGATTTCAGGCAATATATGCTTTCGCTTATGACCACATAAACCTATTGTTCACTGGAACGAGTGGTTATCGTCTGGCTCATCACATCATGATGCAAACGTTTCATCCTCTCACATTTTAACCATCAGTTATTGTTTTCTCTGTGTTTCAGTTTTGTGGGAATCAACGCCTCTGAGATTAATCATTCTGCAGGTCGCTACGACCCTTCAGTGAAGCCTCCCTTTGATGCCGGTCTTGAGGGTATTGGTGAGGTTGTCGGCCTCGGCCTTAGCGCTAGTTCCCAATACACCATCGGGGACACTGTGGCCTACTTCAGCAGAGGCTCATTTGCTGAGTACACGGTGGTACCGGCTAAAGAATGCGTGCCTGTTCCCTCTGTGAAGCCGGAGTTCCTCACCCTGCTGGTGAGCGGTTCCACAGCCTACATCGCCTTGAAGCGTCTGGGCGACCTGGCGAAAGGGGAGACTGTCCTGGTCACAGCGGCTGCAGGGGGAACTGGACAGTTTGCCGTGCAGTTTGCTAAGCAAGCTGGCTGCCACGTCATCGGGACTTGCTCATCTAATGAAAAAGCCGGCTTCCTTAAATCCATCGGTTGTGACAGACCGATAAACTACACCACAGAAGATCTGGCTAAGACGCTAAAGAAAGAGTACCCAAAAGGCATAGATGTGGTGTATGAGTCAATCGGAGGAAGTGTTTTAGAGCTCGCAGTGAACAGTTTGGCTCGTAAAGGCCGGCTGATAGTGATTGGTGTCATCTCCGGGTACCAGACAGAATCAGGGATCCCACCTTTCCAGGGAGGAACGCTGCCAGTCAAGCTGCTAATGAAGTCGGCCAGCATTCGTGGTTTCTTCCTGCCCCACTTCCAGAGTGACTACAAGGAGGCTCTGAGCAGCATGATGCAAATGTTGGCCAATGGGAAGCTGGTGTGTGAGGTGGATTGCGGTGATATGGCGCAGGAAGGGAGATTTGAGGGCTTGGAGTCCGTTTTCCGGGCTGTGGACTACTTGTATGCTGGGAAAAATGTGGGCAAAGTGGTGGTAGAAGTGACCCCACCAACTGTTAGTAGTAGCAAGCTGTGATTTAACTGATAATGCACTAAATATATCATATTTGAATGTAGTAGATAAGCTGCTTATAACCAAAAATTGAACACTTTTTCAAGGAAACATTCAGAAAAATAATTATTTTTGAAATCTGCAATAAAGACTTGGTTATTTTATTGTATTTGAGAGTTGAACTATGAATTCAGGACAAATATTTGGTATTAACTTATAACCCTGCACTGATAGCAGAACTGCACACACTAAAACAGAAACAAAAGTCTATGTATTTCACTCATAAAAATATTTTCATGGTTTCTTTTAATCTTTTGCACCCACCTACTGGTACAAGTCCACCTCTAAAAAATATTTTACATTCACTGCCATGATCTGCTTGCTTTTAGTGCTCTCAAGCACTTTATCTACCATAAATTTTTTATGATAGACTTCATTGTTTTTCTAATAGGAGCTTACCTTGGTATGAGCCTGTCAGAAGTGAGTGCTGTTCCAGGTGCGCTTGGCATTTCATTGCCTGTTTGTGGCTGACAGAAACAGCATTCACACAATCAATCTTTTCATTCACATGCCCCGAAGCTGCACATAATAAAAAAAATTAGTCCAGCTAACCAGGAGTTGGACTAGAAAATGTCATTATTTTCCTCTCACAATGCGTGAAAAAAATCACTTGTAGTGAATGTTTTGGAAAATGCACATTGACACTTTTTTGTTTAAGTCTTTATATAAACAAAAAGCAACGCCTCATAGATTTACATATTAAGTTCAAGCACATTACACTAATATAAAACTGATTTCACTAAAAATATATAATCTAAGGCGGCAATTGTTCAGCACAATTACAAATTCATTTAGTGTGATTGCAGTTTTAAAGTTAAACAGAATATATTTAACTCAATCTAATAAAACAGAGGAGTTGAAGCAGTGTAGGTCATACTAATGTACTATATGTCCATCTATAACAATCACCTGTTTCTTTCTGGCAGGGAGGGCTGCAGTCTTCATGCACTGTGAACATGTTATTTCCTCATCCAGGTGGCAACTCAAAATATAACCCAGTGTGAAATACATTACAGGTGTGACCCCAGCATGCAAAGCTGCTACCTTCACCAGACGGTGCAGGAGACCAGCAACACACCAGGCCAAGGCTGTTCTGCATTTATGGTGGAGGAAGTCTGAACACCACTTATAAAGTCGATGTCCGTGAAGATGATGGGCTAATATCCTCCCTATCAGGCATGTAATACAGCTTGCGTTAGAAAATATATCAATTTATTTTATCTTTATAGGTATTTTTTAAGTTATACAGCGTTTTTTTAAAGAATAAGAAACATTAAGAAAACCCATAAGTTCTGACGATATTTAAAACATCCTGTTGTATCATAGTAGCCTTAGTTATTGCACACATGACATTTTGTGGTTATTTTAATTCATACTGCTAGTATTATGTTTATTATGTTGTACATAATTATTTTAAATCCATAAAAATGCAGTTTATTAAGTGATTATTATTTGCAGCAATTCATCATGGGATGTTATAGTAAAATCATTCAGATGTTATTACAACCCCTTTCCTGGGTGTGATTTTGGTTCCCACCTGCGTTAACTTGTGGTGGGATGGATGCCAGTGTAACAGTCCAGAGAGCCTCTTGTATGTGAACATGATGTTGTCCTGCCATGTTGGTATTTTTAAAGGAGTTTACCAAATGGAAAAATATAGCCCAGTAATTACATCCAGCCCAGTAGACAGAGGAGAAAACTACTCGGCAAGAAATTAGGGTTACTTTAGGATATTAATAATATATTAAATCACCATAAAAGAAGTCTGATGTGAATCTGCTTGGTTTTATGATTAGTTTAAAGCAGATATAGAGGCTTTGTGAGTCAAATTGCATATGATTGTACACAACAGGCACCTGTGCAACACCACTGTTTGCTCAGGTGTTAACAAAGCAAAAGCAAGCTCTTACATGCCAGCCGCACAAAAGGTGACAGAGGTGATGATGCACGCAGATGTTTGTATGAACTTAACGTGCCTGAATAAAGCGTGCATCCACAGTGGACCGCGAGGCGGTGGCCAGGTTTATCATCTCTTCAATTAACAGGAGAGGCCTCGTCTCGGTGTCCTCTGGGGCCTACCTGTACCTCCACTGATTAGTGAACAGTCACAGCCCCAATTAGAGAACACAGCAACCTGAAGAGACAACACTCTTTATTTAATTGGATTGTGTTGCAGTCCTTGGCTGCTAACTGGCGTTGTACTGAAGCAGTGTGGAACTGCAGAGCGTAAACAAGACGGTAAAGATAGAGAGCAGGTCTTCGATGAAGTTGCCCATTGTTGTGTGTTAGTGAACATGGGGGGTAAAAAATCTTAATTTAAGAAATTAAGCTGTGGATGCTCCTCAAAAACAGGTCATTACCGTGTCAAATTTAAATAATTTTACAGATAACACCAATGAATGATAAACTCAATTAAGTAAAATGCAAACATGATGAATTACATACAGTGGTCAAAATAATTGTCTTGAGTAAAGGATGTAAATGTGCTATTCTTTGTATAAAAAAAAATAGTTTTTCAGGTTTGTTGAACATATTGCTATTTGAAATGAAGAGTTAAACTCAGAAATTATAATTTAGCCTTGCTGAGAGGTGACTGCAGCAGCCATATTTAGTTTTAAAAGACCACTAGCAAACATTAAGTAAGGCTAAAGCAACATTTTCGCAAAATGTTTTGCTATGAGTAGTTTTTTTCTTGAATGTGCTGTGAGAATTACCATTATTTTATATGTAACACACCTGGCCATGGTGAATCATGCTGCTTAGAAAAGGTTATATTGTTTCAGGATAAAAAAAAAATATATATAAGAACAGCTAGCTTGTATTTTGGCTAGCTACTTCAAAAAATCATTTTTATTTTGTGGCACAGTACTGATTTATTTCTTTATTGTTGCAAGTTGACATTCAGTGTAGAGAAATGCTGAAAGCCTTCTCTTACTCCCCTTTTTTCCCCCTCACTTTTCTCTCACTCTAATATGTGCCACCTTAACAAAGACATCACCCTCATAAGTGCGGCATGGTAGTCTACTTCCAGGTGCCTCAGGGACACTGGCTTGCTGCTTGGTGCTGCCAGCATCCAGACAGTCCAGTTTCTTTTTCTACAAGTCAGTCAGACCCCCTCAACTCCCAAAGCCCCCATCACTCCTACCTCCGCCTAATTACCAAACCTAAAACCCCACTCAACTAATTAGCCACAGCAGACCCAGGAACTGTGAGTAAAGGTAAAGAGATGGCTTCATTCAGAAGTATGTGTGTGTGTGTTTAACTGAACGAGGAAGAAAGGAAATGAAATATTCAAGCCTCTTTTAGTGAGCACATTTCTACAGCCAATTAAACTGTTAACTGTTTGTGCAACTAGAGATGTGGGTGACAGAATGATCCAGGCATGTGTTTGTTTGTGGCCGTGCACATTGTATCTAGATATGTAGAAGTGCGGACAGGTTGCATGCACGTGCACCTGTCTTCACGCAAACACTCACACACAACATCCACATGTCTCAATATGGCTGGCAATCTGTCGGCCTCTGTCTATCAGTGGTGTGTGGGACATAAATTACAATATGCAGCAGCACCACTTGTGTAAGTCTCAATGAAGGGGAGGAATAACTTTCTTAATCAAGTTCCCCTGATTAATTGTAATAAAGGTGTCATCCATAAATGTGTCCTCCTGATTGAGTAATTCGGGGCTGGAGACAGTAAGCACATCCCTGGTGATTGGGGAGGGTTGGACAGAGCCGGGAGAGGGTGGGGGGTTTGTGGAGGACATGCTGAGACACAAATAGCTCCTGGGTACACTGGCAGCCTTCGCCCAACTGACAGTTATGAAATACAATTATCGGTGTGATCTGCTTAAGAATTCATCAGCGGCTTCAGCGGCCAGTAAAGACGTTCACAGAGACAGAAAGAGAGAGGGAGGAGGTGGGGTGACACGAGAGAGGGAGAATGCCTCACTGATTAAGTGAGGATTTTATTTTGTCCAACACATTGTTCACATTATGTTACACAGTTGTAAAAGAATAACTCTCTTTGTTCAAACTCATGGTGTTGATTTAAAATCCAAATAGCAGGATTTAAAAGCGTTGATCAATTTGATGTGTAGTTTCTGGTGGTTTGAAGACAGTTAAGAGTTATTGACATCAGTTAAAACTAAGAGAGAAAGAGACATTTATACCACTTTTACTGAAATTAATCCTTTGTTATCTCACACTCTCAAACTAGATGGAACAACACCTATGCTGGTTTATTTTCTGAGCTACAAAATTATTGTTTACTTCCGTTTATATTTCAGGAATTCTAACAAACCACATAATTCAAGGCTTTAAATATGTAACATGCCTGTGTTTTCCCTTCGCAAAGTGTACATAGGGACAAGACAACTGACTTTGTATAGTTATATTAAAAAGAAAATACCTTCTTAATTCTGAAGTTTTTACATATAATGACAAAAATCACTTGGTCTACTAACTCTTAAAATTAAGTTAAAACTACCTATGATAAACAATATGCGCCTTTTTACACCATAAAAGTTATTTAACAAAAGCTTAGTTAAAAGGCAGAAAATGTGTGAAAATCTAAATAAACACATTTAGCACCAAATGCATTATATAACCAAGCACCTTCTACCACTTGTTGGACATGGTGGTGGTGGGGTGATGATTTGGGTTTGTTTTATAGCCACAGACCTGGGCTCTTTACAGATGTTGAGTGCACGAACTCCTCTGTATGTCAAATTATTCTAGAGACAAATGTCTGACTACTAAACATCAGCCAAAACTGGGTTGTCCAGTGATCCAAAATACAACAGTAAATCTACAGCAGAATAAAAAAAAAAAGAAAAATATCAATCTGTTACAAAGGTCCTTCATTAAAATGAGAGCTGTGCATAAACAAATGTTGCAAACTTTAATAAACTAAAGCGACATTATAAAGAAAAATGGGGCAAAATGTGTCCAAAAACATAACAGAAACTAATAAAGTAATCCAGAATGTGATTACTTCAAGCTGTTGAATCATGGAGCATGTTTAGTATTTTACACATTGCCTCTGCACTTTGGCTTTGTTTCGTTAAATAAAGAGAGAAAAAGTGTAATATGTAACGTCTAATTATTCACATGAGGTTGTTAGACCTCATTTTAGGACTTGGCAATGAATAGGCGTTTTTTTTTTTTTTTTTTTTTTTTTTTTTAATGGCCTGCTACATACAACGTTTGAATTAACGGTCTGTTACATGACTGTATTTTGTTCTGTCATGTATCCAAAAAAGAAAGAAATCACTAAAAGCCCAGTTTTACCAAGACATTCATGTCCATGATGATTATGAGTAAAAGTTTTATCTACAGTGGTAACCCAGATATAAAAAAGAATGGTTAACTCCAATGTTGTTGTTGTTTTTCCAATTTTGTTGCATGGTGCTGTAGCTGTTACCTGAGACTGGCTGCTGATCAGGGATGGTGAACAATGGTTTGCATGATTAAGTCCATAGTAGTAGTAATACTGGGGTCCTGGGGCAGTAGTGGAAGGTAGGAATGGGACTTAAATAATGCCTTTGAGGCTTATTAGGTCTATTACATGTTTTTTTTATCTACCCATTTACACACTGTAACAGGTGTTCACTTGCAGTTGATTGCAAAACTGGGATTTAGTGCCTTGCCCAAGGACACTATACCACATAACGGTGGGCTATGGAACCGTCAGCTGTAATTTTAAGGGACAATCTGTTACAAAAACTCAGCCACGTCTTTTCCAAATCATTCTGATGAATGTATGTCCAGCTTACTCCAGGTGTATGTTAACTGTAACTAGGTGAAACCTTTGTTCTTTATCCTTATTTTGTGTGTTTGTTTTGATCACCCCTCCCAGGTGGTAGGGTCTGTCATAGGGTTAATGACAGCCTACTAAGACTACTTATTAAGGCTTCAGTCTGCGTTTATTTCATTCCCCTTTACGCTTCTGTTGGTTTCTTTTTTGTATCCTGATTAGAGAATTTTTCATTTATTTCAGCATGCATCACTTCTTTTTTCTCACCTAAAATGCTGCCTCTTCCACATCTCTTTTGTAACTTTCTGTGTCACACAACAAGTAAGCTCAAAGAAATTGCAAATTATGTTGAGACATAACACTGCAGAATACTTGACAGTTGAATATTTTCAGCTGAAAGTAGTCGAGTGTAAGAGGAGACCAAACCAGCCGATAATTTTAACATTGTGGTTAAAAATCATATCAAAACAGCCGGTACCATCAACAGTAACATGTAACCTCATTCATACCTACAAGAACTAACATTTCTATTTGACAGATAAAATCACACTGAAAAACATTCATCATCCCTCTCATTTTCCTCCCTACATTAACCCTTACGGCATGTTTTTTGTGGCCTCTGAAGGGGAGTGAGGGTTTCTGACTGTGTCTGTTCAGATGTAGATATATATTCAGGTGAAAGGCAAGGGCACCATTCACCAGCCTAGGATTAATGACAACATTGTCACCATGCTGACCAGCGCTGCTTTTCCATTGGTTGGATAAAGAGGAGAGGAAAGATGGCGGTGGAAGCAGGAGGGAAATATGAGCATCCTGTCGGCAGGATGACGGACAGGTCCTCAGTCCAGTTCCCTCAGGTCCCCCCTGTCCTCATTCTTTACCGGCTTGAGTTGGCTAGCGAGGCAGCGTCTCTGCGGCCAAGGACACAGGGGTGTCAGCAATGCGTCTGGGTAACATCGTTCATCAGGCCGCATCGGTAATGGGTAGCTCTCTGTGACAGTGGTCATCAGGACACAAAAGCAAAAGGGCCCATAAACATCAAATGACAGATGGCTGGGAGGACAGCTTTGGACAGGGAGGGAGGGATGAAGAGCGAGAGATAAAGTGAAATAGAGGTAGAAGGACTGAGGTGGAAGAGAGATCTCAGGCGGGATTGTTAAGTCTTAGGAAAAGTCTCAAGCACTGGATGGTTTATGAAGGTCCGTGTTCAATGTCAGCTGTGAAGGAAAAAATGAAATCACTGGGGAATTTTTTTTTCAGCTGACATCCAACGAGAAGCCCAGAAATGAGCAAAGTCAGTACAAAATAGGACAATTAAATCAGCTGAAGTGCTAAAATGAATGCAAATAATTTTGTTGCAGAGAAAATATATTGACTCAACTCTGTCTGTTCCAAAGGCAACCACCATCAACAACACTTGTTAAAACATGAACACTGTTTAGAGTTGTATTTAAAATGCTGTTTTATGCAAAGCTGAATCTCAAGAACTCATAATTTCCTCATATTCCAAACCCTCTGCTAGTGTAACAAACCAATTAGTGCATTTAAACCTTCTAACCTTCAGCGTGGTGTGTGCTGTGTGAGAAAACAGCAAAACCGAAGGTCCAACTTGAAAGATGTGTTTGCTCAAAAGCTTTACAGAGAGAAGGAAAGTTGTGCATGGAAAGAAAGAATAAGTGATTGCTGAGGACACCTCCTCGGAGCCTGCAGTGCTGATATGTCAGAAGATTTCATCAAAAGGATGTTTGGCACAACTCCGACTTCTGAGAGCTTGATAGATAAGCACACAGCGTTGGAGGAGCTGCCCAAGGAGGAGGATGTTTTTAAATAAATTACAGTCTAAGCACTATTGGGTGGGGTGAAAGTTAAGGAATAATTATAGAGGTGATGGCAATGACAGAAAGTGAGAACCAGGTTGCGTGAAAATGAGGAAAGGCAAGGGTGACTAGAGCTGTCACAGAGTCGACTGTAGATCCATGTGGAGGGAAGACAGTTGTTGTGTGAGCAACACCTTTGTCACCTCAGGATGTATACTTTGTCCCTACATGTTTACAAAGATATCTTGCCCCAAATGTGAGGTTTCATCATCAAAAACAGAGAATTCAGCTCCCTGCAGGCCTTTCTTTGTTTTGTGGAAGCAGCCTTGCCCGTCCATTAATCGTCATCCGTCCATCCCATGCACCTGTATATAAAAGGGAAATTAGAATATCCATCACTTCAGCAAAACGTCACCATGATTGATGGGTTAGTCACAGGATCCCCTCCGCTCCCCACTCAAGTCGGTGTTTCAGGAGTGAGAAGTGAACATTATCTAGTGCCATGATCAGATTTAGTCTGCACATTTCCATCTAGGAGAGCATTTTGAGTGGATGATGCACAATCCACACGAGAAGGCAGCCGGCAGAAGGTTTATGGAAATCTAATATCATAAGGCTTTTTGGTTTGTTAGACTTGTTATTCATGGAGTGGGCTGGTGACACTTCTGATATAACAGTATAAGACAATGTAACGAGGCAGAATCTCATTTTCTTGAAGTGTTTCTGTCAAACTATGCTCTGAAGGATGATGGGGAAAATCTGTGCAAACAGGTTTTGAGTGGGGTGTGCTAAGACTAAAATACCAACTGTTCTCAGAGAAAAGCCTTTGGTAAATAACAGGAAACATCCTCTTAGAAGGTGATATAGATGCCAGAATGCCCAGAATGCACATTTGCCTTTTAAGCTAAGCAGACAGTACTTAAACAAAAAGCATAAATAGACGGCGCCAACAAACAATGAGAATTATACTAAAAAAATAAAAATGCTATGGTGCTAATCATTGCTAATCCAATGCTAATTCAGCATTTCAGAACTCTGTTAGTCCTAAAATGCTGGAGTTTAAAATCCACCTGTTCAAGTTTATGTCTCTCCTTCTCTGTCTGTCTCTTTGCCTGTGGGTGTATGGTTGTGCACGCATGTGTGTGCACTTTGACGAGGCGCAGACAGGAGCCCTAACGCTGCAGGATGGAGAAAGGTGAACAGGAAACAGAAGGTGCCCATGGAGGAGGTATATGACATCTGTCAGGATCCAGGGTGGGTGGGGGATTCAGCGCCCCCCTTCTGCCGGCCGAGGGTCACCCATCGCGCTGCAGTCGCTGAAGTTGTCACCACACCATGACACTTCCTTGGCAATAGTGGCCGAGAGCCTGGACAGCCTCGGACGTTCAAGACACGCACATATTTTTTTGAGTAAATTTGTCTGAAAGAGTGGGGGGCATTTTGTATGTGCTGTTTGTTCCTTCTCTGAGCAGAAATGTCAGCGTCTTGCTTATTGTTGCTTCTTTTTTTTTTTTTCCTTCCACCTTCCTCGGTGGGGTCCTGGATAGAGGAAGGTCAGCTGACACGGCAAGGTCGACAAACAAACAAACAAACAGAAGGAATTAAAATAGAGAAAAACAGGGGTGGAAGAAACGTGGCGGTGTGTTTTTTATCGCTGTGAGCTTGATGGCTTGTAGCAGCCATTACTCTGTTGTGTCCTCTGCCCCCCATTGGTTGCAACAACACCGCCTGGCACGGCTGCCAGTGTCACATCATCTCATACTTCTGCTTAACTACATGGGCCACTTCACACTAGGATCAGTTTACCATTTCTTACTATTCAGGCAGCTATGTCTTCTCAAGGTGGGAAAGGTCATTCACGCTAGATTTAATAAGAAAATAAGTTTCTGTAAGCCAGCATGAGATCAAATTAGATTTTATAGATTGTGTTGCCTTAGAGAGGGAGAAACAAAAGGAAAATGCTTGGGGAAAAAAAGTATTTTGAACTTATTTTATGATAGCCTGTTTCCAGATTTCTGACTCATTGCCGAATAAACTTTTTTATGAAAAGGCAGTTCAGTCTCATTATCTAATCAGGCTGATTGGAAAGTCCCCATTGTAAAGACTAATAGACGATCTCTGGCAACCACTTTGTTGTAACACAAACCAAATAGTGATACAGTTTCAAAAGCATGATTTTCTACATACAAAAAATTAACTGAAAATGATTTAGTGTTGTTGAAAAGTTCAACTCTGCCCATGAAGGTCCAGAGCAATGATTGTTGGAAAACCCCAAATCCACAAAAGTTGGGACGCTGTGTAAAATGTAAATAAAAACAGAAAACAAAGATTTGCACATCTCATAAACCCATATTTTATTTCTGATATAAAATAAATGACAGATGTTGAAACTGAGATATTTCACCATTTCATAGAAAATATTAGCTCATTAAATTTGATGGCAGCAATACATCTCACAAAAGCTGGAACAGGTTTACTTCTGTGTTGCATCCCCTCTTCTTCTAACAGTCTGTAAATGTCTTGGAAGTGAGGAGACTAGTTGGCTGGAGTTTTGGAGAAGAATGGTCTTTTCTTGTATGATGCAGCGTTTTAGTCGCTCAACAGTCATGAGTTTGTTTTATGATGCTCTAAATGTTTTCTATTGGAGAAAGTTCTGGACTGCAGACAGGCCAGTTCAGCAACCAGACTCTTTTGATGTTGTGCTGTGCTGGATGCAGCTGAAATATGCAAGGTCTTCCCTGGAAGAAACTTTGCCTGGATGGGAGCAGATGTTATTCTAAAACCTCTATGTACTTTTCAGCATTGATGGTGCCTTCCCAGATTTGTAAGCTACCCAGGTCATAGGTACTAATGCAACTCCATGCCATTAGAGATGCCGGCTTCAGGCTGCTGTTCTATCACATTACAAAGATGCTCTATTGGACTGAGATCTGGTGACTGTGAAGGCCTTTAGAGTAACAGTTAACTCGCTGTCATGATTAAGAAACAGAGAATTTGAGCTTTATGACATAGTGCCTTTTCCTGCTGGGCATAGCCATCAGAAGATGCTACACTGTGGTCATAAAGGGATGGACATGGTTAGCAACAATAATAAGGGTGAGGTGTTTAAATGAGGCTCAGTTGATACCAAGGGACCCAAAGTGTGCCAAGAAAACATCCCCCATACCATTACTCCACCAGCAGCCTGAGTCGTTGATACCAGAAATGATAGATCAATGCTTTCACGTTGTTTCTGCCTAATTCTGACCTTACCATCTGAATTTGGCAGCTGAAATGGAGACTCATCAGACCAGGTGACATTTTTCTCAAACTCCGACCAGATACTCACCAAATATTCAGACCAGCCCGTCTGGCACCAACATCCACTCCACATTCAAAGCCACTTAAATCCTCTTTTTTCCTCATTCTGATGATCAATTTGAACTTGTCTACATGTCTGAATACATAGAGTTGCTTCATGTGATTGGCTGATTAGCTATTTGTGTCAACAAGTAGTTGAATAAGTGTACTTACTTAATAAAGTGGCCAGTGAGTTGTTCTTTTATTAAATGGACTACACCATCAATAGCCAGCTGAGTCCTGATCAAAAGACTTTGAGTAGCTTTGCTTAGGCTGCTGTGGGTGAAGCTTTGCCATCAGAGATCTGTATGCAGAGTGTGCCTTTAAAAAAGCATGTTTCTTTTGTTTATTCTTTGCGTTGTCTTTTCCTCTCTGTGCAGAGTTTTGACATTGGAGATGACAGGTGTCTGTGGAGTGGAGGAGGTGGAGGAGGAGGAGAAAGAAGAGATGGTGGTAAGAAAACAATCTTTGACTGCCTGTGGGTGAAGTCAGACTCCTCTAGGCAAGGCGGCCTTCAGCGTTTAGCTGGGGGCGCAGTATCAAAATCACAGCCACTGCTGTACCCCTAAGGCGCTAATCTCAACCAGTTACCGTCAAATGCAGCTTCTTCTTTATATAATCCTTCATCCCCCCCCCCTTCTTTCCCTCAGCTCTCTCCATCTCCACCGCTCCTCTGTTTTTCTAGACCCAATCCACAGAGGTGAGAGGAAAAATGACAGTTTGAGAAGGTGCAGGGGAGGCAAAGCATCTTGAATTCAACATTGTTTCTTTGCTTATGAGTGTTAAAATAAATCCGAACCACACAGCTCAAACAAAACTGTTTTCTGGAATTGTAATATCATAATTAGCAGGGCTTTGGTGCTTATCTGTACCAAACTCACCAGATGCTGAGGAGACCTCTGCCGTCACTCAGCTGGCTCGATGGAAGAGGGTTGTTGTTTGATCACTGGATGACTGCTAATTTAATAAGTGTTAACTACGGCGCAGCCAAGCGAAAGAAACAAGGAAAAATGAGGGAGAGTTTAGAAGTAAAAAGCATTAAGATCAACTGATGACATGTTCAACTGTGCGCATAATACAAGGCTTAGTTAAGTACGCACATGCTGTTTGTCAATTATTCAAAACCCCAGGAAATTAAGTCCAGGTAATCTCATAAGGTGTAAATAACATTCTTTTTCATGGCAGCTTAATTGAATTCATTTGAGGCTGTTTAGAAATAACAGAATTACATGCAACCAAAGACAGTCATGAGAGGTTCTTTGTAAGACGAGTAAAAGAGGAATTAGATCATGTTATTTCAAACAGATATGAAGGGATCAGATATGAGGCTAATTGAAATCAGAGAGGATTCTTCATGCTTCTCTGCGAAACCCAAACTTCTGAATTTTGTGTATTTATTCCTTTTTAATTATTCTAACATTGTAGGACTCCAACATGAGAACATCTGATAGAAACCTACACTGCAAGCAAAGTAGCACCAATTATTTGTTGAAGACCTGTCTTAAACTTGGAAAGTTCAAATTACAATGTAAACGCAGTATGCATTTTTTATACCTTCTTAACCCTTTATTTAATACATTGCTTAATCTTCATTCCTTTTTTAGTATTAATATTTTCATAATTTCTTGGCAGCTTCACACCAAAAACAACAAAAAAAGTGAATGTGTCTGGTGGGAAATGAAGCAAAGATGTTTGACAGTAGATTGTAAAGACCAGGCCAACCATGCAGATACAGAGACAGTGGCCTCAGGCATTTCTTATTTGGCCTTACTAGTGGGATGGCATGGCTTGATGCTATTTAGACACACACACACACACACACACACACGTGCACGCGCGCATGCAAGAAGACAAACACATCCACAAAGAGTCTTGATGTAGACTGTAGGTGAAGGCCGGTATATGTCTGTCTTGTTTTGTGAGTGAGCGGGCCGGAGATGGAGGTAGGGTAGACAGATTGGAGGGACGGAGGGGAAGAGAGGAAATAGAGGGATTAGATGAAACCTTTCAGTGCGTGTCATCATCCCTGACATTCTGTAGGGCTTGACCTTAACAGAGCAGCATTGTGTCAGATACAGGGTCTCATCACAGCCCACTCACACATACCCCAATACACACACATGCACATGCACAGACAACCCTTCAGACAGCCTGGACACCAGCACCCAACATATATTCTCACATAAACACATTCATGCACACATAGAAGTAGACTAAGTATAAAACAGTTTGGTGATGCTAAATCAGTCAGCTCCCATTCAGATGTGATGCACATAATGAATTTTCATACATTACTGTATAGTATTATACTGGTTTTGAAAAAAACATAAAAGTGGTGAAGCAAATTTATGCATCTGCTGAATATTTGCAAACATAATGTTTACAACGTTGTTGAGTTTTTGAGTTCATTTTCTTGGTGCTGAGTATGGGTAAAGTTGGGAATTGCATGTTAGTCAAGGTCCAATTGATGTAAAACATGAACATTAAAATATGTAAAGGCCATATCACGTTTTCCTTTGTGAGCTAATGATCATTTTTGGACAAACAGTCACTGTTTCTCCAACTAATGATAGCAGTGGAGAGAACATGAATGCAATTTAGCAGGTTAGAAACCTCTGTGAATAAATTGCAGGAACATGTATCAAGAAGTTTAAAAAATGTCTAAACATGTCCAACAATAACATTTGGATCTGTTTTTATTCTTAGGTTTTGCAAACCTTAAAAAAACTCTTCAGTGCATTAGCATGAAGCACTGCAGGAAAGCTATACCAGGTTTTAAGATAAAAACTGGAACTCTGTAGAAGTTTCAACTCATTAAGAGATTAAATAAAATGTAAGTACACACACACAACAGACCTCATCCTTATAAATATGAGCCTGACTGGCTCCAAAATCACCAGGAAAGGACAAAAATAAAAGGGAATATCATCCATCAGAGAGAAATTGTATTGTAGTGTAAGGAGAACCAGTAGAGCTAGTGAGGGTTATTGACAAAATAACATTTTCCAAAGCAAAAGATGCTGGTACTGGCGGTACTGGTTTTTATCAGGCAGCACCTCAGAGTTCTGGCACTTTTAGTCCCTTGGTCTCATATACAGTCCATCATAGAAGAAGTGGCTCCAGAGATAGATCTCTACCTGTAATCAATCTCACATGATTTCACTGATTCTTCCAACTGAAACTACATAAAATCTCAATGTATGTTCTTCTGAGTATAATGAGCACCATACTTGTGTTGTAACAAAAGTGAAGTCCTGCTCGTCACCTGCACAGGGTGCATCCAGGCAGAAATGCTACCTGCTTGCTTTGTTCAGACAAGAAAATTGTTAGTTCTATGTCCATAAATGGTTTGAATATGCATGCAAGCTGAATTAACACAATACCGACAGTCGGAGCAGAGCCAGATCCTCATTTATGTAAAATAATGTGTTGATGATCAAAATATTTTGTTGTTATTGTCATAATGGCTACTTTTTTTCTGCATTGTTTACATGTCTCATAATTGAATTTTTTTAAACATACACAAGCTGATATGTATTTATTCATGTATAATTTGCCCCTGAAATTAATGAAATATGTTTTCATTTAATTTCTCATAATGTCCATACTTTGTAAATACCACAATTTGTACATTGTTCCTTAAGTTTATCCATGCTGTATTACATAACTGAGTCATTTCTACAACTTTCTGACTCTTAATAACTTGCACTGTTACAGATATTAGTGCTTTTAGGGAAACACAAAACTAAGACCTGAAAGTCCAGCTAACTCTCACTTAATGGAAAATATTACCTGGTGAAATGAGGAAATTCATCAAGAAAATGAAAGAGACACTCTATGGGTGGGCAGGGTGGAAAGATAGAACTTTATATGACAAGCTTTATGTTTTATATGCTGGTGTTAAGTAAATTTCTGTATCATGAGGAGGCGTGGATGCAGGAGCAAGTGCTACTCTTTCATTCCCTTGATGAATTACCTCTTTTTATGGGCTAATATGCCCACCTATAGAGAGTGTGTCATAATGATGCCTCGTACAGGCACTAAACTACATCTCCTACCCCTTCTCAGCAGTTGGCTTCCATATTCTGGGGACAGATTTAGAGTTAGCCATCGGGCTGTTATTATGAAAATATGGTTGACCTTTGAAGACTTGGAATGGTTTAGAGCAAGTTGTTTCTCCCCAGTACTGTTTGGACAGTCTGCTCTTCTCAGACTTATTAACATATGCCAGTCTCCCTAAATGTTCTCAGTCACTTTATTAAAAAATTTTAAGTGCATCAGTATAATTTTTATTATAGCTATAAAGGCAGTGCTGAAGCTCATATTCATTTTTTTCATTAACAGTGAACTTTCAGACAGAAACTCAATGAGTTACATAATTAAAGCCTGTTTTCTGTAAGCCTATCTATCTATCTATCTATCTATCTATCTATCTATCTATCTATCTATCTATCTATCTATCTATCTATCTATCTATCTATCTATCTATCTATCTATCTATCTATCTATCTATCTATCTATCTATCTATCTATCTATTATCTATCTATCTATCTATCTAATCTAGTGACAATTTTATTTTACTTAGTAATATTAAAAAATGTTGATGTTTATCTCAAGTAGTATTTACCTAATATGAGTAATTCCTAACCCTTCCCTAATCACTAGTAAGGACCAGATCTTATATTATAACCCAAACTAAAAAATAAAAGAAAAGAATAATAATAAAAATGGAATGATGTGTATACATAAATAGAAACAGAATGCAATGATTTGTAAATCTTATAAAAAAAAAAAAAACATTTCAATCAGAATAAAACATAGAAACCACCAATAGCTGAAAAAGAGACATATTACTATTTCATATCATGACAAATATGAGCTCTTTTTTAATTTGATGGCAGCATCATGACTCAAAAGGTTGCTGTGGGAGCAACAAAAGGCTGGAAGAATAAGCTGGAGGAACTACTGAGGTTAACTGGGAACTAGTCGGCATCATGAATAGCTATATAAGGTCACCTTATCGAGTCTCTTTTAGAAATAAAGACGGACTAAAGGCATAACAGTCTTCTTAAAACAATTACAAATTGTGGAGCAAATTCAGAGCAGATCTGTTATGCAACAGATTACAGTACAAATATCATCAAAACAATCTGGAGAAGTCTCAGTATGTTAATGACACTACCAAAAACATATTAATTAATTTATTGGTTTGCCTTTTGTGGACAAACCAATCAAATAGGTAGTAACCTGACCCACATCCTACAAAGGGAGTCTGACTATCTCAGGATGGCGATATAGAGTTTGTTGATGCAGGTTTAATAGACTTAAAAAAAAAATTGTCCCTTTGTCAGTTACATTTTTAAACACAAGCAGATAAAGCTTGGGACAGATCAATGATCCTGTTTTTAATGACTGCTGATTATTTATTTTGTTTCAATTACTTTGCTTAAAAAAAAATATGTTTCCAAATAGATTTTTTAAATTGATTTTATGCCTTTTCTTCAGTTTTATGGTTTTATTAACTACATATCTTTGTATAATTTATTTAATGATGGGATAATTTATCTTGTTATCTCAAGAAAATTAAGTTTTTTTTCTCATGATAATGAGATGACTAAGGTGGGCTCAAAAGTAAGTGTGTGACACCTATTTTCTATGATCAAAACAGATCCAATGACAGCTGATGAGAGGGGCTACAGTCATGGTGTATAATTATTTGGATGAGTAAAACGAGTGATTGGTCAAACTTAATAGTCAGACCATCAAAGTTTCAGTCTTTGTTAGACTTGATAGATATAAAACAGGATGTATTGATCAGTGATGGATGTAGCTTGTTGTAGCATCTGTTGTTGTATTGATGCATCCCAGTACAGAACAACTCTGTTCCCCCACGAACACTGACAGCCCCGCAAAGCTCCTTCAGAGACAGACTGTTGCATCCAAAGTTTGAAGGAGCGCTTGGAGGAGGTTTGTGATTCTCCCAGTAGACCACAAACACATTAAAAGAAATCCAATGTAATTTATTAATGTACTTACTTAACATAATTTATTTTTATAATTCTTATATATTACCAACAAGGAGGTTTCTGGGGGAACCTGTATGGAGTTTGCATGTTTTCCTGGTGTATCCGTGGGATCTCCCCTGGCTTCCTCCCACATGCATGTTAGGCTCTTACTCTCTCTAGGTGTGCGAATCTGATTGAATGTTTGTCTCTTTGTCTGTCTTGGTTCTGTGATGAACCAGGAGCAGCTCCAGTCCCCTTGCAACTCTGCATTTGAATAATCCGTTATAATCCTTTAAAAAAAACACGCGATCAATGTTGGATAATCTTTAGACCCATAATTCTGTTATGGGAATTGTTGCATGGACTCAGGACACTTCCAGAAATTGTAAAGACAGTTTGCTGTGTTACTCACAAATGCAGGTTAAAGCTCTATACTTATGAAACTAATTTAACATGAACTGAAGTAAGGTTTTAACTGTTCTGTGGTCAGATAAACAGAAGTTGGAAGTTTTTTTTAGGAAATCAAAGAAGATGATGTTCTTCAGACTACAGAGGAAAAAGACCACCAGGCTTGTTCTCAGCACTTGCTCAAAACCTGCATCTCTGATGGAATGGGTCTGCATTTAGCCCAACAGAGCTGGCAGCATCCACATCTGGAAAAGCACCATCAATGCTAAAAGGTGTATACAAGTTTTAGAGCAAAATATAGTTCTTTTTCAAGGAAGGGTTTGCTTATTTCAGCAAGACAATCCTAAATTACATTTCTTGATCCAATACAACATCAAGAGTCCAGGTGCTGGACTGGCCTGCCTGCATTCCAGACCAGATGCAAATGTTTGGCACATGATAAAATGGGAAAATAGGACAAGGAGACTGAGAACTGTTTAGTAGTTACAATCCTATAGTGAATGTGCACTGATATCACTGCGGACAGAGCGGTTGGATCTGTTTACAGCAGCAGTAGCAGTCATCTTTTCCATCTTTATCTCATTCAGAATTTCTGCAGCGTATTTAATCTTTAATCAACTTTTTACTGAGCTGCAGCAGCAGCTTCATGATGAGGGCACAAAAAGGAAATTAACCAACAGTTTTGTTTTTTTTTATCCGGCATTTCCTGGCTTGAAAGCAATGCAGCAATAAACACGTCACAGACAATCACAGATTTCTGCAGAAACTTTTTCCAGGTGATGGCTGACTATGGTTTGGGCTAAAGGGTAGTTTTGGATATATCTCTGCAGTTTGAAGACTAGCAGGTCTTCATCATTTCATTTGTAAAATGGCCGCATGCGTTCTTAATGACCAGCAGTTTTTAAATTTATTACAGTTGTTTGAAGTTATGCCAAACACAAGCACGGATGTCTGAGACTGAAAAACTAAATCTGAACTGCATTCATTGTTCAGCAGCTTGTTTAGTGCTTCTTTGTTTCTCTTTTTAGCTGACTGCGTTAAGGACGTTTCTTTCTGGCGTTTTTTCAGAAACGTCTTTAACACAGTTGACTAGAGAAAGCTGAATGTGTAGATGGAAGCAGTAGCCAGGTTCCCCCAACATGGCAAAGCCCTGATGATGTCACGTGTACATTTTCTATATATAACAAGAACACTCTTTATTTTAAGGTCCAGCTGGTCAACCATTTACAAACAGTTTTTAAAAGAAGTGTAGATACCACACAATGGTAAACATCACCCTGTCTTTTTTTTTAGATATTCTTTTGTAATTAAGTTTAAAATAAAGTTGATTGTGAATAAAATTTTGGATTATGAGATTTGTAAATCATTTGTTTTATATCTTATTTACATTTTACACAGTGCTTCAATATTTTTGGGGTTCAGAGATCAACATCCTGATGTGTACAACCATAGAATAGGAAGAAGGTGTATTTTTTTACAATTGTATTTTTATATATCTCATATTTTCATATATCTATATATCTACACGCATCACAAGTCCCGTAGAAGAAGCTTCATAGACACACTCTTTGCTGCTGGGAGTCTGCAGTAGTAACAGTGTCTTTGTGACCCCATCATGCTATCTGTTCTAATGATGCTCAGGCCTCCATCAAAGTAGGGACCCCCTGTGGCTCCTGGGGGCCCCTAGGCTCAGGCACAGTTGCTCTGCTTGTTTTTTTTTTTTAATTTATTTATTTATTTTTGTTTTGTTTTTTGTTTTTTGTTGTTTTGTTGTTAGTTTTTTTTTTTCTCCCTTAACTGCTTCAGGCTCAGAGGAGTAATGAGACGCAGAATTTAAAGAAAGCAAAACAAGACAACAAAAACCCTCCATCTTAGACTGACATCCAGTCTGTGTTCAGTCAGCTTGCTCTTTTTCTCCTTGTCTGCATCAAAAACAAAGATTGTTTTAATGGAGCAGTTCAAACAAACTGGACAGCTTTTGTTCAGTGCAGCATTTTTCTTTTCCTTGCATGCACACACACGCACACCCACATGCACACACGCACACACACACAGCCAAACAAACTAGGGAGGTGGGGGGGGGGATTAGTGTAGAGTGTCCACATGGATGGATTGATATGTTACAGTTTACTGGACCGATGCAAGACAGAGGGAAAAAAATATTGATCTTTTGCCAATATAGCTGTGTGTTGATCCTGGGGCCACATTCATTTTCATCACTCAGAGACAGGAGGGTAAGGCAAAGGTGCGCCATACTTGTTTTGTCAGTTTCCGTGGCAACAAGGATCATCAGCTCATATGAGGTCAGGTTGCTGGTGAGAGGGGAATGTGGGTTCACTGATATCAACATTACACAAAATGCCCTCCACCCTTCACTTTCTGTTTCTCTGTATCTCTATCCATCTCTTCTGTCTCTCTTTAACTGCTTTGCTTCCACTTCCTCAGGTGCCTTGTTGGTCCCATGCCATTTATAAAACATAATCTTTGGTCATACTTATAAATAAAGGCACTCCAGTGGAACTAGCCAGCAGCCATGAGCTCACTACTGCCGACTTTCCCTGAATTATTCTTTAAACAGATCACTGGATTCTCTCATGTCCATCTACTTTGGTTCTCTTCTGCTCTCTGACCAGACTGCATCCTTCATCTCTCATTCTTCTTGATAAATTAGAGTTTATTACTGCGATCCCAGATTTGTTGTCACTGTGTATTAGGGTGGGAATTTGTTTCCTGGTTCCTCATCCAATTTGCTTGTGGCTGATGGGTGGCTGATTTCGGGAGAGGCATAAGAAGAGGGAAGGATAGCTGCCAACTGACTGAGCCCAACTGACTCTCATCAGGTGATAATTGGCTGTTGATGCAACATCCAACCCATCGTAATTAATCTCTGCAGTTGTCAGTCTGTATGTGTACATCAGCACCATCTAATTATCTTATATGATGTACTTCACCAAGTTTACGATGCAAAGTAGCGGAAGCCTCTGTTACTGGTAACCAGGGTTACACCTACCATACTGCACCAGTGGAGGTTGAGTTTTCTTCACATTATAAATACAATTCTGATGGTTTAAGTATTTACACTATGTTTGCTGATAAGCTATGTAACAGAATATGAGATAGAGATTAAAAAAAGGTAGAATTTGCATCAAATTTACTGTGTTAATCAAAGAAAATCCACTCAGAAGACACCAAGCTCCGTAAATGAACACAACACAGTGAGTCCAGCTCCCACCACAGAGGGAAATAATGGTGATATAAATACAGACACAAGAGAGACAAGTTGTTTCTCTCCAACTGTCGAGCAGACCATTGAAACGCCAGCAAAGAGCACACGATTAATTATATGTATTTCTGCAGGGGTTATGCTGCTATACACTTCTTCCTTTCTCACGTCTATAGAGCTGAAAAGCATATTATTTATTTGTAGATGATGTTTTCATATGTCATGCTGTCTGTGAAGGATTATAAAGAAATGTGCATGATAAGCTTCTAATTAGATTTACTCTAATATCAAGTCTGACAACCTAATACTGGAGATATTTCTAGACTACAAGTCTTTTGAGTTGAGTTGTGATGGTGCAGAATAGCAGCTGTGGTGCTGCATAGTTCACAGATTATGATAGAATTTCAGTGTTTTTCTTACGTGTTCTGTCTACTTTTACTCAATCAGTTGTCAACTAATTTCCTATATGTTGAGCTTTACGCTTTATGAGAGAGTTCATCACAACCTTACCCACCCAAACCCCTGTCCGGGTGTCTGTCTTTATTTTTTTTTTTTTCATGGCGATTCAGTGGCTGCCAACAGTAGGTTTCCTCGCCAGGCTTTGTTCTCGGTGACTCCCCTACGGTAGCTTTCATTTGACTCCCAGTGTGAGTTCTGTGTTAATTAGGTAAATGAATACGTGTGTACAGACGGGGCCACCCTGCACTAACAGCGACACCAGCACAATCACAACAAAAGGGCCCCACCAGCTAAGGCTAAGTTTGTGATTAAAGGAAAGGCCTGTATGGTGAGGTGTAACAAAACGGCGTACAGCAGGCTTTGAAGCTTATTTATGGTGCTTTATCTAATCCCTACCACCCGTGGCTATGAAGGAGATATGGATGTATTATTCATGATAATGTATGGTGGTGACTCTTATGCAGATTCACAACAAAGGCAAACTTTCTTCTTGTGCCTCCAAACGGCCAATTAATTTTATTCCTCTCTTAGACTGATGTGGAACGGATCAAATGATAAAAAAAGTGCTTTTGACGTTAGGTGGACCCTTTAAATGTAGCCTGTTTTCTTGTCTGTCTTTTGAGCCTCTGAGCCCCTCCAGCAATGGGCTTCCTTGGCAGAACTTCTGACTACAAATCACAGTTTTATTCTTCTCACCAAGAGGATGCCAGGGATCCTTTTTAGTCCTTGTAGTAAAATTTGAACTCGATCCAAATCCACATCATGAGCATGCAGGTCACAAAATAAAGATGGCTCCTAAAGGAAACTAAACCCCCCCCCCCCAAAAAAAACATTTGAACATAATTGGCAGCAAACCTTTCACTTCACTGTTCTTTGCACTGTTTAGTGGTGTTGCTGTGTGTCCCGATCTGTGAATGTGATGTGAATATTTGGCTCATACATGCAGCTTTCTGCAGGAATCTTTTCTGTCAGGCACGATTGTCATTGGTAGAAAAAAAAACAGTGTAGTCGAAAAGTTGCAGCGTGTTCTCATAAAAGTATTGCATGGTATTCATTCATGTTATCACTGGCATGCATCTTTGTACTTTTGCAGTGTTTCATGTTGTATACACTAAGAGGATGACCAATCCTTTTACCCAATGCCTAAACCATTTGGGATGTATTTTTAGTGATGTAAAATGACACAGTAAAAGTAGAAAATGTTTAATAAATGATGTGTAAAAAGTGGTGAAAGAGGCCTACAATGCTGAAGGGCTCCAGAATTTGACTCCTCCACATCAAAAGTTTAAACTTAATCCTTACCAAAGCTCTTCAATGTGGATTCACAGAAAATAACTTTAAATACATTAGTAAGTATCCAAATATCACAATCATTAATTCAGTTTTAGTTTCTACTACAATCAGCTCTTTTCAAGAAATAACCACTTTGAATTTAATAAGTAGTTTTTCTGAAATGTTGTCACTGAGTCTAAACAGCTAACTTTCAGTCAGGCTAACACACACCTCAGAATATTTCAGAATAATGTTGATCGTCTTATCTTTTCAACGGTGCCTGTATTTTTTGTTATGGCTAACTGTACATTTATGTATCCTGTAGTAAAGTATGCATAAAGTGAATTAGCTTTAATGCTAAATTGCAGGTAAAAATGGGACACATGGCTTTAATTGGACTACACATCTTTTCATTGGTCACTGTACAACTTGAATGTCAGTTCAATTTTGAGCCCAGCTTTTGTTTACATACCAAATTTTACATTATTGGTGATGTAGACAACCCTGACCCAAATTTGTGCATGTCCCAGGGTCTATAGCAGCCAGTCCATGCACTCACCCTTGTTGCATGAAACCTCTGAATTACATGTCTGTTATTTAGTTTACAACAACTGCAGATGTGCAGACGTTTTTTCCTTTTGGATTGACTTGTCAAAATGAAGTAAAATATCAATGACTGCAATAATGAAATCAACATTGTGCATCATAGATACAGTAAGATTATATTATTTACCTTTCTACAAACATTTCAAACCAAGGGTTTCTGGCTTGTTTATCTGCAGACAGTAATAGTAAACAGTCTTCTCTGACTGTATAAAATGGACATTTCCACTCATCTCCACAGCGTTCAGTATTGTGACTTTGGTCTTTTTAGGTTAATAACTTGATTCCCCTCCAATGTGTGTATGCTGGAACAAAGATAGTGTCCAAGTCAACCTTTGACCATAGCTCAGCTCAACTTTATTTGGTGGCTTTCTCTCTGCTACCTTGACATAAACACCCCTGATGGTCAGTTTACTCCTAATACTGATACTCATGTCAGAAAGGCCTTCAGTTGTTTAGAGGTTAGACGGGTGCCTTTGTGATGTTGCAGATTACTACAAGTCATTTTCTGAAGTGGTCTATCTGAGCAATCCTTTGGAGGGCAAAGATGGTTTTCAAGTCCCTTTATTAATACATTATCTTTGTGAGCGTAAATGTGGAGCCTAAATTTTCAGAGATTATTTTATGACCTCTTTCAGTGGGATGGTGTTTCTCATATTTATTCCATGATATATTTTATAAGTAGAGAAACTATACAGGCTGTACAGATCACTCACCTGCACCTGAATGTGATCACATTAGTTCCTTTCACATGTTCTACCATTTAGCTGCAACGATGAGCCCCTCTATGATCTGCTTTTGCCCATTCACAAATGAACCCAACAAGTCGACCTTCTCCCAAGCTGGTGTGTCCTTTCACAAATCATGATGATGTGGAGGAACCAGAGGAAGTGCGATGTTTCCTCACCGATGCTGCGTGCAGAGTGGTGTGTGAAATGTGTATCTTATATACAATTCATAACATCTCCCCAGCTTTCTATAATGATCACACGTTAAATGTTTAGGCTCATTACGTGGTATGACTGATCCAGTGCTGCTTGTTTATGCTTTTAAATCCAGCAATGAGTCATCACAAAGTGACACTCTTGGCTCACTGCATGGTCTGTTTCACTTCCCGTGCTGACTCAGATTCATATGTGAAATGGGTTAACTTTGACCCCTAATGTTGACCTGTCAGTCCTGACTTAAAAGGACTTATTTATCTACAACACTTGGTTCTAATTTCATTTTAATGCTTACAGGCTGAACATGAAGTATCTGGCTAATCCTAAAGTTTCACAAACCTTTGCCATTCATTGTTATTCTGGATTTACATTATATCATTTTTAATAACTGGGCTCCTGTTATATTAGCACTTCTGAAACATCTTTGTTTTATTGTTTAATTTATTGTACATTTATTCTAATAAGGGGATGTAGTAGAATAATGAACTCCAACATTGCAGGTGTCTGAATATTCTGGATTGTGTTTTTCCTTCATGTCTTTTCTGAAAAGCATTGTTCCAAAACTTGGTTACCATAAATCTCTGGAACAGTGTGACACCACTGGAAGGATAGGATCATCCACTCATGTGTATATGTGCATACCCATGTGTTTGCTTGGGATAACAAAAAAAGAGGCATACTAAGATTACTGAGCTTCAAGAAAACAAAACAAAGGAAAAACTGCAAGGATCATTTCAGGATTTTTCTTTTTCCTTAAACTCCTTCTGTGTTTGACATGAGCTCAATAAACGGGTATGAAAGTATGAAAGGAATAAGTGAGGTTAAAGTAATAAAAAAAAAAAAACGAATATTTTACTTTTTAACAAGTCCATTTATTTTCTACTCATCTTAATCGCAGAATCAGGTGGAATTGCTAATGGAGGGACAAGTCGAGCCGAACAATCACACGTTTGCTAAATAAAAGACTGTCATTAATTCAAAAGCAGTTAATAATGGATGAGGAAGACATCACTGAAAGCTATTTACAGTTTGAGGAGGCAGACATATGAATAGATGACCCTTCCTTCTCTTGCAGTGACAGTGGAGGTTTACTTTACAAAACTGCTGGCAGCAGAAGATCTTCCTGTAGCAGACAGACAGAGCTGCTGTCACTCAGCACAGAGCTGTCACCCTGTGAGTGTGTATGTCTGGGTGTCGATATGACAGGTCTGAATTAATGAGAGGTATGTGTCAAGGGGAGAGAGAGACATTGAGGAGTAAAGAGGGCAAAGATGGCGGCTGAGGAGTGGTGACTACAGCATGTGTGTGAGTAGGGATGGCACTTAAAATGATAATTTCAGTGTTTCCTGCCTGCTGATTTCAGGTGAAGTCATAATCAGATGAATCTTTAAAGTTTCTCTTCTTGACAGTTTCACATTAAAGCATATCCTGATACTCTATAATGCTGGTCTGAAGACAGTAGTCACTGTATACAGCAGTATATATTCTAGATATGCTCTTGTAGAAGTCACTGTCTGTCTAGCAGATTCTGTAAGGGACAAAACTTGTGATGTACAGAAAATGATGTCAGTTATATTTCAGTTTGAAATAAAAGGAAAACCAGCAGCAACAATGTGATGCACACCAAAGAGACACAAAAGGAGTCTACAGTCTGACTAGAAGCTCTGTGAGACAATACTTAGGTGCTAAATTCAGTTTAACAACCCCAAGTGTTGGAACATGTACCAAGTACTAGGTTTGTTTTTTTTAAAGCTGTTTTAGTATCAGAGTTTTGTGCACTAAAAAAAAAAAAAAAAAAAAAAAACAGCTCTGTATTGGCGTATAAGGGAGAACAGCCAAACTGGAACAAGGTTAACAATGACAAATATGGATCCAGACACCAGTTTTCACCTTAAAGATGTCGAAAAATAAATGCGCATGCACCAGCGTTACCTTGCAATTATTATTCTGACAGGCATCTAGAAGACCATAAAAGGACCTGGATCAGGAGAAATATAGGTTGTCAGAGGGAGAATGAACTGAGGTGTAAAGAGAACCAGAGGAGAAGTGTTCTGGTCAGTTAAAAACATCAGCTAATGATTGTTAACGTTGCTTTCACTGGATTGTAAATTAGCCATCATCATCCTCATCTTCAGAGCTTAACAAATATACAGGTGGTTAAATAGCATGATGCAACACATAACATAATGCCCAACAATATTCAGTCATATCAAACACTGTACAACAAAAAGAAACTAAATTTACCGTGTAACAGGTGTAAAAGGGTAAATCAGGTTAAAAAAAAAAAGGAATCATTTAAAGCAATATTTAAAATATTTACATTTTCCTCCTGATTTCTGCACTCATGTCTTATAGAAATATATCATTTTATCATCATTTGAGACTTTATTGCCAAGTAAGTTTGCAGATACAAGGGATTTCTCTTAGGGTGGTAGAGCAAATTAAAAAAAAACACAAAAAAAAATAGAACAAAAAACTTAAAAAAACAGACAAAATATAAACAGTATTTATAGGGCATATAGTATAAAAACGAACACATTTATAAAAGAAAAGGTCTGTGCACTACATAAATAATAATATAAACACTTGGTGGTATCTTCATAGTTAATTATGCTCATCATTTTTATTTTCTCAGTATTAAAGTGTAATAAGTTTTGTCATTCTTGCATTTAATTAAATGTTATAAAATTTGAGCACTATATAGAAGCTGTTATTCTAACATCAACTACTGTATGAATTGCATTGAAATAGTTCTCCTGCTAGCTAGTTAGCATCATTAGCTAGCACCAGCTCCTGTAACATTGCTCTGCATGTTGAGGTATAAATGGACTTGCGATCTCCACATCACACAATCACAAGGTGACGTCCAATATTTGACACATGTCAAAGAGACCTTAAAGGCTAAATAAGTCATTTTTTCCTGTAAAAAGAATTAAAAAGGTTCTCATTTGTTGCGAGGGATAAAAGGAAGCTTCTCTATAAATAATCTGTCTCCTACATCAACAATGTCTTTGTCAAGCTTTTCTTCTTTCAAAATAAGAGTTACCTGATGGACTCATTTTGGTGTACTGTGTAGCTCTTTACTACTTCCTGGTTCCTTAACCAATCATATGCTACTCCCCAAGGTTTCCAAACAACGCATCGTTTGGTATTTTATGTCAGCAAAAGAGCAACAGCCTGCAGGTATGGAAGCTAGTAAAAGAAACGGACCAGAAATTGTTTCAGAAAAACCTAAAAAGCCTCAGCATCCTGCTAAAAAATCATGGTGTTTGCTGGCGCTACGTTCTCCGTCCTCCATAGACTGTATATAAAAGAGTTGTCCTCTCACAAACCGGCAACACTCTCTGAGGGGGAGGTGGGGAAGGGTGGAAGAATGCTCTTTCAACTGCAGTTCTGATTTGAAACACTAGGTGTCAATGTTACTTATTTCACCTTTAAAAAGGGCTAGATTTGAGGAAATAATTTACTGAATATTACAACTAAAGTGGTCATCTAATGTACAAAGTAAAGTGAAACTTGTGAAAAATAAATAATATTAATTTTTCATCATGTTTACTTTGGATGATCCTGTATTGTTTGCTTTGAACCCCTCTACCTTCTTGATAGGGAGAACTACTTGCTTTGAGCCAAATCACAAGTTTGATTTTTGATGTGCAGCACTTTGTAGATATTTTTTGTTTTTAAAATGTGATTTATAAAGAAAATAAAGTCTACCGGATTGTAGTTTTATCAGTGTTTCCTCTATTGCAGGACCTGTATAATTATATATTTTTACATAAAACCAAATCTAGTGAGCATGGTGCATCTGTAACTATGTCAGATTTAATTGCAAACCACCCAGTATTATCTTAAAAACCAAGATTTCAGGATGTTTTCAGATACAGTTTAAGGTTCACCAAAATCAGAATGTTTTCCTCAGATTCAGGAAGGTAAATTATATGGTAACACTATTCAAGCTTGCAAATAAGCCTGCAAATGATCCTGGCTGCTGGATCAAGTGTTGGCTGTTTGTACAAAGTTATTAAAACAGAAATATTTAGCTTGGTTGTACTTCACAACAACTTAACAAGTTACTGCTTTAATCATCTCTGTAAAAATATGGTTCTTTTGGCTAAAAATATGATCAAAATAATCTCTGTTTGGTTTGAATTTCCCACACATGTTTCAGAGGTTCTATAAAGAACTACTGAGACCTGAACAGACCACACAATTAGAAGGATTTTCATGGCCATTCAGTGTTTTCATAACTGTGTTTTTTAATGCCACAGCAAACATGTATGTTCCACATATGCAGCAGATGTCCATCCTGGGGTACTGGGATTTCTTTGTCCCTGGATTAGACTAGACTAACTACACTACATTTTTTGTTAGTCATTGCTTTTTTGCAGCTTCAACTGACATTAACAGTTCTTGTTTTTAGGCCAGCAGAGTTTTTGCTGCTCTGGGGCCAGTTTTTCTCTCTCAGAACCAGTTCTTTGGCTCTCTTTAGAGACTCGGCACTGGTTCTGGTTCTGAAGCAGTCCTAGATGTGCCTTTGCTGACTGGTTTACTTTGTTACCTGTGCCAAGTAGATTATGTAGACATACATAGATAGGTTTGACCAGAAATGGAGCTTAACTGATTTAGATATAATTGTGTTTTAAAGTCAATCTGGATCCAGGATTTTTATTTTCAGCCTTAGCAAATGTGTAGTCTCAGAGTACGTTAGTTGAACTTGTGAATCTGCTTAGAGGATTTAAAAAACGCACTCAAGCACTGGAGGACCTTAAAATTGCAAGAATCATAGGAGATTTTTACTAATTAAAGGTCAAAAATCAAAGTCAGAGAGGACAAGATGTCTTCATGTTTACCCCCCAGTAAGCTGCCTACCACACTTCCCATGATGCAACCTGGCATCTTTTTATAAACACCATATCCTATATGTAACTCCATCCACTCTTTGTGTTATATTTTGAGTTCTTGCCCTTTATGTTTGTATACAGAAAAGCATTGAATTCATAAGATCCACCATCACCATATTGCTTTCTTTTCCTAATGTCAAAGATGATCTCTTGCTACTGAAAGGATGTGATGCTCCACATATGGAAAAAGATGCAAGCTGGTGAGTCAGATGGGTAAACCTCAGTTTGTGTGTATCCATTCGTGTGTGTCTGTGTGTGTGCCAGTTTCTCCTCCTGACTGAAGGAGAAAAACAGCCAGAGAGAGTCTATCAGCGTGGCACCCTGCTCCAGAACATTCTTGATGAAGCAAAGGTTGTCTTCATTAGGTGCATTAATATTCATGACGAATGGTAATTTTGACACAGAAAAGGTCTCAGTAACCTTTTCTCGTGCATTTTTTCCCTTCTCAAGGAAATTACAGTCCGGCAATGACTTAATTAATGCTTGGTTTCCTCAGCAAGTCGTTTGAGGGCCTGTCACTTTGAGGTTGGGGTATCTGTCTCGCTCTGACAGCGATTGAGAGAGAGAGATAGAAGTAGAGGGAGAGGGAAGCAGCATTTCAGAGAGATAGAGAGGGACAGGAACAGTTGCTTTTGCTTATTTACCAGTGAATCCTTTTCTCTTGTTTCCTCTGTATGCCCAACCCCTCCTCTCCTCTTCCTCTCCCCTCCTTCACTCACTGCGTTGTAGTGTGTTGGTATATGGAGGATGTCACCCTCAAGGGCCTGCAGGCCTCACATTTCAGCTGGGAGATCATGAGATGTAACAGGACGTGACTTTTCACTTTCCTCTCTTTATCGTCTCAGGGATCTTTGTGCAACAGAGACACTGCAGTCCTCCAAACAATCCATGTCAAATGATGAGGTTGCTTGCACAGTACATACAATAACACAAGAACACAATTTATCTAAATTCACTGTTTTTTTTCTGTTTGCACAAAATTGCAATGAAATTTTTAGGCCAAAAAGATGTCCAAATATAATAAGAGGCCTCTAAATCTGTCCAGAAAAAAGAGCTATAAAAAAGTCATAAGAGTGTTAAAAATGTTACAACTTTTTTTTCTTTTTTTCTGCTTATATAAACAATATTAAAGTAAAATTGTGGTTTTTTTGTTTGTTTGTTTTTTTAATACTCAACATATCCACATTATTTGTCAGGATATTGCATCTTAAAAGCTTTATTGTGTTTTTACTGTATAGGAACATGTTTTTATGAGGCTGCAACCAATTGCTGTGTTATCCGTACTGGTTGCCATACAGACATAAATGTGAAGATCAAAACATATAGCAATGTAAAACACTCAATCCTTCCCATTTCCTCTAGGACAGTAATGTATTTGAACATAAGGCAACATTTCCTTTATCATGTCCCATAAAAATAGTAATTTGCTGGAGTCCCTTGTAGCACAATATGGTCGGCAGTGTGTTTTCCTGATAATGTAGAGATGACAGATAGGCCCATACTGTGGGGTTTCACTTCACTCTGGATACTAGTGTAATAAATTGCAGAGAGAAGGAGGAAGGAGAGGGAACGATGGAGCAGAAAGAGAGAAAGATAGGGTGACTCCTTCGACGTCGCTCTCTTCTCCGGCCAGTAGAAGGCTGCACTGTGGGCAGTGATTATACGCTATGAAAATGTAGGATTAATTAGGCCGGCAAGGGAAGGCAACCCTGTCTCATTACTGGCACACTATCCCCCCTCAAAGATATCACCGCTAACACAACCGTCGCACTAATGCCAGCAGACACAGTCCTTTCTTTTCTGCCCATCGCCCTTATTATCTTATTTAAGGCCACTTAAGGAGGGCCCCAAAGGTGGGCGACACCACAGAGTCTCTTCTCTGTATGCCACCTTAATCAGAGCATCTCCTTTGCACTCACCTAGAGTTAAAAAGCATGTGTTTCAGAGAGGAACCACTTTCTTTTTTTTCACTTCAGTGCTACATGTGTGATTGGGTGGAGCGAGGACAATGGTGGCACAGTTTCCACTTTGTCACAGGAATAATTAGTCTATGGAGACTTTGCCCTCACTGTGTTGATCCTCGGTTCTTTTCGCTTTATCCATTTTCATAGATAAAGTGTCACACGGTCGTAGCCCTCCCCTCCTTGCAACATCTGTGATTCTCGGCCATCTTACCGGCCTTTATGTTCCTTATTTGTCAAATAGATCTCATCAGGGACGAGGATTTCTCAGCAGAGACACCCAGACATTTAATTTATTCATTTATTTTATGGTCTGCTACCTTAAATAACCATTAAGGTTATGTTCTGTATTCTTTTATTTTCCCCTTTAGCAAAAAGTTCACGAGATGGTGTTTTGGGTTTATTTTTGTACTGCAGCTCCCAAAAATAATTAAATTTATCACTATTCCAAATTTAACATATTGATAAGTGATATTATTGTAAATAAAAATTAAAAATCTCAAATAGTATGTTGGTGTCAGATTATTAAATTATGCTTTTTGAATTGTTTCAAACTGACCGAAGATAGTTTGGTTAGTTATAACCATCATATATCACATTTTTTTACACTGTATGAGCAAAAGTGCATTTGATTTAATTTTCACCCAAATTCTAAAGGTGAAATCTTGATGTAATTTTGTACTAGCTGTCCTATTTTGACTTCTTTTTATTCTTCTTTTATTTATCAATTTTCTTAGTAAACATTTTTTAAGTGCAACTAAGTCCATATGACAACTGACTTTAACACCTTAATGCCTGAATTTATTTACAGTTATGTAAAAACCTAATTAATGCAGAAAACTCAGGAAAGAAATAACAAAACAAAGAAGACTGGAATAAAATACAGTACAATTCAGTGTTAAAGAAATTAATAACAATTAATAAATAAATAATAAGAAGAATGAAATCATATAAAATTAATATGTAAATAAGACTGAATAAAAGCAAACAAATAAATAAAAGAAATTTGTTTGATTAAAGAAAAAAAATACAAAAATGCAAATTTATGACAACAGGCGTTACGGGGTTAAAAGATCATCTGTTTCTGGTGGGTGAGAAAATAAATTTAAAATATAAAAACCCTAAGCATCATTATTTAAATGTAAGCGAAGGTAAGGAAGTAAAGAGATGGCTAAGAGTAGAAAAGCAAAATAAAAAAAACAAAAACAGTGTGGTGAGGGTGGCCTTTATGTACCATAAGGGTCTGCTTACAATTGTCACATGCTGTAACACCAACATAACAAAACCTAATTAGATTGTTGAGTCAATCAGCATCCCGCAGGTACGTAACACGGCTGTAGAGAACAACAAACCTGTCTAATTGCCCTGAACATGATTACACTTCTCACCAGGACTGAGTGCTTCAAACATGCTTGTTTTTGATTGCAAGTGGTTGCATGTGCTAATTGTAGCATGCAAACCTGTTAGAATGAATGTCAGCCCTTCGGAACTTTCCCCAAGTCTGTGTTTTGTGCTGGTCTAACTATGCTTCGAACCCGACCAAGCCTAACATAATTACTCGGGGCGCCTCTGTGATAGCACCTTCTGCCACTCCTCATTTACTAGACCTGCTGAAACTCCACTCAATTAAGTAATAAAACATCTTCTCTACTGTTACACTCTGTCACATGCACTTTCAAATAGCACACATCCATAACTGACAAGAGTTGCTCTTGCTTTAAATTGGCAAGAAAGACGTGTGGAGCAATGCCATTTAGTTAAAATATTGATGTGTTGTCATGGAACTGCTGACAACTTTTTTTCAAAAAAAGTGAAAACTTCCCTGAATTTTAGTATTAGAGATTGTTTTACTGCTTCTGAGTGAAAGCATTTTGTCTTCCCTTTTAGAATTGAAAGTTTATTCTTAAAGCACATGATTTGTTGTTAATCCAATACACTTTTAAACCTTCTTCCATTGATATATGAAGTATTTAATGTTTTTTTTAAAAGTCCATACGATGGTTTTAATGCTTTACAAGACACATCACTAGCAAAATCAGTCATAAATAGTTTGCTTGAGGATTGCTTCACTTAGCTGAGGAAGGTGAGGTCAGACAGCCTGCATGCCCATACTAGAAGACTGAAAGAACCAATCCCGACTGCATGCATGGTGGTGTTGTACAGCTATTTTGCATGCACTGTGAGGAACAGGTTAAATCAGAAGCTAGCAAAAGTTATTAGGAGACGTTTGTTTGTGTTGGCTATCTTGACTCTGGCTAAGGCAATGCTAGCTAATGCTAAGCTGCTAGCTGCTAACTGCTGCTGAATAAGCAGGGAACATATTCATAGACCCCCATTGACAGAAAGAGCATTGATCCATACTCCAGCCATTTTAGGGCCATGAGATGTTTTTTCATGGCAAACATGTAAAGTTTTGGTGGTTACATATTCATTTTAAAATGATTTCTAGCTAAAGTTGTGGGACTACAGTTAAAGTTCTGAAAGAGAACACAAGACGTCCAAAAGCATAGTTTCTTTATATTTCTCTGTTTCTTAGTAACTTATTGCAGTAATGCTCCTCCTTTGGAGTTTCAGTAAGCTGCCATGTGTGATTCTGTTGTACCATATTGAGAGAGGGGGGTGTGTTGGATCAAGGGATTTAAGATCTGATGCAAATATTGCCAGGTTCCCACATGCTGATTGGCAGTCCTGGCAGGTTGTGACCTGACTACTGTAGATAAAATACAGTCTGATGTAAATATTGAGCCGGCTTACTGTCAGGGTGCTGAAGTTGACCCTGTAGCTGTTAGCTGAACTATAGCTCCGCTTTAGGTGCTGCACTCACTTTTTCTCCTGTAGGTGCTCCCCAGAGCCTTCTGCCGCCGCCCTCACTCGCCTGATGACTGAAGCCACCCCTGAGGCAGCGGCCACACCTCTGCTGAACTTTGGTAACATGTCAGATGTGTTGCTATTAAACACTCAGGACCTGGTGGGAGCACACTTTGGGGAAAGATATTTAAAAACACAGATTTTACACCCAATCATGTGAAAAATAATATTTTAAAATTCATGATTACATGTTCTCTTTTAAATTGTTTTGATTTGAAGCTTAATCTGTATCTCCATACTAATACTGCTTCAGGTGCTTAAAACATTTAGATTTAGTACCATCAGGGAAACATGTGATCTGTACTACATTCATTCTGCTGCATGGCAAACTTACAGCCAGCCATAAAGAGCTATCTTCAGCATCAAGAAGAACACAGAGTCCTACAACAGATGGCATGGCCCCCACAGAGTCTTGATCAGAACATCACAGAGTCCATCTATAATTACATAAAGAGACGGGAGCAGATGAGACCGTCTAAATCAGCAGAAGAGCCGAGAGAATTTCTCCAAGTAGCTTGGAACAACTCACCTGCCAAGAACTTGGAGAAACTGTCAGCAAGTGACGCTGAGAAAGAGAGTTGTTGGTGTTTTGTAAGTAAAGGTGGTATTTATGTTTTTGACTGTGTAATGCAGTGTACCATGTGTCATAATCCTACTTTCACATTTTTCTGAAAGTTATTTGGCTGCAAATTCAGAAAATATATGAGATGTGATGATATGTAAGACGTGTAGGATTAGGTGTTGGAGATTACCCATAACCTCTTGTTTCCTTTTCTGAGTTGAGGCCCGGTATTGAATCCTCGAAGCACAATGCAACTGTTACATTGAGGTGTTCTTATTTCACTCATTGTTTCAGGACACAGAGGACCGTTTGGATGAGACCACATTGATGAGAGCATTATTGTTGCACTTGCAAGTGCTGCATGTCAACGGTGCTGCAAGAAATGAGAAGTTTTAATTTTCATAAACTGAAGCATCAAAGCCTTGCTGAGGGAGTCATTGAGACTAATAACATTAAGATCAAATCTTCAGTCTCACCTGAGCTCATAGTTTTCATTTTGAAATGATTATGTATGGTTATGTGTGGGTGGCAAATTACTATATATGTACAAAGGTCCTTTTTTTCATGTCTCGCAGAAAAGCAGTGATTTTGTTTTTTTAAGTTTATGTTTCTGTATATACATTGATAATGTATTTTAAGAGAAGACTGTGTGTTAATTTTATTGTGTGTGCTTTTAAATTGCATTGGTAAATGCTTGACAGAGCAAAAACGAAATTCTGCACCAGTGCATAAAACGGTGGTCAGTGGATGAAAACCAACATGCAAATGTTGTGCAACATGCATGCAATTTGTATGAAAGCTCTCCCCATTTTGTGCTTTCACTTGTTAAGTTTCCAGTTCTGGTTTCTGGAAATTTGCATGTCAAATTTCAACACTACTCTTCATATAGCAACAAATTTACTCTTTAAATTACTTCCAGTAAAGTAAACTGGTTTGAGTCTGAAATTTTGCTGTCATGAATGTTACTTTGACTGAGCTCATAGTTGTGTGTGTGTGTGTGTGTGTGTGTGTGTGTGGTAGTGACTGTGCACATGTTATCTGTCATCGAATGCTTATGCTGCCATGTTTCAACCAAATGAATGAGTGCCAGTTCATTCCTCTGTGCATCTGAATGTGTGGTGAGTGTTTGTCTGCGTTATGGGATCTGCTCCCTGATTACAGAGGGTAAGTCTCTGCCTTTGGGAGTGCAGCAAAGGGCTGGCTAAGCTCTTATTATAGTCAGTGGCCGTCAGGGTGGAGGGGCAAAGCCTCAGCAGTGTCGTGATCCGAACTCTGACTGCTGCATGTTTGTGTTGGATGTTGGTGTGTGACGCTTGATGCTGAACAGACCCCCAGACCTCAGCCAGCACAGTGAAAGAGAGACAGGCGGCTGAACCGGGGGAAACAAGAGCCAGGGCAAGGAGCTGGATTGGGGAAAGCTTTAAAACTGGGAAAATATACTGTCCACTGCACCACTGGATTAGCTCCTTTATAACAGTTATGTCATATCTACTTGATAGTGGTAATTGCAGACTGGTCAAGAACCTCAAGCATTTTATTTCTGCCAGTTTACAAAACAACTTTTAACTTTTAGATTATAACAACTGTTTAATATAATGTGGAATTGTGGTTGCTTGGCCTTGTATGTGTGTTTCAACAAGTGAAAGGAGAGACAGAAAGTGAAGAGAGCTGTGGTGGTTGTTCAAATGACAGAGTTAATTAGTTTGAGAAATTATTTATAAAGCACCACACGTTGGCATGACTATGTCAGAAGGAGCCACAATGCCAAATTTGTGTGACTATAGCTGAATCACACTTCACTGAAGTTCAGTACACTGTCTGTGTAGTAGGCTGACTCATTACAGTAGCAAGAAGAAACTTTATTTTCAAAAGTCAGACAACTTATTTTGCATAATCTTTGGGAAAGATTAAACTCAAGTGGAAACACAGACAATTGTGATCTTTTTTGTTCCTTAAAACATGTACCAGGTACTTTGGTTGAAAGATAGAAGTGATGGCAGCAAGCACTACATCAGAAAACACACCACACACTTATATTGAGCAGGTAGTCCAGAGACCTGTACAAACACGCCCAACACAAAACACACAGAAATAGCAATATCATGTAAATGTCTTTTACCTGTCTTTGTATGAAAATGGTGTCACTTTAAATGCAGTAAGTGGAGTGCTGCTGTTTTATTAAAACAAATGAATGAGTAAACATCCCAACGTTTCTGGCTGACCAGTGTGTACGAGGTGGCTATAAGCTCTCCATACAAAAAACTGGCAAATCACAGTGACAGTATCTGACTGAGAGTAACTTTTATTAAAAAGACCTTCCCTGAGAGGTTGTCTGAAACTTTTTTATACAACTTACAATGGTTCAAGATCCCTCTAATGTTATATAAGACTTAAAATCTTATATGACATATGTCACATTTTAGTAGCCCACCTCTCCCATAACATCAGGATTCAGACCCTCTGCGACCCTCTCATGGAGTCTAGGGGACATTTTAGGTACAGTTAATGAGCAGATCCTAAACATGCCATCAACATTAGCATGCCACAGAAGGGAACCTTTAGACCAGCTGGTAATCTGCGCACCATTATTATTCATCACAATTGCAGATATATGAAGAAAATGAAGTTCTTGTTGCTCCCATGATAACGAGCCACTAATGACAGTAAGTTTAAAAAAGCCCAAGGCGTCTTGACACGTTAAAGCTGGGCTAAAGAATGAGGCGGCGACAGCCTCACACAAGCACAAACCAACCCAGGAGAGGCAAGAGAAGTTGCTAAGGTGGTGGCCCAGAGAACAAGGGAGGAGAGAAAATGAAGATCTAAAGCCGTGGAAAGGAATAGTCATGGCATGACAAGGCTCCCATTACATTTCATGTCAGCTCATAAACTAATTGAGGCATTAACATAGCTTATAGCATGACTGTGAGTCATTGGAGATAATATATAATTTAGAGAATCTTGGGTCTTAGCCTTAAAAACGGTGATTCTAGTTTATGCAGCTCTTGTTGATGAGGGCCCTCAGCAGATGGAGGAATTTACTCATTTTCATTTGTGTGTGTGCGTGCGTGTTTATGTGCATTAACACAGCATCTCTGTCACACAAACACATACACACACTTGCATCAGGAGGCTAATTACTGTAGCTCATGCGTTACTGATACCATCTCTTATTTTTCTCCCCTTCCATGTCTAATGGTTGTGACAGTAAATGAAGAATGCCTTGGGGGGGGACATTTTCATTGTGACACATTTAAGAGAGCCAGCAAAACACGTGACTTCAGTATGTGTGAGCATGTGTATGTATGTGTGTGTGTGCGTGTGTGTGTGTGTGTGTGTGTGTGTGCGCTGCTTTGCATGCTTCTTTACAATTCTTCAAAGCGCTGTCACCAAGCGCACACACAATCCAGCGTGATAAGATCTGTTCAAAAACTCCATCAAGAATTACCGTTAATTGTCATCTGCCACAGCTGAGGCGATACGAGGGCAGCATGGTTGCATTTCGATCAAGACAAGTATAGAAAAATGGCTGATAGGCTGTGACGGCTCCAGGGTGCGCCTGGCGTCACGGGGGCATCTTTCTGCCCAGAATCAAGCTTTCATTGTTGGGGAAGGAGCTCTCAGGGCCTCCTTCTAATCTGACACCCATTCTCCTCTCTGTCTCACCTGCAGGTGGGAGCTCACACAGCTAAAGGCCTCTGCACAATCAGCGCCCTGTTTCTCTCCCCCTCCTCCTCTCTTTCTCTTCCCACCATCCATCTATCCCGCTCTCCTCGCAGGTGGTGTCCTCCACATGGGTTCACAATTAGCAGGTTTTTTTTGTTTGTTTTTTTTTTTAAATATGGTTGTGTTGTTAATTTGGCTAAATCACTTCAGTGCATTTTATTTTGTCCTTTCAAGTCTGTCTCACCCTCCTCTTTAGTCTATCCTTTCTTTTTTCCTTGCCCTCCTTCCGTTCTCTCCCTTCCCTCCCCTTCTGCTATACCTATCTATCTATAGTCCGGCAGATGCTGTCCCATTTGTACTCTCCCCCATGACATTCCTACAGGGGATTGCTTAAGGATTCAGGAGCCTCTGTGCTCATGGATCACACTGACACTTGGTCAGCATCAGCAGATTATGAACTATAGGCGCCTGACACCCCGCCATTGTTCCTCCATCTAAATATGAACAATAAGGATCATCTGACGCCCACGCTGACAGCTTATTCGCTCTTATCACTCCTGTGGAGTCACCCGGCATGATCTGAGCGCCTCCCCCTTCCTCATCCCCACATGTACACACCTCCCCTTGACCCTCCCCAGCCTCCCATGCTACAGACCGTTCTTAACCCAGACACAGGGCAGGGGTGCAAGAAGAGGAGAGAGGGAGGGGAAGGCTTCTTGCAAGACGAAAAAGGGTTTAAGCATCATGTGCAGGGAAACACTGGACTCTTTGGGACAGTTTGTTGCATCAAAGCAGCTTGGACAAGTTGCTGGACATCCTGGTAGTCAGTTTGATTCAGACCCAAGGTATTTTTTTTCCATTACCGCCCTAAAGTGGGAAAAAAAACGTTAGATAATGTCTTGTCAGCTTCATTTAACTTATTCATTTACATAATTTTTGCATTTCAGGTCTGCAATACATCCCAAAACAGGTTTGGGCAACTTGAGGCTAGAAATGAGGGGAAAAACATAATAGTAATTATGGTGTTATTTTAAACATATCAAAAGGTGATTTTAAACAGGATTTGGTATAAAAAAGGGCTGTACAGGAAAAGCTGAGTTTTTGAAGAGGAAACATGGGCAGAGGAATCAAGTTTTTTAAAAGAACAAGTTTGGAAGTGTAAGCTGGGTGTCTGTGATATCTGATCCTGCAGACTGTGCGGCATTAAAAACTGTTATTCATCCATAGCTGATATAACCACATGAGCAAGAGCTTATTGTGGGAAACTTTACAAAACTACAATAAGGTTGTTGTTGTTAGGCAAACACCATTTGCTTATGGTCAAAGGTAAAAAGAGCCATTCAGGCTATTATCAGCAACAAGTTGGTACAAGGTTGAATCAGTGCTTTTGGTTGCACCTGTGATGACAGGTGCTGAACTGAGCTGCCTGCAGTTCTGACCTTTCCCCAAAAGAGACCGGAGTGAATTCAAAACAGAAAATGTGACATGTTGTAAATATTCACACAGTGTATCACTTTTGCATTAGACTGTTATTTACATTTCTTTCAACTGCAGTGTCCTGCAGCAACACAACTAAATTGTTAGCTACTGTATGCTAAACAAGTCCTGGTTATCTCAGCCAGTTTGTAAGGTAAAAAGCCAGCTATGCTAACTGTCTTATTAGTCAACTTAACAAAAAGGGTATGTTGCTTGCTAACAGGCTAAACTCATAACGAGTAGAAACAAAGCCTTGTGGCCAAATTAACTCCAATCAGACCGTTAAGTTGCTGACAAGGGTTCTGCGGTTACTGAGGTGAAGTGCAATAAGATTTAGAAAATGATACAGCACAGTAGTTTTATTGACTAGAAAAGGCAGGATCTTATTGGCCTTGACAGGAGTGATAAAAAAAATCTTCTTCAGGTTTGTCTTGCAAGGGCGCAATCTCCCTACTGACGTGTTTTACAGACCAAAAGGGTCTGTAAAGTTTGTTTTGGGACATTGTGTGGCAGTATGGACTGTGTTACATGTAATTGTGGCAGAATTGGTAAAAACTTTACCATCTCAACTTCTTCTGATTAGGAGTTGTACACTATTTACCAGCTTGTTCTCATCTTAAGGGTAGCAGATATTCATGTTTTGTCAGTGTTTGTGGCACAAAGTATAAGCTATCTATTGGCATCAGAGCCAGGATGCCTCATGAACAATAAAGAAGGTGTGAACAAATGTTATAACATCCTCCTGTAGCGTTTTTTAATGAGCAAGCAAAAAGTCTCTATAAGAAAGTTGATGGGTTGGAGGGGATTTTAAGTAAGTAAGTAAACATTGTTTACCTTCTCCTTTTCATATATGTTGCCACTCTGTTGGCTGGGTTTTAGACATCAAGAGAATTTTGTTGGGGCTAAGAGAAGCTCATGGATTGCCTTTACTGTTTACTGTGTATTACTCTTGATCACCCGCAGATTGTTCTCTCACATTGTTACATGTCCATTCTCTTAAAATCTACACATTTATGCCCAATGTTGGCTCCAATATACAAAATGGTCCAAAATGGCAGAACTTCCATGAGACACTGGGCTAATATCAGCAGGGTTTGGTTAATGTATGGCTTCTACAACTATGACACTACCCTGTTACTGATCTGCACATCTCTGTCACAGTCACAACCACCACCAGCTCTTTAATGAGACCGGCTAAGTTTCCTGTTGGCAGCACACCTTCTACATAAAGAACAGTAAAAATGAGAAAGAGAGACACAAAGTAAGATGGCTGGGTGAAGAAGAGGAAGAAGGGAGTAACAGTATCAACAGAAGGAGGAGGAAAGCAGTGGAGAGTGGCGAGGCTTTCTGAACGGAGCAGAAATTAACAGGGCCCTAGGGACAGTCAGATCAGAGCCTGAGTCCCTGGAGAGCACTTACCACAGGGGCCCCCTATGCTTGTTACAGCAAGGCAGGGGCCACTAGGGGACTCCCAGGGCTGCACTCCACAAATGTGGGGCTGAATTAACTCTGCAAGATGGTTAAAAGGCAGAGGGTTAGGGTGGCTGAGAAGGAAGCATACCACAATTATGAGCTGATTTGAAAGCTTCTGCTATGAGCCAGAGAAATTATAACAAGCTCAGATATGTTTAAGAGCAGTTTGGAAATGAATCCTCACAACTGACATATTCCTTATTTCAGAGTACGTAGTACTCAAGGGTTAAAGTTTTCTTAGAGAGTTGAAATGTCAGCCAGACCAGCAGAGGTGTGAGTTCTTTTGAATGACACAGACACCAACCAGTACCATACATTTTTGACTGAACTTCTGTTGATGGAGTCAGGAGAAGTATCCCATCTAATCCAATATGAATAACACTAAGCCAACCACATTAGGTCCACCTAACCATAAGTGCCAAAAGTAACCCTGACTCAGCCCAAGCATGTCTGCTATCTGGGTTGTTGTACATGCGAAGACAGAAGCTGCAAGAAAGAAAATAAAGGGATAGGCAGGGCAGGAGTTAAATGAGAAAGGCTTGCTCCTAAATAAAACTGCTCATTTACAGAGATATCTAAAAGTCTTATTCTAGCTGTGTTGCAGTTTAAATTGCTATACTCATTTCTCACTGATGATGGTCCAACAGGACTGAAAGTTTCATAGATGAAAACAAAGTTGTGTTACGAGAGCAGGCTCTTTGATCATCTGAAACAACTGTGCAAACATTGTTTAAGTGCTTTCCTGATTCTCTTGGCTGCAGTTTAAACATTTTTATGCATCTTTTCAGCAGTGTCAGTATACAGAACACAATGGTTAGATGAATTTACAGGATGGTCCTGACTGTAACAGTTCTGGTTTCATCCAATAAAAAAATAAAACAGTTTTGTTTTGAGCTGTGATTAATCAACCAGCTTTTTTTTTAAAAAAAAAAAACACATGTACCTTTACTGAGGCCATATCTATAAGTCTTTTCTTTATCTTCTTTGGTATAGCCCTTTATTAAATATAAAAAAAATCTTAAATGTCATGAAACCCAAAGTCCATACTAAAGAAATTCCCTCCCACAGAAGTCTCCTGAACTGTCTGAAATGACTCCTCGGTAGTCTTTGGCTTTTCCTCCAGGATATAAAGGAAGAATCCCTATGAAACACTTTCACATAATGTCTGCCCTCTCCAGTGGATGAGGGCACAAACACACACTCATAGCAGTGAGTATTGAATACACTACTAGCATTTTAGATACAAACATGCATTGTCTACCAAGGATGAAACAATAACTTCTGTTCTGGTCTAAAATTCCCACAGACTTATAGCTGAGGATGACAGCTGTGATTTTGAATAGATTTAATTTCCAAAACTAGATAAATCTAAAACAAGGTTTTACTCTCTATCTAATATCAAAATTTCAAACACCAGCATTAGCTGCACTCTTTATGATGCTAAATGTGCATGCTAACATATTAAAACCAGCTGGGGACAATGCAGTGAACACCTCCTAAATATTAGCTACTAATTAAACTGGTAAATTTAGAATTATGATGTACTGTCATCAAGTAACAATTTAACGAGTACCTAGTTAATAAAAAACAACAATAATCTTTATCAATGAAACAAACAGACAAGAAAAAAGCTTTTTGGCTGAACTGTGATTAGTGCTAACTATGTTAGCATGCTAACACATAAACTTAAGCTTGAGAACAAATAAACATTCTCAAAACATATTAGTTTACTGATATTAGGTTACACTTGGTAGGGTTGTTTTTTTTTTTTTTTTAGGAATTTTTACACTTGTATGTGCTTTGTGCTAATTACAATGGAACAGTGTTAAACTAAGCCATGGGAAAACATAGTACGCAAGTTTTAAACACTTCAGCATACCAATGTCAGTGTAGATTTTGTATTATTATTTGCTTTCTTGTTTTAAAAGCACTCAGAACCAAAGCATGTGTCTATTTTCCTCATTGACTTTCCAGCAATTGCAACAGGCTGGAAGTAAAATGAAGTAGAGAAGTTAAGTGAACCGAAATAATGCAACCCCCCCCCCCAAAAAAAACATACAACTTTACTACAACTTATAATTTACTTGCTTTATTGTGGTGCATTATTTACATGTGTTTTCAGTCTTGGTACTAGCTGTTAATTTTTTTGTGCATCCTTTAAATATTTTCTGCTTTAGTGACCCAATTTCTACCAAATGAAAGAAAGTTTCTCCTCATTACGACATATTTTTTTGTAATAAACAAAAACTGTTTCTCTTTCTACCTCTTCATGTTGTTTGTTTTGCTAAAATGAATCAACCAACAAAATTAATCTCTATATGACTGTGTTTACAGGAAGCAGATGGCTGCATCAGCAATGTAGAAAGGTGTTATCACAGGCTGACAGTGAAGATCTGTGATCGAAATAGAGTAACGTGTTGGCGAAGTGTATAGATGCCAATTTCATATGAGTATATACACGTGAATGAAATTCTTTCAGGGCCAATGATTTAAAATGGATGATGTCAAATTGTTTAATTCAGGAGCACAAATTTAAGGCATTTCATTTTCTTACCCTCAGGAGGAGTAAATCATTTTAAATATTCTAAATCTAAATGGAGAAAAAGCTATGTTGGGCCTTTTTTGAAAGCTTTTTGACTTAATTCATAGTCAAGCATCTCTTCCATGATGTGCATGGTGTTGAAAAAGTGATGATCTTGTAAGGGCAGAGGGAATTCGACCTCCCACTGATCCACTTTTTGCCTCATCATTTACTTTCCATTCTGCTGGAGAAACTCTGTCGTTGACTTTTGTTTCATATTTTGAAGTGCTATTCCTCAGTGTTGTGTGCCTAATTAAAAAGCACTTACAGCTGTTTCTGGTTTAAGGTTGAATCATTGCTGTTTCATTATGAGGAGTTAATCAGATTCTTTTTCCATCACTGCTCCACCTTAATAAAGAGCTGCAGACTGTCAATGAGAATGCAGGCCTGCCTTTAGTGTTTCTAGTTTATTCTTTTATTTGGGTTTGGGGTAAGCTTCTCAATGGAGGAATGAAGAATGCTTGCCATCTTGGAGGGGGTGTCTGGGATAGAGTGGGTTGTCAATTTCTGTCAGGCACTGAGGTGTGTATGGCAGTGAGACGAAGAGGGGGGGTGTTGCAAGGCAGGGATTAAGATGATCAAAGACACAAATGCTGAGACACATAGGAAAAGTAAAAGAAAGGGAGAAGAGCTGTGCATGGCTAGCCCCCCCGATTCCCCTCCCCATTTTCCCATAATAACTCCCATGGAAGAGATGAACCGTATCTGAACTGTGGCTTCCCCTGCACTCCACCTCTGCTTCAAACAGCTATCGATTTACTGCAACAAAAATGACAAAAACAAACACTGGATTCTGATTGTACGTGCAACTAGGTGGCCTGGTGTTAACACGGATGTACATACTAACCAGAACCTCAGGTTCTTTAATGCAGGGCACATGTAGAGGGAGACAGACAGGAAATAAACAAACAATTCTGGTCTAATAGAATTGTACCTAAAGCCCCGAGGACACCCACACACACACACACACACATACACACAAACAGAGCATATCAACCAGCATGTTAATACTGCCAAAGGGAAGCCAGACCTAATAGTGGAGACATTAAGAAAATGATCCCCAGGCTGATATGTTTTCTATAGATGGCGACTAAACAGAATTGCCATATTTATCATACTCATGAAAACAGAAGCAGAAAGAGACCATATCCCACTCCTGTCTCTCTCTGCTGTCCCCAGGAGAGTGATGAGAGTTGCCCCTGGGAGAGGGTGAAAGTTTGGGTTTTCATACTGCATATGAAAGTGCATGTGTGTGTATTTCTGTGTGCATATAACCAAGCATGCAGTGTTAAAAACGTTACAACAGCTGAGCTGGTGGAGGAAGCATTATTAGTACTATTTAGATGCTGGTAAGTGTCAGCTCAACAATGGGAAATATTAAAAATAGATTTCCTGCTGTCAGAGTAAAAGAAGAGCAGGTTAAATGCTAACATGTCTGGCTATAAAACAAAACCTTAAGAATAGTTGTCTCCAAAGATTAAAAATTTACATTTTTTTTCTTTGATCAAAAAGAGAATTTAAATATTGTTTTAGTTTAGTCAGTAGTGGGATGAATTTGTTTAACAAGTAGCAGGTAAGAGAAGCTATGGCTTTTGTTTAGAGTTCTATCAACATTATGATCCTTTAGGCTCCAGTTTAGCTCTCCACCAACTCTTCAGGGAAAGTTGACTACTGTATTTACCAGCTGGTTGCTTCTTTGCCCGAGCATTGGTGCTAAACAAATGGTATATTGAAGGCTTAAAGTGTCATATTATTCAGATCCTCTTCTTGTTATGGACGGATTTGTCCCTTAAAGAGCAATAGCACATAATTAAGCCTGTAAAGTGCAGAATTTTGGCCTTTTTACTCTGGCTAAAATCCAACTAACCCCTGGCTTCTAAGGTCAATTAGTGTTGTGTCAAATGACCCCTCCAGTAGTCATAAGTACTTATCTTCTCAAGCTCAGATTCAATGCAAACACAACATCCTGCTGTACAAGTTCATTTTCACTGAGAGTACTGTGCACAGATGCCTGCAGATACTTACATTTACCAACTGTATGTCTGTATACTGCTAATGTTTCACATGAAGGATCTGAAAGTGACAGCAACAACTCACTGACAAAAAGAGAGTAGACTGATTGATTTTTCCTGCCTGCAAGACAGCTAGAAACTCACTCTCTGTCCTGCTGTGTGGGGCTGACACCTGTGGCCCAGTCAGATTAAGCTATGCTAATTATCTCAGAGAGTTGTACTTATCAGAAACTGTTGTCCAGCACAGCCTGTAGAGTACAGTGTAAAGTCACCCATTCATGTTGCTGTACCTTACAATTTGTTCTCTGAAAGGTATTGGTACTTTCTGAATGACTTTTTAATATACTGAGGATACACACACTTCTGTTGGCAGTGGGAAAAGAATGAATCATTTACAGTCCTGTGTAGCTTAATAAATACTATATTTCATTTTATAAATGATTTGTATTAAAAATAAGCATCTGCTCCTAATAACTACAATAGTACATGAAAATATATATAAACTGTGCTTTCCTCTGGCAAAACAGCAAAGCAGCCTATTAAATAAAATTTGACATTCTAAACACCATTTTTCATTTTTTACTTTCACTTCTTTGCCCTGCTCTTTTCATTCCTTCCTCTCCTCTCCTCCCCTCACGGCCTTTTCCGGCTCTCCAATTAAGCTTCGGCGGCAGGTTTCCATCAGCCGTCTGGTCGTCAGCAGCAGGACTCTTCGGAGCAGAGGCCTGTCAGGAAATGAACTCATCACTGCATGACAGCTGCTAATTTCTCTCTTCCATGTCACATGAGTGGCCGGCTGCAGTTAATGATGAGCCATCCAGCCCTGATTACAGAAATACACAGGGAGGGTGGGGGGGGATGCACACAATACAGTACACAATCACTCAGAAAGATGTGCAGAATAATTTTGCAAGCATGAGCTGTATGAGCATGAGAATATTCAGCATGAAACAAAAAATCAAATAAAAATACACGCAATGAAATGGGGATTTTATAATGTGCATTAGCAAAGCCTAACTGGGGTCATGCACTTTGTTATGTGGAACACAAACCTCATTTACCAGAAATACCAAGTTAAATAGTCATTCTGCAGAGACGTAATGTGCTCAGCTGTAGTTGAAAGCAAATGTGGCTTATTTTCACGGTTTTCTTGGTCCAAAACAGCTTGAAAGCAAAATAATTCGGTCTGCTCTGCAGTTCATCATATTTGTATGGTGATTAGCACTTGTTGCGTCACATCAAGAAGGTTGCAGTGTCAAACCCTCTGGTTTCCACAGTTTACAGTTTATTTCTGACTATTTCTAAACCACTCATGAGAGTGTATAATTATCTGTGTGTGTTAGCCCTGACTAATACAGACCAGGTTGGACCTGGAGTCTCAGTCAGGATAACCACCAGGATACCATGATCCTCGGGATAAAAGTTTACAATCACCTGAAAAAGAAAGTACACCCTTTTGTAATTTTAAGCTTTTATGTATCTGGGAATCAGAAACTAATTAAATAATTGAAACTAAATCTTTTGGCCTTTAACAGGCCTTAAGATGAGATCAATGCATTCTCAATAAACATGATAGATTGGACTGGGTTTAAAAACAGAAGGAGTCAGTTAAAAACTAAATACACCAAGCAGTAAGGTGTTTTTGGTATGGAGTTATTAGCCCTTTACATTATTGTGAATTAACTTTGAAGCCCCAACCTCTCTTTTTTTTTAAAAAAAAAAGTAGCTTTAGTTCATTTTCATTGAGGTTTTAAGGTGCCACTGCAGCACTTCATTTGACTTTGATTGGACCATTGCAGCATCTTGATATTTATTTTTTTCCAGCCATTCTGTTGTAGATTTAGGATCATCATAATTTTTTCAACATTTGCTGTTAGATGAACTCTTTGACCTCTCCATCACCACACTTTATAGCTGATATGAGATGTTTGTGCTGTTAGTTTGTGTTTAGTTTTCTCAGAAATATCTACTATATGTACTCTGGTATGTTCAGATGCAAATCTAAGACAGGCTGCCATGTTGTTTTTATACATTTTTTTCTCCTGGCAACCCTCCCAAACAAGCCATACTTGTTCAGTCTTCATTTGATTGTACTGTCTTGAATTTTAACATTTAACATGCTGACTGAAGCCTGTACAGTCTGAGATGAGGCTCTTGGATTTTTACACTTTATCTGATCATTGTACATTGGGGCCACCTTTCAAAAGACTGACAACTGGCTGGACTATATTTTCACTTATGACAAATATTTCACACTTTATTGGAAATGATATCATAACCATTTACAGACCAAATCATTCCTCACATGTTTCTTCAGTGGTATTGTTAACACACTAAGGAAGTGTAGAGCTGAAAGTTTATTGTTAGAACGTGCAACAAAGTAAGCAGAGTATATTGCTGCTACTGTATGTAGAAATATTTACTCACAATGTTGCTGTCACTGTGATGTTGCATGAAACTATGGTATGTGTTTCTTGTGGGTTTGTTACTGATTATGTACCATTTCAGTAATTGTGTACGTGTGTGTTCATATTGTGTTTTTATAATGTTTTATTAGTTACCAGGTAACCTTGTAAGATCTGGCCAGGGACTACGGGTGAAAATTAGCCTTTTGGCTAACCCTGACATATTTACACAGATTTTTATCTTTTTTTCTTAATATGTGCTGTCCCTGTTAAATAAAATAAAAAAAAACAAAGCAAAACAATAAATGTTATGGAGGTGCCAATAAAATTGCAGATACAAAGACGAAGTGCTGTCTGATGAAAGGGTGCAACATCAACATGACAAACATGTCTGAGGTATAACAGCAGAATCTCCCCATGTCTCAGTTTAAAGTACAACCTAATCACATTTTGTAAATGAGACATTTCTCTGAGCCACTGCATTCAGGCTCCTTATTTAAAGACATTAATACAGTGAATGTTTCACATTTTTACAATTAAACTATCACATTAAAAAATGATAATCTTTTTATTTGGGTGGCAACTCTAACTTCCTTATACCTGACCATCGAACTTAAATCATTAAACTTAATGTTTCAATACCCGTTGAAGCAGAAACTTAGTTTTTCACGTGCTGCTTCTACATATTGACGTAGTTGTTAAGTGTTAAGTGTTAATGACAGTAGAATATTAGATTTATTATTCATCCATGGTTGTAAGATGGTTTTTAATTACACCCCAATATGTAACAACTTAGACTTTTGTCATGACTAAAGATTTTGGATTTACTTAGTTCATCAAAAAATGCACAATAAAAGTTTTGTAACCTAATAATTTCTCATCTGTAGTATCTATTAAATTAAGGCATCAGCTATTATTTGTTGCATTCTTTCCACTAGTGGATGCTGTTAAACTCTGGCTCTGAAAGATGCTCATACAGATAACATGACGTCTTCTAAAAGATCTTTCCTGAATGGGGGGGAAAAAAGAAGAAGAAACTTTGAGTTTATTAATGCAGCATAAAGCTGGGAGTGGACACAATGACAGGCAGACAGGTGTTATGTGAAATTACAGGCTCCCTTCTCTCTGTGTGGTTGTGGATTTCACTGCTCTTTCACTTTTTCTGTCCGTACCACTCTCAGCACCCATCTGTAATGCTCCCATTTCTCCTGCCCACTCCTCCACCACTTTCTCTCTCAGCCCACCTTCTTGCACGGTGGGCGCGCTGTGTGTGTGTTAAAGGGATGATCTTTCGATGCCCTCAGTGTGTATGAGTGGTTTCTCTCTGTACTTTCAGTTGTTGGCCATTGTGTTTGCAGCCGTCATACTGCTCTCCCACTCACTCCATCAGAAACCAGGCCTGTGTAGGGGCCTAAATGAATATTGATTCTCCCCTCCAGTGCTGAATTCTGCTGGGGGAAAAAAAGGGATGAGTGTGTTGAAGGCATTGAATGAGCCTGATGGGAAGAGAGAGACGAGAGGCTGATGATTAGGATGATGGTGATCATGACAACGATAATGATAATGGCGATGATAATGACTGTGTTAGTGATCAGAAAGCATGATGGGAGCCATCAGTTGATGCATGTATGTGCATGTTGCTTGCACTGTACATGCAATCATGATATTGATGCTAAAATGTGGTCTTGACAAAACATGCAGCAGCTGTTATTGAACAAAGAGAAAAAAAACATAGGCAGTTGATTAAAAATTAGGCTCAATCTTTATTGTCAGAAATGAAATTGCATTAATATTTAGAGCTTTTCCAAAAACTAAAGGATTGACAAAAACAAAACTAGAATGAAAAATTAACAGTGGTACTTCGTTACACATAAACATATATTATGTAAGATCAGAATTTTTAAAAAAATGGTACAAATGCTAGAAAAAGGAAATAAAGGACAAACTTGCTGTACTACTGAAGGACTCTAAACTAAACTTATGATGGCAATAAAAAGACTTTTCATGAAGAAAAGAAAAAGCTAGAAAACTGAATCCATATGAACAATTTAACTCTCAGTATGTTTGATTAATTTTTAGAAAATATTTGAGGAGGAAGCAAACATATTGATTTCCTGTAGTTGCATGTCATAGATCTTTTTTTTTTTTTTATAGAATTGGTGCCCGTTTGCTTTGCAAGTTATTACACTTTGCACCAAACCTCTTTCCCTCACTGTTTCTGTAAAGAAATAATGTTGAACCTGAGTTTGACATACCTCAAATGAAGATTTTAGAAAACAGAAGTAATGTACACACATAGTCAAACAGGGTAAAATTAATGGGGACACTCAGAAAAACTAATATTTTATGTAAATTGGGCTTTAACAGAGCTGAACAGGGGAAATGAAATGATAAAAATAACTCTATTCCTCTAACCTTCCAGGACAATGTTATGAGAATCTTCATCTAGATAGACGACCATTTCCTCCCCGGTTTGCTGCGCTACCTGCTGCGCCTCCCCATCGCCTGCCCCGGTCTCTCCATACACCCCCTCCTCCACCTGTAAGGTGCAGTCATCCAGCCCTGTCACGATGTAGTGGGTGCCCTCATCGTTGACGATGACCTGTGTTAGGCCTTCCTTCATCATCTGGGAGGCGGCGAGCTGCAGCACCTCCTGCATGTTTTCGTGGCCGGACTCCTGGATGACCTGCACCTCCTCTTCCTCTTGTTTCACCTGCTCCTGCACTGCAGCATGAGTAGCCTCAGCCACCTCAGGGGTCACCACCTCATGAATGACGGTGGCTTCTCCTTGGATTTCCTCCTGTTGGCCCATTTCACTGACGGCACTGAGCAAAGCATCCAGGGCGGTGGACGACTCAGAAACAATTGGACTTTGTCCTGCAGCAGCTGTGACTGCCATCCCTCCTCTGGCCACAGCCTGCAGCTCCTTTCTGGCGTCCCCGGACTCCAAGACCACGTACTGGGTGCTGCCCCCTGCTAGGTGGGCCCCTGCAGCTGCCACCTCCCTGCCTGAGGCAATGACTTGTCCATCTTCAGTGATGTGGAGTACCTCGGCAACCTGGCCGGCCATGGCCAGCGTCTGTAGGGTGGCAGCAGCCGACTCCTCCAGGGCCTGGTCGATGGCCACCTCCTCGTCTCCATAGCCCTGGATGATGATGACCTGCTGGACAGATTCTTCCTGGCTGGATGCATCAGAGGAGCCCTTCCTGTGTGTAGGAGAGCCCAGAGCCTCTGCTTCCACGAATGCAGCCCCCTGGCCTTTCAGACGACACTCAAAGGACTTGTGTACGATACCTGGGGAAAAACAAGGAGACATTCATATTCCATTTTTGGAGTATGATTCGTTTGCTCAAATCAAAACGGATAAGAAAAAGTGTGACTACAAACTTCCTGTCATCATAGAAAGCAAAAACAAAGGAGCTGAAGTAAGAGATGGGAGGGGTTTGCTGGAGTCCAAACACTGAATAAAGAAGGTCAGCAATTTATCAGCATGATGAACAAAGTCACATCCAAAAACACAGAATTAATAAAGAAAAAGGACCCAATGCACTATGTTCTACGTTCCTTTTAGTTACAGCTGTTAAACTCGCAATGTGCGAGCAATCATGAGAAAAAAAACACACAATACACTGAAAACTAAATTGACATAAAAGGTGATGTAACATTTCACATATTTGTGTCACTTAATGCATGAAAGGAGACAGAATATGGAGATAGTCTGCTGGCAGAAGAGAGTGGCGAGATACAGCTGGTGTTAATTGAGCCACAATGTACCCTCTCAGATCACAGGCTGCCATGGCGTTTCCACGGTGATAGGAACAGTGCTAGAAATGCCATTGTTTAAACTGCTCCTGGCTCACATACTTGTAGACTAATCTATGAAGGAAAATGGGAATTTAAGGCAGAAAAGAAGATACGCTGTTCCAGGCTGAACATGGTGTACATGTTATTGGCAACAGAATTGAATATTGACCCTGAATTTGTAGCCTCAGAGGCTCATTTAAACCTGTTAAATCTCAAAAACTCACTTCATAAACTTTCATTTTCCCAAGATAACAAGATTTTTTTTCCCCCTGTTTTTTTAAGTTTTTGAAAAGCTGACATTTCTGGAGGTACAAGGTTTGCTCCCAAGGGAAGTGATGAGATCACGGAGTACGTACAGGAACAAACTCATCAATCATTGATACAACTATCTTCCCCTGACATTTAATGTCCTGCACTCACAAGGTTGACAGTATGATCAGAAAGTTGGAGTTGTGCTGCAAAGTATATCTGACCCCTGTGTCCTGCCCACTACCCTCCCTTGTGTATACAGACATGTAGAAAAGTAACTCTGTCCTTACTGGACAAGCAAGCAGTGACCACTGGCTCTTTGTTGGCAGTAAAAATGTAGCCCTGCATGATTAAAGTCCTGAAATGATTGTTGCATTCTACAAAACATTATGAAATGCTGCAAGAATTAGAGAACAGCGAGACAGTCCAAGATCATCTTGTAATGGCAGTAAACCGAGTTAAAGATGTTAAATGCAGCTTCCCGCTTCAGCTCAGAACTCAATTTTAAAGTTTAGTCATAAATAAACTAAAAAATACAACATATTGTGGACTTCTCAAGTGACACAATCATCCATCCGTGCCGTCAGTGGGATTCAATCTTCCCACTAAAAAAGGAACATGCTCCACCATTTTTCAAATACACAACTTATGTTTATATTATTAACATGACTCCCTATCCAAAAAGTGAGGACAATATGTTTTTATCTTCATGTTTGGTTATTTTAAAGACATCAACACACATACACACCATCACCTGTCTACAGCTGTCAGGACAAAATGAACAAATAGATTTTCTTTAAGTTAAGCTGTTCCAACTTCTGTGCTCACAAGATTGTTTTCTTTCAATATGCCGTCGCACCTGCTTAGAGCACTAACTACTATCAACATGGAAATCAGTGCACTGCGTTGTCATATAAAAAAAAAAATAGAAGATATGTGGGTTGCGTTGTACACATTGAATTCTGTACTTTCCAACAATTATACTATGTCGTTTTGCCCAAAAAATGCTCATACTATTCGTTTGTGCTTCGTATTAAATCTGGGTGCAGTCAGCGCGTGAATCGGAGTGTTTGTCCACTCAGGTGCAGCCTGTGCTGGTTTCTGGCTTCAGGGAAGGCGAGCACCTGCCAGTCGCCGGTGCTGACGCTGCCTTGTGGTACAGCCTTGCAGCTAAAATGGCCCCTGTGGACTCACTCTGTAAGTGTTACTCTGCGTCTGTGCATTTACAGTCCTGCATCCCTCAAACGGCTCACATAGCCTAGAAAAGGAAATGATAAACATCTGCTTAAGGACAAAAAACAAAAACAGCACAATCATTTTAATGCTACAGCACACAGCCAGGATTGTGCTGTAAATATAAAATCAGACTATTTGGACAGGTAGTGACAAACGTCATAGTAATAGTGTGGAGGGGTTGGCATTTTAAGAAGCGGAGGTTACGTATTTACTACAAGGCGATGCTAACTGCCTACTGAGCTGAGAGTTCAGCTGTGCTCTTTCTACCGCATTATCATAAAACTTGTTTGAGAGTGTGCTATTCTCAGACAGCCTATTTGCATGTTAAAACCTCGGCTGCATGTGTGTGTTCAGCCTACAAGTGTTAATGCATGTGTGTATTTTTGGTGATTCCGGTTTTACTGTTGTGTGTCTGAACAATACGCGCTCCGATAGCGCATTCGTCTCTGTATGTGCTTGCTTATGTGAGCGATTCAGAGTATGTGTTGTTCTGCTGTGGGGGTGGTAAGGCTATGCGTTGCTAGTGTGTGTCACATTAGCCATGGGGTGCTGTTGGTGGGGCCCGGCGGCAGCCCGCTGAGGTTTATGGAGTGTCACTCAGTTGCCGCAGCCGTGAATCAAGTTAATGTTGCAGATCCCATCTCTTCAGCTGTCCTGCGCTCCCAGTGGAAGAACAACATTTGAACAGCGTGATTTGGCCCCGGCGAGAGGCTGATGCCTGTTTAATATGTGTTTTGAGTGCTCTGACTGACTGATTCCTTTAACAGGAAGTAGGAGAGAGAATGAGAGAGACATGGAGAGGCAGGCTGCTTTATTGGCTGTGATCTGAAACAAGATGGAGGCTCCCTGAGAGGAATAAAACAACAAGAGGGAGACAAGAAAGCACAGACAAGCATTTTGATTTACAAATGACAAGAGGAACATCTTAAAGAAAGTTTTGCTGTAAAACAGAATCAGTGACAGATAATCAATTTGTACAGAACCGAGTCTGTGGAGCAAATTCTTGTTTTTGTATCAAGTTGAATACAAATTTCCTGCAGAGTCGATTAAGAATGATTTTAGTTTACATGGACAAAGAAAACACAGATCCATGACTGATCAGGATCAGGACTTTCTCTGAAGGTCACAGTCAAGTAAAACAGAGCGTACACTTTGTTGGCTTTTTTCCCCCCAAGAAACCTTTCCAAACAAGCCAAACCTGTTCAGTCTTTTCCAATTACACTGTCATGAACTTTATCATTTAACATTTTAACTGAGGCCTGCAGAGTCTGAGATGCAGCTTTTGGGTTTTCGTGCAGTTTCTCTGAGCGTTGTGTGTTCGGATGTCGGAATACTTTGGTTGGGAAGTCTACTTCTGGGAGGATTGGCAGCTGTGAATTATCTCTCAACTTTGACCATTCTTTACTGTCTAACTTTTGGATTTTAATGATTAAAAACTGACTTTAAATGGTCTTTTTAACCCTTCCCGAATTGATGGGCAGCAACAGTTGCTTCTCTGAAATCATTGCTGATGTTGGTCTAAAACCCCTAAATCCTCCAGATCGTCTCATTGCCAAAATTGTCTTCTTTTAAAGAGGTGTTTAGATTTCCTGAATGCTGGTCCAAACACATTCTTAGTTACTTACCATCTAAATTCCTTCAGAAGCAGTAAAGGTGCTGCTACACTGTTTCTGCGTTCTGCCTTAGTTTGAATAAAATAATTAATGAGAGTGTAATATTATCATGCATCACTGTTCAGCTGAGGTTGTTTTTACCTAAATATGTAAACTTTTAACTGATAGGATGTTCTGTCTTTCTTCCTTTAAACTGCTTATTCTTTACTGTCTTGTTAACGTGTTGAATTGGATGTTATGAAGACTGCCTGAGCCATATGGGGTGATGACAGTGAGTGCTTTCTCCAAACAGGACAACTTAGAGTGAATTAAATGCTCCTGCAGTAAAACTAAACCTCATTCTTCTGGGGACTTCTCTGGAACCCCTTTAAGGACCCTTAAGTGATCCCTGGACCGCAGTTTGACAACCATTTGTGTGTCATGCTTTAGACTAGTTGGTGTGTTAGCGTCAGGTCAGTGCAGCGGCCTCTCTGCTCAGTGTATGGTGCAGATGCAATTATTGATCAACGGATCAATGAGCTGGCCGGTGTCGGGGGGCCCGGGGCCTCTAAGTGGCAATACTTCAGCTCGGAGAGGCCGTCAGGGGAGTGGTCAGACAGCACTTACCAGCAGTTAGAGAAATTAACCTTAACACCGAGACACCACTGCGCACACAATCAATTACAGTCGCTGTAACACAGGTCATCTCGATGCAAATGTAAGCTCACCAGCACGTGTTGGTGTAATCAGGAGAGTGCACATCAGCCGTCATGTTAAGTCTTGTTTAAGTTGTGTTTGTAATCCCTAAACTTGAAATTAGCCACAACTTTAACCTCAATGTGCCCCACAATAAATGCTAACTGGTTCTTGGACGAATAGAAGTAGAGAAACATGCATGCAATTATTCACACTGAAAGACAAAGAGATCAACCTGAATAGACACTGCACCAAGCAAAGTCAATTAAACTGTATCAACTATAACACAAGAGAGATGAGGGGAAAAAAGATGCTTTCCAAATCAATTACGAGGTCAATGGCAAGACCATGAAAAAGTCTGAGCTTATGATCAATTCTGCACAAAGGCCCTTACAATCCTTTTACCAGCTGATTCCCTTCAATTATAGATATGAAGACAGAACCTCAAACAGAGCACGATGGAGGCCCCTAAACCTGACACGCATATGGTTTTATTTGTGGGGAGATTTTTTCTTCTTTTTTCTGAAGAAGAGGGTGTGTGTGTATATGTCAGAGGCGTTTGAAGGTGACACTGCTAAGTAGATAAAGTGTCAGTTCTGGGTATATTCAGGTCACCAGGGAAGGGCTGCATAACAGGGTGTTCAGTGTGTTTCTGTGCGTGCATGTGCATGCAGGTGTGTGTGTTTTATTATGTCAATTCATGTCCAGCAGTTTATCATTTTCCTTTGTTTTTCTGTTTCAGGTGTAAAAGCCCCTTTTAAATATAATGTGACACTTGAAAAAGCTTTATTTCTATCATTCCTGCCCAAACTTTTCACTCCTGAATTGACCATTTAATGTAAATTTCCTTATATATAAAAACTAACAAATAACCACATGTATCTGTGTGTGTTCTTTTACTTTTATGAGTGTTTGAGGATTTTTTCTGGTTGAGCTGTTACATGATGACCTTCCCTGCCTCTCTTTCCTCCCCTGTACCACCTCAAGCAAAGCTGAATGTGCTACCTGTGTGTGTGTATCGGCACACAAACTAGCAGGTCACCTGAGGTCCAGCTAGTGATGGCTCTACTTTGTCTGCTAGGGACAGCCGCTACTGTCACCTTTACAAACGCCATGAATCAACGCCACTGAGGACAGGCCGGCCAACCAAAAAACAACCAATTATACAGCAGCCAGATTGACACCAGGTGGACAGGGCAGAGAGAGAGAGAGAGATGGAGATGGACTGAACACACCCCAAGGACAAATAAACAGAAAAGAATGAGGGCACAGACTGACAGAGGGCCCTCTGGACTGTAACACCAATATAGTAACTCTCAAAAAATATTAAGAATATTTTATATAATTTGACTTATTTTGCTATACAGACATGGACACAGCTGTTGGAAAAACCCACATTGGTCCCTGAAATAACTTGAAAACTGACAAAAGTAATGACAAATAAAAATTTAATGGAAATTAGTCAATGAAAATCACACTTCGCTTTCAATTGTTGTTCAGCAGAATCAGTTAAAAAAAAAAAAAAAAAAAGAAAAACTAATGAATGCTGTTCACTGGCGTTCTTCTAAGCATTTATGTACAATAAGTTTTTCACATTTCATACTGCCCTTGGAATAAATATGTTAGTGTACACTGTATGATCTCATGATTTTCCTTTAAGGGGCAAAAGTTATTGTTATTTGCATAAATATAGCCAAAATAGTACCATAAACTAACGGCATTGTATAAAAAGTACAGCTGTTGGTATCGCCCATCCCTACTCTCACGTGTATCTCTTTACTCTTGTATTAGTATCTGTCTATTTAGCTCTTAGTGCCCGCACACACTAAAGGATTCTGGGTAATTTTAAAATTCAGATCAAGGGTGTCACACCCCGGTCCTCAGGGGCCGCTATCCTGCAGGTATTTGTTTTTTGACTCCAACACACCTGATTCAAATCAAATGGATCCAACTGCTTCTTTTCAACTTCTCCGCAAGGACCCATTAATTTCAGTCAGGTGTGTTGGAGCAGGGAAACAACAAATACACCTAGAGGATAGTGTCCCTCGAGGACCATAGTTTGACACCTGAAATGTAAATGGACAGAAGAGTATTTTCTGCATTAAGCTAAGCTCCCTGAAAACGGAACAAATTACATGCGTAACCGAGGCAGGAGATGGACGGAACTGTCCGTCCGTCTGCGTATCCGTCTTCTGCGACGAGCATAAATGGGCCTTAACCATGTGTATGATCTCACGACTAATCACTACAACTTTAAGCATCAGGGGTCTTTACGTTGGATGTAATGAGTGCTAAGCTCCACTACTAAACACACTGATGTGCTGCACGGTGTGAGAACAAATCTGGACTGTGCTGAGGTGGATGCAGCACAAAGTTTGGTGTGTTGTCTCTGCACATAATTTCCACTTGAGAGCAACACTCTGTGAGGACATGTTCATGCATATAATAGGAGGGATTCTGGCAGATCAACAATCACCCAACACAGATAAATTGTGAGATATATTATAGAGAGTGATGGCTGTCTGAAGTTAATTCACATTTTTATGAGTCTCTATGTGACACTCCCCAACAGACTTCTTTATGAGTCTAAACTCTCCGAACCTCTTGTCTTGCAACAGGAATATTATGAACCTACTTCCTTACAGCTGCTGCTCTTCTCCTCCTACTCAGTAAAATTAATGTGAGTGCTGTCCTTCGACAGCTTGACAGATCTATTCTGCATCTAAGTCTGCAGCTGGAAAAAGAAGCTACTTCCTGGATATTTGTTCAGTCTCCTTGCAACTGCCACTAAATATGTATCAGTTTTCATATGTACAACCTTGTTTCTCACTCTGTGCTCACCCTACACAGAAGCACCTTAAAAAGACGTGTCCTTGTTCCTGTGAAAGGTTGAGTATTTCATATGTTTTAAGGTCTATTTACAGTCGTAAACCACTGTGACACCACTGGATTTTCAGCATTGATCCTTATATATTTTTATTTGATTTTAATTGAATTTACTTTAAATATGCTGAAAAGTTGTGTTGTGGTTGGCTGCCATAAACATGGTTGATCCACAGACAGCATATGACCATTCTATGAACTATAAAAAGACACAATAAGCCCAGAAAGATGTGATAACTGGCTAGCATCTATCGAACATGTCAATGCTGACAGTACATCTTGGAGTCCTTCGAAATATTCAACAATCAGTTCAGATCTTTTTGTGACTGATATAACTGTTTAAAACCTATGGTTGTTTTTATATAGATGCCAAAAATACCATGAAATGTCTGGCTACAGTAATAATAACAAATGTCTGTTCTCAATGTTTCTTGTTAGCAGCTCCTTCACGATGTGACAGATGATAGACATAAGGTCATGCGTTCAGTCCTACTGCGACTAGCTTTGTCTGACATCTTTTTCTAGCCATGACGCCAACGGGTTTCAATATAACTGTATGACATTATGGATAATTTTCTTTCAAAAAACAATGGAGAAAATTTAAAACTTTGAGAAAAAGTTGCACACTTCAACATGGACGCTGGTATGATGCTGGGTTTGTTTTCATCAGCAAGCTGTTCATGGTGACATGACCACTGGGTTTTTCTCTGCACCTGCCCATGGGGAGGTGGGGATAATTTTGCCATCAGCGCATCTAATGCAAAAACTAATGCCCACAATCATTACCCCCCCCCCCCCCCCCCCCCCCCAAAAAAAAAACAATGGCTTGGTGGAGCTCTGTGCTCTCCGAGGGCTTTTAGTTTTCATTCTTTATTTTCTCAGACTGATAGAGGTGGAAGCTATGACGGTGAAACATATGTACAAACCTCAGAATGTAGGGTCATTTAAGTTTCCTACCCAAACCTCAGAATTTAGACATTTTATACCACAAAAACACAAAACATCACTAATCAATCTTTGCTTTGCTTCTATATAAATACTTTTTCCCACACACAGCTGAGGAAACTAGTCACATTTTCAAAAAAAGATGCTAAATGTCAGCCGCATATAATCAAAGTGCTGGCATTTCTGAATTGTACGGGGTTATCCACTGTAAAAGAGTTTAAGAATATCTCAGTATGATTTAACTGACACTAACTTTAACAGAGAAGAATGCAAAATAGCTACAAGTCAAGCTGTGTGTAGTTTACTGTCACAAAAATGAATTCACTGTTTCCAGCTAAAAAGAACAAGGAACAATTACCACTAAAAGAAGTTGTGCCATTTACTAAATGTTTGGTTTTAAACAGGAACTGAAAAAAGATAAAAAATATCAGTAACAAATGACACCGAGGGTAATTTAAATTTAATATCTGAACTAGAACAAAGCCCTGAAAAATAAATATATCACAGTAGTGCAAAAACAGAGGAGAAAGGATTCAAGAAGTGAGACACACACCCACACACATTGTATAAGTGGTCAGAGCAAACACAGGTCAGCGTCCTGCTCTCAGCTCTTTTTCTGCTGACTGAGGACGACCCAGTGTGAGAGTAATCTGGTCCACACTAACTCTATCTACCTCAAGTCCTCCAGGTCTGCGCCCCCAGAGAGACGCTAAGACAGACAGAGAGAATTAAGCAGAAGGAGGTGAAGAAGAGAAAATGATATCATTGGGGAAACCATCTTCACTGCACTTTTGCCTTTCTTCTTTCAAACAACTGTCTTGCTCTGCTGATCATTAACTCAGTAACAAAACTTATGGAATAAATGAATATAAACATTTGAACATGCTATAAAATCAATGAAAACTATGAAGTAACAAACTTCTGTGGGAAAGAAATAAGCTAATAGTGGGGTCAGTTAATGTGTTGGTAGGCAACTTTCATCAAGAGTCAAAAACATCTGCTGTCAAGCTGCATTAACCACGACCTGGAGGACCGGCAGGGCTGGACCTTCGGGTAAGAAAGTTTCGTACAGTTGCTATATGATCCAAAAAAAGTGGAGTACTGTAACACAACACACGGGCTGCTGAGAATTCATTGGGTTGGCTATAGATAAAAAGAGCGAATGTGTGGGAGGTTGCTGCAGCCGCACAAAGTGAAGCCCGATCAACCTCAGCACTGCTGCCAGTGAGAAGGCTGAAACACCTGATAACTGCAGGTTACATCACTGATTACGTGTCCTAGAGCATCAGAAGATGCATCATTTCAACTTTAAAATTGGCTAACCAGATATGACTAATGCATTACTTTTGGTGGGAGAGTGGTTATTTCCCTGATGCTGTAAATCAAAAGCTATTTGCACTCTCCGGATGAAGGTCAGAAATGATCATAGTGTGATGGCCAGATGCAACTAGAAAAAAACTAGGGGAGAGTGGGAAGGCGTGGATGAGCCTCATGCTGGAATCCAAGAGGGGAGGTTGACATATGAAACAATAACAATGATCATAACACCCATATTCCCCCTCCTCCCCTTCTACCACTCTTCCCAGAAGACCTTCATCCGATTTCTCCGTCCTGTTTCCTTCTTCCTCCTCTGTCGTCTTTCTCTCCAAAGCTCTGGAGGTGGACCTTTGATTGCTTCTTTAATTAGCAATGTCAGGCAGCTCTGTGGATTTACTGAGGATGTCGAACTTCTGCGGATAATTGCATGCCTTTTCCTTTTCTCTCTCTGTTGCTACATCCCTCCCTCCCTTCATTCATCCCTCCATCGTCCTTTCACCCCCCCCCCCCCCCCCCCCCATCTATCCCTCTCAGTAACTCTCCAATGATTTAATGATTAATTATGGATGTGAGTTCGAGAATAAAAGCTTTTTCACTAATCAAAATGAAATTTCCCCCATTCTGGTAATTACAATGTGAAGATAATGTTGCTGATGTCTTTTTGTTGCCAAAGCCTGGACTGCGCTGTGATCTGAGGTCCATCAAGGCGGATGAAATGAGTAATGATTTCTAAAAACTGGGTGGAAAAATGAAGTCGAAGTGGTCTCCACTGGATTGAGAGTGAAAAGGAATAAACAAAGAATGCAGACAAAGAGACAGAAGCAGAACACTTTAAAATATTTCAGTACAAAGGCCTTGAGAAAGGAAACAAAGGAAGGCCTAAATCTTCAAGGTTGACAACAGCCAAGGGATGCCTTTCCTTTTTCTGAGGCTATAATGCTTTTTAGCATTTAGGCAAACAACTAAGAATCACTCTCACTAGCAATTGTTTGGTTAACATAATATCAGAAAAGGAGGATAAATGTCGATCATACATCTGCACAACACAGTGATTAAACAAAGAGTATATTCAGACAGAGGCTTCTTCAGCTCCACTGAGTAATTCCTGCCTACAGTGGCAGTCATATGCAATAACTTGTATAACTAAGTACTATTGTTTATTTTATAACAATGCAATACAATAATTTTCCTTTTAGGAATTAATAAATGATCATTAAATTGAGCTCAGTAATTATTTTCAAAAGCCTTACATACATATTCAATTTACTAAGTGCAAATTCAAATAAATGAAATCTTTATCATAACGAAAGAGAAATCAACAGATTTAAGGGAAAAACTAACATTTATTTGCTTGTTATAGTTGATTAATCAAATTACTAAAATTGCCTATCAAATAAACCTATTAACCGCTTATTATTTAATTTACAGCATATACAGCAACATAAGCGCTCATTCTTTTGCTAATTTTCTTGTTTTTTTTTATATTTTTATATTTATATTTTTATTATATATATATTTTTTGAATGTAAGAAATTATGACAGTAGAGCAGGGCAATTCCGTTTGGTCCTGCAGGTTATCAATGTGTCCCTGCTCCAACACATCTGACTCAAATTAATGAGTCACTGTGCAGAATTTAATAGGCTTTTGGATCCATTTAATTTGAGTCAGGTGTATCAGAGTAGGGAAACACTGAAAACCCACAGCACTGCAGTCCTTGTGGGACTCAATTGAGTAGCCCTGCAGTATACTGATGTCACCCAACAGCTCTTTGACCACCTTAAATGAATGCAAAGATTCTGAAATGTGCACCTATATAAATTCAGAGAAGCGCTAAAATGATAAGTGGATTAATCAATCAGATTGGAGAAAACTGATTTGCTACTACTTTATAACCAAGTCATCAATATCAAGCCAAACGCTGATTGTGAAGAATCTTATTTGACAAGATTTTCTGCTTTTATTTAATTGATAATGTGGCAAACTGATTTAAAAAAATCATAAAAAACTATTTTTCTACCTGTGAAGGTGTCTGAATCAGATTTCTGTCCTCTCTTCAACTAAACCAAAGACATTTTGCACATCTTTCATGAACCAGTTACACACTGATGACAAGAAAAAGACGTTTAGTGCTGCACAGATGTTTGCTAAATGGATAGAATAAACGGAGGTCAAGCTTGGTCAAATTCCAAAAAGACTGGACCCATCTTCATGCATAACACTTTGACTTACAGAGTTATACTGACAGATTTATATAAGGAGCAAATACTTCAAATAGAACTGTATTCATCTGGCTTTTGATCATCAGCTGATGTAACATTTTAGCCACTTTTTAAATGACTAAATCCTCAATGATGCCAGTTAAATCAAAGCCTGGCCATCCATATTGCATATCAATACAAAATATAGTATGACAAGTTCCTATTGTTCCTTGTTGTGACTCACACTCTTACACAACACACACAAACACACAGGTCTGTTTAGCTTAGTCTCCGATCCTCCCTGCCATATTTACTGGGTATTTACCTAACAGAGGCATCCTGGAGATATTTATCGTCCTGATGGCTCTATATATAGGGCTGAGGAGCTCGGTGAGAGGAGAGGCAGGCACAGTGGGAGGTTGCTTCTCTAATCTCCATCTCCAGGCTGACAGGCCTGAGAAGGCCCTAATGAATGGCTCTTTTCATCTGCACGCCTGTGTGTATGTGACAGTATAAATATTTAGCAATATTGGAGTCAGCTTGTGATTTTACACAGATGGAGTGATTGATGGCTCAGCCCCCTGACGCATGCCAAAGACCATCCTGGAGATGTTATATAAACCAACACAGCCTCTCTCTCTCTCCATCATCATCTCCATCTCGTGCTCTCTATATCTTTCACACTGCCTCCTCTGCTCTCCGCCTCCTTCCCAGCTTGTCTTCTCGCTGTCGATCCGCCCTCTGTGGCTCTGCCAATTTGCCTTACTGCTCAATTTCTATCATACACTGTGAGGTGCTCTATGGATGTAAGACAGTCTAAATCAGAAGAAAACAACTTGACAGGAAGGAAACTCTAAGAAATGGTGCAGAAATTCACCTTGAAACCAATTTGGTATTTTAAATTTATTAGCACAAAAAAAAAGTTGACGAATGTTCGGGGCCTTATTAAGCTCTGCAACGTTCTTAGAAAACTTTGTTTGAGAACTTTAATTTTTGTTTTCTGTAAAGTTTACATTATCAATAATGTCGTAAACTTATCAGTTAGGGTGCAATGTCCCATGCGTGTTACTTATAATGCACTTTGCACTGCAGGTCAAAAGAGTGTGAGAGATGTTCGATATCTCAATAAAAACATCCACATGCTGTACATCTGTATGCACATACACCCAGGAATTCATGCACACGATCCTGTCATCTGTGTCAGAGGGAAACCAGACTGGAGCCACTCAGTTGGAGCAACAACCACACACACAATTTGCACACACACTCTGCTGCCAATATGCCACTGGAAGTCTTTGCAGATATAGTGTGTGTGTGAGAGAGAGAGCAGCCATACTTATGAGGACTGACTTATAATACTTCTCAACTTCTCTTATGCGAAAATTCTAAATTTTATGAATCATTTGATGGGTTGTCATGGCAATTTCAGGATCAACTGTTAAACTCGAGACTGGATAAAGTTTTAAATTTGGTTCTCGTTATGTGTGTAGTAGTTTCAGCTAAAGTTAGAACTGAATCTCAATGGATTTAATATATCTAATTCATTGTATTTGAGTGTGTGTATGTGTGTTAGCAAGCAGACTTTCTGTAAAGGCTCTGCCTAGCCAATTAAACTAAAATACAAGAACAAAATCCCTGACCAAATATATGAGGACTTTAAGGGGGGATGTTGAAGATGTATTAACCTTGTAATTGCCTGTGTAAAATATGCTCCCCTGATAATGAAATTTCCTTCTTTAATTTGAAAAAATTGGGAAAATATCTCCCCTTTTTCCCCCACAATGTGTTTTCCCATTTAATTGCATTTAAAACTTCAATCTCAAACACCCCCACAGCTTTAATGTTTGGAAGGACCAGCACTGGATCGCCACATCTATTAATCTAACTGTCCTTTGTCTGAATTAGCATTCAAATGTGATCGGTTCCACTGCGCCTTACCCGCCGCCCGCAATTCCAACAAAATCCACTCCCGAGCAATAACTACAGTGCCCTTCAAGACCCAACCCACCTCCCCTTTGCTTTGAGAGGTATTGATTTTTATTTGTTCTGTAATGAGAACAATTAGTCTTTTTCCTGCCCTCTTTCATCTATCACCTACAAGTTCCTGTGGCTCTGCCACCCAGCCGGCTTCTGTCTTTAAACCCAGCTGGAGGTCTGTTCCCTGGGCAGAGGACACTGCTGCACACCCTCTGCACTGTTAATACAACAACAAAGAGAGATAACAGAGGACATTTTACTAATTCCATCTGATTGCAGCCTATAACCAAACAGGAGGTGTATTGCAATAACTTGAACTTCCTGAGGAACAATGCACAGGCATGTAAAAGGGCTTGATTGACAGAAATCTGGAGAAAGATGCTGACATTAATATTCTTGCAAAGAAAACATTTTCATTTTCTCTGAATATTGATGATTTCAATACACAATGGAGCAATCCAGATTAAAAAGCAAGATAATGTAATAATAATAACAAATATCTTATCAGAATTATTTCATTATTAATCATTACTTTCTGTGAAACAGAAATGAATTGCATCCTATCTATCATGCTGGATGTCTAATCTCTCATTTTATTAAAAGGCTGATGTGGAGCCCGTCTACTCGCCCGACTCTAATTGATGTGGTTAGAAGAAATTACCACACTCCAAGTCCAGCATGGCTGGTGTTAACATGTATCATAAAATGTGAAAACATAATAAAACACTCACATCTATCCATTAGGAATGCTTTAATTTCCGCAGTGGCAGGCGAGTGGCAGGCAGGGCTGACTGACTACCAGCCATCAGAAGGATTTAGCCTCTATAAACCAGCTGATAGACAGGGTGATTTGTGACTGACTGGATAAGTGACTAGCAGCTTTCAAAGTGTAGCAGCCTGTGCATGTTTACAAGCATGCATATGTGTGTGTGCACGCATATACAATACATGTGTGACGTCAGCTCCTACTTCAGCCATGGCCGGAGAGAAATGAAGCATCTGAAAGAGTCCATTTCTCTTGCCGCGCTGCCTGAGCCTTACTTACCCTAATGATGTATAATAGCCTGCAACTGCACTTAACCTGAGCATTACTGTGGCAAAGACTGAGTGGAAGAGGCACACACACATACGCACACACGTAAAGATCTGGTTTTATACAGGACCTTGTTTACTAAACTCTGTGAGGGCAGGAAACAACCTGGCATGTTAAGAAATGAAAAGTCAAATCTCACTCCATCAAATCACATCAAATCCAAAGAAGTATATTAACAATGACAGCTGAATCCTCGTTTCCTCTCTGATCCCTCACTCACACTTCACTCTGCTGCTGACTCATTCTGGAGCTGGAATCTAAATGATACAAGCAGTTAGCATGCTGCATGTGTTGTCTCCTAATTAAACTAATTCTGCTGGATGCCTGTGTATATTCGTACAGGCAATATAGAGGTTGCCCCTTTAACCCCTTTCGCATTAATTAGTGCAGATGGGTACAAGCTCACTGGTTACACATTTGCCTCATGAGTGACTGGACGAATGTGTGTGCACGTGTGTGTGTGTGTGTGTGCAGGACAGGTCGGAGACAGTGGAGAGACAGTAAATGACAAAGTCACGTGAGGCAGCTACTGTATGAAACCCCAGATCTAATCAATAGGAGCGAGGAGGACGCCAGGCGCCAGCCAGAGGGTCACCACTCATCACTCAGGTCAGTGGTGAACACACACGTGCGTGCACACACGCACACATAGAGAACATGCGCAGGGAGGGCACTGCATGGGGGCACATTACTAGACAGGACTATGAGGCAGCAGAAGATGGGTCAGAGAGAGGTTGAAGCGCATAGCAACAGAGGGGGAGCTGGATCGATGGGAGAGATTGAAGGAGCTCCGTAATACCGGAGGAGTCACGGATGTCCAGAATACAGCTAAGCAGGGCTAGGAGACAGGTCAGGTGGGTTAAAACAGCCTCACACAGCAGGGATGAGGCATCGGCAGGCCATAAAAAAGGAGAGGGAATGACGGAACTGACTAATTTTGATGCTAAGAGTAGCTGGATATGATTGTGGTCACTTAAGAGTACACAGGAGATGATTCCAAGTGGAATTACCATGAAGTGGCTGGAAATTAACAGGTTTGCTAATATGACAAATATAGCAGGCTTTTAACAACGTTTGCAACAGGAGACAGCCTGATAAGCTGTGGGAGCTCGACTGAAAGTGGGGCACCAGAATGTGTGTGTGTGTGTGTGTGCGTGGGCACATTGTGTGTGCCCTGGCGCTGCAGTAAAGAGACACCGACGGAAGGATGGACCTGGCTTGGTGGCATTTAGCCCTGTTCTATAATGACACTGAAAGCTGGGGAGGAGACACAAGCACTGTTATTGAATTATTGAAGGTGCACAGAGAGGTATAAATCTGCCATGGAGATGCCACACTGTTATAACACACACATGCACACACACAGGCCACATACAGTGAAGGGTGGCGTGACGACTGCAAGCTTTGACTTGCTGACCTTGAGGTTGTTAAAACAAGCTCTCCGTCAGCTTTTCTGCAAAATATGTTTACCTCGTGAGAAAGGAGAGAGAGACAGAAGAAGAGAAGGGGAAAGACAGAGAGCAAAAAGTGTGTATGTGCTGTGCTGACATTGCCGGAATAAACACAGTGACTCCATCAATTCTTTAGGATTGTGAGGTGAAATAAAAAAAAATGGAGACAGCACAGAGGGAGGCATAAAGTAACTACCAACCTGTGCGAGGCGGGCTCGAGCCAGCTTTTACAACACGGTACCACCGCGGCAGAGGGAAGAGATTAAGCTCTTGAGACCACAAACAAACATTTCAGTACTGAGAAACCACACAACACACACACATTAAAGGAGATCTACTGTGTACACATATATATGTACCTGTAGCGCAGGCAGCCTAGAAACCATGCATCAACCTCCAATTACTGATGTTTATCTCTTAAATAAAAAGAGACACAGTATTGCTACATGCATGAAGACATCACTTTATGTGATAATTCCTTTTTCTTCCTTCCAGCGGAAAGATTTTACCTCACGCACCAACACATTTTTATTTCCATTATTATTTCAGTATCTCTGCACAGATATGGAGGTATTGTTTCTCAGCTCAGCTGCTTTCCCCCTTAAACAAACCAAACGCAGATGCAGTGTGTCGTCTGTTTGTAAATGTTTAAATGTAGCTGAATCTATGTACATCCTTTCACATTGCATACGTGTACATGGATAAGCGGGGGCGTGTGTCTGACCTGAGCTGTGTAGCCAAAGGGGGCACCTCTTCTTATTAACATCATCAGTCTGCATCATTACAAGGCTGCCTGGGTTGGGCAGCAGGTGCTATGTGAGTTCCAGGGTTACAAACGACCATGCAATTGCTCTTGGAACACACTCAAACACACACACAAGCACAAACAGACAACACAGATTCTGAAACCCCCTTTCAAATCCCCAAAAGGGATATGGGGTGTCTGTGTCTATCTGTTATGCGGTGGGTTAGCACACGGTGTCTGGCCGGGTTTTCACTGGGGGGGACGGACTCTATCCATTCTCCTGACAACAGGCCAGCGATACGCAGACAAGTCTGGGACAAACTCAGCTCAGAGCAAGGGATGGATCTCAAGTAAAAAAAAAAAAAAAAGAAAGCAGGCTGTTTGGAAACGAGTTTGCAACAAAGAGGAAAGTGTACACGACACACTACTCAGGAAAAAAAACACCTACAGCTCAGATACAGGTGAAAAGAGACAATGGTAAGATGGATGTGCTGGCCTGATCCAGGTCTTCTAACAGATGTGGAGGACTCTAAAGCTGCTTCATTACAGTGTGTTTAACTATTAGGAGCTTTGAAAGGGTCAGTTAACAAAACAAAAACAGCAAAAAATAGAGACAAGCCCTCTTGCACTTCTAGCAGCATTTTGCATTTGAGATCTTTAAGGTGTTTTTATTAACCTAAATCCAGGCAGATTTATCAATATGGTGCTCACAGCATTTCAGAATGACCATTTAAAGCAACACTACCTAATTTTCCAACCTTAAAACTGTGCTTTTGATTCATTTTCATGGCACACTGACTTTCACTATGCACAATTCTGGAGCCGTTGTTGTCCTGCAACGTCCTGAGGCTGAGAAACTGCTCTTCACAACCCCGGGCATCCCTTATTCCAGCCCGGGGAATCACGTAACAGCTGTGTTTTGCCAGCAAATGGATATGGCACCGTGCCTAATTCATTCAAAAAAGTTTGTAATGTCACATTACAAAAACATGTCGCTCAGTACAACTCAGTACAAAGACCGAAACAATCATTAATCAGCAGAACAGAAGCATTTATTTGAGTCTTTGTTAAACATTTGGTTAAAGAATCTTGGTTAAGTACAAACAACATATATGAGGAGCCACTGTTTGGTTAAATTATACTCTTTGCTTTATTGTATGCATTTTTGTGATGTACGGTTGTTGCCTACTGCTGCTTTTAGTCAGAACTACAAGGACTTTATATCAACAGTAATCAATGTTGGACACAAAAACTTTCAGGAACTCTAACAAAATACTTTTCCATAGCTGTAAGGCCCACATTTCAGACAGCTAGCTTTAAAATCCTCATTTATGGCTGCATACATGAGCAATAAAGCTAATTCTGATTAATTGAAATCCTTATTGTAGTGACAGCTACAGAAATTACATTTAGTTAATTTTCCTTCAGCTGACTTCAATGAATCATTTCAAAAAGAAACACAAAGATGAGACTTACAGCTTTCAGCTAAAACATTAAAACCAACTGAGTAATATTTTGTGGATGACTGCAGTGATGTATAAACAGCTCTGACCAGTCAAGGCCTCTGGGAGCATCTTGTGGGATGTTCACAGGGGATCCTCTGAGTGCTGTTAGTGAAAGGGCCTTTGTGGATTAGATTGTTCTGGCACTTTCAACGAAGGGGTGTTAGGAAGCTGATTCTGCAGCAATGTTTAGGTGGGAGACGCATGCTCAATGACACAAATTCCCAGCTGTACATTGAATTATTTACCTCACCTGTCAGTGGTTTTAATGTTGTGACTGATTACTGTATATGCCAGTATTTCAAGACCTATTATCTTACAGAAAACCATCTACAATATTCCTTTCTGTATCAGGTTTTGCATCTCAATAGAGTAACATGTACACAAGCAAACAGCTATGTGCACATAAAGCATGTGCTAACATCCATGCAAGCAAACAAACGTGTGGCCATCCCATAAATATGAGCGGGGTCAATAGTTAGAGTTTGCATATTGACAAATGGATATCTACACCAGTGAAGTTAATGCTGATAAAACGCTCTGCGTTATTATGGCATGTAACCAGAGAAAGGTAATAAAAGCTATATGAATGGGGACTTGCCTGTTTCTCAGGCGCCTTTGTGGCACCACCCATGACACCAAAGATGTGTCAAAGACAACAGACACTCAATACAGTGCTGTGCTGCTCTAACCTACCTACTATTATAGATTATGTAGCCGGCACTTTTTCTTTTAAGATGTGAACATTGATCTGGAATTGACAAACCATTTCATATTAGCCTGGGTTTTGCTCTTTAAGGCATCAAGGGCAATCAGATGCACTGCACTGCATCTAAATTTAACCTCCTATCAATCCAAATGTGAGCAGCTCAAAGTCATCCAGCTTTAATCACTCACAGGCCACTTGTAAATAAACCTGGATTTCAACAATCTAAATAAACAATTTTTGTGGTCTAAATGGAGGCGAATGTATAATTTTTTGAATGAGCAATATCCTGGAAGATGCCATCAACTTAGCTTTTAAAAGAGTGTAAAAGTGTAGATAGGTATGCATCTGAATAAATCAGCATTAGAGCCAAATTGAAGTGACTGCAATTCAATAAAAAATATAGATAAAAAAAATGAGGGGAGCCTGGGGTGCACACCAAAATGACAAATAAATAGGAAAAAAATGTATTTCGTTCTCTAATATAGAAACTCTGGCAGAAATTAATGTCCCTGGTTAGTTAGTGTTGTTAATTGGGCGTGCAAAATTAAAATGTTAACGTCAGTGCTAGCTGGGAACACAGACAAGGCCCCTCCAGCTGAATTTGACCTAACAGAGTGTGTTTCTTCCCTTCCCTTCTCTCTCTGCTTCAAGTGTCTCCAAAACTAATAAAACACCCCCCACCACTACCACCACCAATGACGCTCCCCATATGAACTGTCACATTAATAACACTGCACTCGTATTCAAATTTTCTGTCGAAAAGCTAAAGAAAGATTGAATGCCCTGCCGTCGCGCGGCCAAAGATTGAAGACGTGTCTCATTGACATTGTTAAAAGTTTATGAAAATATATGAATTCTCAAACGTGGCAGGCCGCCGTGCAGCTCCACTCCCAACACTTCTGTTAGAGACCACAGCTTTTAATCAAAATGATTGAATACCACAAGTTTGGATTCAGGGATTCTAATAGAGGACGGATAAAGTGTCACGGTCCAGAACTAGAAAAACCACACGGGATCACACATGCATGCATAAAAACCTTTCTACATTTTTTTTTTCCTCTTCTTTTTTTTAAACAGCATATTCTTCGTTGGTAGGTATCTCGTTTTCCTCTGTTACTGAGTGCTTGTGTTAAAGTGTGTGCGCCTTATTGCTGTACGACTGTTAGTCTTTTGGCTCTGTTCCTTTTCTTTCTGGAGCTGATATGAAGCTGTATCCAGGGAAAAAGACATATGGCAAAATCATGCACACACACACACCCACACACACACACACACACACTCCCATACTTACACTCTCATATGCAAAGACATATGCACATTCATGAAGCATATCTGAACATAAAAAAACCAGCTGTGGGACCGTTGGCCATGTCTTTATGTGTTGTGGCATGGCATAAGACACAGAGAGTTTAAGGAAGAAAAATGCACAAAAGAACAGAGCTTGAATAAAAGGAAATTCGACCAGGGATAACACATGGCATTGCAATGGAACATGCAGTACTAGCTGTTGGAGTTATTCAGGAGCTACAGCGAGCTTTACCAACATGCTATGTCTCTGCTTATTTGCTCAGTGACTACTTGGACTCCCTATGGGACCTGGTAGTATAATACATCGATATATTTTAATGAAAGTGAGGTTTTTGGGTTGACTAAAGCCCTGTTTCCACCAAGGATCTGGCTCGGGACAGGACAGTTTGGTAAACCCTGATCTCTTTTGCGTTTCCACAGCTAACTCTACCCCTACCAGAAAAACAATATTGTGACGTAAAAGTGTGTCATAGCAACAAAGCATCTTCCTTGAATTATAATGAAGAAGAACGTGACACAGCAACAAGGGATGAGAACGGTGGACATCCAGCAGTTAGTTCCCTCCTTTCAACATGGTGCTGTTGTGTCTTTGTTTTTAGTGGCAAATCGCAAGGAAAGTTATGATTTTTTTTTCAACCAATCAACAGATTACAGTGTGTCAAGCTACACCCTTTTGATTTGAATCAGTAGGTTTGGGACCTCAATGAACTAGATATCTAGAAAAAATCTCACCAATCCGTTCCCGCTGGCGGAAACAGGGCTAGAACAAAACCCAAGAACAACATTTTACAGTGATTGTTTTCAGGGTATAGGTCACTTTATGTACCAAGCATAACTAATGATAGCCCCTGCAGGAATAGTTGGTTACTGACTGCTTTATTTTTTTATGCATTCACTTACAAGCCTAGCTTGAAGCAAAGACAGCCGGAGACAAGTGAGAACTGCTTTGTTTAGCAGGTGGCCGCTAAGCACCTGCATAATCCCTTACACTGCTTGAAGCAGAGGGAAATTGAGTAACACATGCATGCACACTAACAAATATATTACTTACTGTCATCTGTGCATTTGCTTCGCCTTATCTGTACAGATACTGGTTTCTGTCTTTGTAGCTGTGCCATCATCTGTATGTATGATCTAAGCATTAAAGATAGGCAGCAGAGGCAGTGAAAGATTTGGATTAGCTTGTTTGTTAGGTTCTGGATAATTAATGTAAATGAGTGTTGATTACACATCCTCTGTAGTACTCTACTGAACGGTTAATAATCACTTAACAGTGTTTATTTTCAATTAAAGGTTACAATTGTCATAAAAACAAAATGATTAATAAGAAATCATTTGTCACACCTGATTTCTATCATAACAGCTGATCTAGGATTCTTTGACAAAAAGTATACAATACATAATCAGAGACTGAGCTGATAAAGAAAACAAGTAATATCGAATCAAGTTAGTTTTCAAATAATGCATTGAAAGGGATTGTATCATATGATGGAAACGGTGGCCTGCCTTTTAGATTATTTGAACTCCATCAGAACTGTCAAATATAGACTGAGAAGCCTGTGTGTGCTGTATATAAGTGTGTGTGTGTTTTCTTACTGCAAGCAGGTGGTGTTTTTCTCTCACTCCAGGAGGCTGCTCAAACAAAGAGCTTTTAGCATCAACTTATCAATCTCTGCTGTGACATAAATAACAGCTGGGTGGAGGGCGGGTTGCGATATGCGTTTGCCGATCCAGATACATATGCCAGCAATGCACAGAGAATAAGTGTACACAGGTGAGAGCAAAAACAGAGGGGTAGAAAAAACAAACAAACAAATAAACAACCGATGAATGGAAGAAGAAAGACAGCTGCAGAGCGATGCAGCATTCACAAGACGCTTCTGATCTATGGAGGCTTTACCTTTAAACACAACACAACCTGCTTTGCTTTAGATAAATGCAAATGATGGTGGAGCTTTAAAAGTTTTTCATTAATTATAGTTCACAGCTACATCACATTGAAGAAAACCAGAAACCACCCATGAAACATATAATTGTAGACAGGAACACTCAAGGACATAATTTTGCTATAAAAATACAAAAAAATCAGGCACTATTTCTTCTCATAACAGGGACATTGTGCTACTCTGATAGTAGGAGGGTTGGGGAAAAAAAAAACAATTAAAAGCCTCCAACGGTCATCATGGGAAAGTTAAAGTGCATTAATGAGTGGGGAGATAAAGTGGTAAATCCTGCCAGTGATGGGCAGGGTGGAGGTTGAAGGCCATCCATTGAATGATGGTGTGAGATTCCGTCAAATCCATCTACATCAAAGCTTCAGGCCTTGTCTTCCTTTCTCATCGGCTCTCTAAAGAGGCTCAGGAGTCACAGCTATCACTCTCTTCCTCAACCTCCAACCCTCCCTCCTCCCCATCAGCTCCCAGATTCGCCCTTTCATTATCTCTACAGCGAGAAGGGAGAGAAAAAAAAGGAGGGAAAAACAAGAAGGGGGAAGTGGAGAGGTCTGAAGAGGTTTTCAAATCCAGTGAAGCCTGTCACATTACAAAAACATGTCGCTTTAAACTAAATGTGAAATATCAGTAATTGAAGCCATAAATCCACTGTTGTGTTTCTCCTCACCTCCTCCCTGTCCTCTTTCTCTTTCTTTCTCTCTCTCCACCCATCCCTCCCTTGTTCCCTCTCCCTCTCTCTCTCTTTTTTTGGTGAGTGCTTTTGATGAGCAGTAAATTGGAAATTATTTTGTGTTGTAATGCGGCCCTGAAACGTCTTCCCATTACCATGCGTCAGTCAGCACTGACAGTGAAATTACTCAACTGTCAATCTGGCTATCAAAAGAGGTGGGTGGGGGTTGTTCACAGAGGTGGGGGGGGGGGGTACACTGGGAGTTAGGGATTGATCAATGAAGAGAGGATGAGAGAAAAGAATGTGAGGGCAGAATAGAGAAGAAGGATGGGGGTGAGGAGCGTGTTTGGGCCATCATTAGACTTCTATTGTGATTGAATAAATCAGAGCTGTTGTGGAATTTAGCTGTCAACGTTACCCTCCTCCTCCTCCTCCTCCTCCTCCTCCACCACCTGAGTGTTCTTACTACAGTGTGAGAGTGTGAGAGTGCCTTTACTGGTAGAGGCACCGTCCTGCGAGGGCAGCAGCAAATTAACTATAATTGCAGATAAGAGACAATAAGAGGAAGAAATGTATGGAAAGAAGTAAATTGAATTATTCCATTGTATTGAAACCATTTACTCTCTGACCGAGGATCCTCTATCCTAGTTTAGATTATCTCAAAACTGGCTCTGGGTGGATGTCTCAGAGGGCACGATAGAGCTTTTGCTATCTGGTGGCATTGCTGGGGAATAACAAGCTTTCTAAAATGTTACCTCCAACTGGTAAACATTATGAAACAAGTATGATTCAAAATCTGTTAATTTTTCAGTTTTTTACCACTTTCTTTTTGCACATTTACTTTTAACTACAATAATCTGGTGATTCATAACATGCACGGATTTACTGCTATTTTCATAAAAACGAAGGACAAGTTGGCCTCACCTGAATTCTTGAAGCTGTACTATTATGCTGCTGCAGTGTGTGTGTGTTGTTGTTGTGATGTGTGTCTGTAATGACTGGTGTGTTGAGAGGTTCTGCAGTATATGGGGAGAGAGAGGGAGAGAGGAGAGTGAGAACTCCTTTATTGCTCAATGCTAAATTAATTGCACCAATTATTCACGGAGAGAGTTGTCTAGTGGCGGCCTTTGGGGGGCGAGGCCCTGACCGCTCTCCCTCATTTTTAATTGGCTGTCCTGTTGAATAATTGATTGGAGCAAATGTGAAATGGATGGGAAGGTCCAAGTGTCTTTCATCACAACAGGCTGGCCGCTCTGACAGCCGGCCACAAACAAAGTCTGCTGCTGTATGCAATAAACAAACTGCACGCAGTTGTATTCTGCATGGCCACTGCAGAGGGGTTAGAATAGCAGATATGACTCCTGAGCAAGACACTGCCCTCAGAAAACACACAGATGAGATCCACAACAGCAGGAAAACTGATACTGGCTGGACAGAATCAAGCAGAGAAGGCACGAGGGTGAGCAGAAAAACTAGTTGTATCACAGGGAGGATGATGAGCCAATGGAAAGCTGCTAAAATCATTTGAGCTTGCAAATGAATTGTTAACCACTTATATATCATGTTAATGACCCACACTGATGTGTTGAAAGAAGTTTTTACGAAAAGCACTTAGCAGGGCTTTTAATGCTTGTGTGATTAAGAATCACACTCAGTACATTATTTAGCATATTGACATAAAAAATATTACTTTAAAGGAGCAGTGTAGAGAATTGAGGTGCATTTAGCTGCAGATTGCATCCAACTGTAATCTTTTGCATTCACTCTTCCAGAAAGGAGCAGAAGGAACTACAGTAGATGCTAAAAACACAAAAATATCAACTATAGTGCTAAAGCATGGATTATCCTCTGTAGAAATACATGGCACAACATGGCTGACAAAGATGGCGTGTGTTGGCTGTACATTTAAATGAGTCACATTATTATTTTCATGTGATTTTGCAGAAAATGAAAAAAACATTTAGTACTGAGGAAAAGTCTTCCAGGAAACCAGATTACAAAACTCTAACTTACAAAACATTCAAACATTTTTTTAATGTCATGTGCATTATTTTAAAATCATTTTTCTTTCAATCACTGAGAAAAAATACTAGAAACTGAAGATCAAAATTATCCAGAAACTCCATGTGCAGAAAGAAAAAAGTTATTCAGAAGGGTTTGATTGTGCAGCCAAAGTTATCTTCTTTGTTTACATTAGGGTGGTTTATAGTAGCTGGTGCCATTTATTAGTTATTAGTGTGCAATACATCATATAACAGAAATAAAGAAAGCATCTTTATTTGGATTTTCATGTGGATAAAATTTTGTTTTATCTAAATACTGTCTGTGTGGGCCGGTGAACCGCCTGAGCTCAGAACAGTTTTGTTCAGTGGAAATACACTAAAAAAATTGCAGAAATCTGTCCTCCGCAGCTTTCAGATGGCAAAACATTTTATTGTGTCACAAGAATGTAAAGAGATGCCATTTCTGCAGCAAAACTTCCACATCTTATTTGTTCCAAGGACAGTGGGGCATATGGGAAATGTAGGCTTAACTACAGAAGAAAGCTGGTGTGGCACAGCCTACAGGAACAGTGGGAAAGTGTGTAGCAACCGGACATGAACGAGCTAAACTATATTAGCAGAAAAAATGTTTTCATACATACTGATCTGGTACCTGTATTCTTTCATGTATGCAGAAGGCAGGCACTATTCAGATGTTCTAACCATGGACTTCATAACACATGTAAAACAGACCAAAAAGAGGAAAGTGTGTGAAAATCTGCTTAAACATTTCACATCTACTGACTAACTTTCATTTAAGATTGTCACTAGGTATATATGCCAGATGATTAATATTTTACATGGTCTTTCAGGTGTGGCTACACCTAATATCTGTTTTTAAATTATATCAGCATTTTTTTTTTTTTTTTTTAATCCTTTTCAGGCAAGCAGTCACATGCAAAAACTGTTACCCTAGTAACCAAGAAACTGGTGGAGCAGACTGGATTTCAACTCAGAGAGGGCCCACAATAGCACATTAGCTAATGCTAACGTTAGCATAATGGGTGTGTGCCTGTTTCAGTTAAAGCTCAAATCTCTGAAGCCACAAAGACCTTTGCTTAATAATACATTCAGGACTTTACAATAAAGACTATAAATTGATTTAAAAAAATGATTGCCTCCATTTGGAAAGATACAATTTTACAGAATCAGAATCCAGTTGATTGTCTTTTGACAATCAAATGCTACATTTGATATAACATTTCATTATTTCTTTGCACTAAAACAGATAATATTGGCAATAAAATCTAAAACCATAACAATAAGTTGAGCCCAAACAGAATAAACTGTTGCACCATACATGAAAGATGCATTCAAAATATCAATATTGAATTGTTGCATCGACATCAATTATTCAGACAGAAATGCATGAATGCTTAATTTACTACGCAAATCTGACTGTGAATTTATGCATCCTTAATTTTCTTTTGCACACACAAAAATGCACACATCACACAAACCTGCCTCATCCACATCTACACAAACACACACACACACACACACAATCCTCTCAGTAATCAAAGGCTATTAACTCCTGGTGCTTTCGCAACAAAACAGATGTAAGATTCATGAGTCTCTGCCGGTGACTGTTGTCTTTGCCACAGGCTAGTAAAGAAACAATTAGTGCAGAGCTGGCCTCACTGTCCGCCACAATCAATAGTCCCTGATGGTCTTCTAAGCCTATTGACCGAAGCCTGTTCCTCTCCCTGACCCCCAATCTGTAGCGGCCGACAGCAGCATCAGTCCACCTATCTGGACCCTGGGATGGGGTTACTAGGTTAAACACGGTACGTTCCATGCAAACAAGCATTTCTTAATACTGTCTGCATTTGTATGCGGGGGGTGTGGAGAAGGGTTAGCCCATGACTTTGGCTACTAGATATTTAGATTCACATAAAAACTCAAAAAAGATCAACATTATGAAAGTAATGGAGGCTTTATGTAGAGAAAAGAAACAGACACTTTTCCTTGTGATTATATGTTATAGTATGCAGGGATAACAACATGTTCGCCTATGCTGTTGAAAACTAAAGTTGAACTATGATAATTTATATATATATATATATATATATATATATATATATATATGAAGACTGTATATGTGTGTTACTTAGATGAAGCATCTTGTAGATCATCTCTTATAACAGCAGACTCAGTGGCACTGAGGCAATCTGCTAATGCTACAGTAAGTTTGGGTTTGTTTCCTGTCAAAAGCCTCCTTCCTGGTGTGCAACAACATCTGGACCGGTCCTACTCACTGCTCCCCAGCCTGCTGTGAGGAGCTTTGTCTCAGCTCTGCCTGCTGAGGAGGAAAAGGGTGGAAGGGAGTGGAAAGGTTGAGGCAGAGGAAGCCAAAACAGCTGTAAGAAAGAAGAGGTGGGCATCAGTGAACAGGTGTCACTCCCACTGACTAGCTGCCATCAGGCCACCCCCCCTTCCTGTCCTGACCACCCGCTCCACCTGTACACCCACACAGGTAGCGGGGGGTAATGGCAGTTGAGAGAGCATCCTGTCCCTCACCTCACGCCCACCCTCCTCCTCTTCCTCAGATGGCAACATAGCTTCAGCTCAATCTGTCTTCTGGGCCCACAGATTGACAAACATGCATGCTTGTGCTCGTTGGCGATGTACATATTCATGAGAGTGCCAATGTGAGGATGAATGGGCATGAAAAACACAGTTTAATGACTTTTTTTATGACCACTACCACAGATTCATCAGAAACACAATCTACTTTTAGTTATCAAGTAAAGAGATCCAAACTTATCAGGCAGTATATTTCAGTGTATTGCCAAATAAGATGATGCAATATCAATCAGTGGACAAATCAACTATTTGTCCATCCATCTTCCCATGTCCAATCATCACAACTTTCATCATTTTACACCAAAAGAACAGCGTGGAGGGAGGGTAGAAGTGAGGTGCAGGTGTGTGTGTAAAGCACCCCCCCATTCTGCTCCCCTCCCCCTGTTGCCGTGGCGAGGAGGGCAGTAATTACTCTGGTGTCAGCGTTGCTAGGTGCGACTCCTCCCCCGGCAAGGGGCGGCGGGCATCCATAACCCATCGTCCTGCCACGGGGTAAACGCCGGGCCATCCATCACGCACCCACTTGACAAATACCTTCCATAATAGAAGTTTATTTTTATGGGAGGCTGAATCAAGGACTTTCCCATGCATACAAAAACGTGTCAGAATTATTTATGGCTTGTGCTGAGACGCACAATATGTCATATCAAAGTCCCATCCCGCTTGCCGGCGCTGCAGGAAGCTGCCGGCGCTCGGCCTGTCGATATCTTTGCTCGCTATCAATAATGTGGAACACCGCCACGATAAGCCTTAGGATTCGGAGGTCAAATTTGACACACACAAGTGCAAACACTATGGGAGCTGACATGCACACATACACAGATGTTACTCGGGTAAATGTAAAAATCTGTGACACACATTGATGTTTTTTCAAGCGCATTCGAAACTGAGGCGTCCATGTATAAGCAGGCTTATGTTCAGAATTATACCCACAGTCCCACATTTACTGTTGTTAGCTGTTTAAACAAACATGGTTTTTGCACATGAAAGCACAACATCAGAGAAATATGAAACCCTGCAAACATCAAAAGGGTTTAAAACGATGTCCGCAAGCAGCCAGGGAGGAGGACTGCCATCTGTCAGTCAAAAAACTACTGCTGAGGTCAGACGGAAACAAAACAGTTTAAAGAAGAAAAATGTATCTGCTATGTCTTTGTATGCATTCAGTGTGTAAGTCTGTCTATGTGTGACAGAATAATCCCTAACAGTATGATGGGGAAAAAAAAGAAAGAAAAACACAACAACTTAAAGGAAATCCCTCCACTGTAGCCTGGAAATCTGAGAGCTGTCAGTCAGCGTGAGTGGCAACCCCTTGTGCCCAGAGAAACGGTAATAAATTGGGTTTCCTGATAAGGCCCCAGCATCACCGACTCAACACTGGACCAGGAAAAAAAAAAAAAAAAAAAAAGCTGCTTTTCCGTAGGCCACTTGAGTGCTGTCAGTCATCGTGACTGGCAGGCTCACATGTTGCCAGTGGAAAGAGCAACGGAGGGAAAAAATAGATTAACGTAAAAAGGAGCAGCGAAGGAGGAGAGGAGAGCGACAGCATTAAGCCTGGCTGGGGGAAAATGAATAAATATGATAAATATGATAATTGAAATTATGAGATTTTGGTACTTGCTGGTGGATTCTATGTGCCCAAAAGGGATTAGTCCTTCATTCACTGTCATTTCCAGCCTTTCTGTCCTCTATACAGAGACATAGAGAAACACAGAGTGGCCACGCAAGTCCAAAATATGCACGTTTAACAAGAAGATTCTAGCTGCATTTTATGTGTTTTATGTACAAACCTCTGAGGAAGCAGATGGTAAAAGTGGATGTCTGCAAAGCTAGTGGAAAGAAATAAAAAAAGAAAAGTAAGAAAAAAAAACAGCAGTGGTAGCAGTAGGAGAACTTTGTCCTGTGAAGACAGAAGATGTATAGCTCAGGGGAGATAGTAGCAACAGTAAATGATTACCTTTTTACAAACTGGGCCTTTGTAATAAAATGCGAAGGAGGGAGTATTATCAATTCAGCCGCCTGGTAAAGATAGCATTTCTGAAGCCACGGCAAGGCTGATCACTATCTAGAGAAGAGCCTGAATCTGTATTCCTCACTACGAGTCCAGGAGGGAGAGGGGTCTGAGACCTGTTTGTATGTGTGTGTGTGTGTGTGTGCATGTGAGAGAAAGTGTGTGCTGAGAGAGACATCCGTTAAGGCCTCTTATAGCTGCAGGCCTGGTCGTGACAGAACCAAGATCTATTTTCTTATACCTCACAAACGGAGAGAACAAAAACACACACATCCACGTGAAATCTTGTATATGTGCAAACATAGACGCTTTGTCCCCGGGGCAAAGAATATAAGATTGGAGATGAAGTTCTGGGAGAAATGGGGTGTGTGAGACAAGCTGAGATTTTCTCTTAGATGGCTGATTTTGGAGAAAGACACTGACAGATGACATGAATGCACACAAACACACATGCTCAAAAAAGCAGATGCACTCTGTCATACAACACACTTGTCTGATAGCAGTCAAACAGAGTAGAGACGACACAGAGGAGACAACAGACAGACCAGCAAACACACAGAGAGACAAATAGCTTGGCAGAGCTCAGCTGCTGGCCCAGTCACATCACTCTCCTCACACATATAAACACAAATGCATCCCTAAAATGCTAAAACATCATGGGATGAACACACCGCAAAACACAGGCAGAAAGAGAAGATTGAGTGGATCAAAAATGAGCAGATAGTTGTAAAGAGATATCGCTGTAGCCCGGGGGGTTAATGCAGCATTGAATTGTGGGATGTTTATATAAAGGAGAGTGACTGATGATGTGACATACATGTGTGCATGTCGGTCTTTAGTTGGAAAAAGACCATAAAAACATGAATACTGCACTTCTATTAAGCCTTTGGGTCTCAGTATTTACTGCATTTACACTCTGACAGTTTCGACTTCTCTGTTCTGCTGTAAAGATTGAAACGTTGAAAAGTCAACGTTAGATCCTGCAGGTTGCCGACTGGATGCAAAACCTTAAAGACAATGAAACAAACAAAAGGTAAGTCTTCAGGAATTTTGTTCAAGTGTGTCCATGTTTAGTATCTTCAAATTATGTCTAAAATATCAACTTTGAATGTTGAAGGAATTATTAATAATACATCTTACTTTAACATTTTAAGAAACTGAATAAAAGCAAAGTAATTTGCTCTTCGGGGATTAATAAATTCAACTGAATTTCCCTTTGGGGTTAGCGGGAGCAGGCAAACACAAGCCGAGAAAAAATGCATTGAACAAAAGAATAAAAGCCAGTTCACACCACACTAAATATCACAGAAATATCACTTATCAGTAAAACCTCAATGTACAAATTTCCAATGACATTAACATATATTATGAAAATGTACCTCAGAAAATATACTGATAGTGACTTGGTGCACATTTATGCTTGTAAATATAAATAAAACTCCTTCCTCTTTAAAATGAGCATTTTTGATAACAGATTTTTAAAATACAAATTTAACAGAGCAATTAATTAAACCTTGTAAAGGAGAAATTCACAACTGCTGTGTATTTTAGAATTTAATCATGCACATTTTCCTAATTCTTCCCTGCTTGGTGCTGCTGTTGTGTCTTACTTTGGATCATAAATGAAAGAGAGCAGGCAACAGAACAAAACTAAACAAATTCTTATCTCACATATCAATTTAATCCGTGACCCCATAAAACCCTGCATTGGATTAAGCTGGCATAGCAAATGGATGGATGGACAAACTAATCATCCAATCCTTGATTAAACATCACTTTCTGGATCTTGTAGACTTGAAATGATATCACAGTGGGATGGCACAACTCTGACACTATAAATGTACAAGTAAGTAAATAAATAACGTAAACAAACTCCAGCTGATCAGCCAGCCCAAGCAGAGACTGAGAATCTGACATCTTTGAAATCTCTGATTTCTAGTTTTCAACAAATTGCAGCTAATCTCAAGAAATTCATAATGCACAGCTTTGCAAAAAAAAAAAAAAGAAAAGAAAAAAAACACAAAAGTTGTTTTTCCTCCCTCTAGACCTCTTTTTTTCCCACAGGTGTCAAAAGAGATTTCATGGACTGTGCATATGTATGAATATGCCACACCCCCTTTGAGTACTAATTTACCCTTTTAGGTTTAATCTCCCTGTGAGTGGCTTTTCTCGCCTTTTAATTAGGCTATGGGGAGTCGACACCAACACTAAACGCACACAGCCTTCGAGACGCACATGGAGACAAATTTTTGCCAACATCTACACACACTTATACTCACACACACTCACTTAAAAGCTGAGGAAACAGCCCCAGACTTGCGACAGGCTTTGGTTGAGATGGCCCTCATCATCCCCTCTGTGGGCCTCTTTCACACTCTAGCTCCTCTTAACAGAACCAGTCACCAAGACAGGACAGTGGAGGGGAGAGGAGGGAGAACAGGGGGGGGACAGATAGAGGTGCCACTACTCTCATCTCTAAACTTTTTTCCATTTCAAATCTAATGGTCAAGTTAAGGCTGCATTAAGCTGTTACATTTTGGCCAGAGCTGAGCCACAGTAGAAGATAGCTATTTGGATTTTATAAATTCATATATGACATTGCTGTTTGGTGAATTTAGTAGCAGAAGTAGTTGTATACCTGGGAAAAAAGTGACAACGAAAAAAAACAACACACACACACACGCACACACACACAAAAAAAAAACCAAACAACAAAAAAAAAAAAACAGTGGTGAACTTCTTCAAGCAGCAAATGGAGAGTCTTCAGGAATTACTTTAATCTCCAGGGACATCTGGGATATCTTATCTGAGATGATGACAGTTAGTTACATTTACAGAGTTTATAGTGTGCAAGCTCAGACTGGGAAACAATGGCAAGTCACCTCATTTTTCATTTTGGTCGGTTAGATGCGATTTGCAAAGTTTCCTCTCCCTCAAATGTGCATAATGTCTTTTTCAAGACAAAATCCAACTCCACTGAGCATAAAATAATGTATTAGGAGTAGTAAAGTTCTTTCAACTTTTAACATGTTCACCTTTTTCACATCTTCTATACGTGAATCACACATGGCAATGGAAACCTGGTTAGTTGAAAAAGTCTATATCCAGTCCATGTTTCTTATCATTTTGAGAAATCAAACTGTCCATCAAAGCATCACCAAGCAGCTGTCAACTGTTCCTAGACTCCAGTAAAGGACAGCTGGGTGTTTTGGACAATAGTATGCATCTGCTGACCGACATTATATCTATCAGCCTATTAAAACATAACATTGTCTCAGTAATTACTGTCCCTAAATCTCTTAGATCTGTTAAAACACCATTTGCAACAGCCCTAACTTTTCATCAAAACTCCTTCACTCTACTTTTTTCTCACCATTTCCTTTTCTACAAACAAACCACAGATTTTACCAAACAAACCAGAGCACTAAAAGGAGAAATACAATAGCACAAGTAGTGTTAGTGGCTTGTTATGGTGGAAATAAGAGGGCACTTAATTGGGGTCTGATAGTCTAATGGGCAACCCGTCTGATTACCAACTCTGCACATTGGCTTAAATTAGCCCACTGATGAGAAGCCAGGGGATTCAATTATGCTGGGGAAGAAATAAGGGGCCCTAATAGGCCACTGTATCAGGAAACATGGGACTGGGTTGGGCTAAAAAGCTGGTAATTGGTTGTTTAGTTGGGAAAGTTGAGCCTGTTGGTAATTAGAGTTGCTGACACATTTGGAGAGCCACCAAACAGGCGACATGTGGAAAGGCCAAGGAGGAATATGAGGGTCCCCGGCACAACTAAAGGGGCAAAGGTCATGGTAGAAATCTCAGAAGTCCACTTGAGCCAATGAGGAAGGAGATCAGGGAAAACATGTTGGTACTATAGAGTGGTGCTGCTTCAGTAAAGGTCAAGAAAGGGCATGCTGGGCTATAAGTGAAAATTTGCAGTTCAGCCTCATCTCTCACCCTGTTCCAATAAGAATTTCTGCTTAAGTTTTCTATCTTTTAACTTTTTACTCCACTTTCTTATCAACTACAACTCATGTCTGTCTTTCTCTCTTGTCTCAGGCAGGTTAGTGGTTTGCTGTAGCTGGACGTGTTCGGTGTGTCTGAATTGGGGGAGAAAGAAGACTGAATTATGGATGAGGCTTTATAGGAGCTGGCGGTCTGTCTGGTTCCATATTCACTGTTCCATACAGGGGGAGCAGCCCTGCCTCGGAGCATCTTAACCTCATGTCACTCACACAACGCATGTACAGGATGTTCATATGAAAGCACAATCCGCTAGCCAAGGCTTTCGTTTAGAAACACAATAGATAAAGTGTTATTTAAAGTCAGAACAAAAAGAGGAAAAAAAAAGATTAAATTTAGTTTAAACATATTTTTGGTTGTTGTAACATAGCTGTATCATGTCAGCTTTCTATCCTCCAACACTGCGATGAGAATGTACCACAAGTTTAAATCAATTTTCCACAATTTTCATTTATTTATATAATTTTCATCCTGTTAGCTGTGCCCTACATAAGACAACATTTTCGAACACTGCAATATAAGCACAAATCTAACCCCACAGTGTCACTGCACCGGAGAGCATATATATTACGTGTCATCAATCTGCCTCAAATTTTCTGATCATGACAGAAGACGCTCAGACGGAGGCAGAGTTTCACCCAAACTGACAATGACACCACTCTTTTAGTCCTCATTTAAGACAAGCAACAAAAATCTGCTTATGATGGCCTAAAGGTGACAATAACTCAATGGAAATATGACTTCATGTTTAAAGCAGCCAAAAACCTAAAGCTTGTCCACTGGCTGACTGTATGGGACCTGCCTGTCAAAACACTGAATGGCCGCTTAGCAGCTCAGCTGAGAGGAATCCTTCGGACCGATGCCACAACGACTGAAAATGAAGAAGATGATGAAACAAAGAAGCGTTTGTTGTGGCTGATGTGTGATAAATGCAACCAGTTGGGGGAGTTTTCACGCTCATTGGAGCAGGTCATTACGCAGGAATTGCTGCTTGCTCGGCCCAGACTGGCCACGGATTGGTTTTTCTGAGATGCATGCAACTGACGACATGTTTTCACATAAAATGCTTAGCTAACCCCAGAAAGACTCACATCGGTTGTTGCATGTCTCTTGGGGAGCTGGCACTGAGCAGCTGCTTCTCAGCTGTCCAATCTCAATTAAAGCAACATGGGAAGTGAAGAAGTGGGTGATAAACATTGATCGACAGCAGAAGGGTGGGAAGAAGCTATAGAAGAGGAAAAAAAAATTAGTAACTAAAAGGTGTTGACTGAATGATGCTGATCACTCATGAACAAACCCTCCAATTAAAGAAACCAACAGTGCTTCAGCTAATCTTCCAGTTGGAACATGAAGGCTTTCTGAACACGATGCTCTTTTTTTAACTTGTCTTTTTAAAAGGTGGTATATAAATAAATGTTTATCTATCGGGGTATGAATGTGTGTGTGAATGGGTCAATGTGACATATAGTGTAAAGAGCTTTGTGTAGTCAACATGACTGGAAAGGTGCTATATAATTACAGTCCATTTACCATGTATCTACTTTTCATTTGATCTAAATCACTGCTATGACAACATCAAGACAGCTTCTCATTCTTAAGTTATTCTAAACTGAACATATTGTTTTCTTAAATGTCCATCATGCAAATGCAGCATAAGGAAGGTGGCAAAAAGAAACCGGTTTATCATCGACACTGAAGACTTGATGTCCTACCGGTGATTTTCCAAAGCTCTGATGCACTGTTTTTTTTTTTCCTTCACCCACACAGAAACGTGTCACATATAACACATTGTTATTAGAAGCAGATGTTGATTTTATCGCTGGTGTCTGTGGCTTCTTTCACAACGCAGACACAGTGTCATATGCTCAGGCATACCAGGACACATTTGCATGACATACACACCTGTCCTCCACAATCCAACACACCGCTGCAACACAATATACAAGTGAAACTCATGAGAGTAATGTTTCATTACATGATGAACAGAAGGTGAAAGCAAGGAGGGGTAGCCGGAGCGCTGCACGGATGCATAACTTAAGTAAAAGCCATCAAAACCCATATTTGTTTACAGATTTGTTTAATAAGGAAAAACTATAAGCAAACAAATGAATTTGCCTGTGGTTATAACTGTGTATTAAGATCATCACTTACAAGGCCGGGCCTCCTCTGGCCCTCTACAGTAGCTATCCATCACACATTATTATACAAAATAGAATCTGCATAAAGCAGCAACAATGCCTTGAAGAAGTTTATTTATTTATTTCTTATACCTTTTTAGGCACTAAGCAGCAGCTCCTCAGTCGCTGTTAGCTAATTAGGAAGCATTTGATCTCTGTGCCCTCGAGGTGTGCAATTACAGCCTCGGCTGAAAATTAGGAAAATATTTCACAATTAAAAAAATTGTGGATTAAGGATGCTCTGACAAAGCTAATGGCAACATCTCACCTGCTTATGTATGTGAGTTTTAGTAACAAACTAGACATGAGGCTGATTTATCAAAGCCAAATGCCCAGCAAACACAGCTGACCTCGCTGGAAGGAGATAGCAAAGTAAGAAAGAAAGCTTTTCTAAAAGTTTAAACAGTTGTAGCACAGCTGCAGCTTTTTAACCTTAAAGATAGTTCCAGTCTAGGGGTAATTTGGTGAAGTTGCAGCACTCTGATGTACCTGTAGCGGCAGGGCTGCTGCAGCGCTATCTATGCTGAGATCACACAGGCGCCGCCACCTCTCTCTGCCATATCTCTCAGCACATCACACATAGGAGACAATTGTCATTACCATTTTATTAAAATGTGTCCTATCAGCAACATTTTCCCCTCACGTATGTAACCTCCTTTCTTTCCTCTTCTTTCTTCCCCTCAAATTCTAATCATCATTCCCCTCCATCACTTGCTGGGTCTAATTCCCTCTCTTCCTTCGTTTGCAAAGGACCTCTGCTTTCATCCTTGAGAAAGGCTTTAATTCGAAGTGCGACGCTGAATAAAGAAGGGAAGACAGAGAGAGAGAGCGCGGGAAGACGAGAGAGAGTGATATGGAAAGACAGAGCAGCAGCGGAAACATTCGGGTGTCAATCAATCCGGCGCAAGGGGCTACAAGGGCCTGAGACTGGGGTGCGTTTGATCTGTGTCTTTCAAAGGCGGAACAGCGGGAAGGGCCATCACAGACTTTTTGCCTCTCGCTGCTGGCCCTGGTGCCACTCTGACAGAGAGCAATCACAAGCAGGTTAATTCAACATCTACCTTCTTAATCTTTTTTTCCCTGTCTTTTTCTTTTGGTCTCGTTCTGTCTACTTAGATGAAGAGCTGCTCTTCCTGCTCCCACCTCCACCTCCCTTTTCCCTGTTTTTTTGAAAAAGGAATGGTTCACAAGTGCTCTTTCAACGTCTTCTCAAATAACCTTTTGTTTGAACGCTTTGCTTCTAATGAAGTTAAGTGGATTATTTATTTCCATGTGGGCAAAGTAGGAGTCGTCATTAGTTTGAGGACTTTCTTTACAGGAAAAGAAGTTTTTCTGAGTTTTCTGGTGAAATTTTAGATAATTTCTTTCATTGTAATTCTTTGGTTCATGTCTGGGCTGTGAGCTGATTATGTAATAGAAAGTCAAGATGACGTCTGGAAAATACGATGCTAGATTTGAGAGAAAGAGGAGGATGTGCTTCCTTCAGATAGCTGAAAGATGATGCGTTCTGCAGACAAGATCTGACCTTCACATAAAACACTGAAATCTGACACCCTTGGTATATGTTTCCTGCTATAGCACTGGCCTAAGCAGATGCAGAGAAACATCCTTTACTTGGCATTAGTATTGCTCACTGACATGGCTTAACAGGTCAAACTTGGGGAAAGGCAAAAATACAAAAGAATTGTAGTCATCTTTACCAAAGGTCAGCCATTACAAGGTCAAAAGAGGAGGGGGGATTGTAGGGTCAGAGGGCAAAACTAAACCTAAAGGTGTGCTTTGGTTAAAGGTGAGAGGGTACACAAAATATGGAGTGAAGTGTTTTTAAAAAGTACTTTAAGCAAAAGGGTTGAGCAGAGAGGTTAGGAGATGGAGCCCTAAATTTGAGAAAAGTTAATTATACCAAGAATAAGTTCAATCCAGAAATTCAAAACAACAAAGATTTTCAGAGTCAGACCAAGGACACAACCCTCATCTATCCAGTTTCACCCGGAAACGTACAGCAGCATGTCCAGAGAGGCCATTTTCCAGTAATGTCCTTCCCTGGCCTCTTTTCCATGGTGCTCCCCTCCTGCTCTACTGCCTTTATGTGAGGTCAGAGGGATAACAGGATAAAGGCTGTCCTCTCTGCTTCTCTGAAGGACGGGCACTTTCCCGATTGGATTTGGTAGCCCTCAAGGACAAAGAGGAACACTGGGATACAATAGAACCAATAGAAGAAGAACAAGATTTCATCTGTCTCTGTGGTCTGAGTGATTGGCAGGGACGGCCAGACCAGCAATCTTTCAGCTCTGCCTCTTTGTGGCTGGTCGTCCTACTAAAAACTAAAGACTCCATCCAGACAAAACTGCCCTCAAAGAATCTGGACAATCGGACCTTGGAGGAATAGTAGGTGCTGGAAAGATTCTACAGTGATAGTCAGAAGGTTTCAACTTATCACTTATGGCTCTATGACTGAACTGATCTTCTACAAAGTCAAACAGATGGATGTTTAAAACGATGGACAGCAGGATATAACCTGACCTGTAATTCTTTCTGTGGATGAGCATCCAGTTTCCATGATGGCCAACGACTGTAGCAAAACAACTCAAAGACCTCCGGTTTGTGCCAAAAGTTCTCATTTAAACATGAGTTCTCAGAGCTGGAGATGAAGAAACCTTGCCAACATCATCATCCCACAACTCAGGTTGACTTCTGAGACAAGAATGCTTTACTTTGAACACCTTGAAGAGATAATAGCTGTGTTTTAAAGCTGAATGGTGTATTTTACTTCTACAAAAAAGATCAGCAGATGTGAAATAGGTGAAGTCCCTGTTAACCTTCAGCTGATACAGCAGACTAACTAAACTATAAAAGCAATAGGCAGTTCCCAGATAGGAAATCAGAAAAGACACTGATGCAAAGGAGTCTTGAGCTTAAAAGACCCTCAGACTCTGAATTATTGAGAATTTTCCATGACACTGATGTTTAAATGTAGGTATAGCCTTACTTCTGATGAGAAATTTTCATTAGCAACAAGCATTTCACTGAATGACATCAGTGATGAAGAGGACAAATATTCAGTGAGATAGGGAGCTCACATGGATGACAGGCCAGCTGCTGCAGTGAATAAGTGAATTCTGTTTGATCACACTGCAGAATCTTTGCTAATATAGAGACAGGAAGTATTTGTAAAACATTACCTGCATGCAAGTAGGCAAGGTCTGGATTCTCAATATCGGGGTGATTTTCCTTCAGGTGATTGCGGAACTCCATGGGAGCGTTGGTGGCGTAGTTACATTTGGGACAGTTGTACATCTTTACGCCCTCATGTTTCCCTGTGTGAAGGATGTGCTTCCGGATGTTCTCCGCACAGTTGGATCTAAGGGAGTCAAAGAATCAAGAGAAAAAAGTCTTTGGAACTGAATGAAAAAGAGATTAAAAGATGTCACAGGGGAGAAAACACAAGATAAACATTTGGTATCATTCCCAAGAAAAGGCTTGCTGTATTAACATTTTATTTTATGATTATGAACATGCACACACACAAAAGAAGAAGAAGAAAAAAAAAACTCAAGCTGGGCTTTGGAGCTGAGGGAGAAACTATGTTTACACCCAACATAAAAAAACACTTGTTATAAGAAGTATTTACATCTTGGAAATTCTGAAAAGATGTTTGCCATGTGATATTTCCAAACAATATTTTCAGTGTAGTTTGCTGGGAGCGGTGTGTGATGACCGCTGGGAGACTGTGCATCTGGAGACCTACTGAATGCATTAAAGAGATACGTCTGAGGACATCCGTTATGGAGTATGTATCTTCCACAGCTGTATGAAAGGTAAAGGATTAGTGGTGTTGTGTGTGTGTGTGTGTATGTGTGTGTATGTTTGTGAATGGGCTAGTCAGATAGTGCAGGCCAAGCAGTGAGCTACTGCAGGGTATAGGATGTAACAATGTCAGCTCGGAGAGTCACACACAACCCTCTACTGATTAATGACACTGCCTGACCTGCTACCAGGCTCTATCTAAACCTGCCCCCAGACGTACACGCACACACACACACACACACGTACGTTTTGGTGAAGCTCTGAATGGTCAAGAGAAACATGCATATACATATACATACTGAATATAGACATAAAAAATGTCACTTTGCTTCAAAATATAAATCATAAATCTCAAGTATACGTACATGAATCCATGGACATACACACAGACATGTGCTCACGAATAATACATCATGCAAGCAAGCATGTGCAGTGTAGAACATGGTTTCACCCACCATCATGTGTTGATGGATGGGGCACTTGTGCTCAGTTTGGACCTGACATTCTCGGACAGTATAATACGCAATTACTCTCCCTTATCACCTTGGCCGGGACAATAAAGCCCCACAGTGCCATAGCTCACACTGGCCAAGGAGAGAATTTGTTTTCACTTTTGCAGAGACACCTCTCTCCATCACGGGGGCCGAAGTCCGGCCTGGCTCCACTGCAGCCTAAAAAAAACACAGCAGGCCCTCACTGGGTGGTGCACGTGTTGTACAAAATAAATAAGAACCAGCCAGTGGTGAACAATAAGGGCTATGTCTGGATACTAAAATCTCAGCAGAAGAACAAAAAAGTGGCACTACCACCCTGTATGGAAATCAAATTATATTTAGTGTGGGTAAAGAACACATTTTCATCCTCAAATACTAAAGAAAATGTCTTTGGCTGGATGTGTCTTATCTGAAATTTGTCCTAAAGCATTAGGCTACCACACAAAACCTAAATGTGGACATAATTAAACTCAATAACCCCTTAAGCATGTTTATTAGCATTTAGGGGAGGCTACAGTAAATAACTTGAAAACGCACCTCAAAGACACATAGCAAAGCAAAGTGAGCTTAGACTACCACACACTAAACTACGGATATCTTCATTTTCAAATACTTATATTTCCCTTGTCTGCCTTTGGCCACAAGGTTTTTTTACTCTCTTTGTTAGACACAGCCTCGTTGTGTGTTATCTGTTGAACTGGTCCAGATTGTTAAGAGACAGCAGCAGGCCAGATGGTTGAAACTTTAGCCAAAATGACTTCTATAAATCTCATCAGAACCCTGGGATATTTATCCCTTTCTTCTTTGTGTCATGATTCTTAGGAGGCTCAGATAGAAACTGTAGCTTACACAGGCAACGGTTAACCAGTTAACCAATTCTTGTTTTTGTCATGGCTGAAGACTGACAATCTATAGGAGTTGCCTTCAATGGCAAATGATAACATAAAAAATCAAACACAAAAGACTTGTGACTACTCAAGTGCAGCGACTGCAACATGATATGAACTTTGAATCTTGGCTCGTGATCAGGGGGTGGGGCCAGCGGGCCGCTGTCCCAGTCCTCTGGGGCCTGTTCGCCATTGCTCTTGGTGCTCTGTCTGCAGCCTTCTTCGGCTTCCTTCTGGGTGGATGCGTGGTCTTTCCTGCGGTGGGCTGTCTGGTTGTGTGCTCCGTGTGGCTGCTGGTGGTCCGGTGCCTCTCTGTGTGCTTCTCACCTTTGGAGAGGGTGCGGTTGCATTTGTATGCTCAATCAACACAACTCATCGCTCATATCTAGTGCTCATATGTGCACCAACACACATCCTTTTTACTGTTGTGGTTGTTTTTACTCTCCTTTTCTCTTCTGTTTTCTCTGCTTTCTTTCGTCCCCTCTGTTAGATCCAGCATTAATGTATAAATTCAGCAAAAAACTAAAAGGACTATCATTCTGCTTACTATGAAGCTGGACAGGACAAGTTAAAATAAAACAAACAAACAAAAAAACATACGAGACCAGCAGTTTTTATGTTGATGACATTGCACATGCAGATAAAACCCACAGATCCCAGCAGTCTTTTTCTTTCTGAAATTGAATCCTAGATAGTCCAAAAGGTCAACAACAAAAGATCGGAGGTAATTTTGTGTGGTCCCTCATATTCTGTCACTTGTATTGTTTCTAGTCTTAGTCATTTTTCAGGTAGCATAACCCAAACATCTCAAAATCTAGGACTAATAGAGTATTTGACTAACCCTAGTTTGGATGTTCAGGTCAAACATGTAGTTCAGTCTTCTTTTTCCAGCTTAAATCAACACTACATAAGTTTACAACTTTAAAACTTTGTGCTTTTGACTTGTTTTAATTGCAAATTGATATTTTTTGGGATGTCAATGCCCTGCAGAAACTGCTAAGAAACTGAATTTCACAACTTTTTCTTCTCCAGCCCAGGGCATCATTATTTTAAGGCAATGCTTCACATGCTAGAAAGTAGATATCAACACACTGGTTGTTTTGATGGTACACCGTGACTTATTCAGCAAAGAAATACAAGAGGACATTACTGGAGGAAGAGAGGAAAAAGGAAAGTAGCAAAGCAAGAAATTAGACTAGAGTCAACATCGGACTGGATTTAACTTGCTGAATAGAACTCAGAGAAGAGACGGGATGCAAGATGGATTCGGAATTAGCCTTTTTTTAAGGGGTGCCAAAATCTGCCACGGTTCAGTAGCACAACTTTAAGACAATTTCCAAAATCAGGTAATTTCTTTCAGCCACTAAAAAGGCCCTGCATGTTTTTGTCAATGCTTGCCTCGACTGTTGTCTACAATTAATTCAAAATGCTGCAGAAAGACTCATTACAGTAAAAAAAAAAAAAAAAAGTATGAACACATCACCCCTGTGCCTGCATCCCTTTACCATTCTCCTGTTAGATGTCATATCCATTAAAAATCTTACTGCTCAGCTTCAGCTTTAATGAACTTGCCCCTACATACATCGCTGAATTACTGACCTGATATGCGCCCTCCCCACCGCTGAGATCCGCAGATAACTATCCCTACATCACAACTTATGACAAAGAGACATCAAAGCACTCACCTGAGGGAATTCTTTGCCCAGTGCACTCAAAAATATCCCTTAATACCTTAAACCCTCCTTAAAACTTTTTCAAATTTTGTCTGGGTCCATCAGACCAAAACTCAGAATGCCAAGAGTTTTTTTATCTTCAAGAGTTAAATTCACAGTGTCCCAAATATGCATAAAAGTCATTAATACTCATTACAAGGTTGTCTTCATATGAAAGAACCCATATTTATTGTGATTAGCATAATCAGCCATCAACAACATAACAATGGCAGGTTCACAGATAAATCACTTTCATCTGTTGACTCTACTTCAGCCTAATGAACAACCAAATTTTAAACTCTCACTTGCTCATAAATGAACGGAAATGATGCTGCTGAGAAGAAATACATTTAATGCTTAAAGTCAACTGATCTCTGGAGCATAAATAGATAAAAATTTGAGACAGAGCTAAAAGGCTCTAAAGAAAGCGAGGGTGGATTCCTAGGGGGGCCATGCCGTCTCTCAGATATGGTAATGGTGTAATTGTCATATTAAAACAACACAATGTGCGTTTAGGAGTCAGCAGGTGTCACAGTTAGTGAAAGCCCACACCAGCCCTCCTACTATACGCTGTATTAATTAGTCCAACACTGTTTCAACTTCCTCCCCCACCTATGCTCTCACCATGGGATCCAGCCATACCGATGCGCGACGGATACATCACCTCTTCTCTGCCATTTTCTGTCTCTTCCCTTTATTTCAGCCATTTCCATATTCCTCCTCCCAAAGACCGCATGGTAATGGGAGAGGTGTAATTGAAGGTGCTTCGTTAGTGAAGATTTAAATGTGTTTCTTTGTGTGCGTAAAGAGTTGGGAGGAGGTGTATTTGGATCATTTGTGCTATCCGGATCTTATTCAGCCAAAGAGGCCCAGATAGCATCATTAATGCCTCTCCCACCTCCTCCCCCACCTGTCCTTTCCCTTTACAAGGTTGCAGACACTCCTGGCTTTGACAGCAGGTGTGTCATCCTCAAAGCCACCATCCCCTTGAATTGAAACGCTGTTTTAGCAGGTAGATTGAAACAAGAATGTAAAGAATGAAGCATTCAGTAAACAATAATAGACCCAGTAGCACTGCAATGTGGCAGGAGCTGGGGGAGACTTATCATTTAGGCCATTTAAGATGCCAACATGACTTTAATGAGATAAAAAAAATCATCATTGTGAACAATCAGAATAACGTCTTAAACACTGAAGTAAAGAAGATATACAGTTTGCACAACTAACTGCAGAAAAGTCAGACAGTTATCATTAATTGACAACCCAGGACTCCCAGCGCAATGCCATTAGAATATTTTTACCACCATTTCCCCAACTATAATTATTCCCCTCTATTATCTATCTCTGTCTGAATAGTAGATGAGTGGCATTTGATAGATCATTTACTCCCTGCTCATTTGCATGCATTTCAGAAGCAGCCTTGATGGAAATAACATTGTCTCAAGTGAGAACCATAGACAGCATCCATTGCATTTAACATGGACATTGTAATGGTGTGAATCAGTCGTGAAACAGATTAATTTTCTATGAGTGAGAACTGTCAATCAGACAGCAGCTTTGCTTGTCTCACACCTAAATATTTCTCTTGAATGCATAATATTTATTTTATAAGGCCAGCATATACTAAAAGGTCAAACATGCTAACTCATCCAGCAGCTTTTAAATGTGGCTGGGCCACCAGAGACGTTTTAAACCGGTATTCAGCGAGTAAAAGTAGGGCAAATGCGGGTGTCCTCACAGATGTCTGAGGCCCCCACGTTCAGGTCCTCATCTTCACATTTGCAAGCCAGCAGGGCGTTTCCACAATCCCCCCCCCCCCCCCCTTCCACCTAAAACCTTTCTGCTTCGCTCCTCCCCTCTGGAGCCCCTTACAACCCTTGGGGCCACCAAAATGTTAATAGGGCTTCTAATTTACTCTTTCATTTGCTGCTATCTGTAACGATGATTATCTACCAGCCCGGGAACAATGGGACCTGAAGCATTTGGCTTTATGAAAGTGGGGCCTGTTCACATATGGAACCAAAATGTCACCTTCAGCAAAACACTGTTCCATAAGTTTTTTATAATATGGATATTTTACAAATGATTAACTTTTTTTCTAGAAAGATGAGACCAGTTTCTTTTTTTTTAACAAACATAACCTAAGTTTGTGATTTGGTCCTTCAGTGATAAGTAAGGTTTTTCTGTCGTTGCAAGAAAGGGATGCTGGTCCACACATTACATGAGTGAAACCAAAGCTTTGAACATACAAAGGGGCCCTGGGTTACAATACATCTATATTTTAGTATTTTGCTGCCCTTTGGGGACAATCACAGAAATATGTGGATCAATGTGAGCTGTGGGCTGCTCTTTTTGTGCTGGTGCTTTGCTCTGTTTTAGAAAAGGCAGGTCAAAGTGGACAACGACTGGGTTTGTGTTAAAGTGTTAAATGAGGAAGACTGTTCAGTAGTGCTCACTAAATCAAGCAAATGTTTCTCACTGATGGTAGTATAATGGTTAATGTATATATATCTACCTCTGCAGAGAGAAGGTAGAAAGACAGGACAACTCTGGGGGAACCTACAGGGTGTAGACAACAGTTTAGTAATGATGACTTTCTGAGATTATAAGGTTAGTTTGATATTTTTGACTAGACAATAGCCTGTGGACATCTGTAGAGAATAAACTGCCAGCTGCCATGACAAGTAAAATTAAATTAAAATCTCAATTTCTTCACTTTGGTCAGAAAGTTGTTGCTGTCAGTTTTAAACGATCCAGTTGAGACATTATGGTTAAGAAAACTGTTTCTGTAAAGGCCTGCAATGGACTGGCAACCTGTCCGGGGTGTACCCTGCCTCTCGCCTGCTAATTGCCCCCAGTGACCCTGAACTGGACTAAGCAGTATAGAAAATGAATGAATGTTTCACTTTTAGAGCCCTGCACACAGCACCCTCAGTGTAAATTAGTGTGTTCACACCAGTGTTATGCTCCTATCCATGCTGATTGGAGCTGGAGCAGTTAAATACAAATCTCTATTTAAGGCTGATGTGGGACAGAATTGCACTCAAAAACTAAATGTTGGTGGGTGGTAGAGCATTTTCTGACCAGCATAAAAACAGTTATGCATATACTCAACAGTATCACTCTTTATAGTGTTCACCATTTCAGATATGTATGCTGGCAGGGTAAAATTTTCTTACACACAAAGTAAATCTGATACAGACATGATATGTGACAGTTTATATCAATATGTAAACTAGAAATGAAAAATTTCAACCTCACAATTACAATAAAAACACAAACTAAAAAGCTAATCAATTAAGACGGTATTCAGACATCAGATTCAGAAATAAAAAGAACTGTTAGATGATTAGACTGGGCACATGAATGTCAGCGAAGCGTTTCATAGTAAAATTTCCAGTGATTTCCAGATATTTCAGTATCGCCCAAAGTGGTGGATCAGCCAACCAGCACTCGAATACGATTAAGTGACACACATAAAATTCCAAAGGTGATATAATCCTTTATTAACTGCAAACGAATAGACCTGACTACAATTACTTTTTCTCTGCATTTCATTGTCTCTTTGTTGAATTGCATACAAAAGACAGATGAAATGAGTCAAGTGCTTCACTGCAGCGAAGCAGGTGTAGCAAGTTGCTGAAATGATTTTGTCACAGAGGGGAAAAAACGAATGAGTACATCTAAAACCAATGATGGGTTTGAGATCATTCCCTTTCACACTCCTCTGCCACAATCTCACGAGGAATCACGGGGTGAGAGAAAAAGGGAACGACAGAGGGGAAGAGAAACGGACAGCTAGAGAGAGATTGAGATGTGCAACGCCAGCCAAAACTTTTTCAATTTCACCGACAATTTCCTGTGTAATTACTGATGTGGTATGATGGTGTTTTAATGACAGGGACCTGCCAGTGACAGTGTCATTGTGTGTGAGGATGCGAGGGAGCTTGTGTGTGTGTGTGTGTGTGTTGTGGAGATCTGGCTGGGCCTGTTGATGATGGCAGAGTGATGAGATGGAGCCATGCTGTGGAGATTAGACCTGTCTGCCCTCCACTACTCCCACCTATTGTACACACACACACACACACATATACAAAGCCTCTAGCATTAACGTGACCCCAACACACTCCCCACCCAAACTACCTGATGATGCCACCTGCTTTCTCACCATCACACACACACACTTATTAGACACCACTCCACATCCCTGCCTACCCCTGCCCATCAACCGCCTGATCATCAGTGCCATGGTGGCAGCCATCAGAGCTACCAACCGTGTGCAGGTCAATGAGCCGTTACCTGTAGTCGCACCAGGGGCAGCGGTACGGTTTCTCCCCAGTGTGAACACGTTTGTGCCGCGAAAGGTGGGACTGCGTGGTGGAGGCGAAGTTGCACAGCTTACACTTGAAGGGTCTCTCTCCTGTGGGGTGGAGGGGTTGAAAAGATAAGACACAGACAGCAGTGATGAGACCCAGGTGACATCCTGAGGTGAGAAGATAAAGGCTACGTTCACACTACAGATCTTAATGCTCAAATCAGATTTTTTTTTTTTTTCTTTTACATAAATTTTTTTTTTTTTTTAAGTGGTCATTCACATTTTCATTTTTATGCAATTCATCACACTAAAGTGTGAATGATATGTAGCTATGAAGTGACAACCATACACAGAGGAGGTGTTTATGGATGCTACACTTTGTAGCATGTGGTATCAGTTTCAGAGTTGTTGTGCAGTCAGAACCAAAAAAAAAATGATGGTCTAATATGGTTCTGTCCATTTCAGTGACATTTTAATGACATAAAAGTCAGATGAAATGCTTCAGCCTGAGGACGTTTGACATGGACTGGATATGAATCTTTTTTAGGGCCGTATATGATAGTGGCCTGGGTCGGATTTGAAAACATCTGATTTGTGCCATCCAGACTGTAATTAAAAAATCCTACATGAGTCACATATGTGCAAATAAATTGGAATTGAGCTGCAGTGTGAACGTCTAAGTGACATAATTTGAATAGCAATGTACGATTCTTTCGCTGTATTTTTAAAAACTAAATTTCTTCAGGAAAATGTACCGTACTTGCAAGGTCAGTGTTAACGTTCTGCATGTCAAATGCTGCATGTTTGTAAAAAGTTAGGTTGATGAACTGAATGGTTTCATGTCTTTGCCAAGCCCAGATCAGATTAAAGTTTAGCTGGTAAAAGCTGCAAAAGCATTCTTTCCTTGTGTCGTACATTTCTCCTGTACCTCTAATTGCCCTTTCAAGCCTCTTAAATCAACTTCCACTTTCCAAAAAGGCCCAGTCTGCTCAATTTGGTCAGCTGATTAGTAAAAATGATGGAGTGCAAACTCACAGCTCATTCTCTGTTTAGAGGTGTGCCAAGCTAACCGCTTGGCAGGAATTTAGCAAGAGTTTCATGGTTTTGTCACAAAAAAATGGAAGAAAAACCTGTTTCAGGCAGTTTAGGATGACTGTTGTCTGTGGGGAGAATAACTAGCTTTTGTATGGACTTTTGGCTTTGTAGCTTTGCTGACGTGCACAAAACACTCCAAGACACTAAGGGAAAGGGAAAATACAAAAAAGCATTATGCTACAGTCCATTATACTAGTAAAAGTTTAGCAGAGAATAAATCATTACTGATTACAGCTTTTGATAAGCTGAAAGTTGGAAATGAGAGGACATTTGACGCAAGCGGTATCTTATGTGTCTCTCTTGGCTGGACATTTGCATGCTGAAGGCTTTAACTTGTCTACTTAGGACAGCAATCCACTGAATGGAGCTGAAAAGTCAGCCGATATTTTCCTTACTGTGCTCAAAACTTTCCTTCGTACTTTTGGAGTGTGGCTATATTTAGAGCCATAATGTATTGAAACAGAGTAGACTGAGCAGCACTCATTGCATGTTTTTCCAGCAAGCTAAACTAAAAAAAAAAAAAAAAGAATAATTTTGTATTTATTTATTCATAAAAGACACAAGTACAGAAAGAAAGGTTTCATTCTTCATGTTAATATCATTCAACTGACCCTATCAACACAAAAAAATAATGTATACACTTTGTGTTGAATCTTTGTTTTTAACCTTGCTAATGTTGACAGTTACAGTACAACGCTACAAAATCATGCATATGTGGTTTCCCTTGGTTTACATCAAGTTTTTGAAAACAGAAATTCTCATTTAAAAAAGGGAGAAATAAGACACAGACACACTTCAGTTTCGGAGATGTGAATGTCAGCTGTCAGGGTTAGCAGCCACTGGTTAAAACTGGTTAAAGAATTCACCCAGTGAGGTGAGTTTTGGTCACCAGCCAAGTTAATCCAGTGGGTTCCTGGGTCGGATTCATGAGTAGCTGTCTTCTCAGTTTCCGTCCCCAGCCAGAGCCAGCTTATCATGGGCTGGATCATAAGCTGGCTTTGGCTGGATAAAAGCCTCTGATGACTTCTCAGTGACTTCATTATATCTTTTTTTTCTATTTCAGCACCATAAAACAAGGTCTCTTAAAATGTTTTCTTCTCACCTTTAATTATTTATTTGTAAAACATAAAAAAAAACAAAAACAACGACAAAACAAAACGTAATTGATGGATCTCAAATTCGAAATATGAACATTTTATGGACATTTCTACTACCTGCTGTTTGTTTAATTACCACTTAGGGAAACTTCCACAATGAGAAGAAAGATAATATTTGCTTGCTTCTGCACTTATTTCTAAGGCAATGCAATAAGACTGCTCAAACCTGCACACAGAAATGTTGGTGTCAGCTGTGACCTCAGTCAAACTCTACACTGTCAAACAGGACGGGCCCCTCATCATCACCTGCACAACAACAGATGCAATATGAGGCTAAATCAGTGGAACTGACACATGTCAACACAGGAGACGAGGCCAGAAATTGGAGATTTCAGGGAGAAACTGCAGAAAATCTAAGAAGCAAACTGAATAAATTATGAAAACCTAAATGAATATTTATAAGAGGATTCTTGATCGTTGGACGGCTGCCAGACAACAGTTAAAAACAGTATTTGTTTCACTATCTCAATTTCCAAAAAACACCACTTGTTATTGACAGGCCTATCTGAAAAATGCAATTTCCCTAAGCGACAGAATGACATGGTGAAATGATAACTGAAATTAAAAATCTCAGATTCAGTCAGCCTTATTCGTACACATGCCTATCACTGACAGCAGCGTGTCACACTGATGTGCCTGCATGTTTGTGTGAGAGACACAGCAAACAGTCGGCTAAACCACGGGGTTGCACACATCTAAAAGTGTCAATCACCCTTTCAAGATACTGAAACCCTGCAAATACAAGAGTTAGTTTGATTTTTCAATAAGTTTATGACATGATGAATTCAAGATGTGGCAGCTTACCTGTGTGCTGGCGTCTGTGTTTGGTGAGGGCGTGTCTCGTGCCTCCAGCAAATCCACACAGGTCACACAGATAGGACTTCTCTCCTGTAGATACAGAGTAAGGATGGAGGACATTTTCGAGCTAAGATTGAGACAAAGATGCATGAAAAACAGACTGAATGCAAAAAGCAAAAAATTATATTTTCGTTCTGTAAATTATTTTTAAAAATGTACTTCTCTCACAAACTTCAAATGCAAAACCCATGTAAATAATAATAATAATAATAATAATAATAATAATAATAATAATAACACATGGATTAGCCACTGATCTAATTAAAAAAACTAAATAAAATTAAAATGAAATTAAAATAAAAATAGAAATTAAATTAAATGGTTTTTCTATTGGACGTATCCAGCTGGCTCCACTCAAACTGAACTGGTTTCACCTTTTTCACTTTTTAAAGTTTCACTGTCAATCAAAAATTACAGTAGCAATACAATCCCAAACATAAATGGATTGTTTAAAGTGATGATTTATTAAATTACATTTATTACATATTTGAGTCTCGAATCCTCTGAGTGGAAAAATGTGAGTGTTGCTCTTTTCACTCATAATAGCAGCTGATAGCTGAACGAGACAAAGAGGGTGGAAATGGCGAGATAGAGAAAAATGTGTAAAGTGGGAGCGAGGCAGAAAGCGAGAATAGAAAAGACAGACTGAACAGATGAGCAGAGAGTCTAGTTGGCTAACAGATGAGCCAAGCAGAAGTCACAGATCACTAGTGTATATCCATCAGAGCTCTCATAGCTAACTAATTCCTCCAATCAGATGGATCCGTGTAAATATGTCAAATGGGGGACGGGAAATTGCCAGTGTGGTTTATTGACTGTGATAAAATCTGAAAAGCACCGCTGAACATAATTACATACTTGTCAGAGCCATAAAAATTAGCTTTATTATCAATGGGATGGTTTTGTACAACTTCATTTGGGGGCGATGCCTTCCAGATGGGGAGCGTGGAGAGCTTTTTTACACTCCTCCTCTCCTCTCTGCATCTGGCTCCGTCATTAACAGCATGATGGTCTCTGTTTCTGCCTCTCTGTCTGCCATTGCACACAGTCACAAACACACACATACACACACATTCAGTGCAACATTTGTGATAAGACTCACTCAGGGAAACACATGCGGACATTTACAGAATGGACCCAGATGTGCATGCAAATCTGTGCACACACACACACCAATCAAGCTGCATGTGCATGTTGTTTTAGTGCACATGTATAGAAACACTGTTGGCGATGCACCACACATTTTAACATACATGCACACTGTGCATAGGTGCTTGCTTAGAGCAGTTATCCCCGTCACTGAAATATTCATCTAAATGCTGATGCTGTACTGCAGCTCTCGTCACACACTAACACATTTGGGTGGCTCTTCCAGCTGGGACTCGGCGGTGCTCTGAGCAGCTTTCACCGAGTCTGAGGAGACAAAGCAGCCTTAAGTTTCCTCTATCGCACCCATTCAAAGCCACTCGACTGTAAGAGGAGTTTTAATGCAGTGGCACTTAGAGAAGAGAAAATAAAGCTTAAAAAGGTGCAGTTGTGACAATTCATACAGGTTCACTCTTCAGTGCAAGTGTGGAAGGCCTTCAAAAGAACAATGAGTTCATTTAAATAAATGTCCACTCTAGTTTTTTACTTTGCAACACAAAATCTCCAATTTCAGTTTGACACTCAGAACACCTGACAAATGTTACTAGAAAATTAATTTCAGAAATGGAAAATGATTTCAGAAAGCAGTGATTTCAGATTTCAGAATTCATCTTTGACAAACAGAAATACTCCAATACTGAGAATTTAGCACCAGCACAGGATAAATAGAGTACTGTACTAAAGCCTTGAGTCGCCCTTGTTTCTTCATGGTCAGAAAAGCCAGAGAAAAGGCGCCGTTATTTACTGAAACATGTTCAAACATAATAGGAAATAATGATCTAAGGGAAAAATAGTGTTAGAAACAATTCTTACAAGTTCGGAAGGGAATATCTGGTATAACTTCAACATAGTCTGAACTCTTTTAGACAAAGTTTTTTCTAACTTCTGTAAGTTATATTCAGGAATAGTTCTCCGGATATCTTCAAGGACATTTCGAAGCTCTTTTTGTTCCATTTCTGCCAAGATGATCCCACACTAAGGTCCAAGCTCTGGGAAGGATTCATCACTCCATTAGAAGTTGCTGCCACAGATTCTTGAGTCATTCGTCATATATCAGCCCATTTCACTTCCTTAAGAAAGGCTTCTTGACAGCCACCCTTCCATGGAGAGCATTTGTGATGAGGCTTCAGTGAACAGTAGGTGGATTAGTAGGTCTAGATGCATCTCTCAGATCTTCTCTGGATTATCTTTCCTATTTCTGGAGGACATTAATTTAATATACTGCTATTGACATGTTCAGTTTCCCCAATTTTTTTGAGGCACTGCACACTGCATGCCATCCTGAGATATGCCAAATTTTATCCAGGAACTCTTTGGGAATTAACTTGTTAGTGCAAAAATATGATTTTATGTCCATTAATATCTCAGCAAACGTCTCATGGAGGCAACAACAGAAATGTCTTCGCATCAGGCTACTAGTAGCAAAGAGCCCGAAGATGAAATTCAACATGTATTCTTTGTTAAATTGTCTGTTATATGTTAACAAAACACCAGTTCATCTCTTGAGCTATCTGACCTTTTTTATGCCTAATCAGTAAAAAGTACATTTCTCCAAAAACAGTCAGTTAGAAGGACTGGATTTAAAATGAATGAAAAAGCACCCGGTGTCCAAATAAAAGCTTAAAAAGAAAGTCTGAAAAACTATTGTTCAAGACCACAGTGACAGAGTAGAAGAAATTCTGCCTCTTAGGAAACAAAATCCAAAGAACCTAGAAGAGGCACAAAACTTTTGCACAGAAATTTAGGTTTTCAAATTTTTCTAAATATCCAGTTCTTTGAAAAGAACAAATTAATACCACGTCTTAGAAGATCAGCATCTTGAAGTAAATTTAACAAAAAGCTAAATCTTACTCCCTTTGTGAGGATTGTGTTGGTGTATCTGAAAGCTGTTTTTGGAACATAAAATTACCCTGAATTTGCATCAAATTAGTCTAAAACACAAGAATGATAGCCTTTTCTGTTAAATCATAAAGAACACATAATGTTGTGGAAGAAGTATTCATTTCACTTACTGAAGTCAAAGAAAGAATTAAACAACTTAAAAATACACCATACTGACCTAAACTCTCACATTAAAATCTTACTTTAGTAACAGTACATGAGTATAAGCAGCAAATTGTAGCCAACAAATAATAATAACTAAATAAAACCTTTATTTCTGTGTCTATAAAGTCCACATGAGTTACCAGTCATCTGGTCAGGCTGTTTATCCCCATCAGAAAAAAACAGTGCCAGTCACTCCTCCTCTCCATCTCTCATTACGCCCAACACTACAAGACCCCACCACAGAAAAATCCATAGTCATCGATCCCTTTGCCCAGCTGCGGTTGCCACAATTATTCTTTAGAAGGAAACGCTGGCGATAAATTACATGTGTGCTTTTCATCTGCTGTTCTGTGGGGCTGCACGCTCCGAGGACCTGGGTGGGGTACTATGAAGAGTGACGTGCTGCTGTCAGCGCTGGAGGATCTAGTCTCTTCTGTCCGCCACGTAACATCGCATCGACACAAATCGGCACAGTGAGACTCTTTGCCCTGAAATGAAGACTAATCTCTGATCTCAAACATTTGTTTGTTAGCCATTTCCTGTCACAGGTGAAGGTCAGACAAACAAAGTTGAAAACAAGTAAAATTTGGTATGAGTCAGAGAAATGGCCTAAAAACACACCTCCTGCTCACACATGTGCTTGGTGAGGATTTCAACTTTTCAGCTCTTTGAATACTGCCACCGCTTCTTTTTTGTTCCCTCGATGCTCCTCATCCCTCCACCTCTAACTGGAATTAAATATGCCTTATTGCGAGACAATAAAAGAACTTTGAAGTCAAAATATACAACCTCTCTTTGCATGTGTGTGAGAATATATATATGAATTTGTGTGTGTGTGTGTGTTTTAAATAACCCCGGAGGAGTCTGCATGCAGCTATAATTGCCTCCCTCATTAGTTATGTTTTAGCAGGAGCGGATGGGAGGGCAATTAATTTTACCGCTTAATTTTTGACACGGAATCCGCTGCTGTATTGATGTGCTCGCCATTTTGGGTCTCATTTCTCAGGGAAATTAATTGACAAACTGAGAAGATTTATCAGCATATCGCCAGATTAAGCGACAAACTGAAGCAATGAGGAAATCAATTGTGGCCCTGTCGCTGTGTTCAACCCTCCTCTGCCCCCCACTGCTGTGCTTCCCCTCCTCCTCCTTCTCTGTCACCCCCCACCACCCCTACACAACGCCCAAGAGCCTGGGAAAACCTGGGTGGGTCAGATACAGTGCGCTTATTTATTTATTTGAGTCGCTCATTCATCAGCCGTTACAAATGACCCTGGCGGCTGACGACCACTAAAACCCCCCGATGCCGCCCTCCTCCCCCTTCCTCAGACATGACTGCTGTGTGAGAAGGGAGTGATTAACATAAAAAACACACAAATCAGAGAGGAACAATGAATCCTGTTAGAGGCAGGAGAAGGAGAGTTGAGGTGTTAACATTTCCCCTTTTTATTTTTTTAAGAGCTCTGCACGTCACACCCAGCATCTCTATCCAAAGAACGATGACATTTGATATTTTCCATTCGGTGCACAAAACGTGGCCTCCTAGCCTGGCAAAACATAGTTAGAGGTCAATGCAAAACAGATATTTATCTTTCATCAAGTGTTCAGTCAGTAGATCTTTTCACAGCAGTACAACTTTAAAGTATTAAATTTAACCTAATTTTGTCAATTCTTATAAACAGATTTTTAAAAATTACTTAACACAATGACAGAAGACAGAGTTTAAAAATGAAAAGTATTTTTGACAAGCACCCATCAATTTGTGAGCTAAAATGATGACAGCTGCTAGCATAGCTTAACAGCTTTAGCTAGCAAGCTCATCAGGCTAACGTTAGCTCAACAAGTTAATTGAAAGCATCTTTCTGGGCAGCTTTTTAATGTTTGAAGAACTGCCAGGTGGTACACCATATGAACCCATTTGCTATTTGAATTTCTCATTTAAAGCCATTTTTTTCTGCTGATTTCTGTCTGCTGTTCAGAGGTTTCCTGAATTAAAAAGCAACAAACATGTTTAGCTGTCACATCTAGCCAACATGTTTGTATTGTCTTATCTGTTTACTACATGGGAGTTTTACCATGGGCAGGATTTAAATGACTTCTTTACACAGGTCATGTCATATAAATATATTAGAGCACATTTTCAGTGATTTTCTGTATTTATTGAGAATTTCTGTGTCCTACAAACTACTACTGCTAAGCTCATACAAAGACAAAAACAGACTGTAGTATGCTGAACAATGACGTAACAATGAGAACTTTTAGACCACACCTGGACAAAGTAAGCTCATGTTTTCAGTCTCACACAGCACATTTTACAGCAGATTGGAAAAAAAAGATTACGATTGTGTTTTTAATCCAAGCACACAAACTATAACTGTACACTTAACTGTATTATCATCTCAGAGATAAGTTAATTAATGAGTAACTAAGCTGATCAGTTAGTTGCAAATTTGGTGAGTTAAACAAATCAAAAAACATAATTTCAGTTTTATAAGTTCCAGCTGTAGCTATGACACTCCGTTTTAACATACAGAACATGCTGAATGTTCGCTCACCTAACACATTTATATATCTTTTCAATTCTTCTGCAAAACTACATATACGCTGTTTAATCTCTCGGCCTATACTTCATCTGTTCTGCAGCTCTACAAGCATCATAAGTAACTTCAACTGTTGGAAACTTAAAATCCTATTTAAAGGGTGTATCCTGCCTCTCACCTGATATCAGCTGAGATGGGGTCCTGCCCCCACACAACCAGGTACAGACAATGGATGGATGGATTTTAAAGGATTGTAACCCGATCACACATACACATGAAAGCTTGTGACTATGATGCACTGATTTTTTTTTTTCTTTTCTCTTTCTTTTCTTTGTTGCTTAGACAGTTTGGTTTTCTAAATATATTAAAAGTTGACTGTTCAACGCTGATTTAGTGTCATTTCTTTCTAGGAGCCAGGAAAAATAGTCATTTTTGTTATAATCTGAAATTAAATTGTAAAGCCAATTGATTATCGGTGAATTTTCCACTTTATCCAAAAGTGCACTTGGTTACAGGGTCAACACTCTCTCTCCATCACTGGGAATCCAGGAAAATAATCAGCAATTAATCAGGAAAGTTGGAGCACTGATTTTTTAAAATCAAACAAATTACCAAATGAATTATCCCCCTTTTTCACTAAATTATAGGTCTTAAACCCCCCCACCTTGTTTTTGCTCATCCCAAGTATAAAAGTAACTCAAAGAAGTAATGTATCTTTACGTCTGTATTATAAATTAAAAACGGAAGTAGCATATAATTTAACAAATCATTAAAAGTAAAAAATATTAATAGCAAAAAATTGGGTTTTTCATTTATTATATTTTCAAACCAAAATAAACCAAACCGTAGAGAAACAGATAATTAAATTGATCCCTGGTCAAGTTTAAAATGGGTTGATTCTGAAAACAAGCAGCGTGTTTATGATTCTCTTAAACCAAAGCTCCTCTGTCACCATGCTGTAAGCCTAACTGTAACTCCTCATACACACACAAACACACACGTGCTCTGTAACTCACATCCTCTCCATTACTGACTACTCTGCTCCCTGGACAGATTAGTTCAACTTCTCAATCTCCTTTTTATTTTATTAGTATTGCATCTTAGCTCCGTGAAGGAGACGATTTATAACCTTTAAACAGATCACAAACATGCACATAATATTTCAGTGTCAGGTCGGCCGCTGGAATGTGATTGCAATGATAGTACAGCTGCAGCTCAGCGTCCAACCCAGCACCAATTACTGACAAAGGAGTGTTGGAGGTCACCGCAGTGTAAATTGTGTTAGCTTTTGGAGTGTCGCTAATCAAGTCAGGTCTTGTCGCTCCCCAAAATGAGGTTGTTTCAGGTTTAATCTTAATTCTCCTAGTTTCATATTTGCCCACCCTTGATCTTTCAAGTTCTCTTATTCAATCACTTGTTCCATCTCAATCACTTCTCTCCCTCGTTTCAAGTGTGTTTTACTCCAGTCAAACTCACACAAAGACACACACACCAGCTCTTTTTTCAGGTGACAGCTACGTGACAGCGTGTGACGCGAGTTGCCTGATGGGGGGGATGATGAGAGCTGGAAACAAATGAAAATAAAACGTCTAATTATGTCAGAGGCGCCTTGACGTTACATCACTGTTAAAACACATTTAAAATAACATCCAGCGAGTCTTATTCTGTCTCACACACACAAAAACTCGCTCACACAGCAGGAGCCTGTGACGGATGGAGGGCTCTCCTGCAAGCGCTCAGTCAGGCTGTCAGGCCACAGGCTGCTGCTGCTTCTGTCAGTGACTTAAAAGGGCATCAAGGAGCCATGTGTGGGACATTACCGAGGCCGAGGGGAAACTGCTGGGCTGCAGCATAAAGACACTTTCAAAGAGCCTGACTTGGGCTCCTATCGAGGGGCTATTATTCAAGACACTATCCTCCCACCGCCTACTGAACCATCCGTCTATCGAAAGTTTTAGTCAGTTAAAAAAAAAAAATGTATTCAGTGCAGTCCCATGGTGTAATTTACTGTATGTACAGATGAAAAGGCAGGGATGAAATTGGTAAGACAAGCTGCATATATTCAAAAAAGTATAATGATAATATCCACTCATCTCATCATTCTCATTGCAGGAGATGCACTTTTTTGTGGGGTATGAATCATAGTCACCTAACAAAAAAAAAACCTTCAGCTGTTGAATTCTAGTGGCTATGGTTTAATAAAACATCCATGTTTCAATGATTTGGAAATCTTCTTTTTGGATCAGAGGTAGGAAAACACAAAAATTCACAAAAATATCTTTTTGTTTATCCCCTTTTCTCACCACTTTGCTTCACAGAGAAACACACACATATTCCCAGGGCTGGATGAGTGTGTCAGAAAAAATATTCTTGAGCATCAGATGGATTTGCAGAAAACACACTTGCTGACCAGCTGGATTCGAGGAAAACACTCGGTGTCCAGATGGAGTTTTGGGGGAAATACACATGACGACCAGTTGGATTTGGGGAATACACGCTACTGCCATTTCCTAAGCATGCTACCCTCCAAATGGGGAGTTTAGTAGAAAACAAAAACAAGAATGCAAACACGCTGAGCTGCTTTCCTTCCCCCTTTTGCAGTTAATTGGCTGATAAAGTATAATGCAACAGTGACGGTTCTATCGAGATCAAGAGCTGTGCTTAACCATCTAACAAGTGTGTGCAAGACCGCCAAGAACAGGCTCTCGACTCTCTCTGGATGTTGAAAATGAGTACAGATGGACATGTTGTGGCTATTGTTGGCCAAAAACTTGTGGATATTTATTCCAACCAAAGCTGTGAAGATTCATAATTAATGTGAGACTTTCACAGTTCACATAAAGTTTGCTTTGTGGAGAATCTGCAGTGAGGAGTAATGAACAAGTAGATTCTGTCTGATCCAAGTATATTCCTTTTAGATAAACAACCCTTTGTCTTAGGCATGAAATTTCATGAATTTTGCACTTGAGAGTGTCAGTGATCATGTTTGTGATAGGCTAACTGGGTCTCACCAGTGTGTGTCCTGTAGTGGTCCTTCATGGCTGACAGGTTGAGGAAGGCGTAGTGACAGGATGGCCAGGCGCACTTATACGGTTTCTCCCCACTGTGCAGTTTCATGTGGTTGTTCAAGGCCCATTTTTCACTAAAGGTGCGGTCGCACAACTCGCACTCAAACTTCCTGCAGGAGAATAAAAGAGGCATGAGGAGGAGGGAGAAAAAAAAAGAACAATAAGAGTTACTTACTGATCCCAAAGCTGACGTAAAATGCTAGAAAATCTACCCCGTGAGAGAGGAAATGGAGGTTGGTGGGTACTTGCATTCACACCCACTGAGCATAGGGCTGTGTGATTGCGCTCTGTACATCTATGCCCCCCCCACAGACACACACGCACACACACACACACACAAGATGCAGTGGGCTGCTGGTGTGTCATGTCTGTATAAGCAGGCATTGATTTTTCTGTCTTGGCCTGCCACCTCCACCATTTATTCTCTGCTTTGCACCAGGGCCCAGAGGACTAGAAAAATTCTGTTACAGTCTACACACACATATCACACAAACACCCACATACACACACACACACACACACACACACACACACACACACACACAACACCCACACACACACACACACACACACACACACACACAGAGAAACCCTGCAGGGCCATTGGGGAGAATAGAGTTCACCTGTCCAGTGTCCCTGACCACTTAGCCAGGGCTAAATGAACAGTTAGCAACATTTTACCTCGCTTCTCTCTTAAGGCTTTTCTATTAGAGCTCTCCTCTATTGAAACCCCTCCACATTTCCAACACTAGAGCTCATCTTGCTTTAAATTGTTAGAATCAATTCAATAAACTTAAGCCACAATCTATCGTTTACTGCATGTAAGTATGAATATGCATCTGTCTATTCCTCATGCTGACGCCTACAATCCAACAAAAGCTGCTTCTTTTCCTTTAAAATCGGCATGTGGGATGTTTGCACTTACATCCTGCTGCATTATTAGGCTTCAAGAAACACAGAAGACAATAGAAAACGCTTGTGCTTGAATTAATCTTAACCTCCACGCTATAATTTAGCTGCAGAATGACTAATGTGCGAGTCATAAACAAATGAAGTCGGGTTTTGGGGAGCATTCGTCTTGCAGTGAGGGCCATGTTATTTTAGGGAGGGCGGCTGTCTTTAAGTCCTGATTGTGTCGCTTAATCCCTGTGGTATCTGTTTCATAGCGAGCAGCATGACACTCACCTGAACAAATAATGACTCCAAGCAGCATGTAGCATGTGTCTGAATCAATAATTCAAACTCATACATCTTCCTTACTGGAAGGGAGGGAGGGAAAGAGGAGAAAGGAGGGAATTAAAGATGGGGAGGTGAAGGAAGAGGAGAGATAGAGAGGAAAATGTGTCCTGGCTTCCGTATCAATCTATATGTTCCATAAAGATGAATCTAAATGTGATGTAGATGTCGTCCTGCACCGTTTGCGAGGACATTTTAAGCTCGCTTACAAGGAAAGATGGAGCAGCTTTCAAAATGTGCCTTTATCACCTGGTTTGAAGCTCGAATGCAAATATAAAACACCACTGTTTTCTTCTCGCTCTCGTTACCTGACTTGGCAGAGACTTTATTTGACCAACAGATGTATGCCTGCATCTGTATTTCCTTCCCTTTCCTGCGGTATTTATAGAACGGCTCGTTGCCCGTGCCACCGCAGGAGAGGTAAATAAGATGAGTGAAGAGATGCTATCTTTTATTGTAAGCATTATGCACAACACTCCTGCTTTATGAGCTAAACGGGCCATTGTTTATCACGGGGCATAATCGCAAAGTCAGGCAGGCAGGCCTTGACGTGGGCACACGGCATGCTGGGATGGAGGAAAAACGAGCCAGAAGAGGAAAGCAGGAGAGGAGAGAAGATGGAGGAGTCGGGGCTGGCAGAGTCAGTGGGGGTTTTGTAAGGATGAGAGGAAGGTTTGCGTTTGTTTTTATGGGATCAGATGGAGCACTTTGATCTTGTCCCTACGTGTCAGATCCCGTCACGATCCACCGTCTCGCCCATACATATGCAAACTGCCTCTAAACAGCTCAGCACCATGCAAAACGTGCCGAAGGTGCGAGGTAGAGGGGAGAGCGAGATGGGGAGGGGAGAGGGAGGAGATGAAGGCGTCTGAGGATGCACATGGGCAAAAGAGGCGGGAAAAGTCTATTTGAAGTGTTTTAAAACTTCCAAGAAGTGAATTTCGACAAAATTAAATAAATAAATAAATAAAATAAATTCACAAAATGCTGCTTCAGCAAATGGATCAGAAAAAAGTGGCCTGAGAAAGTTCTGAAGCTCATAAGCAGGATTCAGGGATGTACAGTACCATACAATATCCTTATGAATGTATATTCAAACCTATATTGTCATATGGTCTGATATTAAAATGTAACTGCTTTCATGTAAGGATAAATGAGGTTTGTTTCATGTCTGCAGCTGATAGTGTAAAAGCCTGAACATTTACTCCGTACCACACAGAATAATTACAGATAATATTTCTGTTGATTTTTATCCAAATCAAAACAAAACAATAAAAAAAAATTGTGACATGGAGTCAATGTGCAAATCTTTCTTAAGTGCTGAGTGGGGGCAGTGGATTTGATGCATCATAAATACAAATATCCAGAATCTGTTAAGAATGCCTTGTGTAAATGTGAAAATGGATGAATTTCCACACACAAATTATAATTAGCTGGAATATTTAGTGTATAGTCACAAATCCTCAAACCGCTGGAACGAGAACTCCTGTAAATTAGATGCATGTGTTGTAATGTTAAATTACCTTTAAAATAATCACATTGATGTGACTGTGTTTAAATCAAAGAGCAGAAATGCTTACATGTATGTTTTAAAAAAAGAGATGAAAATCAACTTTCAATGACTGTTTCAATAAAGAAAGAAACAGGAAAAAAAAAGGAAAAGAAACAACTAGATTCTGGAGCATCTTCAATTTCTTGTCATTGCAGCTGCTTTCCTGTTCGTCTCTGCTTTCCTCCTTTTCTCTTTCCTTCTGATGGTGAAGAAAAGCGACATGATTGACACCCTGTGCAGATTTATTCAGAGACACAGGTGAGCCTCTTCCCCGCACATTCAGAAAGCTGCATGTCCCTGTAGCTATACCGTCACTCATTACCATATCTATACTATGGTGTGATCCTGTCTCAGTTCAGGCATACAGGCCTACTGTCAGAACATCACAAGCCATCGCTGGCCTTAATTGTGATAGAGATCCCTCAGGAGGGGTTACTATATCTCTAATAGGGGCTGGAAGGAAAGACCTGACTCATTACCACTCACTCACTACCACCCCCAAGTGGCGAGGTGGTGCTTGATAATAGGGAAGCCTGCAGAGTGTGGAGAGAAATACGACTCAGTAATGGTCACAAATATGTAAAGTGTGATTCAGAAATGTGTAAAACAAATGTACAAAAGATAAGTAGTATATGTGTTTAGTGGAAAATAATCATTAAAGCATCAAAGAGTTTAAAAGAGGAAATTCTGGTGTGATTAAGAGCAGAAGAGATGAAAAGGTGACTCAGACGCTTCCTCTGACTACATAAATCACTGGATTAGAAAATATGATTTCCACTGACACCTCCAAACTTCAACTGTATTTTATTTTATTTTTTTTTATTTAATTGACAAGATTAATTGCTTTGGCCTTTTCTGGACTCCTAACAATTCCTCGTCTGGTTCTCAGTTATTTGCTGGCCGGCCATTGTGAGAGGAAATAATCTGTGATGCTCTCACACTGTAGCACAAAGACAGAAAGAGAGGGAGAGGGCCAGCGCTCGCCTCAAGCCAAACTGACACAAACAGACAACTTCAAAGTGAAGACTGTTGTTTATTTGGCGAAGGGAAAGGAGGAGAGAGATGGGGGGAAAAAGAGAGAAAATTTATCTGATATGCAACTGTCAGGAGAGCATTTTCACATGCAAAATAGCGAGTGAGTGAGAGAGATTACCTAGAGGGAGGAACATGACAGCATTCACTAGGGTCAGGATGGATCATCATCTTCAGCCCCCCTCCACCTCCTCCTCCCTCATCTCTCTCTTTCTCTCTACATCGCTTTATCAACTCTCCGTTTCCCTCCCTCCTTCCTTCCGTTTTCCCCTACTCTCCTCTTTTCTCTCTCATCCTGTTTTCAGACTCCATCACTCTGCACTTCGACAACCCGGCAGCTTAAATCCAGACTAAATTAGCTGAATGAAGATTAAATCATTTGGCCCTGAGCTCTCCAAGATATTGGGAGGAAGACTGAGTGAGGCTTAAATGCTGTCTGACTGGGTTCGGACCGCTGTGTGTATCAGAGGAGAGGCTCTTCCTTCAATGGCAGTCAATTGAAACCTGATTAGAGAGGGGGTGTTTGGTAAAAAATGGGTAAAAGATTCAATTTCTGAGACAACTGTTTCCTAAGTAAAGGCACTGGCTTCGTTAGTTTTCGTTTGCGGGCACAATGTTGACCGACGACAGGCTCGTTCCCTTGCTAAGGTATTAAGAAGGGCAACATCATCGCTCATGGTCCTTTAGCAGAGAAGTGCATTGGAAAGCAGTGTAGTCAATGTGGTCTGCGGGTACTCAAATCAGTTTCCTAGATGGTGCTAATTTAACATTCAAATGAACCTGCTGCACACAACAACAGTCCAAGCTCTGCTGGAAAAAGAAGAGGAAAGGCTTGCAGGGGTAGATCCGAACAGAACCGTATTTCAGTGAGACCAGCGGGAGTGTCACACAAAGCAACAGCTAAAACCTCCATGAAGGGGCCACATGCGTCTGCAGAGTATCGTACATGAGCCTCCTCCGAGATGAGTGCTGCTGCATATGACTGCAGTATAAACAATGGCACACAACAGAGATGCTGTTGCTGATTTATGTTTACCTTCAATCCCGGGAGAAAGAAGAGGAGGAGGAGGAGGGGGGAAAAAAGAGATAATGAAATAAATAATAAAAGACCAAGCCCATCAGATAAGCTCCTGTTTATCCTGCTGTAGGGCAAATACAAATTGTCAATTTAATGAACACGGTGGACGTGATGAAAGCGGGGTGAAGGAGCCTCCTGCCTGACAAACAATCAGGAAATGTTATCTTAATATTGTTGCGCTGTTATCCAGCCCATAACTTGGGGGTGGGGGGGAGGTGGGCAAGAGTAAAGGGAGGTGGCACTGAGGGGGAGAGGGGAATGACGGGGCGGCCCTCTGTGGTGGCCCTGTTATTGCCTGTTTTTATTATGAGCATAGCTCAACGGTCCCAAACACACAACCCAAGAAATGACCCTCAAAAGTACATGTGCACATTTATGTGGACACACACCTTGCCACTACAAGCACAAACTTCACTTACAAAGTCTTTTTTTTTTTTTTTTCAGATGTGAATAAAGCATCCGAAATGATTTCTTTCTCTTTACATGCATGCTATCTTGTTTCCAGACTGGGCTCACATAAAAGCTTAGCAGGTTTTTATAGATATTAGATTATTAATCAAGATGTTTTAACCAAAAAGCTGCAAATCAAGAGCTTCCTGCTGAAATGAGTAAAAATCAAATTTATGAAATGTTGTGCGGTCAAAGAGCCTCTCCCCAACCCCTCCACATATACTATAAACGGCACTTTAAAAAGTGTCCAGATGCTTCAAAGCTCAAAAGGTTTTTTTTTTTTTTTTTTTTTTTGTGAGCCTTGAATTTAAAGCATTGCAATCTGAGCAGCCACCGAAATTAACTATTATCTCCATATTTATATATTGCCGGCACTAAATTGCGTCGGAAAGAATTACTATCAATATGAATATCTGCAACAATAACTCAGCCGCAGTGCTGAGGACAGGACGCTCTTTATCAGGCTTCTGATAGGCCTTAAATACAGCACAAGGCAGGCATATCAGAGCTTTTTCTCTCTAATATCAGGCTGCATTAGCACCTCGTAAATCAAATTACACTCCTAGAATTTCATTAGGCTCACCTGCCAGCGCTGCTGTGCTGTAGAAATATTTATGTTTTTATACTGCAATCGTGTGCTCTCAGGTACACAAAAGAGAAGTAATGTCGGGGGCTGAGAGCGGTGAAAAAAAAAAAGGATGATAAACCTAATTATCTTTTAGGAATACAGAGAAAACGTGTCATAAATTGTGGCAATCCTGAGGAAACCTGGTGGTTTTGAAGCCTGTGGGGCTCAGAGTTGAGGGACATTCATGCTGCTGTTTACCATCATGGCTAAACTTCCCACAATCCAATTAGCTGCGTCTCCAAATTTGCCCTAAACCGAAATCAAACAGGGTGATGTATGACAGCCATCAGCGGGCTCTTAGTGACAAGCTAATCTGATAAAAGCTGAAGCAAGTGCGCTTAATAGTGAAAATACTTGTTCCAACTGGATAAAAAATGTTATGATAGCAGTCTTTTTTATTTAATTACCTCAAAAGAATTTCACATTTCCATTTGTTTATTTGTTGCTGCTGTTTGTTAGATTGCATTACGTGCAGCGTATGGAGCTGCTGCAGGTGAGCTCGAGCTGGGAAAAGAGCAGAAGGAGTTGGACGTGGGAAGGAACGCTGACATTCCTGTTTTATGTCTGGAGCAGCTGGGCTCTGGATGGTGGGGTGTCTGGATATGGATTTTGATTAGACACAAAGGGAAATGAGTGAGCCAGTGACCGTAACGACAGCCACTTAATAAAAGGTACAGTCTATACATCAAAGAGCATCTAGCTGTAAATCATTTGGCCCTGTAATGACTTGCATCCCTGTCCCATTACTGAGCCTCCTAACAGGCCGCTCATATTTACTTTCCGGGCCCCAATATCATTTTAGAATAATGAGCTTTGTCCTTTATCTAATTAACAGGGCCTGGGTTCATTTGTTTTTGTTTTCTTTTTTTGTTTTCTTCTCTTTTCTTACTCCCAACTAAAATTAGGAAGCTGACATTTTGGCCTAACTCGGAAACATTTAGTGAAGCCGCTTCGTGGTGGGATGGGTAAAAGTTAAGCACAGATAACCTAGTCGTGACTGTTGTATGTTGCAACAGAATGCTGTTTATTCAGCATTGTGAGAGTGTATGTGTGCAAGTATGAAGGTGGAGGGTGGGAGGGGGGGGTTGAGGGTTGTGCTCCAGTGGGTAGAAGTAAAAGACCAGGTCCATTCTCTCTCTTATTACTGGAATTGTAATTCAATGATCACCTTAGATCACACGCGTGCCATAAATCAGATAGGCTTGACAGAGGATGAAAAATTGTATTAATAATGTGAAACTTATTATACAGTCCCAAATGCTCCCTTGATAAATGACATTGTTTGGGCCTGACAATGATTGCATTTAAAACATTATTTCTTTCTGCTGGTGTGTACGGGGAGTGTGTGTGCGCTGCTGGACATGACGACCATGGTGTGCAGGGTGGGGAAGACAGAGGTGGGGTTCCCGAGCCTCATAAAATATTCAAGATGTTTCCCACCGTTCTCTCCTGAGTCAGTGGGCAGGCGAGTGGTTGTGGCGCGGTGAGGGTATAAAATCTGTGTGTGCGTGCATGTGTGGCCATCAGAAGGGGAAATGGCTGGTGGCTCACCGCAGCGCAAACATCCAAGCTCACAAACCACAAAAAGGAGCTGTGCACATCTTCAAGTCATAACGTCGTAGAATTATCATGAAACATCCAAGTCAGAATTTAGTAAACGAGAAAAACTGCAGAAAAGCTGCATGAGGATAATCATTTATGAGTTACTTTACCAAAGCCTTTTTTCCTTCTTCAAAAAAAAGAGTTTGTTTTTCTTCATAATTCAATTTATACAAGAATGCTAATATGCAAAGAAAAGCAAGTCTAGACTTGGTTTGAATAAGAGCCAATAGAACCTCATAAAGAAGAAAAAATAAATAAATGGAAAAAAGCCAAATGCCATGTCTGTGCTATTTCTTCCTTATTCTGCCACATCATATCAGAACAAGCTGAACAAGCTGAACTGGGAGGGATTTAACATCCAGTCCAGTCTGCATTCATCAACACTGCAATCACTGTATACTGGATGAAGCACATTCAGAGACAAACGCATCAAGTTATAGCACCGTATTTTGCTGATGCTTTCTAATTTTCAACATCTATCTGTTTGGAAGAGAAGCTTCTGTTTAGTGCATAGTCCCTAACTGTACCAAGCTGGCTGTCAGAGCCGCGTCTCACAAATAAAACATGGTCAGTATATAATATTAATAAATAATAAATATCTGACATTATTTAAGTTCTGTGTCTGAAGGAAGAATTAGTTTCCCATGTTCAAAGTACACATGAGGAGCACAGTTGGCTTCGTATGCTATATTACAAATAAATAAATATTAGTATTCACCGAATTTATCATTTATCATTGGTTTATTGATATTCCATATAAACAGATGTCCAACACACTGGATTTAAAATGACCTGTAAAATAAACAAATGACCAAAAAATGTATCAGAATTAACTAATTTGTCTTTAATGCATCTCTATTTTAAAAATCTGGACAGTATTGCTGAGAAGGACTTTTCTGTATTCCTGAAATGACTAGTTTTTTTATTTTGGGGGATTTTTATCATTGTGTATTATTTTTGAGATAAAGTCGTCTGCACAGACTGCAGCCTTTTAAGAGAAAGAGCCAACAAAGTTATAGCTTCCCTGACTGGATGAACTTTGTGCAGGTGAAGAGACGGAGCTCCACTGATGCAACAGTAACAAAAAAGCTGAACAAGTGTGGTGCTCATTTTAGATGACAGGATTATATACTCGGACATTTTATTGAGTTCCAGATAGGAACTAACAGCGGTTAAGTCCTTGCAGCTGCTTCTATGTCTAACTGGCATCAGGTTGTGGGTCACTAATGTTTAAGACCAAGAGGTTTACATTGACTGTGCTGGGATAGAGTCCAACAGAGAAGGAAACTGCACACTTATCAGAATACGTTCTGATTTAATAATTATTTTTTCATGTTTCTCCTGATTTACATTCCTTAACATGCTCTGACATCTCTGGCATTTTAAAATGCGACTTTGTTTTGTTATTTAGTGTGTGATAGACTAATAGTCTTCTTGCTGATCATTGACATTAGGTTCTGTTTTTACTCCTGGTTTAAACTCCAGCATTAAATGTCCACTTCTATTTGTGTCATAGATGGGAGGCTTTACAGTACTGTGAAAAAATTTCCCATTGTTAGCCAACATCAGAAAATCACCAGCATGCTAAATTAGATGTCTACAATTTAATTTCTTTCCAATGACCAATATGTCTCCTGATCTTGCTCCTGTTCTGGTCTCTTAAAACTATCAAGGTCTTAATTAGGAGTAGTGTGTTGTGTAAGTGTATTTACATACTCAGTATCCTCCGTGTAAGAACTTCTGTGTGGACCCACATTTCTTATTGTTAAACTTCATCACTATGGAGGTGTTTTTTATTTTTTTCTTTAGGAAAAAAATGTCAAATTTGATACTAAACAGCTCTAAATGTTACTTTAGCACATACATGTAGACATATTTACAAAAACCGTTGCATGCTCTTACACTTTACATAATTGGAATTGCTAACCTTTAGAGCAGGGCTACTCAATTCGGTCCTACGAGGGCTGCAACCCAGCAGGTTTTCCATGTATCCCTGCACCAACACACCTGAGTCAAATTAGGTGGCTCTAACAGCCAATCAGGTTCTACACAATGACTCATTAATTTGACTCAGGTGTGTTGGTACAGGGATACGTGGAAAACCTGCTGGATTGCGGCCCTCGTAGGACCGAATTGAGTAGCCCTGCTTTAGAGTAATATTAGTTAGCAATGACAATTTACCACTACTTGTCACTTAAACTGGCTCACTGGGAGCTGGGAACTAATATTGTGCAGCTGAGATAAGGGAACGTCGGATTAAAGATGCTGGACAGTTGGAGTTGGATCACTGAGCAGGCACACTGAGACCCAGACTGGTCTGTCCCTGTTACATTTGACTTTACCCTGCCCAGCCACGTACACGTCCTCTACTGTACAGTGCGAGCAACCACCCCTCCTTCCTTCTTCTGGTCTTATTACCCCCTACCCCACCCCACCCTCCCCGCTCTTCTACTCCTCCTCATCTTCACAAATGACCATGATGGGAGGCCATTCATCTCACTCCTTCGGCCACCACAACGAAATAAATCAAGAATTTTTCCCCCAAATATAACAATATTTGTATTTGGGGTGGGGCAGACGTAATTGATGACTGCGGCCATGCTAATTAAAAAAAGCAGAGGTTTCATTAATCTTGGTCATTCGATGTGGGGGGCGGGGGGTGGGGGCAGCAGAGTGGCTGCTATAGCACTGACTGGACAAGAGGACAAGGCCGCCTCCATCGTCCTCATCGCTCAGGTGATTTGGGCCATTGTTGAGTATATTAGCAGAGCCAGGTTAATGTGAAATGGCCATTAATAATCACAACAAAGCCACTGGAACACAGACTAAGCCTCTCAGTGTCTGATGGTGTATCACAACAAAACCAAAAGAGACAATAAAGCAAACAATCACATGTGTTTACTGCCATGTCCTGGCTGGAGAAGTTAATTGCTTTCTTGTTGTGCTTTGTAGAAACTTTTTATTTTTATTTTGGCAACAGCCTTACACAAATCCACACACACAGGCATGTTGGTTTTGAGTTAATTACCAAAGCCAATTTTTGGTGCTTTACATAGTCAGAACATTTGGAGTGGTTCTATGTAACTGCAGGAAATTCAGAGATAAAATTCATCCCAGTGGCAGAAGAGGTCCGAACCAAACAGGCCTGCAACAAACCAGATGCCTGAAAAAGAAGCCACGAGTAACCCCGAAGCTGATGAAACAGAATCATATCATTACCTATCTGCCATTACAGCAAGGACAATTTACTAAGTAGTACCTATGAACGGCACAGATGGATATCATCATCACTCGCTGATGGCCCCTTGGACATTAATGCACAACTTTAGCTTCTCCACCACAGAATAATGGCTAGGCTGCATCTGGAAGAGGAAGGGCCGGGCAATGCATGAAGCACGGAGTGAAACAGAAAGAGACAAAGAAAAAGAGAAAGAATTTAACAGAAAGAGAGAGAGTGAGCGTAAAGGAGATGGGTGGGTGGGGTGGTAGCGGTAGCATATGGTGATACGCTGCCATAAACAAGCTTTATGAAAAGACCGCGGACGTTTATTTAATCATGGAATACCTGAGTAATCGCAATGAAACACACACTTTGTCCCATTATTGTTAGCCTATAAATTTAACCGCTTTACCCGAACAATGAAGGACCCCAAACAGCCACTGAAGATGACGCTGGGAAGCAGGTGAATTTATGCAAGTGTGTGTGTGTGTGTTTGCGTAGCAGCTATGGTAAAGAAAGTGTATGGTGTTTCAGATGAATAGCCATAACTGTTCCACTCTGGTATCTGTGCATCAGCAAACGCAGAGAATAATACACTCGTGGAAGTATCTGGTAGACAACACACAGATAAGGATGCGTCCTGTTTCTTTATGTTTCTGAGTGTAGTTTATTTTATTCAGCTTGAATTAACGGTATACTTTATAACTGTCCGCACTTCCTGGAAAGTAGAAACTGTATAAAATTAAGAAATTTGTTAATGATTTCATCATAAGAATGATTTTCATTAAAAAAAAAAAAAAGAAAAAAAAGGTGTGTCTTCACAATTGGAAATATTTTTCCCCTCTTTCATTGCACTGAAGAAGGATGCACATCCAGCTGCATAACAAAGTCCTCATAACACCACAAAAAGATAGTTATGAACACACAAATACAAATACTCTGCATGTCCGATTTTGTACCTAAGAGCATAGAGAATATATGAGTGCACACACATGCACGCACACACATTGAGCTGGGTCAGGGGGACAGCGGTAGCTCAGAGCCAGCTGTGACCTGCCGGTCCAGGTGCTCAGGAAAACTGCTGTTAACAGCCACGATTGATGATCTAATCAAACTGTCACCACAGCGACCCACTGCAAGGGGAGGAGTGGCTGGGGTGGTTGCGTGCAAGTATGGGTGTGTGTATATGGGTAGGCGGGGTAAAAGGGAGGTGGGGGAAAGCAGGTGGGATCGGGGGGGGATTCAGGAGACCTTGTGCATGCTTACTATTAGCCCAAATTGAGAGTGACAGTCTCAATAGTGAAAAGGCCTCTTTTTTTGCCCAGTCCTCACCCCCCCCCCCCCCCACCCCCTACACACACTCCCTCTATAAGTAATGGAGGAAACAACTCCAGCGGTATTCCGGAGGATGTCACATAATCAAGGGAGACGCCCCTCCTAAACACACTGCCTCATCCGCAACTATCCAAACATACTGACATGCCCACCCCTGTCTTTTGTAACATTTCAGATGGAGCAGAGAAATGGGGGGGGGGGGTTAGACCACGAATGTCGGCAAATGATGTGGTAGAGTGCTGGATCAACGCCCACACTGAGCTAACTCGGATGATTTTTTTTATTGGTTAATCAACTTTACAGACCTTTATTGTGTAACTTTAGGAATTAAAGGGCTTTAAAGGAATTTTGTTACTGTTTGCCTTGTTATTTGTAGTAAACCAGCCCCTTAGAGACTTATCTTAATTTAGCTTAGGACTCCCAGTATGCCCCCTGTAGCTCTCTAGAGTCTCCTCAGGACTGACCAGTACATAGCCCCAGACCTCTCTTAAAAAGTTACTGTTCTAATGTACAGTGGAAGACATTTTACCATGATCGCATACACACAGAAGCAACTTTAAAAATATATTTAAAAAAAAGGATGCAAGGTGCATGTGTAAACGATCATTTAAGTCTTAGATAATTTTAGTTCCTTAACTAAACTTTAAGTTTAGTTAAAGTTTTGCTACATCTTATATATTCATTTTTTTAATGTGTCATACTACTGCAACTGGATATCAACACAATGACTGGTCTGAACAAGCAATGTGACTGATTCAACAAAGAAATGCATGAGGACATAAATGAAGGAAGAGAGGACAAGAAAAAGAGAAAGACATAAGACTAGAATTAACACTGGAGTGACTTTTACTGACTGGAGAGAGCTTAGAGTGTAGGTAGGATGCAACACAGATGCAGAATTAGTTATTGTAAGGGTGTGCACCACTGCAAAATTCTGTCAAAATTCAGTAGTGCAGCTTTAAATAGGTGCCTTCTGTATTCTTATAAAGCTAATGAAGAAATTATTCTATGTACATGATTATTATTTTTTATTTAGTTGAATATTTAATAACACTGGCACCACTTGTGCAATCTGAAAATATAAGTCAATTTGTTGAAGTACACTGCTTTTGTCTCATCTTTAACATACCTACCTACATACCAAATGGAAATGCTCAGTTTCACTCACCAATCAGATTCATCTAATTGCTAATTGAGCATGTAGAAGAAGCAAGGCCTCTGTGTCTGCAACCAAACTTGATACTACGTGGAAAAGAGCTGCTAAAGTTGTGGGCCAGATGGCAGTTTGGAACATGTCAAATAAAACCCGATATGCCTGTACTTGTAGTTACAAAATAAAAGTACAAGTTATAAAAATGTATGTCTCTGTCTTAGCTCCAACGAGGGTATATATGCTATTCTACATGTATTATTCCAGCAGCCTTTAGCGAATCATTTAATATTATCATTTGTGTCAGAAGAAAACTCTCATGAGACTCTGCTGAATGCTGCTCCACAACATAATAACATCAGCCATGTAGGAAAATATGATGTTTCTCTAGTTCATATAAAAATAAAATGAATTAACCTGTTCCATATTTAGCAGTAAAGAAAAAAGTTCAGGAAGTTGTCCAACTTAATGGTGGCCTTGCTGATTGCTGCCTGTTCCATGTGTGCGTTAATCACCTTCCCCAGGATATATCCACGACTGCCGCTTGCCTGTCCAGCACACATTAATTTAATCGCTGCTCAGCTAATTCATTGATTAATTGGTTCATTAGTGATGCCTGGCAACATTCATTTCAGCTATGACAGTCTGATGTTTCAATCGGGAAGAAAAACAGCAGCCCAGTTTTTCCAGTGTCCCACTGTGCATAATGTCCAACCACTGTCAACAGTTAGCCACACAATTGTGTCACTGTGTAACTGCCTGGTTTTGTGCTACAGGATGTGAAATGAATACGAAGGTGAACTGTGCACAGTCTCTGCTCTTGTCTGGTTGAGTAATGTCACTTGGGCTTCAGTGGTGGGTGAGATCATTCTTAGCAAAAGAAAAACTTCAGAAGCTGGAGGGACTGTTGAAACTGCACTACCCAGATGAGGTAGACGGTGCTGTGAGAAAATGAACTACTGCTGTAGATTTATTCAGCAAGTCAAGGTCACATTGCTGAGACGTGACAAGTGGCTTCCAACTCTGGGACGAGCTGTCGACTGCTGACCAACATTATTGTTAGTAATAGGAGCCAATAGGACCCCGCTGCACCCTGCACCAAGGAGCCGAGAGTTAAAGAGACCAACAATACACAACTTAAAAATTAGAGCTGATGTGATATCACTGGCCAAATGAGATGACCACAACTCGACCTCTGAGCTCTCTACTCCAAGACACAGGCGCAGATTTATAATTGGCATTTTGTCACAGGTGTTTTTCCCAAGCAGCAGTTGTTAACTAATGATGGGTGAGACCACAGGAGTAGATTTTAGCATTTAAGTGTGTCAGATTTCCAGGGAGGCAACATGCATCCCTCACTAACCCATCCCACAAACACACACACTCACAATTCGGCACCATATGCCCATGACAAGTGCATAAAAATCGTTCCCAAGCGTTGCAGTGCAGGCCAACCCATAAAAACTTAATGCGCCTAATTTTCCAGTAATCAAACTTTTATAGACTGTGATGGCTTTTAAACTAACAAATTTTAATTATCGCTTAATTTTAACAGCAATATTAAGGTGATCCCTCATTCTGCAAGTGTTCATTCTCCATGAAATATTGAGTGGGGTAAACAGGGAGGCGCTGTCCGCTGGCTCCTGTTCAAACAAGCAGCCAGCAAACACAAAGGTGAGCTGGAGGTCTGAGGGCTTGCCAGTCCCACGCAGGGACAACACGAGCTGCAAAGACCTCTGGGAAGCAAAGCCTTGTGAGCACAAGAAAAAAATATAAATAAATAAAAATCGGGCTGATGCATGTTGCTCATGTTTTAAGTTATGATTCTGCCTCAGACGCAGACACAATTTTTCATGTTTCTAACCAATACATTTAACATCTTTGTCGGGAGGTATTTAAAGAAATTTTAATATTCTCTGCTACCTTTAAGTTAAGACTTTGCTGCTGTGTTTTTTAATGCTCCTCAGTGTTCCTGTCACACCCCTGCTTACAGTACCAGCAGCACAGGATGTTATTGACTGCTGCCCTTGGGTGGCTGAAAACTAGGCCTTACCACCCTACACCAAGCCAGAGACAAAGTGCTGACACAGGAAGATAAGGGAAGGAAGAAAGGGAAAGATTAAAGAGCAGATTCATTATCAATAATTAAGGGAAAGGATTTATTATAATGAATTAGAAGTTGTCTTTATCTACTCTTTATCTCCTTATCATGCTGCTAACTCTCTCTTTTTCTCCCTCTCTCATACACACACACACACACACACACACTTAATTTGCTGGTTGGTTTTGACCCCTGCCTGCTTTGTGTGGTCCATATTGCCACCATGCTGACTTCAGGCAGGGTTCTTCCGCCCCCGCTCCCCCTATCCAGCCTGGACGGTCTCGGCCTTCTGTGCTGGGGCAATATGGCCGCACTGCACTGCATGCTGGGACACGGCTGCAAGCCCAGAGCCAGGCACCGCAAAGCCAGATGCCCGCACAGCCGAGCTCGGCCCCTCATACAGCAACATGACCAACCACAGAAAGTACTTGTATATAAATCAATCCTGCTATGTGAACAAACAGAAATAAATGTGTTGCATTATGTCATGAAAACAGGACTTATTTCTGATGTTATATTTAACACAATACCTATAAGAAAGGAAAAAAATATAACCAAAACACATATGCAAAACAGTTACATAACCTACATGTCTTCACTGTGGGCACTTTAAATACAAAAACAGCCATCCTTCACACCGCAGTCATGTAACAACGGATGCTCTGAATTTCCCCGTCTTCATTGTGTGAGTCATCACACCTGCTCTGCATGCATCATACTAGCTATTTCTGGATCTAAGTTTGTGCTGTTTCACCTGTTTTTCTGTTTTTATTAAGAAGTTTTAACACCAACTTATGTGGCTCAAACATACTGTAATGTCGTAGATTTTGTTTGAAAGCTTCAGCGCTTACAATTAGAGCATCTCCAGCAAACTAAAATAAACCTCTTTCTAGACGCAGGAATCATGTTTTGAGCTCCCTCTGCCCTGAAAAAAGAAATAAAAAAAAAAAAAAACATAACTTTTTTCTAGGTTGTCAGCACTCCAGTTCCAAGAGTGATGAGTGTATTTGTTTGAGGAGTTTATTATTACAAGCGTGTAAATGGCAAGCGTTTTAACAATTACCTATGAAAACAGGTATGCAAGACAGGTCAGTTGTCCTTTGGCACTCTGTTTTTAAAGAGCTAATTACAAGCAATTGAGTCAAGGTCACTTCTGTCAATCGTGGTGATAGGCCACACCTCTTAATGCAAACCATGTTGGTTTAGGTGTCTGCAGAGCCAAAGTTATAGCAAGGATTACACACACATATAAACTGAGCGCTGCACCAAGCTTATTTACTGAAAAATCACACTAACAGGTAAAAGTAAAGAGAAATTCTTGACATGCACAATTATTTCATATGAAAAAAATCAGTTATCCACAATGAAAGAATTTGGATTATCACTAAAAAGAAGTGAAGCTCAGTTTATATAAATAGATAGACAGAGATCTTTATTGTCATTGTTACACGAACAATGAATAAATGACCTAATTTGCAATGTTTTTCTATTTTTTATTTTGCTAAACTGCTTAACATTGCACATCCCAAACTGATTGGAAACTCTTTGTATTGTTTTTCTTGATGTGCAACACTCAATCAAATCAAATCAAATTAATTAGCATCAAATTTGTGCGCATGCTTTTACAGATTCTAAAATATTTTTCCCATTAGGCTAACTCAGATCCTGCATCCATTAACCGAATCCAGCAGATAATATACTGAAGATAATTCAGTTCAGTGTGATTATTATTACAAATGTGTGATAAGAAATAAGTTCTTTTAATAATTTTTAGCTGTGATAAATGAAATGTTTTAATAAAAACCTTTGGAGATCAGTGCAGGCCGTTACACATGTGCAGGTTGGTGTAAACTTGTGAGGACACGTGTTCTTCATTAGTATACTTATATGTGACAGCACACACATGCAGGCAGATAAAAGGACAAAAAGCCCTCATCTGTGCTCAGTGCCTGCAGTGAGGAGTGGTGGTGTGACTGAGACGAAGACCTAGTTGTGTCAGTTTATAACAGTTCAGCTCGATCTCTCTCTCTCCTTCTCTCTCACCCAGAACCTGTCAGATCGTCGGAGTCTGTCGTCTCACCCTTCCTCCCCTTCGATTCATCTTCCTCTTTTTCCCCGCTGGGGTTAGAACAATATAAGAGACTAATATTAGCCTTTTATTTAAAGTCAGATCTGACCAGCATCAGCCTCCACTGTCCACTGTTCATTAGTGGGAAGTGACTGTAATGAGACACTGTGTCCTGATTTCATACAGGTATCAACAGGATGGATTTTCTCATAGGAAAAAAATACATTATGTGTTTTTAAAGTGGTTGTACAGTTTTTCTGTGTGTTATCTTTGTGGTTTGGATGCTTTAAAGTTTAATATTTACAAAGTGGATGCAATATGACAAGAAACTGTAGGATTGTGACCAAAAAGAATGTGCTCAGTGTTTGCATACCTTAAGTTTCGTTAGCATACATTTAAGTTTAATCATTATTGCGGATGTAAAGATGTGTGTATTTACTCTGAAATATGCCACAAGTGATTATGTTTAAATGTGCAGAGAACTCATCAAAGAAATACTAACAAGCTGAACATTATGGCACTATTCATTAGTACGTTAGTGTTAGCTAAGTTAGCTAAGCTAATGCCACACTAGTTTTTGCTCAAGTAAATTGATAATATGTTGTTAGTATACAGCAGTCTCACATTTTTAAGCAGAACTTTATGTTTTTTATAACATGGATAATTTTCATGGGTCTGGCAACAGTGGTCTGCTGCGTTTTCCATTCTTCACAAAGCTACAAAAGAATAGTGGAGAGTTAGATGACATGACACTCAAAAAAAAAAAAATCAGCATGACAGGCTTTCTGACATCAATCTCGCTAAGTTCAAGAACAGCAAACATAAACTTGGCAGTTAGCTTAGCTTAACATGAACTTAGCTGTTCAGCTTAAAAGTACTTATGTAAATGCACTTCAACTATTAAAAAAAGAAAGTCATATACAAGCCCAAATGTACCTAATATCAGAAAAAATAACATGTAAATTAGGTGTTAAAGCAGCTTCTCCAAAAACTCCAGTAAAAACTAATGTTCCAGGGTTAATTATTGCTGAAAATCTGAAGCCATATTTGGTAACAAATAACTAATTAAATCATGTAATTAGAGCACCTCTTGTTTCATCCATACGTCTCATTCATTCAGTTGTTACTATCTCCTTAAAACAAGTGGAAACAAATAGTCGTTATCAATTATAATCAACTGCACTGACAGCCCCTGACTAATGGATGGACTTTATGTTTACAGAAACTACCTGAGAGTTTACACGCTGGTCTTACTGACACATTACTGATATTTATTCAGTTTTGTTTAAAATAATAAATTAAAGCCATTTAATAGCAATGGGGTGAGTTAACTGGTACAGGAAACTAAAAAAAATAAGTGTTTTTTTTTTTTTTTTTTCAATTTCAGGTATTATAGTACTGAATTGTAGATCACCACCAAATAACATAAAAAAACAAAAAACAAAAAAAAAAAAAAACATAGAATTATTAATTGAGCAATAAAGGGTAGTTCACTGAAGCTTAGCAGCATGCTGCTGATTAACTAATGATTAGTTGATTAATTAAACTAGAATACTGATACCAAAAACTATCACAACTATCAACCTTTAAAAATCCATATCAGTGGGGCTCTATCCCCCTCTCCCAAAATAACTTGGAGTTTCAGGTCCCAGACAGCTTGGCTAAGTGGAGCCTGGTGTAACTTACGGCTAGTCAGGCCTTTTCCTCCTCTTTCTCTCTTCCTTTGACTAACAGATCTCCCAAGTGTTCTAAAAATACCTGGTGAACAGGGCTGTAGAGATGGTGATGAAACTGCCTCTCTGACACTGTCCCACTGCAATCCATCTCTCCACCGCCTGCCAGCCAGCATATGTTTGCAATTGGCTCCCCCCAACAACCCCCAATGCTTCTCCATTCCCCACCCCTCCTCAAACTGGTCCCCGGTTGCCGGTTCAGATTCACTCCCCTACCTACACACACACACTCACATACACACATGTATGCACAATTCCCTATCCTCTCCCTCTCCCTGTCTCTCTTTCTCCCTCAGCTGCCGTCCTAGTCTCCAAGTCTGGGCTTTCAAAACCAGTGCAGTTATCAATCACTGAGCCAGCACTGTCAAGTTAGCCCAAACCGCTCACACACATACACATTCTTCCTCTCTTTATCCATTCTTTTTCCTCTTTCTTTCATCTCCTATCTCTGTCTATCTCTTTGTCATCCCATCTCTCCATCTCCTCTCCCCTCCTTCTCCCTCTTCCATCCTGCGTCCTCTGCCTCCTCTCTTACACTTGCCCAAATTTGTTCCACTTAATAAGCCCTCCCAAATGACCTTGTGCTAATTAAGCTGCACTGTGTTGGAAATATGATGGTTAATTAATGATGAGATAAATTCTGTCTGCAGGACTGTCAGAAAAATGATGACACCGTGTTTTACAGGTTTAAATAGAACAAACCTTGTGGCTGTCCTCCCTCATGCAGGGGACTCTGTGTCTGTGTGTGTGTTTGTGTGTGTGTGTGTGAGAGAGAGAGGGTGTGCATCTGCTGGCACGTCTGTGTCGTGCATATTTAAATGTGAGTGAAAGTGCAATAAAAGCAAGAGAAAAGAGAAGGTGAACGAATGACTTTTTGATGGTGGCTTGCAGGTACGAGAGGGTTTGTCTTTCTTCATAAATATAACTACAGCACACACACACGCTTACCTTGCAGGAGTTAGCATACATTATTTCTATAGATGTGCGCATGTGAATGTGATGTAATAACCTTGTGTGACATAATGCTTTATGGCTTCGCTGCTCAGTGTGTTTTTGCTTCTGTTTTCAAAAACACAGAACTCATAGCTCAATTAATTCCCAATAGTTTTGTGTGAGATGCGTGTGTGCTTATTGTGACCTTTAATTTTATTTAAGTACAAGAAATCAGGAATGGAAGGCGAGCTGCAGTAAAGAGACTCACATTTTAACCGGTGAGGGACGTCCTAATTTTCATCAAACCTTAGAAACTAAAACTGGTGCTTTGATAAGTTATGAATAAACCAGTATTTCATTTGTTGTGTTGCTAAATTAGCTAATTATCAACTTACAAATCTTCCAGTAAATAATTCATTGTTATCAGATGAAAACTAGGAAACTGGAATCTACAACAGTAAAATTGGTATTACGGTAGAGAAAAATGTCTGATTAGCTGGGATCCGATATCTTACCATGCCTGGTGTAGATTTTTGGATTCGCAGTTGGTTTTGTGGACAAGCCGATACTAAACATGATGTTTAATGGACATAAATAAAAGTCTAATTGTGGGCTTTAATGCTCAGAAATTGTAGTCTGGAGGATTTGCAGGAGAAAAGTCATGCAAATGTCTCATAAATTCCCAATGAAACCAAATTTAGTGCTTTAGTGTTTATGTGACAGGTATTGTACACAGCAGCATCTGGCACAGTGATGACAGAAAGTTGCTTGGTAGTTATTCTTAGAGTTATTTTAGAATAAAATAAGTTGATGACTAATCATGCTCTTAGTGGTGCAGACTAATTTTGAATACAAATTAAATACTTTTTCGAATTTTATATTTAAGAAGACATGATGGTGAGGAGGTCCTGTGCAGGCTGTTTGGAGATGACCAATCAGAGCAGAGTGGGTTTATTGGGTGGGTGGGTGGGTGGGGGGCATCCGCCTTCATGGACACATGTAAATAAGCAGAGGCACTCTGTTGGCTGTTTCACTGGAACCTTAATGTTTTTTCTTTATGTATTTGATGACATGTCTTTCAGCATGAAACACGGGCACTGTCCTCAGAAAAAGTGACTGAAAAAATAACAAAAACAAACAAAAAAACAACAAAATTATATAGCTCACACTGTTATTACTGGCCAGATCTGAACCAGTACAGTGATGACAGCCTGTCTGCTGCACTCTACAACATGAAATCTACTATCCAGCTCCCAAATACCTTAATTATTGTGGGTGGTCTGACATTATTTATAAAAACCTGTTACAGATGTGTTTTTTTTTTCCTTTATCAATGTCGCTTAATGTTGGATTTTTGCATGCTTTTATTAGTTCCTGCTGTGAGATGCTAAATTATTCTTAATTGCAGTGATTGAAACATTTTAACAAAAATGGAAATTAGGCAACGTAAGGAGTTTCTACAATTCAACAACTTTAAAATTCTTTAAAGTTCTGTAAGTATACAAACTATTATACAAGACCAAGCTAAAAGGTTGCAACAAAGTCTGGCTGCATGGATGGGAAATGTAGAGAAATGAAGAAAAGGTGGATTTTTGTATCAAGACAGAGTGAACAATATAGGCATCCACTCTGTCAAACAGAGAAAAAAGATGTAAATTGACTTTTGCTTGTTTTGGTCCACATGTCACAACTGAATGTTCACAGCCATGAAGCCAAAACAGAAAATCATAAAGAATCCAGTCAACAAAAGTTATAGAACAAATGTATGTTGAGGAGAATGAAGTATTATGATGGTAAAGGAAATCATAGAGCTCTGTCAGCAAACCATGGATAAATAAAGGTCACAGTAACAAAAATGTGGATAAAACAGACTTGACGACAGGAGAATTTGTCTCCATCTAATCTAGATGAGCAGCTGACAGAAGAAATTTAGTTGATAATGTCTGGGAGATGGAGAGGCATCTGGTGGGGCTGCTTACTTCTATATCTGAAACCACTTGTCACATCTAATACCGCATGTTGTCAAAAGTATCAATTTGGTTGCGGAGTAATGAAAAAGCAGGTCTGTTTCTATTTTAGAAGCTCACTTGACAGATTGAGAGGTATTTAACGTCTCATTTTGGCTTGTCAGGGTTTCGGGTTGGGGCTTCACAACTTCATCTCCTCATCTTTCACAGACACACACGCACACACGCACACACTGACAGTGGGGCTCTGTTTCTGATAGACAGGGCCTAGCATGAGATGTTTCACATACACAGACATGAATAGCAAAAGAGAAACATCCTTCATCCTTAATTCAAGTGGGAGAGCAGCAACTAAGATGAGGAAGAGAAGAAGATAAAGTTTGACAGCAAAAAAAGGAACGAAGGCGAGAATTTGAGAGACAGCATGAGTTAAAGCCATTTATTTTATTAAGGAAAAGGAGGATCTGAAGTTATATTTAGCCTGAAATTTAACTAGTGGGAAATTTTTGCTTAAAAGTCTGTAGATCTCCATAGAATTTGCTGTCCTACAAAATCTAGAATGAATTTCCTCACATTTGTCGTGAACTAGAGATGACTTTAAAAGGCTCCTTCTTTCACAGAAACATGCAGAAGACTCTATTGTATACCTTGCCAATACTTTTACAATTCTACCAGACCAAAGTGTGCTACAAAACGCAGATTTCATAAGGAATGCTGTTGCATGTGTTTGATTTACCTTTCTTTACGCTGACCGACTCCATGTTTTCCCAGCAGGTGGGTACTGAGGTGCTTCTTCATCACAAAGGCCCATCTATAAAATACACACAGAGAAAGAAAGATCAAATTTTAGCAGAGCTGATCAAAGCCAGCTGTCTACTGTGAAAAGTTTCAAGAGCTCTCAGAGTGCATCCTCAGCAAAGGTCAATGCTGTTCCTCAGGATTTAACAAACTGAACTCAATTAGCAGTTAAATTCTGTTAGTTTGTCCTCCAACTCATCACCTAGATCTTTGGTAGCTTTTGAGTAAACTTGCTAACACACAGACAAACAACAACTGTCTAAACAGCTGGAAAACAAGAAGGGTATAGCTGTGTTCATTTTCTAATTATTCTTTTTAGTTTTTTCCTTCAGTATTTCCCTTACATATGAAAGACAGTTTGTTGATTGCCATCAGTTCTCTCACACAACTGCACAGGAACATGTCTCATATATATATATATATATATATATATATATGAATGTGAAAAATGTGAACAACTTGGTCATCGTCATAGTTCAATGGCCTATAACTTATAGTAGTTATTCAGTATATGACAATATCAGTGTCTTATAAGATTTTTGAGGTATTTTGGTCCAATCGTCTTTACAGTATATCTCCAGCTGATTGATATTTCACTGCTTATTTATTCACAGTTTTCTTAAAGTCCCACTACATTATTTCTATCAGTTTGAGGTCTGAACATTGATTGGGTCATCACAACACAGATATTATTGTTTCATGTTTTTCTGCTGTAGATTTGCTGCTGTGTTTTGGTGCATTGTTCTGTTTTATGTCCCAATATTACCAAGTTTTAGCTGTCAGACGGATACTTGATCCTAGAATAATTGGGTATGCAGAATTTTTTCAACTGATGATTTCATGACGGTAAGATGTCTGGGTCCTGTGGCTTTAAAATAATTCCAAATATTCACCTATCCACCACAGTGCTTCACAGTTAGTATGAGGCGTTTGTGCTGATATGCTGTATTTGGTTTTAAATGTGCTGCTGTGAATTATGAAAAAAAAAAAAACATCTCTACTTAGACCTCGTCGATCCAATAGATAATGTTCTTTTGGTTTCTTTTAATGCAACTTTGCAAACTTAAGCTGTGCCGCCACATTCTTCCTAGAAGTTTAAATGTTTTCCTTTTTTTTTTTATATTAAAAACACCTGTAGAAAGCCTGTAGAGTCTGAGATGTGCCTCTTGCAATTTCTCAGAGCAATTCATAGTCTGATCTTGGTATGGGAATGCTGTTTCATGCACGTTTGGGATGTCTGGCCTTTTATTTTAAGTGATTTACACTTGTAAATAATACTCCTTAATGTAGTCTTATGTGCAAAAAGTCCAGATAGCGTTCCCAGATTGACAGGCAGCAACAATTGCCACTCTAAGATGTTTTTTCTTGACCATGTGTTAACACACACCTGAATGCCCCAAACCAGCATCTGCCAAAGCTTCTTTTATGGAGCCGCTAACACTTAATGATCATCAATTAAACAAGTGCATTTAATTAGCTGCACCTGGATGCCACCTTCTCTCTTAATTCCCATGGAAGCAGTAAGGGTGTACACACTGCTTTTGCATTTTGGCTTAGAAGTTGTTTTAAAATATATAATGACATTGTGGAATATGTCACGGGCTGCTGTTCACATCAGGCTGAATTTACGTCGTTTGAAGAACTGGGAAAGATAAGATTATTTTTCATAATGTCCTGATAGAACATAATGAAAGCCCTAAATGTGACTCACATGACTGTAACTGGCACGTTTTCAGCTAGAAAATAGGGAAAGTATACAACATGCTGTGCATAGAAGTGTCACATAAATATGCACACATGTGCATATATTTATACACACATGCGCGTTTAGTATGTGCAAGGGCGCATGCACATCTTCAAATAATACCAGGGTAGTGCTGCTTGACAGGGACCACAATGTCCTGAATTTGTCGAGGGCCCTGAGTTTACCGTGTCTCCCAAACAGCATATGAAAACATAATGAACGGATGACAGGACTAACTACTCTGACATCCAAGCAGCTTCACCAGTGCTTTCATCCCCTGGCCTTTTCATTTAGCATCCATCACTTCCCATTATTGTGTAACTGAGAGACAATGACCACATCAGAGAGCCGAGGATGGAGCTACATGAAAGAGGCTCAGGGAGTTCAACCGACAGTTGTGTGGTTGGTACTGTCACCGCACAAAACTCTGGTCCTCCTCTGCACTGCCCCTCCTATTTTTCTTTTCTTTTTTTTCCCCCCTCTTCGGGATGTTTTTAGTTTCCCCTCTTCCAAGTCGATCATTATACTGTTTTCTCTTCGGCAAACCCATGTTAGAGTTTCTGAAGCTTTCATTCTCACTAAGTAGTCAGTCTTTCGTGAAGCAAAAGCATAATTATTTCACCATTTATGTCGCCCTGTCAGCTATAGCCCCTCTCTACCCCTACAACCCCTCCAACGTCTGGACACACACACACACACTGCTGTGTCCTCCAACCCATCATGGCCCCAGAGTCCCGTCCGTCACCGAGGCCCCTGAGGCCAACTCTAACTAACACCATCATATAAATATTCAAACATGTTCCACTGTTTTGCCTCATTATCATCACTCTAGATTTTCTCAATCCTCTCTAACTCAATCCATCCACCCGTCCACAATGTTGCCTTGGAGTTAAACTGGGAGCGAGCGGATGACTAAATCTTGTACATTCCAATCAGGGAGACTGGCAAGATCAAAATGCTGAGCTTCTTTGGCCTACTGGAAGTGCCTCTGACTGACGCCATCATCTATAAATAAACAAACAGCATAATTAAGATGTTTCTGAGACTGGTTTTTGGGGATGAAATCGGGGGGAGGGATAATGAAAGAATTAATCAATATATTTGAAAGAAAAGGGCGGCCTCGCAACACTTCACGCATGCTTGTTTAAGTCGTCGTGTTTAGACGTGGAGAAAAAAAGAGCTTGCAAACATTTCTGTTAATTATGTATTACAGCTGTCCTTCATAAACCTAATTACAGAGTGCTGAAAGGCAACAGGGGCAATTTGCATATGTGCATGAAAGACAAGACATATGCAAAATATGATTTTAATTAGCATTCTTTGATAGCACAGGGTACAAATCAAACTGGCATGTTGTGAGATTCTCATCTCGCCCTTTTTTTACTGGATTATTTTCAGAGTGGCACCAGAGCGAGATGGTTAAAGCCCTCTGGAGGCACCTGGCACAGGCTGCTTTTTTTATACACACACAGACACACAAATGGGTGTTAATATCCTCTAAATAAAGATGCATAAAGGAAAAGGTGCAAAGTCACTTTGCACACAAACTATTCTTAATGTAGAGATCAACTTCAGACAGCACACACACATACTGATACAAAACCATGACCACAAAACCATGACCACAAGTACTCCATCTCTCATACCTCCACATTCACACATAAAAAGATCCAATATCCAAATGTTAAGGGGGCAAATTCATTTGTTTAAAGTGGTGCGTAATCAGCCCCCTGCCAATGGTGTGTGTGCATCCTCTGCCATCCAGGTCAAGGCCTCAGCTTGTCGTCCTGCTGCCTTGGGCTGCATCATCAGCCGAACCATCAGCCTTGATGGTTATTGTAACAAAGGGATACTTTAACATGCCATTCATCCATATCAATTCTCTTCCCCCTCATGAATTGAACTAATAAGGCTGTGCCTCTGCCCTCCAGGGAGGCTCATAATATCCATTGCAGATATGAAAAAAAAAAAAAAAAAAAAAAAAAGGAAAGAAAAGAAAGACAGAAGCTCTGGTGTTTCACGTTCGACTTTCCCTTCAGACTAATCGGCGCGCCACAGCTCGTTAGGTCCGTGACGTGCCGGAGCTTTACCGATAAGCAGGGGAGACACGGCTCAATTACCCACAGTTACAATCTTTCTCTCTTTCTTCCCTCCCGCCGCCTGACGATGAAGAGATAACATGTCAATATTTGATACAAACAACTTCATTTGCCTAATGGTGTTCCTGGATAGGCTCGTCTGCAGGTCCGGAAGGGATGGAAGATCTAAGAAAAGAGACTCAAGCAAGAGTGGGCTTAGATGCACCGTAGCACCACACCCCCGAATCATGCACGCCAATTCCCATCAGCCCATCAGCTGTGTGAGGCATGCTGGGAGACACCAGGTCGAACACAGTTTAGTTTGCCAACTTTCTGAATTACTTTGAGTTACTCTTTTTTTTGAGCTTGAAAATTTTTTGATTGAGATTGGAGTCCTGAGCATCACAAGGTGAGGAATTTCAACTTCCAACTAAATATCATTATCACACTAATGTCACTTTCTCTTACTGAGAAACGATGTGGCAAGTCAGCGGATATGACGACTCATTTTTTATTCATTTAGGCCAAAAAAAAAAAAACAAAAAGAACACAAAAACAGTTTGATGTAATAAACTAAATCAAAACCATGTTCTCTAGAATTTGTCATTAAGCAATTGTAGAGAAAATGCAGGTGAATAAAAGTTAAATACAAACTAAATGTTTTAGTGGCTCGATGCTCTGTTGTGCTTAAATGTGGGATGGGGTTAAACTGTTGTACAATTTATCTTTTTTGTTTTTCATTGTGGTCAGACATCGCCTGCTGTGCAAAGCTGCAGTGTGAAAGTTAAACAGAGTTATGGAATGAAAAATGAATGTAAAGTCAAACAAACATCTGCATTGTAGATGTTTAAAAGGTATCTGAAAGGCCATTTTGGGAGCGCTACCAGATGTACAACCTGCTCAACCCTCACCTGGCCCAAAATCTCAGCGAGGAGGAGCAGTTCCGTTGAGGAAAGATGAAAGGGGAGGTGGGTATGAGCTCTGAAGTTATGGTGCTGTGTTTCAGCTCTTCTGAGTGAACACACACACACACAAACTCTGCAGTGGTCCGCTGGGCCCCAAAGAAATGAGTGTGTGCGGGCTCATCTAGCCTCCTGTGCCAGGCCTAATGATGGCCCCCACCTGCTGCTTTAATGTCACAGCTGGATCGCCCTCCATCCTTCACTGACTCTGACTGCCATCAGCAGCAGGTAGCTTCCCTCTGCACACTCCCACCTCCATCTCCTCTGCCATCTCAGATTCCTTCATCTCTTATTGCTTCCATCTCAACAAAACCTCCTCCTTATCCATCTCGCTGAACTCATGCTCACGTTTTTGTTTTGTTTTTCTCTTTATACCCTTTTCTGTCTTTTCACTTTACCCTACTTCTCATAATCTTTCCAAATGTTTTAGTGACTAAATTTCAGAAAGTTAAAATAGTTGGAAACTAATTAGACATGCCACGCAGACAGAAGCCTCTATAATGTCAAAGGATGCAGCAACGTCCTATATTTAACACCGAAGAGGGAGATCCATAAAATGAAGAAGAACATCTCACCATGTCACAACTAATTCTCTCTTCAAACGTAAACATAAAGCATTTCTTCCTTGTTTATTTTTTTATAAACATCCCGAAGTAGCGGAAAAGCTGGAGGTAAGTTGACATGTCTAATCTGAGAAACTGTGACAGGCAGGTGAACTGACAGAAGAACAGAAACCAACACTTGGCTGACAGCAACCCTGCAGCGCTGAGACAGCTGCCGACATGTCAGACAGACAGATAAACAGACAGGAACAAGAAGTCGGAAGATGAGACATTTATTGACAGAGCAGCTGCTTTACTGACAGAGAGACAGACAGATGTGCATCAAGAGCGAAGATTCTGCGGAGCTTTCTGGCTGAGCTGGAAGGATGCTCTACGAGCGAGGACACGGCACAGGATTGGGAGGGAGGTGGGGGGGGGACTGGAATAGATGTGATGTCAAATCTGCAGATGTGGAGATGGTTGGTGATGGAAGGATGAGGAAGAGTAAAGGAACTTGAAAAATCATGTTGGAGTTTCTAGATAAATCAGAGTGGATGTGAACTAGTGGGAGAAGAAAGAAGCAAGGCATCCCATAATCTAACGGGCAGGTGGAGGAAGATAAATAAATAAATAAATCATCAGAATTGATTCTGCTTTTAAGCAAAACAAGCACCTCATCGATTCTAAGACAATCCTGATAAAAATAAAAGGGAGTTAAAGTGTTTCTCTGACGACGGATCAACGTCAACGTTCTGAATGAAACAGACACCTCTCAGTTGCGACGCCACTGCTCGTGCACGCACCTCTCTCTGTGCGTTTTGTGTGTCCTCTAGTCTTAGAGGAGGTACATAAAAAGCTCACTTTGCTTCTCCGAAGGGGTTTTTGGATCATCTGCTGAGGCAGGTGATGGGGCTTGACGGATTGATTGAGGCGAAGTTCTCATCGACGGTGGCAGCGCCCCATAGAGTTCCCAGCTCCAGTGCACACTGTTCCATTAAAGGATCATTTAGAGGGAGAGCAAGTTCCACCTGCACTTACACAGTGCACGCCCTAATGCGAGATGAAACACACATTTCCAGGCTACAGGAAGGGAGAGAGAAAAGGGGGAGAAAAAATTATAATAATGAAAAAAAAAAAAAAAATTCAGTCCCATCCCAACAGTGCATTTCCATCTTCAAGAGAACAGCGATTGATGAAGTAATCTATTATTGATATCATCATCGTTATGCGCCGATGGCACTTTTTAGCTTTACGGAGACTTACCCCCCCCCACCAAAAGCTCTGAGCGTCATCGCACTGTTTGCATATTATGCTACTCAGCTTCATTATATTTTCTAATTAACTGCTTTAATTTGGGATTCAAATCCTGAGTGAGAGGCGAAACTTGAAAATGCTGAACAAGAAAGAATAACGCCATATTTGGTGTCAAGATGAAAAGAGAGGTGTAAAAAAGAACAAGGTACAGGAGCAGCTAAAGCACTTTTCAAAATAGATATTCTAAAAGCTGGCATATTGTGTGGCATCAGCACAAACATGATCCACTTTTATAGATTAGAAGAAAAAAAGAAAAGAAGAAGTGGATAAACGAAGACGGAGAACGTCCTGAGAAACATTCTCAGTGAAAAACACAACACACTAAAATTATGCGCTGATGCGAGGAGGTGAAAAAGTCATTTTACACAACAAAACAAAATGAATCAAAAATGCTGGTTGTTAAAGGCTGTTAGCTTCTCTTGCTAATGCATCTTTCTCTCCTTCCTTCTCTTCTCTTCCTCTCTGCAGTGCAGTTAAAGATATGAAAAATATACATGCTTTTTTTTTCTTGCCCTCCCTCTCCCTTCCACCGCACCGTGTTAAATCATTAAAGAGAAGTCCTGCTCATTATCTCTCTAAACAAAACTTCTCTTAAACCAAATAAATCACCGTTGCCGCGCAGCTAACAGCCGTGAAGGGATAAATTACAAAGCGCCTCGCTGGCAGCACTGGTATTTTAAAAAGCTTGCTGCACAATTTCTATGATGTGCAGTAATTTGTAATGCAGGTTTCCTTATGTTTGTATGGCCTCTTCAGGTATGTGTGGTGCATGCTGGGAGAAGAGGTGAAGAGTGGGGAGTGAAAAATAATAAAAATAAAAAAAAGTAAGGAAAACAGCTCATGTGTTCTTTGTGCTTCGATATAATGAACTTAAATAACTTAGCAGTCCTGCAACCCTTATCTTATCAACAGAAATGCTACCTGAAAGGTTTTGGCTAATGATATTTCATATTCATAATGTTAACATCTGGATTTGAACATTTCACATAAAACTGCTCCCAGGAGGAAGCAGTTTATAGTGTTATTAAACAGAAAAACATTATTTGTGGTTGAAAAAAAAACAACAAACAAAAAAAAACAGTTTTTTTTCTCAATATAGTATCCTTGGTAGGGTCAGGACACTTTTCAAATGGTACACTGGCATCATGGGATGCATCCAAAGGCCATTTGGAAGTAATTCATTTGAGAGGCTCCTTAAGTGTTATTTCTAAATTTATACCCTGACACCAACGAAGATGTTACATAAAATCCTTCCCCAGTGAGTGATTGCTTTTAAAGGAAAAGAAAACTCTCAGTGGTCAGAGAGGCATTATATCAAGACTGCTGATGGTAGCATTAGATTTATAATCGGCAAGTCAAACTGATATTTTTTGCAACTCAGACCACGTTTTTTTTTTTCCTGCATGACCACCGCTTACACCGACCACCTTCATTATTAACAGGAAAACACGCTGTTAGGGCCTTTTCCTCTGTTAAAGAGCCTAATTGAGGGGAAGGACGCCGACCGCCCCCTTACAACCTCTGTGCCCTCTGAGCTCCCCTGTGAACCAGGAGCCATGATGAAGCCCCGTCCCCCACCCCCAGTGGGCAGACTTAAACTGCGAGTAACAGGGGTCCGTTTACAACAGAAAGCCTCCCCCGTGGCCCCCCGGGGGATAAAAACCAACAGTAGTCCTGATACCCACCCCAACCCCAATAAAAGAGAACCATGATTTATTCAGTCTGTTTACTACATAATCTGTCCGCCCGTCCTCTGAGAACAAATTAAATGTATGAAAAAGGCTGTGAAAGAAGAATGGTTGAGTGAGGACAGAAAGAAATGAAGAGAAAATAAATAATGTAAACCAAAATACATAAAAATCCCAAAGCTGAAGCTCTATAATAACTTAATTCACAACAGACACATTAGAGTGTGTTAGCAAAGATGCATGCCAAACACACACCCCAAAAACTTCACACTATTGCTCTTTAAATACAGACAGAGGGGTGGGGGGATTTGGGGAAATAAAAAACGAACCAGGTTGGCGTGATCAGACCTGAGCGATCGGAAGATGCCAAAAAAGAGAGGGAGCGATGAAGACAGCGAGAGCTGAAAACACAAACACAGAAGACAGCCTGTAATTTTGACCGTTGTTGTTTTGGCGAGTGGTCTCGCACATTAAAAAGAACTGAAGCAACATGACAAGCGAGAGTTGTATTTCTCCCACCATAGTTTTGCTAAAGCAGATAATCCATAAAACATAAGGCCTCCGTATTGACGTTTTTCCTCAGCCAGCTGAGTGAAGGGCGTAGCTGGGATGTCAGGCCTGTCTGTCGGCCGGTTACCACTCTCATTATCCCCGCGCCTCTGTGAAGGGCAGCTAAGGTCACACTCCAAAGGAGCTAAATAAACCACTACGGCACTAATCTAATATTCATCCATCCCATCTAAGAATGACTTATTAGGCTCAAAGAACCAGAACTGTTGATGGAGAGGAGAAATTGCCGATGGTGGAAGTTTACATTTTCTGCAGTTGAAAAGTTAAACTGCAAATGTGGCGTCTGTCATCTACCCTTGTGGGAAGAATTGAAAAGTACACTCCAGTTCGGTGCTGGCTCCGTCAAACGGTCTCAAATGACAGACCTTCTAGAGATTTAGCAAAAGAACAGCTTTAGATTTTACACAATAAGCTGTTCAAGTGTTATTATAGTTGCTGATTCCTCCTACTCAAAGCCAGCACACTTCTACACCTCTCAAAGTATCTATACACACACACACACACACTCACACACACACTCACATTCACTCACAAAGGATGTCTTTGTTTGGCTATTGCTGCTGTTGTCTTGACACCCACCATCTGCTGCCCCAGCAACAGAGAAGAGTGAAGAGAAGAGTTTCTCTACTGAAACTTATCGGCCATCTTCCAAGACACCCCAAACCCCCCCCCCCACCCCACCCCACACACACACACCCCAGGCCACCACATCAAACATCAAATGACAAAAATACCCTGCAAGGTTCAACTCAAACACACGCTGGCCATTCTCCCACTGCTGACACTGATGTTCTACAGGCTGAATCAGAGCTCATTGAACAGCTGATTCCTGCTTCGTCTTGCAGGACGCTCATACAGAAATGTATAGAAATAGTAAGCATATGCTTTAAATTAAAAACCATGAAAATATTCCCTTTCTTTCAAAAGCAAAGCAAAATAAATTTCTCAAAATAAATTTCTCAGGATAAAAATGCATAAAGGGGGGAGGGGGGAATAAATTGCAAAGGTCCTCCTCAGTCACTATCTACAGATGTGAGATAGATCACAGAGAGTGAGCACTCAAAAAGTAAATAAAATAAACAAGTAAATAAAGTACGTTATGTAGATGAGGGTGACGAAGCCTCCGTTTCAACCTATTCTGTGCTACACTGGCCATTCATCACTTGCACATGCAAAGTGCTGGCTCTGGTCCTTAGCATATTCGCATATTTTAATGAAGGCTTGCATGCAAATGACAACGACCTTTTCCTTTTTTTTTTTTTACAACTTTACATTAAAAGAAGGGGAGTGGTGAGCAGAGGCTGTAATGGCTATTAGAGCGACAGGCAAGTACGTGACGTTGTGATCTAAACTCAGGGACGCTGTAATTAGGCTAATCTATTACCAGACGGTGGCTGTCAGAGATTTTTATGACAAAGGACAGATGTGTCAGACACTTTATTTATTAAAAACTGGCTATAGATTTTCTGAAGAGATGGTCAGTTAGAACCACAGAAAAACGTCCCTGTTCGCTAACATGGACTTGGACATGAACAACACAAGCACCAATGGGACCTTGGTGATGCCCCTGGATCTTTGAAGTGCTGCATGCACTGCAATTTAATACTGGCTGAGGGGTTCCAGCCTGGTATCAGACTGAATGCTGTTCATTTAGTCCAGTTAAAAAAATATGTATTGTTGATGTCTTTAACTTTTAATCTAAATAATAAAAAAATATATTTTTTCCCACCTTTTTCAGAGAAGTATCAAAATAGCATTTGTCATTGTCGCTATTGATATATTGATTACTCTCTAGCTGTTTGTATTTGTGTCGTACTCCCTAAGACAGGCCCCTCCCCTCGCTTCCCATCATCACAGACCAGAGGAAGGGAGGGGAAAGTGGCCGTCACTAGCCTCCCCTCTCCTGTCCACCAGGCAGGGTCCTGGGCTGTCGGCGGGGAGGCGGGAGAAAGTTATGCCTCCTTACTGTGACTTTGAACTTCCTCAGATGAGGCATAAATATTGAAATATTGAAATGAAAGATGGGGGTAGGAGGGAGTTGGAGGGAGAAGGGGAGGAAAGGGGCGAGAGGATAGACGGATTGGGGAGGAGATGAGACAGGAGGCCCACTGAGAGAAAAGACAAGGCCCTCACCCCTCTGCCAGGATGCGTTCTAGCGGGCCGACAGTTATGGATAGGAAACATTACTGCTGCTGGTAATTAAAGCAAAAACTAATACTGTCTCTTGGATGAGGGGGTTTCATGGCGAGCATCCATTTGTCACTGCGGCACACTCACCAAGGCCAGATTAAATCACACACATATTTAGTCCTGCTGCGCATGCAGGATCTATCTATTCATCCATCTATCCATCTATCTCTTATACTGATTGATAATTATCCATCTATGTTTATCATATCGGCTTTCATCTTCAGTTTTTGCCCCAGGCTCTTATGGGAATCTTTATTTATAATTCATTACTCTGTTTTTAAACAATTTAAATATATTTTCTTCACAGAAGAAAGGTTGAAGGCAGAGGAAGATACTGAAAACCGAAACACGTGTAGGTCAACTTCTACTAAAGAGTCCTCATCGAGTCAGTTAGTGACTGACTGGAGTGACTGACTGCACAGTGGCAGTGAAAAGGCCACCAGCTTTGAGGGAGAGGGGGGAGGCAGTAGTGATGGTGGTGGTAGTGAGCAAAGACGAGGACGAGGGAGGAGGGGATGCCATGTCGCCAGACGGAGAGGATCGGTGACACTGAGCGTGTCACAGGGTGATGGCTGCACTCTGCTAGGACCAGCAGCCCCTCCAGCGCTGTCAGAGGAACCAGCAGCTCCAGATACTGACACTAGCAGCCACACTGACAAGCCAAACATGACTCGTCTCCGCTCTCGCTACAGACGAGGCCTGACGGCGCGCAGGCACACTGCGACAGAGGGATGGAGGGATTAGTAAGGCGGAAAAAAAGCAAATAAACACAAACTGAATCTGTGTGTCTGTTGAACTGGACAAATGGTACACAGTACATGAAACAAGAACACCCTCCCAACCGAACTGATTCTTCTCCTTTATCCTGATTGGCTGAAATTATTTCAACCTGTTAGAGCTGAATGGAGACAATCAATAGTCCTCAAAAGTTCCTTACTTTTTTTGACTAAATAAAACTGCTTAAATGAACCATTTGTAAGAAACCAAGCTTTAGTTTTACAAATATGCCTCTTAGAGAGTTACTACAGCAGCACTTAAACAGAAATCTCCTGTAACCTCATTAGCATTTGTCGCCACATTAAAATCAAAATGTCAGATGAATTAACATCCTAGATTAGGTTTATTCAAGTTCTCTCAGCAGTGCTTGTCATCTTTTTTTAATAACTTCACCTGTGAGTTGGTGCCATGATGTTTTAGAGACCAGAAAAGTGGTTAGCACAGAAAAAAAGCTGGTTAAATCCTACAAGACAAACAACATGGTGGAAGGTGGTAGAATGGAGGGAGGATGATGATGGGATAGAGACTGAAAAATGGTAATTTGAGGAGAAAAACATGAAGAGGGTGGAGGAGGGAGGTAATGCCAAAAGGGGAGAGGGCAGAAAATATAGAAGGGGGAGAAATAGGGAGGAGATGCAGAGGACTTGGACAGAGAGAGAGGAAGTGCAGCAGCGAGACTGATCGCTGTTGATCTTCACGATAAGCGCTCCCGACAACTTGTGACCAAAGTGGCGCTTCGACACTAATCGGCCGTGAAGGCTGACCTGCAGCGAGGCAGCACAGTTCAGATCGCATAGGCCCGGCGCTGCGGCTCAGACGAGATGGACCCGGACAGGAGACATCCAGGCATCAAAACTCCCTGAGAAATTGCGACATGGCTTCAGTGCACTGTGAGAAGAACATAAGAGGAAAAAAAAAAAAAGGCAAGCAGTGATACTCGTTGCTCTTGGCAGTCGAGGCAGACTTATCTGGCTTGAGATGAAAAGAGAAGGACACTGGCAAAGGAGAGTGGAGTGAAGGAGTGAAGAGAAGTGTGTAAGGGAGGAAAGGAGGGTGGAAAAATATGAGCAGAGTAGAAAAAAAAAATACAAAGATCAATTTTTATTGACAATTATCTGTGAGCTGTGCTGCTCTGAACTGGAGAATAACCTTGAACTGTGTGTGTCCGACCTCTGCAAGACATAAAGTGTGTGTGCAGACAACGCCAACAGGTCTGACTACTCTCATGAGCGAAAAAGTAAACAGGCCAAAGATGTTTAAAATGAACTGAAGGTGAAATAAACACATGTAACACACTGTGCACCTCCCTTGAGCATTTTACTGGATCGTTTCATTCAGACCATCCCACCTCAGTAGCAGTGGGAAGGAGAGCAGATATTTAGTAGCAGGGGCTTTGTAACAAATACTAAACACCAGTAGTCAGATAATTTATAGGTTTTTAAAGAGGTTGATGTTTTTTTCATCTAAATTATTAAAAAATAAAAAAGTACTTGATTTTACTATTGTTGGTTTTTGGACCAATGGTTGAATAAATGAAGCAATTTGCAGATACAAATTTGGACTCTGGAAATCTTTAGCGGTCATTTCTCATTATTTTTTTTTAATCAGGAACCTTTAATCAAGAAAACTGTTAACAGATTAATCAGTGATGAGAAGAACAGCTGCAGCAGTAAAAATCACCACAAACCAATATTGAAAGTTCATAAAAATCCTTGAAATGACTTTCTTTTATTAACAAGTGAAAATATTTTACTTAAATCGTTTCCAACTTTTAGACTTTTTTTGTCAATAATTTACAACTGATGGCACATGAGAAAAGATGAGAGAAAACGGCAGAAAGAACTTTTATTTCCCAGAGCATGTCCAACTTTACACGCCACCCCCGCCCTCATCAGACATATTACACTTTCCTAGATAAATATTTTCACTTTCTTTCAGAGTGGGCTGTCCTCTGTTGCCAAGGCGCCGCCACCAGCCACCGCCAGCCACCGCCAGCCACGACGACAGTCATGAGCAGGAAACATGAAGCTATATTTTAATAAGCATGGAACATGCATGTTTATTCAGTCGTTAATGACGACTGGCTTCCACTTTAGGCGCCTCGTGCAAAGAGGGCGTATTTTGTGCAAAAATAAAGAAAGAAAAAAGAAAAAAACATGGGATCTAATCATATCTGGCACCATAAATCATGTGTGACTGTGTCCCTTTAGGACAATTTACAGCAAGCAAACAGGAGCCAGGTGAAGAGTGGGGGGGGGATGCATGAACAAGACTGTTTATTCACATGTTTAGAGAGGACAGTGTGGTTCTGAATACTTTTTAGAGAAGCTGAAGTGTGGTGGTCGAGGTGTTTCTTGCTTTTTTCTTTTCTTTAGGGGGGGTTGACACACAAACAAGCAGGAAGCGCAAATCTAATCAATGTGTTCTAACTGCAGAGCAGCCACAACACAAAATATAGCCCTGCTCCCTCCTTCCTGTCTGATAATAAGCCAATAGATTTGATAATGGCAGCAAAATTCAACCTAACCACCAGGACACAAGTCAGGTTGTCAGTCTGAGTTTTCCTCACATTTCTCCACACATACACACACATGTGGTTGGTTAAATCAGAGACAGAAACAGGGATTCTAGAAATATTCTCTTATTGATCTGTTGTGGAAAGATGCTATCTCTTTACATGAGGAGCAGACCACTGGAGCCAGAACACACACACACACACACACACACACACACACAAGCAGCATCACTACAAACACACGGCACAATCAGTACATGCCATCGTCTACAGAAAACAACACAAACCCAACCTCCCCACACTAGCGCACACACTTGACACACACTTCTGCAGAATTATTGCTTGCAGTGTGAGAATCTGGGAGTCTCAAGACACAAATACCATTGTGAGCAATTACAAAGTGGCCACACAAGAAAAGGGACTGTTTATTTATTCATTGATGAATTTAATTGCTTGTTAAAGTTGTACATGAACGGTTTCTGCAAACATTTCATGTTCGCTCTGAAAGAGGAAAGTTGAGAAATGGGAAGAAAATCTTCACTTAACACTTTGAGCACAACCTGAAATCTTCACCACAACAAATTGCTTATATTTATTCTGCGCTGCTAAAAAATTTGCAGTCTGAGAAAGGATAGGAATAGCTGGTTCTTTTTTAATTCAACACAGCAAAAGGACTGTGTGGGAGATATGCAGCGCCGCACGCTATTAGTTGTGACTGCTTGAGATTGCCATTCCTGTACTTACAGTATACTGCAAATAGGAGCATCACTTTTCATTACTTGCCGTTTCCAGCAGGGCTTCGCTCTATCATTGCCGTGGCATGCTAATGTACAGCAGGCTACTGTCATGTAAATTAAACTGTTTGTTTTGTTTGCCTTCCCTCCTTCGGCTGATTGTCAGAGCGTCTCGCCAGGAGCAGCAGGTGTGTTTGTTTGTTTGTGTAGGAGTGCGCCCGTGTGCCTGGTTTGCTGCTTTGTGCGCACACGCTCCGGCTGCACAGCAACAAGTGAGCGTGTGAATGTGTGTGTGGTTATGGAATGTGAGACACAGAAATGAAACCCTGCTCACACACCTCCCAGTAAACCAGATGTGCTCCTGACCCTGAGCTCTGCCACTGAAATGCAAAGTCGGATGCCTGCTTGGCACCCCCCCTCCCCACCCCCTATCGTTGCAGGTACAACCAACTGTCACAAACAATGGGAGAATATGCATACCGAGGGATAGGGTTTGCTACAACATGCTCTCAATGTAAATCATATTTCAGAGGTTTCCAAGAGACAAGGCAGTCAGCCACCCAGCCAGCACTCTGCTGTAACTGCACTGCTACTGAGTAATTGACAGAGCAGGAAAGAAAGAAAGAAAGAAAGAAAGAAAGAAAGAAAGAAAGAAAGAAAGAAAGAAAGAAAGAAAGAAAGAAAGAAAGAAAGAAAGACAGAAAGAAAGAAAGAAAGAAAGAAAGAAAGAAAGAAAGAAAGAGTGACGTTTTTATGAAGCCGTCTTAAAATATGGAAACTTTTCTGCTGCTCATTTGTAAACAGGGTGAAATATCAAATGGTACTACAGAGACATAAGAAGCCATCATGACTCCTCATTAGGAGACAGATGACAAGGATTCCCGTCTCTAATTAGACAGAAGAAGTTTTTTTTAGAGCATCAACTGCCATGTGTTAAGTAGATAAACAATTCCTTAGCATCTGTAAGGAGGGTTTTGAAGGAAGCTGCTTTTCTCTCAAAACAAAACAGTTTAACACCAATAAAGCAGAATGTGCAAAGCTGCAAGGCCCGATCTATAAACATCCCAACAGATTTGAACCTGCCTGACGCAAAGGAGTTACTTTAAAAATTGCCTAGTTGAACGTCAGCACAACAGTTATTGAACACACTCCTCACTAGATTTATTAATCAGCTCTCAACGCAGGCTGAAATTGTGATTTGGCTTCAGCAAGAGTTGTGTTCTACGGGTCAACTACAGGGGAATTCATCCATAAACAACGCAGCTTATGAAAACGATTGCACCATCTCTCTGGTCATATTGTCTAAATTATGGCTGTACTTGAGTCAAATAAGCCCTCAGTCATTAACTCTTTTATGCCTTATATATACAATTGTTGATACATAGAGTTTCTGAGACCTTTTGCATCACTTTACGGGAAAAACTTGGTTTAAAATCCTTGTAAGCAATATGATGCTTGTCTTCTGCCTCCTGGTGGATACAATAATAATGCACTACAATAATCTTAACATATCACATGGTAATAAACTGTAAATATACAAAAAATATTTTAGTTAATTATGTTTTTACATCAAGTTAAATGGCAAAATAAAAACTTCAGATTAATTTTCTCCCCATTTTTTCTTGGGTCGGGCTTTAAAGGGTTAATTGCAATGATCATTTTCAGTCTTTCCTACAGTGGAGGATGCAACCTAGAAATGTCAAATATCAAGAAAGCATCTTTGACTGTAAGAAAAACATACTGTGTGGTAACTTTCTTTGCCTTGTATTTAGCACTTATGGCTGCAAATGCTACTGTATTTAAAAAACAATTATTAATTTTGAAAGTGTGAAGAAGAAGGGTTTATCGCTGACCACTGAAGGTGCAATATAGAAAACCACCGTGTTACAGAATTTCACACCAATTCAACCAGGACCTAAACAGAAAACTAACTGAGCTTGTAGCGTTCTAAACCTCAGAGTAGCTAAGATAATGTTAATGCTTGGTCAGAGACTTATATAAACAAAAATGTGAGGGCACCTGGCCTGTTGGCGTAACAAAAAATACAGATGCTCAAATTGCACCACACACACAAGAGGAGAGTGACTTTGTTCATTAGTAATTAAGTGTTCATGTTTCCTAGTGCCATTAACAGTCTGTTCTGAATTTGCAAGATAGAAAATGACTACAGGAATAATTTTCTTGTGCAGGCTAAAGTGACTGATAAATATATTCCAAGAATATGTGACATCTAGTGGTTGTGAGAGGAACTGCATGTGAAGTGTAGAAGTGGCGTCTATAAGGGCCATGCTTTTCAAAAAACCAAACAAAACATTTTTCAAACAATTATTGTTTTGTAAACCTAATCTATGAAAGTCTTTCCCAAAACCAAACCTTGTCATAACAAAACAAATTCCGTAAAACGTTAAGGTTTTAGCTACTTAATATAACTTGGGAGAAAAAAAAAATCTTTTGGTCGATGTTGGCCTTAAATTTATTATTGAAAATCACACGGATAATAGAAAGTGGTGAGTGAAACAGCACCACTGATCACTTGCCCACCTCTTTATGAGAACTATTTGATTTTAAAGGAAACACTTAATATTTGTTCCATTGTGCCCATATGAATTATACTTCCTGCCTGCTGCTTGCAGGGGCGGCATGTTCACTGGGCACCATTTTGGGTGATATTTAATGGGGGTGACCAACAAAGCTATATAGACATTTTGACTGGATAAGTGAGTTTGTTGGTATATTAACACCAGGTTTCCCACACACAGACCAATGTGTGGCGCTGTGCCACAGATCCCGCCCCCTCCCAAAATGCGATTTTGAAATAGAAAAAATTAAGGCTGTCAAAAATAATGCAATGATGCTAACTAATTTAATTGCGTTAACATTTGTAATGCATTTAACGCATGCACATCATGACAAGCCCAATACGTCCGTCATTTCTCTGTTAAGGCTGTGGGATATGGAGAAGGAATAAGATCAGCTGACTGAGTATAAAAAGAACATCGATGGAACAACCCATAGGTGTCACACCCGTGGAGGATGAGTTTAACACCCACACTTTTTCCTGTAAGAGAGTTCAACACCTGCACTTTCCCTGTGTCTTAAAAAAAAATTTAAAAAAAATCCTCTGAGTTTTGCATAAACTGTGCAGCGCTCTGCTTCCACCTCCTCTCTCCTCTTTCCCCTCCGTCTCCTGTTGATCCATGACCGGCTGTCCTTGATCAGCTGATCAGTTTTTCTGTCGCTAGTACCATCTCTCTTGTGTTTATTGTTTAGCAGATAAGGAGGAAACTAGCGGTTCGTGGTTCACACTAACACATATTTACTCCAAAGTGTTGTTTTTTATCAGCAATCTTCTCTAACAAAGAAGCAGACAGATGGTAGACAGGGTTTATACTTCAGCTGTGCAGGGGCGGGCCTAGAAAAGTTTTGATGGGGGTCAGGCAGGGGCACTGATTTTATAAAATATTAAACTGATCATTACAACTAAAGTGATCATTTAATGTAAAACAAACAAAGACAAAAAACGAAACAAAAAAAAAAAAACAATGATAATAATGAAGTTGTTTACTTTGGGTGCTGCTGCTGTAGGATTTTTATCACTGCTGCACAAAGTCGTACATGATAAAAAGAAAAATGTGTTTTTAGGCTTTTTTATCCAGATCATCAGTTTTATCAGAGTTTCTTCATCAAGATTGACTGTCTAACTTCAGTCGTCACTTCTGGTGGTTTAAAGATTATCACCATGGAGATGGTTGGTGAGGTGGAAACAGATTAGTTCACTTAGTTCTCTCTGTTCTTAAAGAACTTACTTTAAAGAATTAAGATTGAACTGAATAATTTCAAATGCTTCTTGTAGCTTAAAAATTGTTTCAGCAGGTGACTGAAGAACAATAGATAAGCAAACAGGTGTATATTTAATATGGCAGCTAATGTTTTCTTTGTGATGGGATTTGAATTGAATTGAATGACTGGTTTAGAAAAGTCAGAGTTACAATGAAAATAAATAAATAAAATAAATACAGCTGTTTTTTGTTTTGTTTGTTTGTTGTTTCTTTTGTTTGTTTTGCATTTTTTGCGCATGCCATAATGTTTGTTTAAACAAACAAACAAAAAAATCACATCACATCACCCAATCAGATAATTATAAGACAACGTTACACACTGGGTTGCTAAGAAAGATGGGAAGTTACTGGAGTAACAGCTAACGAAGTGCGGCCTTCAGATGGACAATAGTAGGCTAAATTTATACAAACGTTTTCTGAACAAAAACGTATTCACATAGTAACTTTGAAAAATTATGTATGTGGTTTTTAAAATAAAAAAATCAAACTTTCAACTCAGATATTATGTTTTTGTGTAATTTTAGGTCCCGTGTGTTAATTCAGTTTGTCAAACTAAAAAAAAAAAAAAAAAAACCCAAAAAAACAAAAAAAAAACTGTAAAATCACACATGAGGTTGTGCTGAAAAGAATGATACCAAAGTCAAGGCAAATTGTTGTAAATATGAAGTCAAAAATAGACAAAAATTGCCAATTATACCCTGGACCCCAGAGGGTTCATGTTGCAGCAAAATGGTGCTACTTAACTACTTAACTGGAAGCTAAATGATGGAGTCTAAGTCTCTGATTGGCAATTCTTGTGTTATATGAAAAGACTACATGGAAAGATGCTATGACATAAAACATTCAAATCCAGAAGTCTTTAAAATGAAATGCCGGGCAGAGACACACTGTATTTGGCCACATGCATTCAGCCTGCTGTAACATTCTTGTTACTAAAAATGTAAATGCAGTGTAAGAGTAATTGCATTTACAGAAAGAAATTTAATTATGTAAATTCAAACAGCTGCTGAAGAGCTCTCACTGGTTTAAGTGCCTCCAACAGTTGTGTGACTCCTCTGAACAGATTTAAGAGAGCATCAGACAACAATCAAAAGACAGAAACTCCACAGAGAGACTGTCTTCCATTTCTTCCTCGACTAAGTACCTTTTGGTCTCTCACACAGCACTCTTTCAGCTATGTGTACCAACAGCAGGGCCTGTGTGTCAAAGAGCATTACTCATCATGCTTTATCCTAGTGTTTGGCTTTCTCAGCGCCCAAAACAAAACAACAGCACGCTATAGCAATGTCAATGTTATCCAGTGAGAGATCCGAAGTAACACAAACGTGGCGTAAATTAGCCTTGCGTGATGAGTCGACCACGTCCCTCACTGTGAATCGTTCAGCTCTCCTTTAAAGCAAAGCAGATGCCATCAGGGCAGGCGCGGTGAAAGGGACACTTCCTACCATGATGATAAAAACAAAAGAGAACTTCTCATACCAACAGAAAAAAATGATGTGCTTGGCTTTTTTTCTTTATTTTTTTTTTTAGATTTGGCCATCCAAATATTTTTTTGGGGCATTACATACTTACTGCAGCTGAAGTATAATGTCTTATAACAAGGAATCCCAACTCTGATGACCTACCAACTTCTAATCTATCCAGAGAGTAGCCTGTACTTAAAGGTAGACAAAAACAGACTCTGTACAACACATTAAGATGTATCACAAAGATGATAGATTCAGTCCTGAGCAGAAAACCATGTAAAACGTATTTCTGAATGCACAATCCATTTTTTATTGATGCAGGGGATTGTTTGACTTATGCTGACAACTGACTGAGGTCACAGCTTACCCGCCCTTCTCTGTGTTATTGAACACAACTCATAGTGATGCACATTTTTTAGGTGTGTTTGTGCAAGTCATAAATCAAGTCCCCTGCAGGAACCCCCCCCCCCCCCCCCAAAAAAAAAAACTATGGAAAATCTTAAAAAAATGCTATAACATAAATTAAGCTCATGTATCTGTCAATAGAGAGAGAATTACACATCAGGCATAAAAAGTGCCTTTGAAAGAAGCTAGCTCTTCGTTTCAGGGATATTGTAGTAGTTTAAAGGACTGTAAACGGATCTCCAACCAATCAGGGAAAGAAAAAGAAACTTAAAAAGTGTAAAAGTCAGCTGTCAGCATGTCGAATATACAAAAAAAAGTAAAGGAGAAAATCATATTCATGCTGGTACTGTTGGTTATAGTCTGTATCGGATCTTGCCTGTGATTCTTGCTGGAGTGAACCAGAGTCTGAGTCTGGGGGTTACTGGGCGCATTTGATCTGGAAGTTTCCACTGACCAGAGCTTCCCCATGTCTCCCTAGCTAATGCTAATGACTGCCTGGGTCTCCCTCAATGTGGGCCGGCCTTAATGACTCTGAGGATGGAGGGGTGCAGCCAAAACAAGTCTCCTTGGTGGGTATCTTGTTAAATTAAAGACACGGGGGCCACTCAGGGAAGAGTTTTCTGGCATCTAAACTACTGAGGGACTGCAGCAGGAGAGTCAAGATAAACAACTTTGCTGAGTAAACAACAGCGGGAGCTCGACTGGAGGTGGGTTATCTGATACTAAACAGGCAAATGAATATGCAAAAACAATAGTGTCACTTTCACAAAACAAACTTATGTTTATTAGTTTGCATGAAAGTTAACAGACTGTATAGAGTAATTTTTTCCCCCTCGTTTCTGAATGTTTACATAAATCAGGAAAAGTGTGTGTGAATTTAAGCTGTACGTGTAGTGTGATCGGTCTGAAATGATAAAAGTTGCGTGAGCAGGTGTAAGTGTAGCCGAGCAGGTCGGTCAAGGAAGTCCAATCTCAACACGCCGGGATGTTGGTAGAAAACAAAGTAGAGCGGGAGTGTGTACAATCATTCCTCTCTCACACACACACTGACACACACACAATCCTGGAAAATAACTCACACACACTGCAAGACTCTTTGCCCTCCTCCATCTCTCTTATTCTAATCTCAAGCTAATCTTTTCTCATTCTTACCTCCCAAAACCGGCTCATATTTCACCACCCGTATCTTTACATTTTCTATTATCCACCACTGAAAAATGTGACCAAAGCGGGAACTGTTTTGAAATAAAATATGAATCATCTTAGATAAAGATATGGTGTGGTTATTCTTTATTTATTATAGAAGTTTTTTTATATATATTTTTTTAATTCCCAGTTAGCAATCTTTGGCCTGTGTTTACTGCGCGCACCTTCAGCTTCTTTCTCTTTGGGAAATAAGTTATTCTCCCTACAACTCTGTGACATTTCTGTCAGCGGTGCAACTAATTTTTCTCCATTTCTTCCTGCTAAAAAAAGGTTTCCTTATAGAGGAAAAAAAAAAAAAACAAAGTCCGCTGACCAGCTAGTGGTGTCTCATCAGATTGGAACACCCAGAATGTAATACAGTTCACACACACACACACATCCACACCCACAAGTGCTTATATCTACAGCTCTGCCAGATATATATAATAGAGAGAGAAATAGGAAATATGAAGCCTTCAGCCATAGCGCAGCGCCGTTACATATGAGGGGAGATCCCATCGGTCCAACTCTGTATTTAGTATTTCTCATGAGTAATCTTTTGTCATTTTATCACTAGAAATGAAATAATGGGGCAATCCTCTAATGAAAAATGAGGCAGTCACTGAGGCACAAGAGAGACCGAGAGACAAAAAAGGGAGAGAAAGAGGTTTGGAGATTCAGGTCTTTAAGGATGGTGAATGTCTCTTTCTTACATTAGAAAACTGTTAACTTAAATATGGAAAAACATAAATAAGAATAAAAGTGTCAGCAGTGAGCTAGTTTTAGATAATAAAAAAGTAACAAAAACTGAGTCGAAAATGTAAAAATTATTTGTTCATTTTTACTTAAAGTTTGGAAGATGAACTTTTCTTCAGGCTTTTTTTGTTTTTGTTTTTGTTGTTTTAACTTTTTAACCAAAAAAAACCTAGGAATAAAGGTTTGCCTCAAGTGCTTCAAATGCTATGCTGTGTATGCTTTGTGTATATTTCAGCTCTATTTCATTATTACAGTAACAAAATCTCATTGTCAGATTAATGTAGTCAAATAAGGCAGCAATTAATACAAACACTAATATTTTAATCTGTTATTTGTTTTGTTTTTTTTATATTGAGGACTCAGCATATTTATTGGTCATAAGTGAGGGTGTCAGGATTGGGTATAAAAGAAGCATTCTCAAAAGGCTTTCCAAGCAAAGGCAGGCCATGGCTCTTATTTGTGCCAAACAGTAAGAAATCCATTCATAAGTGCCAAAGAATTAGTGGTTTTCCATCATGAACAGTAAATAATATTCAGAGTATCATAGATAACTACTGCTGCTGCATCCAGAAATATAACCTGAAATGATATGATGCAAATATGAAGCCATGTCCCGGCTCTGCACAGTTCTCTAAGCCGAGCTTATTTTAGATGAACCGTATAAGAGTGAACAGTTTGGTCAGATGAGTCCACATTTTAGCTGCTTTTGAAAAAAAAAAAAAAAAAAAAAAAAAAAAAAAAAACTGATGCTTGGTTCTTCATGCCAAATATGAGAAAGGCCATCTAGTGTGTTATCAGTAAAGGATGTTCACTTTCCATGGCATGGATAACTAGCATAAATGTGTAGTGTTGGTGAAGAGCTGTATGTTTAAACTTTATTATATTGTAGCATATCGTAGCAGCTGGGCAGGGAGTGAAACCACTATCGGGTAAAAAGCAGTTGTCAGTCCATCAGAAGGTCAACACTTTACCTCAATTTAGAATGACCAATTAATCTAAAATGCATGTTTTTGGATGGCACTCTGTCATAATATAATAAATCCACACAGACATGTTGCAGCTGAAGCAAGGAATGCATGTGAGGGGACAGTGCTAACAAAAACACCATCTATGGAGCACCTGGAAGAGGAAAATTCAACAACAACCAGATTCGGACTGTTGAGCAGCTGAAATTTCATATACAGCAAGGTACAGATTTCTCTTACAAAACAATTTCTATCTCCACTTACCAAACAAATTAAGGTTGTAAAAAAGAGAAAGGGTAATGTAACAGTTTTAAATATGCCTCTATACCAGCTTTTGAGTGTGTTGTTCGTATTAAATTTCCTTTGTTTATATTCCTAAATGCAATGACGTTGGTTTGTGATGACACTGAAAAATGTGGTCTTTTTACAAAGTTTAAATTAATTAACAAATTACAGAAATCAGTTTTTCAGGAAATAATCCAACTTTTCTGGAACTGGCTTAAACTTAAGTAAATGTTTTTGAAATAATTCTAAACTTGCAGCTGTTTTGGGCATCTGGACTCTGTTAGTTCTCTGATGACTTTAGATCTTGATGTTTGCTTTGCATCAAAGCCTTAAGTATCACTGGCATCATGTCTAGCAAATGTATAATCAATCAGCTGCCATTTCAGATCAAATACAGTCAAAGCACAACACAAAACATATTTCCACTTATTGTGTAGAAGAAAAACAGTGCGGACGATGTATAAATAAAGCAAGTAAACAAGTGGGAAGATGAACAATATGGAAATGAGAATGACATATATTGATGAGCAAAAACACATGAAAAGCCACCCACAGTGACTTAAACTCCTCTGCAAACCCACACAAACAATGAAATATCCAACTTATCGCCACCTTTAGAAATTGTTAAGCATAATTTAGATTAAGTAATTCATTCTTTTGCAAAGCGCAGAGTTCGTTTGTTTTCATCTCTTTTAGTTGTATATGTGTCTGTGTGCATGCATGACTGCATGCATGCAGCTGCTTTTAAAAGTGTGTGACAGACAGCATGCATATGTGTTTAATTAAAGGCAAACTTTCTGCAGCCCAAGTCACCGCCACAACCTGCACGTGCACACATAAAACACCAAATAAGCATGCAAGAGAGGCAGGCTGAACCTAATGTGCATAATTAACTTAACCCTCATCGCTTGACTTTAAAGGGACTGTTTTCTGAGGACTAAGCCGGACAAGTGGAGGTTGGGAACGTGGTCCTTTATTTCTAAAATATTTATTAAAGCATTTTAGAGCATTTTCAAGCACTTTCAAGAATTTTCAAGCATCCTCAGATTTTTGATTTCTTCTTTAGGAGGAGGAATTATGAGATGACAGTGTGTTTTTTTTTTTTTTTAGAATAGGACATGTCACCAATCTAAATTACAAATGTAAAAATAAAATGAAGAACTATAAACACACATACCCTACAATGTACAAGCCTGGAAATATTTCATGAGATTATACTCTTCTACTTCTGACTTTGTAACCAGAGTAAACCAGCCAAGAAAGCCTGTCATGAATCCAGCTGAAGAGGAGTTGAGAGAAGGATGGAGGACGGGAACAGGAGTGACTGGCCAAGAAAGTCTCTCGCCCTCCGGCGTGGTCCTTTTCCTCCTCCTCCTCCTCCTCCTGCTGTGCCAGTACTGACTGCTACCAGCCACACACTTCACCTCCCATCAGGGTCAGGGCGGCAGCGAAAAGGTCAGCATGCCAACAGCTGATTGGCCGGGATGGCTCCAGTCAGCGACTGGTAGCCAATGGGCATCCTGACGCACCTGATGTGACACACACCGCTCCGAGCGTCTTCTCTGCACAACAGGCCAGAGAGGAGGACGGGCATGGCGAAAACAACAAAGCATGCAGGGTTGCCAGCAAAGACAAAACAGGAACAGACTGTCCACTCCTGCAGCAAAGAATGAATCAAAAACTAAAAAGTTTATTAAATGTCTTTTTAATATTCAAAGCTTGAAATAAAAATGTGGAGAAATGCAAATAAAAGAAAAACATAAGATGGTGAAAATTAGCAACAATGAGAACACAATGCTGGCAGCGCTCCAATGAGGACTAAAGTAGACCTCACAGCTGCAGCTCCTGGACCAACTCCTGAGGTCGCCTGCAGGCCAACAGCATCAATCGTCACTAATGAAGTATCAAAAAGACTCTGCAAGGAAATCTGCATATATAAATACTGAACTGAGTCAAGCTGTCCACACCTCACTCAAAGAAGAAAATCTACTCACACCATGACTACTTTGCAGACTCTGATTTCTGCTGAAGAAAACCCAAAGCAGGATAGTGAAAAGCATGACAAATCAGTTGAGGAAATTAGATTGGAAATATTCATTTTTCTGTGTATTAAGCAGTGGGAAATGCATATTCATTATGGTCCAGTTGCTAATTATCCACCAACAGGAGTACGTGTATGTGTGTGTATGTGGTTTTTTAATGGGTAATTAGCTGAGATAAGAAACTAATAAGTGCTGTACCTCAAACACCGGCTCCTGTTACACAGTCTACAAATGTAACTGAGAAGAAGAAGAAGAAAAAAAAAAGAAGTCATGTGGATTTAAAAAAAAAAACGCATACTGGAGTAAGTCAAAAACCACACAAACATGCACACACACTCAAATAAAGATAGACTTTGAGCAAGGCTATAAAAAGTGCAAAGGGCCAAACTGCAGGGCTGTGTATGTATGTGTGTGAGCCTGGCGGCGGAGCTGTTCATGTGGCTCACACTGAAACAGATCAAAGGAGACGCATCATTTTTGGGCATGTGTGCACCAGCAGCCCCCTCTACTCCCACCACCTCACCCTCCACACCCACATCCTCCTCCCCACCGTAATACAACAATAAGAACCAGCAGATCCGTCGTCAGCGGCTGATGTGGACGGACAAGAGCAGGAAATGGATTTGGAAACCTCCTCCAGCGCTCTGTCACATTTCCTCGCACTCCGCCACTGACAAACAAGACGCATCACTGTTCTGTCTGACCGCCCCCTTCGCAGCCCTTTTCCCTTCTCCCTCGCTCACAAGTATTTGACTTTACACAGGAAATGTGGGTGGAGTTAACCGCTGCTGCTGTTGTTGTTGTTGTTGTGCCCTTGAGCACACATGCCAACCTGAACAAGTTCATGTCCGGCTGAGTAAATGCTAGGATTTGTTTGGGAGCGTTGGGTGGTCGGTGGGCAGCTCTGTTTATGTGTCTGTATGTATGTCAGTCAGAGACTTAATACTGAGCCTAATTTTCTACGACTCAATCCAAAAAACTGCTGTTTACAGTTAGACCACTAATATAATTATTTAGAGAGAAGAAACAGTCAATAAAAAAACATTATATGTTGACATTCAACTCATTTTTAAGCCAAGCAGTTAAATCTTCTGAATTGTAAAGATTTTCTTTATTTATTTGATTCAACTTTTAATGTTTGTACAAACATTAAAAGCTTGCTTTTTTCTTTTGTACAAACATTAAAAGCGAGAGAAAGCTTTTCCTCGCATTTTTTCCTTTTCCTTTGGACAATATTAATAAGAATAAATGTTCTTTTTTAGCAAATAGATTGGATAACAGCTAGTAAGACAGTAACAATAGTGAAATGGTTGAAGGTTGAAACACCAATGGGAAAACAAACACTTATTTTTGGCACTAAATACACAAACCAGGTGGTAGAGAATGCTCGATAGGTTTATTTCCACATATTCTTATGATAAAGGACATAGGACGTGCAAATGATAAACATGATAGCTAGTAGCGAACTCGTGATTTTACAGGCTTTACTTTTGTGATGTGTTAGAACTTCCTCCTTTCATTATTATTAAATTATTTATTTAGTGAGAACATATTGAATATTTCCCTGTATGTGGCAAACAAACAAATAAATAAATTAAATAAATAAATAAATAACCAGCGTTTTTAGCCTAGTAAGCTCCTCCTCCCATCCTAAACAAACCCCACACCACCACTCTGCCACTGTAAGGCCGTGCTAATATTTGCCCGGCTCACTTCTAATACACATCAGCATCAGGAGTGTGTTTTCACTGGGCTGTCGCAAGCCAGAGAAAATATTTGCCTCCCTTGCCGCTCCCCCACCTCCTCTGAAAAAGCCCCCTCCGCCAGCCGCCGCCCCTCCCAACTTTCTCCAGACACACACACCAACCGCCTCCCCCTCCTACTCTTGATAGATAAATGGCGAGTGGATTTGCTTAGCAAATTGTTGCACTGCCTAAAACGACAAGTCTTGTGTGGTTAAGATACATGTAAATAGTTGACGGGCAGAAAATGATTTTCCGTGATAGCCGGTCATTAGGCTGGAGCTCTCCAGCGTGGAGGGGTGTTATTGCAAGGGAAACCCTACACGGCCGCACAGATGCACTCTCTCCATAGTCCAGTAAGACTTCACTCAGGTCCAAACGCAGACATGTGCATGAACACTCCACAACTGGCATGTTTTTGCTTCTCATTTTTCCTCTGCCTCATGAAACATCATGACATTGTGGAGCCAGCCCCATTAAGGTAGAGCTTAAAGCAAACATTACAGTGTCATCACACCACTTGAGACCTCCCATTTCACCAAATATCAAAGCCAGAGGAGCTGTCAAAAGCCTATATTAATCAATTTCAAACTGAACAGAAAATTGTTTCCTACTCTCCACCCAAAAGGCTCTGATTTAGAGCAATCTCGAGCCCTCTGGAAAAAGAATTCACCTCCGAAATGCTGCGGTGAGAGAAAAGAGAGAAGGCAAGTGGAGGAAAAGAAGGGGAGAGAAAGAAGAAAAGAAAAAAGTCAGGGTCTAATTAGGAGTAATTACAGCCTTTTCATTTCCAACATGATGAAATAATTTGATTCTTTTTAAAGGAAGGGGGTCTGGTTTGCCTCAGTGCAGACAAAGCGCCCCTACGTCGAGACTTGAGAGCTGTAGCAGGACAATGGCGGTCCTTCTGAGAGCCCAGCGTCACACTGGCCCATAAATCATGCCAAAAGGTAGGCTTCAGACACGGCTATTTGACTGTGCCTCGCTGATGGCCGCCGTGCAGGGGTGACCCACATTAGCGAGATAAAATAAATATGGGCAATGGCAGCGTTGAGATGGAGGGGAAGTGACATGTTAGAAGGAGAAAGGGGACATACGTCACCACAAAACACTTTGGTTTGAACAGACATCGATACAGGAGCATGTTGTTTCAATTCACTCTGCAGCTACGAAGCAAGAAACAAGGGTGTATTCTGCTTCTTCTTTAAGGGTGGAAATAATCACAGAGGGCTTTGGTGAAAAGAGGAAGGCCTAAAAGAAATGACTGGGGTTTTTAACATGATGAAGACAGAGCAGGAAAGAGAAAATGTTTCATCTGCAAGAGGAGACAAGTAGGGAGGGAGTAGTTAGAGAAGAAAAGAAAAAGAAAGTGACAGAGGGAGGGATGCTGGGGCATAATTACAAGTAAAATGTAGAGAAATTAGCATAGAGAATAAGGGCTTCTAGTTTGTCTCTCTCTCTCTCAGGCATCTTCCCAGAGGTTTTCCCATTGGAGAAGCTAAGGTAAGAAATTACTCAGGCTAACTTCCACTCCTTTTTATCTTACCAGGGACAAAGCACATTTAGGGCTTTCACAGCTTAAAAGGCCTCCTTAATCAACACCAACTCTTTCATGTGTTCAGAAATAAAGAGAAGAGATTCCTGTTTCTAAAGGCTAACAAGAGAAGTATTGAAAGTGTCTTGACTCAAGTTTGAAAACTAAAAAAATTGGTAGAGTGCTGAAAACCAGAAATAAAAAATTCAGTTTATCTAACAAGTTTATTAAAATATATATCTTTTTATAAAAGAGCAAAAGCACAGTGTTGTGCTAGATTTTTCTTAAAGGCTTCACTAAAGTTCTCCTCATCAATAGTTTAAGCCTCCTAAAAGACTCCAGAAAGAATAAATAAAAAATTCATTCAATCTTTCACTTTCCAAGCTTACTTGTAGCTCTCCAGCCAACATTACCTGGTTCCTACTGAAAACACAAGCTTTTAAAATAGTTCACGCATCTAAATGCATTTCTGATAACTATATAATGATCCCACTGAAAAAAAGCAGTGGAAGAAATAGCTCATGGTGGTTTTTAATTACTTGGGTAAATAATACAAAAACAAATCTTCTTTTCTCAAATCTGTGAAAAGTAAAAGGTCTGAAAGAGGAGTAGTATACATTTACATATTCTCACTTTTCCCTAAAGTTTGGCAGGATTGACTCAAACAGGTCTACTCCCCATTTTTTCAAATATAAATATATATATATATATATATATATATATATATATATATATATATATATATATATATATATATTATTAATTATTATTATATTTTTATTACTATTACTATTATTAAAACGGTACAGCCACAGGAAATAAATGTGGCCTACCTGACAGTGAAGATTTTAAAAAGAAAAAGAAAAAACATGCTTGGTACTTTGTTCAGTGACCCTTAGATCATTCAACACGACATTTAGATTTGATGTGGATTTCTACATCACACTCCCACCTTGGAGTACAATTAACCAGCCTCCTCATCTGCATCTCTTCAAATTGTACTACAGTCATTGTACCCGTACCTCTTGTTTTTTTTTCTTCTTTCCACTAGGACTTTGTCCACTGTTTTTAACTCTCATAGGAAATCTCGCCTTCTGTTGAGTTTTTGTTGAAAGATGTGAAAATTCACTGTTTGGTAACAGTTAACCTTTGCCTCTGAAAACACAAAGTAAAAGTAACAGTGAAGTTGCTTTACTTCGTGGGGTTTATTCAGCTGATTTGCAACACAGAAATTATGATATGCTTTTTGCCTGATATTCTATCAGTCAGCGCTGGTGTCTGTGGTGTGATGTTTTAACAATCTGGTTTGTTCAAAGTATGTTTCACAATAAAACTCTGCCTGAAATAGGGATCTTGATCACTTGTCCATGACCAAACTGCAGACAGGTGAATACACCAGAAAAGAAAAGATTTAAAAAATCCTCATTTAAATATTCAGTCTGGAGTGTGGTAGTTTGAGCTTTGTTTTTTTGTGTCAGCTTTAAAAGCTGTTACATACTCCACAAAAAGCAAGAACGTTTTTCTTGTTCTTGAGGACACAGGAACAACATGACGTCATTTTGCTCTCGTGGACGCAAATGGGAACAGCTCTTGACGCATCAGGTGAGCATAACTTGCTTCTCATGATAGTAGTGTGTGATTGGTTGGATATTTAAGGTAGACAAGCTGTGGCTTCCGCATTTCCCCTGATACAAAGCTGGATGGATAGTTTTAATGAACAGCTGATAGAAGTGGTGAGAAAGGACATAAATGTATGCAACGCGTGGGATTTAAAGACACGGACAGCACCACGTGCAGAACCCCGCTTTGTCACGGACAAAGTTCCTTGTTAAATATGAAATTAACTGTGTCAGCTGTTCATTCAACAAAAAAACGCAGACATCTCCAGTAATCCCCGCCTCGTCACGGACAAAGCTTCTCGTGGTTTATGAAATGACCAGACCAATACGAACTTTTTTCTTGCTCTTGCGAGTCTCGAGAAGAACAAACTTCTCGCTTCTCGCGGAGTATGTATCAAGCTTAAGGCTATTTACTCTACGCTCTCTCATGCATTTAAAATGTGCTTCATGGACTACAGATCGCAAATGAGGAATGACGTGGAAGAGGTGGAGTGGAAGACAATGGGTCACTTCAAACTTAAAACCAGATGATCTTAAAAGAGCTGTAAACTCATGCTAGAAAAGGGAGCTGTTGTACTGTAACTCTGTGGTACATTGACTAAATCATGTCACAGATGCTACATTAAGACCTCTGGAAATTGTGTTACCTTCTAAAAAACTACTACTACTGATTAGAAATGTCTAAACAGCTGGTCACTATGAAGAAAAAAAAAAAAACTACAGAAACAAGAAGAAATAGTGCATTCAGAAACCATTCAGCTATTGATTTCGTGAGGATTAATATAGATGGATTAACTGTAAACAGACTTAAGCATACATGTTGAGTGGAGTGAAGAAGCATGATTTGGAGTAATAAAATGGATCATTCATGTATTTTTGAGTTTTTAGTTCACCTCTACAGGAGAGGAATGAATTATGTCAAACTTTAGCCCACGTAGAGGTAGCTCAGATGAAATCATTGTTGGGTTTGTTTATTTTATGCCAAACAAAAACAGAACACAGTATATCATCAGACATCCATTAAAACTCAAAGACGAAGTGGCAGGCAGGCTGACAGGAGCTATGGTAGAGGTTGACCGAGCCCAGTTGGAGAGGCCAAGTGGGGAAGTTGAACACCAGCACTTCTGCACAGCATCAGCAGCCTGCCTGCAGCCAGCTTGGAGCAATCTTCTCCACCTCTGCCTGCCAATCAATAGACCACTCCCCGAGGCCTAGTCAGGGGCCAAAGGGTGGCCCCACTGTGTCCCTGGAGGAGATCTTCCACCAGGATAAATAGTAAAGTGAGAGAAATAACAAACAGTTAGTCTGCTTCAAAGAAAGGAAGTGTGTTCTGTCTTAACAAAGCTAATAAACAAACTAACCTTTGTGCTTCATTCAAATCAACTAAAAACACAAATTTGTTTATAGATTGCTGTAGTTTTCCAACTATTTTGGCTCACGTCTTTATTTTGTTTTTCCCAGGGTGAGATGTTCTTTAGCTGGCCCACAGAACTGTAATTGTGTCCTACTAATCTTTGCTCCTGCAGGTTGCCCATGTTCATCTTCTACTGTCAGGATGCTCCACTCTGCTCTTCTTGCTACATTAAATAATTTGCAGTTAGCAGAAAGATCTGCAGATGTGAATTTCTGTCATATTCTGTTAGAATATCTGGCCTTTAGTTGCATCAGTCTCTGCAGGTTCTAGTCAAAACCTGGAATCACTGGATAGAAATGTTTTGTATGAAAAGTGATTTTTTTTGCCTATGAGATGATGTTTGACCGGTCAGGGCGAAACACCCCTTGTCTGCACAGCTTCACATTTATCTGTGTGTATGTGTGTGTGGGGGTATGTCTGCGTATATCTGTGTCTGATTCCAAGAGAACCGGAAAATAAAAGCAACAGAGATGATGGAGGTCAGAGCCCCCTTTCATGCTTACAATCATAGCAGAGGCCCCATTGGGCGTGTAAAGCTGAGCTGAGCATCTGTCTGTCTCTTCTCTTTTTCCAAACCACACACACACACACACACACACTGACAGGCTGAAATATAGACGTAACTACCCGCACAGGCTTTCCCTTACTTGCCTCCCCGTCCACCTGGCCGTTTGATGATGCCTCACTCGCTCATGACAACGCATCGATTTTACTTCTAACCGCTGTGTAAGCCGTCCGCCTGGAGGAATCCATTAGGGCCAAACAGTTCTCATCCTCCCATTGAGTGACAGCCATGACAGCCCCCCACCCCCAATTGCCTCATTGCAGACTGACAGCTCTGCACTCAAACAGGCCTTTTTCACAGCAGCTCTAATAGTTTAAAACGCTTACCATTACCCGGCACGAACACATGGGGGCCAGATAGTGGCCAGGAAGGGTGAGCGTCTGTTGGAGGTAAGGCATTTTGGCAGGCCGGCTCCTGGTCGCAGCCACAACTCCTCCTGTCTCTTGCATGCCTGCATCCAAGGTGTCTATTCCCTATTATTTTCAAACAGCAGTTATCTGGAAAGACTCTCACAAGATGAAATCCTTGATCTTTAGATCAACCTACTCTTGTGTTTTTGGTAGAATACCAACCGGCATAAAAACGACTATTCAGCCCCTCCGCCACTGAGAGGTAAACCACTGACAGCTGTAACAGTGAGACGTTTATTCCCTGGTTTTGACCATGACCTCAAGGATCAGCTTACACCTTTGGCAAATTGTGCTTCCCAAGGCTACCGTATGAGATATGAATACTTTTCTATGTGTGCAACAAACTAGCAGTGGTGCCTCTTGCAGGGTTGAAGTGTGGAGTGTGATTTGTGAATGTGTGTGTGATTAGTGTGCAAAAGTGAATTATATGTGACTGTCGTTATATCCAAAGGCGAATGTTTTTGGAAATGGGCTAAGGTGGCCATTTGGCCACATTCAGAAGCCATTGCCAGGTTTTCAGGGGTTAAGGCCGCATCATTTGGCCAGCCTGGTGCTGTATAAGGTATAGGTAACATGCTAATTCTCTCAACCTTGACCATAAATGCTTGATGTCTTGGTATTGGGATAGTCTGGTCAATAGTTATCTTCCCAAAGAGAGAAGAAAATGAGCTGTAACACTGTGACTATTCAGGCCTCTGTGCAGAGAAAAAAGTTTTGTGTGACCCTAGTTACTTTAATATTTTCCATATCAAATACCTAAAAACGGTCTAAATCCTGTCCTGAGTGATGCATTAACGCTGTCAGCATGAAGACGCCAGGGCTTTCTGCAGCGCATGTTCTCCATCTGAACAGCCACTCAGGAAGAAAAAGCATGACCTCACATAAAAATGACCCTGGGAGGAAATTCAAGTGTCAGACACACACCGAAATATGCCTGAAAAGAGGGGGAAAAAAAGAGGGGAGCAGTGAACAAGTACCCGGTGATTAATTAGCTAATAATTAAGTCACGGGGTAATATGCATTTTTCAATTAATTAAACCTTGCCTTGCACCATAAATCAAGCGAAACTGTCATTGTTTCACAAATTAAATATATACATTTCCAAGCAAAAATACTGTTGATTGCAGCACTGCAGGGCTCATCGGGGAGGGAGGGCATGACGTGTGTGTGGCAGGCATCGATTCAGGCCAGTGCCCCCCCACAAAAAGAAAAAAAACCTTTGACAGGCACACGAGTCAAAGGCGCCGCCAGAGGCCTCCTTCATTCTTACTTCCACATCACACAGTCTGCTTTCTGCACAGGACCTCAAGAACGTGTTTGAATAGCACTAAATTCTATAGAAGCATTTATTTTTTGCATGTGTTTACACAGAAAGACCTATCATTCTATGACCATCATGCATCCAACAGCCCTGTTCAAGCAAAGTGACATAATATTTCTGTTTGCTTTCATTGCCCACAAAAGAAAATCATTACCTCACATTTACAAATGCAGAAGCCAATGGATGCAATCATTTTCCAAAATATATTGTTTGTCAGCGATAGCAAATGATTGTGTATTTTTCTTCTTGATGGTTCAGATGTTAATTTGGTCAAACATGATGTTGTAAAATGACAAAAACAAAGACACACTTGCATGCTCTCTCCTTCTCCCTCGCACACACACATATAAATTTAAAGTGTCATGTGACACCCAGACGTATAATGAACAATATGAACCAATGCCATCATTATCCTACACAATACATTTGTTATCACTGCTCTAATAATGAAGTGTCTGTTTGATGGTTAGTATAAAGTCCCATTGCTCAATTGCTTTTCATGAAATGGCATCAACATGTCCAGGTGGATGAAAAAAGATCCACACACAAACATGTGCACACACATAAGCAGAGGTGGAAACTTAAAATTCAGATGCAATTAATCAGAAATAAAAATGCTTGCATGTGCAGAGCCCAGCACGGTATCATGCTACATTTGTATTAGTTCTAAAATGATGCTACCTTGCCCTTTTCCTTTCTATCTGATCTGGGGAAAAAAATTAAATCTTTAAGTTTGTGTTTATAAATTATTGTTACCTGTGGAAAAACAGATAAAAAGCTTCCAACATGTTAGCCTGACAACTGCATAGGAGAAATTACGCCGTGTTCCTTGTTTATGTTGTACATCAGCTTTCTCTCCAGTGTAGCCGTTTAGTTCTGAATCTCAGATTCAGTCTGTGGCTACAAGTTGGAGCTTTTCACTCTTTTTATGTGTCTAACTTTTTTGAAGGAACTTGGTTTTGTCGTAACCACTTTGCCCTTGGCTAGCATACTAATATGGCCTTGGGTTGGAATAAATTACAGCTCAGATTAGCAGGAAGGATGAAGAGGAGGTTTTATTTTTGGAAATTAGAATATTTGTTACATTATTAAAAGGGGGGAACATCCTTTGATTCCTCTCCTCCTTTCTTTTTTTTTCCCTTTACCCCTCTTCTTCCTTACTTGAGATAGTCCCCAAACTGCCTACCTGTGTAAAAACAGAAGTCTTCAGTAGACGTGAACATGGCTTAGGGACATGAAACAAAGTGTCTCCCTCTCTCTCCTGTATCCTGGCATTGTGCTTGGCACGCCACACAAACTCTGAATTTACTGCCACAGCAAATTTGTTCCAACCTCGCTCCCCTCACTGCCGTCTATGCTGCATTCTTCATTATTCAATCAAATATTTTGTAAAAGGAATACATCTTATTGATAGAAGATTGCAGTAACTACATATATAAAAGTATTGTTTTAAAGGTGCCAAGGTCTTATTGTAAAAAATCTGATGAGATCCAGGTGCATTTTCACTGACTAACAGTCAGCTGTGGTAGTAACAACAAACTGTTTCTTCATCTCGTCTAACTGCTGTGTGTGGCTGACCTAACAAGAAAGACAGAAGAAAATGCTTCACCTCCCAAATATTGTTTTCTTAAATGATTTTATGACAAAGGAGCAACAAGGCTGAAACAGGATCAGTCCACTGTGTCTAAACACGTTTAGCTAAAAATTGACTGCATACTGATTTTATTTTAATCACAAAAGACCATTTTAATTATTGCAGTAATTAGTAAAATATATGTGCCCTCACCAAATATTGATCTATATTGTCTGTACAGTTAGTGATGCAGAGGTCTGAGTATTGACTAACAGCCCCACACACACACCACACACACACTATCTCTTTGACATCCCCCCTTACAGCCCTCTGCTAACCCCTCCGGGGCTTTGATATCTCTGCCTCTGTCTCTCCCTCTAACACACTGCTTCCCTCTTCTTGCCTGCGGGTGCTTGTTGGGGTTGGTAGCCGGGTCACACAGCGTGTGTGTGCATGTGTGTGTGTTTGCGTTGGGTGGGCTGTTTAGGCTGATGGGCCCTGAAGAGGACAGATGACCAGCAGAGCAGAAGAAACTGCAGAACTGAATAACTCCTCCATCCCTCCGTCACGTCAGGAGGAATTCAGCGCTGCGCGAGACACCCGGCTTAAGTGTTGTGACGCCTAATTACCACCAGCAGCAGCACCCGGCGGCATCCATGGCAGAACGGCTTCTTTGGGCGGACGGCCCTTTGTAGTTTCACACGAAGAAGGGTGTCTTAAAAAGGATGTAAGGTCTGTTTGAAGTTTGGAGAGCTTTTGCTTTTTTTTTTTTTTTTTTTTTTTTTAATTTTCTTTAAATTCCCAGAGAAGTCCCTTTTCTGACTCATCAAAATGTGTGTCTTCCTTTCCTTCTTTCCTTCCTTTGTTTTGAACTATATTTTTCCTCTAACATCCACTGAAAGTGTCACAAGGCACCTTGACCACCGTCTCTCAAGAGGAGCTCAGAAGGGTTCCCTTCCCTAAATAAGACCATCTGTGTGGGCTGTACACCGATTTTTATGTCTTATACTTGAATCAGTTATGTTAACATACATTTAGATTTTAAAAACATAATTATTTGCTCAATTTCCTGAGAAGACCCCCCCCAAAAAAAAACGTTTACATGCACTATATAGAGCAACATCCATACAGTATGAGGTCTGAGCATGGTAAAGTGGAAATGGTCAGTGTGCATCACAGCAGAATGACATGTTTTCTCGCTTTGAGGAACATTCCAGCAGAACCAGTCCTATGCCATTAGCTGTACAGCAAATACGATTTCACGGCATCCATTGAGTCCTTCACCAAGAATTTGTGTTGAGGCGTTCATGTAGGCTTGAACCCATGGAGCAGCAGGGCTATCACACTTTGGTCCATCTCATTTAAAGCTAGCATGCTTAATATAGTCTCTCTTTCTCTCTTTTGAAGGCGCACAAACACACACACTCCAGCCTGTTGGGAGGCAGGGGGGGTGGTGCAAAAGCAGTGAGGGTGTTCTCTGGCACACTAATCGGCATGACAGAAATAAAATAAAGAGAGTTGGACTCCGTCAAAACATGTATGGCCCCTTAAACAGAGAGCTAATAAAAGAGCTAAAGCTTCTTGTCCTTTCAGTTGAGCCTGCCTGATCACACACCAACAGTCACATTATCTTAATTCAGGGGATTCTTTTAAGTGTCTCCTTAAACAACGAAGAGAACGCTGCTCCGGAAAGACAAATGAGTTTACCAGTTTTAGCAGGGGTAAGTGCCTAAATCCAGTGCCATCGATCCCTATCTGGGTTATTATGAGGCTGTGAGCTGCCACTGGAGCTCAGCTAGTCGAAAAGGCTTAAAATATTATGGGCTAAAAAGGGAGGAGAGATGCGTTCGAAGCGAGCCACCTCGTCCTCTGTGCTGGTCAATACCTGCAGGCGCCACAGGAAGGGCATTCACACATGCAAACAGTCACGAGTGACAGTCCCAGCCAGCACCACGCTGCTCACACAGACGGACATATTGGTAAAGGGATGCCTTCAGAACCAACAGATCGCCCCTCTGACTCCACTGGGGAAATTGATTTTTTTTCCCCCTTTCGTTTTTTTTTTTTTTCTTTCCTTTCTTTGCTTTTGCAGGGAGATGCTGGCCAGGTTTTTAACCTAACACTCTAACCTAAGTGTTAATGCACAAAGAGACATCATGTCGATTGATCCAGTGGTGCCGCCAGAGCAGCTTTAAATGTCTGAGGGGGGGTTTATACCAAACTAGTGGGATCACAGCTTTCATGCAGAAGCTTATTTACAATGCATTTGGCCCTGTTTGCAGTTGCATCATTACTTGATGCACTAAAAGAGTATAACTTTAATTCTACTGATTTTAGCTTGAATGAAACTTCTGTGAGATGCAGCTTTTCCTATCACATAAAAACTCATTCAGATTCAGCAGAAACTTTGGCAAAACAAACTCCACCTGCAATAGTGATAAGGACAAAGAAAGTACTCCAAGCCCCCAGTGTATCACATCCTGCCTCCTAATTATTGTTAAAAAAAGATAAAATAATAAGGATTAATAATACATTAAACACAACCAGGAGAAAAAAAAATCCCAGCCATAAAACATATGTATTTTTAATATGAATATCACTGAATCAATACCCTCAATTAGCAACAGCAAGCAAATTGCCAAGCGAGGCGTAATTACTCGAAGGTCAGTAGGTATTATTCACAGTCACTTTAGTTTACCACATTAGAACGAGACAGAGCGTCGGGCTAAAATTATAATTCCATCCCCATATCTGTCCTTTTCTGATTTAGATGGATGAAGAATAATTAACTCCTAATTATTCAGATCACTTAAGGCACTTTCTGTATCCACAAAAGAGATGCAGCCATGTCTGTCAGCCCACTTCAGCTGCTATCATTTAGAGCAATCCAACAACTTGACCAATGACAAGGAGAAAAAAAAAAAAAGAAGAAAATAATAAAAAAAGAATGTTTAAAGGGAATGGGCTGTCTGTCTGTGTCCTCCACACCCCTCCCTAAAACCCCTCCAGCTCCGCCCGTTTCTACCTCAGAGGGTCTTAAGGAAGCACACTTCCTTTAAATTCACCCATATGCAAATTTTCAGTGTGATTTGCATTTTAAAGTATTTAACTCCCCATATTTATTGGGCTCTGAGGCCTTGCTGATCATTGATTTATGTGCTTACGGCAATCATATTTCCATATTTTGTGTGGTTTTTAACGACAGTAATAATTCAAATATGCAAAAAGTTGTTCTTTGAACGATATCTTTAATTATATCCTCAAAGCATCATCCCTTTTCGCTCTTTTTTTTTTCCAGAATGAAGATTGTCTCTGAATGAATAAAAAAAAAATGGCTGAAGAATCATAAATTAGATTTTACAATGAGACATTGACGGGCAAAACACCAGTCGGGTACCTTATGCACAGGGAGATGTCTTAGCATGTTTTGCCCATCTCCAGAGCCACAAACAGACTCGAGGTGCTCTGCTGTACAGGGACCCGTGTGACCTTGTCCCCAAAGCCCTTTATTAATGCTGACATTCTTTCACCACAAATCCAGTCTCAGATAGTGAAATTCGTCTCTTATTCTCAACCAAAAAGAAAAAGAAAAAAAAAAAAAGAGAGAGAGAGAGAAGACCTTCCCCCTCTGTTTTGCCGCTAACGCACAAAGTTTCTCTGTCACCTCTCCTTATTAGAGTTGTCAGAGTCGCCGCGTGCTCTTATGAAAGCCGTCACCCTCCGCATGATTAAAAGTGGCGGGTTCCCACCACCATTCGGCCTATCAGCAACACCAAGCAGCCATCAAACGTGTCTGCGGTCCTCTCTGCCCATATTCCCTTTGTCACCTCGGCACGGTGTGGAAACTTTTTAGAATAATTGCTCACACATACAAGAGCATGGGTGACTAATATATTAGATTAGTGGTGTTTGGTCGCAAAGAGGAAGGGGGGGGTGTTTCATTATCTTGTTCAGTTGGTAGGCTGCATAGAGTCAGTATGAAAATACAGAGCTTGTGCATTCAGACTTCTGACCATTACGAGCCGCACAACAGCCATACATACACAGAAGAGTCTTAATAAGAACTCTTACAAAACGATTACTCTAGTAGTCTTATCATGGCGCATGATAAGATTCTACTTAACCTAAATCACACTCAAAGTGTGTGTTTATATATTAAATAATTGGGAAATATATTTTGCAGACACAAATTTGATGCATTTTTGAAAAATACACTAAAACTAATTGTTTTCCTGAGATTATATTTTGAAAAATAAAAGTAGCAAATTATGAACCGAGGATATATCTCTATTATATCCGGTATGCATCATAATCATTCATCAAAGCAAATACCATTAGTACCACCTTCATTTCTTTTACATTTTCTTCGTAATTTGCTCCATCGTAAACATTCAGCGTGGTCGACGATTTTTACAGCATCGTAGCTTTTAAAGACGCACAGAGGCTGAATTCAATGCAAGCCAAACACATTAACACGGAGGCCCTCGGAGGTTGCATTTCACCCCAGTGTTTAACTCTTGGTGCCGAGTCTTGCACTGGGTGCACACAACATATGTTACAACCCTCCCACCACCCCCTGAGACTCCCCTGCCACACCACCCTCCGCTCTGCAATTAAGCTTTAAGCCTCACTTCGGATTTCTGCGCAGTGGCTCTAAAACTGATCACTGCGGATCAGAGTTATTAAATCTAATTGATTTAATGTAAGGCATGTGTTTATGACATGGACACACACACACAAACAGATTTTACTTATAAGACGCATCCACACTGCAAAGTAGGTTTCTGCTTTTATCTGAGTTGGTGTAAGAGAAATTACGGAGGGTGAATTTTTAAAAGTAAATTGATTGTATGATATTTGAATATTTATTTAATATAAATGCAAAACTGCACATTTACACACACACACACGCTAACACAGAGACCAGACTACAGACACACCAAAACAGCGGTCAGTGAGAAGGCTGATAGTTGACTCATTTACAAAGCAGCAAAAAAAAGGCCAAACAGTTAAATGTGCAGTTAAAATTGCTTCTAACATCTGCTTGAAGTTGTGCTTATAAGAGCAAGCTTTTCTTGTTTTTAGGGTTTTTATTACAAAACTCTCCATGAAGCAAATCAATTAGCCTCTGCTGAAAAATCCCTCATCCTGTGCAGCGGAGCTGTGAAACAGAGTGTAAAACTATTCTCTCTACCTCTCCAGAAAGGTTATCGCCTTGTATCTTATTGCCTTTACCTGCTCCCATTCACTGTGAACATGCACTGATTTGAATAAGCGCCGCTCCAGAGGCTCTCTTATCAGATCCCAGACAGGTGTGCCAACACAGCAGTATCAGCTACACACAGTCTCTCTCTTTCTGCAACCCCCCCATACAAAAAATAAATAAAAAATAAATAAATAAAAACAAAATAAAAATAAAAAAGAAGAAAGAGAAAAACGTGCATTTGGGATGCATTGTCTGATATCACGACGCGGCTACAAACACATCCAGGCTGGATATGCAAAAGTGACCGAAAGAGGAAAGCAGTTCATCCTTCTCTTAAAATGATTCTCGTTCCTCGCTTTTATTTTGTTTTTCTTATTATTTTCTGCAACCGCTAAGCCACAAACTCATTAATTTATTTCATGTGTAAAATACGGGACATAATGTGCTGAATTTTAAAGTGGGGTCTTATTATTATGAAAAAAATAAATAAATAATTTTTAAAAAAATCATTAAGTGGTATGATAAAAACAAATTGTAGATCCTCTAATGTGCAACAATTACCCACCGAAGGCGTGATATTTTAAAGATTTCATTTCATTAATAGCTTTCATCGGGAAATTTTCTTCACACTACACACAGCCAAAGGAATACAATTCCCTAAAGATGAACTGGTTTCCAGTTTCATGTTGTTATTTGCTTTGGCTCGGTGAAGAGAAAACACTGGTTGCGGAAGGCGTCAGTCAGAAAGGTTAGTGAGCATAGTAGCAACATGACCTCAGAAAATGTATCCTCCTCGGGTAGGTTAAACACACGCAAACACACTCGCTCGCAAACAAACACGCACCGAGGCCATGCTCATTTCCCCAGTTCGCTTAACAGGCTAACCTGCTCTCTTCATTAGGGCTGCTGTGGGGACTTATCACTGTGTAGTCTTTGTCCTTGCTGTAATTGCCCTCTCGGCATGTCAGCCCGCACCCACCTACCCACCCTTCCCAACACCACCACCACCATCACAGCAGCCCCACACCCAGCCAGCCAGCCCAGCATCAGCTCCCTGGTGACAGGCCTGGTGAGACGGCGGAGCGTGGAGCCTCTCCTGAGACCTGCTGATCGGCCCCTGAGGTCCACCGGTATAGAGAGGCTCGTCCTAGTTAAAGCAGCACCGGCAGGGACACCCCATCTGAACGCTACGGCTGCCCCACCACAAGGCCAGCCTCTAGCTTGGTTCATTTCATACTGCACCAACAGTAAATGGGAGTCTACCATCCCCCCAAAAATAAAAAATAAAATAATAAATTAAACAAGTACAACTTCACCGAGCTGTGGACACTCAAGCATATTAAAAATTTCTTGCTTCCTTTCAGGGCATCCACACATTTTAATACTTGCGGTGGTTGTTTGTAATAATAAATAAGCCAACTCTGTTTTTAACAAACTTTATCTTTGTTATGTGACTAGCGCCAGCATGGGAATTACCATTAACTTACACAGTTGTACTCAACACATTTTCAGTGTGTCATCCTATTTAACAATAAAAAGAAACAAGAAAAAAAAAAGATGAATGTTGGAAAAAGTCACAGATCTGAACTTATCTTTCAACAGAACAAACACAATCTCATCTGTATTTCATCTTTGCAAGAAATCCACATGTACCACACAGCAGGCGGTTGCATCCTACAAACCGTCTCCATCTGCTGGTTTCTAGCAAGTCGAATGGCGCCATCTAATGGCCAGTAAAGTCACAATGGTGCCTGATTCTTTCAGCTCTAAACTAGACTCAAAGAAACAAATTAGTTTCCTGGCTCTAACTGTAAATGTGTAAGTAATCAGATTTTGCTAGATGGGGTTGTTTTGGGGTTGAGGGGGGGGGACTCGAGAGGCAGCAGGCCGGCATAAAAGTAGACAGAGTGAAGCGGCTAATTTGAAATTTAACTGTAATAGACAACAAGCTATCAGGGTTGCAGCATAATCCTGACCCTCTGTTTGTTTTGCTGAATAAACAGAATAAATGAATAAATGCTTCCTCTTCATCACACTCAACTTTTCTTGTTTTTTCTTTTTTTTTTTTTTTTTTATCCTCTGCCAGATAATCGATGTGTCAGCGTTTTCATGGCTGGCTGCAGAGGGTCAGCCCCACGCCTCGGCCTGGAGGGGCTCAGTGGAACAGAGGTTAACGTGTTGTTGTGTTGGAGACGACGGGGTCTGGCTACATGTCCTCTCATTCTTATTTCGGGGTGCGACACTTGTGGAACCCTTTCTGCTGTCCTGATACTTTTTTTTTTTTTTTACTCTTTCAGGCCCTGTTAGAGGGTTCAAAACAATCTGGTGGCAGAAGAAGTGGCAGCCACAGAGCCTGAACTAACTTCTCTCACCACTAAACATGACATCAGCTACAAGGGCCACGAAAGATGCAGCCAAACAAACACCAGGACACAGAGAAGATGCGATGTGCGGTGTAACGTTTTAATAAGTCTGTCGCGCCACATCTGAAATGAAAGTGGACACCGTGCCCCCCTCATTAAACACAGAGTAGTGTAAACACTACCCTCCACTCTTGCATAAATACATCCATAGACCCTTACCACCCTCCTGCATCCCTGCATCCATCCAACGGAAGCCAGCAGCAAGCCTCGGGAGTTTTCTACGGGGGTGTTTTATGTGTCCCGCAGGGCTTGGAGACAGTGAGATGTGGCTACAGCACACAGAGGATCCCAGTCAAGGACACAGGCAGCATCACTCACTCTGCCATTATTTGCTCATATTTAAAGCTCGGGAGGTGCAGGGGTTACCTGAGGGACCGTAGCTGCACACTCAGAAGAGGATGGGTGATTTCAGAGTCGCTAAAGGAAAAAAAGAGAGGGAGTGACAGAGGGCTTTATGTGTCAGCCCAGTGATACCAGCGTTTTTATGGCTGAATATTTTTCCACTTGTCAGAGCTGGATAAGGAATCACCATAAGGTTGGGGAGCATGAATATTGCCCTTGAGGGTCCACTGTGGCTGCTCCTGTTTATGGTTGACTAGCAATCAGCCACCGATTCAGGACCCGCAACCCCTCATCCATCCACGTCAGCAATTAATCAATTAAATGGGCAGCGGGGAGGGAGGGGAATCAGCAAGGTGTGTTAATACAATGGCCTGTTAAGGTTGATGTAATTTCATCACTAATGTCACCCATTCATCACGGCTTATTATCTGGTTTGCATAGACAATGGTCAATATCACTTCATAAATGTGAGAAACATGGCGATCCAATGATATTAAGCCCAAAGGATGCCACCAAATGAATGGCTACAGAGCACAAGAGCCAAATTTAACAAGTAATCTTGCTCAAACACATAAAATCTAATGTGAGTGATTATACAGCAGGGGACATTTTGTACAACCCCTCAACAGATCTGCAACAGAAAATGTCCTGTCCTATCTTTAATAATATAATGTCTCTGAATAATCTCGTTTAAAAAGGATAACCAAAACAGACACCTCCGTGGATCCTAGCTGGCCTCAGAACCTATTTGAGAATCACAAACCTGAACAAAAAGATACAAGATACACTTAAATGCCAATGAGGCATCATCAGGATTTCATCCTGAAAGCAAAGCCAAGATGGTGTGTTTGACAAAACGTTTAAATAGACGATGGCACGTAGGCGGAGGCCTTGTCCGCTAACGTGCCTGGTACGAGCGTGTGTGGGCCAGACCACATGTTATACACAAAGTGAGAGCGGTATTTGGCGCACCAATCATTACGAAGGCTCGAATCCCCAACATAGCGCTTTAGACGTGAGCTGCTGACAGCTTGTGCTCAGTTTGCAAAACTTTTAAAGTTCGATGTTCTGGGCCAAAATATTTCTAAACTTTAAACGAATCAGGGTGTCTTGAAGAGTTTCATTCTATACTGACTGGAGTATGTAATCAAAGAAACTACATCATATCCATCATGGACAGCACAAACTGGCTGATATCCAGCTCTGAGCAGAAGGCCAGAACTTGCCCTGTATGTCGGCCTATAGCTACTAACAGCTTCAGTCAGACACAAAGAGCATCCCTTCCACCCAAGCCAACATTTCCCCAGCTCTCCCAGCATGTACATCAGCTCAATTATGATGATGGCAATGACTGATTGCATTTTACCTCTCCCCTGTTGCCCAAATAAGTCTGGCCATCACAATGAGAGAGATGGAAGAGGAGAGGGAGAGGGGAAAAGAGAAAGAGACAGAGACCAAGGCAGGGGCGTCATCTGCGGTGAGCTACAAGCATCCCAGATGCCAGTCTCTAGGATGGTATCAAACATCTCGGTGGCGGGCTTGGCATGAAAATAATCTATACCTACAGGAAGTCAATTAAAAAGTGCCAGGGGAGATTAAGAGTAGGGTGACAGCTTTTCGTCAGGACACGGGTTTGTCTGGGAGAACCAGCATGTTGCACGTCTTCCGTGTGAGTGGAGGTAAAGTGGGCGCGAGCTGGTAGCTAAGACAAGTTAGAAAGCAGGCGGCAGCGACAGCAGAGGAAGGAGACCACTGCTGAACACTCTTAAAAGCTCTCTCATGAATATTAAAAAGGCCGTTGACAGTCGGCAGCTCCCGCCACAAGTTTGCAAACCAGCGTAATGTGTCTGTTTGTGCTGAGAAACAGCTCGGTCCGGATATCAATTAAATCAAGCGTTGTCAGTCTGATGGCCCTCTCAATGGAGGGACAGCCCATTCCCCTCTACACATCAGCTCAGCTTTGTATCAACCATCTATCTCTTATCCTCCCCTCCGCTTCCTCCTCTTCCCCCGGCTGCCATCTTCATCAGCCTTGACGCACTCTCCCTCTCCGTCTCTCAAGCAGCCGGTAACTGAAAGCACAAATTACTCTCCCCTCCACCTTTAACTCCCACTAAATCTTTCCCCTTTTCCACTTTGCTGAGCTGGGATATTTTATTCCTCCATCAAATATGCATCCCATTAATTAAGTTAAATTACTCCTGACTGCCAAATATCCCCTGCCCCGATGGGTGTCAACACAGAAATGCATGACTGTGAACCCGCAATGACACGGCCCCAACACTTAAACATGAGTTACAGCCTTTTCCAGCTCCATCCACGGGCAGATTACCAGACACTTTGGGTTGCCGTTTGCTCCCCCCCCCTCTCCGCCCAGCTTTTTAATAAGAGCACAATGGATGACACCCGCACTCGTGACAATAAGAGGACTGATATTTTAATTACACACCCTTTTTCATCTGCCTTCCTCTTCATCTTTTAATTGCTGTTGTTAATCACTCATTAACTTTCCTCTCTTTATTTTCTTTCTTTCTACAATATACCTATGACGCCATTAGCTCCATAAAACGGTTGAGTTCAGCAACATTCCTCTCTTTAAATTATTCAACTACTTCATAGCACAAAGTTTGCACTTCTTTTGTCCTGGTTCAGGGAGTCGTGTTTGTGGGAAAAAAAAGCTGAGGCCAAAAGAAGTTTACATTTTCAGAAAAAAGTTACTAAGATGATGCATAGCTCAGACAATAGCCTCTTGACTTAGACAGTCCTAAATAGTTGTGTAACTCGACATTATAAGCTTATGTGCTGTGTTGGCTCCCTACTTTAACCACCGATCTTGCCTTTTAATGCCTGGGCCTGGTGCTTGTTTTGCTTTGCCTTTGATTAAAGGGAAATGGTTTGATTATGGAGCCCTGAGGCTTCTGTTGTGGGCCCAGGAAAGAATATGAGATTGTTATTAAAATCTAATGGGACTGATATGCTGACAGAGATTTCTCCTTTTGTCTCTTGAGCTCAGAGATGCTGAGTGGGGTCCAATTCAAATTCTTCAAAAACATCCTTTTACCAAAGTGAGACTGACGGAGCAAACACACTTTATATCCCTCAAGTACTTGTGCTGCGTAATTTGAAACACAAATTTAATAACATCTATTGCTTCCCTTGCTCAGTATTAGTCCTAAAACACAAACCTTACTTATGAAGTCATATATCTGTTGTCATGTTTTCAGCTGAGAGCTTACCTGGAAGGAGACATTACTTATAATTAAATAAATTTTGACTTTTAAACTTTTAAGATCAAGGTTAAAAAGTGTAAATACTGCACTGGAGGGGGGATTTGTATCGATACATCCATGCTGTCTGAATTTCTTTTCCTTCTCTTTTGCCTTTCTCTGTGTGCGCCAGCGTGCCTGTGTCAGAGTGTGTTTCTATTGCAAAAAACATTAATTTTACAAACATCAGCCCAAGGCTACTAAACACATCCAATCCATTATGCTGCGCTTTATCGTGTTATGGAGGGGGTAACGGGCTGTAAAGCTGTCTCGGTCATAAAGAGCGATCGTAGAGCGCCAAGTCAAACCAGAACGTAGAGCTCTCCGAGCCATACGCAGCCCTCGTTATCATCAGAGCTGCTCCGTCACATACTTAACCTTTCCAGACCAGCCTTGCTGCATTATTTTCCAAATGACCTTTAGCGTTACTTATTTCATTTCCGATAATGGCACACTAAATTTAGTTAAATGCATTAGAGCAGAATGTGTTTACTTTGGTGAAGGGGTCCACACTGACTGACAAGGAGCATGTTCCCAGACTCACACTCCAAGGCGGTAAACACTAATACATCTTCCTGATAGGAGTAAGTACCAGGCGCTGTGTCAGAACACTAAAAACGATGAGAGATGGATTAAATAAGCAGAGAAGGAATACATACAGAACTTGTATGCCTATTTTTTTGTCTCCCATGTCGACTTTTAGGATTCCACTGGAGGGCTCAACTTAAAGGTCACAATCACTTCACCAACATTTCTGAGGTACTTTAAATACAGAAAAAGATCATGAGCCATAAAGGAGATGTACTATACTTGTTACACAAGTTCATGAGGTCTAAGTGAAAAATCTCTAACATGCTTTGGTCAAAATACCAGAGAAAGAAACCACAGCAGAACATATATCCATACACTCCGACCCTCTCGGCCCCTTTCAAAGCACTCAATAGCCTGAAAGCTAACACTTGCACACACAGCAAGCTTCAGGTTGTTCAAACTCCACAACAGAGACAGTGGCAGGTTTATAATCCAGTCAAAATGCAGGTAGGAATTTTTTCATCACATATCAGATTTACAAAGCCCAGGTTTCACTGTTGGTCCTTTCCTGTGTGTTTTCTTTACATTTTTAATGCTAATGTTAGGTTATTTTATTTGTACTAGCTACTACTTTTTGTTATTTTAGTGGCTGTGCATTCAATGGCAAATGGGATGTAGGAATTTTAAATCTGACAGTCTGAAGACAAATAACAAAACACATGTAAAGAGTCAGATTTCTTGTTTTGGGGCACAAAAAAATAGACAAGTACCTATTAGAAGATGGTTATTTCATTTCTTTCTTAAGTGAACTGTATAACTGCTAAGGAGAATTGACTTATTTTACTTACCAAAAGAGTTTTGATCCATCATTTCAGACGTGCAGTGAAGGTAGAGTGATTTGAACTTAAAGTTGAGTAGAGATAAAGGTGCAATCTGGTCGTAGAAATCCACTGCGGATCTTAAACTGTAACTGAATATGTTTAAACCAACAGTCCATTTTTTTTAGCTGGTTGTAACTTCACACACCCACATAAATGCCCTCGGGCACAGTAAAGGTGTTTTCTTTTTCCTAACAGCCCCTTTTAAATGGCCATACTTAATATTTCTCATTTTCTTAATTAGGCATCTTAAGGCTGATAAAAAAAGTGGTGAATAAGACAAACAAAAAGCTTTGTTTCATGCTAATGATTCAGAATTCATGTCAACATTTGCGTACACTCTCAGTTAAACGTCATTCAGAGCACTTTGAGTTTTCAAACGTTCTGAGGTGCATTGCTATCTCAGAGCTGTGGTATCATACAACCCCTGAGCAGCCTGCAAGGAGCAGCTTGTTTCACAGCTCTGCTGCATGAGCAGAGGGGGTGGGGTGAAGGGATCTTAGCAAAATCGCTAATGTACATGATGATTAAGTGTAACTCAAATACCGAGTGTGTTGTTCATAGGCCTGACAGGCAGTAATTTGGTGTATTATATTCTGCGGTTTTAATTGCACGCCACCAATGTGTCCCTCTGACACGTTATGAAGCGATGATGTACAATTATTTCGGGGCGGCGGGAGATCAGTGGAGTGACATTATAATCATCCTCACAGGGATCCCTCTCTTCATCTGCAACAACCATTAATGTTTAAATGGGAGAAAGGACGAAAAAAAAAGAAAACATAAAAATAGTTCTCAGGGAGTTCTAACCAGAATCTGTTTGAGGATTATAGAGAATCACGTCAAGGGAGAAGGAGAGGGGTGTGGATAGACAATAGAGAGGCTGAGTTAAGTGACGGCTTTCTCTGGATAAGCAGCAAGCTAAGATGCTGCTCCACTGTCACTGCCAGGCCTCACGCTACTCATACAGGCCCGGGCATTAAGGCACATTACAGCGGATGAGCCACGCAGGGCGGAACTGATGGGCTATTCTGGGAGCAGGCCAGACAATCTCACAAGACAGGGGGGACATAAAAACCCTGACATGAGCCAGCCCCATCCTGTTAACAGTCAAATCACACACACAACACCCAACATGAACTCATGACTATATATACTCTTTCTAACACCAAGTCAAGCAAACTAAAGGGGAGGGAGGAAAGAAACACAATGCAGCCATCTCCACAAAGAAGACAAACTTTCAAAGTCTGAAAACTTTGTTTTGCAGCTTTGTTCGAATTTCTCAAGTGACACTTGGTAAAGGGCAGCTCATGACCCATAATCATAAAAACGGCAGTCCACTAGAGGACAATCCACATCCACGATAGAGTTAATACTTCTAAGGCCAAAGCTGAGATATTAAACCAATGCCTCAAAGCATTTAGACTGTTTATCCATAATTAAACACCTACAACAGCACTGGACGTCCATTGCATCTTTGGGGAGGACAAGCAAGCGGGAGGCTGGAAATGCTGAATCCACGGCCTTTCCGCAAGATGATGGAGGAGAGGAAGAGGAGGCTCATTAAGTAGCCAAGCCCCACTGTGGACAAAACACACCAGGAGGAAAGGCAAGAATGTGCCATCTTTTTCCCCCTTTTTTTAAAAATTATCTATTTATTTTTTTAACCAATTAAATATGAGAAATCTTATCCTGCATGCTAACAGCCAATTTGCGTTTTCTGCTGTTTTTACACTTCAAGGCTGCCTCATAGCCAAATTAAGACAAATAAGTCTTTTCTAAAGTAGACAAAGATGAGCAGGTAGATAAATAGAACTGCAGATAAACAGATGGAAGAAGCAAAGGAAGGAAAGTCTTTTAAGTGGAAGGAATAACGAGGGGAAGACTGACCAGCATGCTCAAGCTTGATTGACAGCCTGGTCAAGGGTTCTAATCTGTCATGGCCTTGCATTTGCATTTGTTAATTAAATGCCAAAACAATATGATCTTTAACTATCAACAACTCCTCTCCCCCACCCCTCAGCTCCTGAAAAGAGAGCAGCAGCACTGAGCTGAAGGTAAAGTGGGGTGGACAGCCGAGGCGTAGCACATCCATTCACTCAGAGTCAGAGGCGAGGTAATCTTCTAGTCTGAATGTTTAACAAGGAAGACATGGCGATCGATGGCAGTGTGGAGAGACCTGTTTTTTTTTTTGTTTTTTTTTTGTTGTTGTTTTGTTGTTGTTTGTTGTGGGTTTTTTTTTTTTGTAAAAGAAAAGAAAAGGAAGGGTAAAAAAAAAAAGCTTAACCCAAACACTCCACGCCATATGGAGGCCAAAGAGTCTGAGATTAATGAGTATTAATGTTTTTAAAAAAAAAGACACAATAAAGTGTGACTGCACCTAAAAATAACTCATAACATTATTTTGCTTAAGTGAAATGCTGCCCCATCATTAGTATCCACAGGAGAATGCAACACTTAATCGCACTATGATCTCACTTTTCTAGGTCATCCCAAAACAAAACAGGTAATAACATTACACATTATACCTGAACCACGGTCATCCATTAGTAACAGGCTTTAGATTCAGATTAAGGATGTCTCAAATGTGAAAAGTTTGGGAAGGGGATCAGCTTATGTGTATGTATGGCTCTGGCCTTAATGAGGGTGTTTCTGGGGGTCTCTTTGTGTTCGCTGCTCTTTACTCAAAAGGAGGGATGGCCTGGTGATCACTCAGTCCTGAAAGCACACACAGGGCCGATTTGTCAGCGGTGGCTGGCTCTGGCAGCGCACAGCTCCTACATCTGCATGATTTGTGAAACCAGGGGCTGTATTTAGTAGTCCCATTTAAAAGCATATTGGAGAACTGTTCCAATTGCATATGTGCGAGTCAAAGCCCCCCAACATATTTGCAGCACTAGGGAGAAGGGGGTTTTGAGCTGGAGGGCTTGTGAAACATGAGCTTTTCCTCTCATTAAAGGAAAAGCCATGTTTAAAGCAAAGCTTGTTTGCTCCTGCTGTAATGTGTTTGCGAACATCAGCGGGAGCAAATAAACATGTGCGCTCTGCAAGGCTTTAGAAGAACAAAATCTGCCAACAGTTTATACAAAATCACACAGAGGGAGAATCTGATAAAAAGATATAAGTCCTCATTTTAAGGAACATGCACCTGCAGGAATAGAAAAAAGCTGAAAATATCCCACAATTTGATGTATTCCCTGACTGCATGTTAAACAGCTTAACACGTTCATTTGAACATGGCGAGGCAGCGAGGAGGTCTACCACAGGAACGAGAGGAGCTGAACACAACATATGGTCAACATGTAGGGGGTACAAGATAGAGCGATAACTGTACTCCTGCACTACTGGGTATTTATAGCTTCATGGTTGGCTACATAAACTTCCAATTAGGATTATTTGTACAGCTGAAATGATGAGAAGAGCAAAATAAACTATTTTTAAGAAAGGCCAGCATTTTGGGGGTTATTTTTAGACCACTGTTATTCTCTTAAATTTTTTTGTCGCCTCAAAAAATATTAGCCTTGGTCCAGCTCTTATTTTGTTATATTTTGATTCCAAGTAGCCAGACTTTGTTGTAATCTTTTAAAGTACTGTAGTTTGAACAATAGTTCAGGAGTTTTAACAGTATTTTAAAGTTTTTCTTTGGACATTGGCTGCTTTCTCTCCCATTCAAGCATAAAAAATGGCATCTCACTCAAGGGATGAACCAGTATTGTGTCTACACAGAACAGACAAGTACCATTTTAAAATGAGCTAAGTTTTAACTCGTTTTACCTTTTAGGTCATTTTAAAGTTTTTTTGGACATTTAAGTCATCTGATTCAGGTTCTGTAGCTAGTACATCTACAAAAAAAAGCCAAACATAACACAGTTTGACAGACATAACAGTAGTTTCTTATACAAACACGATGAGTCACAAAGTTATTAGCCAAAATATTGTCATATCTCAGCATGGTGTGCAGTGAGTCCTTAAAAATTCTGTAGAAACTGGACAAATGGAGGACAAAAAAATATGTCTAAGGCCTTAAAAAACTATCTACAACAAATGAACATTATCAGTAAGTAGTATTAAGAGAAAAAACTCCAACAAAAACAGGACCTGAGAGATGGGCTTTCAGCTCATCTATTGACTAAAGACTCATCAGAAATGGTCTCCATGGGAGAATGGCTGTCAAGAAGCGATTCTTTAGAAAAGGACACAGGAATAAAAGGCTGAGGTGATGACACAGCAACAGGTTTTATGGAGTGATTAATCCTTCCCAGAGCCTGACCTCAACATTACTGAAGCATCATCTTGACAAAGAATGAAATAAAAGCCCAGAGAAGGGCTCTGATATGTTCTCCAAGAAGCCTGGAGAACTATTCCTGAAGACTGCATCTCTTTCTTGTTCTTCCAATAAAGACATGAGGGTTGGCTCTAGACCTTTACACAGTACTGTAGATCTTAATTCCTAAGAATTGTGTTCAGTGGTTCATCTAATGAAATTCTGTGGGATCAAAGCTCGTTCAGAGAGTGTGCTGAAGTTGAAGGCGTCTGTATCCTGCAAGCAGCAAACTGATCGGACTTGCCTTGTTGTGGTCAGACAAGGTTAAATTAACTTGGATTTCGAATTAGCTTGAGACAAACGCAATTTAAAGTGGGCTGTGCAAAAGATAATTAGCAGATCACTCGTGAACGGAGAAACACCACAAATGCTGGCTGTCTCAGTTTGGTGTCTCAACTAAAACTATGGAAGCTGTTCTGAAACAGTTCCTTCTAAAACCTCCCAATATATATATATATATATATATATATATATATATATATATATATATATATATATATATATATATATATATATATATATATATATATATATGGGACCCTTGGTATCGTAAGGCTTGTTTATCCTAAACTTACCTCATTGATACGGAGTAGCCTTTCAGTGGAGGATAGAAAGTACCTGTGTTTACTTTGAATGGCTCTCTAGAGATCAGAAAAAGTTTTCAAAGTTGTGGAAGGAAAATCTTTGTTGGACTTCTTGATTTTTTTAAAAAAAAACAAAAAACAGGGGTACTCACCCACATATGTCGCATTTGTACTCCCGCATGCCGAGATGTCTCTTTACGTGGTTTCTGGCGTCTCCCAGCTGTGCAGTTGCGAAATTGCAGATCTTGCACATGAAGGGCTTCGATCCTGCAAAATGAATAATATTTTTCAAAGAAAGAAGTGCCCATTTTAAGAAACCACATCTGTGTAAGGCTTAGTATATCACGTCATTTAAATACCAGAAAGAGAAAATGAGCTTGATAAGCGTGATAATATTGTTCCTCTGTGCTGAAACTTCAGAAATACAGAAACAGATGCCCCTAATTCTGTTCCCATAAAAACTACAGTTACACTTCAAGTGCCAAGCAGCTCTTCTTTCTCTCTCCATCCATCCTTGTCACTCTCCTTCATCTCTTACCTACTCTTCCTTTGCCTGTGGATGCGTAAATTGGATTCCAAAGGTCAGGGCGAATACGTAAATCAATTCTGTGTGCGCTCACTACCTCCCATTCCATCATTAAAGCACTAATCACTCTGGCGGGCTTCACAGGGAGGTTTCCTCCTAATTATTGTCATTAATAAGTCCAGAGGGCGGGTTGGATTTGAGAGAGTGGCAAAGCTTCTCTTTGCTATCCATCATTTAAGAGCAGAGCAGTGAGGGCGGATGCCTGTACTATCTGTGTGATGCATCAGCAACCACCAGCCCAACTTAGAGGAGGTGGGAGCGACTGGGTGATCCAAAATATAAAATGATAGACAGACAACATCAGTTACGACACACAACAGATACCACAGTGCAATTTGTTCTAACTGCTCTTGCATCTATTTAATAATCTAAAAATGATCTAAGATTAGACTATTTTTTCCCCAATATTTTGTATTTCTACTGAGTTGTACATATTTCTGAAAAGAAGCCTGAGCCACCGCATCATTTTATGAGGATGGCCGCTGCTGCTCAGCAGCATTGTGCCTCATTCTTTACCCCTTGGCTGCTGTGCTTCTGGTATGATTTTCCATCTTTGTGCAGTCTCACAATCCCATTTTTCCAATTCATCAACTAATTTCCATGTGAGTGTAAACACACAGAGGGAACCAACCCATAGGCTCAAAACTGAGAAAGTTCATATGTACAAAAGTCTTTTTAAATGGAAATCAAAATTGTTAAATGGAAGTCAGATTTGTTCAGAGTTTGTGTACCACAGGATCATTACATTCTAATGCTGTGACGTTTTTTTGTAATAGAACAGTTGAGAAGTCAAATGTTATAAGTGAGACAGTATTACTTTTTTATGAAAACCATTCGCTCATCTCCAGCTTATTAGCAGCAACACGCATCAAAAAAGTTGGGATGGGGACAACTAAAGGCTGGAAAAGTAAATGTTTCAAAAAGAAGTAGCTGAATGGTGCAACTATTTAGGCTGATAGGAAACCGTATGTAGCGTGATTTGAGAAGAGCACCTTAGAGAGGCAGAGTCTCAAGTAAATGTGGGGACAGGTTCAGAAATCGTTTTGTAAAGCAATTTTATAATATTGTTCCTAAATGTAAAAATACTTAATATTCCATCATCTACCATGCAAAATATCATCACAATAGAATCTGGAGACATCTCTGTGCATATAAGGGGCATTGCCGAAAAAAATCAATATTGGCCTCTCGTGATTAATCAGGCCTCAGGTGCTGCTGAACTAAAAACAGGCATGATTCCATCATGGAAATCATTGCAATGGTCCAGAACACAGGTCATCGTGCCATTCACATATGCAGGTTAAAGCTCTATCATGCAAAGAAGCTCCTACATATGAACTTGAGCTAGCCATCTTCTCCAGAGAGAACATCTAGCTTGTTTACAGTGCTCACTTCAAAAGCCTTTATATATACACACACACACATATGATATGGGAGTACATTAGTATCTATGAACTGGTAACTTACACATCTAAAAAGGCTGAAAGGTATGTAGGTTCAGCAAAACATCCGCCCTTATCCGGGTGGTATCTTTGTCAGAGAAGGCCTCGCATATTTCAGCAACACAATGCTGCAATACATACTGCATCTATTACAACAGCATTACTTTGTATTACAAGAGTCCAGGTGTTGGGCTAACATGTCATCAAATGTAAACATTTGGCTCATCATGACACACAAAATGAAACATCCAGAACTGCTGAGCAGCTAGAATCCTCAGTGGTCTCCTTATCTCTCAGACATTTAAGAGCTGTTGTTAAAGGAAGAGGGAATGCTACCCAGTAGTAAACATGGCCCATAAAATTCAAGATGAGCTCATATTTTTCATTAAGAAATAAAATGTGTCAACATTTGATATGCTTTCTATATTCATTTTAGAATACAATGTGAGTTTATAAGATTTGCCAATCATTGCATTTTGTTTTTTATTTATATTCCACACAGTGTTACTACTTTTTTGGGGGCGTTCTACTACACACATATAAAAATGCTAAAGTCTACTCTTCCTCACTTCATTTTAAAGTTGAAGCATTCGGTAAAGCAAAATGAATATTCTGTCAGTAGTAGTCTGAGCAAAATTTAGGCCAGCATGACACAGTGCCACACACTGGTCTAAGTGGCAGCCTGGTATGATATCTACGTGTGCATCTTTGAGCAAACCCTCACCCTCTCCTAGTGAATATCCCAAGACGTTCTACAATATTTATTCCAGGGGCAGCTGCTGATTTGATTAAGCACTTTGTGTAGATTACTAATTCGTTCATACACGGTTCACTTGCTGTGAGCTGGAAGTACGACACATTGAATTTTACGCCGGTAACGAAGATTGAAAGGCAAGCCTGTGCTAACAAGACCCATAAACACAAGGGACAGAGGGTAGGGGGTGGGTCCACACATGGGCAACCGCAAAAGTCAGCCTCCTCATTTCATTATGTCCCTACAGTACACACACACACACACACACACACACACACACACACACACACACACACACACACACACACACACACACACACACACACACTTATTACTAAGTACAGGCAAAAAGGCATAAATGTAAGAGCAAAGACGGTAGAAAAACACATTATGTCCCTTAAAGCAACGGAACTTTTCGCACCTAAAAGTGGAGAAATCACACAACAAAATCATCAACACCCAATAAAAACAAAAAGACAGACGTACAGGATCACACCACTCCCACTATCACACCTACATGTTGATTCAGAACCCCACCTCACAGCAACGCATGTGCGTGCAGACATGTTATATTCACCAAACATAATCACCCATGGAAAAACAGAAGGAGAGACGATCAGCCTCCCTCCTTCTCACTCATGCACTCTCAGACACATCCGAGCTAAAGTTGAGAAAAGAGAGAGACGTGTGGGGAGCCGATTTGTCCAGATGGCTGGCTGAGTATGAAACATGGCAGAGAGAAGAGAGATGTTACGTCCCTCCGTTCTCACATCTTATCACATTAATACTCCACCACTCCACTTAAACAGCCTCCCTGAAACTGAAATTGACCATCAATGTGGTGTCATGTTAAATTAATATTGCCATCCACATAGGGGCCATGTGGCTCCCTCACATCCCAGATGAGACAGGGAATGACTAATTCATTTCCTGAGAGGAGAGATGAACCTCATGCAATGTTTCACCACACACAACGTGATGTCTTCAGTCTTGCACATGCCACACACTCCTGAATTGGCCTTGCCTTTTACTTTCATATATTGAGGAAAACAAAATATATAAAGTTCACATAAAAAAGTTTGTTAGAGGACAAACAAAAGGCATGAAAAAAAGAAAGTTACACTAGTTTAGCAACTACCTCTGACATCTTCTGACTTTTAGTCATTATATGAATCCAAATCCTGAAAACATCTTTTAGTTCCCACGATGCAACTTGATAGCATATTTCATTAAAGCCCCCTTGTGAACATATTTCAACCCCCACTTGCTATTAAAAAGTCTCATGCCTGCAAGTCAATGTAAACCTGATGTCAACAAGGTTAGTTAATCAAATTTGAGAGTTTCCTCTGGAGATATTATACCACCCCTTTCACAGGCTGAGAGGGACTCATCACAACAAATATACTAAGATTCATATGTAAAAACTGTCATAGTGGTCCACAAATATTAGTTACCCATGAGTGGAAAAGTTATACAGCAGTATGATTTATGGAGCTAAACCAAGGATCCAAAGTTAAAAAGTCCAAGGAATGCATGAAGAGTGACGAGTTTACCAATTTACAACAAATAGCACAGCATGAAACTTATAGAAAACAACCCAAATGAACAAATTCAATTTAAAAAGTGTAATTGTGATATAAAGTTTTCAAGTGAAAAACTATGTATTAATTTTACTGTTTCTATAACATCATCCTAAATTACCATCCCAGCACACATCGAAGTGGTCAGTTAAATACAGCACATGCAGTCGCCTTCACGACCACTAGAGGTCCCATCCTAACAATTACAGGTCATTGTCACCTGCATGGGTTTTGTTTTTGGACAGTCTCTTGGATAATGACTTATACAGTAATGTCGATTATACTGTAGTGCATCTTTAAATAACTTCATTTCCAATTTTTAACCTCTAAAAACCCCACTGGTCACTTTGTATGTACTCTTTTTGTCTATTTTGGTCATAATTTGGGTCTCATTTAGTAGCGAATTTGGCTAAAACCTAATTATATGTAGATTATTTGTGCAAACCTATAGAAAAAAAAGTGCTAGACCTCCAGATGTTTATAGCCAATTACTCGATGAAGATCCTTTTAAAAACTATGATTTAAAGTTAAAATTTCAGAGAAAACTTTACTAACTTCAGGGATTATCTGGGAAATGTTAGTTTTAAGAGATATATCCTTAAAACTATCTTTATTGATGTAGACAATGTCTCTAATGAATGTGTATCATTTTAAAAGATGCAGACATGAGGCAGATTTTTCAAAATTACTTTACTTCTTTGAAACAAACATCACACCCTGTACATAAACATCTGTGTTTGGCAAGTGTGTCCATCACTTTAAGGCTCAGTCTGAGGTCATGCAGCCAACTCTGGTGAAAAAGTGACCAATTTACCTAAAAATGCAAATTCCAGCTGCAACACTGGTTGACAAAACACAAGCATGTGTATGTGTTTCCTTTAAGGGACAAATTGACAAATCTGTGTGCTGCCTCCCACTACCGTTCCCTGATTTCACTGATTAATCAAGTGAATAAAAACTAGGTCTTAATTAAAAGGATCTGGACGTGCTCCCAGCTCCAAAACTGGCAGACCCCCACTGTGCTGCTCCGCAGCCTCGCAAACAAACTCCTAGGATAAATGACCACAACATAAAAGGTAAATATTTCAATGTAATGAGGGAACTTAGCTATAATAACAACTGGCATATGTTGTCAAAATGAAGAGAAATAAAATCCTTCAGTAAAAAGAAAGCATAAATAAAACTGAAGATTTAATCTCATAAACAAGAACATTATTCTGTTGCATAAAAATTTAAGTAAAAGCAAAAAATGAGGTGTCGGCCATCAGAAACCACACTATGCCCTTGACTTGATTCCATCTGTTGAGACCTCAGTGTCAGTACTTTCATTTTCTTAAGTAACATTAAGTAAATGACCTCAAAACTTAAGAATTATGACAGTGAAGGAAATTACGACTACGTATAGACGGAGCATTAACAAGAGAGCCAGGCTAAACATTAATCATCAGGATTTTAACCTCCAATTCTCACAGCTTTAAGTTATTTTAGTTCAGCAGTGAAAGAAATCTGACTTTGGCACACAAGGTGACAGATATACATGTCAGAACATAAAGTAGCCGAAAAAAACATAAATCCATGTCTGTAAAAAGCCTGGGCTATACTTGTACTACACAAACAATATGTCAGCATATTCACTCCAGCATCATTTTCACCCTGTTTCTCTGAAACTAGTGTTAGGTGATATGATGGTCAATACAAGAGTATTTAGTAAAAATACACTGAGATTATCACCTCTGTGTTTACATAAAAAAAATCGTACATAATCGCATATACTCGGACATACCATCCACTGTCTCTAAGTGGAAATCTTCCAACTTCATCTCACATTCAAAAGTGACTCCATAAACACACAAAGACACATACAATCAACGCACAGCAAGCACAGAGCATGGACTTCAATTAAAGTCCCATTAAAGTTTAGGTTGAAAGGGGGATGGACTGAAGGAAGCAGAGAGGGGCATTTATTGATGGCGCCCTCACATCTCGTTCCTGCATTAAGTTGATTTTAAAAGCAATTAATACACACGGTCAGGGAAAAGTAATGGCGCGCCCCGTGTTCTTAACCTACCGGACATTTCCCAGCCGAAGCACTGACCAGCCGTAGCCCTGCTTTGCATTATAAATGACAAGATAAATCCTAATGGATTGAGGATAATCAGCTAGCCATGAAGGCTGACATATACACACATTCGCTCGGCATACCGGCACTCACACACACGTATGCACAAACATGGACATACAGACACAAGGGAAATTAAAGGCTTTGAATACGTCTGCATTGATTATTTTAAATTATTAGCCCACCTCTCTTTGGACCTCCAATGCTTTTAGCCTAAGCTTTAACACATTTACAGAGACTTATTGACTATAATTACAACTGAGTCTTGGTAATGGACACATCAATTATGAGTCGCACATGTCTCTGACCAAGCGTTGCCCAGGAAATCCCAATCTGGGGTCCATTAGCGTCTCTCTTGCTGGTCTGAAGCTCAATCAGTCTTTACCTTCACCTCTACTGAAAGAGCTATTACCTGGCTGAAGTAGATAGTAGCCTTAACATTAGCCTGAGCTGCCAAGGAAAGGGCTGTATCTCCCCTCTTAATACTGTTGTATAAAAACAAAGGCCTAATAGCTGAGCAGCCACACAAAGAGATTATCCCTTTAGGACAAGCTGCGTTCAGGTGGGCTTTAAGACTTCATAAGACCCATGTTAGATCATCTGTGCAGCAACTGCTAAGTTGTATGTATTAGTTATTATGCGTTGATGTATTTCTTATCCAGGAAAACAATAAATGGGTAAATCAAGCATGTTAATTATGTTTTATTATGCTAATATTCAAAAGATCCCCTATGAAAAAAAATATATCCTCCTTCTTAATAATTTGTTGTCATGGTGGCTTGTAGGAACCCATTAATTTGTCTTTATTTGATTTATTTGGCTTGGAGCTGCTTTCCCAGGGAGCACATGTGTTTATGGGATGCAGAAAGTAAAAAAAGGGACAGAGTGAGTAAGTACAGAAAAGCAAGTTACATACCGGTGTGTGTGCGAATGTGTGCCAGGAAGGCCATGGAGTTGCTGCTCTTGCACACCTTGCCGCAGTATTTACACACACTGCCCTGGTTCTCCTCCCGCTCACGGTTGATCTGTTCCGTGTCCTCCAGCACGTACTTGTTGACCTCCCTCAGAAGCTCCTCGTGTTTCTCCTTGATGTGAAAGAACAAATCCTGCTCCGATTCAAAGCGGTCTGTGCATTTCACGCACTTGAAGCTGGCGCCCCCCTCGGGCAGCTCCTCAACGCTGTTCTGCTCGTTGCGCAGGTGTGCTGCACTGGTCAGGTGCTGGTGCAGGTTGCTCTCGGTGTAGAAGGACTTGCCGCACACCAAACAGTGGAAATGCCTCTCTTTGGACGGGTGCTTCATGGAGATGTGGACGTTGAGGCCGCTGATACCGTCCGCCATGAAGCCGCAGTCCTCACAGCGAATGTGGGAACTGCTTCCTTTGGCATCTTCCCTAACCTTTGGTTCCTTGGACTTGAGTTTCTTAACATAAGAGGAGCTGGGGGACAGGAAGCCAGAGGGTGAACCTCCAGTCAAACATATCACAGAGCCTTCATTTTCCTGAGGTATATTCTCCTGCAGTGCATGCCCCTGCTCAGCAAACGACTTGACAGACACAATACAGGGATCAAAGGGAGGAGCTTTGGACATCTGTGTCTCTACACTCATCGAATCTTCTTTTAAATGTTCGTCCTCTGCTTTTTTACCCTTTTCCTCCTGAAATTCTGCTGGAGCCTGCTGGGGCTCAGAATCCAGCTCACTACCAGCAGAGGGTGCTTCCTTTTCATCTCCAATAACCACAACATTGGCAGACTCTGAGACGACAGAGGGCGCTGGTGTATTCTGGACTTCTACAAGTTGATCATCACTGGAACGAGATTCAGACACATCTGTGGGGTTGGGCCGTTCACAGTCAGAGTTGGAGTTTTCCCCAGGAGGCTCAACCATCTCCTTCGATGGGACTTCTATTTCTCTTTGTCCTTCGTTTCCTTGACATCCTTGGTATCTCTGGCTCTTCTGTTTATGCTTCTCTGTGCTGGCATGGCGATACATTTCCCTGCTACTTACAGCATAGTAGCCACATGCCAAACAGGCATACTCAAAATCTTTGGTGTGCTTTCGCTTGACATGAAGATGGAGGGAAGGGATCGACTGAGCTATAAAATCGCAGAGGTTGCACGCATTAACAGAGTCGTATTTACTTTTTTGTTGACGTGTTTCTGGCCGTGTCTCTTCTTCTACTTTTTGTTCTTGAGGAAATGTGTCGTCAGATTCTTCATTTTTGACCGTATTTGAGGCGGGCGTATTTGTAGGTTCTGGCAATGCTGGACTGATGTAACTAGTAGCTGGGTTCTTATTTGCGCCCCCTTGTACTCGTTTAATATGTTTCTTAGTTAAACAGTGGCGATCCATGTCTCCTTTGGTCACACAGCTGTAGTTGCACAGCGTGCAGCTGTAGCCATAATCTTTGCTGTGTTTTCGGCGAACATGAACAGTGAGGTTAGTGGCGTTGGACACAACAAGGCCACAGTATCCACATGTGGTAGTAGAGCCTTGCTTTGGTCTTCCTTTTTTCTTTTTGGGAGGTTCAAGCTCTGCCTCCTCATCCTCTACCAACACGGAAATGGTGGCCTCTGCTGCCTCATCGGTTTGCTGTTCTTTTAATATTGCCATCTCATCTTCAGGAGTCACCTGATCCATCCCACCCGCATCTCCAGCACACTCTCTGCTTACGCTCTCAACACACGCTTCAAACGAGGAAGATTCTTCGCCCTTCTCTTTCTGCTGCTGCAAGTGGCCCTCCGAGGTCAGGTGGGCATCCATCCACTCAGATGTGGTCGCGAAAAAGTTACACAATTTGCAGCGGTACCACTCCAGGTCTGGGTGTTCGACACGAGCGTGCCTCTCCAGCACCGCTGCAGTGCTGACCCTGAAATCGCAGTCTGTACACTTAAGCTGGAAACTGTTGAGAGCACGTTTGGGTGCCACTCGTGTTTGTGTAGGTTTAACAACGTCGCCTATGTCCTCAGATTCCTCATGTTCACCCACGTTCTCCTCTTCAACTGAAAGACATTTAGAAAAAGACGTTTTAGAGGGTTTTTTTTGACAACAACAAATGGACTAAAAATAAATGAAGATTATGATTCAATAAGTAAAACAATAGAAAGACCATCACATAATTTAAATAACTTTGAGAACAGGAAACACTCACATGTGTATGGGACATCTTTGGTATGGTATCTCTGGACATGAACATCAAGAGGAGACTTGTCCCTAAACTCTTGCCCACAGAAGTTGCAGGAATAAATAATCTTCGGTTTTGGGGTTCGTTTGCTCACTCTTCTTTCTTGGCTTGGCTCCTCTTGATCTGTTTGCTGTTTGTCTGCAAGCTTTTGCTTTTTATTTAAACTCTTCACATTCATGCCATTGTCACTCGCTGCTGATTTCACCCCATTATCAGATTTCTGGTTTTGTTTCACATCTTTTTCCGTCTCCATTAACGTTCCCTGTTGAATTTTGGCTACACTGGAATCAGAGATAGTTTGACTTGGCTCTGAAGGTTTGGGGGCTTTAGCTGGGCTTCTTCCATGCTTTCGTGTATAGTGAATCTTCAGTGATCTTGGACACTTTGCTGAAAAACCGCAGACTGTGCACAGGTTGTCCCCTTCTTCAGGTGCAGAGTCTGGCAACTGCATCTCTACGACTTTTTCATCTGTCTCATCTCCTTTGGTTTCCTTCATCTCCACGTCATTAGCCTGCACTTCAGCACTGGAGTCAATTTCAGACACTTGTTTTTCAGCAACCGCTTCTCCTAATATTGGTCTTTTATCCATTTCATATCCTGCTATGCTTTGAGACAATGAAGCTGATTGGTATCATCAAAACAGGATCAAAATCCTGGAGGAATAAAGTGAAACATACAAACAAAATTTACATTTGGAGTTTCCAATTGTCTAAAAGACCATTTATAACCCAAACAAGTGATCCATATACAGTACAAAACTGTCAGACCAAGAACAAGTAAATGTCGCCATCTAGTGACTCAGAATGCAAACTGGTATATCAAGGATTGCAACATAAAAACTGTGTGCTGTTTATTAAATAACAAAAAATAAGTTCATTCATCATTTACCTTAGTTAACTCTATATACATTATGAACCGAGTTTCAGTAGTTTGAGCTGTTTCTGGTGACAAAAGGTGAAAATATATTTGCAACTTTTTTTTTTTTTTTCATGTCAATCAGGCTAAATTGAATGTTATTCTAATAACTATTATTTTTAAGTTGATGTGTAGGGTAATTAAGTCTGTAACGCAGACTGAGAAGTAAAGCCGAAAACTTGCATCTATAAAACCACCGACAAGCATAGTCTCCAATAAATGTTTTGTACTCCATATCAGCATATGTCCACCTCCATGTTTCCCAGCTGCCACTCAGCAGATGTTGTTAGATCAACTTCTGATCAGTGCACATTTATTTTAGTTTCATATGCCCAAACACAGAGTTGCAAATGCCACTTTTACTTCTGAAAAGTTTTACATTGCAGGGCTAGAAATCTACTTCATCTTACAGAATCCCAGAAATGTCAAATTTATTATGTGGGAGATTTGTGCACACATTTACTGCATCATCATTTAGTTAAATCCATTTTTTTATTTTTTGGCCGACATAGGCAGTGGTGCAGATTAAGGGAAGAATGAATAAAATTCTTGCAAAATGGACCAACTTCTGGCCTGCGAAGCAGCTTTCTACCTTTCAGACATTTACTTGTGTCATGTCTGCTTTCATGTTTTTTAAGATGCAATCCTTTAAGCCAGGAATCTCAAACGTCAGTCCTCAAAGGACCACTGTCCTACAATTTTAGGTGTTTCCCCTGCTTTGACACACCTTCAATTAACAGGTCATTGTGCAGAACTTAACAAACTGTTGGATCCATTTTTACTTCAGGTGTGTTAGAGCAGTGAAACATCAAATCTATGCAGGATAGTAGCCCTTGGGGACTGGAGTTTGAGAGCCCTGCTTTAACCTGTACCACTGTCCCTGAGGTCAGTTATTAAATTTATTCTCTCTTGATGTGTTCTGTGATAACGTAAAATCAGATTAACAGGTGTACCTGCAAGCCAGATCAGTGACAATTCAAGTGTAAATGTAAAATAAAATAAAATATATATATTTTTAAATCAACATATTTGTTTATTCTGAATTTTACTGATCTGGTGTTATGGGAATTAAAGATGCAATTTTATTGCTCGTTGAATAGAAAAATGACATAACTGCTAACCAGACACATGAAGTTATAAATATTTGTAAACGTGCAACATTATTCGAAACATACAGCACTTTATCTCTAAGGACATATAAAGTTGTGTTTATTATTATAATTATTTGTATTTGGTGGTCAGTGGGTTTGTATGAGATGACTCACTAGATCCAATGAAGTGTGCAAGTACACTTTTCTTACTAATGCTTAAACTACAAAATAGATTTCTCTGTAGTGGCCACTGTGCGTTAAAAGGGATGAAAAGATTTTATTTTTAAACAAGATTTTGAGTACATTATTCTTTTTTTTTCAAAAAAAATGTTAACAATTGTGGTTAGTATCATTTAATGACTTCATATAAACTCTCCCAACTAGAAGAAACTGCTAAATGAGCTCCCTATCGCCAACTACCGCGCGTCTCAGTAAAATACATGATATAAAAGGAGATTTAAAAGAAGCGCCATATTAAATAAAACACTTTAATTTATGTGCCGTTAATCTCATCCTTGATTATCTATTTAATATGATACTTCACAGCATGCATCTGAAATGCGAACAGTAGTTTACAGCAGAAGGTAGAGGAATCTGGACAGGAGCTAGAGGTGTCAGTTGAGACAACATTCACTGACAAGTAATTTTATCTACACCCTATATCAGTGGACAATTTCAAAAGACCGTGAATGCGACTTTCCGAGCCAAACGACTCACTAATTTCACTGTTGACTCTATTTGCTTGTGTTTCTAACATTCTAGCTAGCCTTGTCAGATGCTAGCTTCAAAGTAATGTTAAAGTTGGTTAGCCTAACAGGCTAAAACACAACGCTGGAAACGACGTCGATTACGGAAAACATCCTGCATAGCACTGTACAAAACCATTTGAAGACACTGATTGCCTGCGTGATTTTTGCAGCCGGACATGGATCAACGTATAGATGTACTGCTGTGCATCTCTGCTAAGTTGCTAACTAGCAACATGTTCCCACAGTATCTTTTGACATACACACAACGCGTCCAACTAAACTGCTCCATCAGCTGTGAAAGCCAATCGTAGCGAGGTTGAGGCGGGTCTAACATGCACAGAGGCTTGGAAAACGACGGCAGCACAGAGGCCCAAAAAGGAGGCTAACGTCGACCTCTGAAATAGTCGTTTCTGCTGCTAAAACAGTATTCAATAACGCTGCACTTATTAAAGTCTAATTTCGATAAACACGCCTGGAAGAAAATTTAGTTATTACAATAAAACATTAATGTGTCTTACCCATTATTATGTCACTATTTCCACCGTCCGCGCTTTTTTGCTGCTAGACACAAATGGCGTACCGTAGCGTGAGCTTTGCGTCACAGGAGACTGGGCGGCCTTGTTGCCCGACTTTTTTCTATATCAGCTGATTTGACCACATGATGCATTCCGGTTCCGTGGGAAAAACTGGAATTTCCCGATACGACGTTAAAGTGTTACTATCAAACCTTATGAATATTCAAAGACTTAAGAGAAAGATGCGTTTAAACATTTTACTAGCGTATTCACACTCCTCATTATCTATCCATAATGACATTGTGTGAGAATGCTTCATAACATGTATACATTAAGTCATGTTTAACACTAAGTTAAAGTATTAAAATTTCCATGAGGAGCAGTAATTCAATCCAACCTGGATACTCAACAACAACAACATAATAATAATAATAATAATAATAATAATAATAATAATGATAATAATAATAATAATAATAATAATAATAATAATAATAATAATAATAATACATGTATACATGAATTGAATACTGCACCAACTATAATAAGATGTGTTAGAATTATTTCTAGTGATCTGTTAATGAAAAGTAAATTAAGAAAAAGTAAACAGACTTCACATTGCTGAACAATGAAAGTTTATCATGTGGTCTCGGCAGACACAATGTATTTATTTTTCTTTTACAAATGGTCAGCTTGTGATGAATCACCACTTCCACATGACATCCAGTGTTAGCTTTATGGAAAGACTGAAGATGGATTAATTCATGGGCATTAATTGATTAAGTAGTCTGACAGGTCAGGAGGTGATAAATGATACCTCCTGGAATGAATACACAGTTTACTTTTGCAGTAATTTCCTTTAATTCATCACAGTCAAAATTATATGACATGGATGGTTTGAAACACAACTTCCCTCCTCCCTCGTCCCCCATTTTTCATTTGGATTCATCATTCATTTTTCTCCATTAGTTGTCTGTTAAAAGAGGAGAGGCTCGCTTTGGTGGGTGTTGCTCCAGTCTTGTCTCTATGTACTCATGCATAAAGTTTTACATAGAATTTACCATGTTATTGTTTAGTTTTTGTTTTGTTTTTTTACAGTTGGCATTATTGTCTTAATTTTCTGTTCATCTATGTCCAAAAACAGAAAACAAATGTTAAGAGAATTGTGTGTGAAATAATTAATCAGAACAGTTTTTTGCAGAATGGTTAGGAAGCATTGGAAATGCACTCGAATGAGGGAGCACATAGGTAGGATGCTATTTATTTATAACCTCCAAGAAGGTTAGCAGTCCCCAAAAGGACAAAATAGTATGGGTCAAGATGTTAAACACACCAAACTTTGCAATACTGAGCTGTGAACATGACTATATAAAACAGTTGCTTTTGAGGTGACCTTTCTTTGTAAGCAGCAGCTCAAGATGAGTTTCACAACTCCAAAAGGGGATGTTTTATAGAATATATATTTTAAAAAGGTGAATTTTCCTTTGGGCTTAAATACAATCCACCACAGAAACCAACAAAAATTAAATGGTGGATTTTCTTGGGTCCTTAATGCTTTTCAAAAGCAGTTGAGAAGAGGGCAGTTTAGCTGTAAAATGAACAGATGGGTAAATTAAAAAACTCAAACATAATTTCAACAGGTTACTGTAATCATGATTTTGTGCAAAAGTAGTATCAATGAATGACTGAGCCATTTAAGGACAAAGATGGGACAATAGAATAGAATAGAATAGAATAGAATAGAATAGATTTTTATTTGTCAACAAGTGCAATGAAATTACAAAGCCCTCAAGTAAATGCAAAACAGAATAAAATATAATAAATAGAACAATTGCAACAATCATAATAAATAAGACAAAATACAACATATAGTAAATAAGATTAAATAGAGTAAAATAAGATCAAATAAATAAAGTAAACACATAAGGTGGAATTATCAACTACTCAACCATTTGTTCAGGGTTCTTACTGTTGTCGGGTAAAAACTGTCCCTGCACCGGATTGTGCTCACAGTGATTGATCTGTACCGCCTGCCTGACAGTAAAAGATCAAACATGTGGTGACCGAGGTGAGAGGAGTCCTGGATAATTTTGCCAGCCTTTCAGAGGCAGCAGGAACGATGCAGTTCTTCCAGTGTGAGGAGAGGCACTGGCGGTTCTGGGGGGGGGGCCAGGGGGGGCATTGCATTGACTTCAATGCAAAATTGCAAACTTGGTGGGAAGCTTCCTGACAAGTTGGGGACCAAACGCTCCTCAAATCTTTCTAATAGGAGAAAGCGTGTAACCGTGGCAACCGACGGAAAAATGCCTTCTCGCCATGAAACACGGTTTGCTTATATCTCCATAGGAATATGTGGGATCTGCACCTAACTTGACAGGATTCATACAGGTTGGGTCCTTAACACATAACAGCACCTGTTGTCATGGCAACATCGGGTGGCGGGGTCCAAGCAGCTCGGACCTGATGGATGCCGCTTGCGGCTTTAATTACACTTGTGTTGCAAATGTGATATGTTGAAAAATCCTAGTTTCGTGACGGTAACAATTCACTTGTAACTTGTTTTTATAAAATAATGAAAAAAGGAATCATATATTTTGCGTCAGCCTCTTTTTTGCTCTGGGCTGAATGTGCCCCTCTGAAAAACCCACTGGCCCCAGCCTGGCCCCCCCTGTAAAGGTGGTCTAGAACCGCCACTGAGGAGAGGGCAGCCAATGATCTTTTGGGCATGTTTATGACCTTTGTAGTGACATCCTCTGTGTCATTATGCAGCTTGTGTACCACACACACATGCAGCACACCAAGACGCTCTCCATAGTGCATCTGTAGAAGGACACCAGCAGCCTCTGGATGATGTTATTCTTCCTGAGCATCCTCAGGAAGTGCAGTCTCTGCTGGGGTGGTGTAAGTGGTGAGGTGTAAGTCCAGGTCAGGTCCTCCTCAATATGAACTCAAACTAATCTCTTTTATTCAACTGAAATTATAGTAAACACTTTACAAAACAAAAAATAACAAAGAAATGTAAACAAAGAAGACAAGGTCACCAAGTGGGTGGATGGAGCCAGCCTAGGAAGAGGTGGATCTATTACAGGCAATGGAGACTGGCCAGCTGTCTCCATTTGCCATCAGCACTAATTAACATAAAGCCTTTAACACATAGTGCATATAAAAGAACAAAAACAAACTCCACAAGAGCCCAACGAGAAGGCCTGGGGACATCACATCATCAACAGCTGATGTTATCACATAGGCAAGATTACTTTGAAAGACTTCTGTCAATCACTGTATCATGAAATTGCATTTACAAATGTTGATAAAAACTTTGGTCTGCAAAACAAAGCCTTATGTAAATCTTATTCAGAAGTGCTGATTTCACTGGGCTCAGGCTGAAATGGGTGATCACACAGATCTGTACTGTGTTGAAAGAATAGTCAGTAATCCATCATTCCTTAAAGAAATGGACACCTTGTGCTCCAAACTAAAGATGTAAAGGACCATCCAGACTGTTATTAGCTAAAAGTCCAAAAATCAGGCTCTGTAATGATTGGGTTGTATCAGGCAGCATTATGGCAGAAGTTACAATGCCAGACATGTTTTCCAGGGACATACAGGAATTTTTCAGAGACAATTCTAAACCTTGGGGCAGTGGGTCTGATCTTTCTGGGTGGGGCATGCTCCATGGTTGTGTGGGCTCTAGCTGAGTTTTCCTCCACTGTCTTCTGGGCATGTGCATAGTTGTCCCTTAGGTGGGCTGCCTGGGTTCCATGCTCCATGGTGCCTGCTTGTTGCCTGGGTCTTGGGACCCACTTTGTCTGTTTCTCATCCTTGTACAGGGCATGGTTACATTTTCACACTCTCATTCATCCTTAAACACAATTCATTCCCTATGTTTTGTACTCACACACACACCCTTTCTTATTCACTAAAATGCATGCTTATACAGTCACTGTGTTAGCATGCAGGTTTAATCACCAGTAGCTACAGCTATGTTTTCGTGTATTTGTTAGAGGTGTAGCAGCTAATTAACTGGTTTTTCTCTTTGGGAACCCAAATTAACAAAATTGAAAAATAAAAAACAATACCCCCCTTTTTGGTAAATCAAATTTATTCAGCCCAACACAGCAGTCAGATCATCATTCTGCTTTCTATGATGCTGAGCAGGACAAGATAACAAGAAAGGCAAAGCAAAACATGTACACAATATAAAGCTTGCTTGCAGTCTTCACCTGTTCTCACAAGAGACTGTGTAGAGAATTGTGAAAACAACACTGCAACCACTGTTTACAGGAAAAATGGAACAATAACACACCTGCAACAGTTTCTATCCTTAATACCATAATGTCTTTTAAATAGCAACTGTAAAGGCTTTGCTGTCCCAAGGACTGTCTCAGAAGCTACTAGGCGAGAGGCAGAGTCCACCCTGGTCATTCAGTATTTGTGTATGTATACTATATAAACCCTTTATGCTCATTGCTTTAAAATATACTACTAAGACCTGATTATGTAGTGCAAATTATGGAGCTCATCCTGTAAAAGATATCAGGACATTTGTTATGTCCTCATCTATCTAGGGGCATTAGGACGGAACATAAAGTGAGTCAGACACAGGATCAAAGAAAATACCACAATTTATTTGTTCAGCATAAAACAAAAGGGTTCACAAAACAAACAAATTAGTCTCCAATTCCGACTATGAAAACGATCTATTAAACAAAGAACGATCAAAACCAAACTGAAAGTGTCTCTAATGGGTTAATAAATACTAATAAATACGCTTACAGAACAAAACAAAACTGAAAATGTCCCTTAAAGGCTTACCAATTACAGTTTAAGAGGTACAAACAAAACAGAACTTAAAATGTCCTAATAACGGGCTACACGCACACAGACGGTATATTAAAAAAAAAACAAAGCAAAAATGTTACTTTTAACCAAAAATGTCTCCTCACCTCAAGCAGGGACGATAGATACCAACTTAGAACATAAATCAACTTACTCTTATCACAATTTAATAAAAGACTCACACAGGGATACTCTGAATCACCACACAAGTCCAAAATCACTCCTAGGCTGGCAAACTGTATCCCACTGTCCACAGTCGCCCTGACTGTTGTGGCCGGTGCAGGTTTGTAGGAGCGCTTCTCCTGGGATTGGTCAGCCACTCCGGAACTGGGGCACGAGTAGACCAAACCTGGCGTAGGGAGGGCAGATCCCCGTTGAGATCCGCTGCCAATCATCATCAGGCCCGGCTGCAGCCTTTTAAGCCTGGTACACACAAAACAATTTTTGGGCTGTTGTTGTCCATATTGTGCCTCTTCCTGACCCCAGACGGCAAACGTCCGGTCATCGTGAGATTTTCCTGTACAATTTTCATTTGGTCTGTGGTGTGTTATGATCAGATTTGTTCCGATGATCCACCCCGAAAACGGGTCGTAACTCACAATCGGGAATATTGAACATGTTGAATATCTCAGAGCCGATTTCTGAGGAACGCATTCTGACTGCGTGGATGGTGACGTGAGCCAGAATTAGAGAGCGAGCTGGCTGGGGAACAAGGAATTAAATAAAGTCTGTGTTCACACTTCACAGTTCTGGCTTTTTCTGTTAATACTAGTCCAAAGACCACCATCATTCCCTCGTCCTATATCCCCTTCTGCTGTGTGTTGTGTTTTCTGGTTGTTGATGTTTCTTCTTCTTTGTTTTTTGCCAGTTGTTGCTATGGTTCTTCTTCTACGTTTCGATGTTTGTCTGGCTCGGAGGACCTGATTGTAGATGAGTTGCAGGACAGCATCGTCATGTGCGTGTTGTTCTGTGATTACATTGTCGGAGCACACCACACACAATACAATCAAAAGGGATTTTTTCATCTTCATGTGTGAGGTCTCGACCAGATAAAAAATCTCATAAGATTAAAAAAATGGTTATGTGTGAAAAGGCTTTAGTCAATCAGTCTCACAGGCTGGAAGGCTGACGGCCATAACACATATAGCTACAGCATGTCAGATATACAGACTAACTACCCTGCCTTTACAGATGGAAATAACTGGAGACTATACCAATATCACTATGTATCTGTCTTGTCATAGAGAGATTATGGACATGCCAGATGTCAATCCCTTAATCGACGCATAATGTACAGATGACATATGAGAACTGGTCCACCAACAGTTCATCTACATGCGGTTTCCATTTTGCTTTGCCATATTTAATGGGCTTTTTAACAGCAGATGTTTTGACTTAGCACAGCAGGGAAAACGCAGGTGTTACTAATAATGTTAATAGCTGAGCTCCATGTGAGTGTCCCAGTAGGCCAAGAGTGTCACAGTGAGCCAGTATACACAACAATGAAACAGATGCAGCAAAAAGGGAATGAGTTGTCATTACTTTTGTAAAATCAACTATAACTTTTTAAAATGTTTTGTGGTACTTTCTTTTTTTATTTTAGTTTCATTTTGTACCTCAAGGTAGGATAAAATGACTGTTAATCACTTTTATTGAGACATTTTGTTAAACTGAGTAACTTTAAACTAAGTTGTTCTAATCAACCAGAATAACTAAAAGCACATGTTTAAGTCTGAGAGGCTTTTAAGATGCAGGTGAAATATTATCCACTTATTTGTCAGTTACCCATAACTTTCACTTACTTTGAAACTTGTTTTTTGACAGTTTAGATTTAGTGTTGTTGTCAGGACAACTAAGCAGCCTTCCAACTAGGGGACTGCTGAGGTTTATTAGGACAAATGAACTTCCCAGGACACATGTTTTAATGTGCTTTTTCTCTAGTTGCATTTACACCAGGCAGAAATCTCAATGATGCATGGGCAAGCTTCACTTTCAAGGCATGCAGTTTAGAGGGAATCGGGGTCCTTCGCCGAGATGGTCAACAAATAGAAAGGAAGGGCAGGATGCGACATTAGTCAAATAGTAAAAAATGTCCTTGTTTTATTTTTTATTTTTGTGTGATGCAGGTTCACAGCACTGAAACTACAGATGTGCAATCAGTATTTTTCAAAAACTCATTTGGATACTTCATCTGATGCAATACCGTGTCACATGGAGACTATCATATTGCTATATTGAATTATAATACTTTTCTACTCATTTAGAAAGGAGAAAAAATGCACAAAAGTAAAACGTGTCACGGGTTGCCTAAATTTCCCCACCGTCCTCATATTTATCCACAGGAATCACAGTTAGTTAAGCTGGATAAAGATCAAACATTACTATAACAGTTGTGACTGCAAATAGTTTTGGGATCGAATTATCTTTCATACATAAAGTGTGGTCCAGAGTATCCTAGGCTACAGGAGATGGTAAAGGAAACATTGTAGCTTCCTTAACGTTTTAGAGCATTTGAACAGCTTTTATAGCTGCTAATCAGATACGTTTGGGTCACTTCACTCATTTATGGAGGCTCCTAAGCTTTGTTGACTATTCAACTACCCTTAGTGGAATCAGAACCAGTAGCTAGCAAACAACACTGTTAGCTAGCGAAAGCAAAAATGTTGCTTTGTTCTACTGACAGCCTGTTTTGTGTGTGTGTATTTGTAGTTTCATTTAAGCAAAGAAAAATGTTCTTCTTGGTGGGCGTGTACTTAATGAAAGGTTGGAGCTGAGAATGCCACTAAAAACAGATTTCTAAAAATTGCAGTGATCCACAGTGCAGTGCTTACACGTCCAGAGGGTACTTCCCCGATAGTTATAAGAAACAAAGCATACCTGTGGTCTGAAAGCAATGTGGTCTGAAGAAATAGCAACAATGAAATCAGTGAAAAGATTAGTAGAAAGGAATTATATAATATAGAAAACATTAAAATCAGTTTAATGTCTTTTAAAAAAGATGTTTGAGAATCAAATGTCTTTACAACATTCCTCTGCAGTTCTGCGACACTGACTGTGGTGGATGTCTTAAAGTCCTAGGCTGCTTGTTTTTTAAGACGGTTATGCTACAATACCTGAAGCTGATGTACAAAATATAAATAGAAAACCATGGATCAGATCAAAGACCCTACAAGTGAACAGATGAGTTCATCAGCTGCTTACAGGAAGTTTTATTGCAACTGAAGCCTACGTCAACCCACCAGAGGGAGCAGTTTGCACATGTTGTACCAGACTGACCATCTGCAGCCACAGCTGTGCACTGTATATATGGTGCTATGGCAACCACCCGATACATCTCACAGAGGAAAAAGAAGTCTAGCTCTGAAAGACAGAACTCTGTCAGATAGTGAAAATGCTATAATAGTGTTACACGAAATAAAAATACAAGAGAGACTTATTCAAACACAATCTTACACATAAGGTTGTTTCTGTCTGAAATCATAGTGCCAGCCTAGGCTTTAAATAGGAAAGGCGGTTATTTTGGCTTTAATTGTTTAATATGGGTTGTTTTTGTAAAGCTTTATTACAATACCAGCCATTCTTTGGTACAGTAACTGCTTTTTTTGTGTAAAATAGAGTAGCTAGCTGGAAAAAGACATATAAATAAACCTTCAGGCTTTTTGTTGGGGTGTCCGCCTCTCTGTAGTTTCCATCTTTACAGAAAACACATAAATATGCAAAAGCAACAAGCACATGTAGCTGTGTCTTGGTAACTTTAAAGTTTTGCAAGTATCTAAACAATAGCAAAAATATACAGAAATTTGCCACCATGTTAGTTTACCTGTCAAAAAGTGTTAAATATAATACTAAATGATGAAACAAACAAAAAATATTTTTATACAATTATCTCACTCATATATTTGCATTACTGTTTATTGGGTTTTGTTTTGGCAACATTTGTTCAGACATTTAGAAAAACTCAATCTCATGCATAAAACTGGGGAGTGTCAACACAGGATTCAAGGATTTTGGTCTCATCATTAGATGAGCCAAATAAAAGATAACATTGCATTGTTTCTATGTTGTAAATGAGTTAAAGAACCACTCAATAGCCTCGTGAATTTAAACTTTTCTCTGACAGCTGGAGAGCTCCATTGTCAGCTTCACAGAAGGTTCCTTTGTTGTTAAAATTTGGATAAAGCTACAAATCCTGAATCCAATGCCACATATTTGATTCTAATTTTTCTTATAAAAGTTTGTTTCTTAATATTGTTTAGGATTTGTGATGACTTTTGAAGCTGGTTGTTAGGTTGGCAACATAAAGGCAGGGCAGACGGATGAAAGTCAAATCTGTTAACATTTTGGACATAGGTGTGAGTTTATGCCACTTCCATGAATGACACTATAAGCTCAAGTTGTACCATGCCATAAAAAAGTAGAAAGTTTCTTTTTATTTATTTTTCTTTGTGCAGATCTACTTACAATATCTGTCCTAAGATTATCATTTTTAGACTTGATGTTTAATTTTGCTTGTAGTGTTGCCTTGCATTAAATTTGAAATGACATTAATTTATTCTACTTATTTGTGTGGTTGGCCTCTTTCCTTTGCCACCCATGTGCTTTTCTCCAAGCTGTAGTAAATACAGTAACAACTTACATCCCAAATGGATGGCATACACAGTAGCATTCCTTCAGACTAGCTTCTTAATCCCTATCACTCAAGTTCTGACATTTCCTCTACAGATCAGGGCCAAAACAGGGCTGATAGATCAGGTTTCTGTTTGAATTTAAATGTAGCTATCTTGCTATGTTAGGAGCTGAGGTTGAGTAACTTTGGGAGGATTAGAGTAAAAATGGACAGCAAGGAAGGAAGGATGTTTCCAGAATAGCAAGCCACTGCTACAGAACATTTTAAAGCAGGTCAAAATCATAAAGAAACCATCGTGGGAAAAAAACTTCATACAAAGACACTGGGATGGCCCAATTATCATTGTCATGCTTTGTGTTGTGTTTTCACAGGGAGTGTCTGAGTTGAAACAGTCTGATGACGAATACTTGGGGGGAGTCCCTTGGTTTTCTGGCAACAAACACAACAACACATGCAAGCCATACAGCTGCAGGACACTGATGGTCTGTCTGACCCGTTAGTCACCCCCATCCCTCCTTTTCCAACCTTTTTTTCCCCTAAAAGCATTATCTCACTCTGACTGGAGGTATCACCTGGGGAGTGCATTTGTGTTTGTGTGAGCCCTGTGTCATGTGAATGAGGGGGAGAAGACGAGCAAAAGCAACCACTTCTAAACCATGTCTGTTTAAAAGGGCCATGTAAACAGCACTGGGTGGAGCACAATAAACTTAATCCTTCTTTCTCTCCTCCTTAGATTTCACTTCATTTATTTGCAAAGCCACAAAAAATCTGAGCAATAAGAGCAAAATTAGTGAGTTTAGAGATCCCAGAGGATCAGATTTTCCTCTGTGTGATATAAAACATAAAACATAACTAAATGAAACCAGCCAGAGCTCAGGCATTAATCTAAAACAGAGAATAAAAGCATGTTCACTCATTCATCGTAGTTGAAATGCCACCTTAGCAATTACAAAGCAGCACAAGATGTTTATGTATCAGCAACGAACAACCAAGAGAAATGTAAATATACTCCTGTCTTAATATGATTTCTTAGTTCAGTGTTAAACGAGTAATTATTTTATATCTGAAAATGTTGTAGGTGTTTTCTGCTGAATACACTCTACTATTGTGTTTTCTCCTAATAGTGCACAAAGTGTGTTAAAGATAAGTACGTTAGTTACATGAAATGTTTCTATTAACAAAACCATAAACGACAGAGAGTATAACTCAACACATTATGACCGCTGCTGGCCATGTAAACATCCTGGAAGCCCATGCTCTTGTGAGTGGCTGTGTGTATAACACCAGTCAAACAGCCATGATTTAAATTTCAGTGCTTCCCCAGGCCCACCCAGAGAGACCAGAGACATTAAACAGCATTGTTTCTCTCAACATCCCTCACTTTTTGTTTTTCTGTCTTACCTAAACTATTGTTTTCTGCATTCTGCTGCTTTGTACCAAAGCTTATTCTTTTATGCTCGGTGTGTCTGCAGGACCTCAGGTGACCTGTTCAGTTTACAATACCTACAAGCTTTATCCTATAATTTCTCATCCATTTTTTCAAGCTTTTCTTAATGCTTGTACAAAACTGAATTTATAGTCTGGAGCTGCACAGTGGTGTGGTGGTTAGCACCATCACCTCACAGCAAGAAGGTTTTTGGTTTGAGCCTTGGTAGTGGCATTTCTTTGTGGATTTTTCACGTTCTCCCTGTGCCTGCCTGGGCTCTCTCTGAGTACATTGCTTTCCTCCTACAGTTCAAAAGTGTGCATGTTACATTAATTGGCATTTCTTAATTTTCCCTAGAAGTGTGCATGAGCGTTTTTTTTTTTTTGTTTTGTTTTTCTCTCTGTTTTGGTGCTTCTTACCCAATAGCAGCTGGTATAGCCCTCTGCATTAAAATAAGCAGATGAGGACTGATGGATAATCTTAACACTGATCAGCCAAGTGTTTCTCCCACCTCAGCATATAACACTTTGTGAGGGACCCGCAGAGTTTTCAAAGACTGCATATCACTTCTCTAAACTTAATGAAGTTCCTATGGTGCATAAAAATAATTTGTTTTATGGCTCAAATACAATTCGACTTTGAGTTAAAACACAAGTACAAAAAAAAAAAAAAAAAAAAAAAAAACTTGGGCTTTTGTGGGTCTTACACATGAGTGGACAATGCCCATATATACAGTATAATCAAAATAACTTGCATGAAGTAGATGCAGCCACCATTATGTCACTCACTGGTTGGTGAATTGCTGTTTTGATCTGACCATCACCTTCTTGGTCTTTTTGGGGGGCCAGAAGTGACATATTTGATGGAGAAGAAGCTGTGTGACATCTGTAAGGGTCAATATCTTTCAAAGTGTGTAATTATTTCAAAAGGACTTTGATTTCAAAATCACAAAGAGTACATGAATCCACTTCCATCATAATTACCTTTGATTAGAGTTGTGTTTTTTTGTATTATTTGTTTTTGTTTTTTAAATGGGTGTCTTATCAGAGATATTTTGAAGCCAGTACCCAGCATCCTTCAGTAATTTCAAACAGCATTTCTGCACCGGTTTAGACACAGTAGTTGAGTCCTTCTTTTCTATAGGATCTGTGTGCAAAAACTCCACTTCCTCTTATCCCATCAGCACTAATGTGAGTTTATAAATCATGCGCTTTTGCTTCAGTAAATATGAGCTTTTTACCCCAATGTTTTCTGAGGAACATTTAGATTTAGGAGTTTCAGTAACTATAAAAAAAAAACATTCACCTTCTCATAATCATTCATGGCACTTTTAAAGACAAGGATGGAAATTTTCCTGTGAGAAGAAATATTCACTTTGAAAATTGTCTGTATTGGAATAAAGTCCAGGCTGCTGATATGAGACAATTGTCCATAGGTAATGAGTCTGAATGCATTTTGTTGTCTGACAGGATTATGAAACACTGGCAGCCTGTCCAGTTTCCTCATGTCCCAACTACTGCTTTGGGGAGACTGTTATCATTTGTTCATGGAGGCCAAAACCATCTGTATTTGAGGAGAATATGTGACCTTTATTGGTTTAAATAACAACTACACATGTAATGGACTTCAGAAAGAAAATATTTTATGTCATCATGAGATGAAAAATTCATAGTGGAAGTTCAAGTGTTTATTTGAAATGAACATGGAGATTGTTTTCTTAAAACACTACTTTGACTGATTCAAAATGAGTCTCATTTATGTTAAAGTGCAACAAAACTGAAGTGAATGTGATAAATGGTGTGACTGTTTTGCTGTAGTGGCACAAAAATCAAGCTCCTCGCTTTGCTAGCTGCTCTTCCAGCTTGAACTGTTTTGATGCTACAGAAAACATGGAAGCATTAGTTAGACGAGTGGACATCTTGATGGCGGAAAAGTATTTTCAAGATTCCGTTTTGATAACATGCTACAACATCGCCTTTCTAGATTTGAACATCAGCTGTTTCAGTTCATTGACAACAAAATTGACCCCTTTGGGCACCAGGACACAGCAGAATGTTGTTTTTCTAAGCAGTTTATAGAATGTTTTCATGTCCTAGCAATGAAGTCTTCCACCATCACAGCCTGAAATTAAACCACTCCAGATGATTTCCCGACATAATAAATGTTAGTCTGGCTGAATTTCTGAAAGCCGTCTGTTATCAGAGCCTCCTGCAGCTCCACCTACAGCTTTTAATGTTTTTGGTTTGTTGTGCAGGTTCTCGTCATAGCGGCGAGGCTCGTGTGCACAAGGGTGATTATGGTGTCATGACGTCTGCTGCTATTAGGGCTCAACCCCAGAAACTGTTAGAGAGGTCCCCACCCAAACACAAACACACATCCACCTTCCTCTCTTCACCTTCACACGAGGAGAATCACACTTCTGAAGCTTATTCACATACACTCACACATGCGTGATTTTCAATAAATGAGTCCTCAGAGTGACTCGGTGCATTCAGAGGAACTGCTGGGCCTCAACAGCTGATGTTTGGAGAGATTTCTGTTGGTAACAGCCGCAAGTGAAAGCCAGTGAGCTGAGAAAAGTATGACTCAGTGTGTATTTATTTTTCAAAGATGTGTGTGCTATTTGTATGTGTAACTAATGTAAATGTAACTGAGTCTTTAAGAAACAGCTCCCTGCAAAAAGTATAGGATTGCAACACTTGGAGGATGATCTTTCAGACTTTTTTTTTTTTTTCAAATAAAAATAAGCTTAAAAAATATCTAAATCTCTAGTTTTAATATTAGTCTACAATTAAGAGAAAGTGCTTGCAGACCTCAATAAGCTGTTGTAGTTGATGGACAGGAAAATTGGCCCCAACAGGAGCGCTATCAGTTGAAAGGATTTACTGTAAAGGATTGTGAAACTCTTTCTAGAAGGTAATTCAGTCAGAATAGCAAAAGATGGTTAGTTTCCACGCAGCTATGTCTACAGTTTGGAGCAAGTACAAACAAAAATCACATGGTTGTGAAACAGAAACATGGAGGAATACCAAGGAACATGTCAAAGAACCAAAACAAAATGTTCCTTAAAACACAAAATGCACAATGAAAAAAATGAAAAACAAAGAAAATGGATTTACATGCAGAAAAGCCAAATGTGAAGCAGCCTAACAGCCAAACATAAGACACCAAGGTTGCAGTGGGCTGAAGGGAAGCAGTTCAATGACGAATCACACGGACCAAGGACATGATGCTAAAACTTTTTGGTGCGTTAACTTAAAAATGATGAAGAAAATTAATTTCCACAATCATCGATGATTTGAAATTGATGTCAGGGAAAAGACCAGATGAGATGGCAGTCTTTACTTTTGGACACTTTTCTCATTCCTTCAGTAACTAGGTTTGGTGGGGATTAAGTTATTTCTAGGGTAACAGATTATACTGCCGCGTTGCATTAGGATGTTTCTTCAGGAAAGACGTAAAAACTCTACAGAAGAATGTTGAAGCCTGGTTGAAATTTATTTTTAATAAGTGAAATCCATGCCTCAAAGGATTCAAGTTTTCATAAAAACCAGAAATGCTAAAACAAAGTATTGCATTTTTTGTCTAATTTGTTTAATAATTGCATCATTTTCCTGTTTGAGTGTTTCCAAAACCTTTCTTTTTCTTTATTTAAAACAGCTGGACAAACATCTTTTAAAAGGTTTTTTCCCTCCTCTACTTGATATGGCAACGAGACTTGTTTACCATCGGGATCAACTGATAAAACTCTCCATTTCATTTCATATGACAATAATAGGCATTAATTAGTTCAATTAAAAGAGTTCTAGATATGTTTACATCAGAATGTACAGTGATTAAGATAATTCCTGTCATGTCTTATTTCTTTTATGCTTCCAGCGAGAACAGCTGGACCGCATGATGCTGTTTTCTTTAAAACTGTTGCTTCATAGCAAGACGTTTCCTGGTTCAAATCTCAGCTGGGGTCGTTCTGTGTGTTTGTTTGCATGTTCTCTCTGTGCCCACCAAGACTTTGGCTCTATAGGAAATAATTTTATAAAATGATGAAATTCATTTCACCCTAATGTCTGCTAAGGAAACATGACAAGATTGTCAGAAAAACAGTTAACAACTGTGAGTCTCACTGACTGGCTCTGCTTGGAGTCATCATAATAGAACTTATATCCAACATGTCATCTACACAGGATAATTGTTATTTCGAACAAAATCTGAGTTTTTAAATCCAAGTAACTGTATTAATGTGACTGAAATCGTATGAAAATTAAACTTTAAAATGGCACTAATCAACTTTGGCAGAGTTTTGCACTTTGCTCCTCCTAATGACGGTGAATATGGTATCCAACTTGCATCCTGTCTCTTCTCTGAGCTCTTTCCAGACAGTAAAAGTCAGTTTGATGTTAACTTCTGTTTTCTCTCTTCCTCTGTTAATATCCAGTTACTGGTGTGTGACACAGTGTAGTCACACATGTAAAATGCAGCTGCCATTGGAGGCTGAATAACTTGTGCTTGTACACACATATTTATGCGGTGTGGCCACATATACACATATGCTGTAAATATATGTGTGTGTAAATATATATAGAATAAAGTCAAATTGTGCAGCACATTTGACTGTATGCTCAAGTACAATGACCTCCCACAGAAAAAGTTCCAAGCAACAGAATGTCATAAACTATTTTTTATGGAGTCACATCATTTACCTTGATTAGTGAATACCTTTATTTCCCTTCTGTGAATCTATATTTGGACAAAGACATTGATCTAAACAAATGTCCAGGATAAAGTTTAACCATAGCCTGACTAACTATGAATTTAAACATACTGATTCTTCATTTAATTACCTGATAAATGTGCTTTGAAAGTGCTCAGGACTACCAATATGTTTCCATGTAACGTGCCAGGGAGTCAGATTGAGAAGAATACTTCCAAAAATGCATTTGAAGAATTAAAACAGTATACTCCAAAGCATTTGTTAAGATTTACAAGCAATACTTGTGGGATGTCAAAGTTAATGCAATAATTTATCATGGACACAGTCTCCCTTTTACAGTGATCTAAAATTTATTTGTTCTTCTTGGTTTTATTTGACCTGTTTCATGTTTGGCTTGTTCAGCAGAAATTTAGCAGGTGATTGGATGAATCTTCACTTTCTCAAACAAACTCAACTTAAACAAAGTTTACATGAAAAAATGAAATATGATTATCAGGATAAAGCTTGGGAAGCTAATTTATGGATGGACAGCAAGTTTCCCACATCTAGACGATGTGAAACAAACAGAAAAGTATTGCTGATAGAACAATGAGCTTTGGTCCAACCATTTAGCCCACACATAAACATATAAACCCTCTCCACCTCCTCCTGTGTTGCTCTGGCTGTCTCTCTCAGATGCACACACACACACACACACAGTGCAATGTTGTGCCGGCTGTGAAAATGTTTGTATCTGCTGTAATCTGCTGTTTAGTCTTGAATAACACCCAAACTGGCTAGCAGTCCCAAAGCTTAAGTGTGTCACCTTCTGCAGAAAAACACTTTGCCCCTGGACAACACTGAGAACATTTGTGCCATAAAAAGAAGAAGAAGAAGAAAAAAAGATATGTACTGGTCATGTCTATTTGTCTGCTGTGCAGTAGGTTTTATTTTCCTTGGTAAAAAGAGATAAAGAAAAATCTTGAAGTCTTGAAGCAATCTTTGCAGAACACATAGTACCTGCTGCAGTTTCTCATGATATGATATATGTCAAATTTACTGTATGTGATAATGATTTATTTTAAGTCTATACAAAGGTCTCTCTTAAATTTTTAGTCCTTCAAAAGATTGTGTTGGCAGAGCTTTGATTTGAGGATTATGTTTACAGTTTTAAGAAAACTTGTTTGACTCTACATGTAAAATATTTTTAAATTTTAAATTTGATTAACTAAATCAAGCTACATTACTTCAAAGTTAATATGGGACATGCAGTATAAATAATGACTGTTTCTCACAAGAAACAGTAGAATTGAAATGGACAGTAAAGTTCCCATAGGAAATACTTTGTCCCACTGTTAAATAACCAGGTAAGAATTACAGCATTTGGAAGCCAGTAGATGAGAGAGAGCAGGGGTGATTTTCCCAAACAGATTTAGTGCCTTGATCTGCTTTAGCCTATTGTTTAGTATACGGAGGACAGAGAGTTTGTAATGTCACTAAGCTTTTGGGAAAGTCATCTAATGCTGCCTCACTTAGGAATGAAATGATTTGCTGCATCAGTGGGGAAATAAAAAGAAAAATATACAACTAAATGTACATTTTTTTTCCAATTTAAAGTGACACTTCTAAAATTCTTTGATCTGTTTTTATACACAGTTTTATTAAGTCTATTTCCACATGTCAAATTGAGAACTCATGACCGATGGAAGAGACAGTTTCAGTTTTCTCACCTTATAAAGGTAACAGTCGTGGAAGGGGTTGTACTTGGCTGAATTTTCATGTGAAGAGCATTTGTAACCTAAGACATTTCCTTTTTACCCCGATAGATATTTAAAGCATTTACTGATTTAATTTTATTTGTTCATCTGTTGAATAATTATAATGAAGCAATAGCTTGTGTCATTCAACTTTAAGTTATATATCTTTTTCTCTTCATCTGTTCCTCCTATAGCTTTCTTTTAGGGGGGGCTTTACTGAGAAAATGTCTTACCTCAGCCTGAATATCAATTTAGATTCTGGATTTAAAGCAGAAAATAAAGGCAAATTATCAAAGGAGGAAGCGCCTCAAATGATAGTTGCCATAATTCAGAGAAGCTCATCAGATTAACTGATGATTCAAATTATGCTGAAGAGATGAAAAGAAAAAGCTATTTGATTTGCTGTGGTTTCATTCCCAATGTTGTGAAACTGTAATCTTGGATGACAACGTATTTCTTGCTCAGCTGTGCTTGAGTTGTTTGAACTCAGGAAGAATTGATTGGCTCTAAAGGCTCTTTTGTAAATCTTATAGGAAAAGCATGATGCTGATTTCCATGTCGATGGTTCAATGATGTAAAGTAAATGTACTGACTGGAAAACTGTTAAAGGAAAGAATCAAATATGTTTCTGAAAGAACACATTGTTCTCAGAGGAAAAAAGTCATTAATAGTGTCCAACAGTGTAAAACATTAACTTAAAGAGAAGAGAAACAGTAGGTTAGATCACTGACTATAACAAAAAAGACAAATGCCATTGTTGTGTCTGAAAAATAAGCCAAATGCAAAGGAGTCCTGATCATGTTTTCTTTCAAATGCTCAACATAAGAGGACTCCTGCTGCTGCAAAGAGAGGCCCTGCAGTGCACAGGGATGAAAGTAAACCATAATTCTCGCTTGATTTATTATGTCATAAAATATTTTTCTATTGTATTTATAGTGACAATTTGTAGGATGAAGTCTTCTTGTAAATTATAGCCCCCATTTGAGTAAAATAGAAGTGTTTCCTTGCTACTGACATTGGCTTCTTTACAGGCAGGCTTAGTTTCAGTGGCCACAGTTACATGACGTTTTTTAATCCAGAATAAAGTATTCAGAATGAAATAATTCAGAAATATCCTTTGCATTTACATGGAAATAGTGATTTCAAATTGAGTTTTACATGAAAACATGTTTAAGGGTTCTGATTGGACATGGGGTGGGTATGAGCAATAAACACATAGTCGTAACAAAAAATAAATAAATAAATAAACCTAAACTACTCACAGCCCTTCCTCAGTGCAGTATTGGATCCAGAAAGGAATCCTAACATGACATCAGAGTCTGCAGGGGATTCCACATGACCTGCAGTGTCCAGGTTCTGCCCCTAGCTGCCACTGAAGCATGAAGAAAGAACCACAAATCTCCAACATTGATCAGTTTTGCTGATTCATTGCTGGCTGCAGCAGCTGTCAAACAGGAGTACTCCAAGCACATAGGCCCCAGCATAGCGGGATAGCATCCACACATCCACGCCACTAGGTGAACACACCTTCCTTCAAGATATACTGAGAGAGTGTTGAATCCCTCAGTCCTGGAGCCAGCCACCATGCCGTCACCAAACTTCTTCCCGTCTGGAAATCTCCTGCCTCGGCCCTGCTGTCCTCCTCTCCCTCATGTTCCTGCAGACTGCTTTTTGTAGGACGTGAAATGCCATCCCCTGTACATAGTTAATTGAGTGTTTCGATTAGCTTATTGCTCCCACCTGGCTTTCACTAACCAGTAATTGGAGTCCAATCTTAGTATGAACCACTGGTTTCAAGTATCAACACTACACAGACATTTAACAGCAATAACCCCCTGCACATAGTTCATGCGAGTCCCACACAAAATACATAGCATCCATTATGCACATAAGAAGCAACAACAAAACAACTCGACATCAGAGTTAGTCATGTGCCACTTTACATTTATGTCTACTGGAAGAAAACAAACTCCAGTTCCTGCTTCTTTTTGTTTTGTCTACGACATGAAAGACCACATAATAAGAACCATTTTCACATTGAGTGTGATTATAGTTTTGAAGCAGCAGGTCGAGACTAGCATGCTACTTCACTTTCATCAGCTGAGGAGGAGAAGCGAGATAAAGTACCGTACCGTCATCGTGACAGGACACAGGAACGAGCATGTGCAGAACGAATGGAATAAATTTAAAACTGAATGAACATGTGCAGGATCGAGGAATTATTCAATTCAGATTTAAAATCAGAATAAACCAGCCACTTACTTCAGATTTAAGTTTAATTTAGAATGGTCATTTTCATTTGGAATAAGGCGTTTACAAGGTCATTTTAAAGAGGATTTAAGAAACACAGTAGATAAACAGGCAATAGTCAAACACAAGAAGACAAATGTCAGGACATTTAGGATTCTGTGAGAATCAGTGGCCAAGAATCAGCATGGGTCGATGTCCAGATAGCCAGAGGGCTGAAGAGGTCCGTAATAGGCAAGGCAAGGTGACAATATTCCAGGGACGTGAACTTGGCCGGCAACAAACATACACATGGAAAGAACGCTGGACATCTACTGACATAAGGCTGTCAATAACCTGGCAACGAGTGCTAAAGTAGCGCTGCACACAGGTGAGAAAGGGAAACAAATAAGCAAAGTCCAGATGGGCTGATTAGTGAATACTCTTAGCATGAATAACATGGTGAGAGAATCTGAAGTGAGCACACATTATACACAGACATGCAAGGAGGAAATGTGAGGCGAGTGCAGAGGTTCTCCATCAATTAGCAGACCTAGAATACACTGTGGGTGTCTTCAACAAGGCTGTGCGGGCTCGTCTCCATACCTGTTGAACTATAGTGTTCCACGAGTAGTGATCCCAGACCACTGAAAGTCTTATTTACTCCTTTGTAACAATATATACAAGAGCTATGTTACAGAGACAGTACTGCTGATCCAGGACACAGAGGCGGTCTTTGGGGCAGTTTTCTGGAAGAGGGTGTTGTTGGTGGTCTTCTTTAATCTTTATCTCCGAACCAAGTCTGATGACTGCCAGCTGCACAGATTGAGGCAGGATGTAGTCCTTCCCTCCTTCAGTCTGTCCCTCCTCTGGGGTCTCATGGAGCCTAGAGAGGGCATCCAGCTTAATGGCTTTGGTCCCATGTCCATAAGAAAGAGTAAAGTGAAACCTACAAAAGAACAAGGGTCACCCGCCTTTCTGGGATTGCCTCTTAGCTGATCTCAGATATTCGAGATTCTTACGATCCGTCCACACAATGAATGGTTCCTTTGCTCCCTCCAGCTAATGCCTTCACTCCTCAAGCGGCTGTTTGACTGCATCGTAGGATCTCCAACATAATAGTTTTCCAGCTGCAGACAAGTGTCTGAAAAAGAAAGCACATGGATGAGTCTTACAATCAGAGGACATCTGACCTAGTACTGCACGTACTCCTGTGTCAGAGGCATCTATTTCAACAATGAACTGGCGAGTGGGATCCAGTGAGTAGAGGACAGGTGCTGAGGTAAATAGTTCATTTAGGTGAAAAAAGGCTTGATCTGCTGGATTGCTCCAGACAAACCTGCTTTTGGAAGACATAAGAACATGCAAAAGTGAGGCGATGGAGCTATAGTTTATAATAAAACCTAAACTGGCAAAGTCCAAGCTGTTTGCACCCCTGGGGAACTGACCATTCCTTCACCGCTGCAACTTTGCTTCTTTAATGTAATTTCATTAAGCGCTCTGTAATCGATGCAGAGTCTAAGAGATCTGACCTTTTTGCCCACAAAGAAAAATCCTGCTCAGGTGGGGAATGCATCATCTATGTAGTCCTTCATGGCTTGGGGACATTTATTAGTCTGAAACTGGTTTATAAGATACAACAGATTTAATCTATAATCTGCTGTAGTTAGAATGAAGAAATGTTTTTTGGGAGCTATTACTCAGATTTTTTTTGAATGCATACAACACAGAGAAAGACAAAATCCCTGGTGAGACCACTTCTTTGTGTCTGAAATGTAGAAGATCACTTCATTATTTAACATCTCTAAAAAAACATATTTCTCACTAAATGAGGCTGAATTTAAGAACTGAACAGTTAAAAGAGACCAAATAAAATACAGTTTAGCTCTCCTACACTTTTGCATACTTGTGAATGTAAAGTAAAAATTCCAGCCAGGCTCAGAGTAGACGGCTGTGGAAATGAAGCGGGTCCTCAGAGGAGCCATCACAGAGACCGGGCGCACAGATCTTCCCTGACAGGCTCTGTCTCTCTGGTTTTGATGCAGCAAGATTGTCTTTCATAAAATGAATCCAGAGTTTTAGGTCTACCTAACATGATTTTTTTTTCTTTGCTGGCCTCATTTAGCAGCAATAATGACTGATAGCTTCTCGTCCTGGAAAAGGTAGAAAACTTAGTCTGAGGGAAAAAGAAATGGAGCAAGAATGATTAAAAAGTCTTTCAAAGACCAGTTTTTTAAATAAACATATTCTCAGGGATCAAGACTGAATGAACGAACGAATGAATGAATGAATGAATGAATGAATGAATGAATGAATGAATGAATGAATGAATGAATGAATGAATGAATGAATGAATGAATGAAAAACATTTAGTTTTGTCATTTTAGTACATTTATTAAGTTTATTTTTTCAAACATAGTAAAATAAAAACATAATAATAATAATAATATTAATAATAATAATAAAAAAATTGATAAATTACACTTCGTAATAAAATAACAACTAAAATGTAACATTTTTAGACATTTTCTTTAAAGTAGACATTTTCCTTAAATTATTCTGGTCCGAAAACAATGAGTAGGCAGAAATAAAACCTTTTCAAGGCCTGTCCCATTTCTATTTTTGTGTTTAAATGGTTATAGGTATAAGTAGGAGTTCAAACATTCATAATCGTCCAACTACGAAAGAATAGATGGGACATCATGTTTCCATCGTGTTCAGTCTATTATTTCTCAATAGTTTTTTAAATTTGTTTATCGTTTTGCTTTATTAAATTTATTGCTCAAGTTATTCCATAAATCAACTCCATAGATTGTGAGGGTATAAAGTTTTGTGTTTGTTCTTACTGGTTGTATTTTAAACATAAATAATCAATGTGGAGTGTTTTTACTTTCTCTCACCTGAAACAAGCCCTGGATACTGTCTGGTAACTTTTGATTCATAACACTGCACATGAATTGTGCTGTTTTTAATTTGAGATCTAAGAATTTAAGAGCTTTCAGTTTAATGAAGAGATGGTCAATTTGTTGTCTGAACTTTGCATTACATACAATTCTTAGTGGTTTTTTTTTTGTCATGTATGGCAGGATGGAGGAACAAGTGAATTTTGATCGACGAGATTTTTGCCATCATTCAAAAATAAATCTGGTATATCTGGTATATAGAACAGATTGTACCATCTACAAAAAACCTGTTTCAAGATGGAGATTTTCACCAGCTTTAAAAGGTAAAGAGGTTGATATGAGTGTTAGCTAAGATATCCATGTATGACTTTGATCAAAATCATACTTTCTTTTCTTTTTAGTTCACTTGAAATAAAATTTCTGTTGTTTTCACTCACTGTGTGTTAAAGATATTACTTAAACGACTTAGCTATTAAACCAAAATGTCTCTTCTGTGAAATCAAATTTTTCTGGCTTACTGTCTGAGAACAGCTCCAAATAAGGTGCACCAATGATAGTTTGAGAAACATTACAGTACAAGGATGTTGAGTGATTATATTCTGATGAAGAAATCTAGGAGGATATTTCATTAAAATGTCTGGTACTTGAAGCCACTGATTTCCATGATCAGCATTTCACCATTAACCTGAATCGGGTATGTTCAGCTCCATTCTCCCGGAGAGACTGCCCTTTTTCTGCATCAAATTAAATGAATCTCTGCTCAAGATAGTAAATAAAACATTCTTCTGAATCAAGTGTGTTGAAGAAGGGAAAGCTCTCAAACCTACAAGGCGGTGGCCCTTAATGACTGGAATTGGACATGCCTGATCTAAGAACTTAACAAGATGTCCTGATCATTTTAGTATCCTTGGGAGCCCCTGGTAAAACAGACTGCAATATGTGTTGGCTTCTCTTGTTGCTTTTCTCCTTTGGATCTGAAATATTTCCTTTCGTTTATGGCTTTTTTCCCTTCATTTCTCTGATGCTGTTTTCTCTTTGCATTGGTGTGCAGATTGGGGTATGGAACAATCTTTTCTTGTGGATTAGAATAGCCTAATCTGATGTAACAGATGCAGGCGGAGTTACAGCTGACGAGGAGTTAAAGCGTCTAAGATATACAGACATGTATGCATACCAACACAAACACACACACACTCACACACACAGATATACACACCCAGCTGCACACTTTGAGTCCTTCAGGAACTAGGAAGTCCCCTTTTTGTGAAACATCTGGAGTACATCCCTGAATCCCAGGTTCCCTTGGCAACACTAAATCATCAGCCAGCTCCCCTCCTGCCCTGAGATACAACATGCTGCTGGACATATTTATCTGGCCCTCAATGGGTCAGCGTTTATGGGTGGGATATATGTATGATGTGTATCTAGTGGCAAATTCTATCTTTAATTTATATATATATATATATATATATATATATATATATATATATATATATATTGTAATTTAAACAAGAAATTGCAAATCCAGGTGCTTGTGTGCTTCTAAAGAATGGCCGTTACATTCTGAGATAATCTATTTTTATGTGTTTTGGGTGCTTCTGTGTTGTAGCTAGGGAAGTAATTATTAGGTATATTGTTGTGCTTGCAGTCGAATGGTTTCCAAACACCCCTTTAAGGAAATGAATATGAGTTTCCACAAGTCTCCTGTGAGCAGTAGCAAGCCAAACGAGGCATGTCCGATGCTGGGAACATGGGAGCATCATGTCTGAGGTCATTTCCCTGTAGTCTGACACCAGCAATTCCCTCTTAACCTCCCTGAAGAGAAGAGTTTATCCTTTCTCTCTCTTGACTCCCCTCATGCTTTACTCATCTCCTTTTTTATTGACTTATTAATCACATATATAAAAAATTTATAAACTAGTTTCCAATTTGAAATCTCATCAGCAGAAAGGATGTCAGTGAAAAAGATATTCACATCTTATCCATCTTTCTCCCAGTTATAAGTTCCTGACTCATTTCCGTTAGTCCTCTCCAAAGGGGCGTCAGAATGACATGAAACACACCACAGAAGACCAAAGATCATTATGACTCATCGTTTAATATCAAACCAGTCAGCAAATAATTAATTATAAATCTTGCTTAAAGTCACAATTTTATCCAACTACATATCAAGACTCTTAAACTCTGAGAATAAAGCTAAAATACTTGATATAAACGGAATAAATAGGGAACGTGTTTTTAAATTGTGCTGGTGAAACTGATTCTCAGATTTAAACAACTACTCCATGAAAGGCAATGCCACTAACTTAATTAATTTATTAACTCATTCATCCTCAGGCCAGGCAGATCATGTAGCCTTTACCAGTAAATAATCAGTTGTTTCCTTAATTTTCCCTTTAAAATAGTGGTTTAATATTTAAATGCTGTTTATAATTCCACATATCTCACACTCAAATGTAGAGAGCCCTGCTCAGTCAAGACTAAAGACATTCTGTAGACACTCCAAGGAGGAAACATACATGGCAGCAATTTCACAAGAGTATTGTATACTTCAGTTTTCTAATAAGGATGATTATTAAATTCATAAAGAACATTTAAGCCATTAACAATAAACATGATTGTTTCCAGTTATTACTTTCTTGTAAGCTTATTTCATTATTTCAGAGGAGTAGCTGACATGATTTTAGCTCATAGGCCTAAATATGTGTTCAACATGGTATCGTTAAAAGTCACCTCATCAGTTCTTTGGATGGCTTGTATAGATCCACAATCACAGATGAAACTGTGCCATTATCTTCTCATTGCTACTTTATCAAAAAGACATTTGCAACTTTGTAATGATTTTAGCGTATATTAGTTGACTATTTATGCATATTTAAAAAAGCACATCATTCATAGATTGTGGACGTCTCTGCACATTGTTTTGCCACCTCTTGGACACCTAGTTAAAAATTCCTAAAACCACCACAGCTGACAGTGTGTCTGAAGGTCTCATCCTTGTACTTTAGGGTACCTCTGGGTAGCACATGGAGGTCTGTGCTATTCTTAGATTTAAACTAAACTAGTTTCCATATACCTAGATTAGCATTACTACGTAGCTTCATGGTAACATAAGGTTAACAGCCTTTCATAACATTACTCAGGGGACAAAATCTCTTCTAGAAATGTGCAGCCGGACGTCAATATTTTGAAAGGATGACTAATTAGGACACTAACTTACTTCAAACTGGTGTAGTGACACTGGTGATCCAAAGATGTCTAGAAAGACATTTCAGTCCTCTGCCACCAGTGCCCTGTCAATCACCTGAGGTGGTATCTGGGGCATCCAATCATATTTCAGAGATTTAATGAGAGCTGCCCCACAAAGAACCATGAAGTATGTAGATTGACATTACTCATATCTCTCTGCTCTACTAACATCAAAATATACGCTAAACACAGAAAAAAGACATAGAAGAAACAACTAGCCAAGCTTTGGGTGTCTTATAATTTGCGTAAAAGTGTAAAACCACCTGCTGTATTTAGAGGATGTTTTCTATAAGAACAAACCGGGGGTTGAAACTTCCTGAAACTGTAGGTGGTTGCGTGGCACCTGGTCACGTCTTGGCAAATTGAGGGAAAGTGAGTATTTCTGAACTTCAGATGTGCCAGCTGTTTATCCCTCTTAGCAGCTTTTATGCTATGCTAAATTAGCCACCTGTTCATAGCATCATGCTTAATGTGAAGACATGAGTAAGTAGTGTCAATTTAATTAAATTTCAGTTCCAGCTGTTGTGTGAAAAATAAATTGGATTAATTTTGTAAAATTGGACGATTCCACTGAGAGGCACTATTTGCTATTCCACCCCAGCAGTGGTGAAAAGCATCCTGAGAAATATAAATATAAAACACAGTTTAAATGCTATATGTATGTAAAATTACTCAGCAGAACCAAATCTACAACACCTTGAGAATAAAAGATCTGTAACTCTCTGATCTTGTTTCAAAATGTATACAAATACTACAATCCATCTGAATCCTTTTTAATCTTAAAATGCTTTGCATACACATTGTAAAGCTTAGACTGATGCAAAGTTGAGCGGCACCCTTTCAACCCCTCTGCTTTAAATTCTTCAGCTTGTATCTGTATCTGGTAGCTGCTTGGCCTGTTTTTGGAGCAAATACATCTTCCAGCTGATCCTTGTGACTTCGGTTTGAGTAGTTAATGAAAGTGACTGTCTAACAGAAAGATTTGATTTTGTGAGGTGAAAAGGCATTTGATCTTAAGTGAAAAGGGTGGAAAGAGGGCAAAGAGCTCAATGGAAAATTGTTTGCCTTCACAGGAGAACCTGGGGAGAGAAAAGAATGCAACGTAATGTAGATCTGCATCCTTAAATTCAGGAAGTGGAAAATGGTTTATACGGAGAAAAGGGGCTGCTGTTGTTTCGGTCAAATCATCATGAGAAATGCTTCTGAAGATAGTTTTATTATTTTAATGCATTTTGACAGCAGTGTGAATGACATTCCCAGAAACTTGGAAAAAAAGAGTAATTTCTTCAAGCCATAAAATTTTGGTTATTAATACAACTCATAGGCGTGTCCTGTAAACTAAAGCACCGCTAAAGGTGACTGAATATTTACTCATTCTTTGAAATATATTGTGCATTTTCAAATCAAACAAAATGTCATTATGAATTTATTATAAGAAGCCACAAACTCCTCATATGGTGCAAAAAGCAGAGGGGTAAAGAGCATTTTCAACCAGGGTTGCCAACTCTCACACATGTGGCATCACACACTTTTAGTCTCCATCTCACTTTCTCACTGTCCAATAAGGAAAGTGGCTTTGCTCCAAGGAAAATAAACTGTGATAGGGTTCCTGCCAGGTTGTGCTCTCCATGTTCCAGCTGTTTATCCCTCTTAGCAACTTTTATGCTATGCTAAATTAGCCACCTGTTCATAGCATCATATTTAATGTGAAGACATATGATGCTATGATTATTACCAACCTGAAGTGGTTATACCTGCAAATATTTGGAAGTTCATCCACCTATCAATTTATTCCAACATAGGGAATTGAATTGAGCCCACAGACAGAACAGACAGAAGCATGTACAAGTACCTATGTCAAAACTCCAAATCACTGTCTCTCAGCTTTTTATTTCATTCATATAAATTCAGTCTCCTTTTCAGAATTTGTTAGAGTTTGAAGAGGCCCCATTAATATTAACATCAGCAACAATCAGGTTTAACACATTTTAATAGGTTTTAATATTCAAAATCAGTGACCTGTTGTAAGGCCAACTAGTTGTCATAACACTGTTGGTCCAAATGCATCATCACAGAATGATACTTTATTATCCAGCTAACTTGTCCTTTGGTTTCTATCTATTCGAATGTGTTTTCATTACATCCTCATGAGTTTGGAATGTCTGAAAATTGGGAAGATATAATTACAGTAAATAGAAACTGTATTGCAGAAAGTTAAACTTGATTCCTAATCATGTGACAGATTGTTAAAAAAAAAAAATAGAAGCCTTAACACATTCTTTTCTCATGGTTGTAACAGCAGCAGTTTTATTTTGCTGGTAATACAGTTCACTACTGGGGAGCAAAGAATTCCCAGCCTTTACTCCTGCAGTGTCAGCCAATGTCCTGTGATTTAAAACTACTCGTTAAGCTTATTCTTATGGCAATGTCCTCCTTATTTTATTTTTTACTTTTTTGTGAAGGACATCCACTTGCTTGTACATCACATACTGGCTTTGTGTTAGTTTTCTATTATTAAAATAACCTAATTCTCACTCTTTAAAGTTGGAGTGTTACAGAAATCTTTGTATTTGTCTAATCATTATTTAGAAAGTGACATTTCACAAGTAAATTGTCTGTTTCTCATTGGTCTGGTTCAGTTTCTGGAACGTGATCCTGAGAGAGGTTTTTGTGGACCATGTGAGCCAGGATTGTGGTGATGCCCCCTGATATGCATAAAGCAAAGCAGAATAATTCCCACTCCTTTGTGATTGCTGTCTGCGTCCTTCATCTTTAAACTTTCCCAGCCTTCCAAACAGCGTGCTTCTGCAAAAATTGTTTGACTGTTTATCCCAGTGGGGATTCTGATGTTCAAACGCATAAAACCATGCCACCCTCATTACTCATTAACATCACATAAAGCACAAGAGAAAAGCTGCATTGCTCAATGGTTTTACTATAGATGTTGAGCCAACCATGAAGATTTTCAAGCATATTTTCTTTGGTTTTATTTACTTAAAAATACGTTCCATATGCCTTCATTCCTTACTGCTTAAGACTCCATTAAGGATTTCTTTCAAATCTAAAGCCTTCAAACGGTACTCATTTTATCACCATTATTACCAACCTGAAGTGGTTATCAAGCTCACATAAGCAGACCCCCTCTTACAAGAGTCAGTAGTCATTCAGTCAGCTTCCACCAGGTCAAATTCACTTTGCTTTATTAAATCACAACGTTTCCAGTTCACCCTGTCAGTCCTGGCTGATGCTTTAATGGCAGGAAAGACAAGCTGCAGAAATAATCAGCAATCACATTAACACATTCTTCATCAGCAAATATGTACACAACTTAACTCGATGTGATGGCTTTCTTCAGTCTTATTGTTTATTGACACTGACAGTACAAAGCATGCATGTGCCCTCCTTTAAGATAAGGTTAAAAATAAGCCATAAAATTACTTTTCATATTGTAATGTACTTGTCTAATTGTATCCTTAAGCTAATTAGTGACCAGACAATACTAACACTGATATTTACTAGTTATGTATTATAAGGTAGTTTATTTGGTTCAGTGCCATGTGATCACAACCTCTCTGTATAACCTTATTCTCAATGACAGAGGTGGGCTGTGTACATTTTTCAATTTTATTATGCTGTTCACAGTCCCACAATGGCTGCTAATCTCATTTTACATACTTACTTATGAATGCATGCACATGACCATAATATTCGCTCTTAGTCTCTGATTGCCAACTCCTCCACTGGGATGAAGGAATCCTGAGAATCGAACCTTAGGTGGAAATCTCTCTTTGTCCATTTCTGCATACAAATCGAATAATTTTTTTTCAGGTTGGTCCTTGGTGAAATAAATGTGACACATTTAAACACATGTGGTTATAACAACTTTTCTTAATTGTATTACTGTCATTGTTATATGTAATGTAAAATGTAAAATGATGGGTACAGTTAGCTCTTCACACACTTACACTTAAGGGAATTGTGTTGACGGCACTTAAAGTTATGAGTAATTTCCTGTTATGATGGATGGAATGAAGACATTGGAACCTGCAACAAAGCATGTTTTACATCACAAAACTGCATGTTAAAATCAAGAGTTAGCTAAAGCTTGGGTGGCCTGTTATTTCCCTGTGGGGCAGCAACTCTGCCAATGTCACCATTAAAAGCCCAATTTTAAATTTCCACTTTCCAGAGATGACCTGAATACAATCAAATATTAAAACCCATATATCAGGATTTTTTTTTTTTTTGCATTTTTTTATAAAGACGTTTAGAGACTAAGACTTCGAATGAAGCGTGAGACACTAAAGGAATGATTGCTTGCTATCAAGAACTGACTCCTTTCAAAGGGATGAGAACACATGGGAGTTTTTAAAGCAATTAACCCTGCCAAATGAGGCTCATTATGTGGTTACAGAGTTCAGAAGAGAGGGAAAGGAAGAGAAAGGTAATATGGAGTTGGATGGAGAGGCTGGTAGGAAAAGGAGAGGGGCTGTGTGGTGAAAGACATGGGTGAGAAAAAACAGGGAGTCATGTTGCAGGGGAAGCAGGAGTGTTTGAGACTTAAATAGGAAGTGAGGGCTCTTCTTAGGTTTTGCTGAATTGAAGTACCTTTAACCCCTGAACATGGGGAGAAAGCCCATGGGACAGGGGTGCCTGGGACACATCACACTGAGAAAAACACCCCACCCTGTCATGAGGATTTGCCCAGACTCCCTTGACCCCAAGGCTGGTTATCACACACTGATCTTAAATCCACTGAGAAAATTATGTTTTGAAAGATGCTAAACAGATGAGGGCTTGACAAGTAAAAATTATGAACCATCGGTTATCAGTAAAGAAAACAAGAAACCGGGAAGTAGTTTTTGGGGGGATCAGTTGCAATCTGTATGGTCCCATCACCTTCCTGAAGCCTGATACAACATCATCTTCCTTTCCTCCCTTCATAAATTGCATATAGTCTGTTATTTCATATTTAAAAGGTGTGAAAATCTTTAATGTAATGTATTGAAACCATTTAGTCAAACTAATTGAGCAAGAATGTAACCTGATTAAGACGTAACCGTAGATGCATCGTAAATGATGTTTCCAATATTGTGGTCAGCTTGCCCTCCAATTTAAAATTCTTTTGTTTAACCTCTGTTGCAAAAGCAGAAGGCTGCTTTTGCATCTTTCCATGGATCACCTTTAATCTGAGACTGAGACGTCTTTATGAGGTCTGTAGCCTAAAATTTTCCACCAGTCTACAATGTAATTTATAGCAACTGCTCTGCTCATGTTGGCTGCAGTATTTAGACTACATGCTCCTGAATTATTATGCTTAACGCTATTTAAACCTAGCACTGAGAATGTAGGTGCAAATTCCCCAATTCATGAACAATGCATATAAACTAACACCATCAAGCTTGTGTTTTATATACTTGCATTATAAACCTCTATTATTGTTTGTTTGGGAATGCCTGTGTGCACATCAACAGTCACAAGCTGATTTTAATTTGAGGAATATAATATTCTTGTTTACTTTATCAAATATTACCATAACACAATATTATTTATTGAATTGCAACACTGTTCATAAGTCAATAAGAAAAGTTAAGAAGAGACTTGCCTACAATTAGAAAAGCATGCTTTCAATCATTTGATACCATGACAATATTATTTTAGTCTGTTTCTTCCTTGTGTTATTGTTTACAAAGAGATTATGCATAATAGGCAAATATGTATTGTAATTGGGTCTCTATCATCTAACATCAAGTATCAGATGCAGCCACTTTGTTAATCAATTGCAATATGTGCAACCAAAGAGGGGAAAAAAGCATCTTAAATCAATTTGACTTTAAATGCTTCACAAAAAGTACCCAAGATAATCAAAAGACTCCAAGTTTCAGATACAAAACTGCAACCTCCCAAAGCATGTGTTCTAAATCATAGAAAAAGCATTAGAAATAGTTTCACCACTGGGGAACTGTGAAGCTAACTGAACTTTATACCATCAAAGTTGCACAATATTCAAAGTTTAACTGTGGAATCGCCTTTGCGTGTAAAGTCGGTGCTGAAGGGCTCTGTCAGGCTTTGACAGTAGTGTTACTGTTAGGTGCAGGCACCTTCAAAAACCCTAAAAAACGTAGCAGCCTGCTGAGAGCGACAAGCAGGGGAAACTTTCTGAGCTGCTGGAGACAGTTTGCCAGGAGGGAGCCATTAGCTAGCTAGCAGCAGAGCTAAGCGGGCTGTAATGTATTTGGCAGAGTCAGAGCAGTGATGCTGCTGACTGCTGACGCACTGAGAGAAAAGTCTGGCTGCTTCTGCTGATCTGCCCACATGTGCAATTCTCTTCTGTAAGCATGAGAAATAACTCACTAAGGGAAACATAAGATAAGAGAGAAACTGTTGAAGAGAAAATAATATTTGTCTGTAAATTATTGTTAAGATGTCTAGAAATCTATTTTGAGCTCAGAGGTTAAAAAAAAAAAACATGAAAAATAAAGGCAAAGCAGAATTTATACAAGATTTAAAAATCTTGATCCACTAATTTAGTACTAAAAGATGGATTAAATGGGTGCTCCACGTCGGCACTAATGTGTTTTAATGTGAATTGTTTCCCTTTGAGAACTAGAACAAAATACTCTTTGGGTGAAGTAACCTTTTCTCCCTGATCCCTGACACTTTTACTCCTGCACCCCAGACCTCTGCGCTACCTCTGCTGTCAGCGTCCCCTGATCCCTCTTGACCCTTTGGCGCCACCCTTTAAGAAGCTGTGCAAAGGGCAGAGCTCCAAGCAGTATTTCAACGGTACATTTTGAAAGGACAAAAACACAAAAAGACATTATTTGTCACTGTTTGTCACATCCCCTATTTTGTTTTTGTGAGCCCCATGTGTCCCTATATATCAGTCCTTACACAGCTTGTTTTGTTATGAATTCAAGCTTTTGTAATAAAAACAGGCTGCAAAAAAAAAATGTTTGACGTAGATGATGACTATTAGTTGTTGAAGTGACATTGTATGTACATATTTAAACTCCATTTCTGTTATTTCTTCATAATTTTTGTGGCTGCTGGAGGAAGTACCCACTCTTTTCTGAGGATAATCGTTGTTCACAGAACTCCACTTGAAAGAATTTTAGTTCTTGCCTTGGAGTAGGTATTTATTTCCTGCATGGGGCAACCTCATGATATAGTGTTCAGCTGCCTAGAATTAAAAAAAGGGATAAAGGAGGAAAAAAGGAAATCAAATCTAACAAAGGCAAACAGAACAACAATGAAGCCTGGCTTTATTGTGTCCAGTAAAGGAAAAGCCTTTGAAGGTATGGTGTCCTTTAGGGAGCTCCTGCACAGTCCCCTAGAAGCCCTTTAGAAATGTTTGATCTGAAAGTGCTTTTGTTTGCAGTGTGTGTGTGTGTGTGTGTGTGTGTGTGTGTGTGTGTGTGTGTGTGTGTGTGTGTGTGTGTGTTTGGTGGGTGTAATTAGGTTGTATAAAAAAAAAAAATTTAAATATTGTTAAACTGTTGATACTGTTAATATTGTAAAACTAAGATGAAGACCTGCCAACTAGCTGCCAACTTGTTAGTTCTAGCTGGAGTTTTCTTTAAATGACACCACAGAAGTCTGGTGTTTGCTCACATGTCAGCATGCGAGTACACCTCTGTAACATGGCAGAAACATACACTCACCTGCCCCTTTATTAGGTCCACCTGTCTGTTTCTTAACACAAATAGCTAATAAACAAATCCCATGGATGAAACTCAATACAATAATTATATTAATCTATTTAGATTTTTGCAGCAGGAAAGGATTAAAAACATTCAGGCCTGACTCAGTATAATACTGTTTTCCAGCAGGTTCCTGCACAGAACAAGGCAGTCTTTCATATGACATGTGGATTGATAACAGTAGAATTTAAAGGACGCTTCAAAGTGACCTCAATGGCCACATTCATAAAGGTCTGATAGATATTAAGCATATGTCTTTTTGAAAAGTCACTGCATGTAGACATGGTCAAGAAAACTTGCTGATGTTCAAACTGAGCATCAGAAAGAGAAAGAAAGGGGATTTAAGTGAGTTTGAACATGGCATGGTTGTTGGTTTGAGACAGGCTGGTCTGAGTATTTCAGAAACTGTTGATCTACTGGTATTTAACACACTATGATCATTGCTCAGTCTATCGAATTCACACAAATGGTAGAGTTAGAACTTAATCCAATGTTTAGGCTGAGTGATGGTATTTTATATCCCTTTATAGGCGTATAGCCAAATTATCCAGCTTCACTGTAAAATGTGAAATGGTGACAAAAGTGAAATTTTTATATTCATAACTTGTCATTTTTTCCTCTTTTGTATGCTGTTAGTCTAGTTGGGGGGGGGGGGGGGGGGGGGGGGGGGGGGGGGGGGGGGGTCCATTTAGCTAGTTGCATAAAGAGGATCCTCAATGAAAATAGGTTTAGAATCATTGATTAAATTAATACTTGGTAATTTCAACTAAAAGCCTGTTTGGATCTTTCTTTCTTATTTTCACAAAAGACAACAGCAAATGGAAAAACATGATTTAACAAAGAGACTAAAACCTAAACTTTGTTTGTATTATGTGTAATTTAAAACAGTCATCATATCATCAGTTTTATGAAAAGACTAACATCGGACACATCATCACCCTATCCTGAACTCATCTTACCTGTAGACATTTCTGCAGTGCCTGCTGCCTGCTTTAAGATAAATGATCTAACTCAGTTCTAACTCATTTCCCAATGACACACTAATGTATCTCCCAGTTGTTTTTATTCATTGCTTTTTTTTTTTCTTTTAAACAAACCGATTATGTCCTGAAGTACATTCAAAAGTACTTATGAGTCAACCATGAAAACCAGACCTGCCTTATAGAAACCATCATGGAAGGATAAACTTCTGTATGTACTACTGACAGATTGAAGAACTGGCAAACACCCTGAGGTCCGACACTCAGACATGGTTCTGGTTCTGGTTCTGGCTCCAGCGTAGTTCTAGTGTCTCAGAAAGCTGGTGCTTTCTGGTGAACTGGCCTGCGTTCACGACAGTTTAACTAGAACCAAAGTGGGTGGACTTTACTACATGGAAGTAAACATCCTGAAAGCTAATGATAACATGTTAGGATGTCAACAGAAACTCACATATATTGCCCACTTATTAAGTCAGTTGCAAGGCAACATAGTAACACAGCAACATGCAGGTTTTACTCTAAATGAGTGATTCCAGCGACTGACGTCAATTAGCTTCAGTCTAAATCTGTAGAAGACCCAGGTGGGGGCGGTGGCACTGGGTTGCTTCTTCTGTTGTATCTCTGCTGTGGTGATACTTGTCCAGCTGATCTTTTGCCCATTTTTATTGAAATTTTTATTATTCACTTTCTGAAGCTTATTGATTATTTGGTATAGAGTTTTTTTTTTTTTTTTTTAACTTTTTTTCAATTTATTGAAACAGTGTGCAATACCATTGTGTAATGACCACCAGCATTGCTCTCATATTCAGCTTTTTCTTTTTAAACTTTATTGAAACCTAAGTAACACAGTGGTCTGACATCTGGGTGAATCCAGTCTTCGCCCATTGATGACATCATGGTTTGTGATTGAGAACCACTACTTTTGGTTCACCAGCACAGAGGGACTGATCTTGGCTGCACAAGAACAGGAACTGAGCACAACCACGATCCTGGTGGACTTCCTGATCCAGAGTGGTAATGTAGACTAACCAACTGAACATCATGGGAATTGAAGAACTGCAGAAGAAGGCAGTAGTGCTAGATGTAATGATCCTGAATGGCAGCAACATCATGAATAAAGGCATGAGATGAAATAGAGCACCCAGGCCTGTGATGTCCAAACTGACTCCAACATATTCCCAGAGACACCATCAGAGACCTGTGTATGGAAGAGCACTGTCCTTGGAACAGCGGAAGCCCTGTCTTTAACATGAACTCCAGCTCAGTACCAGACACGACCCATGACATGTTTTATGACAGATACTGTATTATCACCATGGAGACGGTTGGTGAGATGAGGCTGGATTAATTCTGCATTATGATCTAGAACATGGTAGAGATGATGCAGAACAAAATATAGAAGTACATTATTGACCCTTGAACATCTGATGTTTACCCAGTTGTAGGTCAGTTAACACAAAATATTAAAACATTGACTCTTTCTATTGATACAATACAGTAAAAACAGGCAAATTTCAGGCATAGTCACAAATGGTGATTAATCCTGATTAATTCATTTGTAAACTGTGATTAATCTGATTAAAATTTGTAATAATTTGAAAGCCCAATAGACATATTGCTCGTGTTTATGTAAGCAACTTATTATACTCATTGCATTATTTTACTGTTACTCAAATGTATGAATATATACATTTCTGTTTCAAAAAGTGTGTCAGGTGGCAGTTGATTCTCCAAATCTAAAATCGTGTTTAATTAAAAAAAAAAAACAGATTCCATCTTTGAAAGCAATGTCAAATGCTCAAACCATAATTTAAAGACAGAAAGCTCCAACTTTTACTGACTCCACTAATAACGGCTGTAGAAACAACAAATAGAAATATAAACAGAAAAGAAGCTTAATAGAAACTCTTCATATGAACAAACTGAAACAATAGTTTTATTTGGCACAACAAACAAAAAGTGCTTTTTTATAACACTGCCCATGATTGGTTTTGTCTCAAAACAAACTCATGGTTCAATTATCATTGCTATTAATTACACTTTCAAATAATAACAAACCTTAAAATTGGAGAAAATGCAACTCGGTTTTTCTTTTTTATTTGTGATTTCTTAACAAGGCACTTTACAACCTAAAGATAAGCAAAAACGGTAGAAAATTACATGTATGTGCAAGAGTTTTTAAATGATAGTTTGAAGTATTTATTGTACTAAGAACTGAACATAAAAGCCAAGACTCCATAGTTTAAATTATGCAGAAGCAACGGATGTGAAGTGATTATGTGAACATATGACAAAATGGGTTTTTTTTTCTTTTTTTTTTTTGCTTTCAAAGTGTTGACATACGAGATCTTAGGGGTCCAACATGTATTCCAAAGAACGTCTTACATACAGAATCCTATAAACCTCAGAAAGCTCTTAAATAAATATGATGCTTTTCTATCCAAGTACAAAGTATAAAAACAATAACTTATCCCAACAAATTGCATTTTTTTGTTGTTATTGCAGACACCCCCCCCACCACCCACCCACCCAGCTCTTAATTTCACATTGTTTGGTCAAATGTACAAGTCACTGTCAAAACAGTTTAAAGCACAACAAATACATTTTTTTTCATAAAAACAAATATGAAAAAAAAAGAATCTTTGGTAGATAAGCAAAATTAGAATAAAAAAAAGTCTAGACGTAAAAATGCACTAAAGTACAAAGTAAAAAAATTCATAAACAGCTACAGCAAAGACCCAAAAGGCAGAAAAAAATCCAGCTTTAACTCAATAAAGAACTGTTTATCAAAACAGGACTGTTTGATTTTCAACATCATAAACAGACCATAAATTACTAGAGACCATCAGAATGCATCAGTTGTTGGACAGTACCCTGACAACACAAAGAGAACCACTGAGGTATTTCATCTTGATTACGTCAAGCATCATGCCGACGGACAGGAGAGACATAAAAGTGCGGAAGATTTAAACTTGCGTCTCCTCCTGGTCAATAGCAAACACTGGACTTGTTTCATCCCAAAATGCTCTTCCGTTCCACCAAGTGCCCTTGTTCACATCCTATAATCAGGTAGTACTCTCTTCCCACATCCGATGCACTAATGTTTTCCTCACACACCTACTCCCTTGCAGGTCTTTAACACACAGCAGGGAAACATACAGATGTAGCCGCAGTATCTTAATCCAGTGTGTGAAGAACAGAAGAGAGCAAGGTCATAGTGGAAGCAAAACTTATAAAATCTTTGGACTGGAACACGTCCACCTTGCCTGCTCGGTGGTTATCAGTCAGCTGGGTAGAAAGCCATACATTAACAATAATGGTGTTAAAAACCATTATTAATATTTATTAAAAGATTACTAACTAAAGTAATTTTTTCTACGAAAGTTAACTCACAGCAGCAATGATACACAATCTCACATGTTCACCTGGCTACCCAATCAGAAAACAATTATATCTCAACCAATCATTGATCAGGTTGGGATTCTTCACTTTGTAAACGTTGAGAAAATACTGCAGTCATGTCATATTGGAATTACTTCCAACAATCTCTGTTTCCATTTAACTCATCGTTTCACATTCAAAAATCAAACAAACTGATATGTTCACATAAAAATATCTGTCAAAGCAAAGTAGAAGTTTTAAAGAATAGTGAGTTTTGTTTAGTTTTTCTTAATGGGTTGTGTGAAGTACTTATAAGTAGTACATGTCTCTTGCAGTAGACAGCAGGCAAAGCACTCTGACACAGGAGCAAAGCTAACAGGTATTCAGAACTGAGCCACAAAAAGGTTTATTTTCAGCATCTAAAACAGCTCAAACCTCAAAACATTCCTAGTTGTTTTAGGAAACAGTCTAAATTTTCAATTTAATAAAATCTGACAATTGTTTACTTTGTCACTTCTTTCTTGAATGTTTATGTTGCTGCTGCATGTCATTGCAGGCATCATGGCTGCACAATACATTCTGCTTTTGATCAGTTGTGACTCAAAATACCAAATAAGATACATGGAAAATTAGTGAGGCATATCTTGCCTAAGGCTTGACCAGGTAATGGTCAATGGTGGGTAATGCAGAGAGACTGTTGTATGTTGCAAAATATTGGCATCTGACAGTAAAGCTAAACAAGCTACAATGCTACTAGGGGACTTCTAAGCCTGAACACAAAGAAAAGCCTGTTTATTTAATTTGGAATTTACTCTACTGTCGGGTATACAGAGTCAATATAAAGCATAGGTTTCATAGAAAACTCATCTCACAGGAAGTAGTTTGCAGAGTTTCCTGGTTTAAAATGTCTCACACTATAGCAAAGGAAATCCTTCTGCCACTGACATGATTTTAACTATAGTTAACAAAATTGCAGCCAATAAACTAAAGACTGTTTTGTGGAACATTTCTTCGTACATTTCTTTGTAAGCTTCGGGGTGCATATGATAATGGGATTAGAGATGGGGTCCTTGACGTTATCGTTGTCGATGAAAAGGGGGTCCCACAGAAAAAGTTTGGGAACCACTGATTTAATGGATGATGGGTCATTGGATCATTCCCATAAGACATGAGTGCAACAAAAGACAGGAAGCAGCTGTTCATTTTAAAGCCCCCATGATTTGTAAATGGATTTCATTGCTGTTCCCAAAAACAGATTAAAACACTGAGAAGTCACATTAATACATTATCCCCAACATGACAATTCTGAATATGTTGTATAATAAAGAGTAGATTTATTTTAGTAGAACTTTGCATTTCATTTTAATGTTAAAGTGGCCAACCTCATTTGTAAGATTCAGACTATAAATCAATTGTGGGTTCCAATCACACTTATTAAATTGACCTTTTTTGACAGTGATTGCCACTACTAATGTAATCATCAAAGGTGTGCAGTCATTTGACAGTAAAGACATCCTAACAGTCTTTTAACTTCCCTTTAGTGGGAAAAATGTTGACACTGCTCTTAATTTATTGTCTACAAACATTTATTGAAGACACAATGATGCTCTGGAGGTAAAAAAAAAAATAGTGTTACTAGCCAAGTTAAATCCCAATGAAGTAAGTTAAAAAATCATTGCTAATGTCATTTGGTAGCCCAGTGAATATGACAAGGGTAAGAGGTAGCTGATATTACAAAGCATTGGACTCTTTTTGCCAGCTATGATGATACTCCTGGTTATCAGAGTAGCTGAACTTAACTAGTTAGCCTACATTAATTTATTTCCAACTTAACACATTGAGTTAAAGGTATCTGGGTAATTTAGTTAGCCAGCATGCTGAAATACCAAGATAGTGAATTCCACAGTCACACCCACTGCCCATTCTTTAGCCATTGTGGTTGAACTCAACCAATTTTGCCTCCAGAGCTAATCTGCATCTGAAAAACATTTGTAAACAACACTGTGAAAAAAACCTAAGGAAGTTCAGTGGTAACTGGTGCCTGTTGTCCGTAGGTCATACGTCTAGCACCATGTCATAATGTGTTTCCTTCCTCCTCTTCCCACATTTGTTTATGAGCACGGTATAAAGTGTCAAAAGTATGACCCAGTAACTGGCATAGACGACTGCCCCAATGATCAAAACAATCTTTTCTGTTTCAGGAAAGGGCTTTCTAGTTTGTTGGATTGCTGTGTATATAATCCCGATGAAGAGGATGGTGAACCAGACTGATATTGGAATCAAACCAATGAAGTTCACCACTACTGTTTTCCTCCCAGAGGTCCCCCAGCCTGACTTGTTGATCGTTGCTATTGCAAACATTTTGGCGGGCAACAGGCTTGACATATACAGTACTGAGTAAAACGACATGAACACCATGACAATGTTGCCTCTGAGGCAGCTGGCGAACGATGACTTAATCAGTGCTACTGCTTGCACAATAAGTAGAAACAACAAAATATTCCAGAGCCTTCCTTGGTAGAAGAGTTGAATCGCAGTTGCGATGAGGAAAAATGGGAAGAAGCCAGTAATCACAGCTTCATAAGTCATCCATAGATGATGCTTGTGGAACCACATGGAGTTGTAAAGCCACTCTCGAAAATATGATTTACTCCATCTAGTCTGTTGATTGAGCCATCGCAGATATGTAATCGGTGTCTCGGTAAGGCACTTTGACCGTGCAGTGTATTTGGTTGCATACCCGAGGCTGAGAACTCTGTTCGTGAGATGACGGTCATCCCCAAAACTGCAGTGGGATCCCATGAAGGTCTGATTGTACCAGTCCTCAAGAAATTCATGCAGCAGGGAGTTCCTGTACATTCCTAATGGCCCGCTGATGCACTGTACACAGCCGAAGTAGGACTGACAGGCACGCTCAATGTTGAAGGCCATCCAGTACCGGACGCTGCTCAGGAAGGAGATCCATGACTCATATTTATTCAGGATCTATGGAAAGATTTATAATTTCAATTCAAATATTAGGTTGGAAACAAAGCATACAGCATATATGTGAAAAGAAAAATACTCAAGTTTCCAAAATGTGTCACTTACAGCAAGAAAATGTTGATAATCTTAGTTTTGTAACTCTACCTGCACATCTCCTCCAACGCCTCCCACCATAGGGTCTTCCTCTAAAACCTTCACCATCTCCACTGATGATGCTGGGTCCAGCATGGTGTCAGAGTCACACACCTGAGAAAAACCCACAGTGAGTTAACTCTTCTTAAAGGTCACCTGTAACTATGTGCTATCATGCACACAGCATCCCAAAAGACATAAAGATGCTAGATTAAAATAATTCTCAGGCTCATTATTTCAAAGCACAGAAAAAGTTAAAAATAACTTTACAGACAATAAAACGCATGTGGTCAAAATGAAACCCAACTTTATGGTTAGTATTTAATCCCCCTGCAACAAAGATTAGAGTAACTGCTTTCAGTATTAGTTGCCACCTACTATCTTACAGACACTCTCCCCATTTACTTCTATAAAAGGTAATTTTCCTGACCAAGAAAATCAGGTGATGAAAACAAACTTGGAGCCAAATCCCCATTAACACAGGAATCCGCTACAGGCAGAGTCTGATGATAGTGAAAAGGCATGCAGCTTTGTCCCTCCTATTCCTAAATGTTAGAGGTTACTAGCATGGCTGCTGGCAGTGCTGCAGTGTGGTCCTTTGGAATCACTTTTGAACAAGCGGTTTCTGGCAGGCTGAAGCCAGCTGCAGGTGGCTCACTGCAGACTCACTGAAATCATTCTGATGTTATTACGTTAACAAGGTTTCTGTTATCCCACGCCCATTGATCACAATCTCTTTTGCATGTTAAAGAACAAATGAGGCATGATGATAGTAATGACGCTGGATTGCTGTTCTTAAATATTTTTAGCTAATTGGTTTTAAATGTATCAGAACTTAAAATGTGCAGTTTAATACTCAAAATCATTACTGGAAAGTTGATTTTATTTTACTATTTAGCACTGATAAGAGGAGTTCAGGAAAAAGTGTTGCATCATGTTTAGCTCTATGTCATGTGACTACTAGGGATTGGTTTTCTTATTCAGATTCAGTAGAAAATGTATATTATACTGCACTGTGCAAATATAACACAAGCAGAGTCCGCAAAATGAGTTGGTCAATGAAATCTACCTTAAGATTGTGTTGTTAGTTTGCCATTATGAGGCACTAAACATACACAGTTAAGGCTTTGCTGAATTTATCACCAATTATTTCTATGATCCTAAATATTGCCATACTATATATATTTCTACAACAGTCTATATTTATTTAAATAATCACTGCCTGCTGGATATAAATGAGTCTGGAGCTTAAGCTTGTGTAGAAATATTAACTACTTGGCACAGCGTTTAATGTTCCTAACCACTGTTTATTTTCAGGAGCCACACCAACACAATGTCGACTGTGTTTGCCAGGCAAGCACACCACAGAAAAAAGGTTTAACCTCATTATATATAAAGGTTGTAGGTTCTTAGAAAGTGTATTTGGTATTATTCCGATGAAACATTCATTTTCAGTGTACCTACTTTATCCTGCTCAGGGTTTGTAGGATGGAGGGTATCTCAGCTGTTACTAGGTGAGAGGCAGTGTAAACTGTGGAGAGGTCACCAGTCCAGCAATGCACAATGTCAGCTGGATCTGTCATGAACAAACACCTTTATTTGACCCAATTTTGGGCTTTAACTCCAAAAACCACTCATGTAGGTGATGTAAGACTCAGCTCTGTGAAACAGATCTGTTATTACACTTAGACATCAGCTACTGCTGCCCTTCTTCACGCTACACTTCCCAACACGATGCAGCCAGCCACCGTCTTCCTTAAAGCAACACAAAGGGCTCTTTGTGGGCTTCATATTTGGCTTGGCACAGCCCCCCTTTTTACCCTCTCTAGCCACCTCTCTTTCTGCTCCTTTTCCCCCCATAGACCTGCTCAATGTATGCTTATCCAGAGGGATTCTTCCTTAGTATTGCTGGCACTGTGTCCTTTCCTTAATTCTGTATGACCTCCAACCAAATATCAGCTCTTCTTGTCTTGCATGTGCTTGTATTTGCATTAAATGCATTTGGAGAAGAAAAAAAAGGAAATACATTTCCTCATTAGTCCCATTAACTGATTCTTATTTCTTCAGCCTTACCTGCACATAGTCCACGCTCCTCCCCAGTGCTTTGAAGGCCGTATACATGACCTCTCTCTTTCCCCCCCACTTCTGCATGATGCACACACATTTGTTGTTGAGTACAATTCTTGAGACGTGCTGCTGGCTCTCAGCATAGCCCTCATCAGTCTCCTCGGGGCCTCTGTTATGATAATTATTTCGCCACACATATGTGGCCGCTTTGTCCCATCCCATGACCTCTTTGAAAATCTCCATCATGTACAAGTCATCGTCTGAGTTCCCGTCAATCACCATGATCACCTTGATCCCGGGATATGTCAGCCTCTTCACTGACACCAGGCATTTTCTCAGGTAGTTTGGGTCCTCTTGATACGCTGCAATGCACAGTGCCAAGGATTTATTCAGTTTGATGGGCGTCTCTAAGGAGCGCCGCATGTTCCGGTGTTCTAAGAGTGCAAAGAGGCTCTGGATGATGAGGTGGATGACCAAGATGGCGCCATACAAGCCAAAGGATAGGTGATTGTGGGCTGTGGTGAAGAACTGATAGCCCATGATGTAGGCAGTGGAGATGCCCACCAGAAGGGACACGCCGAACATAGTGGTCCCAAATATCCTCAGGTAAGTCAGGACTCTCTGACACTTCATCTATGGATAGAAGGAAACGGTTATATTTAGTGACAACACTGAAAAATGTTGCAATAAATGAACAAATGGTGAAACTTTTGGAAAATTTCAGTTTTTGAAGTGCAGTGCAGTTTCCTTTATTGTCTACCTTAAACATTTAAAATATGTTATAGAGGTGTGTTGTTATGTTTTGATCCCAAGTACAAGATGTACCCTACCTCTCGCCTAATTGGACCTCCATCCCCCACGTATGGAAAATAATTGATCAAATGAATGGTATGTTTTATCCAGTGTCATTGTGTTTTAGACCTGAGGCCTTTCATAGATATTTTGTCAAGTATCCAATATGTTCCAGCATACTGTTCTGTGATATAGACAAGCTCCAGTAAAGAAATAGTTTTATCTTTTCACCCCATTTTTCCTTGTCACCTTTTTCTACCCCTTCCTAAAATCCTATTTAAATGTCGACAGTTGTGAGTAGCTGATTGTTCCAACTTTCTTTAAGTGTGGGTGGACACACATTACATGATTTTCTGACTCAGTTAACTAATAGGCTGGCTGCCCCTGCTAACCTGGCTAGTTCCAAGTATGCTTAAACCTTTGGAGAAAAAAAAAAAAATTCACCTGTTAAATCTGTGAAATAAACACAATTACTTCTTAAAGTCTATCTGTACATATAACCAAACCTAGAAGGATCTATGAAAGACTGTTCTCTTTGTTTTTATGACAGCACCGAGAAGACTGCTTTGCTCTCTGAACAGCAAGCTTTCATGAGCCTTCCTGGGCCCTGCTGCACAAAATCTTCAACTCAGACTCCTGAAGTTTGTTTCCAGCCTTCATTATGCTGCTACCGCCATCTGTTTGGCAGACCAGCGGAGACCCACTCAGCGTTGCTCAGCTCAGCGCAAAGCGGACCACCCTGTGATGTCATCTGTTTATATCTCCATGGGAAGAAGAAGAAGACTCTAATGCTGCACGTATATGCTTATGCTGTATGAGCTGTTTTCAGTTGCATTGATGCAATTTGGAGGGCATTCAAAGATATTTGGAGGCATGTATTTTTCAGATGCAAACTACATTTTATTAGATCAGATTTACAATATCACGTAAGTTATGCATGTTGTCATGACAAAAAAGGTCATCAAAAGGATTGTACACAAAGCCAAGTGTTGTTTATGATTTAGTAAGAGTTCTTCACACCACACCTAAACACACAAGACAGATGGAGGGAGGGGAAGAGTAATAAACAGAGAGAAAAAGAGGATCGATAGAGAAAGTACAGCAGAAAGCCAGGAGAAAAAGAGGCAAAGGGCTGACTGAAATTAGCATGGATGAAAAACAAAACAACAGACTCTAAGTGATTAGCAAGAGCAGAGAATGCAGCCTAACAGAGACGAATATGCGCACACACTCACACCCATTGGCACAGACGTAAAGGATAGTTAATTTGATCGTTGGATGAGTAGAACACAACTAGTTACAGCAGGCCCCGTCTGGCACATAGACTCTTAACGTCAGCCACAAATTTACAAGACCCCTGACACACATGCACATTCATACACACATACATTCATATTAAAATGCTTAATGCACTACTGCAAAAAGAGTCAGAATTCACACTTTTAACTGAGTTGTGCATGGGTGTATACAGGTTTACAGCTACATAACGTAGTGGAGAATAAACTCCATCACCCCATCTTCAATGACTTGAAAGAACTCTACAAATTATTTTGGTTAAGCTTTTAATTCCATGCAGATTCATGAACTTCTTCATTTGCTTTTAGGCTTGGAGGTAATAGGAAGCTTGATACACTGATATTTAGATCTTTATTATTATTATTATTTTTGATCATCCCAAGAGAGTCCGAGTAAAAGATGTTCTTTCCGGGGAAGTAGTTTCAGGAGCGCCTCAAGGCTGTGTCTTATCACTTTTATTTTCAGTTTATACATTAAATTAAATGTCAATGTTTTTAAATATGCAGATGATATGACATTAGTAAGCTTATTTTACTATAATGGCCATTGCTTCAATTATGTTGCTTCTGACTCCATAATGGAGCAAAGGTTTCTCTTTGCTGGTAAAAACAAAAGAGTTCATTTAAAATCCAACAGCCCCCCTCTCCTCACTGTGTGACCAGACTGTGGAGATAGTCAAATGTTTTAAATATCTAACTAACTGAACAGGGAAAGATAGTCGGCAGCTAGTAAAAGACTTTAGATGAACTTCACAGCTATGAAGGTCAGAGGAAAGCTCTTTCAATAATCACAGATAACACACACCCCTTGCATTAGGAGTTTGTGCTACTCCCCTCAGGGCAGCACTACAGAGTACCCATGGCAAAGAAAAAGGTGTGCAAGTATTCTTTTATCCCCAACGCAGTTACTGTAGTAACTACAGTAAGTTGGAACATTAGAATACAGGTTGTATGTAGATGGTTTTATTTGCTTTTATGTAGCTTTGTCACTGGTGAAACTAAAGACAATTTTCCTGTTTTGGTAACACAATAAAATATTTCTAATTAAAAAATAGTCAGCAGAAGGCGTCGTTGAGGAATACACATGTCACCAAAACATGTAACATCTTGTTCTCTGCTCAACTCAGTAGATGTTAAGTTATCTTGTTCTCAGTGGCATCTTCCATTTTGGGTGTGTGATGCATCACAAAGTTTAAACTAACAATTAGCTCAGACTACAGATAGATTAACTACAGACTCCATCAGTCATAATGCTTCTTCAAACTTGGCCCCACTCCCCAAGAGATAAAACTTCTAATGGGAGCAGATTTCGTGACAGTGGAGGTGTCATCAGCATATGGCTAGTGATGTCACTTTGAGTGATGTATCTGCAAATCTTTGCGTGTCAGTGGATGACATGGATCTGTGTAAGTTAAGAGTGTCATTAACACGTGTTGATGATGTCACCCCAGCTTTCTGTTTGTTTTCATCTCTCGGCACACGTAAGAGATAGATCCCAATCACCATCTCCATCTTTGTTCTGCGCGTGTAAGTGTGTGTGTCCACCTCTATGATGACCTTGGGTTGAATGTTTAAGCAGTCTCACTCTGACGTTATTTTCTGTCTCTTGAGTGAAACTCCCCATGATTCCTTCTTAGAAATAACATTACAAAATGTTAACGGTTTGCATGGATCCCCAACAGATGGACAGTTAGAAAACGAATGAATGAATGAAAGTCGAATACAGTTCAAAACGCCAGTAAATCCTTAAACGGAACAAAATATTGAAGATCTGCTGTTGTCTGAATCAACAAGCTAACATACTAATATTTGTTGATGAGCACCAAACATAAAAGACAACTTAAGCTGATGGGATTGTGCAGCTAAACACAGATGAACACAACTCTGAGCTTACCTCGTACCAACAGCTCGCCGGCACTGAACAGGCTGGTGGATGTGTGTGTGTGTGTGTGTGTGTGTGTGTGTGTGTGTGTGTGTGTGTGTGTTAATATCCAGAGGAAAAATTTGAAATGGCACTAAATGAAATAAGTTTTAACTCACAAAGAAATCTTTGAACCCTTTTAGTTTTTGCTGTCTTTTATTTATTTATTTATTTATTACTGGATGATTGACAATGTGATCTTAAGACAGAACATGAAAAAGCTGCAATGGTCAACAACTATGAATGTAGCAATTTCATAATGCATAATAAAATTGTGTAGCTACAATATATTTCTTATTCTGTTCCCCTCAGAGATGAATCCCAAGTTTTGATTTGCTAGCACATCATTGTATTCATCTGTTTTATTTACTGTGGAAGGACATTTATCCCCTCAGCTAATGATGGTTATTTTTCTACTATGTTCTTAACTACACATAGTTAAGGAGTTCAAGTTCATTGTTAGAGTTAGAACCAAAATGCATATTTAACAATATCTGTTAAGACATATTTTACTAATCTTAGATTATGATTCCTGTCATGTTATGTAAATGCTGCCTGACAGAAAGCAAGAGCCCTGGCATATGTTGCCATTTCACAGTTTACTATTTAATTTTTTTTACCTACTCCTTATCTAAGAGGAACATTAGGGCTTCATCAAGGTTAGAAGGTGCATTGTCAGTTCATCTTCTGGGGAACATGAACAATTTTTGTGCCAGGTGACATTACCATCAACTACTCACATTTTCACAGCAATGAAAAAAATGCTGCACAAACAAAAATAGTAACTGTAAGGCCAAGATTATACTTGCTATGTAATTGTTCATGTACTTGCTTGTGAAGTACTTTTGTTAATGGAGGATTCCACTAGGGGGCACTTCAGAGAACTCAGACCAGATAGAGATGTCAAATTTGTAGAGTGTAAACAAAATAATGAACATGCCATCAACAGAAGATGTCAGCAACTGGTTTAAATTAAGACCATAGGAGAAAAACAATATAGAGGTGATATTATTGATGGTATATAAAGTCCTAAACCAAGTACATCATGTTTTGTTTTCTGTCATTTTTCTCACTGTTAACCCTGTGACCATACATCGTCACCTTGGCCCCTACACTGCCCCTACTGGTTACTGGCTTGCAAATGTTTAAAGTTAATTTTTTAGGACGTGCACAAACAACACTAAATAAACACAAAATACACGATGCAGCCATGATGAACATCTTAAAAATAAGTAGATTCTCAGCTATCCAGCTCTAAAATCTTTGAAATAAAATGACTGTCCTGATTATCATGGTTTAAGGTTTCTGGTCTGACTTTATGTGTTTAGTTTTGTTCATGTTTCTAGTTTTTGTTCTTGGTTTTTGGTGTTCAGGGCTTAGTTTTGTGTTTCTTTGATTTCCGTTCATTAGTGCACCTTGTCTGACTGCTCATGGACGTCACCTGTGTTTAATTGGTCAGTCTGTGTATTTAAGTCCTGGGTTTTCAGTTGCTCCTTATCAGATCCTTGTGGTTCATCTCTGTATTGTACGGTTCCCTGTTTCTGAGTTTTCCAAATAAACCTTTTCACCAGCACCGTTCTGCATCCTGCCTCATTTTGCCTGCGCTTGGGTCCTAACCTCCACCAACACATAACACCAATTAGAGGAAGCTATCACTCTTTCAAATACATCTCAGTGCAGGGTACTGGCTCTGGTACTCCCTTCTATAAAAATCCACACCTTTAACCAGTTCAAACAGAACAGACTAAAGTTTAAAAATGATAAAAGTGCCAGTTATCAAACAACTAAAATTCATGTGTGCAATTGTGTCTGTCAAGAGTTTACCACTGACATCTTAGATTGAACATAATAGTTTTCCTTGTGTCTGGTAAAATAAAAGACTAATTCTGCTCCTTGAGTATGATAAGTGGTTTAGTGTAGACAAGAGAATCACCATATGCTTTTAAACCTCATGTACCACATGTTACATAACAGCGAATCGTTGTTGGGCTAATGTGAAGGCCGTGAGTAATGTCTATGCATTGGCTATTGTATGTACATGTCCAGTGGAAGATGTGTGTGTGTATAGGTGTGTGAGTGTGTGGAGGAGATGGTTTGACTGAACTCACATGAGAGCTGTGGAAACCCTTTCAGCAGGGTTCCAGTTCACGGCCTGTGATGGAACGTAAAATATAACAAGACTTTCCAGACTCTAGATGCGTGTTTTTATACAGTGCATATGAGATGTGTATGGAAGTAAATGTGTGTGTGTGTGTGTCGTTGCTGTATATTCTAGACAGTGTAAATCTGAAGCAGAGCCAGAAAAGACAGCTCACTGGTCTCTGTGAAGCTGAGATAACATAAAGCTTGTATCTTTATGTTCATGTGACTCAGCAGTCACCGGCAGGAGCTGTAAGATTCACAAATCAGCGACTCTGGCCAGATGACTGCTTTTCACAAATCAAACTTCTGGGTTGTGAGCTTTAAGCAGGGACACTTTGTTCCTGAATGCTATGCCTGATCATTTCAATATTCCGAAAATTTTCTGATCCACATAATAAATATTTCACAAGTTTATATTATCAGTGCAACAGTGTTAGAAAGTCAGACCAGTCACGGCTGTACATGTGTTTGAAATCTCATGCTCATCCTGTTTCTCAAACATCTAAAAGTACACATGCAAAAAAAAAAAAAAAAAAAAAAAAAAAAGAAAAGAAAAAAAAAATGCCTGGAACAGGAACATCATGTTGTAATCTGATGAGAACACTAAGTTGTCAGTGTGTCTCTGTATCTAGGTTGGGCAGGGCTTCAAAAGGGCCAGGGTGCACTTAAAAAGCATGAAATGTGGATATGGCCCTCATGATGGTTGTAGCAGGATGCAGGGAAGGCTCATGTTTTCCTGAGCAGATGACAAGGAAGAGGAAAGGGGGCAGCTTAGGAAAGATTTGAAAGTTTGCTGCTGTCTTGGGCTACACACACACACCACACCACACACTCAAGGCTGGATCGCTACAGGCCGTCTACTTTAATAAGCTGCTTTCTCTTATGCATGCTAGCAACCTCAGGCGACCAAAAACCTTGAAAAGGCAAAAGCCATAGTTCAAATCTAGTAGAAATAAGGAAATAAGTTGGCCCAGGTATGATCAAAATGGCAGCTCAGCAGTGGTCCAAATAGGCTGGTCAGAGTCTTGATGCTAAAATTGCAGCCCGGTCTTTTGATAAAATGTGTTTTCAGGGTGAGAAATCATGTGAGAACGGCCTACTGATGTATACATTTATAATCCTAACCATTTATTTTTAACTCTTAACTCTATTATTAAGGCAGCATGATTTAAGCAGAAAATTGAGAACTCATGAAAGTGATGCATAGAAATGAAAGGTCTGTAAAGCGTGCCGGATGGGTCTTGTAATGGCCATCTAATGCATTGGAGTTGATAGAGAAATGCCATGTATTAACCTTGATTCTGCTTATAGAGTTCAAGCCTACAGTAGCAAAAGTGTTCATTGTAATGAAGTAAATTGTATAGAGATGGCACGTGTGAATATTGCCACACAGTGATAATGGTGCATAATAGTGATAATGACATATTTGAAAGTATATGTCAGGGCTACTCAATTCAGTCCTACATGGGCTGCAGTCCTAAAACCTTTTCATGTGTCCCTGCTCCAACACACCTGACTCAGATTAATGAGTCATTGTGCAGAACTTTGTATGCTGATGGATCCATTTCATCTGAGGTTTATTTGTGATGGAGCACAGACACACTGACAACCTGCAGGACTGCAGCAGTCGTGGGACTGAACTGAGTAGCCAAGGTATATGTTATCAAGTAGTACAGATAATAGTTTGAATGGAAAAGAGTCATTGTGCAGCTTCTGAGAGTTCATTTCAGTCAAAGGTGTGGCAGTGGAGCAGGACCCAAATGAAGGACTAGGCAGGAGGATGCAAGAATTGATGATGAAGAAAACAACAAAATGTACTACACAGATAGGATAACTAAAGGAGTATCAAAAGACTAGAAAAGGCAAAAAAATCAAGACTCAGAAGTAGACTAACGATAACAAGGACCATGAGGGATGATCATCGGGGAAAAAAGGCTCTAGCAAAGAACAACAGAAGCCAATGTGTATGTCTCGAAACACAGACATACTAAACATAACCAACTAAAAACAGAAATCCGAAACAACTAAAACAGAAATACAACCAAGGCCTGCTGATTGTATGACAATTTTCACTGCAACAGCCAATATTGCAGTGTATCTCAAATGGGGTTACACGTATTCTTTAGAGACACTCCAGGGTGTACTTGATAAAATAAAGAAGTGGAGTAACTTGTTATTTCTTTCCTATCTTTCTTACTTAATAGATCTGACTTCATTTTGTCTGATGAGGTGAGTCAGTTCAGATGGTCAGGATTACTACACACGTGTGGAAATGTAAATGCATGTACTTTTAAAATAACTTCTAGGTCTGGAAAAGTTACTCATATGTGAAAAAATGTGAAATACTGGATTTTTATGTTCAAGATATCTGTGATTAAAGGCTTTGTGATTTTGTTGCTCCACTGTGATGTGGAAGTTGTAATGAATGTAAATATGTAAAACAAATAAGTGAAACATTTTTAGATAGAAATTAAAGTAGAAATCAAATATATATAATAAATTTAAAAGACTATTTGAAGTATATTTGAAGCTAAAATGCATATATGCATGCAGTTAAAATATGTATTTTAGAACTTCCTCAAATTTATTTGATAAATTTAAATATTTTTTCTATTCAAAATATACATTATATTTTATACTTTTATATATAAAATGTATAACATAGAAATATAAAATTAAATAAATAAAATAAAATAATGTAAGTGTGTAAAATATTGATAAAACTGAACTTATCTTTATCCAGGTGGTTCGTTGAATGTAAACATCCTGATAATTTTACTTGTTTGCATTAAAACAAATGGAAAAATGTGGAGTTTTCATTATTTATAAGTTACTGTGCTGTTATTTTACTTGTCTGGCCCACTGGAGATCAGGGTCTGAATGTGGCTGCTTGACTAAAATCTAAATCAACACCCCTGATTTAGCAGGTATTTGGCTGAAAAATCATTTTACAGGGCTTACAATGTTGAAAACAGTTAGAGAACCAATGCAATGTAGCATCAATGTAACTGAGTTGGAAATGCATGTCATCCTAGACAGTCCACCGTCTGTCCAAACATGGCTAAATCAGGTGATTCTCAGCCTAAACTCAACCAAATCCCCACACTATTGTCAGCAAATCTGGCAACCATTAACCTACTGAACCATAGCAGAAATTGTGCAAATCTGTGCAGCCGCTTAGTTGAGCTGATCTGTTTAATCTGATGTCTGATTGGTTTAACTGCCCATAACCTGTTCAGTTTAGTAAACGCTGCCCTTTCTACGCAGATTGCTTCAGTATGAATAAGATTCTGTGAATGAACTGAAAAGTCGAGTAGCTCTAAAGCCAGAGCCAGACAGTGACTGATTCCCCCTTACCCCTCCCTTTCCTCCTCCTCATCCTCTTCTATCCTCCTCCCATTCATAAACCCTCCTTCTGTGGTCACAGTGTGCTGTTGTTGTGGGAGCTTTGTCATTATAAAAGCCAGAACTAAATGATAACACCACCCACGGAGCTACAATGCACAACGACTTACATGATGTAAATAGGGTGGATAGAACTGCAACAGGGAAGAATACGGTGGTACAACTTTACAAGGGTTTTGCTTTTGACACATCCTTGTTCCTTTTTCTTTGGCCTCCATTGTCTGCATGCCCTTACAATCAGGACTGATGAGGCAGTAACTGGTAAAGAAGCAGTTTATAATATTCAGTTTGCACAACTCTCCAGTTAATGGTTTCATTGTTGTCTCCTTCTTCTCACCTCAACAATAAAGGTGGACGAGGAAGCTTCAGTCAGTGATTCAGCAAAACACTGCGGTGATTCAGTTCTTGCTTCTGAAGCCAAACTGTCTTGTTTGCTATTTTGGCATGTCTTGCTCCATTACAAAGTAAGGCTTTCCTCAACTCAGCAGTTCTCTACTTCAGTGATAGTGTTCCTAGCTGTGGGCGGGACAGCTACTTATCAGCCCTGTCTTGTGCAGGCTGGTTGTTGCAGTGTGTGTTTGTGCTTAGCTCTGAGTTAGGTTTGACATTATTGAGAGCAGAGGAGTAAAAAAGAGCCACATGTAAGTCTGCGCACAGTTTGAATACTGTCCTCTTAGATTAGTAATTCACACGGATATTCCACCCGTGCCCTGAGGTGGAACATCTGTGTGTACCGGTGTGTGTGCAGGACGGTCCATCTTGCAGAAATCTTCTTAATCAAAGTATCTGATACTACAACGAAACATCAAAGCAAAAAAAAAAAAAAAAAAAAAAGAGAAAAGCCAACCCATGTTATGGAAGTGACCCAAAGAGCGATTTGACTCATACCTGTAGCAGAAAGGCAAGAAGAGGAAAAAAGCAGGAAGGGCTTGACTGAATGAATGCAAGTGAGGAAACACATGCCAAAAGCATGAGGGGACAAGAGACTCAGTGCCTGACTTGGTGGACTTGGCTTAGTTTACTGCCAACTGAGGCACCAGAGTTACGCCACTGTAGCAGACTCCAAGAAGGCAGATGTTCGGATGTGGCACAGCCAAAAATCCTTCCCTCTACAGTCATTGCTTCATGTGGCCAGCTGTTTGCCTTTCATTCCTGCTCGCCATCTGATATAGGATAAAAGGTATTTTTTAACTCCTGAAATTTGAAAGAAGATAATTTCTGCCGGGGTTTCATCTAAAAGCCATGTTTACCACAAACAGATCCAGATTTTCTCTCTGTATCATCAGATCCAACACTTTATGTGCCTGCCAACAAGCTGTTATCAGCAGTGCTCTAAAATAAATGGCTTCCTCCTACATGATAGAAAACTATTCATAGCACTCTGTTAACAGCACTAACTGCCTAAAAATGATACCAGTGATGATAAATGAATGATATGAATGAATGAATATGAAGGAAGAGATGGTTGGAAGGACCACAGAAGAGAGACAAGAAGAGACTTGGATGCAGATTTTAAATTTCTGATTTAAAATTTAACCCAAAATTATGTGATAAGCAGCTCCTCAAACACAGATTACTCTTTTCAGCTTTATGTTCTTGTGAAATTTCTGCGTGTGTAATGGCACCAAGTCTCCCTGAGATCTTCTGTGTAGCTTAGTATGACGTAGTGGGAAAGTAACTCCAACTCTCACTGACATCCAAAGTTTCACTTTTACTGGCTGGCTGCTGTTCTGCTCGACTGTTACTTTACCAAGGGAACCTGGAAAAAACGATGGCAGAATACGTCAGGTAGGTGGTGGTGTTGTGTTATAGGGAGGAGCTACACTTAAGCACTTTCTTCTAGCTTCAATAGTTATTCCCTGCCAGCCTGACGCCCCAAGGCCCTATACACTGTAAGACCCTTGCTGAGAGCAGAAATGGCACGTGAGACTTGTTGTGAGCCCTAATGGAGGCCAGCCATGGAATGCCTTCCTGTGCTAAGTAGTAAACTGCTGAGTGCTCCATGTGGAAGGGTATTGATGAGTCTGCAGTACATTACAACTGTGTTAGGCAGCAAAAATGATACTTTTCTTCACTTTTTAACAATACTTGCTAAGGCAGACATCTATTACTTTAACTGACAAACCATTTTGCTAAACATCAGATAGAAAAGAAAATCAAATTTGATACTGAATGTTACACCATGAAGCATCTGAGTGAGATTACTGTGCACTCAGCAGAGGAACCCTTGGAGAGTTGAGATTAAGACTAGTTTGTATTAGGTTGGTTGCAATCACAAAGACAGAAAGTTTGCACATGCACTGATTATGTAGAGAGAATCTGGTGTGCATCTGTTTTGTTAACATGTACATTACAAACAAGAAGGCAAGATGCTGATTTTACTATAAAGGCACAATGCAGGGGACATTTCTTTAAAGAGATTCCTTGTAGACGGATGAACAGCTTCATATGAAAAATGCTTTTGCTTCATATAAAAATTTCCATTGAATTTGGGGAAAGTACTCATTACAGGTGGACACTGTTATGGTTTTACTTGCATTGCTTGAGTTTAAAAATACATAAAAAATAACCTAGGTCAGTAGGAAGTAGATTCCATGTGTAGGATGGAAACTTTTTTGTGCATCGTCAATAAATGTCAGGAATTCTTACACATCCAACACACAGATGGGCATTCCTTGTGTGGGTTATACAGTGTCTGAGCCAACAGTGGCTGTCTGCAGACGGGGAAGTCACAGTAGGTGGGAAGAGGATGAGAATAAGTCAAAGCAGAGCAATATGTTTTACATAGATGTGCATGATGTGTGTTTGCGGCTGCTATTAGCTTTAGATAAAGGTTTAGTCGAAATTTTAAACTGGATGAATCACCGAACATATTAGTGAGGTAAAAGCTAGCCACCTTGACCCAAATAACACTTTGATCAATATTTACTAAGTTGGTATAAAAAACACGAATCTTATGCAGCATTCACACAATTGGTAGTCTGTATGCTGCATCATATTACCCGCTCCTACATCAAGGCACGCTGAACGTATCTTAATCCAGCCTTCTCATTGGCTTAGAAAAATCTCAGAGAATAGCGCATGACTTATTAATTTATTTCATTCCAACACCTTTGGTTCTTATACTTAATTTCATATGAGCAAAACTTAATCTGTCTGACATATTTCCACGTATATCAGCGCAACAAGCAGCCAAATAAGAAAAACAAACCCGTTTATTCATCTTATTAGTTATATTTTAAATACAGCAGCTTCTGAATAATAGAAATGAAGAAAGTTATTAAGCGCTTCACGGACTACTTGTTGCGGCGGATGAAAGGAAAAAACTCCGAAAGTATCATTTTCAGCATCATTAACTATGTTTGTTCTAATATATTATAGCCTAGACCTGATTAGACTATTTAAAAGTGGCTTAAAGCAAATGAATGGACGTATTATGTAACAGCATTAGTAAGTACAAAATTATTATTTGACATTTTTGACTGTCAGCGGGCTCCGCTGCTGGGTCACCGGGTCTGATCACCCGCTGCCTACCTTGAAGCAGCTGCTGTCCGGTCGCTCTTCCACCAGATGTGATGCGGTTAACTCCGGAGATTCTGGTACCGGTCCACAGAGAGAAAAAGTAGCAACAAAGTTTGAGCAGCGGTGACTCGCATGAATGCGCTTAAGATTGTCCTGAACAATTAAGGAAAAAAAATCCTTTATGAGTGGTCAGCTGGATCATCAAAAGTAACCAGAACTGGTTATCCTCTAACTTTTAACTGTCAGTCTTCAGATGTGGAGCTCCGTTCATCTTTTTGCTGTACAAACACAAACTCTGGCATCATTCATATAAAAAAAAACATAAATAAAATTTAAACTGGGGAAAAATATTCTTCTCCATCAAATGCAGTCACTTTCATTTATATTAAAATGTTTTTAACGTTATAAAAAAATTCAAAATAAATAAATACACAAAGAGGGAGAAAAAAGCCATTAGATTTGGCAGCGTCACTCAAAAAAAGACGTTTCCAACAAAAATAATCAAATATGAGGCGGAACCTTTGTATTTTAGCTCTCTTGGGGGGCATGTAGGTAAGTATTCTGGTTTCCCCAAGCATCCAGGTTACACAGAACGCACAGAAGTGGCTGTTTCAGCTGTCTAATTCCTTCCAGACGCATGTGCGTGTGTGCGTGTGTGTGTGTGTGTGTGTGTGGAGCCTTCTTTATGACTGCTGCGGCTCCCAAACCCCTTTTACCGGGCTACAACAGATTGGCGTGTTGTTTTAATAAGAGGGGGAGGTTTTTGGGGGGTGTAAGGAGGAGCAAGTAAGGGGGCAGAGTAAGAAAGAGACTCACTCATCCAAACTCATTCAAACTCCCGAGGTGGTGACACAGAGAAAGAGCGTCACTTCCAATGGCTGGCCCTGCTCCACAGTCCAATTTTTAATTAGGCTGTCGCTACGTTTTTGTTTGAGAACCGCAGATTTCAGGGTTGAGCTTAACTTTGAGGCAGTGGAAGGTGTGTGTGTGACTTTGTGGGAATAAGAATCAACACTGCGAGTTCAGCTGAACGCAGAATAAGAATCCAGAGTCAGCTGTGTCAGAAAAGCATGTAGGCACGTGCAAGCTGGAGTTTGGATGTTATGGAATTTCAGTCATTTCATTGATTCAGCGACGCAGTTCACATATTTGACCAGCAGGTAGTGCTGTGTAATACAGGATTGGGCCTGGCACATGTACATGTACAGTAGCTCATCTTTGATACCGTCACAGAATAAACGTTTCATGAATTTTACTTAGAAAACCTTGAAGTTGCACAAGAAAATGGCTAAAATTCTGAAGATGAACTCGACATAATTTTTTTTTACAAGCCCACTTTCTTACATAGAAATTGACAGACAGCTGCTGAAATTGTTTAATTCTATGCCACATTTACCTGTTATAACTCTATCATATCTGCTTAAGATTATCTTTATCTCTGTAAAATCTTCTTTGAATACCAAAAACTTGACTTTCCTTTCTTTGTTGTCAAAGAGAGCTGAGAATATCATCACAACCTGGCAGTGTGGTCAAAAAACTTTACAAAAGACACATAGTAGCTGAGAATTAGGGCATGTCATTGCAGAAGTATTTTTAAAAGTAGCTTTCAGTAGGAATTCGAACCGGCACCGTTAACTCACAAAGATGTTAAGTTGATATTCTAGTTATTCAGTGTTTCACTTTCATGAAGTTTCTTCTTCAAAAGTTCATTCTCTGTACCACTTCGTCCATTAAGGGTGGCGGGTAAGCTGGAGCCTATCCCAGCATTAACAGGTGACAGGCAGGGTACACCCTGGACAGGTCACCAGTCCATCGCAGGGCCAACACATCGGGGTCAAACAACCATTCACACTCGAACTCACTCCTAGGGAGAATTTAGAGTTATCAATTAACCTAACATGCATGTGTTTGGACGGTGGAAGGAAGCTGGAGTACCCAGAGAGAACCCACGCATATACGGGGAGTACATGCAAACTCCACACAGAAACGCCACCGCCCTCAAAGTTCGAACCTCCTCCCAGCCGAGATTCTAACCAACGACCTTCTTGCTGTGAGGCTGCGGTGCTAACCACCACACCACCGTGCAGCCCCATAAAAAACATAAAAAGGAACAAAACAAACAAACAAAAAGGGATGAGAGATCTTTACTTTATAACATAATGCATTAATAGAGAAACATTTGCTTGACCTAACTTGAAAAATGTATCACCTGAGTCTTACCTAATATTAGTCATATTTTTAATTACTCCACCTTCAAAAGATTAAACATCATGTGATCACCCTGGCTGCCTTTTTGTACAATTTTACATGCTGCATGTGGCTGCATATAGGCCAAGGTGATGGTTATAAATGGGGCCAGTGGTAGAAACCCCCGTAGACCTGCATTGTTTATGTATAGTGCAGTTAAAACACAAAGTTTCCAAGCAGTGAGTCTACTACTGTCTATACCAGTCGGTGAGTCACACTATTTTCACAGAGACCATATAGCCATAGGAACCAAATGAATTCACCACGCTCTACTTTATGCAAAATTATTTTCATTTATTTTTTTTCAAACAAGAAAATACAATAATTCAGGGACTACTGAATAATTCTCCAGGTAGGAAAGCTAATTCAGCATGTTGGCAACTTTTGTGATTATCTATCTAAAACTGTGTAATCTAAACAGTGTAAGATCAGATGGCTCACAGGTAACATCTGAACGTCAACAGGTTACTGTACCGGTCATCTCTGCTGCAGGTGCAGACAGTTTTATCAAAAGCCTAACCACTGCAGTGTCATTGAAATGAACAAAAAAATTTGGGTTCTGTGTCTGCTACTGGAAAACTATATAACTAAGAAATAGGACCAGTGTTGAGGTAGATATTGAGTAATTATCCAGGGACGTATAATTTGCTGGAGGCCTGTGTTCACAAAATATTTCACACTGACAGTCACGATTTGTTTCACTTGTGCTTTGTCCAGTATAGTAGCCTGAGGTTGAACACATATCCCCCATGAAGACCAGTCCACCTGCAACCAAAGCTGAAACGTAAAAGGAGCAAGGCCATGAGAATAAAAATATAAATGCTTATTCAAATTCCTGGATTTGCCAAGAGGAATCTGGAATGAACAAATATTGAATAAGTAATTTTCTTTCCATCTGAATTTCATGTTGGTTTTTCTTTCAAGTAAAGAATTTGACCCCCAGGTTCCACAGGCAGAAGCAAAATAATATTAATAATGATAATTTTAATGTGCATAACTGCTCCTGGCTCAAATAACAAAAACTGTTCTTAGTTTGTCCTTAAAAAGCATTTAAATCCCAAACTGTTCTGTAGCTTTCAGCTGTCTTTGTGTTTGCAGTTACTATAACACCAGTTTACCTTCAAGTGTGAGATCAAAAGGCTGCAGGTGCTGAAAACATTGTAGTCAACTGTCTTCCCTGCTGTTCTGACTTTAAATATCATGTGAGGCAGTATGTACTCTTTAACTCCCTTTAAAGAGACCCCTTTGAAGTTCAGTTCTGTAAATCAAAGATCACAAGTCTTTGCTTTGGTAATAAGGAACCTAAAATCAACTAAACTAGTAATAATGATAAACATAAGCATTATATAAGCAAAATCAATAAAGAATGCCTTTTTAACACATTTTTTCATTAATAATTTCTTATTGTAATCTGACCTTTTTGTATTTATGGTAAACTATTATATGGAAATTCTCTAACAAATTAAATTCTTATGTTTCCACTTTCAAGAATAGCTAATAGCTTTGAGAATAGCTAAAACACAGGAGAACAGAACCATTTCTCTTCATCATTCATCTGCTTACAAAGTGTTTCACAGTTAGGTGAGCGGTACGTATCAGATTAATTTATTACAGGACACATCCAGTAAATCAGCTTGTCTGTTTTACTGGAAGTTTCAATTGAGTGGACTTGAAGGTTTGGCAGGCATAAATCAGAGTTCAGTGTAATTTAACGTCAGCGTTGAATCAGATGCGTTTCAAGGTGTGGTTTTAGGGCGTGAAGAGCAATTTCTACACAGCTCAATCAGAAAACCACCAAAACCTGAGTCAATGTCGACATCATGACTTGTGGCTGGTGAAGTTATGTTTGAGACACAGAGCAGGCACACACACATGCTGGACTGAGCTGGGTGTGACGCAGTTGCATAGAAATATCCAACACACACACACACAGTAGGCTTCATGTCTGACTTAAAGAGTGTTACTCAAAGGAGTTCAGGTTGAATTGGTACCATGTGTCTTTGCTCTTAAATTCATTGCAAACCTTCTCACTATGATTTCTTTACTTTCCTCTGGAGGCTTGTACGTCAAACTAGGATTCACCCAAATTTGGGAAACTGTAGAAGATTTTTTCATATCTTCCTCCTCAAAATACACAATCAATCATGGTTAAGAAAATAATATTTGAGGAGGGCAGAAGTCTAAGACTGACTTTGTTGCATTTGACAGCAATCAAGTTACCTTACTGTTTGAAGAAGACGAGAAAAGTCAGTTTCATCATTTTTTTTCCTGCAGAGAAAGGCCTCCCAACGACTGGGGCAAAGACCAGCACTGACCTGTGACGCATCTGTTTATAATGTCAAATACTAGTATAATTAGTAATATTTATAAGTAGTATATAATATCAAATGTTGGTTTTGTAATGATTTAACTTGGCACCCATAGACAGCCTATGATATCACTTACTTTATCGATTTCTCTTATGTGAGATCATCTCACATCGATTCGATAATGGTGATTTGTAATTTTCTTAATATGAAGAATATAAATACTGTGTATATACTGCATGCAAATGTACATATTTTTTTGTTGTCTTGTGACATCTTTCTATGTAATTCAACTTGAACTTTTATGCAGTTATTAGTGTCTGCCATCTGGATATGATCCATCAAAGTCAAAAACAGTGTAGCTTTGGTGAACGACTGGGGTTTGGGCTAAGCTGTCAGCAGCTAGCTTTACCAGTCTGCAGCCATGTTTGAAATGGCTGAGAAGACCTTTTCAGATTAAGGAGAAAGAATACCACAACTGCAGCTTCGATGATGATCACTGCATGTTTTAACATACAACTATGTTAATACACCAATTTTCCATTATTTTTGCTTTATTCAATAGAGGGTTGCAGGTGGGGCAGGAGGAGCCTACACCAGCTGCCATGGGGTAAAAGGTGGGGTAAACCCTTGATTGGTCACCAGTCTATCACAGGGTAATTCAGAGTATGGTGACTGTGCTCCTAAGTCTGCTGTCAGGATTTGTATCAAAGTGGGTGGCCCTGATTCCTCTCTCTGGTGGAACAGCTGCTTTGTCTCTTTATTTTTTTTACTATGTCGCTCTATAAAGTCTGAATTTTGACTTAATCACGCATGCTATATTTTTGATTTAGTAAATTCATACATCCATCTATTTGTTTGTGTGTTTGTTTTTACTATAAATGATTTCCAACTATTTAGTTGTTTGTCTACACTCTTGTTTTTTAACAAAGTAAAATGAAGCTGCCATTTTTACCCTCTTTTAAGCACTGCATTACCTTTCTCTTGTTATTCTGGGATACCTTGTTTTGAAATGTTTTTGAGTTTTGGATTGACTAAAAAGTAGATTTTGTGTTTGAATATAAGTTTTGTGTGTGTATTTTTGGATTTTGCACTGCTCTTGGTCAGTAGTGTGCAACCCAGTCTTCTAGCAGAATGTAAAAATGATATTAAAAGAAACTTTTTTTGTAGTTTTTATTTTTATTTTAATGACAACCAACATGAAAACAGCATCATAAGAACACAGTGCCATGAGTATTTATTAAAATACTCATGGCATCGCTATCGCATTACAATGAAGAAATGTTAAAGCCCACATTTAAAGACTGAAGGTGATGAAGGATGGAACTATGTACACAACCATTAAGCCAAACAACTGAAACATCATTTAGATTAGATTTGCTCTTTCATAGCTGTTATTTATGACAAACTGGTTGGTTATGGTCAAACATTACAATTTAATCATGTAAAGTTAAGCTTTAAAAACCATGGTTGTAGTTGGGTATTTAAAAAAAAACACACAGTAAAAGGGAGGAAAACAAATAATCAAACAACCAAAATATATTTGACAGAAACCAAATGTTCTACTAAATGTTTTATGGTCCCATTGGGTGGCAAAAAAATTGCACAGGGTGTGTATCTGTTATTTATTTTGCCCCCAGCTAACTACTGTGGTTCTATCTATCAGGCTTGTTGCTGTATTGGGGTGATTGGAGTGTAAGGCTAATGAGTCCCACGGTTTCAGGAGATAAGGACCCTCTGTCCTAACCAGACACAAACTATTTTCAGTTGTCTGCTTTCCACACCGTGTGAGTTTATGAAGTAGTTTCTCTCTCCTTTGCTGGACTGGAGCTTTTAGGCTTAAGTGTGTGGCAGACCGACCCTCCCCACTGGCAGTGTCTCTTCACCCCATTATTGAGTGTCATTTAGATGGTGTGTGGTGTTTATGTGTGATGTCTGTATGTGTTGTTCAGGACCCTTCCCCCTCTGCTGGTCTTTCTTGCTGTGGTAATCCCCAGCTCTACTTCTTTTTGTGACCCTCTTTGAGTCTCTGCTTCTCTAAAGACCCAAAGAGGGTCACTCCTCAACCAGCTGCTTGGGGGTGATTCCTCTGTGTGATCAAACAAATGACCTCATACTCCTGCCACATTAAGATGGCTGAACTTCTCTACCTAAGTTAACACAATGAAATGAGTGAGGTGAGTAAATCCATAAAGGTTTTTCTGTAGATTTTGGTTTTACTAATCTACACAAACCAAAAAAACTCTACACTGTGCTGCTCTCCTCATCCTTTGGTGAGTCTCCTGGGATGAATCCTCACACATCCTCAGACACACATGTTAATCTCTTCCTCCACATGGTCAGTTGAGGTGGAGCAGTGCTGGTAATGGATAGAAATAACCTTTGATCCCAAGAGGAAAGCGTCTCCCTCGTCTTCTTCCTCCTCCCCCCTCCCTCTGGGTGCAGGCTCAGAGTTTCCACTACTGCCAAGATGACCTGCTGAGCCGCTATCATCTGCAGACAGAATCTATAGTCTGACACACACCCATACATGCACATCACTGTGGACAACATGAGCAAAAGAAGAGTAAGAATAGGAGATTTTTAAAAAAAAAACTTGTGGTACATAAATGTTACAGAAACTTTGTTTTGAGAAGTAAGAGGAGATGGGAAAGAAGTTCTGGATGGGGAATACCACACCCATCTTGTTGTGCTGTTGTTACCAGGGTGATTTGTAAAACCAGACCACCATGCTTAATCAGAACAGAAACCTAAAATTTTTAGGATAACTATGACCAATTTCTGTTTGTCCCCTCTCCACGTCTGTTTCTCCCTCCACATGTCTTCTTATTTTGATGCCAGTGTTTGCCTTTTCACTTCCTATTATATTTTTCTTCTCTTTTCTACTGTAATGGTCTCCTTCCTCACCAATCTGACATCTCAGCCAATGCTGGGTGTTATTTGAGGTCATACAGACCTCAGGGACACAACCTGTGAAAATTACAGTTGACATGCGTTCAATCATCATCTCCCCTCACAGGACAATGAGCAGCATTTACCAACAGCTCCATATGTTTGCCACATGGCTGCAAAGGGACATCATGAGATTACAAGCAAGAAAGTACTCACAGTGTATGTGTGTCAAGTCTGTACTGTACTCTTGCTGAATGTAAAAGTCAGTCCTGATTATCTAACAACCTTCATACACATTAATCTTTATGTTCTCCTTTCAGAGCACAGTAGACACTATGATGTGCCTGTTACAAGTATGTGTTGCCATGTTGTCATTTGTGTAAAATTTCACACCAGCACATCACATTTGGGTCATCTGTGTCTGTAATTTATCCTCACATAAGCAACCATGGATATTTTGTGCTAATATAGGGGGTATTTACATTATTTTCTGTAAACACAGATATAAATTAGGTGGTTTATCGTGGCATTTAATACCAGATGCCAGATTTATGGGAGAACTGGGATTATTTTTGAGCAGTTTCTGTTATTATTCAAAAAACAAAATGAGTGATTAATAACTTGGCACTGAGCTGTACTAGTTATTGTTACAGACTCTATTGTCTTTCAGACAGACAAACAGACAGAGCACAGAGCAAGTAACAGGCTCTTATTGCTGGGGAGATTTGATATTTTGAGACACTTATCAAAGAAAGAGCCAAGTTAATGGCATGAGTGATAATTCTCAGGGTTTTCAAAACAACATAGAATTAAAAATTCAGATTGATGGATTACTTCTCCTATAATTCTGTGTGAAATATATCATTGCAGCCCCCCTTTATTTTTGTCCCCTGAGAGACATCAATCTTATTCAACTAGTCTGTTTGACAATTATATTCCCAAGAAATTAAACCCATGCTCACCTAAGGTCTTACATCACTTGTCAGTGACTGCCAGATCCACGTATGCATCAGATTTTTGAAAATGTGAGCAATATCATGCATTAACACTGCAAGCTATTAAACAGACACACCAGCTCAGCTGCCTTCTGTTAAACTTCCTCATCCTGCATGAACAGTTGTACAACTGGCACCTTCAGGATTTCTTTTAGTTCTTACAGCAGATACCCCATCTCTTTGTGTCTGAAGATGGTGTGGATCATTTTTGTTTCAGGGGCTTTCCTATCTCCAAACTGAGGGTAGATCCTTTCTCAGAACAAAAGGGGTTCATCAATGATGTAACTCTAGAGTGGCTGTTCAAGCACATGAATGCAGCACCAGCAACAGTTATTTCAAAGAACATGTCTAAACATTGGATTAGTGTGCATAAAAGCTCTTGTAAGCCAAATGAAATGGAACAAAGTAAAGAGAAATGGAGAGTGGATGCTTTACTGCCTCTATATGTGACAGAAAATACAAGTATTTTGGTACTCGTTATTAGCTTGCACTAAATTGGTTGTGTTGTTTAAACTAAGTTGTGATGGTGTTGGATTTTAATGTGTTTTTCTTGCTTTAGGTTACATCAAAGAAATTAGAGGGAAATAGGGATATGGGATGGTTAATACTGTTTCAAACAATGAATTGCACAAGGAAAGCTGACATGATCAGTTTGTATAATGTGACGATAACTAAACCAACAACCTGCTTCATAGTAAAAGGGTATAATGCTTCCTAGAAATGTGGAAAATCTAGGGTTTAAAGAACTGATGAGGACAACATCTCGTAGATCACATCCACACAAATGATTTTGTGTCTGTTGATAGTGTATTGATGATTGAGACTTGAGAGTCTTTTGGTTACTAGTTTACTGGTTTCCCTGAAGATAAAGTTAGATTTGTAAAGCTATATTTAACAGCTGCCTATATCTCTCCACAGTAAAATTATAATTATGTGCATAAATAATTAAATTGATTAATTTGCAAAACAAAATTGCAAATAACTTGATAGCATTTTCTTTTAAATTTACATGCTGTTATAATATAATCTTTGGTCAAAGTTCAATTCGGCAACCACAAGAGTTGTAGTCTAGTTAAAGTCTGCCTTTGGGACAGTTTTGGCTAATTAGATCAATAGGTGGCATCTAACAAACTACATTTGTACATACCTGGACAGAGTCATTCATTAGCTTTGATACACTTCAACCATAGTGCACAGGATTAACTAATTACTCTTCATCATTAGTCTTCTACTAGCTGCTATAAATTACAGTAATGGTTTTACTTAAGAGCTCAGTTTTACAGGGTGAGATTCTACAGCTATTTAGCATGTGCTGTGAGCAATGAGAAGCTAGCAGAAGTTACTAGATGCCAACCAGTGGACAGTACCAGGTGGGGTTCCTCAGTGTTAACAGTCAGCCACCTGGAAGCACATAATGGGAGCTAGTACTGTTTAGGCTAGTTCCCGGTTACCATTGCCTGCTCATCCACTCAGCCATGTCCAGGTAGACTGCAGCCATTCCCCAGGTGCAAGCCTGTAGCTAGCTTATATCAGGAAAGAGCAGAGTGAACAAGCAGTCAACAGTGGCAAACCTCTCATCCAGCCGAAGGAGAGCCTGTGAGCCCCAGCAAAACTCTCCCTGCAGTCTGTACTAGCCTTTAACTTCATGCTGAGTGACAATTGAGGCAGCACAAAGTATTGTTAGCTAAAGGAGCTAACAATACTTTGTGCTGATGCATTTGTTCACTGGCAAACAAAAATATCCATTTCCTATGATAACCTCTTGTTTTCAGGAGACACTCCCTTGAGGAGAAAGCTCTTCCTTGTTCTGAAATAAACCATTTGGAGTTATGATGGATGCAAAGCTAATCTAGAACTATCCAAGATTAAGACCTGGAATTAATTATAATGCCATGTCTATTTTATTTCTAATTATAATTAGAATCTGTTTTGCCTTGCTTCACACTAAATCAAGTCCATGCATAATACAGATTATATTTCCATTTTAGTTGACAAACATACAAATTAGCATTTTTCTCTATGTTCACATTTCTCACTGGCCATGTGCTGGCCTTGACAACAGTATCATGTTTTCAGTTGACTGGAATCCACTTCCAGTGGGAATGAAATCACGGCCTGTTAAATGACTACCACCAGTGCAACTGGAAGGTGAAATTAAATAGAAACAGACCTTCATGGGTGCTGCTTCCTTTGAGGAATGCAATAAAGTAAGGAGCAAATATTATCTAAACATTATAAATTATAAATTGTTAGGTGACATAATAACAACATATATATCAGCTTTTGTTCATATTATAAAGGAAACTGATAATATCAGTGTTCTCCTGTATAAGAATTGATCGTTGTTATTAGTAAAGTTTATTTGGGAATTAAAACCTTTTGCTTCGTGTGTTTTTCCGCCAAACGTTTTTTAAATTTTAACGATGGTGTACTAAATCACACATGACTTTTATTTAGAGAAAATCTCCCTTAATTTTCTCCAATTATACAGTCTATTTCAGATGTTATCAAATTCCCTTTGGCTTTGGTTTCTGCTATATTACATGCAAAAGAATGTGATTGATATTTAGTCATAATCCCTCCAAATCTTTGGTTTCACAATAACACCTTTCATCACATTTAAAAGAACTCCTTCAAAATGTCAAAGACATGCCAGGATTCAAATGCATTATCTATAAACAGCAAAATCCTAATGGCACCTTTTTCTTTACACACACCAGTATTTATGAAGAAAAACTGTGAGAAGTATTTGTCTCATATATTCCTCAGATCATGATCTGTCAGACTGTATTTCTAACAGAGCAGTTTGAGCCTGATGTGGTGAAATGGAAACAGAAACCTTGAACTTTGTTCCTTAGAATGTGAGATTTAGTTTCTTATCATTCATCTTTACTGTACTATAATTTGATCGTGAGTACTATAAATGATTGTAGTTGTGTGTACTGGCCAGGATTTCAGTGGCTGTTTTTCTTGGGCTGTGTGAATAACAAGCTTTCCTGTAGCATTGATGTTTGTGTATTTTCTCTGATTTGTAGTCTGAACATTTAGTTTTACCTTTTGGCCCTTCAAGTTGAATTCTCTTATTTAGCAGTTTCCATTGATTTTTTTATTTTTTTTATGTGCAAATCAATGCCGCTGCTCGGACCACATGCATCACGTGCTGCACGTAGGGCATCAACTTCCAAGTTCCAAAAAAATTAGGCTCATGATTAATCTTAATTATATGGTATATCAAAGGTTACAAACTTTCTGAATGGCAAAGTGTCGATTTATGATGATGTATTAACAGAAAGACAGCACAGACTGCACGTGGGATGCAACAACACCAAAAACAAACAAACAAAATAGATCTGCTATTAGCTGCTAACAGCTGTGACATCATGCTTCCATGTCTTTTCGACACACATAGATAACATGAAGAGAACTGCCCCCTTTAACTTCCAGCTAATCAAAGATTTTAAATGAGATGAGTCATCGTTTACTGTATTGATTGAGCTGCTGACATGACTAACACTCTGTAAATGTCACTACAGCAGTGATAGAACATTTTTCTCTTAGCTGAACTGATTGTGTGAGCACAGTAACAATCTTAACATGACGGTTACATGTAATATGTCACCGTCTGTTGCCATATGAGCTATGTTGACTCATACAAACAATACAAAACTAATATATTGTATTGGCTGTTGGTTGGACCTCTGGTGGGTGGGTTTGTTTGCTTATTTTCCAACTTTTTTGTGGCACCCCTTATTCTGTTCAGCACTGTAAGTAAGGTTTGTGTGTAATTACATTGAACTCTCACTGGGTATGGATGTCAATAATTCTCTCAAAAGACCATGGATGAGTTGAACCTACACCCCTCACCAATCCTATAATGGTCTGTTGTTATTCATTTTGCCTTAAACTCAAAATTGATAGACAAATATGCTCAGATATTGCAAGAGTCTTTTGTTTTTTCTTTTTGTGATTAAAAACTACAATTGGGGGAGACACAAAACGGTTGTGCTTAGGGCACCCAAACAGCTCACATTGGCCCTGATGCAAATGATTGATTATGCGGAGTTTCTGCACTCATTCATGAGTAAAGAAGCAAGTGTTTGGTTTGTGCATGTGTGTACAATTTTACAGTGATTTATAAAAGAGAAACATATGCACACATGGCTTTATAAATCTGTCATAATAAATGCACTTTTCTGCCTTAGTGCTTATACATGGTTTTATGTATCAAAACTAAACATTTTAACAGGTAAACCAAGCGATTTAATGGTATAGACGTTTAAAGGGCAACTTACATCTTGATTTATTTTATATTCTTTGAAAACTGCTCATCACTTTTAATATGTCAAACTCTTACTGACTGAAAGAATGAAGCGATCACTGTCACATGAGAGAAGAGACAACAGGTGGAGGATCTACTGTGTAAATCATCAGTAACACAAAACACACAAATCACACACACAACTGGAGAACATTCCTACTCAGCTGCACAACAGTCTAGAGGAGAAATAACCATCACAAGCATGAAATTTCTCTAAAGCATACCCTCTATATATCTAAGTGTACCAAGCAGACGTATAATATGTTATGCCCGTAAGTACAACAATGGTATTTGGTCAAAGTATACTTATAGAGGTGTAATGTTTTCTGTCTTCATCTTAATTCAGCACTTGTTTAACTTTCTTTTTAAGGTGAAACTTGAAAAAAAGCATTAGTGTTAACAAATACTACTGGCTGTGCAAAAATCACACACACAAATTAGACCTCTGCTTGCCCAGGTTCAGAGAAAAATATTCTCAAATTGTTCTTTTCCTGCATAAACACTTTGATGTGAGATACAGACTGTCTTATGCACAATAAACACTCACACACACAAGCTGAGTCATTTACTGGCCCTCCATAGTTATCTGAATACACGCTTCACACGTAAACCAAAGCCCTGCTCTTCCTTTGATTCTGACACAGTCAATGGCCAAACATAATCGCCTGCATGATCTCTAGCCCCTGGGGTCGGAGTGCAGAGTGCTGTGTCACATTTGACCTTCCAGATCTTTGGCCACAGAACCAGCTGGAAAAAGCTGCCAAATTAAGAGGTCTGAGACCTCAATTACCTTTAGAAAAAAGACATGTGAAAAGGCCCTAGTGATAAAAGATGTTCCTAGAAAGAAGTTTGTGTCCTCAGTGATTTTGCAGTAATGTGTTATATACTTTTGAAGGAATATTGCACTTTTAGCATACAAATCCCATGTTTTATTAAGAAACAGCTGTAAATATTGCCCTTTCCAGCTGCATGTAATGAGCTCAACTACCAAAATTTCTTCTGCTTCCACTGGGCTGAATCCCTCCCAAAGCAAGGATTACTGCAGCCTCTTGGGATTTGTTGATACAGCACATAGAAGTATAATGTTTTACTATCAATAAAACTTTCCAGTATTCTTCTTCTTCTTCTTCTTCTTATTATTATTATTATTATTATTGTTTAAGATTTCTGTGAGTTTCTGTAAATATCTCTATAGAATTTCCACTAAGCCCTGTGGTAGTCACATTATAAAGTAGGTTGATACCAGAACCTTGGAGTTACATATTTCAGTTTTAAAATGGCAAAACTATTTGTTTAATAAAGAAGGCAAACACAGAAAAAATAGCTTTTTGTTGTCTTCAAATTAATTTAAACATTTATTCCAAAAACAAGAAAAAAGAGAGATTATAGTAATGATGCAGTAAGTAAGAATCATCTGTATATCAAACATTTCAGCTTTATGATTTTACCTATAATGCTTCATTATTGCAGTTCTACACTATACAATACACACCCAGAGAGAAGAATATCAGCTCTGCATCTCTCAGCTTAATCAGTGTCATTGGTTGGTAAACCCTGCTCCCCATTTTTACACCACAAAGAGAATCCTACATGTTTTAGTGCTGTTCTTTCAACAGTCAAGCTTCAGGCTGTCTGTTAAGTCAGTGATAAGAGGCTAAATAGCATCCATGGTGTTGCAGCCAATGTCTTACAAAGAGGTCTGCATACCTGGTATCAGAGAGGTATTTAGATTACGTTTTGTTTTTTTGTTTTTTTTTGTTTGTTTTGTTTTTTGTTTGTTCATGTGAAAGCCTCTGCAGTCCTGTCATGTCTGGGCTTAAAAGAGAAACCTTCTCAATCTGTGCTTTTTCATTTCTCCACCAGCAAGCCTGGTGGAGAGATAACATGAGGAGAATATAGGCCATTCTGTTGAGGTGCAGGTATTTTTCATCCAGAGGTCAGAGTGGAAGAGCTGCAGCTGTCCAGGATGAGATGGACTGGTGCACCCGCAGAGAAGAGTAATAATACATGGTTGCACCCAGTGCACCCCAACCCCCACTCTAACCCACTGACTGACCTGCCGATCTTTTCCTCTATAGCTCTGGGACCCTCTGATTTATGATAACCGGATCCTTCACGCTAATTCTTTCTGATCCGAAAGTTTAAGTCTTTCACCCATTGCTGTCTTTCTGTGTCTCTGCCTAATCTTATGAGTGTGTCTTGTGTTTTGTGTCAATCCTCCGTTACCACGCTTTTTTGTTTTTGTTTTGTCATTTTTTTTTTCTAATGGGAGACTCTCTACATGGGCATGGTATTTAAAAAAAAATAGTTTTGACAGAGCCACCAGCTCAGATTTGTTAAAAATTGGGATTGCAGTGTCATCTGAGACTCTGACAACATTGACTCTAACTAACAAAACTGAATTGTCCGGTCAAATAGTATAACAAAAGCAGCACCTTCTCCACTGTAGAAACAGGTCTGGTCGTAGTTCAGATGCTAGCTTAAATCTTGAGCTGAAGGCAGGAGATCACAAACCAAACTCTGTGCTGATAGAGGAACACATGCCCCAGTCCAAGTATTGTTTAGTACTGAGCTAAAACAAGTTTATTCTGTGTCAGTTTTGGATTTTTATTTTAGAGCATTTTATTTGTAACAGTGAATCACAATTTCTTGGACAAAGGTCCTTTTCATCTCTATTATTAACATGCATCATGTGAACAACTCTAACTCGTGAAAGTACTCGAGATGTGTTAAGGTGCATCATGAGCTGATCACTCAGATCTCAGAGGGTGGTCTGTAATGCATGTGGCCACATTGTTTTATGTGCAAAAATGTGTCCTGGGCTATCCTGAAGAGGCACTTTCTCAAACACCTGCTCAAGACACCCGCTGCATAAGTACAAGTGCTTATAATTTTTTGTCACATTCATATGCTACTCTGTCTGTATTTATCTAATTTTCTTTTCTTCCTGTTTTAGGAGTACTGCACTGGCACCGTAATTAATTGCATTACTACTTACACCTGTAAATGACAACAATACACATGCATATAGATTGGAGAAGTGAGATCTGATTGGTCAGTCCTGACACTTAAAATGCATTCTAATGCCATCTGTGAACTTAGATGTCGTTCAATTGTTGGTCAGATCAACCTTAATTTTCATTACAACCTTATTTAGCCATGTGACAGAGGAAACCTTGGCATGCTTAATATTACCATTACTGTGACATCGGATAATACATGTAGTAATTTATAACAGCCTTTTCACAATGCCCGGCGCCCAAATCAAATTTTGAACTGACCTTCACATTCAGACCAAAATAAAAAAGAAGTTGGTTTGAAACATGAAGTTAGGTCTAAATGGGGACGTAAAAATAGTTGTTCTTCATCACAAAAAGTGATGTCATCTGTTGGCAAAGTTTACCCAAACCCCAGACTGCTATATAACTTGTGTTTCAAGAAAGTTATGTTTTAATGAAGTGCTGTATAACACGCTATGTTTAAATAAAGTTTAAAAAAAAAGAAAAGTAAAAAGAAAAAGAACCCCAGACCAATTTACTTAAGAAAGTAAAGAAAGAAGAAGAAGAAAGTAAAGACAGCAGACTGTAGAAAGAAGATCGTGAAGAAAGAAGACCAAAACAAAAGACTTGGACAGAAATGGACCTGGTCGTGGAATATGTCTATCTTTCCAGCTGCTGGACAGCTACCACAGCAGCTACAATCAAAGAAGAAGCTAACCCAGTCTGGGTTGTCCACAGATAACGACTGTAGGTTGACTACAGACCACTTGGTAAAAAAATAAATTAATAAATAATCAGATTGGCAACTTACGTCCATCAAACACAGGAATTGTGCATTTTGTGTAAAACTTGCCATTCTGTGTCTATGTTGCCTAAAAAAAACAATAAAAGTTCAGTAGGCTAGATTTATTTAAGCCGATGTCTTCTGGTAATATTGTTTTTTTGGGGAAATTGTAGGTATAATGGAGCCTGATGACTTAACCATTAACTTTATGTTTACTTCCACGAAGCTGTCCAACTTTGGTTCTGGTCAAACTGGTGTGAACGTGGGCCGGTTTGTCAGAAAGCACTGAGGTTCTGAGACTCTAGAACGAAGCTGGAGTTAGAACCAGAATGCTGTCTGTCTGAAAGCACTAACTGAAGTCTTCATAGAGCCACAGTTTGCAGGCAATATGTTGGATCATCGTAACAGTTCATTGTTGCGTACTAAGGTCATAATGGATGGATGGATGGATGGATGGATGGATGGTCACTTATCAGGTCCATGCACTCACACCACCTTAATGTGAACCCCTGCCAGAAGACCCTGAAAAAGATACAGAAAACATAATACCACTATAACCCAATACCAGTACCTTACACTGGACAGAAAGAAGTCACAAATTCATGCATAATTCAGAGAAATGTCAATTGGCTCCACTGGCTAATGAACAACTCCCTCAATATGAACCCTTAGCATGACTAAAAATCAAAACTGGCTCATCTGGAGAGGAGATATTGACGTGACACAACAGATGATTATTCTCCAGTCAGGTTTGGTTTCAGCAGTTACGGTTCAATAAAGTTTATACACACTTTCTGGACAGTGAAGTGAAATCTGTCAGTTACAGATGAAAAGCAGAATAGATACTGGTACAGGACTTACAATGAATGCTGCCAAGAAAAATGTTTAAAGGGCGTTGCTGAGATTTCAGGTGCTATAGATGAACCCTTAAACATGGGCCTGTTTTACTTCAAGTGTACACAGCATACACTGTGAGATAATTCTAAACTGATGTGTCGAATCCATCTTTGAACCAGCAGCCAAAACAATGATTTCAAGCATAGTTTAACCTGATTGATTAAAATTATGTCGATATGCATGTTATGACTGATCCCAATTGCGTGCAAGTATGGGAAATCGTCCTACCTTATATCAAAAGAGATCTGTCATGTTATGTTTGTCATTTGGTTAACTATCGCTTGCGTCTTTCACCATGTGGCTTTTAGAGACTTATGGTTTTTTAAACTGAATAGTATCTGCTCAGGGTCACCGGACCATTTCAGTCAATCTGTACTAGCATTAAAGACCAAAGAGTTCTTTTCTGGATGACAGCAGTTTAAAAAATATATGTTGACAAGCTTTGTTGCTATTGTCACATTCAGCTCTATAAAATGTGAGTCCAAGGTAATTGGAAATTTATCTCTGTCAGATATTTGGAGCTTCATTCGTATTAGAAGGCCATAAAAGATCACAGTCAGTATGAATGCAATTAAAAAATGCATCTGTGTATGTTTCCAAGTTTTTTTGGGTGTTTTTCTTCTTTATTTTAAAGGCTACATTCTATGCTTAGAGTCAGGATTCAGTTAGATCAGAGACGTCACAACGCTGTGAATACGTCAACATTAGAGTTGCCTTTGGAAATACTTACTCATACCTGGGAAATCTGTGCGCTGTGACAGACTAATACTCAGAGGAACTCAGAGGCAATACACAAGAGTGAACATATGAACCTGTGTGCCATATTTTCCTTTCTTTTCTTATGTTTCACAGCTGCCTTTTTCTGTTACACCCTTTTGTCACAACGTCCACCTTACCTTCATTTCTCTGTCGTTTTCTTTGACTTTTTGTGTGGCTGACAGAGAAACTCCAATTCCAAACACAGTAGAGTCAAAACAAACACATTTTGCCACAGTGAAAATAAACCACTTTCTCCCCTTTTCTCTCTCTCCCCATCTTTTTTTTCTTTCTTTCTCTTAGTACCCCCTATTTAACCACAGAGAAAATAAACTCCTTGGTCTTTATTTATTTTACGTAGGAAGACCCGACCACCTCGGAGTTTCCTCGAGGCCATTTAAACCTTAACCTGTTTAATTTAGCTGTTAGAACACTTTAATCTGGTCCTTCATGCTGCTAATTTGTGAAACGTGAGCAGATTAAGGAACCAATTAGTTGTTAGTATTCCCAGACAACCCAAAATAGAGAATACCTCTAGTGTTGCCACATCTTGTGAGAAAAACAAGCAACCAGCTTCATTAAAACAAGCCCCAAGGAAGCAACTTGGTCCTTTAAAAAAAATAAAATAAAATAAAATTTTAAATAATATTGAGGTATTAATTAATATTAATATTGAGGTATTAATAATACTAATACTAAGGTAGTATTAATAATAATTAATACTTAATATTAAAAAATATTATGTCAATTTATTGCCTTATTGTGGACAGCTAAAAAAGAATAAGGAGGACTTTATAGAGAAAGCAGGACAAGCCAAAGTAAGCAACTACACTTAAGAAAACAAGCCCAAAAACCTACAGCCTGTGTCTGACGATATTTACAAGCAACTTTACAGAAAAGCAAGTTGCTTATGACAAGCAGACTTGGCAACACTGATAACCTCTGTAACTGAATTAACAATATAAAGAAATATTGTTCTTGTTTACAAAATGTTAGTAAGTGTGTTTGTGACTGTATGGGAACTGAAATTTGATTGATTGTGAATTTGATTGTATTTTGAAGAAGTAGGGAGAATAATGGTAAGCTTGCACGTGGGTGTGTTACAGCCAAACATGCGCAGGGGTTTTATCAGGCGCATTTAGATCCAGGACACCTTAAACCTATTCAATTTGGATCCAGAGGATGCAACAGCTCAAAAGTTGCTGTGGTTACACAGGCCAAATGTTTCCTTTCTGAATGTAATTGATGACTACCACCAGAGTTATTTACATGAGTGCTGAATAAAATTATAGGATAAAGTGTCCCTGTTTATATACTTCACAGTAAGTAATGAGGTGTGCATGAAAGCTGAATCCAGCGCTTACAAATTTCAACAAATGCTTCTTCAGCTGCCCTTGCATTACATGTTTTATTTTTCAATAAATAAGAATACCAAAGATGATACCCACATTGTGTCAGACAGCAGAGTAAGCAAAAAATAAAGAATCAAAATCCTGTATTTAACCACTTAATTAAAAATACAACACACACCAATCACCCTCAGGATCAGGGTGATCTATGACTCGATTCTTTAAACAACAGTAATAGGTTCAGTTTTTACTCATACTTTAAGTCTCCATCAAGCATAATAAAATTATTTATTACACTACAAATGGTTTCTATTTTCCTGTTTTCTCTGTAAAAACAAAGCTAATGTTTCTGTTTATATCAGTCCCTCCAGGAATTGGAAATGTTGCGATTGCAACAATCAACAAAAATTCAGCCAGTCCTCATAATCCTGCACATCCTTGCAATTTTGTCCAATCCTTCCCAAGCACCATCCATGACATTTTTTCAATGTTCTGTGTAAAAGTGGAGGTAAACGGTTTTGTACTGCATGCAATTTTGTGCTGAACAGTTGAGAAACATTTTTCTACCTGCATAATTCTGCTCGACAATGTCTAACATTTGTGTATAAATCAGACAAGTCACCATTATTTGTATCCACTTGTTCACTGTTGCTGACCTTACAACAAATCATCAGATTTCTACACCACTTACTAAGGCAGAAAGATGTTTTCTCTACCATCAGCTGCATTAGACAAACAATCCAACACACCACAAATGTTAGTATGTGTGCCAATAGATTTCGCATTTATGTTACTCATTAATTCTCCCAGTTATAGTTCTTTGGGCACGTTTTGTTTCTCACTTCATTTCACGTTTTCAGCACCTTGTCATTTCTTTTCCCCCTCTCTGTCTTACCAGCAGATCTTCTGTGAAATTCTCTTCCACTCCTATTTATTTCCCTCCTTTACTTCCCTTCCTTCTCCCTTGGAGCTGCCATATCTGTTTCTTCATGCCACTTCATTGCTCTCTTTTTTAACCCACTTCCAAGTTTCCTCCAATCTCTAACTACTCTATTATATCATCATCATGTACATATAACATTGCACATTGTTTAACAGTAGAGCCTAAATTGTGTAAAGAAGAGACAGACTACCTTTTGTCTTGCAAAATTACTACCAGGTTGTTTCCAGTATTGTTTCCAGGCCAGCTTTTGGGTGATAAACGACACCGTCTCCTCCTCTCCTTCTTCTTTCTCCCTACAATCCCATTTACTTTGAATCTGTTCTCACTCCCCCAATGATCCATGAACCAATTTTTGGAGGGTTTCTTCTGTGTAGCCATCAATCACACATGTTTCTTTAAAAGGAATTAATATGTTATCTTTTATTTGCTTTGGGCAGCATGTGTCTTTGTCCTTTGTCTTCTTAGCTTTTCTAAGCAAGAGAATCATTTGCTCCATTTCCCTTTCGTGTACACATCGCTAACAAATTGTGATTTAATATCTTTCATTGTGTCCCATAAGGCAGGACTTAATATGCTACTGATATTGCTCAACAATCACACTTCCAAAAACAAAAGAAAAAAAAAGAAAGAGATTCATTTTTGTGTAATATATGACCCAGAGATAATAGGACTGTGTTACGTTGCCTAAATAAATGAGGAACCCATTTTCTAAAATGTACGTGTGTGTGTGAATGTGTGTGCTTTTGTAGTAGGCAACCACTGTGGCAACATCTGGAGATGCATCCTTTACTTCTTTAACACAGAGAAAGACAGTATTGTTTTAAGGCAGTTAACCTAACACAAACAAACATCCGTGCATGTGTGCACATCTTTGCATGCATGCATGTTTAAGTAGACAGGTTAGTGTAAGAGGGTACCTCATTCTTCATGCATATCACTTCATCTATGGTAAGTATAACAAACATTACACTGATTTCTGCAAATGTGGATGTTTCACTAACTCAAACAAGGGTTTTAAGAGGAATTTTACATCAAGAAGCAGTGTGTTCACAAAATTGTCTTTAAAGTGTTTTACTTACACGTGTCTGAATAGATCTGGATTTATCCTGTACCTGTTGTCTTGACAACAGTAACCCATGGTTGGCTTATGACATCATTTCTGGGTTTAATTAGACTGCTGGGAAAAAATCCCCTGCTTTTCAGCCCAAAGAGCCAGACCCCCACATTTCACATCAGCCAGTTCTAGAAATCACTGTGTAGCTGTTTGCACACATTAGCACACAGACACAAACTAACAGGGGGATGCAAATATATACACATAATAATTAACAAACAGCAGAGTACATGCTGCGAAAAGCCTGGATAAATAAATTTAAAAATATCTGAGTATATATCCGGTTGCCATGTTTATACATGCACATGCTTGCTCATGTAAACAAAGAAACACACACAACTCCTCACAAGCACACACAGCAGCTGTGAGCAGAGAGAGCCAGATGATGAAAGTGCTCCATTTCTTGGAAAGACAATAAATGCGCCAACTCTTTCTTGTTTTCCAAAGAGTTCAAAAGCAATATGTGTTGGCTCCAAGCAAATGCACGTTAGTTCTACAGCATTTTGTTCATCTTTCATTGTTTTTAAGAACAATTGTTCCTTAATGAGTAACATTTGACAAAATATTCTTAAAACATTGCATTTTTAAGAAAGTGCCAGCATTGAGCCAACTTCAAGACACATGAAGAACAAAGAGAAAAACATGAGTTAATGAACCTCTGAGCAGCTCAATATGTTTAATGACTCATCTGTCAGTAAATATACATTCTTAGAGATTATATAAGTTCATGTATGTGAGAGTGTGGGTAACTGCCAAATCGCCTTCATCAGTATCACCCAATGAAAAAATTAATTGTTAGCCCAATGTGTCCAGTTGGAACGTGAGCCAGAGCAAACAGGGGTGGAGCATCACAGTGCATCAAGGCGTGTCTCCAATCAGGGTGTGGTGTCTTAATAGCTGTGTCAATGTATCTGTAACACTATGTGTGTGTGTGTGTGTGTGTGTGTGTGTGTGTGTGTGTGTGTGTGTGTGTGTGTGTGTGTGTGTGTGTGTGTGATTGTGTGTGAGGGAGAAAGAGAGAGAGTGTGTGTGTGTCTCAATCAGAGTTAATTTAATGAAAGGGATGAGAGATGAGGAGAAGGAGTGCTGGATGACATGTTGGATGAAAAATTTGAAACAGAAAAGTGGAAAAAGCGCCAATGAAAGAAAAGGAACACTGTGAGAAGAGAAATTTTCAGTTTCCATCAAAAACAAATGCCAGAAGGTACATGGCAAATCTGGGGACCAAACAGCAACTTTGCTGATTTTGGTTGAGAAAATGATGTGATTAACAATACTGACATTAAAGTTAATGACACAAATCTTTGTGCACCTAAAATTTTTATTCAACCTTAAAACCCAGAGTTTATTTATTTTTTTTTTTGTTTTTGTTGATTTTTTTTTTTCTTGCATTTCTGCATCACTACAATTTGTCTAATATTAGATTTTAAAAGTGTTTTAAGTGCAGTTGTTCCCTTCTACTATGTGGCTGTTAGGAGCTCATCACCATCAACAGAATGGTAAATGACACTGTCTGTGAATCTTTAAACATTATGTATAATGGCTGAAATTGTCAAATATAATTGGTTTTAAAAGTTAGATTTTTTATGTTTCTATGACTAAACATAAAGAGAAAACATCTATTTTTATGTGTTAGACCTTTCAGTGATTTCACTTTTTTTTAATAAATCCTGCAAATTAAAAATGCACATTTCAATTAATAATTTTAATTGGTAATTGTGCTTGTTTTGTGTGGTGTGGATGTCAAAACAAAGCTTAGTGATATGCCAGATGTTGGCTTTAAGGCCAACAGGTAAAATATGCCTATAAGGAAGTATTTTCCTTATATAGCAACAGTTTTCATTGCTATTTTGACCCAGATAAACTACTGTGTCATCTGCATAGGCTTTGAGCTTCTGTGCCTAAAACCTAATTTTAACATGTAATTAATTTAGATTACAGATAGTTTAATATGTCACAACTATTAAGCTGATCAAGCTGTTACAGAGGTAGCTGAGTTATAATTGTTACATTTTTTCAATATCAACATAATTTTTTTTTCTTTTTAGGTGAACGACCTTAAATATATCCCCAAACACATGCAATTTATGGTTTTATACTATTTTGGTTACATTTAGGAACCTGAATTGTTTATTTAGGTTATACAAAGTTTCTGTTTTGGTTTAAAATACACCACTTCAAACTGGTAATCTGGTGCAATATAGTTCACCTAATCACTGCCTTTTACACCTATGTGTCCTCATAAGGCTGCAATAAAACTAAACATGAATCCGCTGATTATGTCCTGTGACTTTTTCAAAATCTGCCACAAAACTGTGTTGGTTTATTGTTTATATTTTTGCATCTATCTCTTAACAAGAAGGCCAAAATATCAAATTATTTATGCAAGGGAAGAATGACAATTTTAGCTCAGATAAATTTTAACAATGCAAGACAAGCTACAGCTTTTTCTTACTTTTTTATTTAGTTGCCTCTCTGTTTATGATTCTAATAAGATGTCTTAATAACAATGCTGTCTTATTTGTTTGCTTCCTATTTAGAGCTATGAGAAAAAAAGTACAGAATTTTTAATCAATCTTCAAAACAGGGATTCTTGCTATTTAAAAGAAAAACAAAACATATAAATATCTTTGTTTTGTGTTTTGTGTAAATACAGTACATCTTATTTTGAAATGTTGTGGTTAATGTTTAGTGAAATTTAAAGAATTTGTCAAATTATTTAGGCATGTATTTAGTTTAAAAGTGGAAAATGAAAAACACCAAAGTCTTCCAAAGATTTATGAATCCCTCTTTAAATCCCAGTTATCTCTGTACATACACTTAGGGCACTGCAAATGTATTGTTTTGAGCATTATCTGAAACAGGGTGTTACTTAAATAAAAACCAACCTGTGGATAGTAAACTGTTTTGTTAGAACACCCTCCTAATTTAATTTTCAGGAGAACCAATTTCAGATATACTTTCAGGTGAACATGTTAATTATTGCACAGTATCTGAAAGCTTTAAGTTGTGGAAACAAAATCCACTGTCTCCTGTGCTCCACTGACTCCAGACATTGTGTAAGCAGTCATTAACGACTTCTGTCATCCAGAAATGCATGTTAAATACTGTCACCCCTGTCTATTCCATGATGCCATTCTTCTTCAAGCAGGGTTGCTGCTGTGGCTAATGGCTCCCATGAGATCACTTCAAAGCCAGCTGAAACCTACTGAAGACTGTCTGTTGATGGAGACTGGGTCAGGGTGACACACATACACAACATTCACACTTCCAGGCACTTTTATATAGGCATGCACGTTCACACACTTTGACTACAGAATGCCGTCTGTCCGTCTTGCCAACTGACATCACCTTTTTATGAAGTGCACCCTGTTTTACACTGGCAGGATTCTTGTTTGGATTGGGCTGAGTTATGAATTAGGTCGGGCTGAAAGTAATACTGCTGAAGGGAGGACTAGGGGAAGGAAACCTGGAGCTGTGACTAAGAGAATGTAACCCAACCTGAGGCGTGGACATTTCAGTTTTGGGGTAGTTGGGGAGAGAGCAGAGATTATTGGGTTAGACAAGAGTACCTAAGGCTGGAGATGAGGTTAGTGCAATGGAGAAAAAGAGGCTTGGGGTTACTTTGGGGGTACTTTGAGCTCTCAGAGCAAATATAGGTAATTGCTGGGGCTCATAGGCAGATCCTTAAGGGGGGACAGGGGACAAAGTATTGGTTGAATATAGCTGTGAAGTAAAAAATGGGGCCACAGTGGTAAAAATCTCCTCATTATTTTGATTTATATTGGACCTTGGACTAAATTTCATTAAATATTTTCCTACAGTTTTACTGTCATTCTATCTAGATTGTTTGTCTCAGTTAAAATGAATACCGCTACTATCCAGATTAGTGATATATTTCCCCACCACTGAGGCAGATTTGATGCGAAACCTCGATACACTGCTACCAATACAATACATTAACAATACAGTGAAACCCCCTGCCGATACCATGTGATACGATTCACCATTGTTTGCGATGCAGTTCGTTAATGACAATGATTTAACTTCATACAATGTGATTCAGTTCATGGTGTGATTCAAAACTATTCAATACAATACAAAAAATGTACAAGCATACATCTGGTTTCTAAATAACATTATACTTATTTTGTATTTAATTTTATTGTCCATTTTACGATGTATGATGTGGATGATAGTGTTTTCTGACAGCGATGTATTGTCATGTATTTAGTAGCGTTGGTTTGGTTTTGGTTAGCAACATAACTCAAAAAGTTATCGATGGATTTAGGTAAAAATTTCAGGAAATCTCAGAAATGGAAAAAAGGAACAAGTGATTAAATTTTGGGGGTAGTCCAGATCACTGCCTGGATTCAGGATGTTTTTAAATGATTCTTTACCATGAGGAGATGGGGATCATTCTGCCATTAGAGCTTCTAACTAAAGAATAACGGTTACAATCATTGGCAAAAAAAAAAAGTAATTAATTAAATCAAAATGGCTTGGCAGAGGTCTGCACTCTCTTCTCTTCTACTGTGGAGGTGGGGCACGGAGGCAAGCACTTGGCGCCCGGCCTTTTTCCATGGGGCATGAACCCCCACCACCACCACCACCACCACCACCACCACCACCACCACCACCACCACCACCATCTGCAGGAGGGGCCATAGGGGTCCGGTGCAGTGTTAGCTGGGTGGCTGCCAGAGGCGGGGACCCTGGCGGTCTGATCCTCTGCTGAAGAAGCTAGCCCTAGGGACATGGAATGTCACCTCTCTGGCAGGGAAGGAGCCTGAGCTGGTGTGCGAGGTGGAGCAGTTCCGGCTAGATATAGTTGGACTCACTTCAACGCACGGCTTGGGCCCTGGAACTGTTCTTGAGAGAGGCTGGACCCTCTTCCATTCTAGAGTTGCTCCCGGTGAGAGGCGCCAAGCAGGTGTGGGCATGCTCATTGCCCCCCGACTTGGCGCCTGTATGTTGGGGTTTACCCCAGTGGATGAAAGGGTAGCCTCCCTCCACCTTCAGGTGGGCGGACAGCTCCTGACTGTTGTTTGTGCTTATGCACCAAACAGCAGTTCAGAAGACCTTCTCAATCTCACCATCTTCCAATGAGGAAGCAGAGTCTGGGGACCCTGGTGTTGGCTCTCCCATCTCTGGGGCTGAGGTTACTGAGGTGGTTAAAAAGCACCTCAGTGGCAAGGCCCCGGGATGGATGAAGTCTGCCCAGAGTTCCTTAAAGCTCTGGATGCTGTAGGGCTGCCTTGGCTCACACGCCTCTGCAGCATCGCATGGACATCGGGGACAGTTCCCCTGGACTGGTAGACTGGGGTGGTGGTCCTCCTCTTCAAAAAGGGGAACCAGAGGGTTTGCTCCAACTACAAGGGGATCACACTCCTCAACCTCTCTAGTAAGGTCTATTAAGGGTGCTGGAGAAGAGGGTCTGTCGGATAGTCGAACCTCAGATTGGGGAGGAGCAGTGGGGTTTTCGTTCTGGTCATGGAACAGTGGACCAGCTCTACAGGGTCTTGGTGGGGGCATTGGAGTTCGCTCAACTAGTCTACACGTGCTTTGTGAACTTGGAGAAGGCGTTCGACCGTGTCCCTGGGGGATTCCTGTGGAGGGTACTCTGGGAGTATGGAGTGCCGGATCCCCTTGTACGAGCTGTCTGGTCCCTGTACGACCGGTGTCAAAGCTTGGTCCGCATTGCCGGCAGTAAATCAGAATCATTTCCAGTGAGGGTTGGACTCCGCCAAGGCTACCTTTTGTTACAGATTGTGTTCATAACTTTTATGGACAGAATTTCTAGGCCTCAGGATTGGGTCTCTGCTCTTTTTGGATGATGTGGTTCTGCTGGCTTCATCGGGCCGTGATCTTCAGCTCTCACTGGAGCGATTCGCAACAGAGTGTGAAGCGCATGGGATGAGAATCAGCACCTCCAAATCTGAGTCCATAGTTCTCAGCCGGAAAAAGGTGGAGTGCCTTCTCCGGGTCGGCAATGAGGCCCTGCCCCAAGTGGAGTAGTTCACGTATCGCATGATCTTGTTCACGAGTGAGGGAAGGATGGAGCAGGAGATCGACAGGCGGATCGGTGCGGCGTCCGCAGTGATGCGGACTCTGCATCGGTCTGTCATGGTGAAGAGGGACCTTAAAAGGCAAAGCTCTCAATTTACCGGCCGATCTACGTTCCTGCCCTCACCTATGGTCACGAGCTGTGGGTAGTGACCAAAAGAATGAGATTGTGAATACGAGCGGCCGAAATAAGTTACTTCGCAGGGTGGCCGGACTCTCCCTTAGGGACAGGGTGAGAAGCTTGGTGGTCCAGGAGGGGCTCAGAATAGAGTTGTTGCTCCTCCGCATCGAGAGAAGCCAGATGAGGTGGCTTGGGCATCTGGTCAGGATGCCTCCTGGAAGCCTCCCTGATGAGGTGTTCCAGGCACGTCTCACCGGAAAGAGGTCAGGACACGCTGGATAGACTACATCTCTCGGCTGGCCTGGAAACGCCTCAGGATCCCCCCGGATGAGCTGGTGAATGTGGCCGGAGAGAGGGAAGTCTGGGTTTCCCTGCTTAGGCGGCTGCCCCCGCAACCCAACTCCCGATAAGCGGCATACAGTGGATGGATGGATGGGCATACACTGTATATCCCCTCTTTACCTGCTGTCTCGCATGTTTGCTGTGTTCTAACTGTGGCCGCACCACCCGGCTCCTGAATGTTTTGATAACAAAATGCCAAGATAGTGATGATGCGTTTAAGGTGCCTTGACAACAAGGGTGCAGAAGAGATAAACTATGTACTAATCAATGTAACCATGGGTTTTACCCGACACGCTAAGAAAGATACATTGAGCATTTAGCTGGCAGCTATATCCAATGCACACTGACGCTACCGGTGCAGTCACATTCCAAAGTCTGGACCACCAATTCAGATTGGTGAATCTCTCCATCCCTATTTCAGACATCTGGCTAACCAGTCAGCCTGATGGACAGACTGGGGGAGGGGTAAAATATGGTTGTGTCACATCATCAATCTGGATAGGTCACACTATCAATCATAGCTCTGATGAGGGTACAGCATTGCAGTTGGCAGCCAGTTCTTTTTGAGAAAGACATTTTCCAGCAGGCTCTCAGTACACTCATGAGCAGGCGTTTCCAAGGATTAGACAGACCATGTGGTATGATGGTGTTCCTCTTGAGCCTCAGCTTCTCCTGATGTGGGAGAATAAGTCTGAGTGGCACTGTAAAAAAAATGGAAACAAAAGACACACAAAGAATGAGATGAAGACAGGTCAGAGAAACTGACCTGTTTTGAATAAAACTTTTATCTTTAATGTATATGTATTCAAAAATCAAAGCCATTTTTCCTTCTAGTTTTTTAACTAAGCAACTTTTGGCAGTGGCTTGCACAACAAATGATTGCAAAACTGAACAATTGTTAGATTCATACAGTCACTTCATGCGAAGTAGGTGAAGGGGGGTAAGTCTTGTTTCACAGCAGATGTCTTGTTATGTAGCAATTGCAGAAGCACAACTGAATGTTTTGGTTTGGATTCAGTTTCAGGGAGTGTAATTGTAACATACATGTTTATTCTAGTCTAAATATCTGACTAAATCCACAAGCTAATGATTGGTGATAAATGCTCACAAATGACTTGCATCATAAATCAAATCTGTGTAGTCAGCAGCTTGTCATGCTTGATGGTCTCTGTGGAGGCAGTTCTGCACAAATCAACTTGTCAATATTATAAGTTAGTCAAGAAAGTACTGATGGGTCTCTAATGAGCTGGCACAGTGCGCTCTCATGTTTGGATGATCTTTTTTCTGATCAGAAGTTTGGAAAGCTATTCTTTCTTGCATAGCATGGAGGTTTTTATCCAGCACTCAATGCTGGCCACTATTTATTTATTTTTTTTAAGGAATACTTTACAGATGCAATAGATGTGACCCTTTTTTGGCCATCTGTGAGATTGCTTACAGTGCTTTGCATAAGTTTGAAGCCAACCATCTTTATATTTTGTTTTCACAGAGCTTCTAATCTTTTAAAGTGGTCTTGATCAATGGTTCTTCAGGTCTTCTGAGGGTCTTCCAAGTTTTTTCTTTGGACATTGGTCTTTTTTCCCCAACAATTTTCAGTTCAGTCCTTGTTCCTGACCATTATCAGAGGAATGATCTTTTTATATTGACAAAGATAAAAGAAAAAAGTAACCTAAGGGATGAAAAAGTTCATTTTTTCAACACATAACAACTTTGCAAATAACTAATTGTAAATCACACCTTTTCCTCACAACTTCTGCAGAGCCCAGAACTCAACATTATTGAAGCTGTGTGGGTTCATCTTAACAGAGAACAAAACAAAATGCAGCCAAAATCCAAAGAGAGTATTTGGAGAGACCTTCAAGAATCCTGGAGAACTATTCCTCAAGATTAGTTAGAAAATATTTTCCTGGTAATATACAGAGACATGAGGGCTCACATGGTACATTCCTTGAGACCATCGCCATTTTCAGGCACTGGAAAGTCACATCAATGACTTAATGCAGGTTATGACATTTTATCATTCAAACAGCATACCGTGAAGTTAATGGTCTTCAGCTTCATTCCTACACCTCCAACCTGTGACCGTGGCAGAATGTTTCCCATTGGCTTGTAATTGGACTGTACTGTACTGTTTCTAAAACAACATGCTAAATTTTCATATAGCAATTTACATTAGCATGCTAAGGTTGCTCATTTCAACTTGAACATTTGGTAGAATAAATAACTTTTGTTTATAGATGTTATTACACCATGTTATTACGTCCAGTGATGACTGTAGCTACTATCATCTTCATAAAACATGATTTATCACTTTACTTGGATACAATATCTTCATCAACATCTCTGAGCTGTCTGCTGTAAGCTGAGATGAAAAACTGTAAAACATTGCCAATATTTTGTCTTTTCACATTCATTAAACTCAGGTACTGTGATACAAGGAAATTCTGTCAAAAGTAACAGTTTAATTGATCTATGGAAATCCTCTGAAAAGCTTAGAATATATCATATTAAAACCCACAACCAGTGGCATGCCAATTGATTATGTGTCTACACTCAGTTCAGACTTGACCTCTGTTGAAAGTGGTATGTAAACATTCCTCGGTTCAACCTCGTGAGATTACTGTCATAAATTATCATGGGAAAGCACCAGGGTGCTCATTAATTCATGTTGTTGAGACACCCAGTTGCTGTCAGATTAATGAAAAGGGGTGCATGGCTGAGAGGAGCTCATGACATTGGAGTTTTTGGGTCCTTTGGGTTGCAGGATGGGGTCTCCAGGGCTCAGGCTTGTATTGGAATATCCTCCAGCTGCTCAATCAGATCAGGATTTGGGGAGTTAGGGGGCCATGTAAATGCTTTAAGCTTTTTTTTTTATCATGCCTTGGGGGAAGGTACTGACTTGAGAGGGTATGCTTGGAGTGAAACAATGTGAAGGTATGTGTCCCAATAGCATTGTTATGAATGTTAGCAGATTGGGCCACAGAAGAGTTTTACCTTTCATAAAGTGTAGAACTGGTTTGATAATTGGTTATAATGTTGGATCTTCTCAAGTCAAGATACAGAATTAGTCTCATATGAAATGCAACATACTGTTGTCTATGTAAGAACTGATTACTTTAAAAGACAGAATAAGAAGGCAAACAAAAAATGCAAATATTGGAGCTTTAACTCTATGTTGACCAGAGTCTGACGGTAAATGACTTATGACTGTAATATGTTTGGTTGCCATAGGGATAGTGACACTTGTCAACAATGTCAAATTTGTTGATTCTGTGATTTGTGGCACTTCTAAACTGCTTAACTGTCAATAAATCTTGGTAAACTGCATCGTTCTCCACCCACCTCCAATTAGAAGCAATATAACAGATGTGATGAGTATTTGCAACCATTGTCTGCCACAGTTTCATTAAACAAGAAATAATATTCACATATTAAGGCAAGTGAATGGACCACCGCTTGCATTCAGTTTGTGGTTAGCATTAAGATAAATGTTTGGTTTCTAGCTTAATAGAAAATAGCTGTTTGCTGGAAAAGTTGCTGGATTTTGTTTGATGGCATCATACCAGAACAGTTTTGCAAGCAAATATGTAAAAGTTAGGCGTGCATTTATCTGCATGTCCAAAATGTTGTGGCATCTCTCCCTCCCCCCAAATAAGCCCAGACATTTTGAGATGGTAATGTTTTTCATTGCCTGTTGCTCTGTGCGGGGAAGTATTCAGAAACCTGTCACCATGTGTTTATAATATCTAAGCATAACCATATGTTTTTTTCTTTCTTTTTTTCCAACGCTGACACTAAACATGTCTATACATTAATATCTAAACGTAACCATCTAAGGGACTTGTGATATACTGGGGCTCAAATTTTTTTCATTTTGTTGCTGGTCCTCTTTTTTAGGAAGGGTGAAAGTAAAAAATCCAAAGGTTTACAGATTTATTTAAAAAGTCACTAATAATGTAATCAAGTACTGTAACTAAACTTAGCCATAAAGCTCATTAATATTTTGGTTGCTACACACAAGTAAATATCAGACACCACTGCATTAGATTTAATGACTAAAAAACAAACTGATGTTATATCTGGAGAAATTAACCATTTTTAATGTTTGATATGTCTTAAATTTGCCTATTGTCAGCAACTATTTTGAGTGATCATTACCAAACTAACATGTTACATATGTTTTGCTCTGTATACTAAAACAGATCTATACAAGACTCATCATCATTTTCTATACCGCTTAGTCCAGTTCAGGGTTGCAGGGGGCTGGAACTTATCCCAGCAACTCGCAGGCGAGAGGCAGGTTACACCCTGGACAGGTCGCCAGTCCATCGCAGGGCCCGCTACAAGAATCTGTCAAGGGGTGTTGTATGGATCCAAGGAGTGAAGCTTACGAAGAATGATAAAGAACAGTTTATTGAATGTGCAGAGGAGATTGCAGGGTTTGCTGAACGGACGGGCTGGAGCGGGCAGACAGGACTTTCCGGGATGCAGGCGAGGTACGGACAGGTTCTTGGGAGAGAGATGTCAACAGGTTAGTATCAGTTAGACACGACAGAATCAGATAACGTGCACGACTGGTTACCACGATGAGTAGTATAATCCAGCGATGACTGGATGTCCGTGTGGTGGTTATATGGAAGTGAGGTGATGATCTGATGTCCTTCAGCTGCACCGTCCTAACAGCGGTGTCAATTGGCGGTCCGAATATGGTCAACAGGAAGCACTGATTGTAGATGAGCATGGGCCATGACAGAATCATGTTTCTAAATGTTTTCAGTGGAGTTTATTTTGCTGTGTTTATCCAGTTAAACTTTTTAGTCTCATCATAGATGCATCTGTCTGAAAAGGCCTTTGATCCAACTCTGACTTCTGCCTCTATATTTAGGTCATATCCTCTTGATCTTTTCCCACGTTGTCTCCTGTTTTAGCAGCTTCTGTCCTTTCTTTTCAAACTTACCTCTGGTGTCATTCTTCCTTAAAACTCAGTATCCCATTTCTCCTGCTCTTTCCACATTTACCTTTTCTCTTTTTCCTCTGTATTCTACTTTTCCCTCTTTGCTTCTCCTCCTCCCCCTCCCCCTCCTGTAGGTCTGCTAGCAACTAATGTTCTTTGGGGGGGGTGTTTAATTTGGATAAAGCCTTACCCCCTGGAATGACATCTGTGTCCTACTACCAATGAATCACACACACAAATTTTGTCTCCCTGCATGGATGACCCCCCACTATCTGCTTCACTGAAACGATTACCACTCTAACATTTTCTCTTCTCCCACCTCCCTGTTTGTAATTCTTTTTCTCCTATTACAAAATGATGTAAAATATTATTTCCCTTTTTACCCAAAACCCTCTTCCCCCCATTTCTTTCCATCCAGATTTTACCCCCCCACACTTTTCTTTTTTTGTCTCTCCCATAAGGTTTTAGAAGGAAAACCCCAGGAATAATATATTAAAATAGCAGATGTTTCACAACCTCTTCACCTTTGGCAGTACAGAGTCCTTCTGTTTACCCCTGATTCACTTATGCCATGGAGGTCTGAGATGCTGGGGAACTTTTGGCCGTCCCTACATGGACTCTGTCGATGAATATTCATGTCTTTTGCAGTAACTTATGAATGTGATGGTTTTATTTTCTTCAAAGCTTGTGTTCACTGGCAAGACTCACTCATACTTATAGTGTAAATAGAGATTCAGGTTTTGGATTCTTATCTTTGGACACTTCTGACTTGGACCTGGACTTGTGAATGGGGTTGGGGATAAAACTGCTGATCTTCCACTTGATGGACAACTGCTCTACGAACTGAGTTTTTATGAGTTACTTTTAAGACAGGATTAGACACATTGTCCGTTTTACAGAGAACACAAATATGACTGAAAGCAACTTTATTGGGATATTTTCTATATTCCAGGTGCTGAAATAAAAGGTAGAATGCAAATAAAATTACATCGTATATACTTAATTACAAAATTATCAACAGTGTTTCACATCCTAATTTGTAATAACATTATTGTTTCACAGCACACAATGTCACACCTCCAAAATCATAAAATGACCACATTTTGCATTACAGCGTGTAGGAGATCTGGGTGTTCTTTTCGACTCTGAGCTGGATTTTACTCCAGACATCAGAAATGTAACAAAAATGGGATTTTATCATCTTAAAGTCATCGCTAGAGTCCACCCATTTCTCTCTCTTGTCAGCACGGAGGTGCATGCTTTTATTTCTAGTATATTAGATTACTGTAATATCTGCTCTGGTCTTCCCAAAAAGGCCATTTCAAACTTACAATGACTTCAGAACTCAGCGACACGAGTTCTGATGAGGACCAGAGGGCGGGAACACATTATACCAGTTTTTAAATCACTGCATTGGCTCCCCATGCGTTTCAGCATTGATTGTAAGGTTCTTTTACAGGTTTATAAATGTCTTAATGGACTTGGACCTTCTTGCTTATCTGACTTGCTTTTATATTCTGAGCCGTTGCGGACCCTAAGGTCATCCTATACTGGCCTTTTAGTTGTTCCTATGGCAAGGCCTCTTTCCACTATTACGGCCCTCTTATGTGGAACAACCTGACAGAGAACCTCAGGGCTACAGAGACTGTTGATGTTTTGAAAAAGAGGCTCAAGACCCACCTTTTTAGCTTTGCTTTTAACTGAATTCTATTTTATTTTCATTTTATTCAACTTTATTACATTTTAGCACATTATTTTATGAAGTCTTTTATGTGTATTTTTCATTATTGCTGCTCATAGTTGCTCTAATTGTTCCTTAAGGTTATTTAATTTTTGTTTTAATTCCAGTGTTTTTTGGAGATTTTGGGCCCCATGAAAAGAAAACGAAGAAACCAAAACTTAAATACAAATTAACATCTTCCATGAAAATGAAATGCATTTATAATCTGTGGAGAAACAAATCTCAGCTAAAACACCATCAAAAACAAAATGGCCACTCGTTTTTTATGATTTATTGTATTGTGGGCATTATCATCACTAAATCAGAAGCAAATGGTAAAATAAATTAGGTAGGCTCAGAAACATAAAAATAGCGGGACCTCACATGGTATATTCTATTATATGAACTGAATGTGATACGGTCACAAGCAAACCACTGTGGAGATTTGCAGCCAAACAATGGCTGAGAGTTGTCTTTAATGTTAAATAATCACATTTTAAAAGGTAGAACTTTGTGTAATAAGATATCAAGGAGTGGTAAAGGTATACTATTGCTGAGTCAAACTCTTGCAGTCCCATTCACAATCACTGGTCCTTGCTCAGCCTTTTTCACCAAGAGCCCAATGTGGAGCTTTCTTCATGGAAAGATCACCTATCAAGTCCTTGAAGTCCAGCTTTCTATTCTATCCAGCTGTTCTATTATATAGTATCTCCAATGATGTAATGTCATGTGTAATAGCTTCACAATCATTATTTTTAGTGGCCTCCCACTGTTTTGTTTTACTTAAAGGAGCATTCAGTGATTTCACCAACAATGTCAAGGGAAATTGATTTGACTACCAATACTCCACGTCATTATCTCCCTCATGTAGCAACACATACAAATCTAATTTATAATAATAATAATAATAATAAGAAGAAGAAGAAGAAGAAGAAGAAGAAGAAGAAGAAGAAATCTTTATTTGTATAGCACTTTTAAAAACAGAGTTTACAAAGTGCTGGACATCACACAGCAGAAAACAATGACAAGACACATACAAGAGTACAGCATGAAAATTAAATAGATAAAATATTATAATATTATAAAAAGGCCAATCGATAAAAGTGCGTTTTAAGAAGTGATTTGAAAGATGACACTGATGGTACCAGCCTTATCTCCTCAGGCAGGTCATTCCAGAGTCGAGGGGCCCGGACAGAAAAAGCTTGGTCACCTTTGGTCTTTAGTTTCGACCCCGGAACAGCCAAAAGAGACCTGCCTGAGGATCTAAGGCTGCGTGGAGGCTCGTAGGGTGTCAGTAAGTCCGTAATGTAGCTGGGTGCCAACCCTAAACGAGCTTTAAAAGTAATCAGTAAAACCTTAAAATCAACCTTAAAACGCACAGGGAGCCAGTGCAGTGAGGCTAAAACAGGGGTAATATGTTGTCTTTTATTGCCACCAATGAGAAGCCTAGCTGCTGCGTTTTCAACAAGTTGGAGGCGAGAGAGGGATTTATTTCCGAGACCGGAGAGGAGGGAGTTGCAGTAATCAAGTCTGGAGAAGATGAATGCATTGATGACTTTTTCTAGATCAGGTACAGGTTTGATTTTACTGATTGTGCACAGGTGAAGGAAACAGGACTGGATCACTTTATTAATGTGAAGGTGAAAAATAAAACTGGAATCAAATGTTACACCTAGGTTTCTGGCAGATGGTGTGATGTTAGTGGAAAGAGGACCGAGACTGTCTACAATATGGGCGGTGGAGTGAGGAGGGTTGATTAAGATAATTTCAGATTTAGAACTGTTGAGCTGAAGAAAGTTTTGTGCCATCCAACTGTTCACATCGTTGAAACACTCTAACACAGCAGCTAGGCCTCCAGTGTCCCCTGGTCTCAGCGGGAGGTATATCTGTGTGTCATCCGCATAACAGTGGAAGGACACTTTATGTCGGGCTATAACGTGTCCTAGAGGGAGCATATAAAGTGAAAACAGAATGGGACCTAAAATAGAGCCCTGCGGTATACCACAGGCAATGTGGGCAGAGGAGAAAGTAAAATTACCTATGGTGACCGCAAAGTTTCTATCTAAAAGATAAGAGTAAAACCAATCAAGCGCAGTGTCTGTGATGCCAACCCAGGTTTTAAGACGATCAATTAAAATAGAATGATCAACAGTGTCAAATGCAGCACTTAAATCTAAAAGAATTAAAATGCTGCTCTCGCCTCTATCTGAGGCTAAAAGAATGTCATTAGAGACTTTGAGGAGAGCTGTTTCAGTGCTGTGTAGTGCTTTAAAACCAGATTGAAATTTCTCAAAGATGTTATTTTCACTTATAAAACCTAAAATCTGATTAGAAACAACTTTCTCTAAAACTTTGGATAAAAAGGGAAGCTTTGAAATTGGTCTAAAATTGTTAAAATCATCAATGCTTAAATTAGGCTTTTTTAAAAGTGGTTGGACCACAGCATGTTTAAAACAGGAGGGGACAACACCTTCTGACAAGGATAGGTTAATGATGGATAAAATGCTGGGCCGGACAGTTCTAAAAACATCTTTGAGGAATTTGGTGGGTATGACATCAAGACTGCACGTGGTTGTTTTCATGTGAGATAAAACATCAGCTAAAGAGGAGAGAGATAAAGGAGTAAAATTAGTAAAACGATTAAAACACTCAGGAAATTCCCTACTTACGGGGATGGTGTGACTCGGAGCAGTTATTTGATTTCTTATGTCATTGAAGTTTTTAACAAAGTGATTTAAAAACAGTTCACACAGTTCTGTGGAAGCGTCATTAAAATGACAGGGCTTAGGGTCGCTGATTGAGTCTAAAACCTTAAATAAAACTCTAGGATTGGATTGATTTTGTGTGATAATGTTAGAATAAAAAGCTGCCCTCGCTTCTTTGACTGCTTGTTGATAGGATTTAAGACTTTCTTTCCAAGTGATATAAAATACATTTAGCCTGGACTTTTTCCATCTTCTCTCATTTTGCCTACAAATCCTTTTCAACAATTGGGTGTGTTCATTGAGCCAAGGTTGGGAAATTAAGTTAGGCTTTCTTTCTTTCTTTAAAAGGAGCAACAATATTTAAAATGGAGTTTGAGACTTGATAAAAAGAAGAGACCAGCTCTTCCAGGCTAAAATCTGTATTAAGAGCAGTCGAGGAGGCTGAGGTAAAAAGTTGAGAAAACCTAGAGGCACAGGATGAGTTAAAAACACGAGATCGGAAAGGTAAACCCTGGGAAATAGATTTATGAGATAAAATGACATTAAATAAAACAACTTTGTGATCAGACACACAGATATCCTTAGTAGAGAAATTTCCTGGGCTGAGACCAGAGGATGAAGCCAAGTCCAGTGTATGGCCCTTAGAGTGAGTGGGAAAGTGAACTGCTTGCATTAAATTAAAAGAGTCAATAATTTCAATAATATCAGAGGTAAAAGATTGCAAAGGGCAACAGACGTGAATATTAAAATCACCAAGAATCAACACTTTATTGTAAAGGGCCATACACTGGGACAGCAAGTCAGAGAATTCTTGAATAAAAGCATTTTTAGTTTTCGGGGGTCTATAAATAACTAAAACAAACACAGCCTCTTTACATGATAAGATAAAACACAGATGCTCAAATGAGCTAAAACGGTTGTAAGTACCAGGAGTACATTTAAAGTTGTTCTTTAAAATGGCAGCAACCCCCCCTCCTTTTCCAGACAGTCTTGGTTGATGAAGGAATGAGTAGGCAGGGGGGGTTGCTTCAATGAGTGGTGTGCAGTCTCCTTGATTTAGCCAAGTTTCTGTTAAAATCAAAAAGTCCAGGTTGATTGCTAGTAATAAAATCGTGGCATTGAATGTTTTATTGATCATGGATCTGATATTTAAAAGTCCAAAATTTATTGGAGTGGAGCACAAAGCAGGGGATGACGAGGGACAGAGAGGAACAGTGATAAGGCAAGGAGGAGAAGGTTCTCTGGGGATGAACTGCCTGTGAGGGCACAAGTTGGAAATGACAGTGATACTGTGTTGAAGGGTGCTGCATGGGGAACTGGGTTGCAGGGGTACTGATGAGGGAGGAGGAGGTGAAGTGGGAGCCAAGGGGGTTACCAGTCAGTTTTGATTATGAGTCTGAACAGCATGGATGATGTTGTAAGTTAAGAACCGGTTCCCTAGATGATTTAGGTGGAGACCATCTCCCCTGAAGAAGGCTGAGCGGGTCTAGAAGAGATTAAAGTTGTCAATAAAACCAAAGTTATGAGCAGAAGAGGTGTGCTGGAGCCATGAGTGGAGCGATAAAATCCTGCTAAAACGGGCGACCCCAAGACCCAGCGTGGGAATCGGACCAGAAATAAAAACAGACTTGCCACAGGCTGATAAAAACTCAAAGAGGTTCTTAAAGTCTGACTTTGTTATTTCAGACTCTTGGCGTGTAGTATCATTAGCCCCTACGTGGATAATCACCCTGTTGATGGTCGGGGGTGCTGCCTGCAGCAGCCCCGGTAGTTTATCCAGCAAAGTGTGCACAGTGGCTCCGGGAAAACTACAAGTGGAAGCATTAAAAAATCTACAGTACCATATACTTTAGTCGCCCACTAGCAGTGTTGTGGGTAAGAACAGGGGCCGTGGCGGAGGGGAGAGATGCCGTGACGAGACCGAAGACCCAGACAGTGGAGGCGAAGAAGGTGGAGAAGGTGGCTGCTGGACTGCTGGGGCTGTGGCGTCTTGATCAGGGCTCCAAATCTGTAGACTCACAGGTGAAGGCATTAGATTAGTGGGGGAAAACATATATAATGCTATATGGTTGTTGCTAGTTAACCTTATGATATGTAGAAAATGTAAATATTTCTCTGATTGGATTGAAAGCAGTCACCCCGTCTTGGGTGATATTCACCACGCTGTTTCTTTGTTTGTAAAAAAAGATGAACCCAGAGTTGTATTTCTCTTTTTTACAATAGAGTCAACAGCAAGATTTCTGTCAATTCGAGCAAAATCATGTGACTCTTTATGCCTTGTCTGTCACAGACTGCTTGGAAAATGTCAAAATTTCCCTCTAATTTCACAACCAATCAAATTTCTTGGAGAAAAGATATCGGAGAAAGATGCATGGTGGTGTGGTGGTTAGCACTGCAGCCTCATAGCAAGAAGGTTGCTGGTTTGAGCCTTCGCTTGGGTAAGGTTTGAACCTGGGGGGTGGTGGCCTTTCTGTGTGGAGTTTGCATGTTCTGCCCGTGTATGTGTGGGTTTTCTCCAGGTTCTCCAGCTTCCTCGCACCGTCCAAAGACATGCATGTTAAGGTAATGGGTTACTCTAAATTTTCCCTAGGAGTGAGTGAGTGTGTGTGTGTGTAAATGGTTGTCTGTCTCCTTTTGTGGCCCTGCGATGGACTGGTGACCTGTCCAGGGTGTACCCTGCCTCTCATCTGTTAAATGCTGGGATAGGCTCCAGCTTACCCATAATAGACTAAGCTGTACAGAGAATGAATGTATGAATGAAAAAAAACATATCGGAGAGCACGACGCATAGCACTGCTGCTATCGCTGCTGTTTGTCACATCCCATGTGTTCAGTTTCACCTGGGTGGCGTTTCGCCCGTCGCTCTCGTTGGTCGCCTCCCGTGTGCCAAGCCCATTACTGGGCCTGCACGTATGGTACACTTCAGGAGAAGAATTCACACATTCTTGACGTCTTTCCAGGGACAATAAGTGTCAAATTTAACAAGCAAACCCATAAAATTGTGCAAAATACATTGATTGCAAAATAAGTTTTAAAAAACTTATTTTGCAATATGTTTAAATATGTTTGATGTTTGAATGTTTAAATATCACCTACAGCATGTATCTCATTTATTTCTCTAAGGGAAAAAAGTTTTGCTGTAATCAACCACAGAAGGTGTTCCTTTTTACAACTCTCCTTCTCTTTGATATCAGTTTATCCTGCTCTTTCTGATGCCATCTTGGCTGCTCTTTCACATTCCTGTAACGCTGCTCTCCGGCTTCTTCGTCATGTCCAACATGTGTTCCGTATGTTTCTGGGACTGCAGCCAAAGTTGAGTCAGGGAATTAGATTGAGTTTTCTTAGAGCCAAAAGACACAGAAGTGTGTTGCTTTAGACATAGACAGTGTCAAGTCCTCTGGGGGAAATTGAACTTATGTCATGATATTCCTCCTTTATGGACTACTGATGCTTGAAAAAGTCTCTTAAAAAGTCTAAATTATATTTTTGAGGCTTCTTTATGTGAAACAGTCTGTATAATATTGTCAAATGAAACTTAAGTTTATTAGAAGTTAAATTAATTAGCATACAATCCCAAAACACTGGTTATTCTACGAGTGTATGGTTGTTTGTGTCATTTGTGACAAAATTATGACAGGGTGTATTCCATCTAGAATAGGCTGCATTATCCCAGTTTTATAGTTACATTTCTTTACTTCTACTGGTAGAAATCTTTACTTTGGACAAATCTGTGTGTTTGAAGTTACGATTTACATGAAAACAATAAAAATGACAGCGCAAATGCATTTTTATGAAAAATCTGACTTTTTCAGGAATCTTTGAAGAGTAGAACAGTTGTTTTTATGAATATGTTCAAAAAAGGGAGCTAGCTTGTGTTTCAATTCAGGTGGAAGCCTCTGTAATTTTCCAAAATTACAGAAACCACTGAATGCAGCCTCTCCCTATACTGCTGGAAATTTTTCAAGACAAGGCTTTTCTGACTGTCCAACAAGGGCTTTGATTGGAGTCTTGTTGTAGTTTAATAACCAGACAACTTGGCACAAACTCAGCATTTCAATATTTTCTCATGCTATGACAAATATCTGGCAAAGAACATAAAAGATTAGCACAATAAGTGACTGAAACTTTAATAGCAATCGGCCTCAAATTCATCTCAACAAGGGGATTTTGCAGCTGTAGCGGATCATTTACAGCTCTTAGCCACCCACCTGGCTTTCCCACAGACCTGGCAAACTTGAATGAGTCTCTTGGCATAGTTAAGAGTACAATTCAATGCAATCTTTAACTTGCTCGACAAGTTTTTACGACCAGTTGTAGGTAACCACAAACATCAATGTTTCCGCCCAGTCTAGCCTGTATACTCATTTGCACATGCAGACTTATGAGCAGTTGCAGCTCAGCTAATCATGACAATACATACTGATGATCGTTGTGTGTATCCAAACCAAAAGTACATAAAATGCATTTAGTGAGCTTCTGTGAGAGCAGGTAAGTGCTGAAGTCTCACACAATCAACATGCTGGACAGGACAAATATTGTTTAATTCAGTTAAACATATATTTAGATTGTTTTCTTTCTTTCTTTCTTTCTTTCTTTCTTTCTTTCTTTCTTTCTTTCTTTCTTTCTTTCTTTCTTTCTTTTAATTATAATTACTGCTGATGGTCAATCCACAATGAAAGTTTTTTGTTAGATGCTGAATGTATAATTGAACATAAGAATTGTTCCTAAATTTCTTTCAGGGTTCTGTCCATTACTTGTTCATGGTCTGTATTTTTATAGCACTTTACATTATACATCACATTCACCCATTCACACACACATTCACACACTGGTGGTGGAAGCTGCCAATGCAAGGCTCTGTTTGGGGTTTGGTGTCTTGTCTTGCTCAGCTGAAACACTCAGTTTATTTAAATCCAGGTTAAAGACCCACCTGTTCTCTGCTGCATTTCAATAGTTTTTATTTAGAAGTCTAAATCTACATCTGGTTCTTTTAAGCTGGAATCATAATAATGTCTTTCCCCACACTGGAACTTTTTTTCTTGCATTTTATCTATTTTATTTTAGCATCTTTGTTCTGTTTTTATTTCATTAATTGCAGTTCTTTTAATCTTTGTTTGTTTTTTTTAATGCACTTGTATTGCTTTCTGCACCCTGTTGAAATGTTCTAGGTAAAGCACTTTGAATTGTCTTGTACATGAAATGTGCTATACAAATAAATCTGCCTTGCCTTGCCTTGCTCAGGGACACATGAGCTCCACAGGCCGAGGATCGAACCAGTGGAAACGTCAGCAGCACAACAGAAACTGCTTTGTAGGAGAGAATGGTGGAAGCAAAATATAAGCTCTGTATCCATTACAGTTTTTCACAAAATAAAAGCATTTTTTCTAAAATTGTAATTGTAAAAGTGCAATTGCTTCTGAAGTCAATTCTGAAGTTTTTCTATTGATTGGTGTTTAGCACATAACCCATTATTCTCGTAAAATCTCGTCCTACGAGACTCCACTTTGAGGATGGAGATTTCTAATTCCTTGTAAATCTCTGCATTTCACTGTTGTTTTGCTGCTAAAGATGGCAGTTATATTGTTTTTCTTTAATTATTTGTAACAAGATTCCTGGCTCCTCCTGCATCTGTTCATACCGCGCCATCTGTACTTAAAGTCAACTGGCCACGTGACCCCCTACGTCATGTCCGGGGATGTGTAAATGCGACAAAAGTGTTTCCATTACATTTTTGCGATATTCTTCAATACTGACACGTCTAAAAAAACCACCTCATGAGAGCGTAAACAAGCTTTTAGCGATATCTGAGAGGTTTTTCAAAATGTAGGTATTTTTTTATTGCTATATTTAGGTTTTGTGCAATTCTTGTTGTAATGGAAACACAGCTATAGTTATTGTACAATTCATTGGCCTATCATGCAGTTTCTTACCTAATGCAGAATTGTACAATTGTATGCCTATTTATTCACAATACTCTCCATCATATTTGTATTATAATTATTTGTTGTATTCTTCTCCTGGGTTTTACTCTGCTGCAGCCCCTCACCCCATCTCTTGCACTGACAAAGAGGTGACCGACTGATGACTGTAAGATGATTGTGTTACACCTCAATGCTTCTCATCTGCAAACAGAGAGATCATTTAAAGATCCTTGTCACGTCTGACCTCTTGCTACAGTGCTGCAGTTTCATGTTTTATGTTATCCTAGCTCACAGAAACAGTAGCTATGGCTGTTATCATAATAGTTATGAATAAAGTTTTACAGTTATGCAGAGTTTTGAGACTTTTTCCAAAAGGAAAGCTTGAATATTAATTGCAATCATATTAAAGCCTCATTGTTCCCAACACTGAAGTGTTGTGCATGCACCTTTACACATACTGATTTCACATTTGAGGCAGCATTTTTATATTATTGAAATGTCAGAGGGAAGAACAGAAAAAGGTGTTCAGCTGAAATATTTCAACCTATAAATTTTAATATATTCCTCTTCAACATCATCACTTTATGAATTTGTTTGCAAAAGGATTGACATCTAAAAGACATTCTCATTCACCATTGGTCTAGATAGAAGCTTTTGGTTTATTCCCCTTTTTGCGACTTCTTGTATAGCTTTGTTGTACATGTACAACATTATAAAGCTCACAGTCCTTGCTAAGGTTTTTTTTTTCTGAATTTCCTAAAATACCTTGTTTTACTCCAAGCCTTTCCTTCTTGATGTTTTTACATCATCATGAAACACATTTGCATGATTGAGACAGTGTTAAAGTGTTTTAGGCTTTATCTTTACTTGCAAGCAACACATGGAATGGGATGCACACAAGACACCCATGACCATGTATACATACAAAGTTACAGACACGTTACAGTGGATGGAGTATGGTTGGACAATCTTGAGCAAGTGGACAATGTTGGGCTAGTTAAATTTCTTGGCAGACCACTGTTCAAGCTGTCATGACACCCTCTGTCATCATAGTCCTTTGTCTCAGGAACAGCCATACCGCTTGTAATATTGATCTGAGCTCGTTTTGCAGCCACAGGACCTGAGCAATGTGCAGTTACTGAATGACCATGAATTTAGTTTTTAAACCAAAGTATTCTTGAGTCAAATTTAGGGCCATCTGCCTGACAGCTAAATCTTGCCTGGCACTAGCACATGAAACAGGATAATAACCCCAAACACAGCAGTAACTATACAAAAAGAATGGCTGAAAATAAAAAAATAAAAAAAAAAACACTGCAACTCAAAGTTCGGATCTCAACCCAGCTGGGACTTTAAAGGCTGTGTATAAAAGTACATGCATGCAAACCTTAATGAAGTAAAGCATTTTTGTAAAGATGAGTGGGCCCAAATCCCTCCACAATGATGTGAGAGACAGAAAACATCATAAAGAAAACAACTCAAATTATTGCTGCTTAAGGTAGTTCTACAAGCTCCTGAATCTTGAGGTGTATTTAAGTTTTCTCACAGTTTGTTTTTGTCTGTATTTTGACTACATTAGTACAATGTGATATGTCGCCATGTGTTGTTAATCTGAGTTTATGTTTACCTAATCTGTATGTGACAAAGAATATCCTTTTTTATGACTTTTCATCCATCCACAGCACATGCAATATTCGACATGTGTTAAGTGAGTATATAAGTAATATATCATTAGGCTCTGTAAACCAGATTATGCTTCCAGAACATGTAAGGAAGCCTTTTCAAGGCTCTGAAAAGACAAAAAATATAGACAGTTTTATCTGATCGGCTGCAAGCACCAACATTTTATTGAACTTGTCAACAAGTTTGTTAAGAACAGAAAGTTGCGTCCTGACAAAGAAACCAAAGAAGAAGCTTCATCACACCACTTAGTGTGAGGTAGTGCTCAACACTGACCGCTAAGTGATTGGAATGATAAAAGTTGTAATCATTTCTTCATATTCAAACCACATTAGACCCACACAGCAAAACAACACCAAATTTAACTCTTTCTGCTACATTTATTCATGAATTTGGCCATTCTTGTCTTTTCATTAAGCCCTATGTTTTGACTGGCAGCCACTCTGAGAAGCAAAGACGCAGACAAATTGAAGTGATTTTCCTTTTGTCAGTTTACTGTGAGCTTTTCCAGAATGAGAAATTAGATCTGTTATTATTCAAATAAAACATCAGTGGGAAACTTAAATGCTGCTTAGTTTGGGTTTCTCCCTGTAGACAAGACAGGAGCCAATCCAGAAGAGGAAGGAAGAACAGCAGCGCCAGAGGAGCTGTGTTTTGCCAAATCAGTCTAAAGGAATATCAGAGAACCAACGTCTGTTTTAATTTTCAGTGAAAAGGATAACAACGTTTCTGTTTAAAGACATTTTAAATGTTGTCATCCTCCTACTGAGAATGATATAAGTGGTCATTTTAGATTTACTGCATCAAATTTAATGCACTTTTCTTGGAACTTTTAAAAATAAGCTTAATGACAACACCAGCTATCTTCAATTGATGTTTTACAGGTTAAATGTTTTAAATGTAACACTGAAATTGTCAGTATATCCTGAATTAATGGATGACAGTTACTCAAAAAAACAACAGAGGGTTTTTAAATAAATTATCGTAACAGATTTTCAATGACATACTTAGGTTAATGCTGCTATTTAAAGTGTTGTGAATAACTGTTGCAGCAACTATAATTGATATGAGTTGATGCTTTTGGGTTTTGTTGGGTTTTTATAGTTGTCCCCTGCTGCTGCTTTCTCTTGTTTGTGGCTTCCCGGTGTGGACTGATGCCTCATGAGCTCACCTGTGACAGCACTGCCGTCCTCCTGCTTTTAATCCTGGGTCTGCTCTTCACTCAGTGCCAGTTCGTCTGCTTTCATGCCGTTTTGTACAGCCAAAACTTCTGAATCAACTGTGAACACAAATTAATTAGTAAATTATCTTGTTTTGTTTCCTCTGCCTATTTCCAGGTTTTTGGCTTGGATTTCCAGTCCTTTGGTATCATTAGTTTGGATTTAAGCAGTCTTGTACCCATTCAGTTGTAGGGAAATCACACTTGAGGCATCACTCAGTCCTGATTTTCTCTGTTATCTTCTTGCCACTCTGCATCGCTGCCATCATCTGCCCTGGAAGGTAGAAATTTTATGCTAACCAGGAAAACCCTCAACTTCCCATCACACTTATCTTTGGATTCTCTTGTTGTCACCTGTAGCCATCTTCATTGTTACCCACTCCTTTCTGAGTGATTCAACAGCCACAGTTACATGATGTTTTTTTAATTTTTAATTAATTATTCCAAATTAAATAATTCAGAATTAAAGCATTCTCCTTTGTATTTAAATGGAAAAAGTAATTCTGAATTGAGTTTTACATGGAAAACACATTTTAGCGCCTTTATTCAATTTTGCTTAAGATCTGGGGGTTGGGAAGGGTTCTGATTGGACAGGGGGTGGACGTGACGCATTTTTGTCTACCGGAAGAAAACAAACTCCAGTTCCTGCTTTGTTTCATTTCATTTACAACATGGACGACCATATAATAAGAACCATTTTTGGTTTGATTTTGTTTATAGTTTTGAAGCAGCAGCTCGACACTAGCATGCTATTTCACTTTGGTCATCTGGGGAGGAGAAGGCTGATAGAGTACCGTACTGTAATAAGGTTGGATCGGCTGAAAGGCGGACACAGACATAAGCATAAATGTGAAAAAGTTTTAATCCAGCTTATCTAGTGAGGGTAGCAACAATACCATACAATAGTCTGAGGTGTACTGGAGGCTTAAGTAGAGAGGAGAACAGGTGTGACTCATCAGGTTGATGAGGAGAAGAGACAGTTGAAGTCTGAGTTGATGGGAACAGAGGAATCCTGGGTAATGTAGTCTTAGGACTGGTGATCAGTAGGCTGGTGAAGATGAGTGCAGTGGTGGAGGAGGAGCAGGCATGACAACTGTCACATCGACAGAACACGAGCTAGAGCATGAGCAGAACAACCAAAATTAATTAAAAGCAGAATTAACGTATCCTTGATTGAGGAATTATTCAATTCAGATTTAAAATCCGAATAAACCAGCCACTTCCTTTGGATTTAAGTTTAATTTGGAATGGTAATTTTAATTTGGAATTAGGTGTTTATAAGTTTTTTTTAAAGAGGATTTAATTTTAATTCTGAATTAAAGGGGAATTGAAACGCATATAAATGTGGCCATTAATCACAGCCCAAGCACTTTCCTTCAGAACACCTTTATAAATAAATTCTTATTTGTTATCTCTGTTTTGGGCCCTGCCTCTGGGAGCAAAACCTTAAGAGATACATACTGGATCTTAAAAACAACTGAGGCAAAATCAACATGATCTAAGCACCAAAAAAAAAAAAAAGTTGGCATCTCCAGGTGCTGCTTTGCATGACAGAAATATGTACATGGCTTTTTGGGCACATAAAAGTGCTGCAAAGTTAATAATGTTTAGTTCACACTGTGGAAAGTTGTTTTCTCCCACCAAGGACTCCACTTTCTCAAACTGTCTCAAAAGCCTCGTTTGGAGTCCTGCCTTTTCTACCATCACTTGTCTACATCATCATAAAGCACATTTGCATTATAACCTTTGCAAACACTGAAAAGAAGGTATTTCCAGATGTGCAGAACTCCAGCATTTTTGACCAATCTGCAAACTAACCGGAGAAGACCTCAAGCCTTGAGGAAGCAGCAGTTAAAACTGGGTCATTTCCAACTGGATGATTAGAGGTGGGGCAGCTGTTTACAGTGAAAGAACAATGTGTTTGAACATTGAAACATTCAAACCTTCTCTGGTAGAACCCCCAAATAACTTCATGAACCTGTGAATGAAACAGTGAGTTTTTGTTAAAAAAAAAATAAATAAAAGTAGGAAAAAGCATCATAGCTGTGGATGATTATGTTGCACTAAAACAACCACAAAGCAACATATGTGTGAAAAATAATTTGATTGGTTTTGTTGAGATTTAAATGTGCAACACATTGAATGCACCTCTGCAGCATGGTCTCTTGTGCACACCCCTACAGCACATGTGAAGCATGTAAGACTTGTCATGCCAACAACTGCTAAGCTGTGACAGGATGAACTTTTCATAAATGATCACTGGAGAGTTTCAGGTGAAAGTGCAAACAATTTGTTTAAAACTTTTTTTTTTTTTTTTTTTTTTTTTTTCTGCCAACAAATGTGCTTCACAGTGGGAGACTTTCTGCAGGAGATGTACTCTCATTGTGGGAAATGAAAGGGAGGGGTTGCAGGGAAACATCTGTCCACAGTACACACACACACACACACAAATATATATATATATATATATATATATATATATATATATATATATATATATATATATATATATATATATATAATTGAAACAAAAACCTTAACAAATGTGTCTGACTGAATCTTCTACTAGAATAAAGGCTAAATCTACAAAGGCCTTTATGACTTACAGTATGTTCTGTTATCTTACCCTGATACAGAAAGCCTGCAAATGAACTTGTTTATTTAATGCAGACAAAGAGCCAAGTGTGTTTTCTTTTAACCCACGTCAGCAAAGATCAGCCTTTACAGGGGTTGTGAGGCTTCTCAGGAGGGGGTATTGCCGTAAATAGATAGGGGGAGGAAACTAAGTGGGTGATCATGTTGTTTCAGCCTTGTTAATGACACATTAGCAGACACCCCTCCATAAACACAGACACCAAATCCCCCATTCCCAAGCCGATTGCAAATCTGAAAACATCATCAGTAAAGCGGTTAGTTCCTGCCAAATACATCTAACCAGCTGGATGCAAAGTGGTCATAATGATCTCTGTCAGCCCAACCAACAGCTGAGTTGGTCAGCGAGTCAGTCACACAGAGCGAGTCAGTGTTTCAACCATTCAGTCAATCAGTCAGTCAGTCAGTCAGTCAACACCTTTTGGTTCTCAGTATCAGAAAGAATTTCCTGCCACTGACTTCTCCTCCCAAAACACCTGGAAACACAGACACACACACACACATGCAGACACTTACAGATAGGCCGGCACACACAGACACAAACCAGCCAAATGGCTTTTCCTGTCACACTTTGTTACGCTTTGTTCTCAAACAAGCAACAGTGCACTCACCTCAATTCTCACACCACAGATGTTTCTTTTCCGTGTAATCAGGCAGTCTACCTGCAGAGTCCTGCTGTCGCTACTCTGTTATGTAAAACCAAAGGACTTGGATGTGTTATTGTGATGCAGCTGGTTATTTTAGCTCATCAACATATGAGTGTGCAGGGTACATTTTTGTGGCTCACACTATAACAGAATGAGCATGCTAGTATCTGGATTTTTACTCATCATTAACTTTTTAATTTTACATTTTCTTTTTTACAATTTTCCTAATTTTTCTACAATTAAAATAACTAAGTTTGTGTTTCAGGTTGTTAAAGTTTCTTTTTTGAGCTACATAATTTAATACAATTTTATGATAATAAATCTAGTGTATAGGAGATTCAGAGAAGGTGACACAGCAGCAGTGAGTACCATAGGAATGAGTTTGTTAGCTCTTAGAGTACTATTTAGCTCCAATGACCTCTGAATGGTGACAGTTGAATGAACTCGGACACAAGAGGCCTCTGCACAAGCACCCACACAAGCAAGTTTTTAAGTCATTCACACACAATGGCATTATTAGCCCACACTCACTTGGAGCAGCAGGTGTATCTATAACAAAACTCCATTCACACTAAAGCCAAAACAACCAGGAAGCAAATGGTTATGGTGAGTAAAACAGTCCAAGTTGTCCAGCTGCTTTTTTCACTGCTTAGTCTAGACACACACTCTCCTTCTCTCACTGCTTTCCCAGACTCTGAAATCTGCTAAATGCATTCAGTTAGTCTTTGCAACTATAAGTCCTCCCCATGATTTATCACCTTTTTTTGTATCCATAAAGCAAATCTTTTGAAAATTATGTTAGCAAAAGGTTGTAAATTTCTGACTGTGGAATAAGAAAAGGGCTGCATTTTTATTGTATTGAATCTACCTGTGGGTATTGTGAAAGTCTATAAGCAATTCATGTCTTCCAGTAATGGATATGAAGATCTTTAAATTGGTTTGTGACCACAGAACCCTGTCTTGTTTTTCTGATTATGCTGAAAAACCTCACTCTAAAGATCTTTTGAAACAGCATAATACACAGTGTGTTATAGTAAAAATGTAAAATTTCAAATGATCTCTTTTCACTTATAAAGAAATCCATCATTTCTATAAAGAGCAGTAATACTTGGCTACTGATTCTTCAGAGTTATCTGCCTCCTCTGCTATTTAACTGTTTATTGGATTTCTCAATCCTGGATTACTCACATCATGATAGACTGTCCCAACAGGAGCCAAACATATGGCGCCAACAAGATTTATCGTTTGAAACATGGACAAGATCAGATGCAAGACAAGGAAGCCTTTCAGATCTTCCTTTACAATCAGTCTGGAATATTTTCCAAGTAGTGTGAGAAAAAGGAGAATATACTGAGAAGCTTTCAAAGCGATTAGCTCCTCTTCCAAATACATAGTGAAATAAGCTGCATGGTGCACTCTGGCATGATCATTATCAGGATGTTTTCTGAGTCCATCAGTACTGCTGTTCTGTTGGTCTGTTCTTTGGATAAAAAACAGGAGACATTATAACAATATATAACATATTTACTCTATGTCATCAGGAAGACTCCGGGGGGAAGAATAAACAGCAGGGGAAAGAGACAAATCCATTTCAGGAGCAAGAGAGGTATATCAAGAGGAAAAAAACAGCTATGAACTGTGAAGCAAGTAAGCAAGAGAGAGCCAAACCAAGCTGAAAAGTTTCTGCTTCATATAGGAGAAAGTTTAAGTGCTGCCTCAGCTGACTGAAAGCACAGCCCAAATATTACATATAAAGGTACTATTAACAATTGCATTTATTTCCTTAATTAATCTGCTGATTATTCTCACAAATACTTGTTTAATTAGGAATATTACATTTTTTTTTATTCTGAAAATGGGCTCAGAAATTTGTGTGGATTGTGGAGTCCTAAGGTTGTCAGGAAGGGCATTCCATAGACAAAGGGTCAAATTTGCCATGATGCTCAGCATTGTCCAGGGAATGAAGAGGCAGTTTGAAGTAGAGGAGCGTATTATGGTTTGTCGGATAAGGGGTTCCTTGAGGTATGGATGTTTTGGAGTCTCTGTAGACTCTAAAGATGGGATCCCAATGAGAAGTGTCATCTTAGATGTTAACAGTGGAGCAGAGTCTGTTAATATTTCACAGATAAGGGAAGGAGGGCTTGCAGAGGTGTTTATATAGAGGGGGCCAAGGACAGACCCCTGAGGGACCCCACTGGTAGCTGTACTGAGGGAGATTCACTCATTTAGACAATTTAATAAGAAGAAATGCTCTTATCAAAAGTAGTTTCTAAATAGCATATTTGAAGCTAAATAAAATTTTACAAGTAAACATTTCAAAGTCTTGTAAGCTTTTAAGTCTTGTAAACATTTTTATATGAAGTGGTGGATAAATTTTGATTTGTACATGGTAATTTTTTTTTTTTTTTTGTTTGTTTTTTCTTTTCTTACTTATTGTAAAAATATAAGTACAGTAAAACCTCAATTCTGTACCATATTTTAGTGTGGTACCAAAGTATTAAGCAACTAGATACACTTCACCATTGTAATATGGCAGTTTGCTAACCACAAATGAAATAGTCTTGACTTATGGAGGTTTATGCCTCAGCTTCCTCTACAGTCTTTTCAAGTAGGTAAATGCCTCCATATATCCTTAACTACAGAATAAGCAGTAAGAGTATATAAGAAGAGAAAGACATGTGAAACCATTTTTTAGGAATTTAATGACTGGCTAACATCTCTGAGTGAGACCAGCAGGCCTTGTCTGTGAACTGCTGCAGTCCTGCAGTCTGAGGTGAATCTGTTTAAGCCCTGAGCTCAGTTTAATCAGAGTCGACATGGCGAGAAACTGCAGTGTGTATGCCATGCTTCAACAAGACAAGCTTGTGGTTGTAATAGCTCTTACATCACAGTGATTCAGCATCTGCTACTGAACTTATTAGTGACTGTATGTCCAAAAAACAGACAAGTATTTTAACTTGCATGTACTTTCTGTATGAATACGAGTTGGTAGTTGGAGTTAATCTAAAGTCACAGCTTTAAAATGCCTTGACACTGTCCAGTTTCTGTTTCCATGGCTACATGACCTCAGTCCTCATATTTTATTTTTTCCCATCTTTATTTGAGAGGTCAAATAGGATTAAGCAATGCATGTGAACAGATCTTATAAACCTATACGTAAAGCAAATGCTCCATGGGGAATGGAATAATTGCAGACATATGTTTCTTATCAATGTCAAAATTTATCATTTGCATGAGCGGAAATGTTCTCAGAAAACACAGCAGAATTCTAATAAAAACTGGAGTTGATGAGTGCAGTGCATTATTTAAGAATATTTAAGCCAGTGCTCACATATGTTACCCATTGATGTCATGAAGTGAGCCACTAAGCTCACTTATCATAGTGATGTGCTCCATCAACATCATACAGATTTGTTAAAGCACAGTAAAAAATTAACCACTGTTTTCTCTATCATACAGTAGTGAAGTGTGTGTTTACAGATAGTTAAGCCCAGCAAATCAGCCTCAAGTACAGTGTTTAGAGCTGTGGTCAGTCTTGTTATGGACCACACCTGAGCATGTTGTTTAAAAAAACAATCATGCATTCTTCTGTTGTTTACAACAGCAGCTGTAATAGCAGTCCTCACTATGACTGACTGAGGCATCCTTACAATCAAAAGATGAAACTGGTGCAGATGCACAAGATTATTGTCCATAAATGTTTTAGGCCAGATGTTTTTTGCAGTCGGTCTCCACATTGAGTGTTGTTCCATAAATGAAACCAAAATTTTTTTATATTAGTCACTTAACCCTTTCACACATAACGGTCACTACAGCTGGCACCTATTCAAAAGCCTGCATTTCTTTTTTTTTTTTTTTTACCCTGTCCTGTCCAGCATCCTAACATACAGAACGGAGGTCTGTGTGCCATATTTTGCTTGACAGATTTGCTCTACCAAGGGAGACATGTTATATACATGGCTGCCCTTGATATTTTTATTATTTTTTTTGTAATCTTATTTTCTTTAGTCTTTATATGTCAGTGCCGAACCTGACAGGGAGATAGAGGAAGAGAGAAAAAAAAACAGGGAGAAAAGGACAGGATTAAAATGTGGAAATAACAGTTGTCAATGCTGCCCAGAACATATCACAAAAAAAAGAAAAATAAAACAATATAAACTACCACAGTACTACATGATACCAAAAGAAAAATAGGATGATGATGATGATATGAAAAATTACAATAGTCATCAAACGTACCTGCAGATAAACGTACTAACACACAAACATCAGCTACATCTAGTGAGAAGCGTATGGAGAGACGAGCACGTTTGTGAGCATGCACGTGTTAACGTGCATGTGTGGCCATGCAACAAGGAGGAAATGTGTACCCGCAAGGGGGCTGCGATCACGCCGCACCCCGAAGCATCAGCGGGGGACGGGGAGAGCCCGAGGCCCCAAAGGCCAAACAGGTCCACAGAGCACCAAGCCCGGGACAGCCAAAGCAGACAGAGCAGCGGTCCACCCGGACCAGAGCAGAGGGGCCCCCAGACCGGAGCCCCCTGGCGCGACAGGGCAGGGGCACCGGGCAGCCCACGGTGATGGCGAGCAGGCCCAGCGGGTGCCGGGAGCTGCGGTGCAGGCCGCACGGAGGGCAGGCACCCCACAGGCCCAAGGGCCACCCATTCCCCCCAGCAGAGCCCCACCCAGGAACCCGGCGGGGCCCGACCGCCCCAGGCAAAACCACCGTGGGCCACGCCAACCCAACACTAAGGCTAGGCACCCCAGGGACAAGAACATGTCCGCAAAAACCCTCTTTACCCCAACCCTTACCCATTCACCCCCCACCCCTCCCACCCCCACCAGGGGCAGCCCAGGGAGTCTAGGGTCTGGTGGGCCACATACATTCTCCCCGAGGACTCACCAGCCCCCCGATGCGGCACCGAGGGCAGCCCCCAGGGCAAACGGCGCCCAGTAGCACCCCGCACAGGACTCCAGGCAGGCACCGAACCTCCACCCCCCGCAGCCCCGAGTGCATCCCGGGACACGAGGGGGTAGGAAGACCCCCGCCCCCCTGCCCCCCAGCCTGAGTTGTGTGTGCATGAGTATGGGCTATTTATAATGCAATTAAAAACTGGAAGGAGCCATGAGATGGTGGTGGGTCCCACTGCTGCCAGGCAGCAGGACCCCCTCAGGACTCCCTCAGTGTGTGTGTGAGTGTGTGTTATGTGTGTAGTGCAGTACTGTTAAATGTGGTAGTGTCTAAGGTGTAAATAAAATCGGGGGGAGAGAAGTCACAAAGGGAGGGGATGGAGGAAGGGCCACCTCGGTGGCTCCTGTCCGCCCACCCACAGCCCATGTGCCCATCCCCCCGAGGCCCTAAATGTACATTGATGTCTAGGTTGTGATTAAAATCTAGTGGGGCAGGCAGTCGCAGGGGTCCACTGGGGGATCCCGCAATGGGGACCCCTCAGCCAAACCCACCGCCTCCACCCGCCCCACAGTGCCCTATGTGTAGTGTGTATGATGTGGGGTGGTGGGGGAGGAGAGGGGCTCGGGGAGGGGCACAACTTGGAGAGAGATCTCTGTCCCAGGCAGCCAACTTCTCAGCTGGCTGCTGTAGGCGCCCCCGCCTCCTCAAGACCACCCGAGGGAAGAGGGGCAAAGGCCCGGCCCAGCCAAGAGCCCAACGCATCAATGCCCCGGACGCCCACCACCACACCAGGGGACCAGAGAGCCCCAGGTTGCACACACATATCCTGGTCGGGTCCAAGGCACAGCGCCCCCATCCACCCCGAAGAAGCCCCAGGCGGGAGGGGAGAGAGCGAGAAGGAGAGCAGACTCCACCCCCATGAGCCCTAATCCCCCCCACTGCCCACCAGGACCCCTGCCGCCCCCCTACCCCTCCCTTAGTCCCAACGAACACATTGTAATCCCAAGGGTACCTGCCCGGCATCGGATCAGCCCGACCCCGATGGCATGACCCCTCCAGCCCAGGAAAGGCCCCCGAGCTGGAGGGAGGCAGCCCCCAGACCCCAGGGCACCCCCAGACCCCGGGGCACCCCCAGACCCCCCCCCCCCCCCGCTAAACCACAGTGCAGCCATTACAACAGCATGGCTTCATAGGAGAAGAGTCCTGGTGCTGAACTGTCTTGCCTGCAGTCCAGACCTTTCACCAAAGAAAACATTTGGCACATCAGTAAATGAAAAGCACAGTAATAAAAGGCCCTGGACTGGGACAGCGCTCTTCACCTAAAATACCAGTAACTGGTTTCCTCACTTTCCAGATGTTTAGACAGTTGTTAAAAGAAGAGGATATGCTACACCATGGTCAACATAGAATAGAACATAATAGAATAGAACTTATTACAAATAAGAAAATTACAAGTTACATCACACTGTTTCACCTTTTTTGTGTTGCTGTCATCAAATTTACACAAAAAACAAACAGAAACAACTGGAACGCGCCATTAGCTCACGGAGCATAGCAGGCGGCCCTCAAAGCAAGCCCCGTCTCCCTGACCCACCTTCTCATCTACCTGCTGAACAAAAGAAGATACTAGAGCAGGGGTCTACAACTCTGGTCCTCGTGAGCTACTGTCCTGCAGGTTTTAGATGTCTCCTACTACAACACATTGACGTTTTGCAATTTCCATTTGGAGATAAAGTATTTCTTTTATTTCATTATCGATGTTGTCATGATGACTAAGATACTAAATCGTCTGACAGTCAACTTCAAAAATTACCTAAATGCCCATCCCTAGTTTTTTCAAGGTATTCTTTATTCCCCCCGTTATCCTAACTGATAACTTTAAATTATTGATGAGTGTAGGTGTACACAGTTACCTTTATATGCGATAGCCTTGTGATGGATATGCAAGCTCTTCTGGGATGTAAGAGCATCACTCACCTGCAGGTGAAAAACTTTGACTTCAAGAAGCTTGAAGGACGAGTATGCAGACACTCATGTTTACTTAAATTCTTGCTGATGTGTCTTAAAGTGACATTGTATTTAAGATCCAGGTGCATGATGGAAGAATCAGATGCTGTAATGCTGATGAAAAATAACTGTTACTTCATGTCATTGACCATAACACCTTTTCATTTGGAGCTACATATTATAAAGTTACCTAATTTGCCATTTAAACATTTTAAGGCTGTATTCCCTTTTTGTACTCACACTGTAGCTGATCCATGTCCATGACATTAATTTGCTCCTTACATGTGTATCACAGCTGCTTTTCCTTAAGAATGATTGGATTATAAATCAAATTAGCAGAAAAAAGAAAAAGATTGCTACCAGCAGCGCTCTGTCACTCCAACACTTTGGTGTGTTTTACAGGAAATAGATCACAAGCAGGGAGGGAAAGGAAGGCCAGGAGAGCTCAGGATGTCTGCATGTTAGATCTTTTGCATTAACAGGCAGTGAAACATCACATCTCAGTTTACATGAAAGAAGCATTGAACAGCTGTTAAACAACTGTCTTTGACTGTTCCTTTCATTTTCTGTTCTCTTCTTTGAAACTACATCTAGTAATGGTGTTGAAAAATCTTGTTATCATGTGCTGTCAGTGTTTATTCCAAATTCTAAGTATTGTATTATTGGACTTAGTTTTACTTATTGGATCACTGAACTTGCTATTTAAAAAAAAAAATAGAGGATGTGAACATGATCATATCTCATTGGGTAACAGTTTAAAAGCAAATGTTTGTTTACACTTTTCACAAATCATAAAGATTTTCTTTGAATTGTATAATCTAAGTGATCTTGTGCGAGATTAAGCTGTGTCATCAGAAGTTACTGGATGAAAGTTTAAAGTTTCAGTAGCTGAAGTTAGCCACAAAATGATTAAATGATTTTTCTGTTAGCTACACATTTATTCACTTGCTTCCAGTTTTTATTTATTTATTTATTTATTTTTTAGATTGATCAATTCGTCTTTTGAAGGGGCATAAATATCTTGTTGTCACAACAAATACAAGAGGAAAACCATGTAATGTTGTAATATAATCAAGAAACGTGTTTAACATAATTCAGCTTAACAAGGAAAGATAGCTGAAAAGATGTAATAAAATTTAATAATGCACATAAGTTGAAATTGAGACAATTTGATGCTTGATTTCCATGGATCAGTGATCCTGAACAAAGCCCCTACTTTGTTCCTTGTATGTAAAGTGAACAAGAGTCTGATGGAAAAACAGATCTGAAGAACATTAACAGCAAAATAAACCATGTTTAGTGATTTCAGTGGACTGTCTTGCCTATAATCTGCAGAAACACGCCTGCACTGGCACTGCTGCACATTGAGGAAACTCACCTACAGCTCCTATCTGGTGCGTTTCCTTTTGACAGACAATTATCTACCATTTAAATGGGAACGAGGAAGGCATGCATAATTGGTGGCCACTGACATAATGGAAACCATGTGGATTTTAATTAGTGACAACACCTTAAGCGTGTGATACCATCTTAAACTGATGAACAAAAGCCTCCACTGAGCCAAGAAAGAGTAAAAAGGTCAAGAAATATCAGCAGCCTAAAAACATCCATTAAGATACATAAAGAAACAAACCATTGCCTTTCCTTCATTAAATTCTTAAAAGCTCGTCTCTGTACTCAAACCTTAATAAAAGGCATATCTTTTATTCCACTTGCCCCATTCGGAGTGGACTTTATTGTTTATTTTTTTTATAAATTATACAGCACAGCTTCCATCTCCTTGGAAATGTGACAATATCTACACTACACAAAAGTCAGCTCTCATGTTAAAGAGCTTCCACCACACACATATATGAACCAGGAATCTAATTCTGTGTTTTTGGTTGCATTGTTTATTGGTTCACAGCAGCTCTAGGGTGCACATGCTCACTCACTCCCTCAGTTTTCAAACTTTCGGTACAAAGTTTAAATTTCTTTGCCAACAGCATCTGTTTGCATGATGATGTATGCAGTCTGATTGGATCTGGATTGCTTCCTATCTTGAAAACCATCATGTTAAAGATTGTTTAACAGCTTATAGCAGTTGGCCAGATTAAAAATATGGGTCAGCTTGTAAAGTTTCTTTTTCTCCTGAGGATGAAGACGTTCAAACATGTAAACATGTATCCGTATCGTTTTCTCTGAACATGTCATGATGAGGTCACAGTACATGAAGTCAGAGAAATAGCTATGTTTACTTGTCCTCATACAAGTAATCAGCTGCAGATTACATTTTATTATACCAACCTGTATTGTGTTATATACAAATAACAAAATTCTGGCTGTATCTTCTCATTTCTAAAGTAATAGAAATTTTTATTTGAGCACGTTCAAAGGCTTAAATTTGGATATCATTCATGACGGACAGCTCAAGTAACAGTTCACTATAAAAACAGGTTGATCTCTAACAGCTGCCCAAGAATACACAGCAACTACAGCGTCTATAGGCTTGCATTTGTGTGTGCATGTGTTTACAGCAGTAGAGCCAAACCCAGCATGTCGAAGGTTGATATAAGTGGATCATCATACTGTGTTGTTTTCTTGAGTTATAAAAGTGTGTATCTGTGTGCATGCTGGTGTATTAACGAGAAGGAAAATGTATTTATTTGTGTGACTGCACTGACTGTACATGTGTGTGATAAAGGTTGACACTCAAAACTGTCATTTTCCATTTCTTGAATTACAACAGGGATTTTTTACACAGACACACACTTACATGCTACAAAAATATATTTGAATGATTAATTTAAAAATACAGCAGTTATGAATATCAAACCGTCATGAACAAGAGTCTGCAAGACTTGTTAGTTCAAAGCTTTAGTTCTTTATCAGCCACAAAACAAAATACACCAGCTGTCACAAAGCAGTGGATGTGCGGACCCAAATGCAGACAGAGTTCTAGAACTGAGGGAAAAACGTTTATTTCATGACTAAAATTGTTTAGTATAAACAGCGAGCTGGCAGACAGCTGCTCCTCAGTCTGTAGGGGCAGAGTGGTGCAGGCGTGGCTCTGGATCTGGAAGGTTTACACAGGATTCTCTGAAAGACAAAACGGATTAACACCAGGAAACAATAGCTAGACAGAATCTCTCAAAATACAAGAGACCAGATACCAAGTGTGGTTGGTACAACGCTCTGGCATGGAGTAAAGGAGGGATGTGGTCTAAATACTCTGGAGGATCAGTAGATGACTGGTAGCCATGATGATTAGATGGGTGGCAGCTGTGATGATTAGATGAAAGGCAGCTGCACCATAGAAATCTGTCTGAAGAAACAACCATGCCCACAAACACACATAGGGGGAGAAGAAAACGAACAATAAGAGCTGACACTAGAGTCCGGTGTCCATGACACCAGCAGCAAAGACACAATCACATCTTGTAATTCATCCATGCACACAAACATACAGCATACAGTGTGTGCGTGTGTGTGTTAGACTGAAAATGCCTACACACAGCACACTTAACATAATAACCTTGACTCTAGAATAGAATAGAAATACTTTATTAATCCTCGGGGAAATTTGGGTAATTTGGGACTCTCAGTCCACTTGTAAAATTTTGCCCCTATCCGTAAATGGAGTTCCCAGTAAAAAAGAAAAAAAAAGTCTTATCTTGACTTTTGTCTTATTTCTTGCTCCCCCCCTTTTTTTTATTTTTTTTCTTCCTATGAAATGAATCCACTTGGATGAACAGATAATTTATGTGATTTCAGAGTCAAAATATCAGAACAATAACTAATTTAACACATAAATGATCAATATGATGGTGTAGTTGCAGCCAACAGTTTGTAGACACGCAGGTTTTAATCCACCCGTTTGTAAAATGGCTGGTAGTTTTTAATTCATGACGGGTGTAGGAACATCATCTAAACACCAGGTAAATAATGACGTCTGAGGCTGCGACAGTTGGCAACACATCTAAACCTGAAAGTGCTGATGGAAACAGTAGCCGATTGCCCCCAAAATGTCAGAGAAAGCCAACGTGATGTCACAAGTGCATTCTCTAGACCTCAATCTTCTTTTAAACACATGCAGTAAATGCCAATTTAATGGAGGTAAAAATGATTTTAGTACAAAGGTAGTAGCTGTGGCACTAAACTAAAATTGTTGCTAATATCAATGCTAACATCAAGCTTTCATATTACAGAGTGACTAACCGGTCACGGTTTTTAAGGTGGTGGATGAAGTTGGATGTCCTCAATTTTTATGCCACAGAGGTTGCAGTTTATTGCTCTTTTATAAGTCCCTTGCAAGGTTCGGATTACTGGGGGAGCTAAGGGGATTTCAGCCTCCCTGAAAAGCAGATGTTCTCCCCTGAAACACACCTGAGACTCTTAAGGGGGGGCTCTAAAATAATCCACTTTCAGGTTATATTTAATCTTATTTTCCAAAAGGCTCCTTCAAACTACAAATATGGCCGAATTGGGTGGAGTGGAACTCTCTGCGACCTGGAGGGAGATGGGGCATGAAATGCCTCATTCACGTTTAAATAGACTGCACCAAAACGAGTCGCTCTAAAGACGCGCCTCAGAACAGGGGTTAACAAGGGGGGTGTGGAGCTAGAATAATCAGGAATTCAGACCAAAGCATTGCAGTTCTACTTTATATAGACCATAAATTAATCATTTACATGTGAAAAGGAAGGATTTAAAAGCATGATATGTCCACTTTAATACTATTAATTAAAATAACCATAAAATAGGAGGGGTATATCAGGGCTGAGACCTACTTGGTTGGCAGGCTCCAAACAAAAGAAAAAGGAAGCCCCACGAAGACCACACCTTAAGTTATACAAACCAACTTAGGGGACAGAAGACGAGTATCAGATTGTGTTTAACAGGATTTTGAGCAAAGTTTATACCATAAATTGAAGCAAAATGTCTCCGAAAATTTATGTGACAAATATGTCACGTCGGGCTCGGGATGGGTTAAATCCAGAAAACACAGAAGGGGCACCACCACCACCACCAGGGACACCAATGCACCATCATAGCCTCAGCACCTGACAAAAGGAAGGAAAACAAAGGATTATAAAATACACTTGATAACAACAAGATCTATATAATTTGGGGAAAGTATAACAAAATTCCCTCCGCTTTAAACAGGCACACACAAGCACATGCTCACACAAGCACACGCTAGATGTGGTAGATCGCCATTAATGGTGGAAGTCACAAATGGCTGGATAATTGTTACAGCTGAGTGAGACTTATCCCAAGCGACGTCCTCCCAAACAAAATTCTCCAAAGCAAAGCAGCTCCCAAGCTAAGCAGCAGTGGTCCCCTGCAGACGTGATCTGGAGCTGCACGGCCAAGCTGCAGCCCAGTCAGGTGATTCGGGACTGCATGGCATATCGCGGAGCAGTCACCAAACGGCCCTCATCCAGCTTAAATGATTCAAGAGCTCGATGAGAAGCGCAGAGCCTGCAGCAATACCCACATGAGTTTGATGACTTTGGGAGATGGTGCACATTAGAATGGTGGCCAGCTGTCGACCTAGCTGTGTGCCATACAACAGCTCCTCAACCCCAAAGGGAGGGGGAATACTGCTTGCGACAAGGGCACCATCGACTGATGAAGCTGGCCCTGAGGTTGGCTGAGGAGGCAACAGCTGAAAAGTGGTCTGAATTGCCGCAGCTGCTCGTGGGGGAGTGGGCAAACGGTCTGCTGGCATCAAAACCAACAAGTCACTGTCAAATGAGGATTCGTCCTCTACTTGAGGCCGCCAAGGAGGGTGTGACATAGATCTGGCAGCGCCGCCTGGAGAATCAACTTGTACCATTGGCTTCAAAGAATAACAATGGACCTGTCTAGTTTTGGTGGGCTCATCCTTTGTGGCAATGTTGTAAACTGGCCCTTCTCCTTTTTTGGGCCCTGAAAATACAATATACATCTGGGCCCCACTGATCATGGATCTTATGGCGTCCCCATACACCAAGGTCTTGCAACCAAACCAACTGGCCTTCCCTCAGGGAAACATCTTTGACTTGTTGGTCATAGTTTTTCTTGCACCGTTCAGCAGCCACCATCAGCCTGTTCTGAGCCCCCTCAAAAGCTACCTGCAAGCAAAGTTTGTGTTCATGGACCCACTCATGGACATCACCACCAACAGGGTCCTGAACTCGGCCTTACAGGAAATCTACAGGGAGTCTGGGCTCCTGACCGAACATCAACAGGAAAGGGGACTCACCAGTTGCCTGATGCAGGTTGGTGTTATAAGAGTACAGAACTTGGGCAGACAAGAGCCCCAATCATGCTTCTGAGACAACGGCAACGTACTCAAGAGGTTGTGAAGCATTCTATTAAAATGCTCATTGTCCGTTCCCTGAGGGATAGTAAGGTGTGGTGCGAGACTTCTCAGTCCCATATAAAGCACAAAGCTGCTTAATGAGGGAGCTTTCAAAGCTCCGTCCCTGGTCTGAATGTAACCTTGCCAGGACACCAAATTTTGAGAACCACTCCGCAACCAAAACTTTATTTACAGTAGCAGCCCGCTGATCCATGCTATTGCGGCTGGGCTCCAGCACGGTAAAGTCAATTACTAGGATCTCATTTGGCCAAGAAGCCAGCAAGTGACCCATGAAATTGCGGGCAGCCGGTGGATCATCCTTTGCTACCTGGCACTGTTCACATGCCTGGCACCACTGTGCCACTTCAGTGGACATATCTGGCTAATAGCACCGCTGTCAAAGGAGCTGGCAAACGCAAAGTGCCAGAAGCCATTAATAACACAGGTGTGTCCAGCTATATATAGTAAACATGTTTTTGCCATGCACTATACACATTTGGACAAAGCATGCTAAGTTGTGATGCATGCCCAAAGATAAGGCTTCCCCAAAAGCTCATGTGTAATTCCAGCCTTGGTCCTGTTTGTTTTTTACCCAAAAGTTATATTGAAAGGTGGCGCAGCAATAGGTGTGTTTAGCAGGGTTGTCATGGCTTTTGTTTGGGCAAGCATACATCTGTGTAATGGTAGATTGAAAGGAGGATGTCGCCTAAGTCCTTTCCAAGAAAGGTAAGCAATAAATGTGGCAATAAATCAGATTTATTAATTCTAATCATGCAGTTTTCATGTCCCTGTGGCCAATAAATTTCATTTCTAGTTCTGTCATGTTCTTGACCAAAAATAACAGCCAGGAGGTATTTCCAATATGGCTACCCAGTGTCGTCCCTTTTAATACAACCTAAAAGAACTTAGTAAAAATGCAAACAGTGTATAACTGCCTCAGATAATATATTCTCAGTGTATTCAGTATCTCATGTCTCATGTTGAGCTGCAGGGCAAGTTTCATACTGTAAAACATACATTTTTGATGTTTTTCATAGATAAACAGATGGATTGACAGATTACGTTTGTGTGTATTCATGTATGTGGTAGAAATTGTATCCATACAAACCACTCAGAAATAGACAAGTTCAGATCTAGACGCTCTCACAGCTGTGCAAGTTAATTTGGGTTTCAGTTTTCCATGAATACACAGGCAGGGCTCCAGTCTCATCTCTCAGGACAGGAGGCAGTATCAGCCAAAATCAACATGCTGACTGTAAGTCCTTGTAGGTGTATATGTGTGTGAAATAGCAACATGTGCATCTGTGTATTTTAAAGTTTGGTTTTGAGCACAGGTATCTTTTTGCACTTCTACAAAGATAGCAGCTTCCCAAACCTCCACATGTGAAACACCATGACTGTGATATCATCGTCTTTCTTTTTATTTTATAATTCTTGCATTTTCACCTTTTCCTGTTTTTTTGTTTTTTGTTTTTTTTCTCTCTGCAGACTAAAAGATTTAATTCAATAATTACCCTCAGAATATGTTTATTTTAACTGTGATGCTTATGCAGATTGTAATGGAGGAAAGGAGTGAGGGAGGGCAGGAAACTCGAGTACAGCATGATTTCATTTAACAGCAACTTTACTGCTGACTAAACAATATTATTACACTGTACTTGTGAGACACCAGTACTAGATGTGGTTTAATGCAACTAAAAGTCTTTAAAATGAATGTTGCAACTTGCTCCAGTCAAAAAATTAGACTTTTAAAAACACAATTAAAATGCAGCTGAGTGTCAACAACAGGGAGGCAGGTTAATAAGAGGAGGAGGCATCTTAAAAGTCAACCCAAATCACACATTTAACTCACCCCACATGCACACACTGTGCTACCCTAACAAGAACTGGACACAAAAGAGAGGCACCACCACCAGAAAGGCCCAAACCACCATCATCAAGTTGCTGACAAGAAAACAGAATGGAATAGAAGGATATGTAAAAAAAAAGCATCTTTGTGGCTGTGAACCAATACATTGGCAATAAACTGGAGCAACTTAGTGAGCAGCTAGTATACGGATGTTCACAAGACATGCAGAGTCACAAAAGTCTTCTTTTGGAGGCAGGAGAAGATGGTGGTCTGTTTTGCTCTAGTCTTTAGTAGTTATAGCCTTCTGTTACTTTTTGCTGTCACTCTTTGGTTAAGGCATTCCCAGCCCTAGCCTATCACCAACACTTGATCAGGAGCTTTTTTTTTTCTTTTGTTTTCAACATACATGCTTGTAGTGTAATTTTCTTATGTGTATAGTATTTACTTTTCAATTAAAATGAAAGTAAAGTTTTCGGGTGTTAAATCATTGTATTATATTACAAGTGCTATGTTGTCATGACAGTGTAATGTGCTGTCTTGTGTAACCCTACACTTGTTTGTGTTCATGCTGCCATGTTGGCCAGGTCGTGCCCGTAAAAGGGAGGATTTGATGTCATAGATAGATAGATAGATAGATAGATAGATAGATAGATAGATAGATAGATAGATAGATAGATAGATAGATAGATAGATAGATAGATAGATAGATAGATAGATAAAATTACCATATCTTGGTTTATTTTGGCAGGTGTTTCCACGTTTATAGGTGAGGTTGGTACTCACCTAAAAAGAAATAGACATATATACATACATTGTATGTACAAAGCTTGCCGCAGTGATGAAACAGGAAAAGAAATTATCCTGCAATAAAAATTAATAAAATAAGATTACAAATTTTAAAAAAGCATTACTGAACCTGTCTATAGGAGTAAAATAGTGTATGTGACAAATATGCAGCACTGTCTTTTAGGGATTTGGCCATCAGATGATGCATTACTGTAATAAAAGGAATTTAACATTTCATGCTTATGGCTTAAGTGTATCATGGATCTATGTTTTGAAGGACAACTTCACAGATTTGTATTTAGTTTTCAGTTTAGTTATCAAGAAATTTTACTTTTGGTTTGAGCAGTTAAAACTGTCACATGTGGTATCAGACTTTCAGGTGCATCGAGTTAAATATACTTTGATCAATATTTTCCTTTATAACATCACCAGTTATCTAAGTATGTTGATAAATCTATGTTTATCTAAGTATGTTGGTTAAGAGTTTTGTTCCATCTCTTCATGTAGTGCTAGACTGACATTGTCTGTTAAGGAAGAGCTGTTATCTTTTTACAACTCCGGCTCTATGTTTGGGTCCAATGTCAAACGAAAAACAAAACTGGGACTTGTCGAGGAAATCCCTCATATTGCGTGAGGAATGAACATTCAGAGATCTAAAAACTTTTTCTTTTTTATTTATTTATTTATTTTTGCACTTTATTTTCAAATTGCACCATGTCCTCCACAGTTTGGAATCATTATTTTGACAGTCATTGTTACCCCTTAAGGAAAAAACCCATTTCTAGCAAAGAAAAAATGTTACTTTCATGTTTTGGATTTTGCAAGAAGTTGCAGCTGTAAAACATTTGCAAATGTTTCACCACACATCAATAAATTCTCTTATTTAAATATGTTTAAAATGACTTTTAAATGACTAGTGAATTGCTTATTCATAGTAAAGTACAATGTTTCTGACTCGTGTAAAGAAATGTTTTTCTAATTAGTAGTTTATCACTGATTAATGTGTGGAGAAAGCATTTGTGATCTGATTACCATTAATGTACTTTTAACTGCATAAAATACATTACAGCTTTGCCAACATTTAATCCTGGCACAAGCACCGTAGTTCACTCCCTGATGATCATTGCCCTTCTCCTCCATCACAGCTTCAGTCTTGACCTACTTCGTAGCTAATTCTCCTCTTTATCATCAATCAGAGCTGACACGCAGCTCTGGGGTGGTATTAGTTTTCATATATCCGCTCAGAAACACTTCCAACAATACATATTAGTAACAGGGATGAGCATAAATATATCTGAATATGTGACTGAGTAGCCAGACACAAACAAACTGTGTATGCGAAGATTACCCACTGCAGTGGTTAGCACTTTTGTTTCATAACAGGGATAGTCCTACTTTGAACCTGATGAGGTTTTTCTGTGTGGAGTTTTTATGTTTTCTATTTTTCTGCCAAGGTTTCATATCACAGACTTAAGGCGTCTATGTCAGCTTGGTTGGTAAGCCTAAAGTCACCTTTGCTAGACAGGTGATTTTTCCAGAGTGTCCTCTGCCTCCTGGCTAGGACAGACTGATCTAACCCTGAGCAGGATAAACCAGGCATAAAGGATAGATGGGTGACTGCATGCTTTTACATGCAAACTGACTTTTTATTCAGGAGGCTTAACATAACCCGAAGCCAAACTTTACCCAAAGTGCAAATAGATTAATTTGTTACTTTTGAACAGAGTCAGGCTATTTAGCAGTATTTCCTTTCCATGTTTAACCATGTGAGGATGTGTTTCATTTGTAAGTGGGAAATAGGTCTTCAAAATGGCATTGTTAAAAAGTATACCACAGGAACTTGATCATTTCACATATTATCTTAACTGTTTTGATATTACCCCAGATAGGGACTTAATTCCAAATAAATTATATAAAAAAAAAGTCTAGCAAAGAAAGAGTCGAGAAGAGGAATCTGTTGTGTGTGTATCTCCATTAGAATAGTGGTTCTCATGCTGGGATCCAAAAAATGGAAGGAGGTGAGAGAGATTCCCACTTTGCAGCGGCGCACATGTCATAACACATTTTGTATCACTAAACATCTCAGTGAAGATGAATGTTAAACAGGAAACCAGTCTTGTACATGTGTCCTTAAGCTCAGAGTGTCGTAGCACATAGACATGCTTTGATAAGAAATGAATACTTCTTTTGCCAATATTCACACATACTTATCAAAGGAACCATGATTATTAGACATTTACATGACATTTAAATGATATTTAGGCTGTGTGGATCAGCTCTGCCCCTAAACTGACTCAATGTCAAAGAAATATTTCAGCCCATTTAATAAGTATTTGTAAATAAATAAAAAAAAAACACATCAATAGAGGTATTGAACTTTAAGACATTCCTGTATTGGCTTCACATAAGTTAAAGTAATTGTTTTCTACAGTGTATGGTAGGAGCCTGGTTTTGTTAACTCAAAAACTGCTCAGAAGTGATAACAGCATGGCTTCTGAATGGCAGAACTTACCAAGAAGACTCATGGTTTCTTACTCAATTTCCAAACTAAACTAAGGAATGCTGTATTATCCCAGGTTAGAAAATCCTTAATACTCTTAGGGTGACCAGATTTAAGTTGGTGATACTTCAGTAGAAAGGGCAGAAGGGGTCATTTGGGTGTAGTGTATCACATGTGTTACCTTGACCATGTCTGATAATGAGCTTTATTTACCTTTAAGAAAATTATGGTCAATAGGACTACTTTGCTCCGATCTTTAGATTTCTTTTACTTAATCTATATTGCCTTTACAGCCTAATGCAACAGCATTTAGGCTGCAGCAGGCTGGATTACTGTAATGGTCATTTAATAGGACTTCCCAAAAACAGCATTAAACATCTGCAGCTCATCCAGAATGCTGCTTCTAGAGTTTTAACCAGGACTAGGAGATCTGAACACACATCACACCAGTTATAACATCTTTCCACTGGCTTCCATATATAAATGTTTCTTTTCGTTTGTCCCTATGCATAAATCTGCATGGTATCTTTTAACTTATCTAGACTATTGCTTGCTTTTAATCATTTTAATGTAGTTTCTTTTATATGATTTTATTATTTTTTCGCACCCTTTTAACAATGTCTTTCATGCACCATGACCAAGAAAAAATTTTTTTTTTTTACTTTTCTGCATTTTCTGAGTTTACTAGATGGGCTGCTGGACACTCAGATCATCAACTGTAAGACTTCTAAACAGGTTCTTCCCCCTATTAATGCTAAGTTACGTAACTTCACAACCTCTCCTGTTTCACCCTGTTTTCATCTTATACCAACACTACAGTGTATAGACTGGAACTCATCCATTCATTTTCTATACCTGTTTAATCAGGTTCAGGTTTGCAGGGACAGCTGGAGCCTATCCCAGCTGTTACCAGGCAAGAAGTGGGATACACTCTGAACATGTCACTAGCCCATCACAGTGGCGTTGTGGAGTATGGATCAAAAACAATAATAGACTCAAAATCTAGTCAGAGCTGTTCAGCTAACTGTAACATTGTGGCCTTCTATCAAACTGTTAATTTGATGGGTGAAAACAAGGAAATGACCCAGATGCTGCAAGCAGGACAAACACTGAGTAACACTCCAATGTGCAAGGTTTATTTAATAAATACAGTCAAACATGAGAAGTCAGTTAGAGAGGCAGGGTAAACAGGGAAGAAGCAGGCAAAAGAGGATTAGAACAGCTCAAAATATCCAAGAAAATGTTAGCAAGGATCTGGCAAGAGCAAAAACCAGAACCAGCTCCCTTCTGCATTTCTTAGTGATGTTAATGATATATGACAGCTGGAACCACTGAAAATTATAAGTGAGATGAGTTGGGGAAGTTAGAAAAAACACTGATTAAAAACAAAGCAAAACGTGTGTCACAGATCACTTGTGTGGACACAATTACTGAAATTGAAACTAGACGTTTGGAGTTTTCTTAATCAAAATTTCTGTGCTTCTAACTGTTTTAACTATCCATTACATACATAAATAATAAACTTCTTCTATGACGAAATAGGCTGAAATCAAAATTAAATCCAATTTTTACCACGCCTCATCCCTTTTGTTGTTATGTCTAGGCACTAACTAAAACTCATTCAAGTCATGGGAAAGAGTTATAAAAAGATGTTATAAAGCCTATCATAATGTCCAGACATTGTTCCACAATTTGCTTAAATGTCCACCCAGCTGAGGTGTCCTTGAGTACCACTGCCTAGTAAATCAAAATTTGTATAATAGTAGAGGCTGACAGATTATGCAGACTCTCACTTGACCCGCAGTTTGAGAAGAACTGACTGTCTCCACCTTTTCAGATTTTTCTCACAGTTATCCAGGAGGAACACCCTGGTGAGTATCTCCCTGCCAGACCTCTACATATGCAGGCCAGACAGCATCACACATACACACACACACATCAGTGCTAAGTCCAGATTGTAGAAGCAGTAGCACCACACCCTGCAAGACAGCCATCTTGTCAATGTATTAACCAGATTCATTTATACACAAGGTTTTGTGCACAAATGCATCATGTGCAATGTGATTCTTTCAATCTTTCATGGATTTTCTGTAGGAATTACTGAACAGTTTTTTTCTGTTACAGCAACCGCTACCTGAGCTGGAGATGACAGCAGCAGATCCTCAAATGTGGTTTTTAAAAGGTCGCTCTGGGGTTAAAGGCAGGCAGGGTGGGTCGTTTTTCCCCTAGCAGGGAAACATAAATATTTCTGAAAATTCCCTTGCAGTACTGTAATATCATTACATTATGATATATAATGTGCAAACATCTCCTCTGTTCTATTTTTTTTTTTTATATATATGAAGTCCATACTAAGGAGGATCCTCACAGGTTGCAACTTAAAGTTAAACAAACAGTAGAAATTTGTTTTAGGCTTTTTTTTTAATAATTGGACATTAAGAAAGGCAGATCATCATGATTCTTCCCTTTAACACACAAAAAAAAATCTATCCCACTTTCATTCAAATACAAAGGATGTGAAACCTTTGGCAGAAAAAAGAAAAACACAGTGATGAGTGAAACAACATTTGTGATAAAAACAATAAATCCGATTAAAGGCCACAGCTAGAAAAATAGTTTTATCAACAGAGCCAGCTGTGAGGCGAGCGGTGAGAGCAAGCAGTTAACTGTGATGATAAGAACGGCTGCAGGAGATACAGAGGTTTGAAGTGTTTGACTTGGCCTGGTCTGGTCTTGCTTCTGCTCTGAGCTGGCTGCTAAAATAGGGTTAAGAGAAGAGAGCTGGGAAGATAAATGGTTGTGAGAAAGAGACTGAGACAGAGATTGATGTTGACCAGAGGTGACATAGGAGATATAGTCAGAGCACATCAGTAGCTTGATGACATTATATATATGTATATATATATATATATATATATATATATATATATACTTTTTTTTTCTTCTTCTCCTTTTTTTTGAAAAAATTCCTCCGAATGTAGTTTTAGCTTCCCTTTCAATATATTCTGACCACATCTTCTGGATGTTTGTATGATTTATGATCCTTTATGATCCATATATAAGCAGCAATCACTATAATCTCTCTCAGTAAGAATTAAGTAATTCATTTCTTTTAAAAGGATCTACACATCACATTTGTAACACTAACTGCAGATGTAGAGCTTAGAGTTAGATCTCATCCTCTTCTTGTGGGAACCAAACTTGTAGTTCACTGTGGCAGCCAGCCTAAAAAAAAACAGTCTGGATTGTGGATTACGAAAGACAAATCAGTGTCAGTGATGGACCAGTGTGTAATTGTGGTTAATGTAATTTGGCCCTTAGGAGATCATGATGACTACAGTTTTATGGCTGGTCTTTTCTACAATATTTCTTTAATGACTGTATAAAATTTTAAAAAGCTGGTCAAAGACGCAAGGATCTGTGAAAGGGCTTTTTAGATTTTTTAGATTTTTTAATTTTTAAGCCCCATAAACTGCAGTAGATGGCTTTGTGTTATTAAAAACAAAATCTTACTGTACAGAAATGCAGCTGTGTGTTAGTACATAAAAAATTAGTCAGCAACACTTTAAATGGGTTAAATACCGAGTCAGTGTTTTCTTGCGGAAGAAAAACAATGACTCCAACATTAGACACTTTAACCTTTTGACCTCTTCATCTTCTCCTTAGCTTTAACTCTTCATCTTACTTACAACAGTTATTACTCTCAACCCCCTGTCTGCCCACAATCCTCAGTCTTGATGTAGTTAGCTTCCTTTATTGGACACTGGACACATATTACTGCTTGACTTTACTTGTTAGCTGGTTAGATTGACAGATTATTTTGTCTGACAAAGTTTCAGATTTGTCAGATTTGTTGTCAGATTTCACACTTAATGAAAACAATGTAAAAGACACACTAAAGACTTTTTAATGGGATAATATTTAGTTATTTTTGAATGCATGTGCATTTATGATCCAAACCTTTCAAGACTAAGTTCTCATGTAGTTCTAATGTTGTCTAAGTACTGACCACTATTTGTTGTTATAATTTAGTTTGTCCTGTGACAACAAAAACCAATGTGGTTTCATTACCTTAGAAAGTGCTATTGATACAAGCTGCACAGGCCCTCTTTACAAAGTCTGCTATGTTGCATATTTCTACAGTAGCTCTGAATGGACAAAAAAAAACCACTGAATCTAAAAGGAGGCTTTAATATTTTTTTTTTACTCATTGTTGTCTCTTACTAGGCAGAGAATTTTTACATAGGCAGGGCAGCTGTTCAGTAGGTAGGTAGAGTGTTCATTTCTTAATCAGAAGCTCAGTGGTGTCAACCCAACCTCCCAATTTCTCATGTCAAAGTTTCCTTGGACAAAATACTTAACTCTGCATTTCCCCAAAAGGTGCTCTTTCTTTTGCTTTGAGTTAAAGCATCAGTTAAATTAATGTGATATATTTAATTGGTTGTTGTCTGCAACTTTCCTGGATGCCCTAAGTCCTAGTAACTACTTTTGTTTTTTGTCACTCATAGTCACTGTCTTCCAGACAGTAGTCAGTGTTCTTTCCTTCTGGAAAAATGAAGAGAAATTCTGATGGAGTAGTTAAGCCAACAGCTACTCACAACAGGGCCATTAAAGAGTCCATTTTTTGCCATGTAAAACAAGTCACACAACCATTTAGAATGGTTAGAGTGAACAGTTTAATGCAGGTTTTTACACCCTGTTGTTTTTGTGTTAGATGAAAACATGGTGTACCTCTACTGTGTTTCCAGAGAACATGTCACAGATAAAATATTTCCAGGAAAACGCAGGTTTGAATATGCAGTTGTGCACAATGTCCTCATCTGTTTCTCTACATGTTTTGATAGGCAAACTTTTCATTTATTTATACTGTTAAAGTTTTTCTTGATAATACTCATTCAGTAGATTTGACTTTGATCTGCAGGATAGGACATCAGGCCAGCTGCTGAGAAATTAAAGCATTTACTCAGAGTGTAGCTGTGACTGTTGTTTAGAGAACTGTCTTTATCAGGCAGGTTCTGCAGTCAGCACGTTTCTTGCAGGTTGTTAATTTAGAGAATGGGGTGTTTTGACACACAACAAGGCGTGTGTAAAACATTGAGAGATAAACAAAAATAAGAAAGAAAGAGAACTAAGATTAAAAAAAAAAAAAGAAAAGAGAATATTAAATCTCATGATTGGGACACATTTTTTTTTTAGACCAAGTCTTCGAGCAGGTAACTCATGATGACTTTTAAAGTGAATTGACTCCCACCTCATCACTGTCAAACCAATTACCCTCTTTTCGGGACCATAGACCAGATTTACAAAACTTAAACTGTCTGATTCATTTATTCATTTTTATTTAATATTTATTTATTCATTTATTTTGAGCAGATAGTGTTCCAAGATCAAAACAAACAGAAGAAGAACATTAGCTGCACAGTTCAGTCCACAATTGACCCCACCCTATTTGACCTCTGTAGAGTTTAACAAAGACATAGAAAATGTGGCTTACCGTAAAATCTAATTTAACATGAGACTGAGCAGAAATTGATGGGGAAACAAAAGGAAGGCTGTGGCATAAAGATGTAAATGTGGAGCGGTAAGGAGCAGAGACACAACACTGCAACAGTATTTTGAGAGAGCAGCCTTGTAATGATTCCCATGGTTACACCGATGAAACTAGTAGCCATGTTAACTGGAGGGAGAGACTAAATACCAATGGGAAAAAAGCTTGAATTATTTTTGAGGTTTGATTTTAACATTGGTAGGGACATAAAAGTAGCCCAGAAAGCCCCATGGAAGACTTTTGTTTTCTTTTTTTTCTTTTTTTTTTTTTTTGCACTTACATCATGTTATTGGGCATATAATGCAAAATATTAAGTTCGGGAACTACAATTCCCACTACTTAAATGCATCAGTTTAATGAAACCTTGAAGGAAAATGTGACTATTGACAGATATAATTGCAAACAGTGATAAACCTTTATGACACAGCACATCCTCATCCTCAGAGTTGTTTTATTTTTAAAAAGAAAATCTATGTGACCCATTTAGACTCAATGTAGTTGGAAAAAAATTTCTGATATTAGAGGGAAAGTACATTTTACATCATTATTATTCTTTTTTTTAGTTAAAAACATGTTGAGTCTGCACAATAAACTTTTCTGTTTTCTCACCTTTGCTCCTGACATTCTGACTGAAGACACAACAACTCTTAGAGCCGATGAATAGCTAGTTCTAGCCAGAAGCGTTAGCGCAGCATGAGTGACAGCAGTGACAGCCAATGGACGTTAGCAAAAACCATAAAAGCAGAGCTAATCATAATAATGGATTAGATTAGAAATTTCTGTAATAAACATTCATGAAAAGGATTTCATTAATTTAATTTGAATCAAATCAAACTTTATTTATAAAGTGCTTTTAATGCGACTAAAAGTGCTTTACAGCGTGAAAACACATCATGCATATCAAATTAAAACAAGCTTTCACACAGCAAAGTAGATAACAAAGCAATTTAAAAATACACTTATTATAGTCGCTTTCCAACACACACAGACACACATGCATACACACACAAACAGAGCATTTGGGCCATGTTACATAACCAACCTAGATTCATTTAGCTTTTTATGGTATGAAGAAGTAGCATTTCTTCTTTGGGACTCCATATTAATACACAGTACAGTATATGTCACAGTCCTCCTATAACCATATTAGTGTATATTACTTCAGTGATATTGCTGCCAGATATGATCTACTTTTCCCAGTTATATAACTCTGTTGATCTGAGAGGTTTCCTGTATTTAGTTAGCAAGACTGACAGATTGGTGTGCATGGGGGGGCTGGCCTGCCTTCTGAACTGCTGTCAAGCCTGGCTTACATATTCCACTAATGATGGCTGAAGAGACAGGCTAGGAATGATGAAAGGGAGTAGAGGGGCAGTTTGTGTCAATAAAAAAGATGAATGATACAGTAATAATTATAATGAGGAGGTTAGAAATTAAGGTAATTGTGGAAGAGAAAATAAAGTTAAAGGTATTAAAGGATGAAAGCAGGACAGTTATGATGGGATATGAAACGTTTGAAAAAAAATGCAATAATGAAGTTTAAGTTGCCAGAAAAAGTCATTAAGGAAGATATAAATTATTAATCACTCTGAAGAACACCAGCCCTTAACCTTGAGCTTAAAAAGCAGATCTTTTAACTTTTTACCATTAACCGAGAGTATGTCAGAAATCAGAAACAGTCTTGGAACGACTGTATGCTCTATGTCAACATGTTATGTCATCATAATAAATAACACTCATTGTGGTCTTTATTTTTCTTTTCTTTTTTTCTATTTTCCCTAAGTTCTGCCAAATATTTTGAAATATTTCAAAATAATCTATCTATCTATCTATCTATCTATCTATCTATCTATCTATCTATCTATCTATCTATCTATCTATCTATCTAACTATCTATCTATCTATCTATCTATCTATCTATGTTGCGTGATGCTTCAGCAAAGAGCACAGAAATCACGTAGCATGCACAAAAGCAGTTTATGAGGCCAAAACTGGGCCTTATATGAGGGAAAATGAAGAAAGCAGGAATTCTTTTCAGTTGGGTATATTATGTTTACGCTTTCAGTCAGCAAGTATTGACCATGTTTATTCATTGGAAGCAGAAACAGGTGATTGTTCATGTAAACAGTCATGTGAGTAAAGTGTTTCCATTTGCTCTAATGTGCTTAAATGCTTCAAAAAAAGACTAAAACACCACGAGCAAGTAAATAAACTTTCCAGATAAATTGAGTATTTTATTTTATTTGTGTGTGTGTGTGTGTGTGTGTGTGTGTGTGTGTGTGTGTGTGTGTGTGTGTGTGTGTGTGTGTGTGTGTGTGTGTGTGTGTGTGTAACTTTTCTGTTTCCATCAACCTAAAAAGCGCAACTATAAAATGTACTGAAATGGCATTAATGTAAAATTCTACTGTTTGCTACAATTCAGTGACTCCAGAAAAATTTACTTAAATATTTTTTCATTATTATGTAATTAGCTATACTTACTCCAACTCATAACTTTTATCTTCTTTTTATAATCATATTTAGAATAATGTTTATAATAATTCAACAGGTATTAGATCTCAAAGATACATATTTTTGTCCAAACAGGTTTCAGTTTTCAGTTATCAGATATCATTTTTAACTCCAAAAAGATCAGATGTTCAAACTGAGGGTTCAGAAATGGCTTGCACTTTGTGTTTTTGTCCTTTAAATGTTTATTATCATTGAATAGACAGAGATACAGACAAAACAGCCATATAAGTGTGCTCTGGATAATAAAAGGCAACCTGAAAATGCAACACCTAGCATCAAATCCTTGTTTCAAATCTCAATTTCTGATTGTCCATCTGCATTCTGACATGTGTAACTAAACATCTAATCAAGAATATTAGAGCACAAAAGGATTGCAAAGTTCTAGACGTACAGATCAGTTTGTCATGACACCATTCTGAACTGAATCTGAGCTAAACCTATTTACCTTATCAGCTATTTAGGTTAGTTTTAATAACCAAAACATATCAGTGTCTATTTTCTTACATTTGACTAAATTATTATTTTCTTTTACATTTCTGATAAATCTTTAGGTTACACACATAATTAGGCTCTTGAAGACCAATAGTTCCAATATTACATCAATGACTGAGACACTTAAAGTCCTCAAGACCCTACTTAAGATAAATAAATAAATAGGTACATTTGTAAAATCCCTCTAGGTCTTCCAGATGTAAAGAGGTGTTACTTTCTTTAAAGGAGATTCCATGTAGCAGTTTTGAGTAGTAAGCGTCCTACCCCTAACCTGCCAAATGACAATTGTTACTTAAAAGGTCCCTAATATCAGGTGCACTGCAGCACAAGAGAGGAAAAGGATACAACTTTGAAATCATCTTCGGTTGAATCTCTGCTTCTTTACTCCATGTAACTTGGAAACAAGAAAAAACACAGAGGTCATATGTGGATGATAAACTTATTAAGTTAAGTTATGCACCCTGGGAGCCGTGAAGTAGTTCATAGGAGGCAAGATTAATGACATACTTTATTGTGTCATGTTGCTTTTCCTTATCTCAATAACAATATTTGCTACACCTCTTTATTCCAATATATGCGAATTAAAATGTATCAACTCAAACATTTTAGCTTAAACAATGATTGCAAAGAACTAACACTACAGTTAAGGCATGACACTGATGTCTGGGCCGGATCAAAGCTGAGCCTAATCACCTTATCAGTTATTTGGAGCATTATGTTTTTGATAAAGGCAAACACACAATTATTTGCCTCTCACATTTTGTTTATGTTCTGCTTGCCTGAGAGATGTTTATATTACACATATATTTACAATAGTTAATGCCAAGACTTTCCGGTTAAGAACTCCATGAATGACAGTGACACCTAGTTTGTTCAGTTTTAGACCAGACCAGTAACCCATAAAAATGTATGGTCAATCTGCAGTCATCTATCCAGTGCAAATGTTCCTCATCAATCTTAAACACTTTGAAGAAACTTTCACTGAGACTAAAAACAAATAAGAAGAAGTCAAAAAACAAGGATCAAGTCACACAGACAATGTCGAAGGAAAGTGGTTACAAGCCCAGAACATAATGAACATAACATGTGAGGGGCCTGCCCTCAGAAATGTTTTCTTCTCACTGATCTTGGGCACTGAAACACTTCATACATTTATGTTAACCTGTTGCACTCCTGACGTGGTGCTGTAAAGGGCAGACAGTTCTAGTTGGACCTTCTGACATCTGAATGACCTGCTTAACGAGCTGACTCAGCCATCAAGCGTCTGTTATTTTTATTGTGTCATTTCCGCATCTTCCACACAGAAACCACTTTTAAGAGACACATGTGCCTCTTCTGGAGAACCATCTGCATCTGATACCATAAAGTGTATGTGTACAACAACAAAGTTAATGTCTATGTATCTTCTCATACTATGTTTATATCTCACAAGTTTTTATCACAGATAACTGGCGATTATTACCTGTGGCAAACTTTAGTTTTTAACTGACAAACTAGGATTTAGTTATTTCTATACCCCGGCAGACACGGTGCTTTAAAAACTAGACTGTACACTACATAGTCTGGAAATTAAAGGAGCTTGTACAAAAAGAAGTTTAGACAGCACCGTAAAATTCCCTTTCACTGACTGATGTATTACTATTCTGACCACTGCAGGGAAGCGAGGTGAGGAAACTGATCCTTCACACTCCTGCTGGCACAACCCGGTGGCCCCATCTTACAACTCATGACTAATTTCAGTTTAAGTTTGGCCATAATTTCAACCGTTGTAAAGTCAAAGGGGGAAAAGAAAGAAAAAAAAAGGAAATTTTAAAAAAAAAGGAAGAAAGAATTATTGTAAAATCTAAATAGATCTAAATTAATTGTTTTCCCCTGTTGTAGCTTTTTGGTGGCACTAGAGGAACAGACCAAACTTCTAGGTTATAAAAAATTGAAAATTGCTCTTGTTGTTCTCAGAAAATATATTCCTGGGACAACTTTGGATTAGCTGGCATCACTGGGCAGCCATTCATGGTTTCTTTAACATACTTATGTACTAATGCACCGTTTCTAAGAAACTTCATTAGAAAAATTTGGTCTCATCTGAGAAGCAAGTCTATTCACATTTATCAGTCTTCCTTATCATGGTAATCCACTTTTGAGTCACCAACTGTGATGTTTTAATTTTACACATACTTCTCTTGTTGTGTAAATGAGATGCGGCACATCAAATCACAGCCCAAGAAAAAAAACTTATTTGTAATGTTTTCAATCCAGAACATTCTGGATCAGTTAAAGAACAGGGGTGGGGGACGTGCTGCAGTGTAATAAAATTCAACACATCTGTTATTGTGTGAGCATGTGAACTTGTAGCCTGTGTCTCTATGAATGTTTGTCCTAAGACTTACATCTAGAACATGACTACAGTAATGTGCATATAGTGATTTAGCAGCTTAAAAGTTACTTGTTTGCAGTACTTAGTCTGACATAAACATAGTGATGGGAATTATCATGAAGAAAAGGTCAATTAACAAAGATAATACACAAAACGTAAGTTACAAGTTGTTATGTGTGTGATGCAAGCGGTTATAGAGCATAGCTAAGTGCTTTATAAAATATTCAGGAATTTTCTATTACACTACTATTCAGAATGAAAAATGATGCCTTGTTGATGTACAGATATGTCATATCTCTGGTTTCTAGTTTCTTTGCAGATTTTAACTACAGTATGACTTTAAGCACTTGATGACATTATCGGACAAAGCGAGAAATAGAAAGCGAGAAAGTGAAAGCAAGACATGAGACAAGTCAACATCGATATACTTTTATATATACTTTTACTCACTGGAGAGAGCTAAGAGAAGAAAGAGAAGAGAAAATGGATGTTGGATTAGCCATCATAAGGTGGTGCAAAAATCTGTCTAAGTTCAGTTATGCTGCTTTAAACTTTGTTAGACAAGATGCATAATAGGATGGGATCTGCTGCTTGAAGGCCAGCATAGTGAAAGAGGTTTGGTGACATTAATACTGTGTGGATATTCAGGATGAGGCTTCATCACAAATGTCAAAATTGGCTGGAGCCACCGGACCACAAACAGTTCCCATTAAGTCCCAGTGTGTGTGAATGATGACTGCTGATGTAGAAGTGATCCTAGTGGAGGCCAAAAGAGGGGGCTGCTAAGTACAGAGACGATGTGCTAACTGTCGTTGCCAATGTAAACAGTCAGGTACATTTAACTGATTGCACAGCATGTTGCAGGTTGGATGCTAACACACTCGAGCCAAGAAGATTCATGTGCCCTCCTAACAAATGAAGGACGGCTCCAAAACAGATTCAAATGATCGCTGTTAAAAGATTTGCAGCCACAAATTTAGACCAAAGAGTCTTCCTAAACACTTAGCACCTCGATTCAGAATAGGGAGAAAACCACTGATAAAAACGGACTTTCCACAGATTTTAAAATGTTAAAAAGGTCTCTAAAATTCTTATTGGTCAGCACAGAGTGCCGGCAATTGTATTATTAGTCTCCACCTGTACTACCACTCATATCGTGGAGTCCTGGAGAGAGTGGAGCAGTGCTGGGAGTTTATGCAGAATTACTGGCACGGTTGTCTTAGAAAAGCGTGTGCGGCAGCATAGCGGATATTTCTTACCACGAAACAGCCCATTTTTAAGATGGATAAAATGTTTGAGACATGTCATTTTTTTGCCTTTTTACTAGTTGAAAACCTCTTCGCAAGTCAGAAATTACATGTTATGCATGTTGCTATGCGGAAGTGCAAAAAAAAAAAAGAAGTTGCAGTTCACCCCTCATCCACTAGGGGCTGGCTCCAAAACAGAGCAAATCCCCATAGACTCCCATGTTAAAAAGGCCAACTTCAAGGCAGAAATATACATGTTTAAAGCCTGTTACAAAAATCCATTTTAGGATTAATAGGTCAAGTTTATCTTTATGACAACTGTGAGAAGGGTGAGTTTTTTTTTTACTCATCTGTTTGGATGTTATTTAATCTTGAAATTCAGCCTAATTAGGGGTGTGTCCTTTTGATTGACAGGTATCTAATATCCGTGGAAAGAAGGGAGCGTGCAGCACAACAACGGTTTTTAGACGGCTAAAAGCGCGCCTTAGCTTTAGCCCGCCTACCTCCATTAGCTAGTTAGCTACCATTGCTTGGGGTTAGCTCAGTTAGCTCTTAGCTATAGGCAGCTCAGAGTTTAATGGTTGTCAATCATCTACCCCCACCTTCACAGTCCCCCTCTCAGCTCGACCTCTTTGCCCATTTTGGGATTTTCCAGGACTAACGACACCAAGACGCTGCCAAGATGGCGACAGTGGGAACACCCAACAAGCTTCACTTTTGCTCTTCAGAAACCTACGGGTCACGGAGGCTCCATCCATCTTTTATATACAGTCTATGGTCCTGACCTCCCTCAGCCAGGGCGAACCATCAGAACTCCATGAAAGGGAAGATTGATAATGTAATTTACGTAAACATTTGAACTGTACATCCTTTAAATCTGCAGTTTTTGGAGGAGTAAAGCTGTTCTTCCTGCTTAGTGGTTGAGTCTGTCATCAAAGCAATCAGTCAAAAAAAATGAGACCTAAACACAGCATCGTCACAGAGATGAGAATATTATCACATTGCAGAGTAAATGCCAAAGTTTTAAGTAGCTGAAATAATCATTTGTCAAGCTCCGCAGCTACCAAATATCTCTAGTTCTACTTTGTTAACAGGTCACATGAGAACGATGATGAGTGTGAGCAATTGTTTCTTATCCACACACTGACTGTGTGGTTAGCTTTTGTACTTTGGGTCAAGGCAATTACTGAGAAACTAACTAACACAGTATACAGACTTAATATTATTCCAACAAGAGGAAAGCCAACCAGGACTTCACAATCACAGGCAACCCATTAACACATAGGGCCACAGTAGCACTGGATGTAATTATGGCAAAGCCTTATGGAGCGCTTTACAACTTTGTCCTCTTCAATAAAAGAGAAAACACAACCTGGTAAAACCTTCAGACTATACTAGTTTGACTTCCTATTTTCAAGCCCTTTACATAAACCTTTTGTTAAGTATCATTGCATTCTGTAATATTTTCCACTATAAACACATTTTCAGGACAAGATTAGCGTTGATCATTGACCTGGTAAAATGTTGCTAAAAATGTTTGTGTTTATGTGTGTATACATGTTTACAGAGATTATTCAGGGACTTCCAGCCCTTCAGTCAGAAAATGTTGCAAAGAAAGTTAGTGAAATCCTGTGTTTGTGTTGGTTTTGCTTTCAGGTTGGAGATTTATGCTAAAATAGGGAAGTACATCAACACTTGCCAAAAAGAAGTTTCCCAACATCAATGAGAGAAAATAAAAAAAACACTAACAGTTTATTTACCTGGCTGTATCTCCCTACTTACTTTGTGGGAATGAAAAAAGATGGGTAGTGGGTAAAACATCTGCAAAACAACAGCCATACACAGTCTACAAACAAATTAATTTAACATTTTTGAAGTGTATACCTATCCTCATTTTCAGTCTCAGAAAGCTCTGACTTGAACTTATCCTTTCACCACCTGTCTTTTGTGGAGCTGGTACATGGATTTTTTTTAAATCTGGTTTAGAAAAAGCACAACAGACTGTGAGTTTGTCTGTGAAAACATGTTGCTGCCTGATGCTGGGAAATTTCTACAGTTTGTTTCTTGGTCATCACCTCATGTACCCATGAAAGCACCAGCACAAAACGCTTCCATCAGTCAGTCTGTTCACATATGACACATGGCTGCTGCAGAGGCACGAAACCATGTTAAATCAATTCATGAGACAATTGCCACCCAGACAGAATAACTTGGTGTGGTTTGATTTACTGCCGTCGGATACAGTTCTTAAAATTTATTTAACAGACATTCAGTTTCTTTTTTAAATGAAAGCAAGAAATTTCTCTGGCCTTGGCTTGTTAACATCCTTCAATCCATTTTCTTTAGCCACTTATTCCAAATTAGTGTCGCAGGGAGCTGGAGCCTATCCCAGCAGATACTAGTTGAGACACCCTGGACAGGTCGGCATTCACTCACACTCACTCTTAGGGAGAATTTGGAGTGACAATTTAAGCTAACATGCATGTTTTTAATTGTTTTCTTAGAGCTTCATAGCACAGGAGAAGATGAAGTGAACAGTTCTCAGTTGAAATTATCGCAAAATGTTGCCTGATGACAACCTTCTGTTACTGTTACCTTGACTTTAATGTAGTGTGTGTGATGAAAGTCATCACTGTCAACAACATGCAAGATCACAAATCTTATAAAACAAACAAATGGTCAGTGGATGCTGTAATTATCTTTGGCCTTGAGTTTTTGCTTTCTCACCAGGTGAGCACTCAAGAGTTGTTGTGCTACTGCTGTACTCAATAAATGCTCTATAGACCTTAGTCCCATGTTCCTTTCTTCCAAATAATTTCCAGAGTTTAGAACTGTAAATGTGTCAGTGTTAATTGTCAGAAATGTTGTATTTATGGTGGACATGAATGCATCTGTTGTGGCAAGATCTTATCTAGTGGAGTGGTTGCTGCTTGATTGGTGTTCAGGTACCACGCTTCATCATCTTGTGCTGCCGTAGTAATGGTGGGCAACATCTCTTACGTTTGACTTTCATATTGATGCTGAAATAGTTGTTAAGTTGGCTTTAGACATTTTTACAATGGTATCATTCACAAAGTCTGGTGAGATTCGAATCCTTTCTAAACAGTAGGGTCATAAAACAGAACCAGCTGATGAAAACTGACCAAATTCTGCTGCCTTGAGTGGGTTATATAGCCTATAAAATAAGCAAAAATCAACTTCGTGTTGGAGTTATCAATTATCAGTTATTTATTGGAGAAGAAAACACATTTGCACTTCCAAACCATCACATACAGATTGTGCCTTTCTTTCCAGAACCACTTTTACACGTTGTTTGAAGTTGGCATTGTTGTTCACAGGGTGTGTAGCAAAGCCACAAGCATCCGATAAACATTACATGGACCACAGACAGAGCTGCGTTGAGGCACAGGGCAGGAAGTAACAATTCCCAGAGTGTTGAAAGCTTCCAAAAGCTTCCAGAAGGCTTCAACATTTGGAACCACTGAGACTCTTCCTGGAGTTAATTACTGTGTGCCAACAAAAATAACCTCGTCACTCCAGTGCCAACACACACATCTTTTGCACTCACACTAAATACAAGGTCCAAATCTGTCCTCTTCACCATCAAGAAGTGTATCAGCTAAAGGCCACTAAAGCTGTTCCTCCCACAAACTGCAGCTGATAACCACCCTGGGAGCAAAGCACAAGCAGACACTGAAACGATGCCATATCTCATTGTGTGAGACATGAGATAAGGAGCAATCACTTGTCCACTGGGTCTGTTCACATTTGTTGACGTCTGCCACAAGCATTTAATGTACAAGGAAATGACTGACTACTGTTAGCTGCATAAGTAACCCTAATTAATCTTTACTTTTTTCAGCGACTCTGGGCCTCACAGGTACAGCATAGTAGTTAATGGTAACAGAGGCAGACGTGCATGCATTCAGTAAGTTAAAATAGACTTCATGTTGGAAAATATGTAGATTTTAATTTAAAGGGGAACCTACCTGTTCACACAATCTAAAGCTGCAAATATAAAACTGTCAGCTGCTGCAAGTCACATTTGGTGCATATATTATGTCTCACAGTGAAAAGCAAACTCACTAACCAGCAAAAGTATGATATACTCCAGATCAGGGATCACCAACTCCAGACGTCTTGAGCCAGTGTCCCACAGGTTTCCAGTGTGTCAATGCTGCAGCACACCTGACTCAAATAATGGGTTGTTAAAAGGCTGGCGTAGACCTTGACAACAAGCTGTTGATGAACTATTCCATTTGAACCAGGTGTGTTGCAGCAGGGACACAGTGAAAACCTGCAGGACACTGGCTGAAGAGGTCTGGAGTTGGTGATCCCTGCTCTAGATGAAATGATGATCAGGGCATTGTGTGTGTCTTTTGTTCCTGGAAACCTAAACCTACCACACACAAAGAAACCAAATCTATTGCATTATTTATTGCTGTCATTTGAAATTGATTAATTCCTCTGGATTTATTCAATTGTTGGATGACTACAATGAAAGCAGCTACAATGGTTTGTTTTATCTTTCTTAAGGGATTTCTCAGTATAAACAGTATATCCACAACTATTGGCAAGCCAACTGTCTAGCCAGCAAAACAAAACAAAAGGAAATTTCAACTAAAAAGGCTTGACTGGCTCATCGTTAATTACAAACTGAAAGACTTAACTAGGCGAGGGACTACCGGGAAACACAGGAAAGACTGACGGACTCGAGGCTGATGAACAAAGAAACAAAGAGAAGCTGAAACCACAAAAACTGAGGGACAAATTATAAACCAGAAAAAGGTGTGACTCCACAAAATAAAGCGGGAAACAGAGAGGAGTGAAACACAAGACCAAACCTACAGGAAACAGAAATCTGCAGGAACTGAACCAAAACCCACAGACCATCAACAGAATGACATGAGACTGTGAACAGATAGAAAGACACTGGGCTTGACTGCGATTGATCATGTATGAAGAGTTCTGCATTTATCTAAAGACCTTTCAGCATTTTTTCAGCTTCATCTCTCTTTTTTAATGTATCTATTCATTTATGTTTTTTGGTTTTTTTGTATACCACATATGTAAAAGAGACAACAACTGCCCCTTCTGTACGTACCATTTCATTAGGTACCAAAGTTACACCATATTATATACATACAAACTACATTAGAATTTATCTGTTCAATTTGTTTTCCAGTGCATTAAAACTCATCTTTTCTTTTTTAAACATTTTCCTAAATGAGTAGCATCTTTAGCGAGAAGAATACTTAAGGCCCATTTATGCTCCCTATGCTATGTAAATAGGGACATCCGTTTCAAACTTCATACGCCGCCGTCCTCATACTTCCATGCGTCTTTTGCATTGCAATGGTTGTTGACTCAATTCTTCCACTAGTGGGCAGTGCTGAGTTCAGAGTTCACTACCACGAGCCAGCGGTTTGGCAGCGGTAATGCTTTGCTATAAAGTCATTTCTAACTGCCCAACACGCCCTAAACACTCGCATACAGTCTTTATTCAAAAGCTTGGTTTGTTTCTTGTGCCAGTTGCATGTCAGCTGTTCTGCTCAGCACTGCCCCCACGATTTCTGGTGATATTGCTCCATCTTCTGCATCAAGTGACGGATAGCTAAGCTTCCTGAAACCGACCCAGAAGATGGATGAAACAGCCTGCCCATCTCTGTATCCTTCTTCTGTGTCAAGCATAAATGGACCTTTATACATCTCTTCAAGTTATCATTTTAAGCATTCCAAAATTTAACACCTGTATCAGTAATACACATTTGTTTAAAAGTTAACCATGAAACCTGGGTTCTGGTAAATATTTATTCTTTGCTTCATATATTATTTTTTAAGTCTGTAGCTCAATCAAATCCCTTATTTTTAAAAACCAGATAATGTAAAATAGTCTGTTCTCTATAACCTACTTTATAAATTATTCGTAGGGCCTTTTTCTGCAACAGAAATATAAGGTGTTACACTTAAGGCCTTTATTACACATATATGTACTAAAATAAAAATCAAAGAAAACACAACTTTCATTAGTCGTGTTTAGTTGTAAGTGAATGTGTCTAAAATCACTCCTGTTAATGTGAAGTTCAATAACAATTACTGTAAAGCAATTTTTTCTATATTTTCCTTTAACTAAACAGTTTTTTTCCATGAGAAGAATTATCTAAGGCAAAAAAAAGAAGTAAAACAGTTCAAATTTACATCATTATGTTGTTTCACTTGTGAGCTAAGTTGACCCCTGTCAGGTAAAATGGTGAAAACATGTCAAAAGCCACGGAAAATGTCTCGTGTTTTCCACCTGTGATTGCCGCAAACTGATTCTGCAGATCCCCTTTTAACTGTAATTTCCTGTTGATTACTTCCTCTTCTTTAAAGACCAAAATGGTTTTCATGCGTACCTAAATGCCCTCTCGTTCATGGGCAGTGGAGCTCATATGTAAGTGTGTGAGTGTATGTGAGATTGTGATGCTCAAGGCAGCAGCTGGTCCTCAGGTCCATCTGTTTGAGGCTCTTTCTGCTTGCTCAGGGTCAACTGTCAATGAAAACATTTCATTTTTCAGTTTTTCACTCTGTACAATTTAAACTTTATATTTGACACTTTCACCTCAAAAATAAACAACTTTTATTAGTTGATAAACCACATTAATTTATCCTTTTTTATCATAAGATGGGTTTATAATAAAACCAGGTGTCTGAAAACATAAGACCTAAATCAGCTAAATGAATTTTTAATAAAAAGCAGCACTGGAGAAGGTCAAATTCAAATATCCATCAATTTTCTACACCTGCTTTACCCTACCAAGGGTCACCTAACACTGGATACACCTATCACAAAGCTGACATAGAGACAGACGGCCACTCAAGCGCACACATATGGTCAGTGTTAAATTAGTGATCACTCACCCAACGTGCATGTCCTTGGACAGTGGAAGTAAAACCAAAGCACCTGGAAGAAACCTAAAAGAAAACCTCCAGAGGCATAAGAACATGCAAATTCCTCACTGAGAGCCCAACCAGCAGTTTCAAAGCCAGATTCTTCTTCTGGGGCAGAAGTTGTGGCCATACTGCCACTGTAACACCTCAATTTAAATTATATTCAAATTCTTTTAAAATCTTTAAACCCTTTTTTTTATTTAAACCCTGGTTTTTATTGTCTTTGATGCCCTGTTTTATAAAGTTTTTTTTTTTTTTTTTTCAACACTATTCAAATTACAATTTCATGTCAATCTTATCCTGAATGATACAGAAGTTTTACACAAGTCTGGTTTCCAGTTGGGATTCCTTTAGTTCAGGTAGGGCTCTCTGGGTTTTTGTGATTCATGTTTTTTTCCTTTTGTGTTTGTTCTGTATTATTTGGTTCAGTTATTATTATTGTTTATTTTGTTTCCTGTTTTATGCATTTTGTTGCATTTACTTCCAGCTTAATTTCAGAAAGTAAGTTATGTTGAAACTTTTGAGTTTGTTAACCCCGAACTAAGGAAAATTCACTTCTGTTACCATGGTAACTGACTCTATCAAGTAAACTTCATTTCTACCAGGTTTACCATAAAGAAGTCCTGGGTTTCTACCTGTCTCTACCACCTAAAGCTGCTGTCAGATGTGTCATCTGTACCAATGTGATTCAATATATATATATATATATATATATATATATATATATATATATATATATATATATATATATATATATATATATATATGTATTCTGGAGAAGATTTTTCAGAATTTGTACAGATATGCTATTATTTTCTAATCAATATCTCATTAAATGGTACTTTTTTAGTCACTCAAAGTCTCCAGCCATACATATCCTTTTTTTTTTTTTTTTTTTTTTTAACCTGTCTTGTCCAGCATCGTTGCAAACAGAATGATTGTCTGGCTGCCGTCTGGTGCTGGGCAATTTTACTCTATCAAGCAGGGATTTATACTACATGTATAAAGTCCCTCTTGATGACATGAGAAACTTTATTAAATCAGACTCTTAATGCTGGACTCGACCGGAGGGGACAGAGAGAGAGAGAGAGAAAAGAAAGTAGAGAGAAGAGGGAGGGGAGAGAGAGGGACAGAAAGGGTGTGGGGAGTGCGGGTGGGGACTTGAAACATCATACAGAAGACCATGTAATCCATACTACTTACAACATATATAGCTAAGATCATCCTAGCCAGTAGGTCATTACACAACTAGTTGATAATAGTAACAATAATAATAATAAGAGTAAGAGTAATAATAATAAGAAGAACAGAAATAAGAAAAAAAAGAAAAAAAAATATGATAATAGATATAAGTGAAACTGCTGTATTCAAGAACACGCGCAGAGAAACCTGTGTGGATGTGTTGGAGAACTCGGCCACACGGCGACGCAAAGACTGTGTGGAGACGTTCAGGAAGGAGTGACCATGCAGAGTGATCATGCAGATGCCACCTCACTTGAACAGAGGCCAGAGTCAGGCCAGCGGTCCCGAGACCCAGGCCACCAGCCCCCCCCGCAGGCAACAGATCCCGACCGGTCCACAGAGACGACCACTCGCCCGCCCAGGAAGGCAGCAGCAGGAGACCCCAGCAGGAGCCGCCCCGCGGACACAGGGCACCGGCCCCGGCGGGCCGAGGCCAGCAGTCCCCGACCCCCCCGGGCACCGGCCGCCCGGGACAGACGGGGCAGAGGGCCCGGGCCCAGGAGCGCACGGACACCCCCCTCCCCCACAGGCCGAGGGCCAGCACGCCACCCGGGGGGACCCGGCCCGCCCAGACGGCCACCACCAGAGGCCAGCCCCACACCCCAGCGCCCAGCCGCACACCCCGAGAACCAGTCCTGCCCCCCCCCAGACCAACACACACACACACAAACACACACACTCTCCTTCCACTCCTCCATTCATCCTCCCACGCATACTCCATTCAACCCTCACATACTCTGTCCTCCCACACACACACACCATCCTTCCACCATCCATCCTTCCACACACACACCATCCTTCCTCCCACACACTCACCATCCTTCCACCATACACTCTCCCACACCTACCCCATCCTCCCACACACACATCATCCCTCCACCACTCACCCTCCCACACATACACCATCCTCCCTCTCATACACCATTCATCCACCTTCACACCTCCCACACACACACACACACACACACCATCCTTCCACTACCCATCCTCCCACACATACATCATTCTCCTACACATACACCGTCCTCCCTCTCCTACACCAAACATCCACCTTCACGTACCCCATCCTCCCACACACACACACCACCCCTCCATCACCCACTCTCCCAAACATACACCACTCCCCCACACACACACCATCCTCCCTCCCATACACCATCCATCCTCCCGCACACACACCATCCTTCCACCATCCATCCTCCCACACACTCCCCCATCCCTGCACCATACATTCTCCCATACATACCCCATCCTCCCACACATACATCATCCCTCCACCATTCATCCTCCCACACCCACACCACCCCCCCTCCCACACACCACGCATCCACCTCCACACACCCCACCCTCCCACACACCATCCCTCCACCACCCATCCCCCCACACAATAGCCATACATATCCTACATGGCACACTGTCGATGTGCGACTGCATCACAGCAAGTTTTGTGCTTGGCACTGCAATACTCTTTTTTTTTCTTTTTTTTTTTTTGTTTGTTTGTTTGTTTCAGGAAATGGGACCTTTTTTTTATAACAGCAGCAATAAAGAAAAATTTTGTAAAGACATCAATGTGTCAAGATGTGAATAAAGTCCTTACACATCTAAAATCATAATTCCATAAAAGAATGCAGGGTAGAAATCTACTGTTAGTTACACATTATATGAGCCATTCTACCGAATTAGTTAAAATTGCAGTCCCATACTAAATAATACATATTAAAAAAAACAATTATGTATTCAAACCATTGATGTTTAATAATGTCATATAGTGATTTATTTAATTCAAAAGCATGATTCAGATTCCATTGAATATATAAAATATTCTTCTCTTTATGTGACTCTAACACCTAAATTTCCAACTATGAAAATTTAATTTAAATGATTTTTTGTTTTTGTCAAAAATGCATTTTTTATGCATCTTCTTGTTTCATTTTAAAGGGAACTTGATATATTCAAATTGATTTTTTGTTTTTTTCAGTGCATTCAAGAATTATATATAAAAAATGTTGTCCCATGTTTTCACATCACTATCGAAACAATATTTGATATGGCCCATAGGGGGAGCTTTTGTTCTTCTACACACGCCAAATTTCAACCAACAATAAAGACATACTTCCTCTTTTTGATGACCACATGGTGAGTACACCAGTAATACCATTTTTAAGTAGTTGTGTTTCAAAGTCTGAAAATTGAAGCATTTTTTTTTAAGACTGTCACTACCGAACATGTCATTTCTGACAAAACAGTCGCTACCGTAACAATATAGTGAAGTTACAGCTGTGACCCGATTGTTTCGGTAATGACAAAATTATTTATTGTGAATTATTTTTAACCAAAGAATACTTTTAAGTTTTCAAACATAGAACACTTTTATCTGTTTTATCTAGTATTTTCCTAGGGAGAAATGAAACATGAAAATCCCTACCAAAAAAGAAAAAGGGGGGGCAGAGAGATTAAGAGCGTACAGGGAACGATTAAGAAATGACCCTCTAATCTTCTATTTCTGTCAAAAGTTCTGGAAAAAAATGGTTGTTGTTGTCCTTAACTGGTTCATATCATACCTCACAAACAGAACTGAGCATGTCGCCCTGGGAAATTCAAAATCTTATACTCATAATGTCACCTGTGGTGTCCCTCAGGGCTCTGTGCTAGGCCCCACCCTTTTCACCATTTACATGTTCCCCCTCGGCAAAATCATCAGCAGATCTGGGATATCCTTCCACTGTTATGCTGATGACACACAACTCTATCTCAAAACAACCCCCACCTCCTCTGCTCCCCTGCCAACATCCACACTGACCACCTGCCTGGAGGAGATAGAGGCATGGATGAAGCTAAATTTCCTCCAGCTGAACAGTCCGAAAACAGAAGCCATTCTTTTTGGCACTTCACACCAGCTCCGCTCCTCCACCATCCCCAGCATCACCTTCTCTGGCCAAAACATCCCCCTTTCCACATCTGCCTCTAACTTGGGTGTTAAAATGGACCCTCACCTTACTTTTGGCACCCACATCAAACACTCCTGTAAGACCTCATTCTTCCACCTCAAGAACATCGCCAAACTCCATCCAGCACTTACCCTGGCAGATGCGGAGAAGCTTGCCCATGCCTTTGTCTCCTCCAGGCTAGATTACTGTAATGTACTCCTCATCGGGATCCCTGGCAAGAGCATTCAGAGACTGCAATACAGCACTGCCAGGATCCTGATGAGGGTGGGCAAGCAAGATCATATCATCCCCATCCTCTTCACTGGCTCCCCATCTTACTCAGAATAGAATAAAAGGTCTCCCTCCTCACCTACCAGTGCATTCATGGACATGTCCCTCTTTACCTACAGGAACTCCTCACCCCTCACACCTCCTTCTACAACCACAAACACCCTCCAAGTTCCCAGAACCAAGCTTAGTAGCATGGGTGATTGGGTCTTTTCAGCTGCTGCCCCAAGACTGTGGAACACCCTACCAGATCACCTGAGTCCAGTCTTTAGAAGTTTTTAAGCAAAACTTGAAAACCTTCCTTTTTAAAAAGCCTTCTGCTAAATAGTATTTTACAGATTTTTTTTTTATTCCTGTTTTCTGTAAGCACTTTGAGATTCCCAGCAATATAAAGTGCTATACAAATAAAATTTATTATTATTATTATAATACTTAATTTTCATTTTTCTTCATGTGTTTTTCCCCAGTGGGATTTAGCCTAAAAAAAACTCATATTTTGTTCTGACCCACATGTTTTAATAAAGTTAGATATTCAGTTAGTGGACCAGTGGATTCCAACTTTGACATTAACTCAGGTAGCAGTTTTCTCCCATGATGCTTCTCTCTTTACTAGCAGCAGTAGTGCTTTTTTTTTTTTTTTTTTTTTTTTAATATCTAGGGTGAAATAACTGGCAGCTTTTTGTCAGCAGTTGCCTTGGCAAATCCAGGTTCACTGATGACAGCTTTTTGTTCCATGAACCAACTCAAAGCAGCCAAAAACTCAGGGTTGCTCAGCTCAAAGTAAGTTAGCCCAGAGTTTCTTTCTAAACTTTAGAGTTAGTTGAACCTCTAGAACGGCCCCTCCTGGCTACCAGAGATTGACCAGCATATGCTTACATATGATTTTAGCCAAGGTACAACAGAAGAAATAAAAAGCCAAAGAACCAAAACTGTAGCAGATAAATTCTGGTGGTAACACTGATGTTGTAAAAGTTGATAGTAAGTAAAGAAAGGGAAGTTGTGGATAGGGCACAATGAAAAAAGGTTCTTTGTGACTAAAGTGAGATTACTTCTGAAGTAGTTACTCGTGTAATTTTGAGAGGATTTCCCCTCTGAGCCACACAGCTGATTACATGAGGGCTTTAAATTCTAAAGGGAAATTAAGGAAACAGAAGAGGACAGTATGAAACTAATGTTGACAGAGTAAAAGAGGATGATAACTACCATGTGGGTGGTAGTATTTCTTTAATGTTATTAATATAACAGTTCAGCAAAATAGATGGCAGGGGAGAAACTTCCACTAATGATATTAGTATGAAGATGGTTAAAAATTGCTATAATGATCTGCTGATCTAAGAAGGAAACAAGCGAAGTTTGATTCTATGCCAAGATTCAGTTGCATTTATGCTCCGTGTGTTTGTTCCACAGGTACTACCACTGTGTGATTTATAAAGATGGTCAGAGTCTTTGGCCGACAACACACCCCGGCCTCCACACTCTCTTGTTCTATCACACACCCTTGAGCACACAAATTAACTTAATACAAGGTCACCCCCTACCCACCACACACACACACACAGACACACCTATCTCAACTGTTTTGTATCCTAGTGCCAACTCTTGTTTCTGGCATCGTTGGTGGTGGTTCCTTTGCATGAAAGAGCAAGAGAACATCAACATTGGAATCTCTCTCTAATTGAGTAACTGCTGTCCAACACACACACACAAACTGCACACACATAGCAGTGGCCAACACAGACTGTGCTGTTCTCTGTGTTTCTGAAGTGTGAAATTGAGCCCAGATGCTCAGGGAACAAGGAGCTGGTGTATGTCGTGTGTGTGTGTGTGTGTGTGTGTGTTTGTGTGTGTGTGTGTGTGTGTGTGTGTGTGTGTGTGTGTGTGTGTGTGTGTGTGTGTGTGTGTGTGTGTGTGAGAGAGAGAGAGAGAGATCCCCTGCCCAGATATGAAATCTTATCAGCCATCCATGATTTTATTGCATTAATCCTTACTGTATTTCAAATATCAAAAGTTGAAACAAATGTAGATGATATTAGTTGCAGGTTGTAGCCAAGCAAAGAATAAAAAAAAACCTTCCTCTATCACATGTGCTCACACACACACATATGGTGTGTTATTTTCTAATCAAATAGTCCACCCCTAACTTTCCATCTGATCTTGAACAAAGAGGGGTCACAGACATACAGAGGAAGTGTTTCAACTGGAAAATTAGCTCACAGGACAGCAGTGTGTATGTAGAAACACTCCAACATCTTGTGAGCTTCCACATTTGTTAATCACCAGCTGGAGTGGAGTCATAATGATGTTACCTATCTCTGTCTGCATGTGTGTGTGTGTGTGTGTTATCCACCTCTGTCTGTAGTGTAATTTTAGAAAAAGATTGTTTTCCATCTTTACCTCCTACTCCAGAGCCATACAAATTCTCACATATCAATTATTTTCTCATTTTTATGTTTTTTCCCCAGAAATCCCCAGTAATGTAAAATGCCACTTGTCATCCCATCCCTAAGATAATCACAATCCGAAACATGATGCAAACAAGCAAACAAAAATCAACCTAAATCATGTGAATTAATCAGTTTGGATTTTCTCTCTCTCTCTCTCTCTCTCGCTCTCTCTCTCTCTCTCTCTATTTTTTTTCTTTCTTTCTTTCTTTCTTTTTTTTTTTTTATCACTAAATGAACACCTTATGACTTCACTGAGCACCAAATTGGATCTATGACATAAATCATAGTGGAGGGTGTCACTGCTCTGTTCAGATTTCTTATCCAGGGCGTCTTTCCAAGCCCAAAGTGGCCCCTTGTTATCACATCTGTTCCACTAAAGGAGACAGAGAGGCCATCCAGTCTTATCTGGCTGACAAACTAAGACACCCTGCTGGTGTCCTGTTTTGTGGAACAGGATTTATTTACAGCCTCTATATATCAGCACAGATATACAACATGTTTCTTTAGTACATAGAACGTGATTAAATGATTTCACTGTGCAGCAGCAACAAGCACTAAGAGTCACTACTGATGTCAATAAATTAAATGAGCAAACCATGACCTTAAAATGTAGATTTTAATGCGACTTTAAGCTGTTATTGTGTTAAAAATGTCCAAATCAGAGAAGAAATCAATCGTACAAGACATTTTAACAAGTGTTTCAGATGGGTTGAATTTTCACCATGTCACCATAACAGATGTTATCAGTTTGAAGTTTAAACATTTCTTGGTTTCTCTTTATCCTTGAAGAATAAAATCATACATTCAATTATTAAATAAATATAGAAATCTTGGTACATCACTAAAATATTTCTGGTAAGTTAAAATAAAGCAATGTAATAATATTCTTACATATTAACAGTCAGACTGAGGCTGTGTGCAACCACAGTAAAGGAATTATCTGACAGATACATGGTTATGAGCACGCTCAGCTTGTTAAAGCCATTTTGCTGAGTTTCTGTAGGTGTTTCTGGTCATCATCTATCCCACTCAGCATCAAGTTAACATAACACACACATACACATGACATTACCTCCATTTTAACAGATTGTTTACGTGGACATGTTACAGTTCTTCACAATATTTTGCACACTAAAAATTTTTACAAAACACCTTTCCAGAGTTGTGCAACAACAAGCACAGACTCAGCTTAACACGTTTTGCAAAACATTACACACAGATATTTGCAAACTTTTACACATATTTTCACACCTTAGACACAGATAAGGACTGTGCTGCTACTTCCTTCTCGTGAAAAAGCCCCAGCTTGCCAGTGATCACACTAATAAATAAATTGGATAACCACGTCCACCAGGTGTGGAGGGATATGTGCTTTAAACACAACAATCAGGTATGTATGAGTTCTATAAAATCCAGTGGGTGAGTTATCCTGTCTTCAACAAAATTGTGGGGACTTAGAAGAAGAAAAGAAGAGGAGCTTAAAGAGGAAGAGATAGAAGGACCAGATGAGGTGATAACACCTGAACAAAGGAGAGTTATGATTTCCCAATGAAAGACATGTTAGTGTAACTGAGTATATGGTCAGAACTAAATACTTCCAGTCAGCACGTTTCATTTTCATGGACATGGAGCAGAGGTGAGCGTCTCCTGCTGTGACTGCAGCTGTGAGCACTAATGGATGGGGAGATTAGAAGTACACGTACTTTCAATAACACCAGAAAATGTCTCCAGATTTGTCGGCAGACACTTCTTTGAAATAGTCACTAGATGGGTCTGAAAACCAGCTGAAGAAAGCACCAAAGTAGTTAAATTGGCAGCCCTGATTTAGCAGAGCTTTAACGTGTGTCTCAATTTAATCGGTGTACCGAAAACCGTGCACTGACAAATGTCATGCATTGTGTAAAACTGCCATTATATGCATAATTTTCCTAGTAGTCCTGCAGGTGTGACCACAGACTACTTCCCTTTCTTTGACTTTTCTGGCAAATTATCTGGGCACATTTGCATTTTGCCAGTGCTTGAAACCAAAAGAAGATCTCACGTGGGACCTCTAAATTCAAGAACCTCTTGCTTAAACCAATATCTTCAACTCCCTTGTGGCTATTTTTATTCTAATAAAGTCATGATGTGATGTAAGGCAGTGACATAGTTAATATTACTCCCTGCTGGAGCATCAATTTACTTTGACCCCATAATTCCTTTTGCTTTTTCACATTCAAGTCACATTCAGAGGTTCAGTTTTACTAACTTTAATCAAATTTAATCACCCTATAATTATATGTTTGCTAACACCTGTTTGTGTTTATGTGCTTGTTCTGTTATTGAAGTCCTTCAGCTCTGTGCGGACAGAATCAGATCTGTTTTCTCACTTATGCAATGAGACAAACATAACTTACTTCTGGGGACAAAAAGTCCTCTTAAAATGAATGATTAAGATTTTAACACAAAAACGTAGATTAGGGCCAAGACAAGAAAGAAGTGGTTATTGATAGCGTCAGGATTAATCTCCAGAAAATTACATGAAGTCTCTCTGAACTGTTGGGAATGTTAACAGAGATGTGACAGAGATGAGAGAGGGATTAGTGAAAAACAACTTTTAACTAGCATGACTTCACTGTGGGGTGTGAGGACGCCTTAAATTTCACTCTCATAATGGGGCTCACGTCCCAACCATGGCGGACGTTCAATCCAGAGCATGGGCCAGTCATATCAGTAATCATCATTGTCCAAATGTGCTGACAAATGGATTGATGTCGTGGGAACACCCGTGATTACACTGCGCTCAAAACTATTAGTTGAGCCTGACAGGCAGCTCATTTGCTCTGTAACAAAACTTTCTATGCATTATGAATCTACCATTTACTATCAAATGTCAGCCCAGTCCATGAACGTTTAAGTTAAACCACATTTCTGTTTCATTGTGACCATGGCCAAGTAGTCTATTACTTCATTTTCTTTAATTCCGTCTCTGCAGAGTTGGATGTAACACTGTGTTTTGCAATATGTGTCTACAGACCGTATTAAATTCTGTATGATACCTTTTCATTTTGTAAGGAGAAGGTTTTATGTTTCCCATGACACCAAAATCTTCATACTGTATGCAAGCATCTGATGTCAAAGACACCAGCATTGGACTTAGATTTGGCTGAGAGCCACTCAGCGGAGTGAAACAACAGAAATCACAGAAATGAGTTTGGACATACAGAGCTCCACAGATGTAAAATGGAGTAGAGTCGGACTGAGTGAGTGTCCTGGCTGCTGGCATCAATGTTTTCCAGAATGGGTGGACTATCAGACATACAGTGGCTGTTGAAGGTTTGTGGTCACTTTAGAGTTTTCTACAAAACTTTGACCAGAAATGTGAGATTTTCTGCTTAATTAAGTTAAATGACTATTATATTTAATCATTTAATCAATAAGGTAAATTATTCATTGTTACAAAACTTGAAGTGTGACATATGTTTATCTGTTTACTGTAAACTGTCCTGCATTTTGATGCGTCTATACTTACTTATAGCAATAATGTCATAGGGTCTAGGCCTGAAAGCCTACCAGTTTGCATAATGGAAATCATGAATGTAGAATTTTAAACATTAAACAGCCCCAAGAAGTCATCAATTTTTTTTATGAACTTAAGATACTGATTCAAACGTCCATATTGCACATTTCATCGTGATTTACCAGCTACCATGTTTAATGAAATGTCCATGACCTCTGAAGAGTTCTTAGGTTCCACAGGTTCTTTCTTTATGTATGATGATGTTGAGATGTTGATGTTAGAGACACTGATGTATTTCATGCTGTTTGTATGAGCATGACACATGAAAGTCCGCAAGGAAATAAAGATGAGTGTGTGGATTTGCCCTTGTTTGGCATCATGTGATAGCATTTGGGGGTTACCACCCACAGACACACACACACATATAAGCACACGTCAGTCGGTGTCATCAGCCCTGGGTGACCTCGTTTCCTTATGAGTCAGTGTAACCGGAACACCCACATAGCAGATAAAAGGAAGCCCTGGGACTCTGTATCTGTGTGAAGGTGCTTGTGTGTGAGTCTATGGAGGGGATTTAGAGCTTTCCCAAACAAGTGAGCAATCTGATCTTCTGGGGAACGTTTGGAAGAGAAGCTTCTTTTAGATCTACTTTACAGCTTTCTGTCTCTTCTAAAGTTCTTGTGTTATCATTCAGACAGGCTATTTCTGTAATGCATACGTGCAAGAAGTACAGATTCTAACTGTTACTTTGATGATTGCCAGGTTTTTGTACCTGTACAATCATGTTTGCCATTTTACTGTATTACTTTTGTACCACAAACAGGTAAAGAAAACAGATTGATGGAATTTTGTACCAATTTGCTGAATATCTTCATAGTAGGAAACTGTAGGGTCGAGGCTGGTCTGTAAACCAAACAGAAGAAAGATGTCAGTAAAAACACAAATGTTACAGCACAGATCTCATCAGAATCAAATGCTGGTGGTGCTTTTTTCACTAGAGTGGTTTTTTTTTTGGCAGTTAAATTTGCTTACTTTTATATCTTGGCTGGCAGAGTACTAGAGCGTGCATTGTCAATGTTATGGATCTATATGTTTTCTACCATATTTGTGTATAAAACCAAACTTGTATAACTCAAACTGCACATGTGCTAAGTCAGCTGTGTTATGGTGACTGGCCTGAACAGTATCAAAAATAAGGTCAAAATCAGCGCATGCTCATCTTATTGAAAGTTGTTTACTAATTTCTTGTCATTATGATTTATCATTTGCAACAAAAGAAGCTAGTACTGAATCAGCAAATTGTTACTAGAAGCTCCAGGTTTATATCCAAACACTCCAAGAATAAAACATTTTTTATAAATACAAAAATTAGTGTAAAAAAAATAATTTTGGACTTTTTTATTTAATTAACTGTTTTTAAAAATGCAATTACGTAAGGAATTGACAAATAAATTAGTCCTTAATAGGAATGGAAAAAAAGGTTTTTCTTGCATGTACTTCCTGAATCTCTATAGCATTAGCATCAAAATAAGTTAGGACTAGGCCTTTCAAGTTCTTCCTTTTATAGTCCTTTGTTGTGGATTTGGTAAGGATCGTTATCCTGTTTAAGGCCCTCAGGTCAGTTACAATTTTCAGACAAGTAGCCTCAAGCAGTCTTCAGGTTTCCTTCGACATGATGTAAAATTTATCCTTGAATTAGTGACATCAAACTGTTAAATGCCTGAGGCAGCAAAAACTGCCCGAAATCATGATCCATCCACGGCCATGCATCATGCTTGTATGAGGTCTTTCTTCTATAAAAATGTTTTGGCTTTGTGTTTAATTCATCTGATCAGAGCATTGGTCCAAAAGTCACAGTCCTTGTCTGTGTATATGGTAAATGGTAATGGTCCGTATTTATATAGCGCTTTACTGTACCTGGGATGATACCCAAAGCGCTTTACATTATACATCACATTCACCCATTCACACACTGATGGCGGAAGCTGCCATGCAAGGCGCTCAACCACGACCCATCAGGAGCAATTAGGGGTTCAGTGTCTTGCCCAAGGACACCTCGACATGAACTCGACTTGGCCGAGGATCGAACCGGCAACCCTCAGGTTACAAGACGAGCGCTCTACCTTGCTGAGCCACGCAGATATATTCATCTGTAGTTTTGTTCTAATGCTATTTTTCAATATATAGACAAGACTTTTTTCCTAGCACACACTTCCTTTTTATTTATTTATTTATTTTTTATTGCTTTGGCAGTCCAGTCTTGGATGAACTAACAGGTCTTTAAAATTGATTCCACTTGTAAACATTTTTCTTATTTGGATGGTGAAGAGCGCTACAGTATATGCAAACAATGTTTCTTTGGCAGTCCTTGTTGTTGTAGACTTAGATGACTGCCTAACATAATGAACTTATATTTGTTAATAACAGTAATTCAAGAGTTAAATAATTTACATTTATGACTAAGTTCTGTTTTTATTGAGCTGAGTTCACAAGGAATCTGTTCATCATGTTCAATTTAAAATCTTTAAGGATTTTAATATATTTCACAAGTTTGGCAGAGTTTAAATGGTATAAAGCACGTTTACAAACATATTCAATCTGAGGATCTTATCAGTTTAATATTGTATGTAGTGCAGCTTTTGTCCTGTAGAACTACGTTTTATAATTTGTTTCCAAGCATTTAAAAACAGATTTTCAACAGCAAAGGAAATTATTACTGTTGCAATATGTCCTATTGTTTTTAGCTGTATTGTTATATTTAATTATTATCATGGGCAAAAATCAAACCCTTTCACAATGACTCTCAATAATATCAGAACAGTCCATTTGACCCACTTTTTAAAGTTAGTGAACATCAGGGATCATAATAGTCTACACTGTGAATATGCTGCAAAATGCGACTGTATTTTGGGGACATCACAGTTAACTGAACATCAAGACCTGTTTTTCAAAATTTAAGACATTACATTTATTCAACACATAAATCATAAATGGGAGTTTAGTTGAAACAAAAAGTATAGACATAGTAATATACAAAATATCTAATCTGACTCATCTAAATGACCTTTTTAAGTAAAGAGATAATCTACTTTGGTGCCATTTAAAATGCTACTTTGATTTTATGATAGTAAGTTTGGTTCCTACACTTTGAAACCCTTTAAGACCATCCATATGCAATATATTAAAGTATATTCACATCTTTTACATTAAAGCAGAGTTCATGATGTAAAAAAAGGAGGTCAATGCTGGGTGATCCCTGTGCTGAAACATGTCACAAGACACCATATTGGCAAGACACCATGACCATTATCAACAAGATAATGCAGTGCACCTTAGAACTTACATTATGTTTGCTTTAGACTCTAAACAAACCTGAGGTAGACCCACTGCATGAAAATCAGTGCATTAGAAACATGTGGCAGACTGCAGCAGAATGTGGGCTACAGAGGATGGTTGAAGGCCTTTCTAAGAGGTAATCAGGTTTCATTTGTTAGAGAAAAAGATAAACATCCTGCCTGTCAGGGCAGCGCAGTCAAGTTCTATAGTGTTCTGCTTAGTAGTAATTCTAGGCAGAATTCAAGGTTCACAACACTTTACTAAATACTGTAGAACAATAAAAGAACCATGTTTTCCAAATAATTTTATGGTTTTACACCCCAAGAAAGCACTTCAAAAGTTCAGTGATAACTTCCTGATAGTATCTGATAATGTAAAGATTTTCAGGAGAAAAACAGTGTAATGGCCCTCAAGCTGATAGGGCAGAAATTATGCAAGAATTTAAGATCTAATTGAGGTGCCACATTGACAGTTTGTGGGAAACTGAACCCTGTTTGCTTGACACAAAATAGCCAGAAATACAACATACAACATATAATACAAAAAAAGAAGTAAAAGCAAAAATTTGCTATGTGTGTGTGTTTTATATTTAAGTCATGGTCTATTTGGTATAATCAAAGAAAATCCTGTTATATGCAAAATTAGGGAAGTAAGTGATAACTGGTGTCCTATTAATAATTTTCTGAAGAGTCAAAAACGATGGACGAACAGATGGATGGACAGATAGGTGTTGCAGCTAATTGTGGATTGTTGTGTCTTATTGTGTGGAGTTACAGCTTTTGTATTGCTGTGAAACTTGTGGGCCACCATAATTCAGAGCCTTCAAAACATCCAGAAGAATTTTAAAATCAATTCTAAATTTGAATGGAAGCTAATCAAGAAATGCAAGTATGTGGGTGGTATTTTGTCCTTTTTTGGTACTAGTTAAAAGTCTGGTAGCTGAGTTTTGAATGTTTCCAACAGTTCATTTTACCATCTGATTAACAGACTGACAATGCTGAGTGAGAGGTAGAATCACTGTGATAAATATGCTAGCTAACTTTGAAACAACATGATCTGCATTTGCATATGCTTGTAGAAACTCTGTGTCCTGTTAGTCATAAAAAGTCATTGTAGTGATCCCTGTTTAAATAAGCCTGCAATGGATGGGGATGTCTGAAACAAACCTCTCCAGGAGTTGAAAACCACTTTAAAATGGTGATTTATGCCATCTTTATACCAAGCTAACATTTCTGCTGTAGTAAAGCTCCCACCTGCACAGGTTTTTGTCTTTGGTAATGCTCAGAAATGTACAGAGTATTGTAAAGTTTGGAGAGCCTTCATGCTGTTATGTTAGCATACCACATAGCTAGGGTTCGAATTATGGGAGAGCTAAGGGAGCTTGGCTCCCCTGAAAGGCACAGGGGCTCCCCTAAAGACATTCAACTGATACTTTGAGGGGGAGCCCTATAAATAGTTCACTTTCAGGTTACATTTAATTTTTCACAAAGGTTCCTGATGTGTCTTGAAAAGAATAGCAATAATTTGTCAGCTTTGTGTTTTATTTATTTATTTAATTTAATTAATTAAATCCTCCAAAAGTGATCCATCCTGTTTCCTTCAGCACTGTGGACAGCAGCAGCGTTTGTTTGTAGCGTGCTGTGAGCGTCCATACAAAAAAACACTTTATGTGCTTTCTTTTGTGGTTGTTAAAAGAACTTTCTTTCTTTTTTTATGGTAAACAAGCTAAATACAGTAGCAGCAGAGTTTTTTTTGTTTGTTTGTTTTGTTTTGTTTTTTTGTAGTAACTATATTTTTGACCTCGTAACGTGCACTATTATATATGCGCCGGTGTAATTCGAGCCCTGCACATAGCTATACATTACACTGGGTTTTTGCTTAAACTCCTATTCAATCCACTTAAAATAAAAGCAATATAATCTTATATTAAGAACTTACTTTCACTTTAGTTTAAAGTTCCTCTAAAAACTACACTCTCATCCTCATCCTTTTTGAGTCAGTGATTATTCCCCTGTTTCTTTTATTTCTTCATCAGTTCAGTTTATTCATTTATTTTATTTATTTTTTTTAATAATTTATTTATTTATTTTATTTTTTTTTTTTTATAGTTGGTGTCACAAATCTTGATCTTTCCAGAATGTCTGTGCACAAACATGGTATGTTCTAAAGTCCACTAAGAGCTCAAAACCTACAGTTTTCAAGTAGTTGAGTATGTACATACATAGAAATAAGAGTAATATTCTTTCAAAATGTCATGCATAAGCACAGACCCGCTCACATCCACACATTTCCAGCACATAAGGCACAGATCTTCATTTATTGCCATGGCAATGATCAATAACATTCCCACCCTTCTTCTCTAATAAACCTCTGACATCAGTCACACTTATAACTGCAGTGCAAGTTATATAACAGACCACAGCAATACCATTTTAGATTATGATAGACAACAAAAATAAATAAACTGTGGTTGTTACTTTTCCTCGCTGACCTTTACTGCTGGACAACAGTGATGAGTCAGCAGATTGTGTTTAGTGCTAAGTTATATTTGATTTACAGGACATTGACAAAAGATACAATTATTGTACTACATAACAAATATCCTTTTTCAACGTAGTTTTAATTGGATGTTTAATCAACATTGATCAATGGAAAGTAGTTACGACAGCTATATAATTCCACAGTTTCATGTGCTAAAGTACTAAAGTTACTACAGTTTTAACATGAATCATGAGAAAGAAGAAAACTTGTAAGATGCCCAAAACCACTTGTAAGGAGGTAAAAGGCATGGCTGGTGGCATTAGTCCAAAGTTCAAGCCCTATCATTAAAAAAAAAATACATTTTCAAATAATTTCAGATGACAGGAGAAAGATCTTTAAGAACCTGGAAGTGTGTTTGCCTTTTTTTTCAAGGATTAGACTATATTTTCAAACAAGTTCTTAAACTTTGCTATTGTGGCAGTAATATGTGATCACACTGTGTATTTTAACAATTTTATTGATAATTTGGACAATCTGGGGGAATCAATGGGCCTACAATGATTCAACAGAAAAACTGTATTGTTGGCATCACTAGCAGGAGGCGATGCTTTGCTTCTTGCGAGTCTTCTGCTACAGACTAAGCTGCACTAATCAGAAGCACTGCCACCTGTCTCATTCTGCTCTCCTGTTATAAACAGGATTTCTCTGTTTTGGCCAGATCTCTACTACTGTCTCCAGTGGTAGGTTATTAACATTGTGAAATTTGATCTGCCAAACACTGTTGGAGGCTGCTGATGTCCTTGGCAATTTAAAATAAATGGTATCCTGTTTTCTGCTCCCTCATGCCAGCCTTATGTCTTGTTCTTTCCATACTTACACTTCATCAGCTCCTTTCAAACACAAAAGTACCATAAAGTTCTTTACAAAAAATGCATAAAACAAATACATACAAAAGAAGCTGGAGGAGATAATGCTCTCACTCAATTTAATGTCTGAAGCGGTAACAAAAGTAGTAAAACAACAAACTGTACTCATCAGCCTAAGGGAAGAATCAAAGGGACCATGGATTAGACATTGAATAATGATGGTAAATATGCAGATTTTGATTTATATGAATATGAAATGTATATTTAACACAGAACATGTAAAAATGGAGGAGTAGCTCTGTATGTCGACAGATATTTAAGAAGCTAATTAATACTAAGTATGACAACAACAATAGAAGAGGTGATGGAAAGTTTAGCAGTTTAGATTATAATGGAAAAAGGGAAGAATATATTATTAAGTTATTTATATGGAGCAAATCTCATTTAAAATGATATGAGACAAAATGGAAAACTGTTCTGTGGTCAGATGGATCAAAATGTGTTTTTTTTTTTTTTTTTTTTTTTTTTTTTTTAAAGCATGGATGCCTTGTCCTGCAGACTAAAATGAGCCCATCTAGCTTGTAATCAGTGGACAGTTCAACAGCCTGCTTTTCTGGTGGTATAGGGTTGCATTAGAGCCTATTTCTCAGCAATGCTGAGAAGTACATGAAGGCTATGGAGCAACATCTTCTCCCAGCTAGACAACGTTTCTTTCAGGGAAGGCCTTGCAGATTTCAGCAAGTCAATGCTAAACCAAAACTGCATCCATCACAACAGCATGGCGTCACAGGAGAATAGTCCAGGTGCTGAACAGGCCTGCCTGCAGTCCAGAGCTTTCACAGATAGAAAACATGTGGAGCATCATGGAACCAAAAAACCAGCAACTGTTGATCAGCTACTATCCTGCATCAGATCAGAATGCGATAACATTCCTCTTCTAAAACTCCAGCAACTGGTTTCCTTACTTCCTTGATATTAACATACCGTTGTTAAAAGAAGAAAGGATGCAAGTCAATGATAAATATCCCCCTGAAATTACTTTTTGGAAATGTGCTAATGAGCTAATGAGCCAATATTTTCTATAAAAACACCTTGTTTATGTTCTATTCGGGGGGAAAAGGGTTAATGACATATGTAAATAATTGTTTTAATTTATGTTTTATACATTATCCCAACTTTTTTTCAAATTCCGCTTGCATGAGAAGGACCTTTTTAGTCTAACAACTTAAGTCATACCAGCAGTGACCTGTCACAGGTGTTTGAAACACAAATGATACCAGAATAATCTCGTTCCCATTGCTACTCCACATCTGAGCTCCTCTTAAGCCTCTTGTTTTTTTCTCTGTGTCTCTCTTTATTTTCTGTGGTTTGTTGATGATTTGGACCCAACACTTGTGTAATAAATACAAAATGTTGCCATAGATACAGTCCCAGCGTCCAAGAAAAACGCAATAGCGCATCACTTCTGAGAAGGAGGACCTCTTTAATTCCCTGAGCTATAAGTGTTGCTTAATGTTGAAAGATTCTTAATAACTGATTATAAAAACGTTTTATTTGGTTTATTTTCTTTTGCTGAAACTGGGTTTTCTGGTTTTCTTTATCATTAGTCAAGTGCCATAACATTTTTTTTCCAAGAATTTCAACCTTAATGTCTTTTTTTCTTATGTTACAGCTGTCTTCTGTATGATTTTCCTAGATGAGCTCACCTATTTTTGCTTCATGACACCACCTGGCCAAAGCTGACGTCTGGTTAGCATAACATATGTTAAGTGCATGAGAGCTGTAGATGTGTGTGGGTTTTGGTATGGTAACAGTGTGTCTGTGTCAGAGAGAGTGTAAAAGAAAACAGCAAGCTTTGGGGCAAACCTCTGAAATTTAGGGTTTATATTTCACATGTGTTTTGATTTGTCAGTGATCAAGTGCATGATGCCTCTTTTATAGGGTAATCTGTGCGCTGCCTGTGTGTGTGATCTCTGATGGGAGTTTGTGCAGCTGAGGGACTGAGGTGTGGCAAGGTTAAGAGGTTAAAGGTGGACTCATATTGTAGAGTCACTGGTCTTTCCATGGAGATGGGAAAAACAAGTAATGCTCAGGCCAGCTAGATTACCACTGACTGACTTGACATGATAGCTAATTCTTCTATGTTTGGCATCTATGAACTGTAGCTACTGGAACTAAAATAGTCTCCACTAAAGGTTAATGCAGTCGCTGTAACTGGAATGGCAATCATTTCAAGTTATAGTTATGGTATTTTTTAGAGATAGAAAGGGGTTTTATGTTGTGTGCTCCACAAATAAAGAAGCCTCACAGTAACTGTTGTTGTGGATGAGAAGAGTATTTACTTTGCGAGCTGGCAGGATATCAGAAAAACAAGAGCTCACTGGTGCCTGTACATGAAACAGTCTCCTTACTCATGTAAGATCTGATCTGCCTATGCAAGCATTTATGTTGTTTGTTTTGTTTTGTTTTGTTTTTTGTTTGTTTGTTTGTTTGTTTGTTTGTTTGTTTGTTTGTTTGTTTTTGTTTGTTTGTTTGTTTGTTTGTTTTTTAACTGGTCAAACGGCCATCGTTGAGTACAATTACATGAGTTAAACAAATCATTTGGATGAGATCATCAGCAGTTTGTTTGGAAACAGAGCAAAAATGAATAAATAAATGAAGTGAAATTATATAAATTTCATGTTAAAAGACAGCTGGAAAGCTTGTGGGCGATTTTGGACTTGCATGGTACACTGCACTCTTCATCATCATCATCACCATCATCAAAGAACCACCAGGGAATATCTTTTGGAGGAAAGATGCTTGATCATTCCAACAAAGTTCCAAAGACATGTAAAATTGATGTCAAGGCCCTTTAGAGCTGTTCTGTAGGCAGGCAGTGGCCCATAATTTCACAAAAACTGAACTGGATTTATTGACAGTGAAAATGATTTGGAAGGTGCTGTTTTAAGGTACTCCCTGTATTTTCAAGAGGCACTCTGCCCCTTTGTGCATATGAAACCACTTAGAATGCCTCTCTAAGCCAAAGGTCAGTCAGTTTAGACAATTTTAGTCATAGACCTCTTAGGAAATTTGACTGAGAGGTGAGTGACCAAAGCACGAAGCAGCTGGCTATTCTAAATGGCTGAACCTCTATTTATGGTAGTTTTCATTTCAGAGCACTACATTTGGGGATGGGCGTATCAAAATAAATCATGTTGAAAAATTGCAGGGATTTAGAGCTGCACTATTTATTGCCAATTGTTCCATTATTTACAGGAATAACAGGAAAAACACAAGCCTTAAATAGTGCTTTTAATGTTTAATGTTTAATGTGAGGCACAGGTGTTGCACAATGTTGGGGGGGTGGGGGGGGGGGGGGGTTACATGTTCATATTTGAAAAGAAGAAGAGGACATATCTTTTTCCAAATCACATTATTTTTTATTTAATGGAGGAACTGAAAGGCAAGCTCTCCACTTAGGAGTCATTAATACCACATTTAGACCCTTAGTGTAGCTCTTGATGTTTTGTGTTTTCCTATATTTGCTTTTAATTTTGAAAGGGTATTTCTTCATGAAATGTTTTTGTTTTTGTTTGTTTTTTTGTGATTAACATTATACAACTTTATTGTTATGAAAAGCACCTATGTTGTTCTTATTAATTAATTAATTAACTTAAATAACTAAATAAATAATTAACTTAATTAACTTTTCTTATTTCACATTTGTGGGTCAAAAACTGCTCAAAACATCCTCCAGTACTTCAAACCAGATTAAGTCAGTTTTCACGCAGACATAGGAGCAACCGTTTGGGACTCTCCATCACTACCTCCAGATGCATCAACTACACATACGTACAGATGTCAAATTCTGATCAGACTTTTTAGCTAGTTTCAGATTTTTACAGAGTGAATGAAATTCATGCTTTTGATGGGTGTAGAAATAACACCAAACAAGCATTCTTTCCTTTCTGATCCTCATATGGTTCAACAGTGGTTGCAGATGGCAGGGTGGTCTCAGAACTGCAATACAGCAATTATTTATTTCATGCACCTAATATGTCACTAAATAAATCCTGCCTTGAGTGTTCACGTCCCCACCACAGCTTGCCTATCCCGGCTCCCGGTCACTCCCAGCATCCCCTACACCTTTCAGGCTCATGTAATTTTCAAAATTTTGCAGTTGGTGAAGCAGGAGATGTAGCAACACTTTAATAGATGTACCATAAGTACTGTAGCAAGTATATCATCATCCACAAATTCACCTATGTTGATGTTTTTAATTCTTATTAATACATACTAGGTAATGCCTCTTCCTTCATAATTATTGTTGTCTAAACCTGAGCCATAAAACAATAACAAATTTTACTGAGGTTAAACTCTTAACTGAAGTTTAACATAAGCATGTCCTTCACCATGGTAATGTTGCTCACTCTAACTATCTCATAGTGCAGCACAGCTTAGATCTAGAAATAAGGGACTAAATGTCATGACAGCAGTGTTAGGATCACGTTCAGCATGTCCTGCTATGTCTGTTCTCCTTTGCACCCATATTTCGGCCCTGGGACTACCTCTGGTGCTAGCTCAGAGGCACAGCAACTTTACCACACCATTTAGTTTTCATGCTCACACCAAAGCCACCCTGCACATGCTACTTAGTGTGTCACCAAAGTGAGAAATTAGTATTTTTCCTCATAATCTATCAGCCTGAAGCAGTGCAGTTTCATAAACACAAATTTAAACACATCCCAGCTCAGACACAAGCACTTACTGTAATGTCTCTCCACATGCTAGTCAACAGAGTCCATATGTGGGTGCTCAGACCTCTTGAAAATACTGTTAAAGGTCCCATATTATGCAAAATTCACTTTTTAATGGTTTTGGAACAGTCATACTGGTCCCCCCGCATGTGTAGGAGACCCGTAAGTGTGAAACTCTTTCAGGCGCTCTCTCTCCCCCCTGCTCCACCTCTAGGGAAGTAAACGCTGAATTGAGCGAGTTTGAAAGCCTGTACGTTAAGACGTCATAAGGGACAATAACCACTCCCCACAGAGCGATGGACCCGCTTACCGGCTCTCAAAGCCCGCCCTCTAAAAATCACCTAGCGCCCAGTGTTTATCCTTTTCAGCAACCATCGTTAGCGGACATGGCTAAGCGACAGAAGCACTGTTCTGTTTGTGGCTGCATAAATGAACATCCACTGAACCCACGAGGACTGAGTGGATTAATTTTATTTTTGGAGGAAATGTACCCGGAAAACTTCCAAAGGTTTTGCATGTCTGTGGCCAGCATTTCAAAGAGGACTGTTTCCACAACATGGGGGCATGGAAAGCAGGCTTCGCCAACCGTTTGAAGCTGAAGCCAGGTTCAATACCAACTGTCCGTGACACAGCTGGAGAGGTAAGAGCTGGCAGTTATTTTATCGTTTCGGCCTTATTAGTCTGATAGCTTGAAAATATATTAGCACTGTTGTAAATGTAGCCAAGTCACTGTTTCTACTATTTGTATCCGGTGCCATTGTGCATCAGATTGATGAGCGTAGCTAGCTGTGTTCTCCGTGCGTCGCGGTTTGGGTCGGTAATGGGGGCTTCAGGAATGGGTTCCGGTGTTCCGGCGTTTGTTTATCCTTCACTACGCTGTAATCAGCGTCTAGTTACCGCTAAGGCCTAACCTGTCAATCACCTCATGACGGGCGATGCGATGGGCGGAGCCAACAGCTGAGCTGCTCCACCAGGGTTCCGCCCACCATAAACGGCACATTTCTGAAGCTGCTAAAAAGAGGGAGGTGAAGAGAAGCCGCTGCACTCAAACTGAGGGTCGATTTGTCCATACCATGGCGGAAATATTTCATTTAGATATTAATGAATGGTCTCAGATTGGGAATAAAGTGTATAATATGGGACCTTTAAAGTACGTATGTACTTTTTTAAAGTTAGTGGAACTTATGTAAAGCACACAAACATTTCACAACCCAGAACTGGTGAAGGCTATAAAATGTGATATGTCCTTTAACACAGTCAGCTGAAGCTGTGTTAAAACCAGTAATATTCCAGTGGGGCTTAGATAAAGATTTTATTGCCATGGTCGCGGAAGACTGAAATATTAACATATTTCAGCACTAGTGGTTATAGTATGGGCTGCTAAAGTCTTAGCAGTGATCTACTTGGTATCACTTGGTAAACGCAAAGTTAATATGTCTGGTAAATGGTGAACTATGTTTTTAGAACAAAAAAGAGAGGACTGCAACTGTTGGAGTCACTGGATTATGTTAGGACAAGACTGACAGAAGACTTGTGATCTAACATCTCCTGTACAGACTGGTGAGCTAATGGAAAATCTTTTACAAAGTGCATGCAGATCCCAGCTGGTTTCCTAGCTTTCCTTTAATGGTTGAATCATAAATCATAGGATGGCAACAAATCACTGAAACACATTTGGGTGTAGCAGTAGCCAAATGATTAGTAAAAGAGACATTTTATAGTTGATTTTCAGATTTTGACATAAAAACAGTTTGAGAACCTAAAGGTAGGCTCCACAGGGGGAAAAATACACTAGGCTTTAGCCAGACTGACCACACATACAGTACACTCACTGACTCAGGATTTGATTCAGTTTTTTTGGATAACATCCACCTCAACAGCTGAATACTATCTGACCAGTTAGCTAACATTACAGGGCAGGGTAAGCTATGTACAGATGTATTAGACTTTTCCTAAGTTTAGTTGGAGTCAGCCAGTCAAGCAGGTGCAATTAGGATGTTAGCTTACTTTTTTTCTTCAAATAATATTGTTTTTTTATTATTATTATTATTAATTTTTTGCCTTTGGAAGATGCTAGATGTTTTGATCATTAATACTGGTCACTGAAAAGTCATTTCAGACTTGACTGTGCTGACTGTGAAAATAAGTTAATTTTTTTACACAAGTGATAACCATGTCCATATCTGTCATCTAATAATGTCACATGTTCAAAATTATATTAAATTTAAATTTAAACACCAAACCTGAAGGATTTATCCACCAATAAGCATTTTGAAATGTTGTTTTTTTTTTTTTTTTTGGCACATTTTTCAGACATAAACAATATTTGGTTTTAGTATTATCAGCCAAGTATCAAACTGTCCAATTCCTGATCTCCATCTGGAAAAGATGGAGATCATATTGTAGCTCTTTTTATCAGTCGATTCTCATTGTGCTTGGACCTGGTATTTTTTCCAATGTAAATATGGACCACACAATCAGTCTCACTGTTTAAAGGTTCCGTCTTTTCAGTTATTCATGTATTTAAACCTAAAAGTTTATAAAATGCTGACTGAAAAGTTATTAACCCTCCAGTTATGTTACAGGTCAAATTGATCCATTTTAAAGTTTGAAGATCTAGGAAAACTAGTTAAAAGTATTTTTCAGTATGAAACTTCTTCTGCTTGCCTTATTTAGTATAAACAACATATAAAATGAAAATGGTTCATCTCACATATTTGCAGCCACCCCCTGCATGTTTTTATCACTTAGATACTGTTTGGGTCAATTTGACCCAGCAGTCAAACTGGAGGTAAAAGGGTGTCAAAAATGTCAGACTATTTCCTTCTTTGCAACTGTGAGACATATTTTACTCCAATCACATACATACACACGCACACACACTACACACACACATACACACACACACACACAAACTCACAGGTGCAGGTGTTATGACTTTTGACAGGAACATTATGTTCTCGCAGGGAAACTTCACCCACATTCAGTGGACACTCAACAGGGCAAGGGCAAAACATATGAAGGATTCTCTGCAAGGGAATCCTAGCAAGATTACCCATCCTTTACACCGGGTGCGTGTGCATCATGTTACCGCTGCACCATGGTTTTGTTCTGACTGCTGTGATGAGGTAATTTTTACCCGCAGCATGTCAGGTGTGGATCCCCCGCGAGTGCAGTCCACCTAGAAGGATCCGTGAGATCACAAAATCATAGGAGTGTAGAACTGTGGAGTGGAGAATGCAGTGAACTGTGAAACTGACGCATTCTGGGTGCATGAAGCATAAATTTAGCAGAGCGCCACGACAATGCACTTTTGGGACGCTTCTGATATGTGCTGCGGCACACCTGGTGGAAACCAAACCATTGACTAAAATGGCTGTGAATAGCAGCAGAAGCTGTGGCACCGTTATAACATGCTGCATACACACCCAGTGTACAACAAGGGTTACACTATGTCAGGCAGACCTTTACAAAATGGGCAGCAGAAGCAAGAAGATGACCGTCCAGGAGGCTCTGGAAGTCATCTTTGATCATGACAGTGAAATAGAGGAGGATGTGTCTGAAGATGAAGACTTTCTTGAGCTAAATTCTGATTCTAATGATTCGGATTTTGAAGTGGATGAGATGAGGGAATTGATATTCCTATTCCTCCAAGCAAGACATTCAGGTCAAAAGATGTTGAAATAAAGTGGTCTTCATCTCCAAATATGCATCACGCAAAACTGTCTGCAGAAAACACAATAAAGACAGTGCCAGGGCCCACTAGGATGGCAGTGACTCATGTGACAGACATCAAGTCAACTTTTGAGCTGGTCATTCTATTCTATTCTAATTTTCTACAGTCATTTAGCAGACGCTTTTATCCAAAGCGACTTACATTTGAGACTGGTCATGTCTATTTCAATACAGAAAGTCATTCTGGAAATGACTAATCTAGAAGGGAGGTGTGTTTTTGGGGAGAAGTGGAAGGAGCTGGACAAAACACATTTAGTTTGAACATGTATTTTTTTTTTATGAAAAAGGAGTTAATTATCCTAATTGAACAATTACCTGTGAGAGGTAAGGAACATCATTGCACTAAATATTGATAGAATAGTTAGTAATGGAGTTAGTAATGAAATATTAACAATGCTGTTTGGATTTTTTTTTTTTTTTTTTGGTTTTGGACATCTTTTGGATAATTAAACATGAACTGGGTCAAATTGACCCGGGAACATCATTGCTGTTCCCGACAAAGGAACATAACAGGAGGGTTAATGGCTGCATAAACTCTGTACAAAGGTCATTGTTGATTTTTGAGTCACATCAAAGAGGAATGGTTGGGCTCATCTCATAATGGGAAGGTCTTTTAGCTCACTGAGGTCAGGAAGGCAAAGTATTTATTATCTTTTTCAGATTTATGTCAGGTGATCTGGTGTTTTTTACCTTAAGACTAGGGAGCATAATGTTTACCAATGTCCAGTCATTCATCAGAGTTTTGAAGTATGTTTTGGTGATTTTAAAGACAAATTGAAGGAGGTGTTTACTGCTAAGCAGAATTAGGGGTCCTGACCCACTGACTAAGTTGAGGCAATATAAGAGAAGAGGAGGACAGGACAGAGATTATTTGATGTATGAATTCTGTTTTAAGGCAAAGCTGATGGTACATTCGTTTTTCTTGAAATATTTGTATCTGATTTTTTTTCCTCTTTCTTTTCCATTTTGCCAAAATGTAGAATTGAAGTGTTTTGTGCAAAGACCCTGATAGAGAAGATGGTGCTCATATTGTCTTTACAATTTGTGAGGTCCAGAGGTTCCCAGTTGGACTATACATGGGGTCATGTTACTTTTGAGGACCTCTTGCAATGAAGCAAACTGATTTAAGAGTTAATGTTGTGATCACTGTTGAGCTTTAGGGTTTGTTTATGTTTCTTTCTGTGGCTGTGTGTGACTTTCCACCACTTTAAAGGCTTTCTGTAGCCCCTGAGGTCTTCATTGACACCACGCAGGTGTTTTTAGATAAATACTGTCAACACCACGTGTCTACTCATAGGAAATCAGGAACCAGAACTTGACAAACTGTAAAACCTGGAATGAAAAACCACTCTACAAAGAATTCAAGTTTTTCATCCACTAATCACTTGTGTTTTAATTAACATCTGCGCTAGCTGTGGCTCCTGCTGTTACTTGAACACGTGAAAATCTTTTAAAAGTTCATTGCTTACAGTCATTTACTTTCACAGCCTGATGCTTTGAGATAAAAGCAAAATCAGGTCACACAAACACGCCTTCTCACTAGTTAGCTATGAAGGAATAGCCCCCTGAGGTAGCATGTGTGAAATACTTAAGGTCAGGAACCACATACTTTTTCAGAGGAGTGAATCTTCTAATAAAATCTTTTAGGTACAAGAGAAAGTTAGATCTTCGGACAGACAAAGATCCTTGTCACAACGGTGCTCTGTGTTGCACAGTCAGAAGCAGATGTTCTCTCCGTCTTGCTCTTAAGGAGCATGTCTGTAAAGTACATACTAACAAAAGCAGGCCAATGACCTCTGTCACCTGGAGAACAGTAACCAGGATATTGTCTGTCTGGAAGACTGGATGGATGATTGCATTGCTGGCTGCTTGGCTGACTTTGCGCCCACCTCTGACTTTCTTTTATCCTCCTCTAATATTTCTCTTTGGCTCACACTTTCTGTCTTGTGGTAGGTTTGTTATGAGAGATAATGAAAGGCAATAATAACCTCTTAAGTGTTGGAATTAGTGCAGGGATATTCAGCTATTATCTCATTGTTAGCATACCTTTCACATCACCGATAAAACCCACTTGACAATGTTGTTGCCATCATTCTGTGTTATCAGTGCCAATCCATCTCACACAGAGTAGATACCAGTAGGTATCCACTCTGCCTACAAAGCAGGCTGCCTTTATCCAGTCAGGTTGACAGAGGGATATCTTGACAGGAGTGGATGGTGGCATAACACACAATACGTTTTACATCTGGATTACATGACCAGGACTATGATACAATAAAGTTTTTTTACATCTTTCATTCATTTACTCTCTTCCTTTGGGTTCACTCATTTACTTGTGACTGCTTGTTAATGGGAAATAGAAGTAGACGAATTAGAAGAAAATTCATGGTTTTTAGCTGAAATACTTTTTAAAGCATTGATAAGAGATATGGAATAGTAGAATAGCAACAACACTGGCTCATTAAAAATGGATAGATTCCTATTCCTTCTCTTCCTGAATTCCACAATCATCTCTTTTGTTGTGTTCATGTTCAAGAGGAGGTAATTTTTCCCACATAATGCCACAAAACGGTTCACCAGTTGTTCAACCTCTTGTCCTTCACGGATACGCCCCAACTACAGAAACATCTGAGTATTTCTGCAGATGACAGGACTCTCAGTTGTCATGGAAGTGTCCAGGTCTGAGATTCAAGATTCAAAGTTTCTAGTTGATATGGACCTAATTCTAACTGAATGATTGTGTTTCATGTCACATTTTTGTTCTAATTTGATTATAATCTTAACATTTTTGCACAATCAGGGGAAAATGGATTGCATTTATACAGGTGTATGACTTTGGAGTGGGCTTAAAGATGGCATACTGAGAACTATTGCCTTTTTTTGTTGTTGTTGTTTGTTTTTTTAATGGAAATTTTTTATCATTTTATTTTTTTTCTAACTTGTCTTGTCCAGCATCATGACAACAGAAATATGGTCTGGCTGCTTTGTTATGCTGAACAAATTGAGAGGAAATAAAGCTCCCCTTTATATTTGATTGTTCTTTATTTTGGATATTGCTAAGTAACACCTTCATGCTGGACAAGGGGAAACAAGGGCAGAGGGAGTGTGAGGAGAAGGTAGAGGAGGGAGAGCATGTGGAGAAGAAAGAAAGAGATAATCAAAAGGCAACCACAACAACTGAAAAACCAGCTCTTACACTTGTACAGAAACTTACCTGCCTCTGTAAGAAAACAAAAGCAGACAATCATCGGGAGCATTCAAATGAAGACAAACTGAGAGAACCACACCAGCAATAAGACAGTGAAACTGTTGCACAGTTAAACAAAAACAAAAATAATCTGGGCAAGTGGAGTATAGAAAAAAAGGAGAGGCAGGCCTGAGAGGAATACTGACAGGTCAGGAGTATGGTGATATCCTAACGGGAACAAGAACTTTCCACAGGACCCAAGAAATCTGACCCTTCAGCTAATTCATTTATGGCTGCAGCATCATCAGAAATGGTTTCCAGTTGTGGAAGGGTGGCTGTCAAAAGACTTTCTATATAAAGGAAAACAAGGAGAAAAGGACTTGATGTGCCAAATGATGCAAGAACTGGAATAAAAGTCACAGGTAACAGGTTTCCAGAGTTAACATTACTGAAGCAGTGTGGGATCATCTTGACAGAAAACAAAACAAAAGACAGCCAACATCTACAGAAGATATATGAGTCCTTAAAGAAACCAGAAGAACTATTCCTATAGACCTCTTAAAGAAATGGTCTGATCTGTTTGCAACAGCTCCTAATTAGGTCCACCTGTACTCATGCTACAATACAAGAAAAAATGTCATTATATCATACCAGTTTCAACCCACATAAAAATGTACTTTTAGACTGTAAAACCCAAACAGGTAATGGGGAACAGTTGTAATACAGCTGGTAGAACTATCCTATAATAAAACTTTGAGACCGTGGTTTGAGACAAAACACAAACAACTCCCATTTGAATGAGGGCCAAGTATAATGGTTAGTTCATGTTGACTTGGACAAATAAACTCTGCCTTCTCTTTAACACATGTAGACTTCTGTTTAAGGTCTTTAGTAGAACATATATATACAAGAATGAAGGTGTATGTTTTACACCTGTGTGCGTGAGTGTTAGCATTGAAAAGTCATTCAACAAACTTTTTTTTTTTAACCAAATGGGGCAAAGCATGATGCAATGCTCCCCAAGTGGCAAGGTAATTTTATGTTTGGTGGAAGTGAGACCTGAGCAGGATGAACAATAGATGACTGTTAAAGCTGCAAAACATTTTCTACAAACAATGTCCTTCTAGTCCCAGTTTTTACAGAAAAAAGAAAAGTTGCTATGTGGCAAGTCTGCACGACAATCTATCTGTACATGTGTATGCAAGTTAAATTAAAAAACTCTGATGTATTTAAAATGAGTGACAGGAACAAATGCAATGCAGTGAAAATGTGACTGGAAATTACAGAAAAATAAACACATGAGTCAGGCACTGTGGTCCAGCAAAAGTCAAGCAGTCTGCAATATGTCAGTATGAAAAAAAACAGGCCTTTTCTTCTTAAATGGATATTTTTTTTTCTTGTTGCATCCATATATCACTTGCTAAACTGCTCCTAGTTAAAGCCTAATCCAAGGTCTATCCATTCATCTTCTACCACTTATACAGGTTGGATTGAAGGAGCAAGAGTTTAAGTAGGCTTCACCCTCCCTGGCACTTTATTCCACCCTGCAGAGGAAACTAATTTCAGTTGTTGGTATACACAATCTTGCTGAGACCATGTCGATAGGTGAGGGTAGAAATATAGACTGACCGGTAAATTGAGAGCTTTTTCTTTTGACTCAGCTCCTTCCTCACCACGTCAGACCGATGCAGAGCCTGGATCACTGCCGATGCCACACCAATCCATCTGTCAATCTTTAGCTCCTAATCCAGTGTGTAGCACACAATTCAAACTGTAAAGGTGCATGATCATTCTGATCATAATTAATGTTTAGTTATGCAGTCGTAGATCAGTCATGTAGGAAACTGTTATATTCATCAGACTAAGATCTTCTATTTAGATCTTATCCCATTTAATATGTTAATAATTTAAATATAATTTGCTTATGTATTTGAAATGAACATTACACTGCAGAGGAGGTGTTAAAAGCCATAGTTCAGTGTAATATCAGTACATTAAAAAGTAAGTCATTTATTTCCTGTTTGCTATTCTCATTAAACACAACATGCACATGCTGGTACAGATTCTCTGTCATCAAGGTCATGGTAATCCAAACAACCTGAACAGAGGCAACTGGACTCTTTGTGGTGTTAAAAAAAAAAAAAAGTCCAGCTGTCTGTATTCAAACCCTTAGGATGGTCAGCAAGATCACAACCAGAGTGGGTGAAGCTGTTTAGCAATCTCATGCAAAAATGTGGCTCACATTCCTGTTTTGATTTACATCCAAACAGCCTGTCTTCTCCTTAGTGAAAGCAACTCAAAGACCAAGGAGAGGAGGAATATGTGTGTGGGTTTGTGAATAATTAAATTAGATTTGTGGCTTTCAGGGTTTAGCTTTCAGATGATTTGAAGGTTTGTGCCCATCAAAGAACATGTATATTGTAACAAACCATGGTTAGAAAGAAAAAGGACATAGAAAAGGGTAGTATGATTGATAACTTGGATTATCCAGAGGCGAAATAACAGATCATGATGAAAAACAAAACACAAATAAAGGTGGGGTAGATCATAAGAACCATCCGGAAGTCATTCTCCATGGCCTCTCCAAACTCCTCCCATGCCCGAGTCTTTGCCTTAGCGGACGCCGAAGCTGCACTCCACTTAGCCCGCCAATACCCATCAGCTGCCTCTGGAGTCCCACAGGCCAAAACGGCCCGATAGGACTCCTTCTTCAGCTTGACAGCATCCCTTAATAATATGAAGGAAATTCTTTCCTAACTTTCATTAATTTGTAGTTGCGTTTTATAGTACTAGTTTATCTGTTCAGGGTCTCAGATAGTTGGAACTTACCCCTGGCTTGGGCCAGAAGGCAGGGTTCATCTGACAAAGGCTGTTGGTCAGTTGTGGTGGTAACAAACTACAGTTTGGCCATTGCATTTGCTTGAATAAATTTTGAAAGCAAAAGTACTTCTCAGAGTAGTTTTACTGCACCATTCATTTTTATTTTTACTTGAGTAAAGTTGTGAAAAAAACGCTACACTTACTTTGCTCCACTGGGCAACACTTAACTCGTTTTTGTTTTTGTTTTTTTTTTCATTCAATTATTTTTGCTGTAATTTTGCTAGAGAGATGCCTTTAGTTTCACCAGTAAGGTGCAGTCACAATCATCACATAAGTCTGTTTCACCATTTAGACATAACCATTCAGTCACATGACCATACCATAATCATGTCACAAAAAAAGAAAGAAAGAAAGAAAAAGTTGGGACCATATAATGATAGTTTATTGTAAAAGCGTGAAACAGTCACATTATAAAGTGATTTAAAATATTATTAAACAAAGTACTGTATGCATTTTATGTTGCAAGCTAGAAATATTGGAGCAAAATACATTTTATGGAGATTAGGGAGATTATCATCAGTCAGAAACTTCTCACTTCTTTTTGTCAAGGATGAATTGTACTACTCTGATTTATTGTTGTACACACAGGAATGTAGGACAGTTATGTGTGTGTGTGTGAGTGTATATGTTACTATTGTTAACATGTATCGGGTGTTACACCTATGGCCGAGCAATCTTTTGAAAACTGAAATTAAAATTATATTGGCTATATGCACTGCTGAGACAGAAATATTAGTCAAAGAGAACACAAGTAAACAAAAATGCAGTTTCTAAATTAAGGTTTTTATTATTAAGGTAGAAAAAAAATCCAAACCTATTTGGCCCTGTGGGCAAAAGTGACTGCCCCCCTTGTTAAAACTAAGCTCAATTTTAGTAACCTAAGTTCAGTTTCACTAGCCACACCCAGGCATGATTACTGCCACACCTGTTCGCAATCAAGAAATCACTTTAAAAAAAAAGTCCTGCCTGGCAAAGTGAAGTAGACCAAAAGATCGTCAAAAGCTAGACATCATTCTGAGATCCAAAGAAATTCAGGAAGAAATGTCTGGAAGTCTGGAAAATGTTATAAAGCCATTTCTAAAGCATTTCTAAAGCTTTGGGACACCAGAGAACCACGGTGAGAGCCATTATTCACAAACAGCAAAAACATGGAACAGTGGTGAACCTTCCCACAAGTGGCCAGCCAACCAAAATTACCCCAAGAGTGCAGCAGCGACTCATTCAAGAGGTCACAAAAAACCCCACAACATCCAAAGAACTGCAGGCCTCACTTGCCTCAGGTCAGTGTCCATGACACCACTATAAGAAAGAGACTGGGCAAAAATGGCCTGCATGCCAGAGTTCCAAAACGCAAAGCACTGCTGAACAAAAAGAATATTAAGCTCATCTCAATTTTTTCAGAAAACATCTTGATTATCCCCAAGACTCTGGGGAAAATGCTCTTTGGACTGACAAGACAAAAGTTGAGCATTTTGGAAGGTGTGTGTGCGCCATTACATCTGGCATAAAAGTAACACCGCATTTCAGAAAATAAAATATACCAGCAGTAACCATTATTTATTCATTCATTATTTAATTCATACGTTCATTCAAACATTAAGGGTGCACCATGTAACAAAATTAAAGGCCAATGACAAAAAAATAATATATCATTAAAACTGTGTTTCTATTGGTATATAATCACTTTACTGAAATAACTGTTATATTTTCATTCACTTAGAACAGGGGTGCCCAGCTCCGGTCTTCAAGGACCACAATCCTACAGGTTTTTGATGTGTCCCTGCTCCAAAACCACCTGACTCTAATTGCTGAGTCATGCAAAACGTAATAGGCTGTTGGATCTATTTCATTTGAGTCAGGTGTGTTGAAGCAGGAAACACTGGAAAATCTGCAGGACAGCGGCCCTCGAGGACCGACTTTTGGCACCGCTGACTTAGAATGATCCATTTATATCTACTTGCTGTGGGTCCACATACATGGCAGCCACCATATTTGTGCCACCATTTATATTACAGTGTCTCTGAATGGACAAACATCTGTGTGTGTGTGTGTGTGTGTGTGTGTGTGTGTGTGTGTGTGTGTGTGTGTGTGTGTGTGTGTGTGTGTGTGTGTGTGTGTGTGTGTGTGTGTGTGTGTGTGTGTGAAGTGAAAACCCTTTGAGCTTAAAAACTGCAGTACAGGCTTTGTTTGATAGGAGCAAGAGCACCACTTAGGATGAGTAACACCCTAAAAGGCACAGAGAAGAAGACAGCATATATGTAATGTTGCAGTAGTTACCTGTAGTGCAGTCCTTGCTGGACCTGAGGCCACAGGATTCATCTGTAGATCAAAAAGAATGTTTATGTCTGGAATCATTTTGGCCACTGTTTCAGACAGTGAGAGAGAGAACAGTATATAACACAGAGGTAAACTACCTGACAGATCCCACAATGTGGTTCCCATCAAACCAAACATGGGGAAGTGGGGGAAAAAAATAGAAACTGTTGCAATTACAGCAGTGCACTGTCAGCTTCTGTTTACTCACACAAGCCAGTTTTATTTTACTAGTCCAGTTACAGGAAGACAAAGAAGGCCAGACCAGAGAGAGTGGAAGAGGGGGATTTTTTTTTTCTTTTTATACCCTTGAGGGTACTGAGAGCATACCCAGTGGCTGGAAATGATTAAGTGATTTTGAATCTTAAAATATGAGCTGTGTTTTTACTCTGGCAAAACTCTCAGAGAAACAGGGTCAGTACAGAGTAAACTATTAGTTTTAATCAACCCTGATCTATGTGCATCAGGGGTTTTTAGTTCCATTAGAGAAATAGTGTGTCTTAATGAGCCACCAGCACACAGTGCTGCTCAAACCTGTGTCAACGTACCACATGTAAGAGCTTATACAGAAAGATTGCATGTCAGTATAAACGACAACAACAACTGAGTATTGAAATATTACCTATTTTGCAACCTTTGTCATTTTATTATTAGTTAATTCATTTAAACTAACTCAAGTTATGCTTTGTGGTCTCAAACCATGGTAATGAGATGCAAATCATGAAGTAATAAATCCTCAGAGGCCTGCTGCTGTGTTATCTCATTTTTAAAATCATCTATGTTGTTGCAAGTGTTTTGCATGGTAATATACTGTGTATATTATTGTTAGGAAGCAGGCAGCTGAATCAATTAGTCACGCTACATTCATCAGTGATTTCCATCAATGGACGTCAGATGCTAAACATGAGATAAGGTTCTTTTGATTTATTTCATATGATTATTTAAACTTTTTTTATATGAACATATATCATTAATTGATGGAGAAGGTTTGATTTTGATCATTAGCTACTGTTTATGCTTGTTCTGTATTATAAACCATACCGTACATATGGTACATAGATTATCATGGTAAACATCAAAATATGTTTACATTGCAGCATTCAGTAACCACTAATCTACAGCTGGATTGAAAAGCTTGTTATTGCATAAAGTCTATATCCATTAAACCCCAACTCTGCCGCAGATTTTATGGCTGCCTCATCTGAATAACTCTTACTTTTTTTTCTTGTACTGCAGGTTCCTCTGATTTAGAAATCACATTTTTTACTGAGTGCTGCAAATGTTAAAGTCCATAAATCTGTTATCATCACACACCTTTTGAGTACTGTCAGCTCCAAGCCAGACATGAAATACTTACACCCCTGAGGATTTTTTTTCTTTCGTGACTGTGATGTATTGGGTGGTTATAACTCGGATAAGAATGTGAGTGAAATCAAAGTGACCTTGTCAGATGGACAACGGGAACAGCAAAGGTAACAATTTGCTCACAATATGGGTAGAAGTGGGAAGAGGTGAGTACTGACAGACTATAAAACCTTTGAAGCAGGATGAAGTGCTGCACATGAATCTAAAGTAGCAGATTTTACTATGTGGGATTATAAGAAATAGAACTATGTAAGTGGTTTTGTCATATATGTTTGGGCAACCTTTAAAATACCTGGGCAGCTAGCCTAAGTATTAACATCATGTCGGTAAACCTCAAATTATGATGCCCTTTTGGAAAAACTGTTAGAGGTGAAATAAGAAAGAAAATATTTACAACTTTACAACATATTTACAATCACACATGTCATTCAAAAGTAAAAAATCAACAAAAAGCCATGATAAAGGTATTCTCATTTATTTAGTTTTCTCTTTTTGCTGTCAAACAGCAAAATGTGTGTCAAACTGTGGCATAAAAAAGTGTAACTGTACTGGGCTGAAACTTGTTTCCTTTCACTGAAGACATGAGTGAACCACTGAGTGAAAAAAGGGTTTGTGTTTAACAAGCTCTCATCTCTGATATCTGTGTATTCTGTATTATTCTGAGTCACTGAAATAAAACACTGAACTAAACAAACAAAAGTCCCAGAGCTACAACCTATCGCACATGCTAATAAACAAAAACATGCTAGCAAACAGTGTTAACATGCTAAAATGTCTTCTCCTTCCTCCCTTTCTCTGTTTTTCTAATTATTCGTGAACCAAGAGTTGTTGACACTCCAAAGCTGCATCTGTACTATACTGGCTATATTCTGGCTTAGTTTACATGGAAAGAATAGATTTTTTTTATTATGCAAACACTTTTCCATAATTGATGCAATGAAAATGCCTGACAAGTTGAGTTCTTTTGCTGCCATGTAAGTGTGAATCAATCACAATATCCAGTGGAAAGAGTATGTACAGATTCACAGAGGGCACACACACTAGTTGACCACACCTAAATCAGTGTTGGGCCACAGGTGTTTCCCATAATCTTTGAAATTAAAAACACCTGCAGGTTGACGTCACCAAAGTTTCAGTCCAGGGAAGAAACATTTTGCAGTATTTCATTCTTTGTTGAATTGTTGTTTAACACATACGGTAAGGAATAATTTAAACAGAAATGAACATCATACAGCATCAGAATGAATACAGCTGCAAGCAATGACGTGGGTCCAAACAGATTACAAGCGTCCATACTAGCAATATTTACTGGCCTTAGTTAAGACTTGCGCTCACACCACATTTAAACACTCACTGGTCATTTTATTAGGTACACTTTGCTATTACTGGATTAAAACCCCTTTACCTTAATTCTTCTTAATTTGTCTTAATACTTCATGGCATAGATTCAATAAGGTGCCGAGAGAGGCTGATAGGTCTTTTTTTATTAGTAATTAATGGTACATTGCAGTATTTTATGGGGTTGTTCCAGATATGTGGAGAACATTTCCTAATGGCTCGAGGCACCGTTGTCTTTCCAACATGTCCTGCGTTACCAATTTTATAAAGAAAGGCCCAATATATTTTAGCAAGTAAAAATATGTCTGACAGCTGCTTCAGGTGGGAGGAGACAGGTAGAAACTCAGAGTTTCTTTATAGTTAACCTGCCAGTGAGTAGGTTTACGTCATATAGTCAGTTATTATGGTAACACATTCAGGGTAAGACTTACCTCTCTTTCTGGAAAGAAAAACCTTGAGTTTCCTTTAATTTAGAGTTTCAGTTGTGGTTCCGGATTTGGTATGTGGCATTGGTGGGCGTGCCTGTTTCCCTGGCAACCGGTTCTTCACCTGTGCCTCATTCTACAATCAAGCAGCGTGTATTTAAGACCAGCTCGGCCGTCAAGTCATCGCCAGATTGTTGCCTTCCCAGTGGCAACAGCTCTCGGCCATTTATGCATGTTTTGATCACCTTGTCTTTTGCCTGCCTAATTTACCGTATTTTTGCTCTGCTCAGAGACACTGCCTGTCTGCCCGCCCATCTGTCTGCCTGCCTGCCAAACTTATCCTCCTACCCATGGATTCCTTAAATAAACAAATTATTCATTTCCATTCCAGTGTCTGCACTTGGATCCTGTTTTTTCACCCGGAACCTGTGACAGTTTCAGCATAACCCGCTTTGTGGAACAGGCCCCATGTCCACACGCCTAAATCAAAGTCAAAATCAAAAGTCAAAGTCACTTTATTTGTCAATTCTACAATATGTACAAGACATACAGAGGATCGAAATTGCGTTTCATTCAGACCCAAGGTGCAGACAATAAACATTTAACATACATCTTTAAGTAAAAGAAAGGTCTCTGCTATGCTATACTATATATAAAAGGCTATACTATGCTATATAAAGAATAAAAACAAGAAATATAAATAATGAAAAAGGCACAAGTAGCAGCACTGGGTAAAGAAAAACCAGATAGTGCAAAATGAATACAGTGGTGCAAATGGCATGGCAGTTGTGCAGGTTTAGCTTATATACTGGTAAGTTAAGTGACCATAAACAGTTCAGAGTTGGTGGGAGGGGGGTTCAGAGTCTGGAGGTTTTGTGTGCAGGGGGCAGCGAGGGGAGGGGGGGGCGGGGCAGGGAGAGAGTTTAGCATCCTGACAGCCTGGTGGAAGAAGCTGTCCTTCAGTCTGCTGGTCCTGGCGCTGAGACTCCGCATTCTCCTTCATGAAGGCAGCAGACTGAAGAGGCTGTGTGATGGGTGGGTGGGGTCACCAGTGATGCCAAGAGCTTTGCCGGTGAGGCGGGTGCAGTAGATGTCGTAGAGGGAGGGGAGAGGGGCACCGATGATCTTCTCGGCTGTTCTCACAATGCGCTGGAGGGACTTGCGGCAGGACGCGGTGCAGAAGCCGTACCACACTGTGATGGAGCTGGACAGGATGCTCTCCACAGTATCTCTGTAGAAAGTCTGCATGATGGGGGCCCGGACTCTAGCTCTTCTCAGCTTGCGGAGGAAGTAGAGGCGTTGATGGGCTTTCTTGGTCAGTGCTGTTGTGTTGTTGGTCCAGGAGAGGTCCTCTGAGATGTGTACACCCAAGAATTTAGTGCTGCTCACCCTCTCCACAGCAGCACCGTTGATGGTCAGAGGAGCATGTTGGAAGTAGACTTTCCTGAAGTCCACAACAATCTCTTTTGTCTTCTCAACGTTCAGAGAAGTTGTTGTGTGTGCACCACAAGGCCAAGTGGTTCACCTCGCTCCGGTAGTTTGTCTCATCCCCGTTACTGATGAGACCCACAAAGGTCATGTCGTCCGCAAACTTGATGAAGAGGTTTGAGCTGTGCAGAGGGGTGCGGTCGTGGGTCAGCAGGGTGAAGAGGAGGGGGCTCAGCACACATCCTTGAGGGGCCCCCGTGTTCAGAGTGATGGTCCTGGATATGTTGCCGCCGACTCGTACTGCCTGTGGTCTCCCGGTCAGTCCAACACCCAGTTGCACAGTGAGGTGCTGTTGTGTGCCTCAAAGCGAGCAAAGAAGTCATTCAGCTCGTTGAGCAGCGAGGTGTTGCCATCACAGGTCTGCGGTGGGGGTTTGTAGTCCGTAATGGTCTGTATTCCCCTCCACAGGCTCCGTGTGTCTCTGCTGTCGTTGAAACGGTGTGATATTTTCCTGGAGTACTGCCTTTTAGCCTCTCTGATGCCAGTGGACAGGTTGGCCCTGGCTGTCCTCAGGCCCACCTCGTCTCCTGCTTTGAAGGCAGCATTCCAAGCCTTAAATGTATTAAGGTACAGTATGTGATTGGCTTAACAAGTAGTTAAACAGGTGTGCTTAATAAAGTAGCTGGTGAGTGTATTTTGCTACACCGTTGGCAGTAAGAGTTTAGTCACTTAGTCTTATCTCACTCCCAGTGTGTCAGAGTTTACCATTCAGTCAGGACTCTTCGTGTTGTCATGTTGTAAAGTACTGCTCAGCACTCACTTTGAGCAATTCATAGTTCATACTATAAACATTGCCTTCCAAGCCAAACCATGATATTTCACAACTTACCTTGTTTTGTTGCTTAAACCAACCCAAGCAAAGAGAAAAATTCTGCAACACAAAGAAAACTGCAGCCTTTGAAGTAGAAAAAAAGCCTAGGACAAACCATCAAAATTTTTGCTACCACTACTTTAAAGTTTTTGAGGTGAACTTCGCTGTATATTGATAGAACAGAGCTTGCCCCAAGTGTCAAATACTCTTCCAGCTCAGTACACAAGGGTGCTTGATGGTTGCTAAAAAGGTTAAAAAAAAAAGATAGTGTTAAAAAATAAATAAAATTACTAAATATTTTTAAGCAAGAAGACATATGATGAACAAATTCTAATTTCTGTCCCAGGGATTTCAAGATTAGTGTCTATTTTTCTTCAAAGTTAGGGCATGGAGAAAATGCAAAATACATCACCATCAATGGGTGTTTAATGTCTCAGTAATGAAAGAAAGATTGGACAAAGTCTTTTTAAACCTGAGGTCCCCCAATAGGGGGACTTTGAGAAGACTAGTGGCTCATAGGGTTAAGCTTTTGGTTTTTCAGGGAGAATAATACCATTGTTCCTATAGATAGCACTAATACTAATATTTTGTATCAGTATTTATCATTATTGGACCTGGGGTGTAGGTAGGTCAGTGGTAGAGTGCGTGCTTTGCATGTATGAGGCTCCTGGGTTCAATCCCTGGCATCTGAAGCCCTGGGGGGGGGGGACAAGCCAGTTGTCCCTGAGGGCTTGTCTCAAGCCAGGATTAATGCAGAGGGTTGTGTCAGGAAGGGCATCTGGCGTAAAACATGCAAATACATCCTACGACTTCCATACGGGTTCAGATAGAAGCGGAAGATTCACTGTAGAAACCCCTGATGGGGAAAAAGCCAAAAAGAAAAGATTTATCATTATTGGAACAATTACAAGAATAAACATTGTCAAATTTGACTAAAACTAATTTTAGCTCCAGTTAAATGAACATTTTTTGGATCTCTTAAAGTTACTGTTTGAGAACGTTTGCATGCAGTGGATGGATCAGTGTTCCGGCATTAAATGAGTCTTCTTCCAACTTTCCCACATAATCCTCTGAGTCACAGGCCAGATGAGCAAATGCCCCTGCAGTGTAACGGTCCTGGCCAAGATGTCGGCTGATAAGATGAAGCTCAGTGTGCTGTAAAATTCTCAGACATATTCCAAGATAACACTGGTCAAGAAATCCTTTTGATTCATTGTTAATTATAAATAACAGAATACTGGAACTTCCAAACCTCTGACCAGTAAGGTTGTGTCACAGGAAGTTGTTTGATATCCAGTCATTAAACCATAACAAGTTTATCAGAGAAATACTCCAGACTTGGTGAATGATGACACTTCCTGATTAATGTTTCCCTTGCCTTTTTCAGCCAAGAAGCTGGCCAAATCTTTTTTTTTTTTTTTTTGTTTTTTTTTTTTTGTGTTTTTTGTTTTGTTTAGTTTTGTTTTGTTTTTTTGTTGTTTTTTTTTGGTGCTGAATTAAATCTAAATGATATAGATTGAAAAAGACTGTAGAAAAAAATCTGAAACAACAAAGCCAATGACCATTGTGCAAACTTCAACAAACTTTTTAATTGTGACTATCATTAATTTCTTTGTGTCAAGTTTTTGATCAAGATCTGTTTTTGTTATGTTCAACCCCTTTGCTTTGCATCTTAACTGTGTAAAGAAAAAAAGAAGGGGTGGAAATGTGCAGCATAGGACCAAAGATTTATTGTTTCATTTTTATAATAAAACAGTCCTTTTCAATACTTGCCACTCAGAGCAGTACTCTACAAAAGTACTATAAATAATGGAGTTTAATGGGGATAGAAAACAAAGACCAAAGGTTTATTACAGTCAGGGAAATGTAAAAGTTGCATCTGTTGTAATGGCACAGATGAAAGCCAGGGCATCTAAACTTGGACAGTAGGTAGGTAAGTGTGGTTGGCATCCTTCGCTGTCACTCTGTTCTCAGAAAGAAGCCCAAAGCTGGATTTAACACACATGTGGAACAGTTACATTCTCCCAAGGCGTTTATGTTGCTCAACATCTGCTCAAAGTAGCAACACTGACCACAAATCCTTGCGCCAAAATAGTAGTTCAGTATTAGCATATGGGAGGATTCAGAAGTGCACTGCAAGTAAAGGTTATGCCAAGAGATAAAAACATAAAATAATGTTGCCATTTCGTAGTTGAATACAGATTTATGTCAGATATGAGGTTTTACACCTGATTAACTGTCAAAAAAGCAAAATAAGATTAAAACCAAATCAGTGAGCTGAGTTTCAACCCAAAACATAATCCAAGAAAATAATAATCGGGCAGGAAGCCACATGTCCATACTGTTCTGCGGTTTCATATGTTACACTGTTGTGCAGAACAAAACAACTGCCCTGAGCATTTTATTTTATATTAGTATAATGTACAGATGTAAGTGTTTTATGTCCTTGTTTTATTGTTTGTCTTGAACTTCTCCAACATCTCAAAGAACTTTGAAAGAAAATTCAGCTGGAAACACATAAGAGAAGAGCAGCGGGCTACAGATGTCCATCATCTGGAGAATGGAGAAGCTCAACTCTGCTCAATGGAAACAGCCATACCGTCACACTTAATTCGAATTAGGGACTAATTTAAAATTGAGGAATTTTGCACCAGCAGTCACAGAAAAGCAGCATTACTGTAAGCAGCTCTGATTAAATTACCTATGAGCCCAGAAAGAGAGAGCAAAAGGGGGAAAGGGGCTTTCCATTGTCCTAGTTTCCATAAGCCAAGTGTGTGCATGTGTGGGTGTGTTTCCCATAATGCTTGATTTTTAATATGTTTGGTCCTTTACAATGAAAGTAATACACACCATAGTCAGATGGTTTTTGACCTATTCTTTCTGAAAGGCTATTTAAGTTAGTCATGAGGGAATGTACAAAAATCACCTGCTCACAATTGAAATAAAACAAATGAAATTCTGCATTAATGCTGGTTATTGTAGAAGGAACTGGATGATGCATGATAATGACCTGAGCCCATGTCCACACAAAGACATTAGATGTATCCTCTAAAGGTTTTTTGGACATTAAGTCCACATGGAAATGGTGTTTTGGAAGTAGTAAAATTACATTTTTTAAACTGGGTCCTAAAGTGAATAAATCTGAAAAACACCACCATTTTAGGAAATTATTCATTATTACCAAGTAAAGCCTTAGTGAATGAGTCGTAGTGAAAAAATTGTCTTTCCAGATTTTATTCTAAAGCTGATCGATCGGGGAGTGTTATTGACGGAAGACAGTTCAGCATTTCTGGTGTACAGCCTCAAAGACTCACATATTTTAGAGCACAAGAAATGAAGGTCTCTTCATCCACACAACACTTATCAAAATCATGTCATTAGATGTTATTGTTATTGTTATGCACATTGTTATTCTTCTATCTGATACACACTAGCCTGGTTCTTTATCATCCTGAGTCACAGTGAGACAACTTTGTGAGAATGACAACAGTCATATCTAAGTGCATATCATATGTATAGAGTGGAAAGTATTGTTCACAACATATCTAATTAAAACACATTGTATGAACCAAAAATAAGATCAACTTCAACACAACCCATACACATCTGTCCTGTAGCCATAGGTCCACCTCTCCCTTGCGGAAAGCTCGCCAGTGGCTTCAACAATGATGGATTGCAGTGTTGCATCTGTAGTAGGACAAGCTACACCTGTGTGTAATTAATAATAATAATATGAGACAGGTGGCAGTGATTGTCACTCCAACCCCTGAACTCTTCCAAAAACAAGCTGTGTGGCTTCTACCATTCTGTCAATGGTATGAGCCTCGTCTTCCCTTTGGTTTCTGTTCTTCTCTGACTTGGTGCTAATTTTTTCTCTTACCTGCATTTTAGATCTTCCATAAATGGATTATCTTTAGTTAGGCCTCGGTTGATCATCATTGGTTCAACTGGAAATGTGTTAAGCTTCCACCTGAGTGGCTTTAGGAGTGCCTGTCTGGTGTGTAGCATTTATTTGCCTTTTTAAATTGTATAGGAATCTCTGCTAATGCTCTGCCGCATGCCTCTCACCAGCTGTAGATGTGGACTGCTGCTCGGATTGCCACTCCTGCCCTGGTGTAGGCCAAGGGAAAGCTACTGTTCTGTCCTGAGCCATGTTCTGAGCCCGGAGCCCCTGCTTGGCCCAAAGTGTTTTTACTTCCTTCCATGAATTATCTATACCGCTTCGCCCAATTAAGGGTCGCGAGGAAGCTATACATATATATATATATATATATACATATATATATATATATATATATATAGATACATAGATAGTGCAAGACATGAGGGGAACGGAAGTGAAGGGATAGGGATGCCCAGCTCTGGTCCTCAAGGGCCGCAGTCCTGCAGGTTTTTGATGTGTCCCTGCTCCAAAACCACCTGACTTAAATTGATGAGTCATTGTGCAAAAATAGGCTGTTGGATCTATTTCATTTGAGTCAGGTATGTTGAAGCAGGAAAAATTGGAAAATTTGCAAAACAGCGGCCTGGCTTGAAAAGTTTGGTATGGTAGATGCCAAGGTATGGTGGATCTGGTCATTTGAACAACAGTTTTACCCATTTTCTAAAGTTAAGGGGTTTAATTTCTCTACAATATATAGAAAGGGTGGTCCTAACTAGATAACAAACAGGTCTATAACTACAGTAAATCTTAACCTCTTTAGGCCCAAGCAGTTTTTTTACATGCATTTTTTATTTCTCTTTGTTATTTGGGCTTGTTTTAACCCAATTAGAATAAAAACCAAGCTTCATATATTGATATTATGTACTTTTAGAGAAAAATGATGTCCACATATGTGGACTAATGTTCTGAATTTCCATAAAACACAATTAGGTCAACTTTAGGTAATAGAGTGAAAAAAACTCTGTATTTCCACCTTGAACATAGCAGTGTTTTTCCTGGCTGCTTTTGCATCTATTAAGAACACAAATACCAAATTTTTTTAACATGTTTTGATTATCAGAGAGAAAACAAAACAACATAAGAAACATTGCATTTTTGCCCATTCTGAACATTTAAACTACTGGATCAGTTTCATGGGTTGATCAGATTGGCAGGTTGGCAGATAATTGTCAAAATTTCACGGTTGTGGACATAAGAGCTAAAAAGTGCTGTCCACGTATGTGGCCACTTAAGCCCTAAGAGGTTAATGTAGAAAATATTTCCCTTATCAGAGCAGATGTCTGTTAGTACACAGTGAAGTACAAGAGTGTGTCCATGTGTATGTTAGTACATGTGTGAGAAATTAGCATTAGTGGAAATAGCAACTCACAAGTGGACTAAATGCTTGTCATTTCTGTGAAGTTACTTAGCAACCACAAACATTTTCACGTGCATCCGCTACTCCTTTGTGGTGAAACTAGTCCAACATCAGAGCCTGTTCCCATAACTGCTGTAGCATGTAATACAGTAACTGATACAGATGAAGGTGAGAAACACACACAAATTAGACTGTGGTGGATTTATCTGGTGAATATGCCTGTTCCCCAAATTCCAAAGGAGCCAGTCAGAACTTCCTTGTCTGTTGTGTAGCCAAAGGGATAATGAGTCACTAAACAATTTCACATTAATTACTGTGTAATATGACTTCCAGGCTGAATTTGAGTGTATGAATGCAAGGAGCTTTAATAAAGCAGCAGAGTAACCCGAGAGGCTTATATGAGCTTAGGTGAAAGCTTACAAGAAGACTTACAAAGTAAATGCTTAGTAATTGCTTAACATTTCACCAGGTATGAGTTAACTTAACTCTTAACAGGATGCTATCTGGAGGCCTCCTCCTGATGACGCCCATCAGTGCATGTGAGAGAAATTTTGGTAATGGAAAAAATTTTATTACGTAAAGCACTTTGTGCTACTTTTTGTATGAAAAGTGCATTATAAATAATATTAATTTGATGTGAGACAACATACACTCCATCAGTGGTACATCAACACTTCACTAAAGTACTTTGAGCTAACATACTTTCTTTCAACCACATGACCATTATCTTCATAAGATGCTATTTTACGAGCTCTACGGTTACATGTGTATCCTTAACGTTATCTGCAACACCCTAAATCAAAGATGCTGCAGCAGAAAGAAGCTTTTGAAAAGCGATTTTTCATCTGGTGCCACTATTGGTTACTGTGATGCATGCCCACTTGTTAAGAATGTTCCATAATGAGATATTACAATCCATAAAAGGACTCTTTCCTAGGCTGTGTCCGAATGTCCACCCTACTTCCTAACCCCTCGTTCACTACATAGGGCTGCTCTATATAGCACATTACATAGTGCACTCATTCTTTTGGCGATTCGGACATAAAGCTCCCTATTTTTTCCTTGCCGCAAACCATGTGACTACTACCCGTCACTACGGCAACCACAATGTCATTCCAAAACCAATCTAAAGTTGTGTGTAAATATTTTTATTTTTATTCCTTATGTTGTATTTTATTCTTTGTTGCAGATCTATTCAATAAAAAATGTTTTTTCGCCTCCTTGCGCCATGTTGAGCTTCTGCCCGCAATGCATTGTGGTCTATATTGACTGTCTAGTGACCATTGATGCCCACTACTTTTTAAGATGTATTGTGGGGAATTTTGAGTGCTCTACTTTTTTCTTTCTGGACATTCTGACACCCCTACAAAATGGCATGGCCCCTACATAGGGCACTATGTAGGGGTGCACATTCAGACACAGCCCTAGTCTTAGAAGGAGGTGGCTTTGAAGGACCCATCCTACTGAGGAAGTACACTTGACCTTGCTAAACTCCTCAGACCTTTATGCCTTACAGGAACATTTTTTCTTAATTATATTAAAGGCTAATTTTTCATTCATTCACCTTTATTTGAGGGTATTGTCTAAAAAAGGATCAAATGGTTGCATTCTAGACCTTTTTATTTTAAACTAACTTCTAAAATTAAACATTTCATGGGTTCCTATATTTTTCATGATTGCATAAAATCGTCCATATTTTCTTTTTTCTTATTCTTTTGAGAAGCAGTTATATGTACTTGTGTCACAAATCTTACCTTGTTTTTTTACTCTCAGCAGACAAGATGGTTGTGCTCTTCTGTGACAATTTATTGAGAAGCCAATGTTCTTTCTCTTACTGTCAAGCAGCCAAACTCCATAATAATAACATGAATATTGTCCAAATCCAGAGCTGATGTGGCAACATTTAATCCTCTGAATGAATTACCACAGAGGGGCAGTGAGTGAAAGAAACAAGAAGAGTTAGGTTACTTTACTTTTATAAACATTTATTCAAGTAAGACGTGGGGGTTCCAGTTGTCACTTTGCCATTATCAGTACCACAAAGATTTAACAAGTTTATCTTTGCTTTCATTGTTTGAGAACCCTTTTATTGCAGCACCACCCCTACAGTGACTCCTTGTGAAAGTCTTTCAGAGAACAATAAATATGGAAAATGTACTCAGCATATAAGATTGTTGTTTTTATGGATGTATAATCAGTCAAATCCAAAACTGTTTTCATCCTATAAACAAATTATTTTCAGGTGAATAACAGACCAATGAACCAGCGCTAAAGTAAAAACAAGCTGTCAAACATTCATATGGGCCTAACTTTGTCATTCAAAACCTCTTTTTAAAGTATCCTTTCGGTGTCAGATTATCTCTTTTCCAATTGCTTTTTCTGCCCCCAAGTGGCCAAAAATCCATTAGTTAGAGCAGTTTTAGATTAATATATTGGGTGAGATGATGCCAATATTGAAGATAAACTGGGAATTTGTTTTGATTTTTTAAAATGTTTGCTTCATATTTTGATCAAAGTTACTGTTTGATGAGCTTAAAGAACAAATGCACAAATATAGCAACCTAAACATTGTAAGGCAGATTAACTGAGTAGTTAACACGTGCAGTAGAGTACCCCCCCGCTGTGTTACAGATGAAATAATTCTGTGTACTGTGAATGTTGGCAGGAAACCGATGCAGCAGCTTGTCGTTAACAATGTGAAAGCACCTTTGCCTTATTTGGCTGAGTGACACACAAAGGGACACAATAATAATAGTTCTTTAACTGTGTCAGTTTCTCCATTAAAACGGCTTTCATGCGCACATTTTCCCTTTCTACTTCTTGGTTTTCTTCTTTACCTCACTCTCCTGCACTCCTCCCCTCTTTGAGTGGGTTGTATACACAGTGTGGTCTCTCAGCCCACTGGCCGTTAAACTGTATAGAAACAGTATGAGTCTGTGAAACACTGGTCTTGAGAGCCGGACCTCTAAAGGCTTTGTTGTGTGTTATTGCACAAATACATTACCATTTGGAAATTGTGACTGTGGTTCAAATGCAGTCAGAGATTCTGCATGCAGAAAGAATATAACCGAGAAACTATGTGTAAGTATCTTCTAATCTAAGCATGTGATGTGATGGTTGATTATTATGTTAATGTTGTGGGTTTTGGAATGACTTAAGAGAGGATCCTCAAATAAACAGTGTTACTGTATCCCTACTTCATGGTGAAAATACATGTTATCTTTACACAAATGACAAAGAAAGAAAGACAAAAGGGGAACAATGAATGTGTGTGTTCAGTGTACATTTTTACATACGGTCAAAGTGTTTCTCGTGTGGAGATCCGATAACAAAACTGTTTTTATTAAATGTTAATCAAAAACAGACTCTCCACGACTAACTGTTAATGCAAAGTTGATAAAACAAGCAGCTGTCAGACTGTGGTTGCAATAAAATGATGAAGAAAGGCACTTTTTGTATCCAGCTCATGGGTGAGGAAATGTTTGGCTGAGGTAAACTGTGAGGATTGTCCACAGCAAAGCACTAGTGCACTTTCTCTGCCATAAAAAGTCATTGAAATGTGAGAACATAGAATAGATTAATTTAAAAAAAAAGTCAATTAAAGACAGATCGAGACAGTTAATTAAGGGACAATTTAGAAACAGAAATGAAGCTAAGGGGAAATTGCTTCAGCAGAAAGTCTTCATATAAAGATCAGAAGCCACTCATGATGATGCTAATGAGATACTTTAAAACAGCAAGATGGTGAGCTACGCTCTTTAAAACTGTTTAACACAATACAAATGACTTGGTTAAGATTAGACATTTAAAATGTTATGGTTATAACTAAATAAGTTGGTTAAGATGAGGGAACATTAAAACTTCCATTAAGAAAAATGACCCTAAAATTCTTTTTCTGGATCATCATATGCTGTGTCGCACCCCCTCATCTTAACACACAAAGGCTGTACACACAAAGTCATGCTGGAATAAAAAAAGATAAAAATTGAGATTTTATATTCATTTGCGCAAATGTGCAATTTTTGGTGATGTAACTAGTTCACGTTTTCCTGTGAGACTGGGCTGGTTTTAAACATGGGAATAAAGAGCATTGTTCAGATTAGCTGTTCACCCTATAAAACCAGTACAAGTGGTCAGAGGTGGCCGATACCAATATATTTCTTGTAGATACATTTAGTTTATGGCACTTTTTCATTGATACTGATACGATACCTCTTGGCCCTTAAAGGAAAATCACAATTAAACAGTATAAATTATTAACTTTATTGCAAGGGTAGTATGAAATATAAATAAACTCAAAAACACCAGTTCTTCATCAGTGTTTTTAAAACAATATTTTAATATTAATAAATTAAACAAAAATAAGAGAAACATGTTTTTTTTATTCTAAAATAATTAAACTACAGGCTAATATAAGATTATGCAAATTTATTAAATGTAAAATAAAAACAATGTAATATGTAATAGTAATATGACAAAATATTTTAAAACATAATGTACAATAACCATGCATTAAACCAGAAAAATATCATCATCACTAACAGTAGCAGCATCATTGAGACATGTGTGATAGGCTGCCAGAATCATGTGACACAGAAGGAAAACACTGTGGCTGGGCTTCATACGCAGTTTTATTGGCTAAATCTGTCAGAAGTGAAAACAAATGGCATCCTTTCTATTAACAGAGGGGAATCCTGATATTCAAAAAAGTATTGAATCCAATATTTTGACTGGCTGATATCAAAGTATTTACTCCAGAGTATCGATCCACCAATCCCTGTGTGCAAGTGGTGTTTATATTTTATTTTCCATGTCCAGTAGGCTTTATGCTTCCTAAAACTACTTATGTATGTGCCATATTAGCTGTAAATTTAATCCTAAAGGGTCATAATGCAGGTTTTGGCGCATAGTTTAATCTTCTGTATTGGAGCTACATTAAATCATATTGCCCCTGATTAATTACAGGAAAATAGTAAATAATGAAGTAGAAGTCAGTAGAAGAAGTGAAAGTTTTTAAAGTACATTCAAAAGTTGCAGGTGAAGAATTTAATGCTGTAACAAGAATTCCTTTAGAAATAGCATTACTACATGTTATTGTCATTTATATAAGAATACAACATCATAATAAAAGGGGAACGAAACATGGGGCCCACATGACTTTTTGCTTGGGGTCCCCAGAGACCCAAGACTGACCTCTGCAAGTGGTGCCTGTTGTTAAGCTTTCTGTAGCAGGGCTTGCTGTTATCACTGTCTGGTAGCATCTTTTGTTTCATTTCTGCTGCATATGGAAATTACTGCAGACATATTTCATGATGTTTACTATCCCCCATACTTTCCACAAGAAAGAAATCACCAAACAAACCTTTGTGATTGCAGATGACCTGTGTGATCTTGCTGTAGTTTCCTCTGCATGGCTTTGCTTTAAGACAGGGTTCACACAGTTGTGTTTCAGCCTTCAATGGCTTGGCTTCCCATCCAGTTTTAATGAGGCAATGCCTCATGTTGTCGATTTCAGTTGGAGCTCAGTTGCACCGCTTTTCTTGACTTGCTCTCTGAAAAGAGAGCAAGCCACAAGTGACAACCAGCCAAACACTGTGGAGTGTTTACTCTTTACATGTGTGCAAATCATGCATAAATGAAGTGACTCGTGAGGAAGAAGTGCAACAGTATGCTCATACTAGGCAAAACATGCATGCTCTCATTTCCTTCCCTCATCTCCTTTCCTAGCATCTTAGTCCCTCTCACCAAAGCAGAAGAGTTAGGGACATATGAGGAGTCAAGTATACAGAAGTTCATCAAACTGAAAATTTTTTTTTAGAGCCCCAAAAAACTGATATCTGTTAAATATAATGTGTGCAGCAGCTTCATCATTAAACCAGTGTATTTTATCATATATATATTTATACATTAAAATTTTCCATTGGAGATTTTTAATTAAATTTCAGTTGCTATGTTGCTGCCTACCACTGTATTTGATCATTTATGTCAAATGAATATAAAATCAGTATGTAACAAACCATTTCGTTTATCTCAATATCTATCTCCTTTAGATGACTCAGATGCCAGAAAGACTTCCACAAAGGATTCATTATTGTATCCTTGGTTTAGTTTCCCTTACATGCCTCCTCAATCCTCTCTTCAAAGCTGCATTTCAGAAATTGAGACATCCATCAAGAAATTTGGACTGAATGATTTCCAGGTCACATGCTAATGAGATGAGCCTTTATGTTTAATTTTTGATGCATTGACAGCCTCTCCTTCAAAATAATTAACAGATAGGTTGGCATCATACATCACATATTAGAAAACTAAGTTTGGAAAGCACTATGTCTGTATGGTGTCATGTCAGGCTTAGGACAGACTGGAGGGTGCACAGCTTTATCATTAGATAATGTGGTATAAAAAAAACAGGCATGCTGGGATAACTGGTTAGCATATTATTCTCTCAGCTAATTAAAAATGTCTTTATACAGTGTCTAAATGAAATTCTTATGCATTTTGTTAATAATTCAGATCATGTAAAATGCCTCTCAATAAAATGCTCTTAAGTGTGCATGATTAGCAGTGGTCAAAGAATTTTGTGGACAAGAAGAAAAAAAACAATATCACATTTCCATTTTACAGAGGGACCCAAAAAGGGTAAAAGAAAATTAGCTGCAGACATTTAAAAGAGTGGAGAGCAAGTAATTGGCAGAGTTGTAAAAAGTCAAACATTCATTGTGAACTCATGAACTCAAGGACAGACAAAATTCTGGTCATAACAAGTAAGCCCACGAATAACCTGTTTTTCTACAATGAGAAACCATCCATTTGAATAGACTAATGAGTTGACGTTTTAAAAAATCATTTTAATCATAAAGAAAACACAGTGGTCATTTATTTCACATCTACAAATGTGTAACCAACTTGGTTACATTTTGTTGCTTAATAACAATGCAGTGATTGTGAAATTAATAGAGCTGTTGGCCCAAATGTTGCTAAGGAGCCAAACGTTACCTCACTGTCCCAATACTTTGTCTGTAATCCCTCACATAACCCCTCCCATTATCTGGCGCTTTCGCACACGCAGCTGCATGCAGCAGTGGATTCCATCCAGACCTCTTTAATGGTTCATAGTGCTGCACCATGCACACGTGTCTGCACATAAACACTGACACAGAGCACAGAAATAAAGGGTTTTATTAGATGCTGCCATAAAGCTGCATTAAAACTTGTTACAGTACCCTTCTTACAATAAAAAATATTATGGAAAGTTGACACAATTGATTCTCCTCTTGTATTTAAGGTATTAAAGTTTAGAGAAGCTTTTAAAATGGCCTCACAATTCATTGAGTTATTGTTTTTGTACTTGACTATAGACATTTGATGTTGTAACTAACTAATTTATTCATGCTGTTATTAATCTCATTAAAACAAGTACAAGAGATGACAAAGGTCTCTTCACTTGATGACTTCTGAGGCCTGGGAGCGCAACTTTGGGAATATGAGAGTAGACCACACACATTCACACACACATAAGTATAAACAAACACATTTTTGAGCTGAGACTTCACTTCTTGAGAAGCAAGAGAACCAAATGTTGGAGATTAGTGATATTTTATGCAGCTAGTTTACTGATGTGATAGTAAAACGTGGACTGAACCACCAGAGAAGTGGTATATGGGTCAAGTTGTAAATTTACACACATGCCAGAGCAATATGTATGAGATTGTTGACATTTTGATCCTTTTTTTCTCATAAAGTGTTAAAATGGCTTGGGGGGGGGGGGCACATTATATACAGACATGTGGAATATTTAATCAGTGGTTAAAATACATTAAAAGTGGAAATGTTTTTTAAAACACATATTTGTAGGGAGCACTGTAAATTAACATTTTTTAATCAGCAGCCAATGTGGCTGGTACTATTCCTAAAGTTAGCAGCCACAATTTCCATGAGACGTCTTTGGGGAGAATAAGCCAGATTACAAGTGTAGGTGAGTTCATTTAATCATTCATGTTTTGTATTTTTGTTGTTTTTTTTTTGTTTGTTTGTTTGTTTGTTTGTTTTTTTGTTTGTTTGTTTGTTTTTTGTTTTGTTTTTTGTTTTTTTGTTTTCTTTTTTTGTTTGTTTTTTAATTGTTTTTTTTTTTTCTTTTGGTCTTAACCCTTCAGGCACCAGAGCTTTTAAGGTTTTTAAGGTATATTGTAAATGTGAAAAATGTTAAATATGAACTAGAGTTTATGATGGCCATAAAATTTGTCATCAAATTTTATAATGTGGCATCACAGGTTGGCAGCCATATTAAATTCCGTAATTTTCACTATTCAATTCAATTCATTTAAACTTTTATATGTACAGTGCTGTTTCATAACATCATCCCAGGGCATTTACATACCATTAATTTAAGGTAATTTGTTGTCATCCAGTCTGTACTCATACAAACCAGTTCATAGTAAATAATAGCTTAGTTAAGGAAAACCAACATGTATTGCATCAAATCTTGACTTTGATTCAATCCCCCATCCTGAGCATGTACAGCGCGGAGTCAATAGTGGAATGGAAAAAAAAACTCCCCTGTAACAGGAAGGAAAAACCTCCAGCAGAACCAAGCTCAGGGTGGGTGGCCATCTGACTCAACCAGTTGGGGTGGAGAAGACAGGAAACAGAGACCAACAAGCAACACAACTTATAGGCAAGGAGACTTGCTGAGAGAGAAGAGACACGTTAATGATGCAATGCTTTCATGAGTTTATACATGGAAGATAAGGAGCAGAGAGATGAAAAGGAAGTGCTCAGTGTATCATGAGACGTCCCTCAGCAGTCTTAACCTATGGCAGTATAACTAAGGGATGGCTAGACCACCCCTAACTATAAGATTTGTCTAGAAGGAAGATTTTAGGCCCAATCTTAAAGGTAGGGAGGGTGTCTCCCTAGCAAACCCAAACTGGGAGCTGGTTCCACAAGAGAAGGGTCTGATAGCTGATGGCTCAGCCTCCCATTAGACTCTTAGAGACTCGGGGAACCACAAGTAAATCTGCAGTCTGAGAGCAAAGTGCTCTGTTTGGAATATGGAACTATGAGATCTTTGATATACAATGCAGCCTGGTCATGGAGAGCTTTGACAGTTACACAGACAGACCAACCAACACTGCTGTAAACATAACCTCCGCCAAGGCAGATGTAGTAAATGAATATATTCTGGGTGTTATAAAAGATAAAGACAGATGTCTAAATATACAGGATTAATTACTGTGATATATCTTGTGTAAGCAAAAGAAACAGTAAAAATATAAAAGCAGTCAAAAACATGAAGACGTATATTTATTTACAACAGTGAAACAACAATAAATTTTGGATCTGATGGCAGACCAGCTCTGAAATGGGCAAACAGTCCTGAATGTTGTGACTTAATGTCTGACAGAACAACACAGGGACTCATGGGAGTTTCTTCCACATAGGTTTCACTGCATTTAAAATCATGTACTTATTGTGTTTGCAGCCAGCAACCCTTTTTATATGAATTCTCAGGTGTAAGCTATTACCTCACCTGCTCTCTCATCATCCAGCTTGTTGAGCTGACACGTAAACGCAGCCATCTTTTCTTCTGCTCACATAAAGCTCAAACTGTCCTTTATATCCAACCCACAGTCAGCCAGAAGCACATCACCTGGAAAAGTTTCTGCAGAAGTCTGCTGTTCTCTGGGATGCGTTTATCCAACATATTCACTGCACCAAGACGGAAACGGAGGATGAAAATCTGCTGCTTAATTTCCTTTTTGTGTATTCTATTCTATTCTATTCTATTCTATTCTATTCTATAGTCATTTAGCATACGCTTTTATCCAAAGCAACTTACATCTGAGACTAAGAACAACACAAGCCCAAATTCAGACAGGGTGGGACATCATAATTAAGTAGCAGTCAGACTGCTGTGAATCCAGGTGTACCCATGTGCTGTCTTGTGTACTGATCATGAAGCTGCTGCTGCAGTCGAGGACACAACTCTGGGGAAAAAGTGATAAAATGAAATACTCATCAGAAATACGGAATTCGGTGGAGAAATCGACCATGGGTACACCCAAAATGGTGAATATTCCCACAATTCTGTGCACCGATGATGTTGATTTCTCTTTTTTATCAGAAGTCAAACATGGATCAAAGTAAAAATATAAATAAATAAAAATAATTAAATAAAAAACTTGGATCAGAATAATTTAATAACTGAAAGGAAAAGATCATCTTAACTAAATAGTCATCCTAACTCCTCATTTAACTGACACACAAGCAAATGTTTTCAGAGCTTTGATGATCTTCAGAGCCTCCATCTGAATAACACTGTGAACAGTTTCATGGTCTTTCACAGTTTGCACCTCATAATTATTTCTCCCAACAATAAACATTTATTTTTGTCATTTATTTAGATGCTGCAGTATATAAAGTACATTATGCTATTTTTCTTTGTCAAATACCAGCCACTCATGAGTCCAAGCCATTTTGTGTTAAACGTCATCATTTTCATAGTCTCACCTCTAACACCATCAACATTTTCCGCTACCGCCTTTCTTTCTTTGAAACCAGCTTCATTCTTTACCATCTGCAATATTTTTACTTTTCCTCATACTCCTTCCACATGCTCCTCATTTAGCCTTCGTTAAGGTTGCAGCACGTAAACGGCACACTAAAGTCAGTGCACATCCAATGATATAGTGTTAGTGTAGTGTAGGAAATGAAGGACAAATATTAGCCTCATTCATCAGCTGCCAAACTGGTTAGTATGTTTTTATTTATAACCACCAAAATTCATTTTAATCTGCATTTGGCAGGTTGGTGGGTGATAATTTAGAGTCCTGGTTGTAAGTAGGGCTAAATTATAGATTGAATAGTGGGAATTTTGGTTTCACACTGATTTAACAATTTGCCATATGACAGTGATGTAGCAAAGTTTAACTGTAGCCTATTTACAGCACTGCATTTACATGGCCTAGGTCTGAGTAAAACAAAATATAATATTTAGCCTTTTAAAAACTCTGTAATGCATTAAATCTGATCATTCAAATTAAGCTGTATGATTACTAGTGCAGCTATGTGAGCCTTGAGTCTCATCTATGCTCCTTTAACATACAGAAATATGTACGACTGTGTCAGACATCAAACGTCACTGCCCAACTTTACACTGGCTTGACTGGTAGGCAATACGTCCACTAGAGGACCGTCCAGAGTCCAGAGTTTACAAGATCGTTATAATGTGCATGCTCATACAGAGACATAAAAAGAGGAAGCAGTGGTCTGTTGCTCCATCAGGAAACATATCCACACATAAATGATGCCGAGATTGACAAATGCTCCAAATCCTTCCTTGCTGTCAGGCAAAAACCTCCTAAGTCCAAAATTCGTGGCTTCTTCTTTGTTCCCTTCACTGGTCACATGTGAGCTATACAGTGCAACACTGCCCCCACAGTTTCTGCTTGTACTGCTCTGTTTGTTACATCTGGACACACATCTGCAGGCTTTCTGAAAACATGCTGAATGGTGCAGAAGACAGACCGAGGCTCCATCTGTGTATGCATATTTAATGTAGACCATAAATGCTTTATTTGTATTTAAATTCATGTGATTCAGACTGAAGCTACCTTTAACTTGGACATAATGTTAATTTCATGTGAATAATTCATTATATCAGTATAAATATTGATCATAGAGATGTAGACAGCACCTGAAACTTGACTATAAGCTGATCAGTTCATTTGCATTGTATTGTGTCAACAGCTTGCACTGCTTTCTGCTGTGGTATCTGTTGGCACAGCAACCATCAGGATATCTGCTAACACACTCACTAATCCAGACACACATCAGTGTCTTTTATGCATTTTTGACACTTTTTATTTTTTCTCAGCATGATATTTTGTATTGATGTTCTCTTTGATTTGATGGCGGCACTCCACTGTTCACCTTGATTATCAAGTCAAGCATTAACAGGTGGATAATCCCTGCTTCTCAGAACACGCAGCAGGTAAATGGTGTGCATGCACACTCACTGAGCAGTGTGTCTCTTCAAGAGGAAGTGTTGTCTGATACTTGTGTGCCTGTAATGTTCTCTGTTCTTCTTCATCAAACAGAGCTTACTAGATTTGAAAAGTAAGAGGCTAATTAGTATTTGGCCCTTGGTTTTTTACTAATGGTCTCATGGTGTTCTTCCTCCTGATTGGCTCTGACACTGCAGGCTAGCACCTAATTGGATCAACGCCATTAGTCACATTCTTACTGATACCAAGGGTTTCTTTTCATGTATTGATTTGCAGCAAGATTTAATTCAGAACTCGAGCAAGTTGACATGCAATCACACAAAATAAATCTGTTTAGATTCAAATGTAGAACTTACATTTGAAGAAACAAATATGATTGTGATCTCATTCTCAAACTTTAGTCATTCTTACAAGTTTGCTGGAGTTTAAATTTTTATCTCAAGAGTAAGAGAGGGTTAGGAGTTAAGATAAAGAGCCAGTTAAGTGCTTTGTTGACATCATGAACTCATGGGAGAGCCCTTTCAAATTCAGTTTCATAACTGGAAAACCAGCATGGCAAAAACTTAAGTAGGCCTACTTCTCTGCTATCTGTTTTTCAACCCTGTAGTTATATCTTTTGATTTAAAAGTGTTTTCCTCTTGCTTGCATTTTTATATTTTTGTTATTATTCCTCAAGCATTTTTTTTCCTATACTTTAGGCAGCAATCAAGCAGACTAAACTGAAATCAAGTCCCTTGGATAAACATTTATTTTACTTCTTGTACCACTTAAATGTCCAAGTCTCATCTCTCCCTTTTATATGTTCTGCATGCTTTAAGTGTCAACTCCACTTTCTTGAACAGCTCCTGCCAACCAGTCCAGTTTTTCAAGCAAGAAACTTATTATAGACCCCTGAGTGCAGGATGAGTCATCAGCATCTCACAATTATTTTCACAAAATAAAATATAATCTAACTTATTTATGAAAAAAATCTTTTGTTTCATATTGCTTAGCCAGCTGCTGGTGTATACATACATGTGTGGCCGCATGGTGATGTGGTGGTGTCAACCTCAGCTCAAGGCAAGATTATTTGTATAGCACATTTCATGTACAAGACAGTTAAAAGTGCTTTACATATAACATTAAAAGCATTGCAGCGGGATGCAGAGGAAACAATTAAAAAGTACCTTAAAAACAAACTTCATAGGAAATAAAAATCAAATAAAGACAGAAAAAGCTCAAATAGTTTAAAATGTAAGAAATAAAATTACAGTGTTAGGGATTCACAGTTTACAAAACTAGGGACAAATGAAAAAGTTTTTAACACTGATTTAAAGCTGCTGAGAGTTTCAGCCAACCTGCAGTTTTCTGGGAGTTTGTTACACATGTGAGGAGCAAAAAAGCTGAACGCTGCTTCTCCATGTTAAGTTCTGACACTGGGAACAAAGTAAATTTGACCCCGATGACCTGAGGGATCTGGTTGGTTCATAACGAACCAGAAGATCCTGAATGTATTTTGGTCCTAAACCATTCAGTGCTTTGTAAACTAACAGCAGGATTTTGAAGTCAGTTCTTTGACAGAGAGGAAGCCAATGTAAAGACCTGAGGACTGGAGTTAAATGATCAACTTTCTTGGTCTTAGTGAGGACTCGAGCAGCAGCCTTCTGGACTAACTGCAGCTGTCTGATAGACTTTTTAGGGAGACCTGTAAGGACAGCATTACAGTAGTCCAGTCTACTAAAAATAAATGCATAAACAAGTTTTTCTAAATCCTGCTGAGTCATCAGTCCTTTAATCCTCGACTTGTTCTTTAAGTGATAAGAAGCTGTAATGGAAAATTTATCCCTATCTCCCCATAGCAAAGAATCCTTTAAAAATTCCTGGGTGCAGGCAGTGATCTGGATCACAATCAAACTCTAATCACATGTTCCTCATTCCATTTCAGGTATTTCATGAAAATTTCATCCATAACCTTTTGAGTTATGTTGCTAACAGACAGACAGACAGATAAACCAACGCCTTGGCAAAGGTAACAAAACCTCATCATCACTAACAGTAGCAGCATCATTAAGACATCTGATAGGCTACCATAATCACGTGACACAAAAGGAATACACTGTAGCTGGGCTTCAGATGCAGTTTTATTGGCTAAATCTGTCAGAAATTAAAACAAATGGCATGCTTTCTATTAGCAGAGTGGTATCTTGATATTCAAAAAAGTATCAAATCCAATATTTTGACTGGCTGATATCAAAGTATTGACTCCAGAGTAACGCCTTTAAAGACACCTGTTAGAGATAACATTATTAACATGTTATTGTCTTTTATATAAGTGTACAATATCATAATAAAAGGCAATGAAACATGGTTGGAGACGCCCTCTGTGAAATTTTGCTTGGGGCCCCTAGAGACCCGAGAATGACCTCTGCAAGTGATGCCTGTTGTTAAGCTTTCTGTAGCAGGGCTCACTGTTATCACTGTCTGGTAGCATCTTTTGTTTCTTTGCTCAGTTTCATTTCTGCTGCATATGGAAATGACTTCTTTTATGTTTACCATCCCCTATAACATCTCACATACGTTCCACAAGAAAGAAATCATCCAACAAACAACTTAGTGCAGATGAGCTATGTGATCTTGCTGTAGTTTCCTCTGCATGGCTTTGCTTTGTAAGACAAGGGCTCGTACATGTGTGTTTCAGCCTGCAATGGTCTGGCTTTCTATCCAGTTTTAATGAGGAGATGCCTCATGTTGTCAATTTCAGTTGGGGGTCAGTTAGTTGCTTTATGAAAATTGTGAAAAATGTAACTTTCCAAGCCACAGCTCAAGTGCCGACCAGCCAAACACTGGAGCGTTTACTCTTCACATGTGTGCGAATCAGGCATAAGTGAAGTGACACATGAGGAAGCAGAAGTGCAACAGCATGTCCATGCTAGGCAAAAAAAAATAAATAAAGACACAGGACTCTCCCTTCAAACCATTTCCCAAACTGCATGCTCTCAATTCCCTCCCTCACCGCCTCTCCTAACATCTTAGCAAAGCAGAGGACGACAAACACTGAACAAAAATAGAAAAGCAATACTTTTGTTTTTGCTCCCATTTTTCATGGGTTGAACCCAAAGATTCAAGACTTTTTCTATGGACACAAAAGGCCTATTTCTCTCAAATATTGCTCACAAAGCTGTCTAAATCTGTGTTCGTGAGCACTTCTCCTTTGCCAAGGTAATCCATCCACATCACAGGTGTGGCATATCAAGATACTGATTAGACAGCATGATCATTGCATAAGTGGCCCTGTAATGTGGACAGTTGTTACTACCCAGTACTGCTTCCCACAATTAAATACCACTCTAAGATGTGTAGCACAGTGCAACAGATGTTGTAAGTTTTAAGCAATTGGCATGCTGACTGCTGGAATGTCCACCAGAGCTGTTGCCCATGATTTAAATGTTCTGCATCCCGAAGACTGGCTGAAACCTTGTTCCACAGGAGAGAGCCTGATGGCTGAAGGCTCTGCCTCCCTATCTACGAGACCCGAAGAACCAAGCGTTGGCCTGCTGCTTGAGAGCAGAGTGTTGGCTTGGGACATTATGGAACTAGGAGTTTTTTTAAGGTAAGATGAAGCAAGATTGTTTAGAGCTTTAAATGAAAGTAATAAAACCTTAAATTCGATCCTGGATCTCACAGGAAGCCAGTGCCAAGAAGCTAAGACTGTGGAAATGTTATCTGTCCTGCCTGTCCTCATCAGAAACCTCCCAGCAGCATTTTAGGTCAAGTGGGAGACTGTTTAGAATGGCTTTAAGACTTTGTTTAATGCTTTTTTTTATCCTAACTAGAAATTCCAATTTAAAATTTGTGCTTTTTAAAATTTTTATAACTTATTGGAAATTGGAAATTCCCATTTGTCAATTAATGCACACTCAGTATCAACAGCACTTTCGGCAGTACAACAATCAAATATAACGTATTTCTCAATAGTTCTTAAATTTATTCTGTTCTATTCTATTCTATTCTATTCTATTCTACAGTCATTTGGCAGACACTTTTCTCCAAAGTGACTTACATGTCAGAGTAATAACAAAACAAGAAAGAATTCAAACAGGATGTGACATCATAATTAAGTAGTAGTCAGACTGCTGTGAGCCCAGTTGGAACCAGGTGTTGTCATGTAGTGCTAGGGGTAGTGTTTGTTTTCCACCGGGGAATGACAGAGGAAATGAGTCTAGCTACTGATTTTGCTCTGTGTTGTGGTGGGAGCACTGGGCATTTTTCGCTGGCAGAGCTTAACTGTCAAGAGGGAGTGCAGCTCTGGATTAAGGAGTGAAGGTAGACCGGAGCCGTTTAGGTTATTGTTTTGTAAGCCAGAAGCAGAGCTTTGAATTTGATGCGTGCTGCAACTGGAAGCCAGTAAAGAGCAATTAGCAACGGAGTGACATGAGCTCTTTTTGGCTGGTTGAAGACCAGACGTGCTGCTGCATTCTGGATCATTTGCAGAGATTTAACTGAGAATGCAGGCAGGCCAGCCAGTAAGGAGTTGCAGTATTCAATGCGTGAAATGACCAGAGGCTGCACCAGGAGCTGTGCCATGTATTCAGGGTCTGATCCTCCTGATGTTGTAGAGAGCAAATCGGCAAGATCGAGCAACCGAGGCAACATGGTCCTTAAAGGTCAGTTGGTTGTCTACCATGACACCAAGATTCCTGGTAGAAGACAAAGGCACAAGCGTGATAGAGTCAAGCTGCACGCTTATCTGTGGCAGTAAGGAAGGATTGGCTGGAAAGACAATGGCAATCCTTTATCCATGTGGAGATAATAGCAAGGCATGCTGATATTCACACTCGTCAGGTGGGAAGGAAAGGAAAAGCTCTCTGCATAGCAGTGGTAGGAGAAGCCATGAGAGTTAATGACTGCACCGAGTTAGGAGGTGTATAGTGGAAAGAGAAGAGGACCAAGCTCCGAGCCCAGAGGCATGCCTGTTGTCAGCCTATGTGATATGGACACTCCACGCCAAGATACCCTGAAGGATCTTCCTATGAGATAGAACATGAACCACGAGAGGACAGATCCTGAGATGCCAAGCTCTTAGGGTGTGGAGAACAATATATGATGTTTGACAGTGTCAAAGGCAGCAGACAGGTCCAGCAGTATAAGGATTGAGGATTGACCAGCGGATCTGGCAAGCCGTAGGGAATCAGTAACTGACAGGAGAGCAGTTTCAGTAGAGTGGCCTTGCCTAAAGCCAGACTGATATGGATCAAACAGGTTGTTGTTTTGGAGGAACTGACGGCACGCTCTAGTAGTTTAGACATGAACGGAAGCAGTGAGACCGGCTGGTAGTTTTCAACCTGGGCTGGGTTGAGTGTGGGTTTCTTTAGCAGCAGGGTAACCCGAACTTGCTTAAAGGCAGAGGGAAAGACACCGGATTTAGGAGAGGAGTTGATAATATAGGTTACTGCAGATTTGACTGTAGGTAGAATGCTCTACAGGATGTCGGCAGGGACAGGATCAAGAGGACAGGTTATGGATTTTGAGTTGACTAGAAGTTTAGAGACTTCGTACTAATTTAGAAAGCAGAAAGAGCAGAGTGAGGCACCAGTAGCTGGTTGGGGCAGGCTGAGTTGGTCAGGCTCAGGGAATTGGTTACTGATGGTAGCAACCTTTTTATAGTGAAGTAGGAAGCAAACATTTCTGCAGTGAACACAGTGGGTGGTTGAGCAGGTGGTGGAGATAGAAGACAGTTAAACGCCATGAACAGATGTGGTGTGTTGGAAGCATTGCTGATCTTGTTCTAATAAAAAGGCTATCTTTTGGCTGGCTGGGAAAAACTTACGTTTTTGCAGGTAAATTTAGCTTCTTAAAACTTGAACAAAAGACAGAGGAATACACCAACAGTTAGTCAGGGTCAATGCACCTGATATATGATGGAGGCACATGGTTTTTAATAACCAGATGGCCATTATGTTTTTGTGTTCCTATCTGTGGCTCAGTGTTATTCCAACCTGGGTCGGCTCAACACATGACTCCAACAAGATGTTGCCAAAAATGACAAATTCCAACAGTCTATGGACAAACAGCAGATGACAGAAATATAAACATTTGAGATTAAAATTGGCACTGAAGTTTTTTCTTTGTTTGGGGTGTGCTAGTGCTAACTCTCAGTCTGGGCACCTTGAGCTCTCTTATACAGTAATAATGTGTTTCCAGGATTTTGAAACGTATTATTTGACTTTTTATTTTTCATGATAACTTGAACCTATAGGACAAATTTTAAAAGAGGCACACTCCACAGGAGAGAGGTATAGGATGGACTCAAGTGGCTCCCCCCACCCAGTAAACCGGCCTCTCTGTAAAGATCTATAAACTCATACCATGATCCTCTATCTTTGTTACTTTAAGAGACAGAGGATCAATAGACCTAAAAGATGTGTCCATTTAATATGCTTTTATGCTGTAATATATCATTCTTTCCTAGCAAGGCTGAGAGAGAAACGACAGAGATGGAACAATGAAGACAGAATGTGTGTGAGTGTCAGGACTGCAAACCACTTTTGCTCATATGCTGCCCATTTGGCTCCAATTAGCATGCAACTCCCTCCAGCTTCAGCTTCCTCTTTATGTGTCTCCCTCCTTCCTTGCCTCCTCTGTTCTCCCTTTACTCCCCCCCTGACTCCCCCCCTCTTTGCCCAGCTTCCTACACCAAACATATCTGACACAATTACCTCCTGTAACCTTTCTGTTTTGACTCTGTGTGTGTGTGTGCGTAAACCAAGCCTCCCACTGCCATTCTCTGTAACAGGCCACCACCAATGTAGTCCTCCGTCTGTTTTAAGGCATAGAAACTGAACAAAGCCCCCACAGTTAGAAAGTCCTCTGGGCTGCACAGGGGTTTGGGGTTCATAAATCACTGAGTAGGTATAATGAGTACTTATTGGTAAATGATATATCAGATTTAATGATGTTTCTATGTTAATTCATTTTCACGCAGAATCTTCATAAATGTCCACTGCCATCCAAAAGAAATGGACGTTGTTAAATTGTTAAATTGACTTTCCTACACACATTTTTTAAAAACTGTTATCACTTCTTAGTAACATAACTCTGACTGCATACAATCACAATTAAGTTCACTCAGTCAATCTGACTGGCCTACTTTTCATCAGGATAAACACTTGAGTCATTTGGAGTCCCTACAGGGCATACCACCCAATGTTCTATGCTGTGTTGCATATCCCACTACACACACTATTATATTCATCCCACATTATTGATGAGAAGTGTATGTTCTAAAACTTGGCTTTGATACACACCAGCTTTTTTTTTTATAACTGCTTTTAGCTTTTGTATCATGACAGCCTTACACAGAGTCCATACACTTACTTTTATTAAATAAGGGTCATATGGGGCTATTTTTCTATCTTTAATCAAGAGCACAACTGTTTGCTTTGAGAGCAAGATTTCCCTCTTGCTTCAAATATATTGTTCTTCCTTTCAAAACTCTGTGCTCAGACTTGGTCTCTTTCACTCACATTCAGACACATTTCTCTGCTCTAAAACTTCTGCTCTTGGATATTTTTTCCTCTCTCTTGGGTTGCAGAAAGAGCTGTCATGTGAGCCATGCTTACAGAATAGTGACACTTTACAGTAGATGTGTTTTGAGCTACTTTTAATGACCGTATGTAAATTTATGCTCCTTTCGCCCTGGTCAAAAACACACTGAACTCCTAGTACAACACAAATGAAAACTTAAACTAATGGTTGAAAAGCACAAAACTGGCTTCTGTCCCATTATGTTCCCATGTGGTAAATGTGCACACGGAACTGACATCTTTTTGTCACAGCGTGTTGTGTTTACATGTATCCGTGGCAACATATAAATTGGCATCCATGACAGGGACAGTAATGTTGTGAAAATTAGCAAATTTAGCTTAACTTGTTGCAACCATAGTTACATGAACTAAATTATATGTAATTCCATTCCACGCCATCCCTCAAACCACATTCATATCACGGTTACATTTCTTGGGCAAATTTTTGCAACCAGTTTTAAAAAGCTATCCATTTTTGCCACTTAAACTAATTTCTCTCGTTGTTTATGAATAGATCATAGCTGTTTGTTGCACGGTGGTGTGGTTGATAGCACCGCAGCCACACAGCAAAAAGGTTGCTGGTTCAAGCCTCGGCTGGGGGGAGGTTCGAAACTGGGGTGTGGTGGCCTTTCTGTGGGAGTTTGTATGTTCTCCCCGTGTATGCTTGGGTTCTCTCCGACTTCCTCCCACTGTCCAAAGACATGCATGTTAGGTTAAAACAACCTGACTCAAATTAATGAGTAATTGTGCAAAACTTAATAGGCTGTTGGATTTATTTAATTTGAGTCAGGTGTGTTGAAGCAGGAAACATTGAAACCCTGCAGGACAGCGGCTCTCGAGGACTGACTTTGGACACCCCCGGGCTACAGTTTTCTCCTCATCTACTTTGAAATTTCTGGGGGTTTTTTTTGTTTGTTTGTTTGTTTGTTTTTTGGGGGTTTTTTTGTTGTTGTTGTTGTTGTTGTTGGTATTTAATCTAAATCGAACCCTTTATACGTATTATATTGTGTGGATGTGAATCATGAGATCAGCTGCCTTGCCACATTTCTTTGCACTTAGCGAGTTTTTCCAGATCTTATAGCTGTAATGTGTTAGCTGTAACACTTCAGTGGTCAGTTATACAAGGATATTCCGTGTGTCTGTCTTGGAGATTTGTGTTTGATAATGTATTTATTTTTTGTCTTTTGTTTGGGGCAGAACAGCTGTGGAGGAAGTTTAGGAGGTCAGCTCGAGAACAGTTGCATAATCCAGCTTTAATTGGCCAGAGATACATGGGACACACAGTCATCAGGGGTGGAATATGAAACTCATTGTTGATTTTTGTTCCAGACTAAAGTCTAAGCAAAAGCCCAGGTCATACATTTTGTTGTTAATTCACATTTTCACTGTAATTGTGATCAGGATCCTATGGAGTTAGCTTTGTATAGTTCCACTCAGAACATTACAAATCCTGTATATTTCCATGCCCAGGTATCCAGAAGTATATAATGCAACTTTCTTCTTGTATAAGAGATGTGAGATGTTTCCAGACCATCGCTTATTAACTGTAAAACCACCTGTGGACACGGTTTACTCATTGTTTAGGAAGCATATAAGATCAAAGAAATCCCCATGCTGGCATAAAAAGCTGTGCATGCTCCAGATGCTGAGGGTATGTCAGGGTAGTTCGCCTTCCCAAAGCTGATTTAGATGTCAAGTGGTTTTTATTTGAGGTTAGATGGGGAATAGAGGCTAACCAACTGACAATTAACAAATGGTCTCCCAAATTTTATACAGCTGAGAAAAATGAAACCAGAATGCCACTTAACTTCTAGCCACCACACACACACACTCACACACACACACACACACACATACCATCACACACACATATGTGCCAATAAAAGTAAAACGTGGTGGATGGAATTAAGAGCAGTCATATTTACAGGAAATTTTACTATAGATAAAAAACAGTGAATGAAAATTATAGGTTTGGCAGCCCTTCTAGCTTCCCAGGAAGTCAAAGACTATTGTTTGTTTCTTCTTAAGGTGGCTCCAGGGGTGAGGAGGAAAAGTCCCAAAGCCCACAAATCCTGAGTTCAAAACCACCTTTATAAAGATTTTTTTTTCTCTTAACTGTTTACCATGTAGCGCCAACATACTGTATTTCACCCTAATCATACATGTGTAACTAATTCTTTTCCACCATTGCAAGAGTTTATCAGTATTGAGCTCTAGTGTCTTTCTTTCTTTCTTTCTTTCTTTCTTTCTTTCTTTCTTTCTTTCTTTCTTTCTTTCTTTCTTTCCTTCTTTCTTTCTTTCTTTCTTTCTTTCTTTCTTTCTTTTCTGCAAAAAATCAAACTGCTCAGCTTTGCTTGATGGTTTGTGACCATCCATCTACCTTTTAATTTCATTCCAGAGGTTTTCAACAGGGTTCAGCTCTGGAGACTGAGCTGGCCATGACAGGCTCTTGATGTGGTCATCCTCCATCCAGACCTTGATTCCCCTGACTGTGTGGTATAGAGGATTGTCCTGCTGTTATCCTCTGAGAATCAGATCACACTTAATGTGGTAACATAAGGAGGTAAATATTTTTCCAGGGTAATCTTGTGTGGCTTTATTAATGCATCCTTCACAAAGACACGTCTGCCTGATTCCAGCCTTGCTGAAATTTGCTCTTGTTTTTTTACTGAGCTAAATATTTAAGGTTTCATATCATTAACCTCATTTCAACTGTTTATTTAAACTTGCTGACAACTTTTATACACTTTTAGGTATACAAAGTTTAATAATTTGATAATACAAATAGTTAATCAGCCACCTCTAAGGTTGCCATCCTGCCTTATAGAAATGGTTCAGACTTGTGGTGTAATGGTGTGGCACATTATGGGACCCTTAGTATCAACTGAGCATGGTTTAAAACCCCACAAACTTTCTAAGTATTATTGCTGACCATGCCCATCACTTTATGAAAACAGTTTATCCATCTTGTGATGCTACTTCCAATAGGATAATGCACCATGTCACAAAGTTTAAATCATTTTCAACTGGTTTGTTGAACATGACAAAGTTCACTGTGCTCTAATCACCTTCATAGTCAACAGATCTCAATCCAATATGGGAGATTGTCAGTATGGATGTGCAGCTAAAAAATCTGCAGCAACTGTATGATACTATCGTGCCAATATCAAAATCTCTGAGGACTGTTTCAAACACCTTGTTGAATCAATTTCACCAATATTCAAGGCAGCTCTGAAGGCAATAGTGGATCCAATGTGGCACTAGCAAGGTGGATCTATTGTAATAATGCAATTTCAGACCTGCAACATATTCCAAATAGCCTTTTTACACCATGTAAACTCTTATTTTGGGTTGTTGTGGTCATAATATGTATGTTATCAAATGTCAGCTAATGTGCTACCACGTGAAAAGTGGCCACACAAGCTTGGGAGTGTAGCATGTCCATTCCTCTGAGCTTTGTCTCCTTTTGTTCAACAACAAGTCTGAAGTTGTTCCAAAACTCCAAAATGAAACAGCATGAAATCAGGTAGTACTCCAGATCCCTACTGGACATCAAACAGTGTTCTCAGGGTTCAAACATTTTTGTCCTTCAATTACCACATATCAGTCCACCTCCGTTTCTGTCCATTATTCAAGAAAGCATCCCTGACTGTGGACCAAGCATTCAATTAAACTAGTAAATCTGAGTGAATTTAGCTGGAATATATCCTGTTTGTATCTGAGCCCAATTCAAGCTGACCAGCTCAGGCTGTGGTCACAGCAGTGCCCTCATTCACTCATTTGCTGGCCTGGTTCACTTGGCTGTAAATGGACACCATTAGTCTGTAAGGTCGTTAAGACACTTAAGGCCTATTAACTTTCCTTGACACGCAACACGCCCAGCTGGGAGGCTAATGTTTGGCTTTTAACAAAGAGAAAGAGAAAAGTAGAGATGATAAGAAGAAAAAGATGTAAAGTTGTTGGGTTTTTGTCGAAACAACTCAACATTTACATAGTTTTATCTTTAAAACTATCATTGTGTGGTTTTGCTTACAAATGAAAGACCTAAGTTGCCTTCTTCGTGCAGACGTTACCACAGCTAATGCTGTGGTGTAAATGAGAAAAAACAAAGAGGGAGTCAAAGGAGGGGCAAGGGAATAAAAAATAAAAGAGGGGCAGAAAGTTCAAATAAGGTGAGACTGAAAACGTTAGGGACAGGGAGTAGCAAGGAAAGACTGTGAGGTAGTGAAGCAGGACTTCAGTGTTGTTTTCATTAAAGCAGTTTTCAATTTTTTCAACTACATTGGAGGGTTTTTTTAGTGCAGTGGCATGCCTAAATTAACCATATGGATTTGTTCATTAAATATCTGCAAGATATTCAAGAGAACTGAAAATAAAGGACATGCAGTGTTTGTTTTAACACTGAGATGGTTTTATTTTATTTTTTTACTTCTACAGTCTTGAAACTGTTAAAAGGAATAAAGATTTCCATAATCAAAGAACAAAAGGATTACAGAGACTAACCAAGTTACTGAAAAGATGTAGAGGTTTCCAAATAACAGAGGAGATGTGGGAAGCATAGTAAAAAAATAAACAATTAAATGAGTGACTCAATGAGAAATGCACACAAAACAAGCAGAAACAGGAGAGAAAGGCTGTGAAGATGTTGTGTTCTTCAGAAGTTCATAGCCTTACTTCAAACCCCGCAATAAAAACTCTATACACATTATTGTGCTGTGTAAACTATTGCAATCCTGTCTTATTTGCACTGAAAAATGTATGTGAAGTCCCAACTGAACAAGCAAGAGAGGCTCTTTGAAATACTATATACAACTAAATGAAAGGGGAAATATCCTCCATAAAAAACTAGTTTGTTGCAACAGTTAACATAATGTTGGTTTTGAGTACTCTGATTAAAGACTAACAGGCCAAGTGTATCAAACAAATGTAAATCCAGGTTATACACATTGAAACCAAAGCAAGTAAAGATTATGTGTATGTAGAAATTAGAAATGTCACAGTTGCAAGCAAGAAACAGAGCATCAGTGACAGTTTATGGCTACATAGCAGAGTAATGTCCCATCGTGACTTTTCTAATACAACATTTGAATCAATTAGTGTTTTGTCAGGCTTGTCTAAACTGATAGCCCGAATAAGTCACAAGTGGTAGGCTATTGATGTTGAACAATACAAATTTGAACACAAATAACAGTGGAAGCTTTTTTTATTTTATTTATTCTTTTTTTTTTTAAATCTTACGATCAGCATTAATAACTTTCTTGGTCTTCCTTTCTTTAAAGGTCCCATATTATGCAAAATTCGTTTTCTTACAGTCACATGTCCTCATAGCCTGCACATGAGGCCCTCTCTCACTTTCTTGCTCCACTTTTTAGCGTAGTGTGCTCAAATAAGTTAGTCTGATATCTTTCCCTTTGTTACCTCACAAAGAGAAATAACCACTGCCCCTGGTAGTGGATAATGCCAATGAGCCTGTCCCTCCGGCTAGCTGAGCCTGCCCTCTAAAATCTCAGAGCGGGTGCCAGCAAAAGCCGGATCTTCTCCCAGAGAGGGATGTGGACAGGCACCACTCATAAACATTTAAAGGTTTAGACACAGAAACAGCCCATTCTCATTAGAGCTCACTAGAGCTACTTTTTGTGGTGAATTTGGGGGTGAATTTGGGGTAATACACTCTGAAAACAATGTTGTTGGACCTCTGATTGTTAAAAAATGTATAGTATGGGACCTTTAATATCATTGACTATTATTTCACTCTTCTCTTGTGTTTCTCATGCTGGTCAGTGGACAAATCTTTGTCCTTCTATTCACTCACTTCCACCGCTTATCTAACTTTTCTGATGACAACAGGCTGCACTGTGTTCCTCTCCCATGTCATGTCCTTCAGCTCTTCCTCGGGATCCCAGGCTGGCAGTCTGACTTTCTCATGGATGCCAAGCACCATTTGATGAAGATAGCAAAGAGCAGAAAATGTGACTTTTCATGTGAAGGTTTTCCTGAGCAGACAATATTATTTGTAATTTGGAATGGTATATTTATTTTACCACCATGTTGGACAATACACCAGACTTATAAGTTATTTGTAGTAAAAGAAAAAAAGGGAGATAAAATCCTTCACTAGACAAAAAAATACTTTAAAAACTTTTCAACTCATGAACTTTGCAATGTTGCTCACAGTATAACAAAGACAGTCCAGGATTGCTTTGCTCCACCAAGGCTGAATAAAAATATGCGAGATCAGAACAGAATTATAAGTTAATCCCTTATAAGGTGTAATATTTTAATCAAATATACTACAGAATGTAGTAAGATCAACAAAGTTCACTAAGAAAAGAGAATGAGGAGCATGAATAGGTTAAAAAACAAGGCTTTTTACCTAGTATAACAGTGTCTCTTTGTGTGTCTCATCTTCTCCTTCACTAATTCTTGGTGCTTGCTCTGGCAGAGAATGGAACATGTTCTATAAAAGATCCGATTTGTTTGAGTAGTGCAGTACGAACACAGTCCAGAAGAATGTTGCAATCTGCAACTGAACCGAGTCCTCAATCAGACAGTCTAGTGGACCGTCCTGGTGTAAATGCACCCATAATTTCCCAGTGCAGAAGGCAATGATTCAAGATTCAAACTTTTTTATTTTCAGTTTATGCAGGATGTGAGTACATACAAATGTACAAATATTTTTGCATCCCTCAGTGCAAAAATACAATAGAGTTCAGTTTTCCGACAGCCTGGTGGGTGAAGCTGTTCAAAAGTCTGCTAAAGCAGACCCGGAGGCTCTGGTACCTTCTTCCAGGAGACAGGAGGCCAAACAGGCTGTGCATAGAGTGGCTGGCGTCCCTCACAATGCGGACTGCTCTGCGGGTGTTATACATGTCCAGGAGAGAGGGAAGTGAGACATCAATTATCTTCCCCGCTGTGTTCACTGTGCTTGCAGTGTTTTTCTGTTCTGTTCTGCAGCCCTCGAACAGCACAGTGACACAGCTGGTCAGGATGTTCTCAATGGTGCCTCAGTAAAAGCAGAGGGGCTCTCACTCTCTTCCTCCAGTCTGTGGAGGAAGTAGAGGGCTTTCTTCAACAGATGTGCAGTTGGCTCTCCAGGATGAGATGTGCACCCCGAGGAACTTGGTGCTTCACACTCTCTCCACAGCAGCACTATTGATGGTCAGAGTGGGGTGTTCGATGTGGCCTCTGAAGTCCAGAACAATCTCCTTTGTCTTGCCCACATTTAAAAGGAGAGTTTTATTGCTGCACCACATGGACAAACGACTGACCTCCTTTCTGTAGTTTGTCTCATCATTGCTTGAGATGGGACCCACCACAGTCGTATCATCTACAAACTTCACTATGTGGTTGGTGCTGAATGTTGGTGTGCAGTCATGTGTCAGCACGGTGAGGAGCAAGGTGCTAAGCACACATCCCTGCAGAGCTCCTGTACTGTACTATCTAGGTGGTAGTACATATGTTACACAATAATAGAACCTGAAGCCAGTGAAGAGTGAGAAAGGATTGTATGAGACATGCAAAGTTTGCAGTCACTGCCCCCTTTCTGCTTGTGCACTTGTTACACTGAAGAGCCAATCAGAGTGACTTTTGTCAATGATAGACCTGATGACAATTGAACATAATGAGTCAGCAGGGGTACAAAATAAATAAATAACTATGATAATGGTGGATTACGCACTGAAAATACAATTAGGCCTTTACTCATCACTGCTCAAGATGCACAGATGTACCCAGAGGTTTTTTATGAGTGGGATCCCCTTAACACTAGAAGTCCCAGAGAGGGGTCAATTGACCTTTCTACCTTTACAACCCAGAGATGGGTCGATTGACCAGTAGGATTTTAGCTAAAATCCTGTCTTAAGCTGCGAACAGCTTCTTTTGTTTGTAGACGAGTCAATTACTGGCACACCCCAGGAGGGCGCATACTTAGGGGAGACACTGTAGACTCTTGAAACTGGACTGTCAACTTTTGCCCAAAGCTTGGCTTGAGACACTGCTTGGTCCCCTGAGTATGAGATTGGAGTAGACCTCAAACAGATTCAGAAAGGTTTTCCTGCATTCTAGTATATTTCAAATAATTAAAAATATATTTGATATGATATATGATATATACCTCCTCGACACATTTGTGTGCTTTTAGAAGAAAAAAAAAAAGATAATCATTGTGGGCCTTCAATAAAAAGCAAACAATTTAGAATGATATGACAAAATGATGAATTCATATTTTTTTAAAAAATCACTTTAAAAGGTCCAGCTCTCCTCTTTTCATACAAATGAAAAAATACAAATTTTTCAGAATTTTTTACCAATTTTTTCAAACTTTCTAACCCAATGTTCATGTACCTTATGTCCAAAAAGCCCAAGCAATGAACAATTTTGAATATTTAAAATGAACATTTTTTGATTGTGGTGGTACAGGCAGGGTCTGTGAGTAAAATGTCCAGAAGCATTAGTGTCTAAGTCAAGAGGGCATAAATGTCAACATGACAAAGATATAAAAGAACAACTGTGAATTTTTTCCAATGCTTTTTATTTTTGTCATAAAAAAACAACAAAACAGTTAAAATAATGCAAGTAATGAAACAATTTCACAAATATTTACACAAGGCTACAGTGGCATGCCCTTGTGTGAATGGCTTTTCTGCTCTTTCAGCAGTCCGTCTGTGCTAAGTCCAAACATGCTTGGCACTTCCATGGTATCTCCATCCTGCATTTGCCACATGTGTATTTGTAGCAGTCAACACATCTTACAGTTGCGCAATTGTTCTTGCATCGATGGTTGACCTGACATTTTGCCCTTTTCCCAGGGCTAGGTGTGGGAGGTTGCTGCTGAAGCAGTTGCTCCTTATGTGCCTTCTTCTGACTCACATGAGAGTTGGCCAACTCTTTCGCGAGCTCAACCAGGAAGTCCACTCTTCTCTCCTGCACTCCGGTGCATTCCTTATGAAGAACATGAGCGTTCCGTGCCGCCATGTCGATCATGTTGTAGAACACGGCGACTGGCCATCTCCGTGTTCCTGCACGCACGCTGTACTCCCGCACCATCTGGTCCATCACATCCACACCACACTTTGTGGTGTTGTATTGTGTGACAGTGTTTGGCTTCCTTTTGGTGGTATTCTCAGTCTCAACCACATTGTGCATGCTGCTGAGAAGATAGACAGTCTTTTTCCGTTTCGGCGCATATACTGTGAGTGTTGCACCAGTGGTGGAAAACACTCGAGTGGTGAATTTAGTGTGGTCCTTCTGTCTAGTTGACTGAGGAATTTCCCGGCGAATCTTGTTGACTGTGCCAAGGATGGTGGTTTTCCGGCTAAGCAGTCGTTGCGCAAGGGACAGCGATGTAAAAAAATTGTCTGTTGTTACAGTTCTGCCCTTATCCATGAACGGCTCCATCAGCCTCATCACTACACTCTCAGAGAGTCTCTCTCCACTGGGACGACTGGGGTCCTTGCCAAGATATGGCAGGATATTGCAAATGTACTTTGATTTCAAGTCACAAGCCAGCCAAAACTTAATGCCAAATTTGTCCGGTTTTGTTGCAATGTACTGCAGAAAACTGCAGCGAGTCTTTGTCGGGAAAAGCTGTTGATCAATAGTGATGTGTCGACCAGGGTTATAAGATCTGATGCAGTTATTGACAAAAGATTCCCACAGATTAGAAATTGCAGCAAACTTATTTGTCTCCACTCGCTCACTGCGTGTGAACATGTTATCAAAGCGTAGGTGTTGCATGATGTTTTGGAAGCGCTTTCGGGCCATAGTAGCAATGATTCGTGGGTTTCCCAGCTCTGCTGACCAATTGTCACGTAGTGATGGAACTTTCTTCACCCCCCGCAAGATAATAATTGCAATAAATGCCATTAGTTCTGGGAGGTTCATGAACCAATCTGCCTGCTCCTTTTGCCGTGCATGCTGAATGGTCCATTCTTGAATGCTACGAAGCATTTCAAGTGTTATAAAACAGAAGAAGCTTTGAAGACGAGTCCGGATACTTCTTCTGGCCTTAGCAGTTGGCTCTCCATCTGTGCCGTATGGTTCTATTGGGGTGAAATTGAGACATGTCCCCAGCTGTTCTTCATGCCACACTGTGCCATCTTTAGCCATCTCTGTCCTCTCACTTCCCAACCGAGCCCTCTTTTCTGGCAGTGGAGCAGTCTCATCATCTGCAAGGTAAACAATTTCACAATTTCAGAGGACGAAAATAGGATGTTTTGGAAATAAGATTAAAAAAATCCTTTATTTGTACCAAAATGGAGAAATTCCAGTGTTGCAACTCACAGTACAGGACAAAGCAGAAAGAAAGAAATTTGTCATACCAAAAAGTTCAATAATAGTTTCAAATCTTACCTGAAGACTGCTCAGAGTCAGAGTCCGAATCCAGCTGAATTTGTATCTCTTCTCCATCTGAGTCACAAGGGTTTGTATCGCTGAGGATCAGGTCCAATGCCTGCTGAGTTGTAAGCCGCCTCTGCATTTTGCTTCCTTCTATTTGTTCGAGGTGAAGCTAGCTACTATTTATCCCCCTCAGCCCACCATCCCCCACTGCCACAGAATTTACCAGACGTTTCAAGGTAACAAGGAGGGGCTGGATGCAATGGGTGCATTCCTCAGGTAATGGCTGCATTTACAAATGAAGAGATGCTAATTTTTGCCAGCAGAGTCGTCAGTTTGGACTAAAGGTCTTTTGACCCTTCTCTGGGACTTTAGGGAGACATCAAAATTCCTGGGACTTCTAGTGTTAAGCTTTATTGACTTGATACATTTTTTTATGCATAGTATTGGTTAAATTCAAAAGAGAGATAATTTTTTACTGATAAATAGACCCTTTCACAATATTCCCAGCATGTTAGAAAACACAGAAAGGCTTTCTGCCAGACAGACCTGAGGGCAAACTCCTCCCATGCGGTCTTCTTTTTTTTTATATATTTTATTCAAAACATAGATTTACGTCATTGACCCCTGTCTTATATCTCTGCACAAACCACTGGAACAGATTAGACCCCCACAAAGGAGATTCAACTAAGGTGAATAGTGAAGGGATTACAAGCTTGCTTTTTCTATTTTGGACTGTGCGGCTCTCTGTCCCTCAAGAGGTCATCACTGTCAAGCTGCCTTGCCACTTAGGTATAAGATGATAAGTCAAATGAGGAGATATCTAAACTTTTTCCAATCCTGAAAATATATCAAGGATTTAAATGAGAAGTTAACTGAAACCAGTCTTTCACTTGCAGCCCTCCAACTTTTTTTGTCCCTTTTTTCTTTTGCTCTCTACTGAACCCTCTTAACATTTTATCTTTTCATCTCTGATGTCTTCATCTTTTCCCTCATCTTCATTTCTTCCCCCTGTTCTCCTCTTCTCTTCTCACCCCTCACTCACAGCCCTCTGGTTTTAAGTTTTTTGGCCTCTGCTATCTCCCTATCTGCTTTCCATTTTTCTTCTTCTGATACTAGAAGCCATAGGCTCTAATTGCAACCATATGTGAGTCGGACCATTACAGTGGTTGTTCTGTCAGAGTCTGAGAAACTTTTCTATAACAGATGGAGGTGGCACCCACACGAGCACGTACAAACACACACACACACGCAACTTGCCAGTGATGACTCCTGACAAAAGATACACGTTTCAAACACAAAAAGGAAGCATTTCTTTTCTCCTTCCAACTCATGTCATTGTGGTAAATTGTTCATATCTTGGTTTGGTGAAGAGACAGTACATTGAACCACATGGATGAGTGTTTCACAGACATGGAAACAGGGTGATGAATTGCTGGTTAAAAGGCTCTTTTGTGTGTTTGTGTATGTGTGTCTTGGAAAAACATGATGATGCCAAGCTTTGTGTATTGTGCTGCTGCCTTGCTCAATTAGAAAGAAGGCTGGTTTTGTCCTGTGAAACAAAAGAATTACGTCGATTTGAAATCAAAGAAAGCTGGAGCAAAGAGAGATGAGTGGTAGGAGCAGAGGGACTGGGAGAGGAGAAAGCAGGGTTCTGCTTTCTTTCTTGCTATGGCTTGTTGTATTTGAGACTTATCCTTGATCATGTCAATGAAAGGGGATCGGATTGTTTAATATCACTGTCATGCTTGTTTTTTAATATTCTCTCATTATAGAAAATTCATTTAGAGTAAAAGAAATTTTAAAACTGTAAAAACTTCTACTCATTTCAGCAGCATCCACTGTGAAATTCTGAGGATAGTTTTCAGGACTTTTATTCTATTCATGGATGCAACCAAACTAATGAATTTCTGGTCTCTCCTGAGACTGGGAGAGGTTTTTTTTTTTCTTTTTTTTTTCATCTGCCTTCTCCAAAAATTAAATTTAATTTATTGCCTTGCTCTCAGACACAGAGCACATGGTGGAGCTGAGAAAGGATTGTCTCTTTATCCACCAAGTCATCTCTTCTTATGCTTTTTCTCTTAGAGATCATTACTTGGAGCTGCTGATCTTCTCCTCCTCTTCTTCGCTTCTCTTTTCGCGTCCTCTTCTTTCGCAACATCATGGCTGCATGAACAGCTGTGTCATGGTTTAACCTGAACGTGGGAAGAGAAATCAGTTTAAAGCTGCAGTGATAACAGGAAGAACAGCTCCCATAAGATGAGCAGACTTTGAATGCATCGTTACCAAAACAGCTTCTTGATTACATTCCAACTGTCTGCTGTCTGAATGAGTTCAGGCACAACTTGAAGACACAACACACATAAATTCAGTCAAACACATTCACAAATACACTCCAACAGTCATCAGAACTACAGCATTTTCAAAGTTTGAGCTGAACAGTGAACTTGCTTCAGCCCAGAAGGGTGCTTCTGGGTTTAATGAGTTAGAAGAAACAGGGGTACAGGTCAGATCTCACAAAGATATTTCTGTATATTAACTGCTGTATAAGTTGGGGAATTCCTTTAAGTTAGTTTTCCTGGAGTGATGAGACGAGAAGTTGTTCAAATCTGTTTCCATTTGACTACACATCTTACACGGTCACTTGAACATGGGGTAAATTAGTTTTACAACATACTGAAATTAAATCAGCCTTCTTTGATTTCACTTCCCTATTACTCAGACACAAGCTCCCTTCAAATCCAAACCCTTTTCAGTTCTCCTCTTACTCCACTCCCTGCAATTCTGTCAGAACATTATCTATGTCTTATTAAGGTTATTTCTCTGCAACAGCATCTAAAGTGGATTATTAAAACTTTTCTATCTGTGTCAAAAACTGAATGAGATTCACCCTCATTGATTCAGTCCAACAGGCATCCCTGCAGTTCGGCACAGTATTAAATCTGATGAGACAGCCATTTAGCACCATCTAGTGGCCTTTTATTGTACTTACACCTCTTAAAGCGCGAATTACATCTGATTATATGCAATGTACAAAACCTACTCTCTAGCTTAAAATACAGTATAAAAATACTATCATCTGTAAGGCTCAGGAAGCTCTTATATATTATAATATTTATTGTGTTTTCAAGTCTATTAATCACTATTTTTCATTATAAATATATGCAATGGTTTAGATTTTTAAACTTGATAGAACTTTTTTAGCAATGCTCTCCTTGGAAGCTGCTGCTTTACTTTATTTATTACGGCTTTGTGTATGTAGGCTTTATTTTTAGCATATCATTTGTCCTGATTTAATCAAATGACTTTAATTTCCATCCCACTCTCAGGAACACTCCACTATTTATGCAATGAACAAGACTTTTACAGTGCTTTCAAACTGTGTAACCCCAACTCCAAAAATGGGGTGATGGATAAAATCTAAATAAAAAACAGAATACAATGATGTGGAAACCTAATAAACCCCATTATTGATTCACAATTGAATAAATGAATGTATGAAAAGAGCACTAAATAAATGCAGAATCTGACACAAGGTACAACCTGCAAAAAACAAACTGTGTGTTTAGATCATGGAGCCGTTTCAGATTAATGATGTAAAAATGCAAAGCCTTTGAATATTACACTACGCACAGTAGATGATGTTATCAAATTATTCAGATTAACTAGAGACACCACTCTGTACAAGGGATGCGTCTAAAAATCTGTATTGAATTCATGTGATCTTTGAGACCTTGAGCAGGACTGCATCAAAAACAGGCAGGATTCTGTCATGGAAATCACAACATGGGCTCAGGATCACCTTCAGGAATCACTATCTGTTAACACAGAGCATGGTGCAATCTGCAAATGCAGGTTAAAGCTTCACTGTGCAAAGAAGAGGCCAAATGTGAGCATGATTCACAATTGCGACTATCCAGTCCAGAACTCTGAAAACATTTTGCCCGTCATGAATGTGAAAATAGAGCAAAAATCCAGCAGCTTATTCCCATATTAGACAGAAATGGGACAACGTTCCGCTCCCAAAGGTGCAGCAGGTCTCCTCGTTCCCAGATGTTTACAATCTGTTGTTAACAGAAGAGAGGATGCTGCACAGAGATAACCATTACCCTGTCCCAACTTCTTTTTTTAGATGTGTTGCTGTCATCTAATTTAAATATTATTTATAAAATAGTTCAATTTCTCATTTTTTAGGATTTAATATGTTTTCTGTGTCGTGTTCTGAATAAAATATTTGTCCATTTATGACCAATTAACCATCCATGCATGTCTTTGGACTGTGGGAGGGAGCCGGAGTACCCAGAGAGAATCCACGTGTACACCAGGACAACACGCAAACTCCACACAGAGAGGCCATTGTCTGAACCCCTCCACAGCTGAGGTTCAAACAAGTAACCTCCTAGCTGGGAGGCCGTGGTGCTAACCACAAAACCACCACAAAGCCCAGTAATAAAAATGAAACACAAATTTATTAAATTCATCATTAGTTGTATTCTTCCATTTTACACAGTGTCTCAACATTTTTTTAATTGGAGTTGTATTTACCTCCCATTTCCTATTTTATTTCATAATGAATTTAAATTAAAATATATTTTAATTTTAAATAATTAATAGTGTTAATAATAGAAGTAGTGTTAATAACTACTTCTAATTTAAATGGATGTTTTAATTTTTTATTTTATTTTATTTTTAATAATGGATTTAATTAAATAATGACGAAGAGAAATAAAAGAACATTTTTTGGTGCATGCATGAGTTTACTCTATTTTATTTGAAGATAAAAATTAACACCTGGTGTTGCCAATGACATTCTGATGTTGTGTAAATAAATTTTACCTGTGTGAAATCTTAGTGTCACATGACCTCAGTATGTATAAATCACAAAACCACAAAGCAGTCGACCGTCACCCTGGATAGATGGCATGAAAAGTAAACTTGATGACCATCAAGGAAAACACCACAAATGCCAAATGAGAATATCCTCTCCTGAGAGAGGCATTGCAGCATCAAGCTGCAGGGGTATTTGTCATCCCAAATTTGTTTGTGAAACCTCTGAGTTTTTCTGAGAACTGAGATTTTAAATAGATTCACCCATTTTTCTATACCCACATATTCCAAAGCAAGGTCATGGAGCAGGTTGGAGCCTATCCTAGCAGCTACTAGGCAGTAGACTAGGTCCACCATGGAAAGCTCACCAGTCCATCACTGGGCTGATTTTAAATAGATTTTAATTTAATTGCTTTTCTTCACAATTAAAAATGTTTTGCACCCTGCATGTTGTGTTGAAGACCCTAAAAAACATTTTATTCATAATTGATAATTAAATTAAATGAAAAATCATTTAATGACCCCAGATAGATAAATAATCAAATGAAAAATTAAACAAATAATCTGTTATTCGTTATTACTCCTACTAATAGTAATTTTAAAAAATGATAAATCCCAGAAGTGAATACTTTTTCACCGTATGTACTTTGACAAAACTACATCCAAAATAGTTTTTCACACTCATAAATACTAAACACACACTGCTTTGAATGATGATTTTGCTCTTATTCAAATTTTACATGAAAACATTTTATTGAACCTTCTGCCATTTTGAAAAATCAGGAATTTGTGAGAAGCGAAAGAGATAGGAGGAGGAAAGATTCCTGTTTTCATCCCTGAACAAAGAAACGGAACTTCCAGGGTCATTGCTCTGAAACTAAACCTGGCCTTAATCTGCACTGACTGACTCAATGATTGGTCACATTCATGAAATAACACTTTTGTTTTATGTTTTTATTTGTTTATTTTTACCATGTTTCCTCTGAGTTTTGTGAAAAATGGTAGGATTCATTGTAGCAGTGTTTTGCATAAATATTGAGTTACTTAGATGCCTGCCGATATGCCAAGGTCAGCTATTCGTAAATTGATCCAGAGGAGGTCACTGTTGTGAGTCTTACCCACTTCAAGTCAGTTTCATCAGTGTAAGCTGACCTCAATCTAACCCTTATCGCTTCTCATGTCTGTGTTTTCTACTACGTGAAGCAGAGAGGGGGCTGTACGAGGTTTCCGCTGCTGCACAGAGTCAAACTGCCTCCATCTGAGAAAGCACTGCCGCAGACCCTCACCTCACATCACATGCACACACACCAGACTGGGGCAGAAAAACTGGAGTGGGCGGGGTTACAGATGGAGGGTGGGACCTAAGCGGTAAAAACGCCCCCTCCGATGCTTTCATATGCAATAAGCTGAGAACAGAGAGGCAGGCAGGCATCAGCAAGGGATAACATGACAGCAACAAGACGCAGTTCATTCATTACCAGAGCAGCAGGCATGCCTCGCAGAGACAGCAGCTCCACTCCTGTCATTTAGACGAAGAGTTGTTTTACTTTCCTCATCCTGCCGCTAAACTTTTCTCCGGCTGTAGCACCATGGAGCTGCTTTGGACGGATACCGGCGCTTCGGTACGGCATGCAAATACGTACTCTGACGTCGGCGATCATGTGGCTTTTGGCGTAGATCCTCCTTGTGATCGCCAATTTTTTTTTCTACCCTGTCGCCTGTTGTCTCCTCGGTTATTGGGCCGCTGCGAGAGTGTTTAAAACCTTTTCGGTGTTTTCTTGTTGGTTTAGCAGTCGCTGTGGGATTGTACTGCACTACCTGAACGTCGCACCAAAGCGGTGGGCAGGTAAGAAATGGATAAACTCTTCCTCTGTTTTTCCACACGACTCGCTACGGATACCCTATAAAAAAAGTCCCTCAAGTTAAAACTGCATGCAGTTGTTTGTTTGTGTCTCTCTCGTGCCTCGCTCTTCTTCTGCGTGGCTCTCAAACATCCACACGCCTCTGTATAAATATTTTAACTTGTCTAGCCGCATGAACTTTGCCTGCTCCTGCCGTTTACACCTGCGTACTGAGACAATGTGTCCGCCAAGTTGTTAATTGGACGTTTTCACCCGCGCGTGCAAGTTTCACTTTGATCTTTTGAGACAGCAGCGGCGGAAGGCAGAGAGAATAAACATCGTGTCTACTTTTCCTCCTCCCCGTGTCGACATAACCAGCAAAACATGGCCGTCTTTGCCGACATGTTGTTACGTCGATGGCGAGAGGGGGAACATTTGGGGAGAGTGTTTTTCTGCGCCCCTCTGTCACATCTCGGGCTGGCCGGTGGAAACGGCCGCTCAAGTCCGCACCTCAGCCGGAGCAGCCGCTCTCATTCAGCAGCACTGAGGCTTGAGAGCAACTTTTGGAGTCCGACGTTGTTTATATACTTTGATTTGAAGGACTCTGCGTTGTAGGCGTAACGTTACCTCTGGTGATGCCTCCTCCCCTCCGAAACCGCGGTTCTTACTGCATGCAGACTGTGCTGTAGCGTTGGCCCGTCCATTGCAGTGGGCCGGGAACTGCTGGGAAAGCCAGGCGTGGTACATCTGTTTCTTCTTATCCTTTTTTATTAATATCATTATCATTATTATTATTATTATTATTATGTGTAGAATATCCACTTTGGTCATAAACCTTGCGCCTCAAACTGTTTACATCCTGTGTGGTCCCCCTCTGGAGTCAAGAGGGAAGTGTGTCCTTAATGCACCCGGGGATACACTTCGGTTGGTTTTTTTCGGCTGTGGCACAGCATAAGATAACACTTGTAAAGTTACTGAGAGGAATTATAATAATAAACGGTGACAACACATGTCATGTGTTTACATTAACGGGTTATAAACTTGTTTTTAGAATATTGCTCTGTTGTTACTAGCCTATTTGTTCTCACATTTTCTATTATAATAACTCACAAACGGCAGGTTTATTATAAGTGTGACAGCATTTCTTCTGACTCACAATAAACACACTGACCTTCCGATAAGTGGGCATGTATTCTTCCTAAACCCTATAATTTGTTTAATTTTGTTTGTGTTTTATTTACTAATTTGAGAAAGACGTGGGCAGTTATTCAGTTATTCCAGTGACTCATGTTGTGAGGAATCCAAATTTGAAATATGAAGAAGCGGCCTTATATCAGGCTAGTATTTAGGTTTACCTTCATGGATATTTAAAAAAAATGATAGGGATGCCAGTTTGTCATGTGTTGACTTTAAATGATTGTCATCAGAATTATGAATAAAAAAGTTTCTTAATGCTCTTGCTGAGTGGTTGAATTGAAGTTTGATGTAGATATTCATCTACAGCTTACATCCAGTTGTCATCTTCATCTTAAGAAATATTCTGTTTTATTAGACTCAGTTTTCAGTTGTGAGATGACTTGATGTTCTGTATTTTCTACATTTTCTGATCCACTCTCCCACCCCCAATCATGCTTCCCTCTCCCACCTCAAAAAAAAAAAAAAAGATGTGAAGTGATTTTGATCACACTGCAGTTAACCCTCCTTTCAGCCCCGCTACAGTAATTCCTCTGGGTATAAACTTGGCTCCGCTCACTAAGGCCTGAACTCTTGCTCTTTCCATGTGAAGAGAAATTTGGCTCATGTTTGTTCTTCACATGGTTTCCGCTTCTGATCTTGCAAATCAGAGATGATGTTATGTAATTTGGACTGACAGTCGGATCATTTTTATTGGTAGCGGAGCCATCAAAGCATGTACCTGCTTCTGTTGATGAAAAGCACACTGTCATATTATAATCACACACAGACTGTCGAGTCGCCAAGATATTTTTTTTCCTTTTATTTATTTATTTATTTTCATGTGTCTTGCTAGCGTTTAACATGTACTATTCATATATTGGCAACTAAATGAGCTGAATAAGATTAAACTTGTTCTGAATTATTCACGGTTTTGCATAACAAAAAAATCAACTCTAGAGGAGAATATCTTAAAAAAAGAATGTATATGGGACCATATATTTAATTTCATTCATTCATTTTAAATGGGCTGTTATCAGTATTTCTATAGAAATTTGATAAATACAGATGTGTCAGCAACCAAACGTGAGTAATTATCATAGCATGCACCAAGAAAAAATGCTATTTAAAATGATTGGCTTGTTGACTGTAAGGCAGTTGACAGTTGTTATTGTTTACAAAAAAAAAGTGGCATAGTAAATAAATCCTCTTTTGTTTGAGTGTCATTTTCTTCCAGTTTTGCCTAACCATGCAGTTTTTCTTGACGTACTGTACCCTCTCAGAATGTCACCGCCAAAACATCCAGCTGTGAAGTGATCTTCTCTGTTTGTACCTACAGGCATTTATTCATTTATTGTAGTCAGATGGTGGAAAATGAAGAAGATTCAGCCTGTCACATTTATTTAGATCTCGCAGCATCAAAAATTGATGTCATAATCTTAACAGAGGAACTGAAGGAAAACACAAAGATTGTTGTTTAGACAGATTTATTCAGAGTCCAGATTAAAGCTTTTAAAGCAAAGCCAGAATTGTTTTACAGCGGAGAATTGCATCTGTTTTTTCAAAAAAAAAAAAATCCCATGAGGACATCAAGTTAATTATTTTATTGTTGAATATCACTGGTGTCATCTGACTAGTAGTTACTGTGTGATGTCTGATTGTTGATGGTTGTCACACAGCCAGATGTTGATCGCATTTGCCAATCATGCCCAGCAAAGCCACTTTCTAAACTGATCTGGGACAAGGCATGGACAGTTGGACATATATTTTAGCAAAAACCAAACCTGTCAAACTATTCTTCAACAAGAGCAAGATACTCTGTTTGATAGTATGTGCATGTTCTGCAGTGAGGACATAGACACCTCAAGGACCGCTGGTTGTAAATGCACCTGATTCAAAATAAATAAATCTCTCCAACAGCTTGTCAGGTTCTGCACAATGACTATTCATTTGAGTCATTTGAGTACAGCCAAGTTTAACTTTACGGTACACCGACACATGCCAGCACCTAGATGTCAACACACTGACACGTGCTGATTCAGCAAAAACACATATGAGGACAATATTAGAGAGAGAGGGGAAAGAAAGAGAGAAAGGGACAGAGAAAGAGATAAGAGTCAACATTGGATTGACTTTTACTGACTGGGGAGAGCTCAGAGTACTGGTAGGATGCAAGATGGATGCCAACTTAATCATCATTAGTGTATGTGTCACTAAGAAAATCTACCAAAGTTCTGTAGTGTTTCTTTAACCTGTTAAAAACAGCTGTACTAACCATATGCTGTTGTTGCCATAGTAATAAGTAAAACTTGCAGCACTGACGAATACATTAAACCATCCATCCATTTTCTATACCTGCATATTCCAGTGCAGGGTTGTGGGGGAAAGGGGTGGGATTGGAGCCTACCCCTGTGGCAACTAGGCAAGAGGCAGGGTAGGTTAATATATTTAATATCTGCATTAATACTGCTCTGTGTCTTTGTTGTTGCTGCAGGCAAATAAACTTGTAAAACTAGTTTGCTAACATTGTGCTATGTTGGGGTCTTGGGCCAGCCAGCATCTTCTGAGTTTATAGGAATTTGTTATTGCCCACTTTTTTTTTCTTTTTTTTTTAAACAGTGCCATGTTATTACAACGTAAACTTAATCATTCAACCGATGAGCCCCAAAATAAGTTGATTTTATTCAAACCTACTTGTCAGCTCTCACTAGGACCTCCTGATAGTTTGTCCGGATTATAGCGGGCACAGGGAGACTTTTCCCACCATATCTGTAGGAATTAGATTTTTTTTTTTTTTTTTTTTTTTTTTTTTTTTTTTTTTGCTTGTCACATTTCGTTTTTGTTTTTTGTTTTTTTTTTCTTTTCATCTTTTTTAATCTCCCACAGACTTGGTCAAACTTACTTGCTGGTAAAAACATAAATGCAGATTCAGGCAGTTGTTTGTTCTGTGTGTTTGAGATCAAACTGTAAAATAAGCAACCAGATTGAGCTTGATTGTTCCACAAACTGTGAGCACATGTGACTGGTTGACAGTCGGCAAAAAGCAGCATAAACGGTTAGTACATGGCTAACAAAAACAGCAGTTTCAAATACAGACAATAAATCAATGCATCTATCAGACATTAAATTTTCAACTTGCCTGTTAATGAGTAAAATGCCTTTAACATTTACATTGTCACCTGTTACATTTATGTACTTTTCCAGTTGCAGGGAAGTGTAATTCCCATATAATTAACAGCTGCTCAGCTCTGAATTTACAAATATATCATCTTTATTGTTTGCTATCAAAATTAGGAATCCAGCAGTGGTTGATTAATGGTTGCAATTCTAAAACGTGATGGTTTCCAGTCAATGGTTAGTTTTATAGAAAGACAATACTCATTCTAATGATTTTTTAAACCAAAATAATGATGATAATAATAATTAAATGCACATTTAATTCAGTTTTATTCCCAGCTTCAATCCCATCTTTCCTGACTGCGTATTATATCTCCACATCCTGCCCTGAGCTGTATAATGGCTGTCCATTCTCTTGGTGAAACAGTGGAGTGAGTCATCATGGGTTGGAGGATGGAGGTTGTTGTCATCACGGCTTGTCGTGTTCAGCTGGGCTCTGTGATGACATCACCAACTTCCATCTACGCCGCGCTTTGTTCCACTGTTTTTGGATCTCTTCTCCACTGAGCCTCTGCCGGCTTCTCAGACGTGTTGTTAGGTGACCAAGGCAACCGCAGAGATGAGCTCATCACCTGTAGGTAGGGATGAGCCGGAGAGTGTGATGGAGGAAAGTGTAGGAACAGAGAAGAGGAGTTAACAGAAGGATGGACAGAGGAGGGAGCTGTGATTGAGAGTAGGTGTGATGTCTAAGAGAGAACGGTGCAGGCAATTGAATATTTCTTTATGAAAGTGATGAAGTTAGAAAGCAGAAGTCAAAACATTAACGCTCCTTATGTGTCTTAACCTGTTAAATTAGTTCTACATGTTGAAATTGATTTTCAGCCTAGATGGCTTTTATCTGCCATTTGATTCCTGGAAATCTTCCATCACAGCGGCAACATTTCCAGACAAAAGCACAAGGAAAAAAAAAAGTTACAGCGTTCTTGCCTCTGTGTGTCCTCACCGCTAATCCCCATCTCTTACTTAATATGGTGCCATCAACTGGTTTCCTTCAGACTCTTATAAGAAAATCCCACATGACAAGAATGATCTTAATAGTACATTTTTAAACTTACTATGCTGGAAATTCAAACTGAAGTGAAGGTAAGATCAAGAGGGTGGCAAAGAAAAGAAAGACGACACTACAGTCGGAATGTCTGGGTAGTGTGAATGAGAAGCAGCAAACGACCTAGCAGAGGTGTGCTTTGTGAACGAGGAGGTGCTCACACTGGCACTACACCTTCAGTATCTGTACAAACACACTTCATCAGCAGTTGATCGCTGTTTTTTATTAAAGACCTCACTGCTTCATTGCTGCATTGATTATTATTTAAGTATATGGGTGCAAGACAGTGGTGTGTTTCTGCATGTGTAAGCACGTGTTAAACTACCCAGTATGCATCATCCAGCAGCCAGAGGTCTCGTTTCTCACAGCCACCGCAGTGTTGTACAACTTCTGCTGCTTACTAAACAAAATCCTGAGCTTTACAGTCGGTTCATGAAACTTAAAGAAGTTCCATGCACACAGTTGGCATGTGTACGTCATGTAGGCCACTTAAGCTTGAACATGCATTTAGGCTAGCTACCATAGTCCCATTCTTCTGTGTTCTCTGAATGTAATGTAATTTTTTTGGGGGGGGGGGGGGGGGCTTTCTGCAAGGCCTTGTGCACTGCACTGTGTCAGCCAGTGGAAGAGCTTAGGCACATCCCTCCTTCCTGCCTGAGACCAATAAGGAAATGCTGGAGACAATTCACAAGCCACACCCACTGCAGGGAAGGCAAAGATTGACAGGTGGGAAATCCACCCGCACAGGAGCACTGGATGAGGGGCACATGGAAAACACAAAGTACTCTCCAGGCTCTCGTGGCTAGACTTACCTCCAGACAATATACATCCATGTCATCATTTGCAGTACAGTGTGATAATTCCCAGATTACTGTTTAAACCTACCACTGTGGTTTTGAAAAACACTCATTTGCAGGCTGCCAATAAGGGATAGCATGATCTTTTCCTTTCTCCAAATACTGAAACTTGAATATCACATTTCCCAATTAAACCTTAAAAAGCATTTTAAGTCATTTAAACTCTTAAAAATGGTAGAGCTGTGAGAGGAAAAGGGTTTTCAACATGGCCGGTTGGCTTTGTACAAAGCGTCCAGGGAGAATGAATAAGAAGAATGTGGGGCTTGAGGAGGAGTGGCCCTACTGGACAAGGGTGGGGTGGAAATACAATCACAAAACCAAGTGGAGAGAAGGGCTTTCTAAAAGAAGCCAAATAAAACTGTCCAAGACGAATTATCCAGTATTTCTTATTTTGCTGTTATTAAACTCTGTCTGTTGACCCATTTACTTTTTTAGTCCTTCTTCCATCAGCTATATCAAATGATATGCCGGCCTTGAAGGAGGCATTGCGGGAACAAGACAATACGAGACAGATTTAGGTATTGCACAACATTTTGTGTATCAGATCCTAGCGTAATGTAAGCAACTCTCATATTTGGCTTGGTTTGAGTCCATTGTGGGGCTACAGTGCTCATAGCTTGGCAAGTGTTTAGGAAATCCTCAGTGCCTGTTATATGTGCTATTAATGTATGTTAATGTATGCGGGCTTATATTGTAAAGTAGGGCTCAGTTTTGTATGTTCGTGATTCACAAAACCTCAAGAATTTGTCAGCCACGTGTCTGAAGAAAAGCAAAAGTTGAGCAGGATTTCAAACATCACTGATTTTTGTGATGCTGACAGACCTCTGCAGGGTTTCTGCTCCCGGGTGGAAACATACGCTTACGCACACTTTCTGTTGGTTACAGCATTACCATAGTAACACAACCATCAGCCGCAGAGTGGGTGACACTTGGATATTTTTATAGCTCAGCCTTTGTGTATGGCGGTGCAGTGAGGAGACAGGTATGGCAATGAAAGAAAAGTGTGTGTTCAGCATTGTTTAAACTGAATTAAATGGAAGAAAACTTGAGTGTGTCAAAAGCAGTGCAGTCTGTTTCCAGTGTACTGTATATAGGCCAACTGAATAAGGTCACAGCAGCGATGATCAGGCTTGTTTTCCAAAACGTATGATTAAAAGTTCAGTAACGTGTCAGAAAGTGGATTCTAATGTGACATCAAGAAATTCTCTGACCTTTTACTGTCAGGTTGATTAAATAAACAACCAACCTGTTTGTTTAGGTCCCTATACTGCCGCCAAAAGTGCTTTTAGCAGTGATGCTATGAATGTATGAGGTGTCCTGCATCAGCGTACAGTTGCAGGTCCTTCAAGGTTGGAGGCCAGATCAATGACTTTGTTTCATGTCTTGAGTTAAAAGGGCCAATACTATGTATATTTGGTCTGAAACATTTTTTTGGGGACCAGTGGCATGTTTAAAAGTTGCATTCAAACATCTAGGACTCCATCTTCCAAGGCAGCTTGCTGTTTTGTGAGCAAAAATCTCTTATCTGGGTTGGACCAACCACTGTAGACAGTTTTTAGCTATTAATGTCTTATTTTGAATATTTATCCAGTGATTTCTTCATGGAGAACCCCATCTCCCGGGCTTTCACCCCCACAAACTTGACTGTTTGTTTTTTTGTTTGTTTGTTTTTGTTTTTTTGTTTGTTTTATTTTGTTTTGTTTTAAAAGCAGACCAATTCCTGAGTTGAATGCTAATTGGCTGAAAGGTATCTTGGGCCCAGGAGGGCCTGACTCTAGCTGGCATCTATTTCATAACAATGAAAGATAAGAAAGGAGAAATAGCAAAGGAAAACAGGTAAAAAGCAACTTCAGAGGACAACTGTTAAACTGGACAGTTTTTGCTGTATAACACTGAAATTCACCCCATCACAAAGCAGATCTTTATATTCTGTTTTTCATGGCACAATAATAAATGGCCTTCCAGCTCTTCCCGGATTGATGGGCAGCAGCATTTGATTAGCGAAGATCAATGCTGATCTCGTTCCACCTTGGCATTGTGTTAACATACACCGAAATGGTCCGCACAAGCAAACAACTTAAACCTCTGCCAAAACAGCTGCAACAACAATGTAGTTGGTCACACTTGCTGATTAGTTAGTCAAGCACTTTTAGGGGCAGCACCTTGCTGCTAGTTGCCCTTTTTAATTTCTCTGGAAGCAGTACAGGTGTACTTGGGCTTTCATGGACTGCCTCTGCCTTTTTTTTGTGTGTGTGTGTCTGTCTGTTAAATAAATAATGACACTTGTAATATACTGTATCTTACTTCGTCTCAGGTTGTTTTGCCTTATTTAAGACCTAGTAAAGGTTTGTATTACCTGAAATGTAAAACTTTAGAACTGAAGGGGAGTCACTTTATTTTGCCTATGACTGTAAATATAAAGAGATGTATAAGTTTGTATCTGGTTTCAAAATGACCATTTTCATCAGTGATTTACATTTAGTCTTCTTACCAGACCAGCAAAAGTAGCTTTGCTCTGTTGCTATGCAGAACATGCCAAGCACTCAAGCACAGTGCAGCACTTTGCTTTGCTCCAGAGGAGCAGCATGATGAGATTTAAATTAATTCTGCGACAGTCCAAAATTCTGTCTCCATCATTTCCCTCCTGCTGGGACACGTTGGTGCGTCTCCTCTCTCGCACAAGTCCGACACACGTATTGTGTTCTCCACGCTGCAATGGCTGACTTGTGGTTTAAGCAGTAAAGCACTCGAAACAACGCAGAGATGGAGGAAAACGCCCCATAGAGCAAATCTAGCAGAACAGGGTGTACACTCCCTCTGTGTAGTTAAGAGTTTTTTGTTTTTGTTTTTTATTTTTTTCAGTTTTTTCCTCAAAGCAACAACATGTCATGATTAGGGTCAGTATTGATGCAGCTTGTGTTGTGCTGTTTTCTCGCTTCATGCTTATTTTTTTCGAGCTGCAGTGTGACCGACTGCATTGTACTTCATCCATGGCTTCAAGTAGCGGGAGCCGGAGAGGTTGCCATTTGTATGCCTTTGTGTTTGTGACCACATGCCTGCTAAATCTGGCATTCGGTTGGCTGTGTTATTACAATAATTTCTCCCGCCTTATTCTGTCTTCATCAACTACATTAAAGCCAACTAACATTGCCAATTGTACAGCGTGATCTTGGGGGTGTGGCATTGGCCGCATGGCCTTGAAAGATGCTCTGTACACCAGTCTGCCTACAGTATTATTATAACTTAGAAACCTTGACTAATCTAACCAGGTCGCATAGGTATTGACAAGTTTTGATTAATGTTTTCCCATTAACAATATATGCTATAAAAGGCCTCAGCTGTAGCAAAACTCCAGTTTTCTAAGTGAAATCTGAGACACTAGTATGCCATGCTTCACTTTGAGATTACATTCATGGCACGCAGAACTAGGAGCTGAAATGAGCGTGTTAATATCTGGCTCATCTATGTCATTTGCTTCTTGCTGCTATTTGGATGCATGTCCTTCCTATAGCCCCATTATGTTTCTGACATATCGGATCATCGGTCTGTCTTCATTTATTAAATCGGCTCTGTGGAACGCAGGATTCTTATTGATCGCTGCTGTTCTCTCCAGTATGGGCTGTGTATAGCTTAAACTTATTACTGTCAGGGCTGATAAATTTATTCACAGCCTTTTGTAGTAGAATGCATTTCTTTCGAGAAAAGAGGGTTCTGCTATTACAATGCACCAGTCAGCCAGCCAAACAACAGGAAAGCGCAGACTGACAGACGGCCAAGCAAGAGGCTGCCAGGCTGAGTATTCATACAAGTTTAATGAGCATCCAGACAGTAGGGAGTTTGTGGCTCCTGCACAGAGCTTGCTCTGCACACACTGTCTGATGAGGTTAGACACACTAATGGAACAGGTGGGAGTCTGACAGTTCGACCTGGGTCACGAACGGAGCTCAAGTTTGAGTCCGCAATTAATTAAAATTTTTGGTTACCAGGAGAAAGTGAATGTTTTTGTGGAAAGCTCAGGCAGCTGAAATGTTTGCTGTCAAATACTCACACAGCTCAGACCCAAAGAATTCTTCTTTCAAGGATGTCAGACGGTTGTGATTATAATCTATGTGCCTAGAAGCCTCTTTCCAAACTTATTTTAAAGTTTGCATTACCTTCTTTTTTTTATAAATTTCTGCTGCTTCCTTATGATTATTAATCCTGCGTATCATCTGCGTGATGAAATTCATACCCCCAAGTACCCAATAGGAGAGCAGCCCCCTTTTCCTTTACTGAAAATGTTGACAGAAGAAGAAACTGTGTTGGCACTGAGCTGCTTAAAAATTGACATGTTATGCTAGTGACCCAGCAGGCCCTTTTTTTTTCTAATACTATGCAAACCAGCATCTGATGTCATCCTTTGAGCAAAACTTTTAGGAATTACTATAAGCAACAAGTTGACTACACTGATTGTAATGGGAGTTGCTGTAATTTTAGATGTTGCAGAAAGGAGTTGCCTTTTTTTTTTTTTTTTTTTTTTTTTTTTTGCTATGTGTGTGATAGGAGTAGGAGTTAACAATCCAACTACAGTTAAGTGATTTCTTTCCTATGCTGTGTTCTACCTCATCCATCATCAAAGAGTGTTTAAGCTGTTTGCATCTAGGCTGCTGAAGTTCAGAAGGTTTTATCAAGTGGCACTTGAGGAGCAGCTAACAGATGCAGCCACCTTTTTTTATTTTTGTATATAACAGAATTGTTACTGGACTGGACTCATGACTTGATTTGATTACGATTATCAGGTCTTTGATTCAATTCAGTGATGCATCGTGATGTTGCATCCTCAGTTTTCTTTATCACTGCACATAGCTAATTCCTGCATAAATTAATACAGGCAGTCAGATAATTATACATAAACAGGGAGTTCATAATTATTTCAGAAATCAATCTGAATGTCCTGATATTGACCAACATCATAAACATGTAAACAATTATTTTATTTTCAACTTCATTATTATATTTTATTGTTTCATTGCTGGAAAATCAAGAAATATTACTATACTCCGATCCAACAAACATTTAAGCAGCCCTGCAGCAATGAGATTTCTTGCAGTGTTTTGTCCCCTCAGTTTTCCCGTAGTCAGTTTGGCCAAAGTATGGACATTAATATGGTTTTTATTTTCTCCTTTATGACCAGAAAACATTTGCCTGCAAGTATTCTAGTTCATTTTTAATTGAAAACCGAGAATATTGTTGCGGTAAACATTTGTTGATGGACAAACTTGCTTTTAATCCATTTAGTTCACTATGTTAACTCTTGCTTGCCAATGGTATTTTCCAGAAGTTGGTTTTAAGCTAACTAATCCGTTTCCATACATTTTCATTTGAAATGTTACGTGATTACACCGAGACAGTTAATGTATTTCCAGTGTATTTTCTGTATGTTTGCTATGTTTTACAGTTTTCCTAAGTACTTGTTTCAAAACGGATTCAGCTTCTGGTCTACCGACCTTTTCCAGCAGGCTAGCTCACACGCGCACTGTTGCCACCTCCTCGGTAAGAAGAGTAGCTATTGGCTGTACTAAAAGTGGCTAGAAGTCGCTAATTAGCATAATCAGCCTAGTACACATAGTTGGAATGGATGCTGCCATAAAGAGGGATGTCGTGGGAAAGGCAAAATTGATTAAAAATAAATAAATAAAAAAGACAACCTAATAATGTTTAGAACAGCAAATAAATAAATGAATAAATAAATAACGTTGTCTGCTCTGAATACAGCTGGGAGCTGCTGCTCCGAGAAGACTAAGCCTCGTATAAGTGCTTTTGGACGATGAAGTCTGCGCAGCACCCGCTCCTCATTCGCGTCAGTCTCAAAAAGTCTCCAATAATACCAGAAAAACTCGCTAGATTTTTTGTTAGTCGCATTTTTTAAGTCGCTAGAGGGGTATGAAAACTCTCTAAATATAGCGACAAAGCTAAGTTAGCAACACTGCACACGCAAGCGGCTTATGTTTTGTTGCTGCATTGATACAGAATTGTCCACGTCCGCATCGCGATGCATTGTAGGAACAATTCAATTCAACACCCACTAGATGTGCTCCAGTGTTTAAAAGGGATTTAGCGATCAGAAGCAAAATGAGTAGAAGAATACAAGAAACTTGTAATCTATTCTGCAATCTGTTTAAGACTTTGATTATTCTTGATGGTGGTACTAGTTGGATTTCCCATGCTACCAAAACACTCATCCAGACAATATTTCAGCATTTGTTTTATTTATTTATTTTGTTTCTTCCTCTAAAAGACACCAAGCACATGCAGTCCCACATGTAGCTAGGGTATGTCTGCATCTACAGCCTCTGCAACTGACATGGATGTAGCTTCCACTTTCCTACAACTCTAAGTCCACGGTTGCTATAGCGACACCATGGTAATGAGGCTGCATTCTAATGATGCCTCAGTGGGTTGTTCGAGGAGTTGAGATATCTCGAGACAATAATAAGTGGACTAATATATGACAGCATTCAAGTCTTAAAAGCTTCAGTGATGTTGGATACATGTAGCTGCTGTGGAGATCCAAATGTGGCACTTGTGTACGTGAACTACTTGACTTAACTTTGTTGGGTCAAAGTTCTTCTGCTCATATTTACTGACATATTAAAGAAGTGATGTGTGCATGGGATTTTAATTTAGAAGAGGACTAGTCCTCTGTGCTTGTTTTTATAGAACCTCATTATGTCCTGACAGAAGAGCAGCACTGCTGCATGGACTCATTTGATTACTACTCATGTGAATATGAGTGTAAAGCTTCTGCATCAGGCCTCCAGAATATCAATAGACTTTTTCAGTCAGATAAGCCTCTTCTCTTCATCTCCACTCATTAGCTTTCAATATTAACTGAGGAAAGTTTCCCCAGCTCACTCTTCCTTTGTTTTTTTTCCCCCCCTTATCATCATCTTTGCTCCCTCTTGATGAGCCGTCAGTTCCAGCAAGCCTAATAAAGCAGCTCTTGGCTTTTAAATATATGTGTCTGGAGCTGATTTATGTCTAGTTTGTCTTCCTATTCACATTTTGCAGGAAGGTCTGATAAACGATTAGTCAGTATTTCTCAGGACAGTTTGTCATACTGATTTGTTCAGTGCTTAGATTTGAATACCAGCAATATTAACAAACCATACTATGAATCTGTGACACTAGACAACTCTGGTGACTCAGCACCTTATTAATATCTGTGTTATTATAGAACACAAAGAAACAGAAATAGTTATCTTTCAAGCAAAAACCAGTCAATTTCTGTTGTGATAAATGACATTGATGTAACAAAGCCCTTACCTTGATTTTTCACACCTTGTTGCAAAGAAGCAGTTTATAATCCTTCAGTGATTTTTGCTTCTCTGTGTAAAATTTTTTTTACAAAGCCAGTTAGTTTCTTCTCATTTTCCATCTTCAGGACACCCAAAGACTGTTGTGCTTTTTGTGGTTGTCAGCCACCATTTTCTTTCATTTTAAACCACTTTTGCTTGTTGGCCAGCAGTTGCCTCTGCAATTTTTAGGTGGTTGCATGGTGCAAATTAAATTGCAGCACTGTTGGGTTGCTTGATACATTAGAACTGAACCTTATGTAGTACTTGCTGTGATACCTAAAAGCTCTCAAAGGCACTTAAAAAGAGCATTTTTATGTTTTTCCTTACACTTTTTAAGACAAAATTTCAAATTGAGAAACTTTAGTCTGTACATGGATTTTTTTTTTTTTTCGTTTTGCAATAGTTTGCATAAAGTATGAAACATGTACACTAAGAGACAAAACATTTGTTAATAATAACAATGTATTAATGTTATACTTAATCATCATGCTTTGTCTATCATCCAGGAATCATCCTGTCATGAAGTTCCAGGAGGCGAGCCAGCGCTGGAGCTGACACAGTCAGCAAATGCAGCCTACACTACAACCAGACCTTCATCTCCCACTGCTTTCTTTTCTCTCCAGCCACTGAATCTTATCAGAGTTGTTTCGACCTTGCAGCTGTCTGCTGCAATCCCAGAAATCGTCAGTGCTTTCTAGAACAACCCTAAACGCCTGGACGTGTATCTGCAGTCGGTATTCCTGGCTGTTCTTCAGTACATCACATCATCTTTTCTCTGTGTTCCTGCATCGTGGAACCTTCTGCCACAGCAAGAGACTCCTTTATCAGATCCCTGGCCCAAGCACGTAGCGAGGGCTGCTGTCTACCAAGACAAATCCAGAATCTGCAACCATCATGTCCAGTCGACGTAAGGCCTCCACTCCCTGTATGATCCGACCAGAGCAGACCATGGTGGAGTTGGACGATGACACAGAGGAATCACAAAACATGGAGGTACAGTGAAATTTCTTTTAAATCGCATTAAAGGTTGTTCCTGGATTGTACTGTTTCATTTATTAACTCAAAAGTGACTAATTTGTGAGAAGGTTTTTTTTCTTTTTATTGCAGAACGTTTTGTAAAGAATCAGTGAATAGTTGTGTCCAAATTTGACTTAAAAGGCTGTTTACAAATTTGAATCAATATCTAATCTAATGACTTAATATGTAATGACTTGTGCCTCCATCTGTCAGACAACAGAGAACCATATTCAGGGGGAACCCATGAATGCAGATCTGTCTATACAAGCAGAGCCATCCATGGACTTGGATCTAACAAGCAAGACCTCTGAACCCCCAACAGCCCCTGACAAACTAGCAACTGAGCCCCCAGACCCTTCCAAACCACAGCGTAGACAACAGGGCGGATATGAGTGCAAATACTGCCCCTTCTCCACACAGAATCTCAACACTTTCAAAGAGCATGTTGATGCTAACCACCCAAATGTCATCCTCAACCCACTGTACCTGTGCGCTGTCTGTAACTTCAACACAAAAAAGTTTGACACCTTGACTGAACACAATGAAAGATGTCACCCTGGCGAGACCAACTTCAAGTTCAAACGCATCAAAATGAACAATCAGACAATCCTGGAACAGACAATTGAAGGCTGCAGCAACAATGCAGTTATTTATAACACATCAGGTGCCGTTACTGGCAAAAACAACGAACTGGGAACTGTGGCTCTGAACAAACCCACTGCAGTCAAAGTGAGTAAACCAAAAATAATCTCAACAGATAACAAACGGACAGAATCTCAGCTGGGTAAACTTGCCCCTGATCTCGCCAAACAGCCAATCACGGCACTCAATGTAAACGGGACTGTCATCATCCCAGAGTCCACTCTCCTCAAAGCAGACGGCCTTTCTCACATCATGCCTTCCTTACAGCAGCCTCTAAATTATACGCAGGTAGGTCGGATTGGAAGAAGAATTCATCTTTCAAATATTGTTCCTGTTAAATAAAAGATTAACATTTTCTTAAAAACATTGTTTGCTTTTAGCCAAGAATTAGATAAGGTGATGCATACTGTTGCTGTATGCTTCTGTCTTACAGCCATGTAAAAGAGAAAGTACATCACTTTCAGTTCTAGGCTTTCCATATATGGCCAGGATAAAGAATCTTTACCTTATCAGGTCTTAAGATTGGGTCAATTGAAGATTTAATGAAAAATGTATCACATTTTCTCTGTGCTATTATTTAAAAAACAACTAAATAAAACAAAACGTGTAGATTGTAGCATCATTTTACAACTTTTTTTTTTTTTTTTTATGTATAATGTCAGTATTATTACGGAAGAATTTTGGTTCACTCTGTTTTTCACAACATTTCTTCAGTTTACTGAGATTTCTTTAAGCACTGCTCTCAAAAAGCCTCACCACAGCACTTCAGCACATCAGGCTAAGATCTGGATTTTAACATGGAATTTGCAGCACCTTGAACCTTTTTCTTTCTTGGTCATTCTGTGTAGATCTGCCACTGTGTTTGGAGTCATTGTCCTGTTGCATGATCCAAACTGGACCAAGCTTTACCTGTCAGACTGACTGACTTTCATTTGACCCTCAAATATTTTGGCATATGGAGGGGTTACTGGTTGACTTAAGACTGCAAGGTGTCCAGGTCCTGTAGAGCCAAAACAAGCCCACATCATCAGTCCTCCACCACCGTGCTTGACAGTTGGTATGAGGTGTTGACAAATGCAAAGCTGTGTGTGCTTTATCTGGCCGAACACTTTAATCTTTTTTGTCCAGAGGACATTGTTCCACAAGTATTGTAGTTTGTTCAACTTTGCAAACATAAGCTGTCTTGCCATGCTCTTTTAAGACGAAAAACCTTCTAAACAAGCCATACTTGTTTGTTTATATATTGTTTCATTCATGTGTCATGTACTTTCTCAGAGCATTGCAAGATCTGAATTAAGGAAGAACTTGTCTGCGCTTAAAAGCCTAATAACTGTCTTGACTGTTTTACACTTAATCTGTAAAATATTGGACGTATGACCCGTGTCAGAATGATAACAGCATCTTTTGCTTCTCTAATGTCATTGTAATTCTTAGGATTTTTAGAGGATGTGCTTTCTTTTTCTCATGACTGTATGCAGCAACATTCAGCAGACAGTTTGCTTGGAATCAGATGGAAACAACTAGTGTGGGCCTGTTTAATGAAGAAAAATATTTTAACACCTATGAAGCTGTTATGTTTTACTGTCCAGTTTTTGTTTAATTTGCATGTTGTGTAACATGGTTACTAATAAGCTAATAAGATGTGTGTAGGCTTTAGAATCAGTACAGCTCCAGGCAAGAGTTATTAAAATTTCTCCTCTTAATTCAATTTCCCTGTAAATTCAGGCTCTGCATTTAAAATGAAAAGTTAAAAGTGGGGGGATTTGTCAGTTTAACCTTTTTAAGTTTTAATGGTAAAACTGTGCTTTGAGTTTGCAGTCTTTAGAAAGTTTTCTGGGGGAAAATATTTTATTTAGTGCCAATTTTAAGGATGAAACTGGAAGTATTCCTTTTGATATATTTTAATTCCCTAATTCAAACAAGCTGCACATCTAACTGAGGGAGGCAGAGTGCAGCAAGTCGCCATGTAAAAATATAACATCCAAAATTAAAACATGCTAAGGTCACACTGAGGGTAAATTGTAGCTGTTGCTCATAAATAAATTGCAGCCATTGGCTACAAAGTTGGTAGATAATTAGAAGTCAATGTTTTTTGTTGTTGTTTTTAATACTCTTTGAGACTAACGTTACCATTGTCACTGGGATGTTATTTTCAGTGTAGTTTCATTTGTTTCATTTCATTTGTGCCAAAGTTTGTAGCATTGCTTCCGAACTAATTCCTGATCCGTTATGTTGTAGACAGAGAAATCAAAAGTTCAGTTTGAAAAAAAGTATTAAAACATGACAAATTTGCAAGATTAACTTTTTGTGTTTCAGGTGCCAAAGATCGCAGTACCCCTCAACACAACAAAATACAACCCCTCCCTTGACAATAACCTGACGCTCATCTCTTCCTTCAATAAGTTCCCCTACCCAACACAGGCAGAGCTCTCCTGGCTCACCGCAGCCTCAAAACACCCAGAGGAGCAAATCAAAGTTTGGTTCACCACACAGAGGCTCAAACAGGGTATTAGCTGGTCACCTGAAGAGGTATTGTGATGAAGACTTATTCTTGTGTGACTTTTTTTTCTTTAAACAGATTAAAACATGACACTGGGTTCTGAATTTGAATTTAATCCACTTTAGCTGGCATTGCTATCAGAAGAGATTGTTTAAAATATCTTGCTGTGTAACAACACAAGTGTGTGTTACATGTGTAACAAGTCCATTTCTTCTACGACAGGTGGAGGAAGCAAGGAAGAAGATGTTCAACGGTACAATCTCCTCTGTGCCTCAAACTTTGACCGTGGTTGCTCCAAAGATCAACCCCCACTCCTCTGCCAACCAGCCTATCCACACCCCAACCTCTAAATCCCTGCAGTCGGCAGCCTCTGTCCTCCAGTCCCTCCCCTGTCAGCTCCTGGGTCAGACCAGCCTCGTTCTGACTCCTGTAGCCAACGGCTCCACCGTCACGTGTGCACCGCTGGCACTCACTGTAGCTAACCAGGTACATAACCGTAGCCACAAATCAAATCTTGCAGATACAGGACAAATAACAGGATATTTAGCAACATGTATTAAAAGTCGAGTTTGGAAGATTAACCTCTGTGATCTGTGTGATAGGTGTCACAGTCTCTCAAACGACCCCTGGCCTCTCCAGTGATTGCCAGTGAGAGCAAACGACCGTCCATCATTCAGACCATCTCCGCACCCATGGCCGCATCCCAGCCAACGTCACCCAAAGTGCTGAGTTTCACAGTCGACCCCAATAAAACAGCAGAGCAGCTGTTAGTGCTGAGGTCCAGCTACACACAGTGCCCTTTCCCTGAGGAAGATGAGGTAAGAATAAGTGAGTGAAATGGCATTGCGTGTTTGTGTGCGATGACAGTTGTACAAAATGGAAGGACGTCTGCCATACCTTTTTTTCTACATTTTCTTTTTCCCCTAAACCCACACACATCCTTATTTTTCCATCTAATGTTGTGTAATATGATAGATCTACAGGCTGATAGAGACTACCGGGCTTTCCAGAGGGGAGATCAAGAAGTGGTTCAGTGAACAGAGGCTCCTCAATCTCAAAAGTACGTGTTTGAGTCAACACTGACAGAATAACATGTCCTCACTGTGAATACATTTAGTTTCTGGCCTTGATTACTAAACATTTAGAAACAAATAATTTCTTTTAGTAACTGGATTGTAATGGAAAAAAATGGTTGTTTTTATATGTGTGTTGAAGGTGCACCTCCACCACCTGTGTTGGTGAAAGCAGAAACGACACCACCACTAAAAGATGGTCCTATTAAGAAAGTGGTCCCCAACCAGTTTCCCCTGTTGGAAAGAGTGAAGGGGAAGTCATCGGAGCAGCTGAAGGCGCTGGAGGAGAGCTTCCAGAGAAGCAGTTCCCCAACAGAGACCGAGCTCGGTAAAGTTAATCACCCATCCAACAAGAATGTGATCTTAATATCATACCGCATGTCTTCTTTGTGGCGTAAAGATTGGCTTTTTCTTAACCATCAGCTCACGATCACAGTGGGCTTTTTTCCCCTTTTCTTTAATTCTGTGCTGTACCAGTCGACCTAATTACCACTTTGTTGTGTTCTTGTCAAGTTCATCCTCACTTATGAATTAGATGTTTTAAATTACTTTATGAAATCAAGTGTGTTGTGTTTTTTTTCTGTTTATACAAGCTCCCAGCATGTGACTTCATTTTCTTTCACCCTGGAGGAGCTGCAGGCCTGTTTCTGCATGACAGGAATAGCAGAAATGTTTTTAATGAGCCCCTTTTTTAGTTCCCTGGAGAGAAATTGAATTTTGAGGTTTCTAAAAGAGAACCCCTCCATACTCAAGTAATGCAGCTCATCTAATCCACCAAGGTTTATATATATATATATATATATAATTTTTTTTTCTGTCTGTAGACCAGCTAGCCCAGGAGACCAGGCTGTCCAAGACGGAGGTGGACTGCTGGTTTTCAGAGCGCAGGGCCCTGAGGGACAACATGGAGATGGTTTTACTCAGCATGGCTTCTAAGAACACAGAGGACAGATTAGAGCGGCCGGGAGGAGGGCTGCTGAATGGAGCATCTCATCGAGAGCAGGACGGGAAGCCTCTGCGCTCATCTCCTCACCCACCTGTCCTGTCTTCTTCCTCCTCATCTTCCTCCCCTCCGGTGCTCGCAGCTTCCTCCCCTCACCCGCCAACCCACTCCTCCTCAACGTCTCCCCCCATCCTAACATCATCAAGCTCTTCTTCTCCACATCCTCCCATTCTTTCGGCCTCCACGAGTCCAGCGCCCATCTCTAGCCACTCACTGGCTCTGCTCAAGGAGGTAAGACGTGACGGGAGCGTGTTTTGATATGCTGTTAGGTGACATAATTGTGATAAAATAATCATTAAATAATTTAGTTCTGATTGTGTCACCTAACTTTTAATAAAGACATGTATTCTGCTATGTCTTTGACCTTGTCCTGACAGACGTTCTGCCAGACCCAGTGGCCGTCTCCTGAAGAGTACAGCCAGCTGGAGGTACAGACAAGCCTGGGACGTACAGACATAGTCCGCTGGTTCAAGGACCACCGCTCAGCACTGAAAAACGGTGAAACTCTGGACTGGATGGAAGGTGTTCAAAACCAAAACCTCAGAGAGCAGCAGAAAGCAGGCCAGGAGCAGAACGGCCAGAGCTCGGAGAAAGACCAAAGTGTTTCCCTGGAAGTCAATGCTGTAAAGGGTGAGTGTCTGGGGAGGACATACTTATTTTATACTTATAGCATTATCTGTTGTTGATCCTACAACCGTGTGTGCAGTGGAGAAGACTGGTGGGAATGTAACAGCCGCAGAGAACTGCAAACTGTCCGAGCAAGACAAAGTCCAGTGGCTTAATAACAGACTAGTGCAGGGTGTGACAGACCTGAGCCGGACCAGGCAAGACCAGACCAGCTATAGTGCTGCTGACCAAGAGAGGTGAGTGGAGGGAGAAGGAAGCAAATGTTGAATACAGACCAAAAAAAGATATTTGCCAATATTTGTTATTTATTTTCTTTCTGTTTTTTAGAAACCGTGAAACACAAAATCACATGGCAATATTGAGCTGTGATTACTTAATTACTCCACTTCTTACTCTTATTTGTCATACAATCTCTGTTCATGCAGTTTTATGCAATCTCTCCCAAAACATTCAATTTGCATAAAAAAAAAAAAAGCTTTTTGTTTCCAGTTCCTTGAAAGAGTCTATTTAGTGTTCAAACAGAGTTAGTTTCTCTTGTTTGTTGCCAGGTGGGTAAAGGTTACTGTGGCTGTTGGGGACGACTCAGAAGGAGGAGTGGAAAGACAGAAACTGGCAACGGACAATGAAATTCTGACTCTCGAGCAACCAGGGAGAGTCACCAGTTGATGGTATGTCAAAAAAAGTGAAATGGCCCTTTAACTGTAAACTGTATGGGCAGTAAAAACAGGAATGAAGTGCAATGTTTAATGCATGAGCATCAAATGTTTACTGCTTCATTGCTAATAATCAACAATCCACACCTTTTACCTCTCAAACCATTTTAGCGTAGCTTTAAAATCTGCCATCAAGTTTTATTAAAGCTGCAGATTTCATGGAAGAAAAAAGAAGGGAGGATGACGAGTTCCACATGGCCACTGGTTGTGTATGCTATGGTGTTTCCAGACGTTTCACTCAGAAGCATGCTGGGATATGTTCTATCTGTGACCCTCAGCAGGAAGGACTAAATAGAATGAATGGTTGACAAGGCCAGATAAACCCTGAAAGCCTCAGCTTGTGACTTGGCCCTAATAAATGATGAACTGTTCCTTTAAGATGGCACAGCTGCAGCCTCCAGCTAGCCAGGATGTTATTAGTGTGTAATTACCCCTGATTGGTCCCTCAAAAAGATGGCATACACCATCATTAGCATCAGACACATAGACAGAGAAACTAGAGTCACATGAGAGCAGAACCAAAGATGCAAAAGATGATAAATTTATGGTTCATAGCCAGTACTTTTTGTTTCCAGACCATATTTGCAACATCAAAGGTAATTATTTTAATATATTAACAAAAAATAGATAAATTTCTAGTCAAAGTCATGTAAAATATTCTCAGTATTATTTGCCAGGTGTTAGTTTTCAACTGCATTTCTATTCCAGGTGGAGTAGATCGCTGAATGCTGAGTCACCAGCACCGTGAGACAAGCAACCATGGAGCCAGTGATGTCTGCTCGTGATGTCATCACAAAGCGCCAGGGGCAGTTATTTTCAGTGTTTTTGGCACTGATGAGTACAGACATGAAGAGGAGTGCCAAAGCTGGACTCGATGCATCATTCTCATTACCGTTTTGTTTTTCTAAAACACCCCTGTAAATATTTTTCTGTATCACAAAAAAAGGTTTGTACAGTTAAACTGGGAGAGCAGGTTTTGTTACTTATTTTTTTGAATGTGGACCCCCAAACAGGAATGTGTTGTTTTTCTTGTTCTTTGCTGTTCTAAGATCAAATTGTATTATAGTTTATTAGCTGAAAATCAGCTTCTCTTTTTTTTTTTTGATCATACAGACATAATGCTTATTACGAGTACATTTTGATGGCTCTTGCATATTTTCCCGCGATAGTGATAGATATATCTATACTAGGCTGCTTTCAAACGCCTTCATAAGAGTTCCAGTGGTGAAGGTGGGAATGACTCAGAAGTGCTAGAGGGGTGAGTAAAAGGAGTGTGAAATGTGAACACAGCCTCAGCTTCACTGCTAAGAGGCCAGAGTGAACACGTGGACAGACCACGACGAACAGCACCGTGACAGTGCTTCAACATGCTGTTCTGGTATCTTTTATCAGCTGCTCCAGGATCAGTGCCTGAGGTGTGTTCGTGAAGCCAAAACAGTAAAGAATGTTAACCTTTTCTCATAAAAATGAATCAGAGAGCAGAGGGTCTGTTCGATCACACCATGCTGCCTTTCCAGCTTAAACCCGGCATTTCCTTCCAGCCTCAGATGAAGAGAGCTGAGTGGTGTATGATTTCAGTTTATCAGGGTTTAACATATTCTTTTTTGAACTCATCAAAAACCTTTTGGTGAAAACATTACAAGCAATTTTAAAAGAACTCCTTTTATTTAAGTAATTTCAGATGTCCATTTTGTTTAGCTGTGGTCTGTGAACACACCGTTTCTATCTCAACTTTGTAGGTGGGGCCATCAATTAAAGTTGGCTCTGTTTATTTCTGTACACACTCAAAATGGTGGTTCATGAATGTCTGTGATACAGATGAACCTAAACTGCAGATTTCAAAATATTTGGGACGCCACCGCAAGCAAAGCTGTTGTGAACTGCTTGCATGTACTTCAGCTGTTTGAAGTTTAATTCATTTTCAAAAGTGATTTAAAGGGATCTCTGATTTCTCTGTTATATTTCAAACCTTTGCAATATTTGTGCAGGCAAAGAAAGAGAAGTGTGAGCCCTGATTTTTAACAGCAGGTGTATGGCTGTATGCTGACTGCATGTTGGTTTCTGCTGCTTTACTTTCATGTTCGGACAAGTATCTGGAATACTGTATGTTTGGTTGACCAGTGCGGATTACTGCTTGCATTTTCATTTTCTACTTCAAGTCTGCAGCAATTCAATAAAAACACAGTTAACTGTAAAATCTCTGTTGCAACTGCAGTGTAAATCAAATAAAAAATTACAGCCCCTGACAAAAATCATGACGTTGCTACACCTGAAGATGTTCATTCAGCTCTTTTTTAGCAGAAAAATTAAAGTACAGATGCTGAACATTTTGGTTTTGTAAAAGATCTCAATAGTAATATTTTTTCAGATCAAATAAAGGAAAACAAATCATGGAAACAGCTCTTTATTTACATTTTAAAATGGAAAAACGTGCATATGCAAATGAGCCTGCTGTTAGAGATGGTGTTTGTTTACGAGCTGTTTCGCTTTACCGATTAACGGAACATGGCTCTGAAGAGATCTGTCGGCAGAAACAAGAGAAAGGATTTTTAAAAATTCTGAGTTGCAAAAGATTTTCATTGTTTCTGCTTAGATGTGTCTCAAATTTTGGGGCAAGTACAAAGAAAACGAGAAGGTTGTGAAAGGGAGACATACAGGTAGACCAAAAAAGACAACAGCTTGTGAACAGAAAACTCAAAATAATAAACCTTGAAAAAAGAAAACATGCAACACAGGAAACTGAAAACAAATGGGTGGAAGCAGGAGTGACCGAGCTGTAAGAAACTGCCTGAGGAAAATGGGGTTTACGCTCAGAAAAGCCAAATATAAACTATGACTCCCAGAAGGAAACAAGGCTACAGTGCGCTGAAGAGAAGCAGTCTGGGCTTTGGATGGAAGTGATGTATAAAAATCTGATTTTTTTGGACCAGGTCCAGCTAAACCTTTAACAATGACTGACTGAACAAATCCTACATATTTCCAGAGTTGGAATCAACGTTGATGTCGGGTGAAGGACCAAAGGAGATTGCAGTCATTACATCTGCAATAAAATTGAGAGATGTACATTAAACCTTTGGATACTTTTATCAGCCCAACAATCAGTCTTCCATGCAGGGAAGACGTATCATCTTAATGCCACGGCCAGAAAACAATCCAGATCTCAATCTGACTGAAGATTTATGGTGGAAATTGAAAACAATGGTCTCAACAAGGCTCCAGCTTTGAAAGCTGATCTGCTGACTGCTATATAAGAATGGAGATAGATCCTGGAGTGAAGAATATTGAAAGACAGTAGTGGCAACAAACCATTAAATCAATATTTTGGGACCATAGTTTCATAATTTATTTTTACTCTCCTTAATCTAAAAAGGCAAAAAAAAATAAATAAATAATCATTTTTTAAGGTTTTACAAAGGAACGTTCAGCTATTTAATGCATTTTTGGGTAATATCTGTTTTATTTTTCTACTAAATGAAAAAGCTGAATGAACATTGACCAAGTGTAGCGAGTCTATAATTTTATAGGAAGTTAAAGACTTCTAACAAGGCAAAGGGAGACTGGTTACTTTTCCTCATTTTCTTCAGGGCAAACTTGTTTAAGACATCAAGGTAAATCTGGGTGTAGTGCAGAATTTAAGTCTCGTACAGGCCTGAAGATGCTTTTTGAACAATAAAAAGTTCATGTTGGGTTTCATAACTTGAGGGGCAATTCCAAAACGGATGTGTGGTGATACATTAGAAAACAGCTTCCTACTAATGAACAGTAAATGATCACACGCACACCTGCCTGTCCAAAGGAGGTTTTAGTTTTGTGATGCAAGTGCAGTTTAGCACATTTGCAATTTTTATATGTTGAAGCAGGATAGGGGATAGGTTTAGACCACCAAACTTAAATAGGTGTGAAAAAACAGGATTATAAGTCAGCCTAAATACAGAGCGACTAATCTACTACTGCAAGTCTGAGTTTGAAACTGGAGACGTTAAAATACTCCAAGCTTACTGTTCAGTGAAGACAGGTGGTATTGCTAAATGAAAGAGTATTTTCATGCATCTTAACATCAGATTGCATGGGCTCTTTAACCTTTGGTTAATCGTTTCTATCTGCTGGGGAATAAAAACAATTGAATTAGCTCTCAGATCCTCTTAAAGCCTTTTATGCTAATGGCCTACAGAAGTCCAATAAGTTGCTCAAAGTAACCACAGCTGAAGAAATGTTTGATAAAACATGTAACCATTCACTTAAAGCTTAAGCAGCTTAACAAGTGGCGTTCAGAATAAGTGATTTTATGCATTGCAAACTTTTAGTTTCATGTTAGTGAAATAAAAGTCTTTCATTCTTACTCTTTTGTTCAACTAAAGCTTTTTAAACTGCTCTGGCCAGTTTACAGACGAGCAAGAAATGGTTACTATTATCCCCGACTATATTCTCCACACGTACATACTGTATCATGTCAGATTATTATGCCAGCCACTCTACATTATTTCAAGTCTTCTATTAACAAGAAAATGACAGCCAGACTCACGCATGCTTTCAATAAACAACTGTATTTACAAAAAGAAGAGCAACAATCCATTTTTATCAGTTTCAGGTCTTTTGACACAAAAAAAAGATCCAACTCTGTGCCAGAGAGGGTCAAAAACATTTTACAATTCAGACCTGGAAACTGTGCTCTCTAAATAGCTTTGCCCATGTTCTGCCGAGGGATGTGTGATTGCGCGTTCCTGGTGCGTTGGTAATTACAATGTAATCTGATATGGCATCACAGAGAGGGAGGAACATGAGTCAAAATCAACAGCGTGCTGGTGTGCAGCTGCAACATCTCTCATCTTGACAGCCCAACGGCATGTTTTGGATGGAAAAATGCAAGAAGAGGGCAGGAAAGAAGTAAATAAGGGGTGGCAGAAAGATCACAGAAAAGAAACTATTTATTTGTTTTTCTATCAGCTTCACATGGATACATCCTCGGTAGTTGAAAAAGTACAGCTGGCTTTCATTGGAGAACGGAGCCTAAAGCCAGAGTCTGAGTCCTGCTGTGCAGTGCTGCTTAAAGCACATGCTTCCTCAGATTTCATCCCGTTGCATCTTTTAAAAATTTAAATTAATATGAATCAAACCTGAACTTAAAGTTTTTATTCCTTCAAAACAAGAAATAATGTGAGGAAGCAAGAATTTTAGCCCAAAACATCGGGCCCAGCTATTTGTTATTAGTGGGAGCCGAGGGCGTGTAGTTCCTCTCATTCGCCCCCAAGGCGAAAGCCTTGTCCCCAATTGTGACGTCCTCGTCCTCCTCCTCCTCCTCCCTGCTCCTGGGCTGCTGGCCTCCTGCTGGGAGGAGCTCCAAAGCCTGACACTCCTCCCCTCCTACTAGGAAAGAACCGATACCTAAAGAGAGGAAGGAGATGGTAAAAATCAAATGCTATAGAGCTACCATGTGAACTCAACTGTCTAGTTACTCTTCTTGTCACTTGTCATCCAACACATTTCTTCATCTTTATTCACAGTAAGTAAACATTTTGATAAAATAGTCAATAATTTAAATTTACTTTAAGTGAACATGGACTTACAAAAACTCTGGTGTGGAGAGGAAGGAGCGACCTCCCAGGTCCATGGGGTATTTGAACATGAGGAAGAAGTACAGGTGGCCCACCAGGTTTCCTGTCAGCTCATCCACAAAACTGCACAGTAACAAAAAGAGGAAGACTCATGAAAGCTCACAGGAACACCGTTAGACATTTCATAGGTTCACAAGTTTGGAAAAGAACTGAATTTTCACATCTGTCTAAAATCTGGCTTTTAAAAGACAAGTAGAAATCTTCATCCAGCTTAAATTACACCATATCAAATAAATTAAATGCTGCAGACCAACATATAGAAAAAATGCTGTGATGTGTATGTATATATTTTTTTTTCCCCCAGTAGCAGGGACTGGGAAACTGGTCCGTGTAGAGGGAAAGATGGATGGTGGTATTTACAGGGATATTCTTGAGCAAAACCTGTACCAGTCTGTAAGTGATTGGGGACTAGGACAAAGGTTCACCTTCATGCAGGACAATGACCCCAAGCATACTGCTAAATCAACACTTGAGTGGCTTGAGGGCAAACATATAAATGGCCTAGTCAAAGCCCAAATCTCAATCCAACTGAGAATCAATGGCCAGAATTGCTGGCTTCCCTTGGGAAGCTTTTTCCCTTGAGGAATGGGTAAAAATCCCAGTGGCAAGATGTGGAAAGCTTTTAAAGGCTGAAGTGCACAAGGTGCTTCTTCAAAGTACTGACTTTAGGGGGGTGAATATTTATACACATTGATGTTTTCTGTTATTTTGTCCTATTTGTTGTTGAAAAATAAGAAAGGACAAGATAATGAGTTTAATTAGATGGTCCAGCTGAGCTATAACTGCATTAAAGGTACTAACTGCTTTATTCCATGGTAGGTTGACTTGAAATAAAGATTTGTACTTACGACCCTCCGATGATAAAGTTGAAGGCCAAGATGACCCAAGGTAGATAAAAAGCCTAGAAAATAGCAACAAAGAGCAGCTTCATACTTTGGCACAACAGCAATTATTCTGATGAATGTATTTGTAACTAAAGTTTGTTACTGCCTTTCTTATTGGTGACTAACATGCACCATTTTGAGTTTGGTACCTTGAATCGAGTTCCGAACCAGAAGGACACAACCGTGTCTTTGTTGAACTGAGCCCAAACGTACAAAACGGACATTATCAGAGGAATCATCAGTAACTGCAAATATTAAAAGAAAAAAAAAGACAGAATTAAACCAATCATCAATAACAACTCTGATGTTTCAGCTCATATACAAAGGTACTTCTCTAGTTAAGAAGTTGTCATTTGTTCTTTAATCTATACAAAACTGGACTATTTCCTGGCTCATACCTAGATGAAAGTCTAAATAACCCCCTAAAAGAGCCACATTGCTTTAAAAGGTGTTAGTGATCGCTTCAGAATTATATATCAAATCTCTGCAATTGTTTCTCCAGAAATGTCAGCATTTTTCTTTTATAGGAGCAATATTTAAATGGGGAACAAGAGGACACAATTGTAAAACTCAAGTGATACTTGGAAAAAAGTACTACATGCTACTATATAGAAGAGACGGTTCTCACCCGCATATTCATCAGCAGCCCAGTTATCTACAGACACAGAGTCAAGGACAGCTTAATGCACTCACATTTGCACTTAAGATTAGAGCAGCTGGAAACTGGAAAGTGGCTCATTCAATCGCTTCTCCAACTCAAAAAGACACGCCTGTCTCATTTGCCATTTTCACTTGAACAAATTATGTGACCTTGGCAGATCATATATCTGAAATTTCACTCTTTCTAAAATCACCTATTGCTTTAATCTTACCTGAGGTGACAAACCTAAATGTGTTCAATTCATGAAACGTGAGCTTGTTTTTTTGTGTTATGACCAGAGAATATGTTTGAAAAGACACACTGACAATAAAAGCTGAACTCCTGACAAAACAGCACTGAGCTGAGATGTGGGCTGGACTGTGCTGCTGGTGCTGCATGTGACCTAGATTAGGTTTCTCTCCTCTGCAGGGGTAGGCTGACACTGGGCCACTGGCAAAGAGCCACCCTGACATGGCACACTGCTGCAGAGAGGAAGATGGGGGTACAGGAAAGACAGATGAAAGAGAAATGCAGGCGGGAACGAAAGCAGCAGTGTCAGTTTGGGAAAAACAAGGATGTAGCTTTAGATGCTTGGAGAATAATTAGCAATGGACAGACTGCAATTTGTCATTTACGGTTTAGGGTTTTTTTATGTGAATAAAAGGATACAACAATGCAGATCCAGTTGAAGAAGAGCATGAAAACATAGTCTGCAGGTTTGCCATCAAATGCTCCTGAAGAATAAAAAAAGGAAAACATTATGAAGATAAAACCAAAAATTAGAAAACCAACTACAAACTTTTCAGGACAATGCATGTGAAGCAAAAGGCAACAGATCTCACCTGTTTCTAGCCGAGAGGAGTAATGGTAGAGAAAATATAGGTTGACTAAGTAGAGAAAGCCAGTGCTAGGGGTTATTGGGAAAAAAAGAGTGGCCGTCACTGGTCTCCAGAGCTGGAACAAAAAGAAGAAAAATTAACTCTTAAAAGAACTTACTGAAAAGAAATTTAGTCAACTGAGCTTACTGAGCAGGTGTAAAGTTAAAATTAAGTTAAAATTGGGAGAATAAGGTATTTATTACAGACGCCAGATTGATACAACCTAAATTAAATTAATAAACTACAAAGCATTTTTTATACACTGGGATTAACACCAATATTATTTTATTTAATTTTGTGTAGAGTGTTGAAATTTAATAAAATCAGAGCAGGATCATAGTATTATATTGGCTGGTTGGCATACCTGTTTTTTTATATTTTAATGCTCTAAATATTTTTTTTTTATTTATTTATTTGTCCATCAATATAATAAGCATTTCAGCTCAATAGCCTCCAAAATTTCTGACCAATTGGCTAAAAATCGATGTAGAATCGAACTAACTGGTTGACATACACCTCTTTTATTATTATCATTATTATTATTATTATTATTATTAATATTATTACTACTACTACTACTACATTTCAATGTTCCAAATATTTGTCATAAGTTTTTTTTTTGTTTGTTTGTTTTTGTTTTACGTTAGCATTACAGCTGAATAACCTCCAGGTCATTTGACTTAATTTAACAAAAGCGGCGCTGCTTGACACGTATTTTTAATGCCCTAAATACCCAATCTTTTATTTTGAAAGCCGAAAATTGTCACGCGTCATAGTGCTCCGTCCCTGTGTACTGCAGGAGCGGCTGGCTTGAATGCGTGAAAGCGACGCATCCTTAATTATTAAGATTCTGTCTTCATCACGTGGAGTGCAAAAAAACTGCACCTTAAATATAACCTTCTTCTCACCAAAAACTCTGAAAATACTTTTTTTTAAACCAAATTCTCTGATTATTTAAATACTATATATTGCTCTAGTAAACTATTAATAATTAAGGTTAATTAGATTGGCGTTTATTCAGTGACTACAACTTGAAGGTGCATTTTGACAGCATCCGGAAGTCCTAACCTCCTGCGTTGCGCCCTCTGATTGGCTGCAGCACAACTCAGGCCTGTAAGCCACCGGCTGACTAACCAAGCACATTCGAAATACAGCAAAACCGTTATCATTAACAACTGTTTGCTCCAAAATACACACGAGTGAATCAAGCCATGAAAAACTTACTTGAAATCTGTTGAAGACCAGTTCCGGAAACAGCAAAAAATTCCTGAAATCAACCAATCCTAGTCTCCCCAGAAAGGGAACAGCAACCGAAGCAGCAAACCAGGTCCGGGTGATTAAAGGGATGCTTCTGAACCAGTCCCCAATGTCCGACATCTTTCCATAAGCCAACTGCCAACTTATAAATTCTAAATAAAATCTTCTTTTTTAAAAACTACCTCAAACCCCCCCAAAACTAAACCTTCGTGCGCTTAACTAACAACCGCTTCACTGCTAAGTTTACATGACGTGGCTAATCAGAAGGAGCTAGCTTCGCATGATAAAGTCCCTGAGATCTCAGCAAAAACTTCCTGTTCAGGTTTTCAAAAAAAAATCCATCCAAACTGCCACTGCACAGTAAGTGCTGCTGCTGTGAAGAAATCTCTCAAAAATGAATCAGTTGTATCTTGCACATTACACCAGTAATAAATACAATTTTATTAGATATTTAACATAAATTTATGGATTATTACCACATTTTTCTTGGAAATATACATTTATTTAATCGATTCTTTGTTTTTATTACCCACACGCGCGAGCAGAAAGAGAGCAATAGAGTGAGGCTCTTAATCTGAGATAAAAGATTTAAACCGGACGCGTTTTAATCTCCAAATACCATCAGCTTTCATTTATATGGTACTTCCTGTGAAGTTTGCAAATACCCCCACTTGACCACCAAGAAGAAGCCAGCAAAAAAAAAAAAAAAAAAAAAAGGCGTGCCAGACCCAGTAGTTTGTCCTCTAACAGTCACCTGTAAGTGATGAAATGCTCAAGGAAGATTACGGAAACGTATTGCGTTCACTTAAAAAGATATTTAAATTAAAAATGAAATAAAATAAAAACTTTCAATTTTTCTGAATTAATTAAATCATTCAATGTAATCTTCTATAGTTTTCCAAATAAATCAGATAAATAAAACCCCCCAGTTTATGTTTTTATTTTTCTCAGTTTTGATTATTTAATTATGAATTAACAACATTATTTAAAAAAAAAACTGAATTGAAAGGATAAAGAAAAAGAGAGAGATGAGGTGTTTTGCTTGTCTGCCTATGCTGCTTATAAACTGAAATGGTCAGCATGAAATATCTGCTGAATGTGATAGCAAGGGGTATACAGTAAGGGAAATAAATCACTGATTTAAGGAAAGAAATCAGTGTGTGTGTGTGTGTGTGTAAAACATACAGGATGTTCTAGAAGACTGTCATCTGTGATTGAACAGGAAAATCTCATAATCTCTCTGTAGACTTCACTATTTTCTCTGAACTCACTTTGTTCTTGTGTATCTAGACAATACGCTGTGTTTGAGTACTCTTTTAAAGGCATCCTTGTGAGAGTTTCACTGCATCTTTGGCAGTTAAGTCTGTTCTAAGTTAAGATGCTCAGCAACAAAATCTCTATGGAGTTCATTGAAGGAAGCAAAGACATCTCCAGGCCCATCAGGGTATGCATAGTTTCTTTTGTTTAATTGCCAGCATTTTCACGTGCTGTTATAAACAAAGTGATAAATTAATAAGTGATATAATTAGCCATATTACATTTTTTTCCCATTACAAGTGTTGTTTGGCACAGCAGTATATGAGCAGACATTGCATATCTGCTGGCACATCGACTCTTACAAGTTTCAAGTAAGATTTACAATATATCTACACCAAAATGAAACATGTAAAATCTTAAGTTTGTGTGTTCTATTTTTGTATAAACATATGGTGCTGGTTTCAGAGACAGGGGTTAAGGCTAGTCCCAAACTAAAATGCCTGTTATAGCTGACTTAACTCAAAGTTAAATAACGTATAGTTTTAGTTCATTTAGGATTCAACTAAACCAGTTGCAAGAATAGTGATTATAGCTAATCAGTTTATTAATTAAGTTTATTCTTAAATTAATCATTTAAAGGGGAAGGTTTAACTTAAGGTTTAACATTTTATTTATTAATTCATTAATTTATTTTTTTATAATTAACCTGTGCAGCGTTCACATGGTCCTGATGGTTATCATCAAGTAAGGCATCAGGTGGTTGCTTGTTCTTTATTATTCCAGTTAATCTTTCCTGTCTCGAGGTGGTCCCCCACCAGTATCAAACCACTCTCTTCTGGTTTCTGCTTTTAATTTATTTTTTATTTTTGTATGCCAGTTTCAGGTTCTTCAAAAATGTCTCTAAATAAAGATAATATGATTGCAGTTACATCAGTAATGAAAAGTGTGGAACACTGTTTTTCATTTGTGTTATGTTCACGGTATTTTTTATTTATTTATTTATTTCAGATAATAGCAGATTGGCAAAACTTTCTTGAATAACATCTTTTAATTTTATATAATTTTATTCTCAGATTCATGCACTGTGTTTTTTACTCCATTCCGGGTTTTTAGTATCACCTGGTTTACTTAGCTTAATCCATAATCGTAGTCTCACACTAACTAAAACAACCTTAACCTGAGATTAGGAAAACAACTTAAATGGGCTGGTTTAACAAGTTCAGATCAAGGCCTAGTCCTGGTTTAGTCTGAGCCGTGTCTCTGATACTGAACCATGATATCCTGCATGTTGTTTAGATTGCACTGCTGGCTGAACTGGCTGAGTAACCAGCTCTCATCTGATATGACCACTGAGGATATGACTGAGTTGCTGGTGAAGTAGAGCAAAAAAACTCAGAGAGTGCAGTGAGTTCAGATATACAGACACAAACACACTCCATTTAACCATAACTGATCATGAAGAGAGGAGCAGTAAAGATTCAACTTTTGTTTTCTGTTTGTTTGAAGGCTCTGTGAGTTTGAACAGGAAGACTTTGATGAGACCAAGTCTTTTCTCAAAATGGTAAAGCTACAGTCCTGAAACAACTGCACATAGTTGCAGTAAATTTTATATGACATTTGATTTTCTTCTGCAGTTATTTTAATATTTCCAATTTATGTCTTTTCTTGTTACTGGTGAGGGAGATGAACACAAGCTTGATGATGCAGGATGCTGAGTTTAAAGCCAGAAGGCTGTCCAACTCACCAGATACCATGTTTCCTCGGTTTAAGTGAGTTATATTTGATTAACTGGTGATAAATGTTTAAGTATTCCGGCTGCGGTATCGCTGTGGTCCTCTGCAGTGCTTTCAAAGAAACCCTGTAACCTACAAACATCCCATGATCATCAGCCAGGCTGAGCGGTACACCAGGGGTTTAAGAGACCAGCTGCAGCAGACCACTGGCTCAAAGTTTATTGGCCCACGAGGTGTAGTGATGGCAGTGGTTCAAAATATCCTGCAGGGCTTCTGGCTCCATCCTCAGTGCATTTCACTCAAACTGCCCTCCCAGCAGCTCAGTAAGATGGCTGTTGGATTAACACAAGCAGTTCAGGACCAGGTCTCCGCTGCTCTGTCTACCATCCTCCTGCAGGTCATCAATTCCCACTCCATCACAGACAATATGGTCATGTCTGTCCAGGAACAGGAGAGACAGACTTACACTGAAGACATCCTGGTGGAGAAGCTCAACTGCTTTGCACCAGAGTTGCTAAACGCCATTGCTGATGTTGCAGCAGTGAAGATCTGTACATATTTTCAGCCTCAGAATCCCACAGAGGCAGACTCTCCTGAGACTCCAGCCCTGTCACCTCCTGTTACCTCTTCTGGTGCAATCACTGCAGTTCATGATGGTCCAACAAGCAGCCAGACTCAACCAGCACTTCTGTCTACATGCAGGGGAAAACCAAACTCCCTGTTTGCTCCACTCATTCCCATGACCACTGATACTAATTCCTGTGATGTCTTCCATGCACCAGCAGGACATCCAACACCTCATATTGACCCAGCTGCTACTGTGACTTCTGTTCCACTTCTTCCTCTGGCCTCTCTTGATAATAAAGCACCTCCTCTCAGTTGCCGTGAACCAGTGCAGCAGCCTCAACCCAGTTCAGAGACAAATAAAGCTGTGATTCCCTCGCTGACCCTTCCTTCTGAATCTGCTTCTGTCCTGCATGGTAAATATGTTTGTGTTGTTCTCAGCAAAGACTCTATTGTGGTTTCAGCTCCACCAGATCATCACGCCATATTTGATGAACCTCCTGTCATCACAAAGCAGGATGTCCTGGCTGTCATTCAGAATGAGTCCAAAACAAAAACTGGGGTTGGACTCTACTGCCTTTTAAACTGGCGATTCTGCTGCTGTGTGCCACCTGAGGATGACTGTTTATAAAGTTAATTTTCAGTTTAAAATGATTATTTTCAATCAGTTCCATATATTACAGTTTGTGTTATAACCATGGTGAGATATGACATGTCACAATTTACTAAAGCACTTGCATCCCAGAATTCCTTGGGTTTCCCTACTCCACTTACATTTTACCTAAACACACCCTAACTGAATGATTATTCTCTGAAAAACAAAGATTTAAAATGTATTAAGTGTGAAGATATGATTGAAGAAAACCAAACTTAATCTAAAAACAGTCAGCTGCATATTACAGTTTTATGGGCAGAAATATAAAGAGAATGAGACATTTCAGATTTCCAGTCATCGTGTGTACATTTGTTAATAACCTTTTTGTTTGTTTGTTTGTTTTACACATTCTGTCAATTCTATGGCTTCACGTGGTAAAAACTGTCATAAACATAAATTATATAATATTATTTTATCTATTTGTAATGAAATTTTTAAATATTTAAAAAATCTTACAAACATTATGGATAGATCTGTGAAAAATCATGTAATTATAATAATAAATTCATAAAAATAAATTCATAGTATGTGCTGTAGGCGTTTCTGCATTTATTTTATCTTTTAAAATTCTATAGTTGTGTGAAATAAAAACGTTAAAATAGCTTTAATACACATTCGGGCATGCTTCAAGCATTAAATAATAAATCAACGGACGTTAAATAAAAGATTGACATGTTGAACACCAACTCCCACAATGCAATGCTGCTTCTGTTTTACGTCAACTTTAAGTGACTACATAACCGTCAAGGAAACAAACAACAAACTCTCCTTATACTGCGCTTTAACAGTATGTGTTAGCGTTGTATAAATTAAGTGCTATTCAACAGTACATTTTGAGTGTTTTTATTCATTTTTCCTTACTCCTTTTTTTATGTTTCCCGATAAGGAATAAACGAATGTTTGTCTTTTAAATTTGGCGCTGTTTGCTCCGCCTTAAATTAGCTTGCTAACCTGTTAGCTTGAATACCATGTAACGTCAGCTGAGGCAGTGAAGTACAGTGGTATCATCTCCATGTATATATTTAGTTTGTACACACTTTAAAAATGGAGGTGACAGATATTGGAAACAAAGAGGAGGGAAAAGTCTGGCATCGTAAACCCACTGTAGGGAGGGGGTAAGTTGAATTTATATTTAATTATTTATCCCAAAGGATGCCTCTTTACAGCATGGATTTCCCAAACAGTCGGCTCTTGATGTTGCTGGTGGTAACGAAGTGAAGAATTGATCCTTATTTTTCCCTTCTTTTCACCCTATCCTTTTAAGGTTTCTAATCACAATATATATGTGTCAAAAAGTTATGGTAAATTAAATTGTAATAGTTAAGATACAACACTGTCATAATTGAGTGTTAACATGCATCACATTTAAGAACAAATCTAAGTGATTATGATGGATAATTTGGGCTATCGTGTTTATGAAAATGATGTGAATTACTATTGCGTTTACGCAATGAGTCTTGCTTTAAGAACACCTGTGGATTCAGATAACATGATGACAATGCTCTGTACCTTCACTATAAAATGTGTATGCATGCATGGGTAAGAGTTCAGATGGTTGGAGTTGAGCTGCACCCACTTTGCAGCAGCAAAGAGAGTTTTATTGTGTTGCAAACTGTTACAAAAAGCTTGTTTGAATGTACATCCACTTTTCCCAGTGGTAAATTATTCATTTAATGTTTTGCTCTCCACTTTTCATCCCTTGTGATGGTCGTATTTTATCTTCTCAGTGTGTTAGTGACAGTGGTTCGCACTGTTCAGCAGGCCAAGGCTGTGCGTTTCCTCCACGTGGCCTTTGACACTACTGGAGATTCTTTTCTGGCTGGAGATCACCATGGCAACATTTATGTCTTTGACATCAGCAGAAACAGGTGATTTAATGTTAAACATGAACTATTTATAAGAGCTGTGTAAAAAAGAAAGAAAAAAAGATATGTCAACTGTAATAGTCTTACATTGATTTAAAATTGAATCTGTAAGTGTCAAGTTTTTAAACTCTGCTTGCTATTCATTTTCTGTTTTGGTGTAGATTTCGCCTGGTACAGAAGACAGGGCAGGCTTGTACTGCGCTGGCATTCAGTCTTCGCAGGACCACAGAGTTCCTTGTGGCTTTGGCTGACTACACTATCAAATGCTTTGACAAAGGTAGGATGGACACATCTTTAAAAACATTGCTCTATCCTTTATTTGCTGTGTCTTCAGTGACCTTTTTTAATGTCCTTTGTTTTAGCAGCAAACAACTGATAGTCTGCATGATTTGTCTTTCTGACTCAAAGCATTTGTTTATTTTAACACAGAGCCAGAATAAAGTTTGTCGTGAGCTTCTGCTCACCACCATGTTAAATATAAATGTGTTTTTTCTACTCTTTGGCCATATGTTTCATTACATAGACACAAAACAGCTGGTCAGTTGGATGCGAGGTCATGAAGGAGCGGTTTCATCCATCTCTGTTCACAGCTCCGGCCGATATGCCATCACTACCTCCTCAGACACTGCTCAGCTCTGGGACTTGGACACCTTCCAGCGAAAGAGAAAGCTTAACATCAGACAGTCTGTTGGCATACAGAGGGTAAACACTCAGACATGTTGCCAAGACTAGAGTCTTAGACTTATCAAAATGAAAAGTAATGCAACGTGTAGTCATACCGGGAGATGTGTGGTTAATTTTAAGCAGTTGTTACCACTTAACTGTCTTAAATTTATGGTACACACTTAATTTTATAGATGTCTCTGTAATGGCAGGTTGTCGCTTGTGTTGCAGGTGTTTTTCCTGCCACTTAGCAACACCATTCTCAGCTGTTTTAGTGATGACTCCATCTTTGCGTGGGAGAGCGACACACTTTTCTGCAAATACCAGCTCCCAGTTCCTGACTGTGGACCCAAGATCTCTTATAAGGCGTTTGCTGTCACCCGGTGGGTCTCTCACATGATAGCCACTAAATATGTTTCACCATCTAAGCAATTTACAAGCTCAGTAAAAGTTTACCAACACTTAAATCTTGTCTCACAAAAATGTGTTGCTTTGTATTTACAGTGATGGTAAAAGCCTTGCTGCAGGTGGCCGCTCCAACTTGTTTCACCTGTGGTGTCTGGACAGCCAACAGCTTATCAGAGTGATTCAGATGCCCAGTCAGGTTCGAACTGTCAGACAGCTGGAATTCTTGCCTGACAGCTTTGATGGAGGAGCTAGCCAGGTGAGGGTACAGTAGATTTTCTCTTTCTGGAGCTTTTAAGTTTTCTACTGGTTAAACTTTCTGTGGTATTATTTTATATATAGAAGTAGCAAAAATTCCAGCAGGTGTCTTTTAGTTACATACATTAGAATTTCAATACTACCTATGGCAATATCAGGTGGGAATAAATCTCCCATCCCCTTCTTGTTAGCCCATTGTAACATTGTTTTTTTCTGTTTAGGCCAGGGGTGTCAAACTCTGGTCCTCAAGGGTCGCTGTCCTGCAGGTTTTAGTTATTTCCTTGCTCCATCACACCTGAATAAAATCAAATGGATCCAAATGGATCTTGTCAACTTTTTCACAATAACCCAGTAATTTCAGTCAAGTCTGTTAGATCAGGGAAACAATGAAAACCTGCAGGATACCCGCCCTCGAGGACTGGGGTTTGACACCCCTTGTTTAGGCATTAATATTGATCTACTTTTGGCTTTTTTGGGAATTAATGACATTTTCTTCATCTGGTTCCCCATAGCTTGTTCACAGACATTACCTCCTGTTTCTGCCTATTTCATTTATTCGCCCTTTACAACCATCCCATTTTGTTTGTTTCAAATTTAAGGCAAGTCTAACAGGAAACAACCAACATCTTCTGCTACATTGCTTTCCACTGTGTTCATGGGCAGCTCTCTTGTTGCGGTCTTGTTTCCCGTTAATCAGTTAAGTGCAGCAGCTCTGAAAGCGCTCGCTTAACTGCAGACTTATTTGCATATTTAAACTTTATGCACTTTTTTGTTGTCATGTCTGTTTCTTGTATTTAAAAAGGATCTTTGTAAATCTGACTGCATTTTGGAGTTTTTGTTTAATGTTGACAGAATAACTTATCAGATTCCTCCCTGATAAGAACTATGGGACAAACAGCGATTTATTACATCTGGAGGGCCTGAAGATTTTTGCACATCACAGTGTGTACTTTAACTCAGCAGCACTTACGAGTGCCCTGTTTGTTTACACCTTTCTTTTATGTTTCTCCTCAGACATTAGGTGTCCTAAGTCAGGGTGGTGTTTTATCAACATTCACTCGTGTAAACTACTTTTCCAAATGGGTTCCCACGATGAAGCCATTACCACGGTGGCAGTCAGCCCAAATGGCCGACATGTCGTGGCTATCATGGATAATGGGAGCATTAATGTCTACAGCGTCCAGAGTCTTACACAGGAATTAAATAAGGTGACAGCATGTTGAAGTACATGAAGCACAAGATGGCAAGATTAATTTAATTTGTTAATAATTGTTTTTTTGCTTTTGCCTTTACATCTTTTGTATGTGTGTGTCTTTCTGTTTTTTATCCTGCTTTCTCTGCAGCCTCCTCCCTCTCAGGTGGCTGTAGTTTCCGGTGGCGAATCCGATGAGAACTTTTCTAACCTAAAGATGAAGGTTAGGTCAGAGGTGGTTCAGAGACCAGCTAAGAGCTCAGGCAGAAGAACACAGGTGAAGATACTAAGACCACCTGCAGGGTCTTCAGCTGACGATAAAGAGGTAAAAACAACAGAGAAAAACACATTTTATCCAACCGTTTCTTCTTTTTGATTGTTTTTGTTCAGATTCTCATGAAGTTTAATGGATTGTTTATGTCATATACACCGAAATGCATAATAGATTTCCCAGATTAAACATGTCAGGATTTAACGTGTCTGTAAGCTGACTGAGTATTTAGCGTTCCGTGTCTTTTCTGTTTTATAGAATGAACTACCAGCTGGTCTGAATAAGAAGAGATTGGTGGCTCTGCTCAGGGCATTTGGAGAATATCCAGCTAAATACAGGTAAAAATCCCTCTCAAAGGACGAAGAGTCATGTCGTTTGTGATAACTGAATATTGTGTGCCAACATGGTTATTTTTCTGTATCCTGGTTGCAGAATGTTTGTGTGGCGGTCGTTGCTGCATCTACCAGAGAACCATGCAGCATACAGCAGTCTGACTGACAAAGGTCTGCATTCAGCCTTTCTCACCCTGCATGATAAGTACCCCATCAAAAGTCACAAGCTGCAGAGAGGACTGCAGAGGTATGCTCTCTCTCTCACATACACACACCTACATGCAACTGACATATTGTCTTAAACACATTTTGATTGCATGTTATTATTATTTTTTGTCTTGCCTACAGGGTTTTGTCTGCTTTAGCTCACTGGGCAGCCATATTTGGGGAAGTGGAATATCTCCCTCTGGTAGCCTTTCCTTTCGTCAAGCTCTTCCAGAACAATCCAATGCTCTGCTTTGAAGTGGTGGCCACTCTGATTGGTAACTTTTGTTAAAGTCTTTGAAATATTTAAGCTGCACATGTTTAATCTAAATGTTTGAGCCGCTGCTTCATCTATATGTTAAAAAGTCTCAGTGGAATCTTTTCTGACGCATGTGTGTTTTTTTCCTAGTGAACTGGTGTCAACACTGGTTTGAATATTTCCCCAACCCTCCTTTGAACATCCTGAGCATGGCAGAAAATGTTCTGGCTCATCATGACAAGGAGCTGCTGCAGCACCTTGTGGACTGTGGCATCACTTCACAGGTGGGACCTGCATGCAAATAAAATAGGGGTTAATACTACAAAGCATTGTTGGCTTATCAAAGGAACTTCAGGTTCAGTTTGGGGTTCTGGTATCATAACGCTGGTTCACGTTTTGTCTAGTTGTATCAGCCTGGAGCAAGGGATGGTGTATCAGGCTGCTGAATTAAATAAATAATCGCCTGCTGTCTTCCCCAACAGTGTATGTGTGCACAGCATATCAAACTCACCACACTGCATCAAATGTTCACATTTATACACATTTTATCTTATATCATATTTATTAAATTAATTACACATGTTAGATTCTTCAATCTGGATGACAGAATATGAACTTGGACCTTTTACAGCACATCCACTGACTGGTTTGATTCATTTTCAGTTTGTTCTTGATTAGGGGCAACAATAATTTAACACAGCCAGTGTTGCATCTAACAGAATTTAGACTGACAAATCTTTCATTTACTTAAAGGATACACCTTTGATACAGTCTTTAATAAGACATACAATTCTGCGTTATCAATGTACATGACCTAATAAGCTGTGATACCATAGTCATTGATATATTTTGCACTTTTTGTCATCTATCTTTCCTGCTTTAGCTGCAGCAGCTGTGTTGCTTTTCAGCCTGTCTGGAATATGTGGTTGTGATTGGTCATCTCCTGTCAGCTCTACCTGTTTTTCCGTGACTGTGGAACCTGAGTTGGCTGACCGACTCGATAACCACTGTTGTAGTACATCTTAGTGAGATCTTTGCTGTTTGGGTTAGTTGACCCAAATCACTTAGAAATACCCTAGATATGTTTAAGCTGCTAGGTAGTTTTGGCCCCTAGGCCTTTTTGGAAGTTGTGAGGCAAGATGTCTGATATTTGCATTGAATTTCACTTAAATGGTATTACAGATGTCTGTCCTCTTTTTTCTTTTTAACTCATTTTCATATCACTTTGTCCGTTTCAGCTTTATGTGTGGCCCCTGTTGGAAACTTTGTTCTCAGAGGTTTTGACACGTGACGAATGGCTTCGACTTTTTGACAACGTCTTCTCCAACCACCCATCATTCCTGCTCATGGCCTGTGTTGCCTACATCATCTGCTGCCGTGAACCTTTGCTGCAATGCTCCCAGAAACAAGACTTTGAGGTACCTTCTCCCTTTTCCTCTCCTCTCCTCTGAAAATATAAACATAGTCATTTTTTTAACTTCTGTCTGTCCTCCATGATTCTTTTTTTATTTTTTTCATCTCCACTTGTCCAGTACTTCTTTCATCATCGTAATAACCTTGATGTTGGAGCCATGATAAAGGAGGCTTACAGGCTCATGGGCAGCACACCAGCTGATATCCATCCCAGGATGATGCTGTCTGACTTTACTCCACTCACCAGTGGCCAGTATCCTGTGTTCAACCAGTATCCAGAATTTATAGTGGAATACCAAAGCAGGGAGAGGGAGAGAATCCGATTACAGGAGATGGAGTATCTGCGTGAGAGGTGAGCTTATAGATGAATAACAATGAGGGGCAAAAATGTGTATTTATTCTAATGATAGTAGTTTGTAAAGTTTAGAGACCAGTGAGAGAAAAGGCATAATTTTTAAATGCGTGTGTGTGTGTGTGTTTTGTCTTCAGACAGGAGGTGTCAGCATTGCGTGCAGATTTTGTGCATCGCAAAGCTGAAGAGGATGCTTATTTTGTACAACAGGTAAAATTGTATTCAGAGTATTCTGTGTCATGATGCAAAATGTTTACAGCTCACCAAAATTTTAGGGAAAAAAAAACACTAAAATCCATTGACTGCAGATGAAGTGAAACATTTGAACTGCTGTAAATGATTTGAACATAGGAGTTGCTGCTGACAGCAGAGGAGCAGCGCAGGAACATCCTGGCCCAAGAAGAGGAAAAGCTAACACAGCAGAGGGCAAAGTAAACAACAAAACACTTGCACATTCATAGAAGATTTATTTTAAAAAATTAAAGACATGATTTTGAAGAAGTGGCTTTTGCTTATGCTTTATCCTGTTCAGGTTGGCAGCCATGAAGAGGGAGCTGAAGGTGAAGGAGTTACAGCTGCTAGATGCAACTAGGAGACGGTTTCTCAAACACCAGCAGCACCTGCGAACCTCACATATACAAAGACTAGACCAGGAGATCAGCAGAAAGGTAAAAGATGTTTTTTTTTTCCATTTAAATTCTGTTTCTTCCATAAAAAAACATTTATATTTCTAAAGAAACTTAGTTATTAAAAAGTTACTGCTGGATAAAGTTGTACCTTGACGATTATTATTTAGAGTTGACTGTGTGGGGTGCAGGTTGTGTTCATTTACATATGACAGGTCAGACACATGAGGAGACACAAACTGGTTTCCATTCACTACTAAAGCAAATGTTAAAGGCATGAATCAGACTGGTTTCCCTCCACTGGTTTAAAGTGAGTAAACGGCAATGCGTAATGTTGCCAGAGGGGCAGTATTAATGAGGATGTAGTTTGGGGCAAAAAATGACAAATACATTGTAGACATCCATCCACTAGAAAGGGTTGAATTTTTTTTTTTTCACCTTTTCTTTGTCCTCTAAATATAAATGATCAGTTACATTTCAATACTGAATGAAAACTGATTTTCACCCACTTGTTAGCATCTTTTAGGCAGTTTTATGTGTCCTGGATAATTTCAAACTAGTGATAATCTGATTCCAATGGAAAACCTTTTTGAGTGCTCCCAGCCAGAAGATGAAATCCTGGACTGCTCGATAATATTTGTTAATACCGGAAGTGAATTTTTGGCTCATCACTGTGCTTCAGATGGATCTCCGTGAGCAGGAGACGGCAGCAGCGGTCCAGGATTTAGAAGTCAGACAGATGGAAATGGAAGTTCAAAGGAAACGGCTTGAACAGGTAACAAACACCTTCCTGAATCCTCTTTGTTCTTTGACTCATATCTTGATTTCTTCTCCAAAGCTCTCAGAAATCCCCTACGATTCAAACAACTTTTCTTACTAAATAAACTAAATGTGGAAGAGATGTTAGGAGTGGTTTGGCTTTTTGTTAAATTTTTATTTAATCAAAGTTGGTAAGTGGAAGCAGATCGCCTCCTAAATGCAAGGTGTCAACATGCACACAACTCAACACTGAGATCAATCAAACACAGTATCTGTAAAACTCTGAGAATTCTGCATTGTGTTAATGTCCTTTTCTGTAAACACTGTATGTAACTTTAATTTTACATTTCCAGCTCTGTCATTTGAACTACAACTAAATTTCCACTTTGTAGTCATACTAGTAGTCTTTACATTTCTATTTTTATCTTAATTTTTGGTTCCTTTGTTTCCTTCTTTCTCAGCACTTGTTGAAAGAGCAGGAGCGCGTTGGACGGGAGGTGGAGGAGGAGGTGCAGGTAAAAATGAAGGAGGCAGAGAGAGCAGAGGAGAGCTACTCAGAGCTGCTACACAGCGCAGAGACTAACATGCAGGTCAGCGATTCACTCTTGTACTGTGACCTCTAACAACACATGATCTTGAAGCAACACCATCATCCAAACTTAAAAACACACACACACACAGGCTCTGGAGGAGTCCCTGGCAGAGGCATACCAGTTGGGCTTGGACTGTGACTGGCAGAGAGAGGTGGTGGAGCGCCTGCAGCAGGTGGACGATGAGCAGGAGAGGAAGAAGGAGAGACTGACGGAGCTTCAAAGGAAAACGGTGACAGAGGAGGAGAGACTGGCTGATACCATGAGACAAGTCGCAGGAAGGAAGGTGAGAGCAACATCGGTTTACTTTAAATGGAACATGAAAAATTACAGTGATTGTATTTCATATGGTATTCAGCACTGAAATTAAAAAACTTTAAAAACTACTGATACTTGTGTTTTTCTTAATGACTGTACGCAGCTGAAAAACTGTTAAACGTTACTGATGATTATGTTATTTTATACTTTATATTGATTTGCAGTGGAGTGAAGTGATGAGAACCAGAGCCCAGATAGAGGAGCAGCGACAGCCCTGGTCAGCAGACATGGGTATCAATCTACACTCAACCTTCTTTTTACTTCTTCTGTCAGGAATCTCCACTGTAGCAGTATAACTTGTAGACCCTACCTATAATCCTCACAACCAACACCTACCCTCTACCCTAACCTCAGTTACAACAGTGATATTACAACCACAATCTCTTTCATGTCCATTTCAGTTCCCACAAACATATTAGGCCTCTTAAGTCTACTGATCAAGCTCACACAGAATAGTTTTCTAGAATCCAGACATGGATTTATGGTATTTATTTTGTGTCAGATGGGCAGAGGCAGATGGGGGTACAATCACCGGATCACACTAGAGGCCTTCTTCACAGACCTGCTGTTTCTGTTGGAACCAAAGGTGTGAGTCCAGCAGTCAAAGCCAACTCTGCCACCACGCCGAAGCCAGCAGGGATCAACATGGTGTGTCTGAACAGCAGTTCACCTTCAGAAAGCACCTCCACCAACTGTAAGTCAGTTAAGTTATGTACAACAGCAAAAACAAAGGAGTAGGTTTATTATTGCTTTTCTTTCTGAAATACACCACCCACAAATGTGATTCCTGATAAAGAGTTTTTATTGCTAATCAAACAGAGCTTAGTTGTGCAGCCAGAACTGTGGCCACATCCTTCTCTGAGATTATGAATTGTGAAAGATGACACCTCAGCATGATGAGGGAAAAAAGATAAGATATTTTTAAAGCTACTTCTCTTTTACTCTGACCTGAAATGTTAATTTTAAAAATTCTTTCCTAAAAATGTCTTCATGTCTCTTCTTATTTTGTTAGTCTCTTTGGACCGAGGGCGAGCTCAGCTGGACAGCAGTGAGAGAGAGCTGCTGAAGGAAATCAGAGAACTGAGACAGAAGCTGGCAGCCAGAGCCAAAGAGGCCAGCTCGTCCTCCTCACAGTCTGTCCACACACTGTCCTCTGTCTCCCAGTGACCACAAGCAGCCTTCTGTTGATATACTGCAAGAGAAACATATTCTTATCTCAAGTTTTCTGGAACATGGTATAAACAGTGAGTGAGGAGCACAATGACTTGCTGGTGTCTGCTCAGCACTCCTTTAGTGCTTATATACCATTCTTCCTCCCACCTTCTATCAGAACTGATCAATGTAACTGAATATCTTTTTATGTACATAAGGAACTAATGTCTCATGGAGACCCTTTTCCATCAAAACATCACTTTATCACTTTATGGTATGTTATCTGTGTGATAGTCACATGATTACTCTTGGGTCCAAGTCAACTTGACATGCAAAGTGGACTTTTTTTATAATAATACTGCAAGCAGGTTCATTCAAGTCAGTTCTGATAGCAGTTACTACCAGTGGATAAACCCATGAACCATGCATACCGTAGATACTGCAGGTACTTTTCACTATGCTTATGTGCAACGCTAATATGTTATGTCTGACTTCAGTGTGCCACACCTGTGTTTTTCCATTCTGAGCTCCTCGATTTCCAGTCCTGCAAAGACAGGAGACAAAGAAGAAGCGTTAGTTAGCATCATGAACAACACGTCATGTCTTAACTGAGTCATTCTGCTAACACTCTGTGGAAACTTCTGCTGTCTCTAATGCTGACACGTTAACCACAAAAACAAATAACGTCTTTGTTTTGCTCTCCAACTGTTATTCATGGTTGTAATTTTTTTAGTGAGAGTATAGGTGCAGTATTTTAAATTTTTATCCCGATTTTATTTTTGTTTTATTTAAAACTTGTTTTGATAAAAATAAATTGAAAACTCCTGATTGACTTGCTTTTTTATTGATACATTCTGATATAGGTGAATGGTAACTGCAATTTTAATAGCTACATGAGTATATATGGTTTAGACCAGAAAGATTATATTTTGAGTGGATCTTTTACACAAGGTAAGCTGCCTTATATTGCTGATGGAAAGTCCTGATGCTTTTCACTTCCTGTTGGGTTGTAGTCCAATTTATTTAACATATATTTACTAGTATTTATGTGGCTCTAGAGCATTCTTCTGTCGGTGGTACTTTCAAGTTCTTACAGCTTGACTGAACTTGTGCTTAATTCACAGGACATAAAAAGAAAACTCCCAACTCCTTATAAAGTTTTTACAAATGATGACATATGTCAGAGTGGAAACTGAGCCACAAGGTAAAATCAATTGTCTGCATGGCAGGACTGCCACAGCACTGATCTATTGGAGGATACATGGAAATTTCTGCAGCACTGAAAGTAACTGAAGCCACAGTGGATTGGAGCCACCAACATTTTTATATTTGGCTGATCTGTCTTGGTCAGTCATGAAACAAACTAAACACATGAACAAGATCCAGATCCCTTCAGATGAGAGGACTGTTCTGGAAGACAAGTCGGTGCAGCAATCCATCAAACGCCTTTATAAAGATGAGTCTGCAAGTGAAAGGTGTAAACCTAGAGAGGATTAAAAGATTTCTATTTGCAGTATATTAAGATGAAGAAAAAGCCAATAGAATATATCAGCTGAGGGCCATGAAAGTAAAAGCACTGAAACAAACCAGGACTTGTGGGCCTCTTCTCCTCACCACTGGGTGTGTCTGCTCTTTTTTTTTTTGTCTAATATGCATCCAGGTGTTGTTTGATGAGAGCTGAGATGACAGCCATCCCCATTCCTGTCACTCATTCATTTCTGTCCATCCATCTGTTTTATTTGTGCTCATCTGCTGACTTTGCTTCTGAGAAAATAACTGCAAAATAAGCCCGTGTTGAGCTGTATCATCCCTGACCTGTAAAATTAACAAAAACAAAAGCTATGTGCCTATTAGTAATACTGAGATGTGTCTCAAAGCCAAAATAGTTGAAATGACTTGTCATATTTACAGGCTGTCATGAGCATTTCAACTGCTTAAATGATTTTAAGCCTTTCATTTTCATAGTCAAACTTTGCTGTGGATTTTTTTTATCTTTACACTCTGAAGAACATCTTGAAAGGTTGCTGTCGTAAGCAAAAAGCATGAACTTTACTCTCATTCTCACCTGTCACATATCATCATGCGTGAAAAAACCACCTTGCTCTCAGCAGAGGTGGACCAACTGTTCTCTCTCTCTTGAATCTACAGATCTCTCTCATACAGCGCTGTAGCACTACCTTGTTTGTAGTCGGGCTTATTTTTTTGATGAAAACATTAATGTTTTAGGCTTTTTACATTTTGTTTTTCCAGAGAATAGGTCCATCCACCATGGATGCATCAAACAGTTTTACTGTACTGTGGTCCAGGAGCTCTAAACCTCTGGGGAAAGTAAGGCGACGGGTTCAAGACCTCCGCATCCCTTCTTTTTCTTACTGTGACTTCATATCCAGCAGACCCAGGTTAGACCTGAGCCACAATGAGAGCACCCGGCTTGCTGTGGACTGCTTGCTCAGTCAGGGCTTGAAGGCATACCACGAGATGTTAAAGGCAGAGGGAGAAGTGGATTTTTTGTCTAACACGGAGAAGAATTACATCCTGGAAAATGGAAGAGAAGTCAACACAGGTTCTACATCTTTACATATTTATAATCAGAATTTTCCTATAATCTGTTTAATTCAACCTGTTGTACTTGAGGACAAAACATGCATCAAACTGATGATATTGACAGCTGCTTTTTATTCATCAAAGATTTATACAGCTTTGTGCTTTACGCAGATAATACAGATGCACCAGATGATGAGGACAAAGAGTTTGAAAGTTTATCTGCTGGCTGCGAGTCAAGCTCCCAGTGTTCTGCAGCGTCTATAGACACTGTAAAACAGCTGGACCAGAGCAGCCTAAGAGGTGCTGAAGAAGTGGAAAAAATTCATGGAAGCAATTAAATATGTGGGGCCAGTTTACTTCATTTGGGAAATTCTTATTAGGTGCTTCTTTTTTTAAAAGAAATATGTCTTTGTCCTAACAGATATGAAATTGATTGATCCTGTCATGGAGGATCCCAACGTTGAGGTTTTCTTCTATTCTGACAGCCGGGCAGCAGGCATGAAGGACCTGGTCAGACAATTCATCAGAAAGGCTAAGATGGTATGTTATCAGGTGCGTTCATGTGTTTGTAGTACATGTAGAGTGCATGACATGGATGCTTGTTAATTTTAGCAACACCTTTATAACCTCTATAACAGATGACTGACAGTATGTGTCTGAGTTTAGGCCGTAGCCATAGTGATGGACAGCTTCACTGATGCAGAAATGCTTTGTGATCTTCTGGAGGCGAGCAGGAAGAGAAATGTGTCTGTTCATCTGCTGTTGGACCACCTCAACCTGAACCTGTTTGTTAGCATGTGGCAGGACCTCAAACTCGACAGTAAAAACTTCCCTGTGAGTATTTTCATTTCCCTTTTTTGCATAATTGTGATGAATAAACAACCTGTGCATTGAAATCCAGGGGATTTCTGTAAATGCAACACTGCACAACAGGCCAACATGTTTCCTCATGACAAAAATAAAGAAATTGGATTAACGAGATAATTTGTGTGTCGTGTGTGCAGAAGCTGTCCGTACGAAGCGTCCATGGACGGACGTATTGTGCAAAGACGGGCAGGAAGCTGACAGGTCAGATTGCTGAGAGTTTTATCATCATTGACTGGATGGAGGTACTGACCGGGTCATACAGGTACTAACACGTAAATTTACATACGACCCACTTTGTGTAAGAACATATTTATTAAATATTATTTTATCGGTATATCTAACACAGTTGCATGACAAAATAACACACTTTCAAAGGTTTAATGTATCAGGATGTAATAAAACTTCTTTTGGCCGTTAACAGGTTTTAAAGGTTAAGTAAATCCAATCTCAAATTGACAAAAATACTCTACATCCTTAATAACATCCTTTAACAACACAAAGCCAAAACACAAGTACACCCCCCAGAGTGCAGACATGTCTGGGCCTAATCCAGGTTACTTTTGGTACTTATAGCTCAGTGGCAATTGTCCTGTCATCTCCTCTTTAAAAACAAATGTTTCGGTAAATTGCTGGTTTGGAGCGTTCAGAATGTCAATGCAACACCAAGGAGGAAACGCAGCTTAGAAAAGCAACTGCTGCTGCTCAACAATCTAGAAAATAATGTAAAACCTTTGCAAAATAATTTGGAATCCGTAATTCTTCTTTGAGAAAACTTATGTGGAATCATAAGTGGAAAATATTCAAGACCAAATGAATTAAATGATGCAATTGTAAGAGAAGTTGTAAAATACCCCAGAGCTAGATCTCACAGTCTGCAGGCCTCAGATAGAATGTTAAATGTTACCATTAGAAAAAAGATGGGAGAGGTATGATTTGTTTGGAAGGGTTGCACGAGGAAGCCTCTTTTATCGAAAAAGGTCATGGCAGCATGACTTAGGTTTGCAAAAGTTGCATCTGAGCAAACTGTAAGACTTCAGGAACAGTGTCCTTCAAAATCACAGGACCAAAGTGGAGATGTTTGTCTTTAATGCACAGCTCCATGTCTGGTAAAAACCAAACTCAGCAAATCAGCTCAATTACCACATACCAGCTGTCAAACACAGAGGTAATTTGGAGTCACAAGATCTGGGATCGGAACTACAGAGCAGGTTTAAAATCATCTTCACGTGAACTAACCTTAACAATGAAGGTCCTACTAAGCTGTGCTGCGGCACTGGTCATCCACTCGGGTTTTCTGACTTTGGATATGTGCATGTTCAGTCTCAAATAATTGTCCAGTCATTTTAGTTTCAAAATATTTTATAAGACTGTTGTGAACAGGAACAGACATGTTGATGATGATATGCCAAACACTTAGTTTAGTAGAAAACTGCAAGTAAATCTAAGGTTCAGAGATGAATTGACTAACAAAATATTAATAATAATGTTAGTTCCAAATCTGCAAAAGTAATAAGTTTTAGCACAATTACTGAAGGTTAAGTAGCCTAATATCTTCTGCACTTCTCACATGAAGATGCTTCTAAACAAAAGTCGAACAAGATCTTCAGTATTTAATAGAGTCGGACACACTGTCATTGTCAACATACAGATGTACAGTATTGTTTTTTTCCCCATTGTCTTAGATAATTGATTACTTGGGAGGAGCTTTTCCATGTGATCTCTAATCTCTACAGACCCTTGGGCCCCATGTAGTTATTAAATCATTTAATATTAATTACATGTGTTGTTCATCTGAGCTTGTATTTTAAACTCGGGTGAAGAGCACATTTCTTTTATTATGTCCTGATACGTAAAACCTTCAAACTTTGCATCTTCAAACTTGCATCTCTTTGTCTTTTTAGTTCTGTTTTCTGACTACTGAATATATGTACCTGTGTGTTCTCAACTTTAGTTTCACCTGGCTGTCATGGCAGGTCCATCGGAGCATTGCTGTTCTCATAAAGGGCAGCTCAGTCACACCTTTCCTTCAGGAGTTCCACAGACTCCACTCCAGCTCTAAGCCGGTCGCCGGCTTTGTGTCTTTCATCACTCTGCCACAGACTCTATGTCTTTACTCTACATCACACAAAACTCAGAACACCAACTGTGCTGTTAGTATGAAGAAATCCAACCAGGCAAATATGATGTCACTTTGGAGTTGGAATCAAGAGGCTGAAAATGCTGAAACAAATACAAAAATGAGAGTTTTCTGTGACCCACAGAGCCCAGAGATTGAGGGCAGAGAAGGTTGTAACCAGTCTGAGCAGAAAGCAGGTATTGGCTCACACGCAGAAAGAAAACCTACACCACTTTTCCAAAAGTCTTTAGTTCAACAAGTAGCAGAGTGTGAGGTGCAGAGTGTATCTGTTGAAACGCCACAGCACACAGTGGGAGCTGTCAGCACTCAGCTTGCTTCAGAGTCAAATCTGCAGTCTCTAAAGAAGAATCAAGACCAGATCCAAAGTCTCTCAAGCCCTCACGGTCAGACATTTTTCTCAAATGTTCAGTCTCAGCTTGCAAACACTACTATCACTCCCACACTTGAAAAGAGTCTGAGGGATCAGAAGCCAAATCTGATGCATGCTGCTTCCCCAACACATGGACACCACAGTACTCTGAATTATTACTCAGCTTTGATGAAGAATTCAAATCTCAACCACCCCGATGTGTGTAGTGAAAGACTTGCATCTCAGCAAATGCAGAGCACAGTGACAAAGCCTTTAGGGCTTGTGTCAGGCCAAGACACACAAAGAGGAAAATGGAGTTACTCACTTAAATTTCAACCAAAGTCAGAGCTTCCATCTGATAATCCCAACGTCCTGTTTTCAATGTCACAGCAAACACGTATAATAAACAGCCCTCAGGTACCTTTTATCAGCTCCAGAGGACACACATCTGGACTTCAAGCCAAATTCTCCTTCCTAGAACCAGGCAGACAAGATCAGACCCTGAAGCATTCCCATCCACTGCTCCACTCACACCTCAACACTGCATTCTCAAATTCAGAATCATCACATGCAGGAATGGGTGCTCATCTTAGCCCTCCGCTGCAGCCAGACTCCAAGATGTTTCTGCCAGGTGCAAGAGCCAAGATGCATCTTCAACCCATCACCTACCAGCAGGTTAACTGTCCTCCAAGACTAAACCGGATCTCCCAAAATCAGCAGGCTGCAGGACCCAGAGCTGTTTCTCGCTTCAACTCTTTCAGCGGCACCACGGAGAAAAGACAACAGGGTTGGGGGACCCCTCAGAGCAGCATGAATACATCACTGGGAAGAAGCAAGAGCATTACTGAAAGACACACAGCAAGCTTCAGAGGAGGAGACCTTCAACAAAACACAACATACATCTGAACACTGTGGAGACATTTCATTCTTAGTTTACAAAATCATTTAGTTAAATGTAAAAAGATTTTTCATCACTGTTATCACCTACTAGCTAAAAAAGACTTCTGCTCAGGTTGATGAACAACAACCCCCCCCCCCTGTGTAATCTGGCACATACGTAAGTGAGAACATCCACGTGCCAGAGAGATGAGTGTGTTGGGGACTTTTATTATCCAGGTGATTCTTTCCAAAAGCTTTTTAATTCTGTTTTTTTAAATCAGTTTTGTAAAGAATTTTTTGTTTCTGAATATGTTTTAAGACAAATAAGATTTTTCACAGAAGAAATCGAGGTTTTCTTCATGTATGACGACTTGTCAGACTGTCCCAGAGCCACTAAAGTCTTCTAAAGACTTAGAGATCGATTGCAGATTATTTAGTGTGGACATGAAAAATTTATAAAGAGGCTTGTCAGGAAGTAAAACCTTTCATAAAAATGTCATTAAAGGTGTACATATTGTAACAAAATAATTTCAACTATAAATCAATGTAAAATATAACTTTGTAAAAGTAAAAAGTGTTTGTCTTGCAGCTGTGTGATTTCTGTTATTGATATTTTTACTACAATAAATCAAGGCTTAGCAAAAGTAAATATGAAATGAATCAGTGAATTTTGGCTTTACTTATAAGTTCATCATAAAAAAAAAAACCCCTATCAAGAAAAAAAACTAGTACAATACAGATTATCTTAGTGGTGGTTAAAGCAGAGCCTTGTTCCATGTGATGCTAAAAAACTGGACCAAGGTACTCTAAGCTGTCCTGAAACACTCAAGAAAAGCCTTTCCTCAGTGTGAGAGCTTCTTCATGATCCCTCATTTTGTTTGTAAGAAAGACATCTGTGTGCAGGTATTTTATAGAGTGTTCTAATAAAATACACTTTGAAAAGGCTGTAAATCAACTCAACAACTAGAGTGATGCTTACCAGGTGTATTCACAAGAAGAGTTGCACTTTTTATATAACTACAACGTTATGGTCACAGTAGCAGCCAATCCCTTTTATTATGACATTGGTGATGATCACAGTTAACCTGAAAAAAATAGTCATTTTGCAGGTTTAGTTAATGGAAGTTAACTAAATAAAAAGCACATGACTAGATAAAAATGTGGATTAAAGTGCAACGTTTGACCCCCCTCCCCCAAAAAAGAAAAAAAAATCATTGACAGAACATTTTATTGACATCTAGTCACTTTACTAAAATAACTGTTATCTCTTTTTGAATTCCCTAATAGGCCATTTATTTCTACTTGATGTGGGTCCACATACATGCCAGCTGCTGTTTTTGTGCCACCATTTTTAATATTATGTCTCTGAATGGACAAATTGTGTAAAGTGAGACCCCTCTGAGTTTTAAAACTGCAAAGAATAATTTAAGCTGGCTCTTAGCTTTATCTGGAGAAGACTAACTGCACAGAAAAAATCTCCATGGCAACTCGAGCCAGAGGAGAAACCAAATCGAGGATAATTTCAGACAGGGAAACTGGAAAAGGGCTGCGAAGAGCTGCAAAGTTATGCCAGATACACTTCTCCCAGAAAAGGAAATGTGAGGCAGACACGTGACAGCGACAAGCCGCTTTGATCTCACACTTTTCAGAGCAAACTTTAACTTTTTATACAAAAAAATTTATAATTTACAATCGCCAAACTTGTCTGGCTTCTATTCAATGTGTAAGTCAGCATGCCGACAGCAGATGCCACTCTTCTCACATAATTACTTGCATCTTGTCTCCTAAATGTCCTTCAGTTGTACATGTAGGCCTTTCAGATAACTCTGTTATTTGATTTCCCTGCAGAAATTTAAACCTTCCTTTTGGGATTTTATTAAAAATGTTTAATCAACAAAACTAAGCAATCTTTTATACAACAGCCCCATCAAAACTAAAGACCTCTTTGGCCTCATTGTTAAAATGGAGGAAATATCTTTAAAAAAAAAAAAAAAAAAAAAAAGATTATCTTAGTTTTCCTTTGTGATGCGTTATCAGTGTTTTGTGTATATGTGAGTGAAGAGGTAAAAGGGACAGGGTTTACAAAACAGCCACAACTAAAAGTCCTATATTCATCACAGGTGGTGTATTTGTCTTTAATTTAAACATTTTTTGTGTATTGTCCCTGTCAAATTTAAAAATAAGTAAACTAGATAAGCAGTCAATAATCACATTTTCCATATATAACCAACACTTTACAATAAGTTAAACAGGAAAGATGCTCTTATATCTTAAAACTGATAACAGTTAATAAAGAAAAACGTACTGACCCTGTTTTAGGAGGTGCAGCAGAATGTTTATGTATAGCCAAATTTAACTAGAGCATAAGAAAGGAACTCATTAAGATATTGAATACTTTCTTTAAGTCCATTATTTAGATCGTTGTCCAGTAGTTACACCTCTGCTCCTTGTCTATACTTGTCAAGAGAAGTGATGACAGGTTTTATTTTCAGCCACTGTTATTTAATGATAATGCACAAGGTCGTAAAAATAAACTGTTTCATGCTTCATGAACATGTTAAGGCATATGTCACATTTTATGTAAACAATAGAAATAAAATGAATCTCATTGTTTTCTATTATAAGGCAGAACAGAATCAGACACATTACATCTCACACTGTATGAAATAACGGACTTGGTCCATGTACAATCACCACATTCTCAATCCCTGTTCTTTAGAAAAATACTGTTACACTATAATTCACACCTCTGAATGTTGCTTTTATATGTGTGTATGTGTGTATATCTACATTCATACACACCTTTAAGATTTGAAACACTTTAAGCTGATATTTGTTTGAAATCTTTCAGGTCTTCAGTCACATCCTGTCCTAAGGACTCTCTACCCGATCAGTCTGTAATAGGCCTGTTAGTAAGATCTTGTTCCACCAGCGCTCTCTGAAGCTCTGCAAACACACACTGGCCAGACTCTCCCCGTCCTGGTAGTCCTCCCTCATCTTCTCTGGGATCAGGTCCTCTGACATCACCTGGAAGATGGAGGAAGAGACGTGACAACAGACTGCTTGGAATTCAAGCCTTGATAAGGCACGAAAGAAAAAAGTGTGTCGTCACCTCAGTTAGCGCCTGCAGTGTTGTTTCTTTAGGATTTAGTTGCTGCAACATCTCCTCTGTCTTCTGTAGGACATTTTCAGTGCGCTGCAACACAAAGGAGGACTGCTGCTGCCGAAGGATTCCCAACAGGAGTCTGTGGGAGGCAGAACAGTCTTTGCATATGAGCAAAACTTTTAGCATCCCAAGTTGGAATCTTATTTATTTGACTCTCAGATTATGTGTACACTTCAGATCTGAGGGAAACCTTTTAAAATGTAATAAGATACTTTAATGATTTAGCTTTCTTGCTTAAGTAAAAATAGGCTCTGATTAGATATTTAACCCTTAAAGCTGTTCTGAACATTGAACAACTGTTTTTTAAGGAATTTTCAGCTACAACAAAATGATATACTTGATTTCTAGTTGCAGCTTCTGGAAAATGATGTTTCCTGTAATGCACTATGTAAACACAGTGGACTTATAAGCTGTACCTTGTCCTGATAAAACAGACAGAAGCTTTGAGCCAGAGCCAGTCCTCACTGAGCTCTGCTGTTTCTTCCTGCAGCTGCTTAGTCTCTCCAACCATAGGCTCAGCTGCTGAATAAATGAGAGAGAAAGAGGACATATTTACATTTAATCCTTGTGTTTAACAACTTCCCATTAAAAAAAGCTAATCTAACTATAAGAATGAAACATTTTAATCAATCTACAGTGTCACAGAAGTCTTGAGTCTCTTATCTATTACCAAGAAAAATACAATCAATGCAGGGATTTAAAAAAAACAAACAAAACAAAAATGGAAAATAAGTAAAAAACAGACAACTTTTAAAGAAAAAAATGAAAACTCTTCAGACCTTACTGGAGAAGTATTTAATTTTAGAAGTGTTCAAGACCACTTAAAAAGACAGCAAGAAGTATGGATGCTTGGATGGAAAATATGGAACATATGAGTGGCGTAAGGCTTTTGCACAGTATCGTACAGTAAACAAACAGTGGGGGTGTTAAGAGAGGAAGCTAACCTTACCCGTGTGTGTGTTACTGGCCAGCAGCTGCAAACATGTCTGTCCCAGGTTGAACCAATGCCAGGGGTTAAAGGGCAGCAAACTACACAGCTGCTGCAGACATGACATCTGGGATCCTACCGCCCCAAAATGCTGGTAGATGCTGACCTTTAGGAGAGGTCAAAACTCAGTTAAATACTGTTTATAGCACCTGAAGAAACTGAAGTTTCCTTTTAAAAGGAAGTTAATATGTGAGGTTTCTGGCTAAATCTGACCTTAAGGAGCAGGAGGCTGGTCAGGTGACAGGTGTTGGATGCTTCTTTGCTCTGAAGAAAGGTTGTGTAAATATCACTGTTGTGTTAAGAGGGATGCCTTGCTGCTGTGTTTGTTTAATAACTAAGTCTAAATAAGTAAAATAACTAATCATTCACCAAAAATGACTAAAAATAATAGTAGAGTATGTTCACATTCTGTTATTACTTACTGATGTTTCCAACATTAACTTGTTTTTTTCAGCACAATAATGTGATAACACGCAGTTTTAGGGAACCGTCTTTACCAGTATATCAACCAAGTCCAGCGCCTTGTGTCTCAGTCCCAGTTTGGTGCAGCATCGAGCCATTCCCTCCAGGACGTCTCTTCTGATGCTCAGGTTGTTGTCGGCGATCCACTGCAGGCAACTGCTGTACGCCTCCAAGGCTCCCTGAAACCACACAGATAACAGAGGAGGCACAGAAAGAAAATCAGATGTCCATATTGTGCATTTCAAAGTGAACGACTGGCATATAAAACAGAAAGAAAAGACTAACATAGTTCTTTGAGTTTTTCTGTGTACAGCTCTAGAAAAAAAATATTAAGAGACCACTGCTCAAACTGCTGTTGGATAACTTTCTGCTACTCTTTCTGCAAAAAATCAAACGGCTCAGCTTTGCTTGATGGTTTGTGACCATCCAGCTTCCTTTTAATGTCATTCCAGAGGTTTTTAACAGGGTTCAGATCTGGAGATTGAGGTAGCCATGACAGGCTCTTGATGTGGTGATCTTCCATCCAGACTTTGATTCCCCTGGCTGTGTGGCCTGGAGAACTGTCCTGCTGTAATCCTCCGGATTGGGGAGTAGAGTCTAAGAGTAAAGGTTGTATATGATTTTCCAGGGTAATCCTGTGTGTCTTTATTAATGCATCCTTAACAAAGACACATCTGCCTGATTCCAGTGTTGCTGAAGTCCCCCTGATCATCACTGATCCTCCTCTTTATGTAACAGCGTGAGACACTGTGGCTTGTAGGCTTCTCCGGGTCTCCATCTAACCATAAAACAACCAGGTGTTGGGCAAAGCTGAAACCTGGACTCATAACATGACCACAGGCTGAGGTCATTTTCAAACCGCAGCCTGAAGTCTTTGCTTCTCACTGATTAAGATGAGTTGTGCATGAGTTCAGTCCTGCCTCCAGGAGCCTTGCTGTGCACTTCACTTCACTCTCGGTTTGCCACTGTGTTTGACAGTCACTTGATGTCAGCGTATGGCTTTGAGTGACGAGTTTTAAGTCATTCCTTTTGTTTCAACGTTGTTTTTGCCCTCTGCCAGACTGTAGTTTTGTTGTCCTGGTAAAGCAGAATGAGATGTGCTTGTGTTGGAATTACATTTATCTAGTAATACGTAAAGATGCCTATTTATGAATAAAAAGCAGTGGTCTTTTTTTTTTTTTCCAGAGCTGTATATTTACTGCTTTTTCTTCCATTTTCAGTCCTGTTCTTTTAAATTTTCCAGAGGAATGTTTGTGTAATTTTTTTTCCAGCTACTTAACAATGATCAATAAATCATCAATAATAATAATAATAATAATGAAGGCATGGACTAGTGTTGCATCTACAGGTGGCAGACACTTTACCAAAGAACCAAGTTCAAATCGTATATTTAGTCACTTTGTTATTAGTAGTCTGCTCTAATTTCTTTAGTTACATTTACAAAGTTTGACAGACATCAAATTAAGTTTTTGAACTAATTCCCAAAGAACCTAAATTGACATAACAGTGTCCATATTATTTACAGAAAATAAACTGTATTTGAAATAGCCTGTAAGTTCCTGGAGCTTATAAACTAAGTTTCCTCTTCTAGTTATTTTTGACAGCGTCACTGGTGATTTGTTAATTTCATGATTTAGAGAGATAGCAGATCAATCAAAAGGGCTTTAATTACCTGATAGTTCCCTTGTCTTAAAGCCAAGTCACCTCTAAACTTGTACACTTTCTGCTTCTCCAAAGAATCCTCGGTATCAAGGGCACTGCTTTCACAAAACCACTGCAGGGAGAGGAGGAGAAAGGATCTAGATAACTTTCAAACACAACATAAAGTTGCCTGAAGCTGCTGCTCAGTTACCTGGACTGAGAAAAACATCCACTTTTGTGTACAATGCACTATTCTTTATATATATCAATTAAAAGCATGCATTGAATCCAGAAAGACACAACATGAACAACGAAAGTCCTTAAGAATGTGCAAAACAGCTGTTTCTGCGGAAATGACTAGTTAGTAAAAGTGTTCTAGATACAACAGAGAAAACACATTTTTAAACAGTAGACATTATAACAACTGGGAAGGGGGCAGCACTCTTTCTTCTTTATCATATCCTAATTTTCTTGTTTTTTCTGTCTTTGGGGTTTGGGATTAATTTTGTATGCAGCTTCATCAGGTTAAGATGATGTGACACATTTGGACAATGCACAATTAACTTTCTTTTAAACTTAAAAATAAATTCATATATAATTGTTGGTAACTTCATATGTAAAATTGAGTATCTACTGAGTAACAACTTTCACTGAATCTTGTGTTTTTTCTGCTAAATGAAGCAAAAGTACCCGATTTTATTCTCTTATTTTATTTTTCTAAAAGAATAGAAAATATAAACAAAATTTCAGTTAATATAGCGAATATGCTCCACATTATGGGTGATTAAAATGAAATGAACCCATTATTTGAGTCAGGGATGTTGCAAAAGGGAATCAAAAACGTGCAGGACACTGGCTCAAGAGGTCCGGAGTTGATGGTCTCTGCTCTAACTGGTCACTATTAAAGCAGGTAACACTGTGTAAGTACTGGAGAAACCATTAAGCCTACATCTGTCAGAGTACAATTAATTTGAGCAATATGGAAGATGTTTATTTTAAATTCTTGAAAACAACATTAGCTGTACACATTTTTTTCCTCCCGGGAATAACTTATACTGGTTGAACACAAACTAAAGTGTCATTTTTACTGTTGGTTAGTCTCACCTCTGGTTCACACACTTTGGCGTTGTATGAGGACAGAGACTCGCACACTCGGTCTCTGGCTTCCGAAAAGACCGAGTCATCAAACGTGCTACCTAAAATCTCCATCTGGAGCCAAAAAGTATGGCCAGTTCCTCAGTTTTTACGGGTTAATAGGTTTAAATACATATCTAGCCTACTTATTTACGTCCTCATGACTTCACAGTCCTTCATCATAAACTGCGCTGCCTACAACGGTGACAATAACTACAGTTCCGGGCAGAAAGGTTCCGACGGAAGCGTGAGGGATGCAGCACACATACGCCTCCTTTATCAGCTCCATCTATATAAAATAAAATTATTTTAAACACATTTTATGGATGTGTTGACGTTACTTAGCTTACTTACCACACTAATAAACTTAATTTCCATGTTATCCATTCATATTTAGAGATAACACAACAAAATGTAATAAAGCACTTAAAGCTAAGAGAACAACCCTTTTTATTAGGACAACTGTCCAAAATATGCATACATAAATATTGTATTTGAATAACATATATTGTGTTTATTTTCATCTTTAAATAAAAATGCACTTTGAAGTAGTAATAAAGTCTGAAAATCATTAATATTTTCAATGTGTAAGATGGCCAAACATTCTTAGCCTACCATTCATTCATTAATTTTTTATTTCAAGCACTTGTAACACAAATCACCAATGTACAACAGCATCAGACAGTCCAATTTCACTCAATAGAATAAATGCAAATCCTTAATGCTCAAAAAGGATTGGGAAGAAGAGAGCTTATTTAATCCTACCCCATCAACAGCTTTACATAAGTTCAAATTCTCACACCTGTCCCAAACCTCAAACCAGGATAATGTCCAAAAGAGCTGCACCAGATTACAAACATGTATTCAACAGACTTTACAGTATTTACCAAATATGAGAAAATAAAATGTAGATTACCCAAAATATGTGAACCATCAACTTGATGACAGAAATATACCGATTTCAGATGATCATACACTTTCATAAAGAGGATTAAAAACATCTTAGCTAACTCAACTTATTTTTTAGAATCCAAAATTAGGTACAAACACCTGGAAAAAAGACATTTTACAAAATGTTCAATAGATATTGAAAAGAAAATTATCGTTAAACAAAACAAAATGACTGCTGAACATAGGCAGCATTACAACCACAGAATGATTATTTTTTTGCACAGATGAAATTATACATTTCATAGTCAGACTTTGTGTGCCAGAAATGCTCCTCGTTTTTCATCATGACACCACTCATGTCACAGTTTTCTTGTTTACTGCTTATATTCCAGCGCTCAAACTCTACAGCGTGATTATCTACCCAGAACCAGAACTGCAGGGTGCAGGTGTAGTGAAGGCCCAACCACACATACTCAGTGTCTGCCTTCTCAGCCTCCAGCTCAGCAAAGGCCTGCGCTTCTTCATCAAGGATGGAGGCCAGGTCCTTGTAATTGTCTCTGCAGTAGTACAGGGCATCTTCCCAAATCATTTTCTTCTTGATTAATATAAAAGGTGATTCTTGAAGAGAGAAAAAAAATAACAGTTTAAAAATATTAAAATGTAATAAAAATATAAAAACTACCATACCAGAGAACCAGTAAAAAACAAGAGCAAATGTTTTAGTTTGATTAAGAAAGTGTATTCTTATTTCTCTAATCCTTCTCTGTCACTTTACAGAACATAAAACAGGTGATTTCTCTGAAACAGAAAGTTACAACATGGCTCCTCCTGTGTAGCTCTGCAACTCTATATTAAAATTATCCAAATGATTTTATTAGATTTACATGTCAGAAGTATCTTTGAAACTTTTACAAATGACTATTTGTCATAAAACTAGGGGAAATGCATACAGCAGAATCCATAACACATCAAACCCTGACATCTGTAGTCAGTTGTTGATAAATCGTTCATAACAGGGGCAGTCTCACTGTCATATGGTGTCAGTTTATATCCAAACAAATATTTTCATTTTAACATCTGGATTGTACTAGTATGATTTAATGCACCTGGATTTAGCTTTCTGTCATGCTGATGTTTATGTTATGTTTTGTCCAAATTAATTTGCATCTGCTAAGTTGTGCGTTTGTGGCTGAGAACATTTAACACACCTTTTATTGTGCCGTTGATGTTCACTTCACACAGAACTGCAACTTTGTCTCTAGGAAAGAACATAGTGATGTAGCGTCCCACTGATGGCGTAAAATTATAGACATTGGATTTGCACACTGTAAAGGCTTTGATAGTTTGAACCCTGTAAAGAAAGACCAGTGAACACACACTTGGAGACAGAAACAGAAACAACCAGAGGAGCAAGAGGATGGGAAACTGGAAAAGGTCAAGAAAGCAGTAAACCTATAATAGTTAGTTGTGCACTGCTAGTTTATGAGTTGCAGTTTTATGATAAAAAAAAATAAAAGAAATAGCTGTACATTTCACTGGTAGTATGAAAAATTGCTACTGGGCTGGTGACTAATGTGCCAGTCACACAGGCCAACCACGGATACATCTTAAAAGTTTTCCACCTCCCAAAGACTGAAAATGTGAAATCCAGCAATTCAGAGTAATGTGAGGTTCTTACAGGGTGTTGTTGGTGCCGTTGTTCCGTCTCGAGTTCCCAATGTAGATCAAAGCATTGGTTATATCTGCATGAGTTGCATTTATGTTGAATATAGAGATACAGGAAATGTTGTAAATGCCCCGCAGATCAATTTTCCACCATGACTGTTTATTATCGGTGATAGAACATTTGTCGTAATTTCCATCAACAGCTCTGTCAGAACTGTATGTGATCCCATTTCCTGTAAAAGTAGATGACTGAGACGAGGTTTTCTTGGTCAGAATCACGTTTCCTGCGTTGCATTTAGCTGTAACTGAAAAGACAAAATCACAGTATATCAGTATTTTGGCGCTTACATAATACATTTATAATCTTAATTTTAACATTACTGTACCGGAGTGTCATTTGGATCTTTTTAGGGGTGTGTGTGTGTGTGTGTGTGTTGGGTAGGGGGTTGGGTCTTAAACGGACTAGCTTTAACAATATGAGTAAAAATTAAATAAGCACATTATGAATTCAGGCTAAACTTTATTGTCATTTTTACTGTTAGCAACAAGTCAGATATTAAGCAGAAATGAAAGTTTTTTACTAATTCATCAAATCAAAGCTCTTCTTTTATTTAGTAACCAAGGTTGCTTTTAAACTTTGTAAAACTGAGTTTAATCTGACACATCTCACACTTTTTTTTTTTTTAACCTGGCTCTCTCCCCTGTGGCTCCTGGCAATAGTGTTTTTCACTGAGGATCCCAACGGTTGCACCTAAAGAGAACACAGACAAAATCTAAATCACTTATATTTAACATTCTTTACACTAGATCCTTAAGACACATTTAAGGATTTATTTAAAGCAAAAATAAATAACAAAAAGTCAATGAACACATTATTAGGTGTGCTTTAAAAAGTCTTAATAAAGATTTATTTGACTACAAAACCTTCAGTGTTTCGCTTTACTCTTTTTTTGTATTTCAAATGCTGTCATTTCTTTTAGTGTTGTTTATTGAGAACTATTTTATTTCACCGATCCATTATTTTTTTAATTATGTGCTGTTTATATGTAATATGAATTTCCTAGTTTAATCTAAGGTCTATCTTCCATTGCTATAATAATTTGTAAAGGTGTGCCTTGGACAGGTCTTCTGATATCTGCAACATGACTGCACTGCCACTTATTTCCATAATTACCAGCTGGCTGCAGACACACATATTTATTGTCAAATTATTATTCCTGGGGCTTTAATGATTTTAAATAAAAAGTCATTGCCAGCTCTCATAATGGACTGCAATATAAACACAGAATTTCCAGCCCTGAACTTTCACCCTTCAATGCATCTTAAAAAATCTTTACAAATAACATTATTTTTCTCTGTTCTGGACCATCTTGCAGTAAAACTAGACTTAACTATTTTATTGTCATCATTTTTATTCTTTGTAATCATCATGTAAAGCATAAATGTGCTACACAGGACATACTTTCATGTGAACCAAAACAAGCAACTTACCAATGACAACGATGAACAACAGTCTCCACAGCATCTATGGTGAAGAACAATAATATAAATGAATGTAAAAATAAATGCAGAATAGAAAAAAATCACTGCACAGAGACATCCTTGTCTACAAAAAACACATAAATAAAATAAAAAACAGGAATGTCTAGACGATTAAAATGAATAATTCAGATTAAGCTGACTTCACTCACCATGGCAGGTTTTCTTCTTCTAAAGTTCACATGATGCTTCTCCCAACAAAAACTGCATTCTTATAGCTCTTAGATTAGATTAGATAAGTAAGAATAGATTACCATCACATTTTCTACTTTAGAGTCAAAGCAGTTATTTAATCTAAAGCCTTTTGCATTTTATTTGCATGTGTAAATATCCAAACATGTGCACACATCCAAACTTATTCATCAGCTCTCCAACACATGCAAATATTCCTTTCATTTCCTCTTACTTTGTTTGAGCAGCGGTAGCTTTTCAGTAACAGCTCTATTCACTCTGTGCAGAAAAAAGACAAACAAACAAAACAAACAAAAACAAAACCTTTAGGCTTTCAGTGACATTTCAGCAGACTGGTTTTTGGACTGTATCCTGAAACTAATTCAGGTGTTAACATGTGATACTGCACTGCTTTTTACATCACAGTTAACCCAAAATTGTGTGACCATGGCAACAAAACACCCTTATAACTAATTAACACAATTAGAATAAACACGTTTAGCTGGGTTTTAAACAGACATGGTGAATTTTCAACTCTTACTTCACATTTAGTTCAGATCACCTTTTCCTGGTAGAGTTTTTTTTAAAATAATGTAACATGGATCTGGAAACTTTATTAGACTGAGTAAGGAGTGATGTCACAATAATCTTGTCTTAATCCATTTATTAGGACAGAGCATACAGTAAGATCATTGTATTCTTCCCACATTATATGTGTCTCAATAACTTAATATAAGTGGTGAAAGATCACTGTCATGATTCAGGTAATAAAGCAAAAAAAAGACAGAAAATGTTCATGTTTTGATTTAAAAGATACTTGTGCCCATTTTAAGCAGTAACTTGGGGGGGGGGGGTCACAAAGTAAGAATAGGATCAGACAACAGAACAGATGGTGAAAAATCAGTTAAAGATTTTCAAAAGACATTTTCATTTCTACAAACAGTATGTTTCCCTTCTGACATGGTGTATTTCTTATCATAAAGTTGGGGGTCGTATAGTAACTACATCTCAGTCTGATTATTGAAAGGAACATTAACACACTACCTGCTTAAATACAGAAAACAAATGAGGACAACAGCAGAAATACAGCAGAGGTTACAGTTAAGACGCATGGGCACAGACGGACGGCAGGTAAACTATGCAGATCATAATGTTTGCTCTACTGCACCAGAGTAACTCGGATACGTGAGGAGGATAGGATATAGAATCATAACTCACTGAATAGATGTCGGGAAATTGTGAATACAGGTTGCACCATGACAAAGCCACTTTGTCAGATATGGAGATTTTAACTGTAAAACTGCCTGCATTTTATTGCAGAATGTCACAGATTGAAAACATTTTTTTTCTATATCAAACATTTTAGATTTGTGTCCAACACCCATGACCTGAATTTCAATAATAAAATCTTCAGTGCATTTTTGTCATTAATAGATTTTATATGTTCCTGTAACATTTACTGCATCTTTGTGTATGTTTGGCTCCAGGTTAAGAGACAAATCTGAACATAAGCCTAGCAAAAACAAAGAAATTCCCATTCTCTCCCAGTAACTCCCTCCACTAGACTTTGTCCTGTCTACTGAGGTCTGCTTCTATAGTTTTTGCAACCAATGTATCAAAAAGCCTCTTGTGCAACACTGATTGAACTCTAAAAGTGATTCTATTTATATGCACTATTCTACTGTAGATACTGTATGAGTCTGTCTGAACACGCAATCCACTGACTGATCTGGGTAGAGCTGACATGACTTACTTTGTGTTGACAGAAACATAGGAGCACACAGAGCAGACTATTATGTAAAGAAAGAACACAGTAAAAACTGAGCGCTGGACACCTGGGAGCAGGAAGCCTAACCTGTGACTAAACCATTCATACTAAGCACTAGTAAAATACCAAGAGTGAAATGCTTATAAAAGGGTACAAAACACTTGCCATTGAATAATTGTATTTGGGCTTTTTTTTTTTAATCTAAATTAAGTTGGATAAAAAAAGCAAGCCCTTCCAATCTGGCAGTAGCTAGACTTGAGTAAGAGTTTATAAAGTTGGGGACTAACATGAAAATAGAACTCTTGACTACAGTCAATTAGGTGATAGAAAGGAACTGGTAGTTTAGCCCAGATTAGACTTCTGTTTTCCCAAGTATACCAAGCTAGCATATTGTATGTACAAAATGAGTTGTTGTTTCTTAGTTATTGCATGCAGTATATGACAAAAACACACCGTCACATTTTGAAGTTGTTCTTTTCATGAACAGGCACAGCTCACCTAAAAAAATGCACCAAGGTTTTAATTCTTTTCAGTTCCTAAAAACAAGCTAATTTACAGATGACATCTAATATTAGTTTCAAAGATGCTTGCTAGAACGTTGTTTGTGACAAAAGATGCCAGAAACTGGTGTGACAGTTACCTGCAAACAAAACGTGATTAAATTCTGAACCACAAAGTATCCGTTTGAGGATTTATAAAAGAAGTTGCTAAAGTCAACTTTTACAATTGAGCATCTTTTTACGTTGAGTGGAAAGCAGAGCTTGATCATGCATCACAATTCAGTTTGAACAAGTCTTCTTTAAGAAGATTTCTGATTTCCATAGTTAACAGTTTGAAAACTTCCCCTTTCAAACAAGTGTACAAGCCATTTAGGCACATAGGTTTACAGCAAAGCTTCATCCGAGTCTCAAGGTGAAGAACAGTAGTTAAGATGGTGGTCAGTCTTTTGTTGTGACATCTTAAAACAGGAAAGTGTGACAAAAACACAAACAGGCTTGTTGTTTGGAAGACTTCCCACCACAAAGGGAAGGCTGTGAAAAGTCTTTATCCCAGCTAAATTCTTTCCATGAATGAAAGCAAATTTTACAAGAATGTTTTTTTTTTCTTTTTTTTAAATAACTCAGTCTTGTGAAGATGTCCATGTTTTATGTCTGCCTGCATTGTGAGCAGTTTCAGGAGACATGACAGCCAACAAGACACTGCCAGCATTTGCAGAGAAGCTTTGGGGAAGTGCACATTAAAAATCTAGTCATTCATTTTACAAAAGAAGGCAAGAGAATTAGCATAAGCAGTCAGACTAGGAGGAAAAGCAAAAGAGGGGAGGAAGCTTCCACAATAAAAATCAATATACATGACAAATTTAACAAACACAGGCTTTATAAACTGGACAAATAATTAATAATAGGGCCCAAACTGTGCAATTTGGTGATGAAAAAAACTATAAAGGTGATTGTTCTATTTTTTGTTTTTAGTCGTGTAAACTTATAACTCAAACACATAACGTATGTTATTGAAAAAAAAATGCTTACATTGGTAATATTCCTTCTTTTGAATACACAACAATAATAATAATTTAAAAAAGGCAAAATACTGGTACAAAAAACAGTTTAGTCTCACAGAGCCATTTCATGGTATAATATGAGAGTAAGGTGCCTAATCAAATTTAGTCCACTATGGACAAGCGGACAGAGTGCTTTTTAAAGTTTAATTTAGGTGCTTCAGATTTAATTTCAGTGCAAAACAAATTCTACTTTGTACTTGTCTCTCACAACATAGGTCAGGACACAAATGATTCACAGGCCTGGCATCAGTGATTTTGGGCTGAGATCATCACTTGTGGACCGACTTAGTCCTAAAACACCCTGAATCTGCAGCTGGTGCTTACATCGACATTATCATGGGGGGAAAATACAACCAGCAGTGAAATACTGCAGCAGAAGTTCTCAGTTTTTTTGAATGACCTCACGGTCTACATTATTTAGTTCATCAAGAGTGCCTCTGCAACAAACTGCAGCTCAGTGCCTGGAAGGCAACATATTCCACTTTGGCACAACAGATACTTACTGTCCAAATCTACATTCCCCCCTAAAGAACACCAGAACAGCACAGGATGCTTTCTATCAAAAGGTGAATAAAAAAGTGAAAACATTAACAGCAGTAGGATCATTCCCATCAGATTTGCAGGTATTAAGTTAAAAATCTCTATTAATGAAATACAACAATGGGCCTACATGAGGGGAAGAAGTCCTGTGTTGTTTAAAAGCATTTATTCAACATTAAGGTACGTTTTCTACCACTAGTTGAGGCTTTTGTCTTAAACAGATATTGTGATTTTTTTTTATTAATTCTTGTATTTATGCATATATTTTCATTTGGGACTAGTCATGAGACATTCATAGCATTGTAGACTGAATTTTGAATCTAAGAGTGTGCTCACAACCGTTTAACCCTCCCATCATCATTGTGTAAATCGACTTCAGTGGTTTATTTTAGCAAGAAAGGAAAGCTAATTTAATAAACAGGGTACACATTAAAACTGCCAAGTCCTCAGAGGATCTGCCATGTTCAGCAGCCAGTATTCATTAGCTGTTTAAAACAGAATTAAGGAATACTGTAATTTTGGGATAAGTACATTATCTCAGTTGTTTTTACTGTCAGCTGAGCCAGACTAATTCACATCATGATGTTCTTTTTTACAAGGTATTACTAATTAAATGCTTTACCAGCTACTCAGAGTTTGATTTTTGTGTAAATTTTGCTAACACTGAGTAAACAAACCCTAATGATCCATTAGTCTCATGTGGACATGTTCAGAAATCGTTTAAAAACAGTGAAATGATGACTACACAGTTTTGCAGTCTTCCAGCATTGATCAAAACCATTTTTTCTCTTGTAACAATCAGTCAAGTTTTACCCTGTCCCACCATTTCTAGTCTTCAGAAACTGACAATGATTTCCTGACGCTTCGTGATGGTTCCCAAACCTCACTGTCATCCGTTTCTTCGCCATCATCCTCCTCGTCTTCATCATCTTCATCTCCCACCCCTGGGCCGGTCTGCTCCTCGGAGGCCACGGACGTCTCTCCCTGCGTCTCGTCATTGCTTTGTGCTGCTTTGTCTCCATCTGTTCTCTCCACAGTTGGGTCAAGGAAGGGATCTAATCCCACGTCCAAGCGTCGTTGGACTTCAGCAAACCACTCCCGCACCTTTAGAGACACAGAATTACACCTTAACAGGGTGTTGACAGCAGGCCATGTCCTCTGTGGTGTGGTGGGTTTGTGCAAATGTAAATTAATAAGGGAGCAAAATTTAGAATGTAGCCAATTAAGTGAGCAGACGTTAACATCTGACTGAGTTAAATAATTATGAAGAAAAGAATTCCTTTGCTGAGCGCATGTACTTGTGACTAAAAACTAATAAACTTCAAAGAAAATCACATACCCGGCACATGGTTGGGATTCCTGTATGTTTGAAAACACCCGGTTACTTGAGAGATTCAGATATGCAGTTAAATTCTACATCACATTCCCAGTTCAGGGTAAAAAAAGTTTCCCTATCTTTACTTCCATTAGTGCTGACGCAACATTATTTAAAAGTATTACCAATACAAAAAAAAAATATTCAACAATCGATACCACAGGGAAAAAAAAATCAAATATAAAGGTACAGTTTGTAAAATTAGTCATCTAGTGGTAAACATGGGAAATTACTTCAAATACCAAGCACAGTTGTGAATGGACGGTGGCCGTCAGTGGCCAATATTTTTCCAGACATAAACATGTTTTCATCTGCGAGTGAATTGAGCGCAAAAGAGGTAAGTACTTCAACATTGTGTACATGTCCTGTTTTCTTCAATGTGCCTTTTAAGGCGTTACTGATCCCAAACGGTGTTCTAGCACCTGTCAAAGCCCGTTCTCACTTTACACACAAAGTTGTTTGTCATTCAGACACTGTAGTAAAGATGGTTGTACAAATATGGCAGCAGCCATGTATGTGGACACACAACAAGTTTATATATAAATGGCTCAGTGTTGTTACACCCTGTATGTTTTAAAGTAATATTTTTTTTAATAATGCACTTTCCCTATTGGATTAATAAAGTATTTTATTTATTTTATGGTCTGGCCTGCTGAAGCAGTAGCACCACAATAGAAGAGATAAAGAAAAATACTGGTGAAGGCCGACTGTCATGGGCTGCGGTCTCGAGCCAGTGGAAATGGTGGGCGACAGGAGGATGACGGCAACGCTGTCATCGATCATGGACAATGCCTCCCCTCCCTTATATGAGACTGTAAGAGCCCTAGAAAACACCATCAGCAGCCGACTTCTTCAACTGTGGTGCATCATGCAAAGGTGCCACAGATTCTTTCTTCCCTCTGCTGTCAAACTCCACTATCAAGGCTGCTCCCAGCAGAGCTGATCATCAAGCCACCCACAACAAAACTCATCACTGTGCAAAATCTGGTCATAATAAATTTAGACATTTTCCTTTATACAACTCACAGCTGTATTTATATTGATATACCAATTTATTTGTTCAATCACACTGTAACTTGCATTTTGTTTTTCTTTTACAGTATTTATGATTTTTTTTGTATCTATATATGTAATTTGAATTTGATACCAAATGTTTTTGCAAAGTAAGCGTGGCAGGAAGTCACTGAACTGTGCAGTGTTTGTTTTAAATCTACAGCAAGCTGACAGAAACCGGATACCTGCCAGTAAACAAATGCGATAAACAAAACTTTTGAAACATGTTTTTTTTTTTTTTATTTAATGCCATCTCTGTTTATGAAACACCGGGAGAAAGGGAGAATGTGTGTAAGAATGCATCTTGTGCAAGTGAAACTAGGGTGTTACATTCCTGTTATCAGCCATAAACATAAATACATTTAGTAAAAAGATTACTTTTGAACTTACTTTACTCAACAAATACAAATAAATATATAACCTCCAATGTGCACAAAGATGGCACTTTTTCTTAGAGCACTCAATCTTTCAAGGTTTTTCAAAGGAGCACTAATTCCAGTCCAGGAAATGCCTCTGGTGCCGGTCCACTGATCATTTTCCTTAATAAGCAGTCAGCTGGTCTCCTTTCAGTCAGTTTAGATCTGAAAAACAGATTAAATTTGCTTAACTAAATATGTACTGGATTGAATAAACTACAGGTATTAGAAAATGTATTTAGTGATGACAACAACTTTCAATGATGAAAAATCTCTCCTAGTTTACAGGGATGACCAGCCCTGCTGCTTTCAAGAGAAGAGAACTTTGGGCCTGTGTCTTGTTCTTAAAAACAACACAATAAAGAGGAAAAATATCATGTAAATTAAAGTAAGTCATTCTGAAAAACAACATGGATGAGACATATCAGATCAAATTAATTCAGGAAATGTACTGATTTTAAAAGGATCCTGATAAATGTGGTGCTTGTAAGCGATTCACTCCTGTTAAACTGGCTTTCTCTCCTGGGATGGGTTTCTCTGTAAAAACGTTTAACATTGAAATGTCATACAGTTATCACAGGGCCACTAAAGCTTGTTACATACTTCACAAGAACAAAGAACTTTGTTCTTCTTCTTAAGGCAGCAAGAAAAAAAATCATGACATTTTGTTGCCGTGGCCCTGGTTTGGGAGTTCTTGCAGCTTGTTCTCGAGTTGTTTCTCATGTGGAGTCTGAGAACAACTCTGTGGTTGGTAAGAAAAAGAGGTGAAAAAGCTTCTTTCCATCTCACCCAGACAATTGGAAAAGTTATCATTTCCACTTCTCTGCTTATTCAAAAAAATGAAACAAAGTTGAACGAATAGTTTTAAACATGTACAACATGTGGCACATAAAGACACGGACATGCGTACAAAAACCCCTCCCTGCCATGGACAAAGTTTCTCGTGACGTATGAAATAACCAAGCCAATTGTACATTGCACAAAAAGACATGTTTTGTTTGTTTTTGTTTTATTTTTTTGTTCTTGCCTCCTCAAGAACAAGAAAAAAGTTGTCTGTTTTGGCAATGTAAGCAACAAGCTTTACACTTCAGTGTTCTTCAGCAGGGATGGCAGAGTTGGTCCTCAAGAGCCACAGTCCTGCAGGTTTTGGATGTTTCCTGGAAACAGGTTAATGGGTCTACGTGTTTGGGCAGAACTTTACAATAAGCTGCTGAAGAGAGACATTTATTTTGAATCAGGTGTGTTTGAGGATTGAAAAATGGAAAACCTGCAGCCCTTGAGTTGCCACCCCTGTTCTTGAGCTTGGATTCCAGATTACTATTTAGCTTAAAAATATAATGTTTGATGACCTGGAATGACACACAATTCTTAGATAATGAGAAAGGGAATGTTTACATGTTGAAAGTAAGAAAAAAAAATAGTCCATTAACATCAGTACCACATTTCTTCCATGGGGTGCTCTTGGTGTTCCTTTCTGCTTTTTTTCACTGGAAAGAGGGCCGTGGGTTTTCATAGATCAGGGATAGGCAAGTTTGGTCATAGAGAGCAGCAGTCCTACAGGTTTTCAATGTTTCCCTGTTTCAACCACACCATTCAAATTAATGAACCACTGAGCAGAACTTGGATCCATTTAATTTGAATTAGGTGTGTTGGAGCAGAACATAGAAAAGCTCTCTAGGACTGAACTTGCCTACCCACCACCCACCTGAAAAACCTAGGTCACTCAGTTCTTAGGGAATGACATGGGAAGTAGGGTCTCCCTCCAGACAGCCTGTCAGGTTTGCACGTGTGACTGAAACCTGAATGTAGAGAAATGGAATTACATAATGAAATATTAAAGAGAATCAAATGCAGCCACATGTCATCTACCTGCTCTTTTATGTGGATAAACTTTACATGCTGTAACTGTGCAGCATGATCACCTATCTCCTGCCTGTACCACACTGGGACCAGCTGCTACCTCCATTTCACTTTCAGCTTCCCTCATCTAACTGTAGAAACTTGACCATGGTTTCCTCTGCATTTAGTCACACAGCTGACTGCATTGCAATTTCAAGACACCAGTAATCATTACAGCTTACTAATGTAGTTTTTTGCCATTTTATGACAGCTGATAACATTAATAAAGTTGATAAACCTGTGATGTAGCTTGCATCCTTTCTCAATCTCACATTGTTTTTTTTTTAATGTGTTTTTCAAAACTCTTACCAGCTGAAGAAATGCAGGCATGCATTAAAAGTCTAAATATACTGTACACTTGTATAATGTACAAAAAAAAAACTTTACATAGCTAATACAGTAGCTTAGCTGTCACTTTCTATCATATAAATTTAAAATTAAATCAAAAGTCAGGAAAGAATTACACAGCAAAGGAAGAAAATGAGTTTCTTTACCTGGTCTCTGCATCCTCCGTTTTGTTGCTTTCTTCTTTCGAATGTCTTTCTGCTGCGTTGTTGAAACTGTACAATTAGTATTTCTGTTTGGTAACAAATTGGTAGAGAGAGTGAAGTAAAGTCTAATGATTGTAAACCTTGAGATAAATGATGACTAAGTTGCCTGTTTGTGAGATATGCTCACATTAACTCCAGTCTTTCATACTCACAAGACACACACATACATTCTCAATCCTTCCTGGTATTAAAATATGGATAAGAATGAAAAAAAAAACCTCAGCACACATTTCCAAGTCATACTGGAGCACCATGTAGCTGTGGTAGTTGTGTTGTCTGCTACACTGATCACAAAATGTGATTAAGCAGTTTAAGTCAGGAGCTCTTAGAGCAGTAAAAACATTTTTAAGTTAGCTTTATGTTAAAGTAAGGAAATACATTTTTAATTGTCTTTTTGTTCCCTTTTTTAAATTTGTCACTGATGCACTGCTTGCACCTTTGCCAGAAGTACTTAATATAAGCAACAATTAAAAACATTACCCACTTTGGTACAGTTTTAAAAACCATGGCTATTTAACAAATCACTGTCCAACACTGAACTGCAGACAAGGAAATTCTATGTATTTGAGAATAAAATTACTATTAATTATTTCAGTTTGGTGTGTGGTAGTGCAAACTCTCTGGCTGGCTACAAAAACAGGGGTTATTGGGTGTGATTTGTGTCCAAATATATAATTGCATGTAACCTCAAAGATGTAGGACAGCTTTCAACTAAGACACACCTGGTGGGAGAGAAGGGCTGAATGGAACAGAGTTGCCCACTACACACCTTAAACCCAGATGCTGTAAAAACAGCTGTAAATTTGTTGGGGTTTAAAAGAAATGTGGCATATTTCCTGGAAGGACTTAAATGACATACAAGTTTTAAGATGAGTGTTATCCAACCCATCAGTACTAAGTAGTAGCAGATGTAGTAACAATACCCATCAGTCAAGCATATCAAGATGCCACTGAATATTGCACATGATGCAATACAAAAAAGTTACTCATGTAATCAGGTTAAAGTTAGTTTAACTTATCTTGTTTGCTGCCTTTTCAGGCAGATAGCCTCATTGCACTACTATGTGTACCGTGACAATAAAGGCTTTGAACTGAAGTGAATGTTATTCTTTAACATGAAAAAATAAGAAATCAAGTAGTAATCAAATAAATGTAATGCATGTATGTAATCATCTCTCTTTTATATTTGATATATTTTTGTGATAGTGAAAATGTGGACCATGGAAACAGAATATAAAGAGAGCAGTGTATCAGTTTGTCAAGTATACCCATAAGTGTCTTGAATTATATTAATAAAGTTATTGAGATGGATTTAAGGGATTATCTTAGACCTATAAAGCAAACTTTAAAGGTACAAAATGCCCCGATGTTACAATGAAATGTATGTATCTTGTGCAAATATTTATTACCTGTTCATAGCTCATGTTGGTCTTGGTGACAAGCTCATCCAGATCTTGCTCATTGAGGAACTGGTGCTTCAGGTAGTATTCCTTCAGGATTTCCTTCGCAGTTTTAAATTTCTTTGGCGGGGTCAATTTGCTGATATCTGCACAGGAGGAGGCGGACCTCTTTGGCTGTTTCCTGGTTCGGGATCGTCCCCAGCCACGATTTCGACCACGTCTTTTTCGACTTCCGCTGCCACCTCCCATTTTACTGCTACCTCCGTTGTTTGGTCCTTCAATGTTGCCACTTTGGTACTGAAAGAACCATTTAAGGTTTCCATTTTTCCAGGAGTAGCGAGAGTCTCCGAACCAGCTGACGATGTAGGAGCGAGGAAGGCCACTCTCTTCTGCCAGCTGATCATACTCCTCTGGTGTGGGCCACTGGGTCCGCACAAAGGCACTTTTCAGAATATGGAGTTGCTCCGGAGACTTTTTACTTTTATCTTTTATGTCTTTCTTGCTGCTGTTGGGCAGCTGCTTACTGCGACTGCTGGGAGGTGTCTGACTACCCTTTCGAGATGAGGAGGCAGAAAGAGGAGAGGTGGTTGGTCCTCCTGTTTCTCCCCCGGCTCCTGCTTTTGTGGTGTCTGTTTCCATTTTATCCCCCTCAGAAGAATCTGGGGAGGAAGTACTGACAGATGACATTTTTCGTCTTTCAGTGAACCAGGCGTCAATCTCCCTCCGAGTGAGTTTCGTCTCTGTCCTCAGACGACTCAGCTCCTCATCTGATGGAGTAATGCTCTTCTCAAAACTCTCCTCCAGCACCACTAACTGCTCTGGTGTCTTCTCCTTAAACTTCTGCAGGGTGAAGTCTGGGAAAGGGTTCCATGTTTTGGGTCGGGTCTCTTTCTCCTTCACAGGAGGAGTGCATGGAGGTTGGGGGGATGTGGGGGTCTCATCACTTGAGTCAATAACAATGGTGGCGTTTGCAGCACTGCTAGAACTGCTCCCAGCTCTACTTCCACCATCATGGAAAACAATGACATGGCTGTTCTTGGAGTTGCGCTGGTTGTACCGGGTGTCACTGAACCACTTCTTGATCTCACCCTTTGTCAGGTTAGTTAGTTTCATCAAGCGGGCAATTTCTGCATCAGTAACAAAGTGGTTTTTCAGGTAGCTAGCTTTCAGTTCTGCCAGCTGCTCTTTGGATTTCTTAGGTCGGGTGCTGAATGTGTCAGCGCTGAGAGCTGAGTTCTCCTTAGAGAGAAAAGAAAAGGTTATCCATTAATCAACTGTTATTATAGTGCCATATTACACGCTGACGTACCTTATTACTGACTAGAAAAAGATGAAATGGCTACAGGTGAGAGTGCCACACATTTTTTAAATGCACAAGTATAGTGAACACAAACTGATGAAATGTGGTTAATTTATGCACAGACTGAGAAAGGCACAGAAACAGAAATTTACTTGCGGATGATAAGAAAAGCTAGATCGTAATGGCGCCCCAACCTGTGGAGACAAAGAGGGAGGCTGGACTGTGGTTGCTCGTTTCAGCTCACTGTTTGTTAGAGTCGGTTGACAGGAAACTCTGCTGGAGCTCTGGGACCGATTGGGTAACCCCGCAACGGTAAGGGTAATGGGGCTGGTTACTGGAAGATTTCCCCCTGGACCAACCTACGGGGTGTCAGACAGACAGATAAACAGGCATGCATGTGTCATTTGAAGTGACTGTGCTCCTTAATTATGAAACTAAACTGCTTTTCAGTTTTTTTGCTGGTGGATACTTTTTTTGTTTTTTTGCAAGACCACCTTTCCCTTCTCCTAAAATCTCTAAATTATTAGCTTGGTCAGAACACAAAACCACCAAAGATCAGAACATCAGCTCAGTAAATAACACTGTAGTCTTGAAATGGATGATTGGACATTGCTGGAATCCAAGCCTGTTGGCAAACCCAGCATTTATGGCAGTGATGTGTTAAACAGTTGATTTATTATATTCAGGATGTAGATGATGTGGGTAAATTCATGTGATCACTGATATTTAAGCCAAAATGCTAATAAACAAAATGCAAACCTGAGGCAAAAGGGACAAATGTAAAGCAAAATCTAACAAGACCAAGTCAAATGTAACATGTCTGCTCCTTACCTACCTGTGTGAACACAAGGCCAGGCTGGCCCACTATCTGGCAGGTCTGCAGAATGGACTGTAGGCCGTTAGCAGCAGCTGACAGTTGGTGCGCAGGTATGACAGTGATAGTCTGAGGCACTGTATGCACTGTACCATTAAACTGCTTCCTCCTGGCCTCCTCCACTTCCTCTGGAGTCCAACTGACTCCATGCTTCAGTCGCTGAGCTGAGAACCACACCTATGTAGGGATCAGGTACATCTGACTGTAATCTTTTCTTTAAAAACATAGGAAAAAAGTATTTGAACTGATGCAAACCTTGAAAAATGAAACAGTGTTTCATTTAATAAAAGATGGATATTTACAGGGACCATGATGAATTTAAAAATGAATATGTTGTTCACAGAAACACAATGGGATGACAGCATTTTAAATGGTCAGATTAAGCTATCTGTGCCAAAAATTCTCAGAACTAATGCGAGACTAATGTGCTTTTGTTGTGGATTAGTGTTGTGTTAAAGTACAAAAGCTTAATGGGTGGGTTTGGGGAGGGCAGGGGTTGGGGGTATCAATCCCCTGCTGATATGCTTGTGAGCCTGCAAGGGAGGTGGTAACAAAGGGAAAATGGTCTGTTTGTTGCTCTAATCGTGGACACTGTTGTCACTTGATTGATTCCAAAATCAATCATCTATTTATATCTTAATATTTTTTTATTCAAGCATTAATATGAACTATTATTAGCATATAGGTGATATATACAATAAACAATTTACTATCCATAAGGTTTCTTCTGTAATATTGGGGTGTAAAATTATCCCACCCCCTCTTACTACCTTGATCTGCTCCTCTGTAAACTGTGTCTGCGTTGCCAGGCTGCTGATTTCTGCCATGGATGGGTAAGGAAACTTCTTGTATGTGCTGCCTAAAAGAGGGTTAGTGTCCATAGCTGCACTGTAGGAGGGGATGCTGCTGAGTGGAATCAGAAGCTGTGGCTGAGCTGCTGCTGCACTCTGCTGGGCTTGGAAGGCAGAAAGCACCTGAAATAATTGCGACAGGAAGAGAACTGAGAAATGTTGCAGTTGTTGATACTTTATACAGGCAAAAGTGAACTCATGCACAAGCTCTTTTTGGTAAGTTACAGTCCAGCTATAATGTAGCTGAAGATGACTTTCATCAACTGCAGTGCTGCTGCTAATAATCAACTTAGTCATAGAATTATTTCTCCAAAATCTTTCTGCAGTTTTTAGTCTCCAAGTGGCTGTTATACCTACATTACCTATATTAACTTTTCACATATGAATAAAACATTGCATTCTGACCTTCGTATTGCTGAAAAATTGCACTAAAACCAAATAACTCTCTCAACTCTACCTGTGCCAGGCCAGCAGGCAGAATAGTGGGATTTAATATGGATGATTTTCTTTGATGCTCTGGTGGACTGACCAGGAAGCCACCTCCCCCAAATTTCATAGGGTTGTGCAGCAACATCTCAACAGGTGTCATTGGCCCGAGCGGAGCTTCTATGGGCTCTTGTTCTCCACCCAACTCCCCATCACCCTCTGCTGCCTCATCAGCTGATTTCAGGGACACGGCGATTCTCTTGGGTTCACATTTGGTTTTCATTCTCATGATTGGGGTCTTGCTGAGAGAAATGGCAGAAACCACTGAAGGGTCTGCCCCACCCTCTTCAGGTGAATCATGCTGTTGTTCCTGGATCGGCTGATTACTGCTTGGATCATCAGGAGGATCTGCAGCTCTGCTTTTCAGGGAGGAGTCAACGGCTGCATCTTCAACAGTAGAGACACTGCTTTCATCTGTAGAGTTGATAGAAAACAATTCATTGTGGTACATAATTCCAGCCTCTTTCCCATTGACTTAGAATTGCTATAAAGTTGACTTTAGGTCTACAAAGTAGTACTGCTACTCATCCATGAAAAAGTCTTACCTGCATCCTGTGGAGTGGGGACAACCACTACAGGCTGACCAAGATCCTCTGCAGGTGGTCCTCCCTCCATTCCTTCTTTCACTCTCCCCCCCTCCTCCTCCTCCTCATCACCTGTCTCTTCCTCCTTTGTCATTTCTGATTTCTCTTCTACAACTTCCTGCTCCACCACATCAGTAGGCAGCACCATGCATGGTGTGGTGGATTTCCGGCGGCTTGACATTGTCGAAGCAAACTCAACCTAACTGTTCACGTCTACCAGGGGGTAAAAAAGATCTGCGGCAGTGTGATGATGTTCACATATTGTAGGTAGTTGTGCTCACGTGCCAGATTATTGCAAATATTTTTCCTGAAACAAAACAAATACAAAAGTCATTACAGGACCTGTTAATAGATTCTCAGGGTTTTATGTATAAATAAACAATTGTCTGCTTTGGGAAACATTGTGTAAATCAAAAAGCTACCACATAGGTTATACATTTAAGTAAATATTAACAAAAAATAGATAAAAATAAATGTTTAAAATGGCTCTCTTTTGTATACAGAACACCTGCTAATTTTAAAAATCCAAATAACATTTCCCTAATTTAAATTTTGATTAATTTACTTTTTTTAAAAAAAAAAAACATTTATAGCAGCTCATTATGAATGGGATTACATGCTGTAATATGCTGCAAAATAAAGGTTAAGACAGAGCAAACAACACACTTCAATTAACAGAAAATTAACAAAGGACGATGCATAAATCATTACACTAGATAAGTACACTGACTCCTTCTTGTCAGCACATAATAAATAGTTTAAGCCTTTCTGACTATGACAGATATTTTTGAAGATATGTTTCATAATGGCTAATAATCATTATTTTCAAGACTTTATTATTACAATACAAACTAAACAATTTCCCGATACTGATCATTCTCAGATATAGTACTGTGGAAGAAAAAAGATTTACATCCTGCAGAAATAGTTTACTTGTAAACATTTTGTAGCGAGGAACGTGATATTCTTGTTCTTACTATACTACAAACAAATTACATGGACAATTGTTATTTCATTTTCATGATAAAAGTCATGTAAAAAAGTAAGGATACCTGTAGAATATACATATATATATATATATATATATATATATATATATATATATATATATAGAGAGAGAGAGAGAGAGAGAGAGAGAGAGAGAGAGAGAGAGAGTTTTAGATTAGGTGCCAATGATCATAAAATCTTTAGCGGAAGGCCTTTTGAACCAGTCATTATAAAAAGAATACTGGTCTTTTTTTCTATTGAAGTTTGTTGTATGTTCTTGTTACCAAGTTAACTGAAGTAGATAACACAAGGAAAGTTCATACAGAAAAAGAATCAGATGCCCATGTTGGTTTACTTTACAATAATAATAATAATATTAGAAGTGTAAAATAGGCCATGACATGGATGCTGTTACGTGACAGTGCTTTTACATTTTAGGGATGTAAAACAAAGTAAACTAATAAGTTGTTGAGACTACAAGGAAGAGGAAAGATGCCCAAAGGGATATAAAATCGACCAAAAAAGTTGGTCGCTCATCACCCCAAGAACCAAATAGTTAGCTAAGGCCTTCAAATAAATGAAAACTTATAGATGCCTGTAAATTGTGTAAAATATCTAGTTTTTCTGCTCTATGCACATACATTAGGATTTCTCCAACATGAGCACAAACCCAATTTCCATATAGGTGCTACTAGGGAGCTTTATACACAATGAATACTGTGGAAGAGCTATGTGGACTGGGATTATTTCAGTAATGTCAGTAGAGACCACATGATAATCACACTAAACTAATTGATGAAACACCAGGACATTGTTTTCATTTTGCTTTATGACACACATTACCTGGTTACAAAAAGTAGTACTTTTAAGTAAGTAATAAGTGTGTATTTGTGCCTTTATTTTTATGATAATAGCAGAGCTAAATGTAATGGCTACTGATTGTGTATTACTAGATCATACACTGTGACAAAACAAATGTACAAATATTTCCCTTTAACACACAACTGCATGCTTTGGCCAACTTCTCACGTCTTGGTGCTGGTAAAATCTGTGTAAACGATTATGCAGTAATTGTGTTCACGATGCTGTGCTGCTGCTATGCCAATATCTTCGTTTTAATTAACAAGTAGCCGCAATTTAATGTGAAGGTGTGAGCTAGCCTATTTAATATGTTTAAAATAACGATAAAATAATGAATCATACAAGGGAGTCTAATTTAGCTCCATAACATCTGGTCTATACTGTGGGCCAACTAGCCAGTGTTAGCCCGGCCAGTCTTATAACGTCTGGCGGCAAACTTACTGAACTACTGAAATGTGCACTGTGTTGCTACCAGGCTGTGGAGATGAAGCGTGGAGTGATTTCCTAGGTCTCGGCAGAACAGCTTCCAGATTCTCTCCGGTGGTATTTGTCGGTGTTTTTTCCTACCCCCGGCTAACCATTCAGCCTCAGTCTGGCCGGGGCGGTAGCAGCGTCAACGTTGATTTGGGCTCAAGGGTCTCCCAAACCCAGCCGAGGAACACGGACATAAAAACGGACCGGTCTAACGCTACAGCTCTCGTTTGATGCTGAAAACACCGGACATCTTTCCTCGTCGGAACAGGTTATTTTACGCCAGAGGCGCGTCTTTGTGAAAGTTCAAATTAATGAGCAGACGGTTAAGCAGCTATTCATGACGGGACCGTCGCTGTTGTGTTGTTTGCTGACCTAATTTTCAGATATTTTTTTTTAACGGCAGATTTTTTTTTAATGATCAAACGGCGTCATCATTCAATGTGATACGTCCTGACGTCATTCCTCGGCGACTTTCAGGGCTCTAAAAATTTAGGAAACTTAAAAAAATATGTACTTTTATTCAGCTGCAGGCACTACGTGAATGTGTTGAGTTAAATCTAACAAGTTCACGAACAAGGCGTTAAGAGGTGTGCGCAGAAGGAAGTAAAAACATTCGTTTTCCTACTCGGCGGTTTGCCAAAATGTCCTTAAATGACCCAGCAGGGATGTTTGAGAAGCTACTTAAGGACACCAACACCGCTGGTTGCCTTTTATTCAAGCTGATCCTCTCTGCAGTTGTTGTATATTACTTTTTGTTGCTTATGTCAACAATTTTATATGTTAACAAAAAAGGATAAAAAAAAAATGCTGCACTGTAAGACAAAAATTTTAAAATAGGCTACAAGCGCTATATGTATTTAGAGCAATGTGAACATAATTACAACTAGCAGATGAACAAATACGTTACAATAACTTGCTATTTCCAAGATTTATGTTCATCTTCTCAAGAAATTGAATAATGTAGCTTAGGGCCATGCAGTTATCACAGCAATTTAGGGTCACACATAAACCTTTGGCAATCTCTCTCACACACTATATATATATATATATATATATATATATATATATATATATATATATATATATATATATATATATATATATATATGTTTAACTTAATCTGACCTCATTACAGAACAGCAGAAAGAATAAATGCCACCATCTTTAAAATATTAAATGCTGAAAACGAGATGGGTCACATAATTATGACGTTCCTACACAATGAAATATTATGCAACTGTCATCACATTTTGTGTACTTCTCTCTAAATGTGTCTCTTATAAAAGTCATCTGATGCTTTGCTAATATTTTTTTCCAGCTTGTCTGGCTTTCAGTGGACCACATAATACCAGATGACCAATTACCTGCAATTCTGTAGCAGAGATACATGGAAACTAAAAGCAAACAAGATCTTTTTTATTTAGGCAGAGCTAACTGCCTAGACAAAAAGGGAAAAATAATAAGAAAGGCCTAATTATCAATGGTAACATTCTTCACAAGCATATTAAGTTGAGTTGTTGGACTATACAATCTAAAATATGTTTACAGAAAAAAGCACACAACAATAATTAGATGAAAACTATTTACTTACATATAAACAAATAAGGTTATACAAAGTTTAAGCTACAGCACAAATATAAATGCCTATAAATTTCTATTAAAATAGAACCAGTATATGTAAAATTACACAGATCAAGGGTTAATGGTCACTGTTATAAATGGTCATGTTGCTGTTAGATCAGCAGAAGTCTTCAATCTCTTGTTCCATGTCCTAAAAAAACAGAAGAACAGTAGATTAAAAATGCACCTGTTTCAAATGCTGTTATGGGCCAAACTGAGATCATTGACGTTAATTCCATCTGATTTTCCTCACATTTAAAGAAGACAGAAGCATTACTAACTTTTAGAAGTGCTGTTTTGTTGTGGTCTCGTCTGTGTCTGTAGACACTCTGACAGAGAAGGGCGTAGAGTTTCTCTAGCTTGTACACCTCATAGCCTTCAGTCTTTGACACCACTTTCTCCAACAGCTCCTGAAATTTGACAAAGAAAGCCACAAAATTGGCATTAGGTATAGAAAAACATAACCTTGTGCTGTGTGGAGAAAATATCAGGAATGAAAGAGCTGACGAAAAATAGCTTTTGTTTATGACTCCATGTAAAACATGTTGCATATACATTTAGAGCATCACATGCCTTTAATTTGTCTCTGTCCACAACCAGAGGAGGCGTTTCCTGGTGCAGGATCTGCAGAGCTTTGTCCACATTGATCATCTGCTGCTGCAGGACAGTGTTCTTTAGAGCCCGAGTCATTCGCCTCATGTTGCAATCTGAAGGGGAAAAAAAAAAAAGTTGACACCACTGTTGGATGACAGTCTGCTATTACCTCTGGAGCTTTGATCGCCTCTTTGATTTGTTGCAGTCTATAGATGCACTACATCTGCAACTATTACTAGGTATCATGCAGACATAAGGGCAATATTTATCTTAAACCTTCATCAAACATTAGTAGCTGAACTTGAGAGTGACATTATTAAAAGCCAACATGTGCCTGTGTCCGTCTCACCTGTGACAGCTCCCTCTGGGGTTAAGGGTTCTGTTGTATTTGTCTCCATTGGCTCTGCAGGACTATTCAGCTCAGCTTCCTCTGCTGTAACTACATTGCTCTGTGGTTCTTCTGAAGACTGAGTCTGTAGAATTTGAGTCTCTGACTGATTTTCAGCGATAGTCTCTGCTGTATTACTGTTCTGAGCGTCATATTCTGCCTCTGTATGGCCCTCCTTGTTAACATTCAGTGAGATGGACTCATTGTTAACATCTCTTCCTTCATTATTTTCATTTTCAGACTGTCTTGACTGATGTTTTACAGGTTTGTCTTTGTTTTTCTCCATCTCTCTGTCATTTTCTTGTTTCTCTTTTTCGCCCAGAGCAACCTCCTCTTCAGTGGCTGGTTTTGTCTCGTCCCGCTGCGATCCCTCTTCCTGACTGTTCAGCTCTCTTTCACGGGGCATGGAACTACCATCCTGCGGTGCTGCAGGTCCTGGCTCTGTTTCAACAACCATCTGATGTTCTTCTGTTTCATTGTTTCCATGATGCTCCGCTCTTCCTCCCTTCTCAACATCCTCTTCATCATCTCCATCATCTTCATACTCAGAGGCCAACTGTGAATCATCTTTGGACACATTAGAAGAGTAAGTTTTCTTCTTTGCGATGTGGCCAGTAGACCAGCGACTTTTCCGGCGTTTCTTCTTCTGGGCTGGAAGAAGAAATGAAAATACATTTCTCTGTTGCAATTCTTTAGCTAAATAATTGCCCCACCCTGCAATCACTTAGTTTTTACCTGTGTTTTTGGGTGTTGTAATAGTAGGGAAACTTGTAGTGGGAGCTACTGCAGTTGTGGATCCATTTGTCTCTCTTTGTGGTTCAGTGTCAGCGATGCTGGTGTTCATGGCAGATTTGGGCTGTTTGGGAAGGACATGGTAGAAGGAGGGGGCAAACTGTGCAGTAGAGCAACCTGAGGGGCCAAAAATAAAAAACGGATTTAACAGAGACTCTCACTTATATATATTTATTTTATATGCCATTCTTCTGTTTTTTTACTGAAAAAAAAAAAAAAAACAGCAGTTTACTCTGGATATAAGTACAACTGTGTAAGCCTTGCTTTAATAAATTGTAATTAAGGGTTTAACAACACACAAGCTTTTAGTAGTTTATGTAAAATGATGCATGCCTTAAATTAATTGAAAATATGTAAAAGGTGATAAGCATAAATTTTAATAGACAAGATTTGTTTCCTTGGTCAACAAACAGATAGACTAGCCCCAACCTTTTGTCCTAATCATAACAGTTAATTCAAACCCTAAAGCCAAGTCTTTACCCATAAAAATCACTCTGTACTCAAGGGGACGCATGACTATACTCATGTTAACAAGAAGAAGAAGTCCACATAAGCTGGTGTTCAGTGAGATTTTCATCCCCATTATGTAGGAAAAAGTAAACACAAACACTACTGACCTCTTGTTCTGCGCGACTCTTTGATCTCCTCACAAATTTTCTCAAAATCTTCATCCAACTCTTCTCGGATGATAGCCTGTACAGTGTCCTTCAATGCACATGCTCTGTGGCGGATCTGACGATCTGGTGTAAACAGTCACAAACATTCAGTTAAATCGGACAAAAAAGCCAATTGTTGAGATATACTAATCTGTTACTGTAGCAATTAATAGTTTATATGCTGCTGCTGTGTCTTGTACCTGAAGGGTCCCTATCTGGGTTGTATTCGAGGGCATTCTGCCAGATAAGATCCACATCCTTGAGGAACTCTTTGACTGTCCAGTAATGATGAAGATCTATCTTAGAAAGAACCGTTGACAGGTCCATGGGCTTCTGGATCACCTCGGCATAATCTGGAACCTAAAGCATGCGGCAATATTTATTTACAAGCAACATGGAGAAAAACAATCAAATTCAAATATCACTTGGATTAATAAAAACAAATGCATCACAAGTACAACTAACATTAGGTCAACAGGCTGCTCTACAACTGTTTATTTTACATTTACATTATCTGTTAATGCAACCAAAAGTTGCAGCACCCAGAAGATGCTTGAAGCCAATCTCACATAGCCATAATAACTGCTATGACAACAATGATACTTGTTTGTTGGTATATGGTACACCATTTCAGGTACAAGTAAAGCATCGGTGTGGTAAAATATATATAACTACCTCCTCTAAATCCACAGGCTTTGTAAAAGCCTTGAACCGTTTATCTTGAGACAGGCGATTTGTGACATCACGCAAAAAAAGACGAAGTTCCCTGAGGGTGTCCTCCTCTTGCTCTTCCAGTTTCTGACTCTCTTCTTCTGTCAGGTGACGTGGTGCAGGGGGAGGGGCAACTGGAAGCACCTCCAAAGCATGGAGCACTGAGGATTGAGGTTTGATACATGTCAGACTAAATAAACTTGATATCTTTTGTTCTGTTAGCCCAATAAGTGAATTATTTAACACCACCACTATGTGTTATCTAACCCTGCTGGTGTTGCATATTAAAGACAAGATCATTTCAAGTTTAAAAAGTACTCTAACAAATATGTTAATTACATTAGACTACACTCATACCAGCTTTCTTTTTTGAAGCAGGGGCTCTTGCAGCCTGGTTAAGAATCAGATCCTCAAAGAAGTCCCTTCTTTCTCGGCTGGTGGGGACCTGGACATGAAAAACCTCTCCGTATTCAATCCGAAACAACTCCTGCACCTGAGATGAGAAAGATGAGGAATGTCATTCTTGTGCAGATCGACATTTTTTTTACATAAAAAAAAAAAAAAAAAAAAAAAAAAAAAAGATTAATAATTGCAAATGTTGTGTCTTGTTGCCTTTTTTCCATACCTCCATACTGAGATAGTGATAATGGAGGCTGCAGGTAGCCAAAAGCAGAATAGGAGAGAAGGCAGGGATGGAGCTAAGGAGGCTCAGGAAGGTAGCTCTTAAGGCAGGACTCACTGTTTCCCACCATTGTTCAATGTGGGGGATGTACAAGATGCTTGGAGAGGTACGCTTGGCTTCAACAAAAATCTGCAGAGGATATAACAGAAACACTTATTTATGGTGCTGGTTGGAATTAAATCTAGTAAAGTTCATGACATAATACTTGAACTGAACTGCTGAGGGTAATAGATTTTACTTTCATAGACCACCATTTTGGTTTATGTAGCAAAGCACTGTGGATACTAGTGAGGTAAAATGTTACATGATTAGGAACGGTGTTGAACTTATACTACGAAGAGAACAGAAATTGAGAGCTGGGGAAACACAGTGTTTATGCACTGGTAAAGGTTAAGCCCCCAGGTTTACAGCATCCCAGCAGGAGTAGAACAAAGTGATGAGAACATTGCTGCATTACATGACTCAAGTCTCATTTATGCTCTACATTAAATATGCATATGGACAGAGCTTTCTGTCCTCTGCACCCTTTACATGTGTATTTCACTCTATTTTCGGAGAGCTTGCAGATATGTACCGAGAGACAGCAAAGCAGTTTCACTGGAAACAGCAGGTGTTGTGCAGTATAGCTCATGTGTACCAGTAAAATTAACTGCGCTGCCTCTTTTGATGTCTTTCTGAGAATGTAGATTAGCTTAATCTTGTTCACTGTCGCCATGTTTGTTACTGTCTGAAACTGATGTCAAAACTTAGAGGTGGGCTCTAAACTCTTCACTGACCTAAAGTAGATGTATTGTCCAACAGCCATGACAACTTAAAGGTCGTATGGAAGTATAAGAGAAGTGACATTCGACAACAGTTGACAGGGACGTACCCATACATTAAGGGAGCCTAAATGAGGCTGAGGAGCCACTCTGTGTGTTTAACTTATGTGAAAGCAAAGCTCACTTGTTCATCATGACACTTAAAAATAAAATAGGGCACTACAATTTAAAGACTTGCAACTTATACAGCGCTTTTCTAGTCATATGTTGAGCACTCTACGAATTTTTACACTACTGTACACGTCACATTCACTGTATCACGCACTCATACAGCACTTCTATTGTTATATACTAAGTGCTTTTCATCAATGACACATTCCTAGACCAGCAGACACATCAGGAGGCAAACTTAGAGTTCAGTGTCTTGCCCAAGGACACTTTGGCATGTAGTTAGGAGAAGCCTGAAATCAACGTAGTCAATGCATGCAAAAGCAGACAGGCACACATTTTTAAAAATGTGATCAACTGAGGATTTAATATAGTTATAGTTTTTTCTTGGAAAAAATGTAGGAAAGGATCATTTGCACATAAGATTTCCAACTCTTCTCAGTAGATATTTAATCTAACATATATTCAGTTCATGAGGGTTGGAGAATCTATCACATCTAATAAAAGTTTTAAGTGAAATTACCTGAAATAACAAGAACTGCTGTTCTATATAAACATAAAATGTATTTTATTATCTTGTGGAGTTCTGTATTTCTGTGCTTAAATTTACAACATTTTTATAATTAAAATATTATAAAATCGAAGAAGACTTTTATTTTTTAAACCATTTTCAACATCCCTGTAAAATGAATTTGTCTGTAGTGCATATTTATCCTCACTTCCCAAAATGTAAGGCAGTGAGGCCCATGAACTACATTTTTTGTAGCAGCCATTTTGGCCAGTGATGTCCACTACAATGAACACACTGAATTTGACAAGGCTGCAACAGCAAAGTATAACATCATCTCACACATCTATTACCAAATATCTGGACCACATTCATTTACCAAGATTTCAAATATCCTTGTATGCCAGTTACCTGAGCACAGGTTTCTTCTGGTAACGTTGCACTGGCTCCAAACAGCACAGCCATGTCCAGTGTGTACACTGTGAATTTTTCCAGAGCATGGAGAACAGCAGGAGCCAGGTGGGAACTCTGACCCGAGCCTGGTCTGCCCGCCAACAGAAGCCTGGGACGGTAGGACGTCGGCTGGCTCAACACTCCTCTATAAAAGGAGAAATGACAGAGACTGAGATGGGTGAGGTGGTATTTCCATTTATTATTAGTTAACCTTAAACAGCAGGGCTCCAGACTGTGACCAAATGGTCACATTTTGCGACTAAAATGTGAGACAGTGCGAGTGAATTTTTCATCTACATGCGCAATGGCGACCAATACATTTGCCGGTCTTTTCTTGTAGAAGTTATAACTGAATTTATTTTGTCGCTAACAAACTTCTGTTCCCCTCTTTAGACCAGTAGTTCCCAGTAGGTTTGCCGACTCTAACTTCAATACAAGAAAAGGAGACGAACAATTTGATTTGACAAGTTCTATGCCTACTTGTTTTGTTTTAGTGCGACCAGTAAGATGTTTGTTTTGTTTTTTTTTGTTATGTCAACTGCTGCACAATAAAATGTGAATCGTTAACGTTGTAATTTCTAAAGTATTTATCACCAATACAGTGAAAATGAGAGGTAATGTGAATATTTTCTGTGCAAGGCGATTTCAGTGTGCGCCCCAAAATTTTCTGCTTGCGCTCCTAAAAATTTAAGTTAGGGGCCACTGTGCTCGTAAAAAAAAGTTAGTCTGGAGGCCTGAAGAACAAGTGATCTACCTGTTAACACTCAAGAGGCTTTTAGCAGCAGTTATTTTGTGGTGGGGTTGAGAGGTTAGTCCACCAAAGGAAACCTCAAAGTCCTCTTCTTCACTGAACATCAGCTCATCCTCAGACAATCCACAGGCCAGATCTAAATAGATAAATAAATTTAAAGTTGTGATACATCATATTTTGAAAAATGAAGTAGCAGTCATGGTTTGCTCTATTTTGTTATAAAAGAAAAGTCATTTGCATTCACATTTTGTTGACTTAAAGAACAAATGTATGAAAATTAAAAGAAAAAGATCAAAAGAGAAGGTGAAGGGCAGAAAAAAATGAACAAGCAAACAGAAAAGAAAAATACTGTACTTTGTTCTCTCTTCCTCTTTAAACCCTGCTCAGCATGTGGGAACACTCTGCTGACTGTGTGGAGGATGTTCTGCAAAGTTGCGCTCAGCAGAGGACGAATGGCAGGTATCAAGGCTTTAGCAGGTGACACTACCGCCCTAAAAGTACAGACCATTTAAAAGAAGAAAATATGAGAAATTAATCAGAATCACAACTTTATGGAGTAATCAAATTTAGGAGCCGTCAGAATAAGATTCACACTGCAACCAAAAAGCAATACGGCAAAAAACGTGGCTTCAAGTATCATGGTTCTACCTCTGGGCAGCTGGCACCATCTTGGACATGGCACACATGAAGTCTTTGTTAGTGATGACAATAGAGTTCACATCCAGTACAAGTTTCTGTGATGAGGAGTAGATCTGAGGGTAGCGACGCCGCAGCGCACAAAGGGCCGCCTCTGAACACACTGCCTTGATATCTGCTCCACAATACCCTGAAAAACAAGAAGCTTATTGTTAACAACTAAGACGATCAGCAAATCTGTATGAGTACAAAACTTTCCTGTAAAATTCATAGCCCAAGGATAATTCTGACTATGAGACGCGTGATTTTTCCTAGGCTTAAAATAGTGCATTTAGAAGGATAAATATATGTCTCCCTAATTTTCACACTCATTTATACAGTATGTACAACTAGCGCATAGAGATAGCTTGGCAGTAAATCATATGTGCATCTCTCAGGCTACTACTGAACCTTTTTTTTTTGTATAATTGTAAGCAAACATACCAACGCATTTATCTGCAAGCTCTTCCAGGAAAGCATCAGAGGGTAAAGGAGTCCATTGTCTAGTGTGGATCTTAAGGATGTCCTTTCTTGCCTACAATAAAGATCAGAGCACAAAAGCTTATCATCAGAATCAATAGTTTGCAAGCAAAAAAACTTCTATAGCTGCAGTACAAAATCATTTGAAAGCATTCTTTGCTATTTTTCTGCAACGTGAAATTGCTGCTCACTTTGAAATTCTTTACAGCCAGATGTTATTAAAGATTTCACAGGATCCTTGCAACTAAAATTAAAATATGACCTACCTACATTTAAATGGACCATGTTTTCAACACAGTAAGTTGCTATGCATACAAAATACACAAGAAATTAAATGCACATGAAAAAATACTGCTCCACATAGCATCTTGTTTCCGTTTCAGGGGATTTGTTATAAACTGATCTCAGAATGGCTGTCATTTTTCTCTTGTATGCTCTTTACTAGGCAGCTTTCTAATATTACAAATACTGTTATATCCCACCTCTCTGTCTGGCAGGCCAAAGAGGAATTCTCTATCAAAGCGTCCTGGTCTTCTCAGAGCTGGGTCAATGGAGTCCAGTCTGTTTGTAGCTCCAATAACAACAACTTCTCCTCTGCTGTCTAATCCGTCCATGAGAGCCAGAAGGGTTGACACAATAGAACTGCAGGAGGAGAAAAAAAAAAGTTCTGTTCAGCTAAAATCTCCATGCAGGAAAGAGGACAGAGGCAGCTTCTAAATTCAAGGTGGTGGAATTAACTTTATGCATAAAGTTAGGTACAAAGCTGACCTGTGAATCTGGTCTTGGCGGCTGGACCTGACTGGAGCCAAACCATCAATTTCATCAAAGAAGATGATTGACGGACGCATCTGATATGCCTAGAAAGATTTCATAAAGAATTTCAATCAGATGCCACCATGATGTATATTGACCATTAAGTTGTATGTAAGCACTGACTTTAATGAACCATATATAAAAACTGGTGTGTTAAAAATGTTTTGTGGCATTTTATAGATAGGTAAAGAATTTAAATATTAACTTCATCAGTTTTACAAAAGGAATGATGTATGAGAAGCTCTTTTTACCTGGTCAAACAGCAGTCGCAGCTGTCTCTCAGATTCTCCCACCCACTTACTAAGGCAGTCGGCTCCTTTTCTCATAAAAAATGACACCTTTCTTTCTCCCTGACTGCACTCATTGGCCAGAGCCCTTGCCACCAAGGTTTTCCCTGTGCCTGGAGGACCGTAAAACAGACAGCCCCTGAAGACAGGAAAAAAAAAAAAAATGAAGCAAACTTAAGACTGAAATGACACTGAACAAGCTGACAACAAGAGAGGGAGATTAAAATAGTACATTCGCCACTGGTGTTTGCCTTTAAACAAACCAAATGAAGAATTTTAAACAATGGTTGAACCTTATCTAGATTCACGGAATAAAAGGAGACGCAGAGGAGGAGCAGACACAGAGGGGTTTACAGGTGTTAAAACACTATCATTCTCCACGGGGGTGATGCCCATGTGTTGTTCCATCAATGTTCTTTTTATTCTCAAATCCATCTATAGAGCATGCTGTGCATGCGTTAATTGCGACGCAAACGCAATTAATTACATAAATTAGTTTCCGCCATTAACACATTATTTTTGACAGCCCCACTAAAAACATATGAAGATGATGTGGCAGAGGTAAATAAAAAGGAAATTAAAACTGTACAAAAATCCTTTCACAAAGTTGGAACAACAAGTTTTCCAGCTTCCAGTCTGTTTGTATAAAAGTTTTTTGGACACTAAGATACAAAAACACATATTTAAAAAAAGAAGTTTAAGTCTGGCTGGTGACATCCTGATATCCACAAGAAAGTGCAATACTTCTTGTACACAACACATAGATTTATTACCTTGGTGGTTGTATCCTGAACCTCTCAAAGACCTCTGGGTAGAGAAGAGGGAACACCACCATCTCCTTAAGTGCAGAAATGTGTTTGCTCAAACCTCCAATGCTGTCAAAGCGAACCTGGATCAGGTGTAAAACAGGATGTTACGATTCTTCAATTATTTCTATAAGACAAAAAATAAAGTATTTATGTGTACTGCCTCATGCTTAATTCTAAGTTTTAGTGAAAAATTCAGTCTGGGTAATCAGAATTAAAGTTTTCTCCTTTGACTTTTAATGGAAATAGTATGGTATATTGCAGTCAACAACTGTACTACAAACAATTAGCCCAATCAGAGTGTGGGATGGGGTGGCTTCTTTTAAAAACTCTAGCATAAACGCTACAAGGAAAACAGATCTGAGCCAGTTCAATCAGAATTATTTCTCAATCACATCAAGACGTTATAAACTTGCTAATCTGATCAACAGGAAAGTGTTAGCATGTATACACTTAATTCAACTGTTCCTCTCTGACTGAAATAATCATGTTTTTGCTGCTGCTGCTGCTTGAACCATGTGACATTCATTTCTGATATATAAATTCAGAAATAAAATATTCTGATTGCTTCATGTCTGATATATAAATTCTATAAGGTCAGCTCACTCTAAGTTTATCTTCGAGCTTCTATTGTGGACCTGGCTGGGGCAGAGTAAATGAGGTGAGCTATAAAGATCTACTTTCTATCTCCCACTTGTTTACAGAAAGCGAGAGAACTTGGCCTGCGTGTGCTGATTGGGGAATAAAGTTGTTAAAGCAACATTTCTCTTCCATAGATTATTGGGCAGTTTCATTCTAAGTGAATGATTAAAATTTGATGGCATCTATCCATCTATCATTACCGTCTTGTCAATGTGCATAGGGTCCACATCAGCAAGGCTGGCTCCAATCTTCATCCTGTCCTTGTGGATTCCCAGTAGGTCCTCTTTAACAAGATTCATTGGCAGACATCTTCAAGACAAAATGCAAAAACCATTAAATCACTTTTAATCCATATTTAGTGACTCTACATACCTACCTACTCCATTTATAAGTATTACAGCAGGAGTTAAATCTCACTTTACTGGATGAGTTCATTAATGAATGACTTATGCTTACAAACCAAATCAAGATTATTTTTGAAAAGTTCTCAAGTTTATTTTCCAAGAATTAAAATATATCCTTGTGAACTTTAGACAGTAAACTTCACCCATGTTCCTTTGTAAATTTTTGCCATCAAAAAACAAACATTAACTCTGTTGATCTGTGGTTATGCAGTAAAAAAGCTGCTCCTGATGGTCTCACCTGTTCACAGACCTGCTCCTGTTTTTACTCCTTCGTCTCTGGAACTTCTCGTCATCCGAAGAGGAGGATGTGGAGTCACTACTGTGGATGGCATGTCTCCTTCTGCCAGGTCAAAAGACATTTTCTTTTAAACAAAAAGAGCCAACATCATGTGGGCATGTAAACCTTTGCAACAACACAGCTGGCAAGGACAAAAAGAGTAAAAACTAACCGTAAACTTAAAATTGTCAAACAAAACTATAAACATCACATTTATTTATTACTAATAAGGATAAGCATTTTGCACACATAAATACTGCTAATGTAATGAGTGACAGATTCATGAAGAAGGCAAAGCTGATTTTAATCCGTTTGTGCAGGAACTTTGAAAGATACCATCACCCCAAAAAGTCTCTTATTGTTTGATGAGGATGAGATGCACTTTACAACTCACTGGAGTAACAGTCATCATGCATCAGAATATTAGTTTCAGACTATACAGTGAAATGCAATAATTCTCAGTTAAAAGAAAGCCTTATAGTCATGACAAACGGATTTCATACCATGACTTGTCATGAAACCAGGATAACCAGTGCAACCCTAGTTACCTTTGTGCACATATCAGTACCAAAGTATAACTCAGCTGTGCCACCTGCCAACAACCATGACAAAGACAAAGACAGACAGCACCCCCAAAAACTCAATACAGACTGACAAAGACATGTAGTGAGGGCCTTACCTCTCAGAACTACTCCTGAGCGTGGGAAGACATTTAGAAAAAATAAATAAATAAAAAAGGGGAGAAAGGAATTTTGGGATGGATTTAATGTGCAATGATAACCAAGAGTGGTTGCAAGACATTGCTATTACCAAAAACTGACAGATTTCAGATGCTTTTCCATTGAGGTTTGACTAAACATCTTTTATTGAAACACTAGAAGAGTGTGTAAGCTATGAACTAATACAAAAGCTGTTAAACTGGGAATCAAGTGTGTACAAGTTTAACACTACAGAGAAATTGTTATTCTGCTGTGTATTAGCAGTAGGTTGCATTTTTTTATGTTATAGCTATATCATAACATAGTTGGCAATTAAGATTTATCATAATATAAACCGCAGAAGGTGCTAATAAAATTATCATGACTTCAATAATCCAAAGCAAATTCTCTATTTCTAATTCTAAGATGACTGTGCGTTGCAATACTAACCTACTGGTTCTCCTGTTATAGGGGCTTCTGGGGGCTGTGGAGCTGAATCTGAATCTGCATCTGGTAGGGGACGAATGCTCCTCAAAGTACACGCTGCGTTTCCTGGGCTCTCGGGGTTCTGGCAAAAGATCAACAGACTTCCTCAAACATTGTAATACCAAAGTAATGCAAAAGAAAGTGTTTTTGATTTAAAAAGTGAAGATTTTCAGCTGACTTTGCTCTCAAAAAGCTTCTCCATTTGTCCTGATGTATTAATAAATTCCAAGTCCTCCTTGTGTCGGGGATTCTGCCTTTTAATCATTAAATCTATGAACAGAGGAAGTACCATCTTGTGGGGCCTGGTAGCGAACCACAGTCTTTCTCTGTCGGAAGTCATAGCGTCGTTGGTTTTCTTCTTCCTCATCCTCATCTTCGCCATCTTCATCATCATCATCATCTTCTCCCTCTTCCTCATCATCTTCATCTTCTTCATTATCATCATCATCCTCTACTGAGTTAAAAAAACAAAAAAAAGTAAACATCTTAAAAAGATGCCTACATAAAATGCGGTCTAATATAACTTATCGGAGGATGTCATTAATAAACCTTGACATGTTGTGACAAAGACATTTCCAAAAAACAGCATTTTTTTTCGTCTGTATTTAATTCAAAGAAAGAAAGATGCTTTTAAACACAGGGATACACACTTGTTCTACATATATTTCATATATATGTAGTTTGTCTGACAGAAACACAAGGACTTCAGTGCAAAAATCTCTGACTCAGTTGTCTTTACAGCAGTATGTTTTACAGTGTTTTCTAGCATCGTCCCACATGTGGCTACTAAATTAAACCATCTCACCTTGGTTCTTCTCCTCACTTTTTTTACTCTCAGCACTTGTCAGCAGAGACCGCTGCATCCTGCCATTGGTGTACCCGCCTAGCTGCTAAAAGGTAGAAAAAAAAAACCCAACCAACTCAGCATTTTGAAGCTTAATACACTTGGTCACCGTAAACACTTGACATAAAAGATTAATAGAGTAAAGCTTCTTATGTGGGTCTCAACCTCTTCTTTTGTGTCTCTGCTTCTCAGTCTGCGTCTCATCTTCTGCATGTCGTCCATCTTTTGGAGAACAGCTTCAGCAGTGCTGAGGAAAAGAAATTATTTCACTGGCTGTAATCAAAGTCATTAAGTCATAAATCCCACAACTACAGGTCGGAGTGTTTGGTACATCCAACATGAGATAGCAGATTTCTTTTTTTTAAAAAAAAAAAAAAAAAAAAAAAAAAAGAGTGAAGGTTGCTGGACTCACTTGGTGATGAGACGATCATAAAGCACAGACTGGTTGCGAGAATTCAATTTGTATCTGGTGATCCGAGAGCTTCGTCGCACTGCCCGATCTTCCTCTTCCTCCTCTTCTTCCTCAGTATCTCGGCTCCGAAGGTTAAAACGACTCCTCTTAGGAGTGGACGACCCCTCCACTACATCTGGAACATCTGAGGGGTAGAAGAGATCCATATGTTTGGTGTACTTTATAATTTATTGCCTTCTCTATTATTAGTCAAGAAATCTGTAATGTTCTGTACCTGCTTGCTGATTTCCACTGGATGCTTTTCCCTCTCTCTGCAGCCTGGATGATTTCCTGGAGAATGCATAAAAAGAAAAAAAAATCAAATATCTGTTGCTTGTGTTCTTTTATTGTGTTTAAACTTCTACAAATGTACACACATTTTTGAAAGACTGTCAAAATACAAGACAAATGCCTGCAAAAGGATTCAACACAACCAAAATACACATGATCTCAACACAAAAGAAACTATAAATGGCTGGGTACAGAGTCTCATCTAATATTTTAACACTGTGATTTCTGCTATTTACTGAATACATAATGTCCTGTCTCCTATACACTTCACCTGTGCCTCCCTTCAGAGTATCTCCAGTATTGAGAGTGTATTTCACACAGACAATCTCCTCCACTGAAGCTCATTTGTAAAGTGGAAACTGCAAAAAACATCCATGTCTGGTTCTCTTGTGTTTCTGTATTAACTGCTCGAGTGAGTAGTTCTGCATTACCTGGTGCAGTGCCCTTCAGCTTTGGCTTCATCTAAAGGAGAGCTGCTCTTTGGCTCCATGTCAGCAAAAGAGACCTCTAGTTTACTTCTTTGTCCTCTGGTCCTTAGAGAATGATATAGACCGCTTCCCTCTTTCTGACCAGCATGGCCCTGGTGAAATCAGAATGAGTTTTAAGTTAACATCACATAGTAGTATGCCAATATGTCAACTCTAAGAAATCACATGTTGAGATTACATATTTGTTTTTATTTATTCATTTTCAGCTAAAGAAAAAATGTAAGCTTAGCTATCTCTATATTACTCTTTAAAGATATTCAAAAACCACTTCACTGTTAAAACTTAGTGCTTGTAACTCAGTTAAGTTGTACATTAAAACTATAGTTTAAAATATGGGCTGACATAATATACACTGTGAAACAATACATAGCAAACATTAGCTATAGGTACTTGAAGTAGGTTTTTTCACCTTACTTACAAAAGAGATAAATTTCATGTAAATGCAAAAACTACTCTTCTGAGTGGAAGTGATTGTCCCACAAAAGCTAAAGAAGGTCTTCCTTCTGTAGTAAAACTGGCAAGTGCTCTTCAGTAAATAAACCTCAATCTCCCCCTGCAGGGCTGCAGCTCACCTCTGGCTTACAGGTACCCCACTGAAAGCCTAGTTATGTGCCACAGATGGTTTGTTACTTATTAATTACATTGGAATTTCTAATACTGACTCCAAAACCATTCAGAGAATGAACTCTACCATCTGATTTAATTTAGCATTAGTGCCATACTACATATATTGTTTATATTGTTTTATTTAACTTATCTTATTGTTATATTTATTGCATTCTATTTGCCTCTATTTTGCTTTGTACTTGTATATATTGTGTCTTGTACTTGTCCTGCTTTACTGTTGGTGTTGTATTGCTACTGGTACCCAAATTTCCCTGAGGGCTCTCTGAAGGGATTATTAAAGTATTTCTATTCTATTCTATACTTGCATACGTAAAAATAAGTAAAGCAAATATTTCAAAACTGACTTAATGCAATTTGCAGCAGTTACAAAATGTTGCCTCAAGAAACCAAATGACAAAATGCCCAAACGTTAACAATAAATTACATACGTTATTAAATAATGAACAAATAGTAACAGCCCTACTAATTATTTACATCAACATTTGATAACCTAAGAAACATTTACCTGTACCAGACCTACTAAGGTGTTTGACAAAAAAAACAATGAACTTATCTACCTAGTGTGACGACGATGTAATGGGCATTAATTTAACTCAACGTCCCTAAGCCTAAACAACATAAACATTATGTTGGAGTGCTAAAGTACATTTGATTGACTTTTCAGTGCTGTTGCTAAATGACAAGTGGCAAAGGCAACTCGCTAGTTAGCTAAGCGCTAGCAAAAGTAGCACACCAAAAGTCGTGTTAACTGGCAATTTATCCTCCAATGAAATTGCATTTTAGCTAGCTAACCATTTGTGTACATATATGTTCTTACATTTACCGAGGTGTTTTCAGGGCTGCTGAAGCTGTCATTCAAGCAACGGGAAGACCGGGTAAGTCGGGCGGACTTTCTCTGCGACGCGGGAATCAGGGACAAAAACTCTGAGCTTGTATCCAAATCAATCGACCTCCTCTTCGGCGTAGAAGCCATCGGTTCAGCTCCGACACTGCCGCTGCTACGTAGGATCACCATCTTGACTCTTGATCAACCGTATATGTCCACAAACGACGGAAAATCACCTGATATGTTTAGAGTTTATGGTTGCACCGTCATAGCAGATATAACGGCAAATATCCGACAGCCGACAGTCAAGCGCCTTACTAAACCCTTGATTTCTGGCGCCATAAACGTCATCGGAGGTTGTGAGGTAAGCCGCTATGAGCTGCCGCATAACAAAATAGATCTTTTGTTAAACTTGTAAAATGAAGTCAAAATGTAAAGGTAATCCAATTTTTAATGTATCATCATTGCAGCGAATTCCAGTGACCGCCATCATCATTATTGCTGTTCCACCAGCAGTTATAATATTCAGCAAAACAAGCGGAGGAATACATACATGCTAGTTTACAAGGTGATCCGGTAGATGTTAGAGCGCGCACTTTAGAGCAGTGCGCGCTGATTTATGGCTCCCGTAACGTAACAACGTATGCTTAAGATGGCATTTCAGTATTAGTATAAAAACCTATCAATTTAAAACAATAAACCAACACCAAGTCATCTTTTTTATTTGAATATGTGACAGATACTAGAAGAGAAAATACAAATTTAAGAATCGTTTTACCCTGAAAAAAAACATCATGTAAAAATCCAGAACAGGCAGCCATATACTGACTCAAAAACCTCAAAACTTCCCATTAGATCCTCTTCACTCTCTCTCTTCTGATGATAAACTATCCTGTTTAAGGAGTTGTGAAAATAACTGACTTCTGAAAATGTGAGACTAAGACTTAACCATTGCTAATAGTAAGAGGAAGCTTTACCATTCAAACATTTACCTTTTTTAATAAACAGAAGCCATGCCACATTTTGGGAATGAGCAGAACTTTCACTTGACTTGATTTCTAAAAATCAATGCACTGCCTTTGAGGAAAGAAAGAAAATGAGGATTCTATGGAAAACTTGAGATTTCATTCATCAGAGCCCACATTCCTTTTCATATGCACAGTAATCAACCGCCATATTTCAGATAACCAAGGTACGTGTTAAACAACAAGGCCAATTAGTTTTTATAACCCAAATCTACCATCTACCATCAATTATAGTTTAGTCAATGTATCACTTTACAAATAATTGTCTTAAGTGAACAGATCTTTACAGCAAGCTAGTCATAGTCAGCAGGCAGATTATAAGCCTGAGTAGAATTCCATCACGGTAGGTAGACTCGATGTTCATGGAGTTGAATAGGATAATCATAAACACGAGTCCATAATGTTTTAATAACCAAGGTTTTAAAAAATATCTGTCATTAGACTATTGTCTACTGTGCCGTGAAATCTTTCTCTTGAAATGTGGCCACAAGACTCTGCCATCAGGATGTGTTTATGCAATGGCTGCCAGGTAGTCTTTCACCTCCGCTGGGGTGAGTCTTTTAAAGCCGGCCTCATTGCAGATCCCCACCTCGATGTTCTCCTCTGTCATCTGACCCTCAAAACTCTCCTGAAAAACAAATATGGCCACTTTTTAGTAGCTGATATACAAAGGAAATTCACAAATAAATTACTGTAACACCAAATATTTGTCAAGAAAAAAAAAAAAAAAAAAAGTACCTTCAATGTCAAGATTGCTGTGTGGATGGCATCTTCTAACTCTAGGTCATTGTTATACCTGGAAAGCAATAAAGACACCATACACATACAATTATGTGCATTCTTAAAGTCTGTAATTATCATAATCATGGATCAGAAATCAGGGATTGAAAATCTACATCTACATTCATCATGCCGAAAATAATTATTCAAAATTTAGAAAATTGTACCTTTTCTCAAGGAATGTTTTTCCATTAACGTAGTTCTTTCCCATGGCTGTGGCTTTCCATGCAAAATATGCACCCTGCCAGACACAAACCGATTAAACATCGCCACGTTGGTACTAGTCATGAATCTGGTAGATATAGCTGTAAAAATAATGTTCATTTAAAGATGTAAAGAGCTGACTGAAGGAAGACAAGAATTGCTTCTCTGGAATGTGAACAACGTACAGAAGGGTCAGACTGGAACAAGTAGGGGTGGTCCTCATCCCATCCAGCTATCAGCAGCGACACGCCAAATGGACGCACACCACTAGAGGGGATGAAGAAATCAAATTACAAGACCTGAAATGACTTCATGTAAATAAATTTGCCTCCAGTAGGAAGACAAAAATCAGTCCTGGTAGTCTCCAACAACAACAAGCAAATACGAACGAATTAGGATAGGTGATATGGTTAAAAAAAAAAAAAAAAAAAGTCATCAACATTTTCTACAGTCAGTCGATCTTGATCATGATATGGATTTTAACAATGTCAGTTTAAAACGTATACTTGCAATGAACGCAGCAAAAAAAAAAAAAAAAAAAAAAAAAGGTTAAACTTGGAGCTTGGTGCTGTTGTAATCTATTTGTTTTATGTTTACTGCTTTTCACATGGGATAATAATAAACACAAGTCAGCCACAGATCATGCAATTATTTTTTCTGTTTGATGCTTGCAATGCACGGACTCGTGCACAGAATTGCATTTTCATGCTGTCTGCATACTCACCGAGGTGTAAACATTTCTGATGATTAAACAAATTAATTTTGCTTTCCGTTTTGGCATTCACTAACTGATAAAAAAGTCTGCACGTTGAACTAATGCATTAATTTTTACTGAATCCAAACCTCTTCCATTTCCTGATGCAGTGGGTCCTGTTTGGTCTACTTCTTAAGTTTGGGAAGATAACCTGAGTTCACTTTCTGTTTCTTTTGTGGCTCTTTAGGTGTGCTGATTCTCTTTTATGTTTCTGCTCAGTTTCCTTCCTTTGTGCGCTGACAGGCATTTTTATTTTTTAACCCCTCTTTTGGGTTTTCTCAAAAGAGCAAAGGTACATTACTGTCAACTAACAAGGGGAGGGATACCCAGTAGATGGATCAGCTTAAAATGTGTCATCCTGATCATCAAAGTCAATTCAAATTTAATCGCAACCCAAGTCTGACATAATTTTAGATCACCAAGCTCTGGAATTAATACATTTCTCCTTCTTCTACACATAGGGGTAATGTAATACAAGTGTGTGTGTGTTAGTGTATCTTAGCATTTACCCACCCAGATTGTGTGTACTCCTGCATGACTGAGGCCACTCTCTGCACAAGTTGGCCTGTGGGAATTGGCTCCTGATACACCAGGAAGTACTGCTGCGCCAGCTTCCGGGCTCGTCGCACTAAAACCCTGCCATGATCACAAATTCCATTCATATATTCAGGAGTCTCATCAGTTGTGTTTGACATCTTCTGGACAAACAGTAATGCAAATGATTTCTACCCACATCCTCAGGAAAGCAGGATGTCAGTCAATCAATTAAAATAGATCAATCACTAATTATAGTACATAGCACAATCTGTTAAAATGTAGATTATGTTAAATACATTAAATCTTCTGAAGAGGTATTACATGCAATTCCTCTGGTATATCCATGGTGCATTTGGCAGCTAGTAGACATCACACAGATGCTTGAAGTCAGAATGAATAACTAGATGAATCCACAGCCACAAAGAATGCCCACCTGTAGTCAGGCCCCATGCCACTGTAGACCATGCCTATGTGTTTAGTGATGGGCTCCACTTTGTGGACACTCTGTTCGTCATACAGTATGGACTTTTGCTTCTTCTCTGTCGCCAGGACAACGCCATTAGAAGCTGAAAAGGTACCAAAGTTAGTGTTCTCCCAAATCTTAAATAATGATTAGTTTTCCTGAGGCAACTTTGCCCTGTATACCATTTACAATGACTGGTGAATCCACAGTGGTATTGTGGTATTAGTCTTTTACGTAGAGAGATTTATCAATTTAAATTATTGCTGCTCATTGCAACTACTTTTACCAAATGAAAATTTAGAAAACTGAAAAAATACATTCCAGTATTACATGCCACATTAACCAGTCTTAAGTTACCTTAAAAAAAATAAAAATGCAACGAGTATAAAACTTTTGGTTTGCAGTATTATGCTTCATTCACTAATAGCTATCTTGCAGCAAAATCATGCAACTTCATAACATCTCATTCAACTAAAGCTGTTAACTACATTTAACACAGACGGATTAATTCTAAACCCAATTTTGCTTCTCTGCAGTTTCACAAGATCTGCATCCGGACGCCTCACCTTTGATGCCAACTGAAGGAGCTCCGGCTGCTACAGCTGCCAGCGCATATTCAATCTGGACCAATTTACCAGAGGGGCTGCAGGGAGACACACATAGTATTGCGTTATCATGCAGAAAGGTGAAGGTAAAATCAATAAATATATATATATATATATATATATATATATATATATATATATATATCACATGGAAAAAGGAACAATTACTTTGGTTAGTATTAAATTAATCTATGAAAACTTCGAAAGACGAAACTGAAAGTAAAAACCAGAAACATCTGACTCATCTCAGTTAACCTAATGCTAGTTAAGTCTCTAAAAAAAGACAGGGTTGTAAAACACAGTTATCTATCTGCTTGGTTAATGTTTCTACATAAAATAATTTATCTAGTTTCTTCATCATTGATACTAAAAACAAGTATCTCGAGCGTTTGACTTAAATAGTCGTTAGCCGCTATGCTAACTATCATCGTTAGCCAATTCATTTCTTGGCAATGACAGTGCATCAATTAATGCTGCTTCAAAACTCCATCTACACATTCAATTACGCCGCGTTCCATTATTTTAATCAAACTGTTATTCCACAGCAACCACTAAATCTTACAAATTCCCGTGCCTTTTCCTAAATTTATCAGTATTTTAGTTAAGTTTACCTAAATGTGGTGAGAGAGAAACTGTAGCCACGTTCCGCCATCTTGAATTCTTCTTCTACGATGAAGGACTGGAGAGTTCTAAATACGCTTGGGGGTGTGTGTCGCCCCCTGTAAGCACAATTTAATCCTGAGGGCTCTGATACCGACCAAACAACTACAGACTTTAAAAACTCTGTGTGTGCATATATATATATATATATATATATATATATATATATATATATATATATATATATATATATATATATATATATATATATATATATATATATTAGTTGCCCCAAAATATAACATAAACTAATTTTGTGTATTCTTACAGGATATAAATTAGTTGGATTTGTTGTAACCGAGAAAGACACCTTTTAAACATACAAGCTATGCATGATCAGAAGCGACAGGAGGAGTTTTTTCAGCACTCTTTCTGAAAAAAACGAAGAAAAAACAGCTGTCACACTCACATAACTGAGAAAAACAACATGAGTGCTGTTTGTAATTTTGCCGCTAGATGGCGTTACTTGCAAAAATACCGGAAAGTCTGCCTACAAGACTATAAGAAGAAGAAAAGTTGTCGCGGTTTTCTGACGTAGCACACATCCGTGACCGAGAACTGTTTGACATGTTGGAGAGCAAAGGAGCGTGCTGACAACAAAAATGATGAATTTAGCTGCATTGGTTCACAGCCTCAGATGTTCTTTGTTACACATCGAAAGCAGACTTCTGCAGGCAGCTGGACTTGATGCACACCTCGGTGAGTTTACAGTCACTGCTTATATATTTTGTCTGTCCGTACGTTTGTTAATAGTTAGAAATTCGTATCCTAGCTGTCTTTTCATATTCATCCCCCATTTTCTGGGCATTCCATTAATATTCTCCCTCTACATGTAGCTCCAGCGCTGGCAGTATATGGCCCCAGCCTCCTACCTCAGCTCGACCAGGATGATCACCTAGAGGAGCAGCAGAGCTCCGACCAGCCCCCTGGCACCCAGGACAGCATCCTGTGGATGGCAGCACCCAAGAAGCGACGCACCATAGAGGTCAACCGGACCAGGAGGAGAAATGAGAACAAACTTATTAAAGTGAAGGTATAATCAGTATTTCGTAGAGCCTTTCAATGTTTTATTTCAGCCCAAAACCACAGTAACTAATTGTATCTATCTTGTATGTTTATCTTTATTTATCATTTCTGGTCTGGTCTTCAGAGGCAGGGATCCCCAACCAGTCCTCAAGGGCTGGTCCAGATAGTGAATGTTTCTCTTCTGCAGCACATCTGATTCAAATAAAATACACCTCAAACTTTTTGTTGTCAAATTCTGCACAAGTCTGTTTATGACCCATTCATCTGAATCAGGTGTGTTGCTGCAGAGAAACATCCTGCAGGACACTGGCCCTCGAGGACCAGAGTTGTTGATCCCTGTTTTACAGTATTTGGATTGAGACATGTCAAAGCTTTGCTTTTACAAAATCAGTCATACTGATTGACCAAATAAAGTACAATTAACCACCGACCATACAGTGGACACTTTTCAAGAGCTCCTGTACTGTTGACAAAAACACTATTGCTCTGGAAAATGTTTGTTTTATTTAATGCAAAGTAACAGACAAACCTAAGCTTGCCACAAATTTTGTCACTGAAATTCCAGTGACAGTAAATCGGATAAAAATCAAATAATCCTAGCCAGACAACAATCAAGAATCAAGAGTGTTTTCATTCAGTTTAATTTAATTTAGACTATAGTGATTTGCAATAAATTTAAGAGGAAAAAATAAAGGTCATTTAAATAAAACACCAAAAGACAAAAATAGATTGTCATTTATTTATGTGACAATGTGTTTACCTGACACTGGCAGCTGCACATCTTTAAGTAAAATGCATATTTCACGGAACATTGCAGTGCAGGGAAAACCAGAGGCGTCTTTTCAAATGAAACAAGCTTGACTTAAAAAATATACTTCATATTTATTAGTTCTCTTGTGTGCTGTTGTTGTTGAAAGTAATGCCACAACTGGAACATTTTATTGAGCAAATGGTAAAACATGATAGTTCAGCTGACACACCAGGAAAATAAAAACTTCAGATTCTCCAAAGGAAAGATATTTTATTTTCAGATTTTGGTGCTTATAAACCATTATTGATGAAGATAAGCTGCGTAATCAGCAGTGATACTTGTGATACTGTATATAACAAGTAAATTACAAACACTCTATTTTATGTCGTTGAATCCTGCTGATTTTGTGTTTTTTGTCTCAGAATAACATCGAGCCCTGTCCTGAGTGTGGCCATTTGAAGCAGAAACACATCTTGTGTGGCTTCTGCTACGCTAAAGTGTCCAGGGAGACTGCTCAGATTCGTCAACAGATTAACACAATGGAAGGTGGCCCTCTGAGGACCCCAGCTGTGGAGTCTGTTGTCCTGTACGAGGGTGAAACACCGAGCGAACAGGACAAAGACAAGAGGATAGTGGAGAGGGCCAGGAAGAGGCCTGCCTGGTTCAGCTACTGATGAGTTATTAAATACAGAGTTTGAAGAGATTTGTCATTATGTGAATAGAATATGTGGCTCTATCAAATTGAAACAAGCAGCTTTTATAAACATGTAAACATCAGTTATACATTCTCAGTTATCTCTTTAAAAACAATTTCATTACTATGTGACTACGCTGAAATATCCAAGTATTTGGAGTTTGTGACAATTTTCATTTTTGTAACTGTATCAAATGATTGTTAGATTTAAAACAAGTCAGGGTTTTAAAAGAAAGAGAGACTCTTTGCATAATCTTTACATGATTACAATAAATTCATTGTATGGAAGTGTGGATTTATTATTTTTTTCTTTAATCCTTGCTTGAAAGTGATTTACTGCCTCTGCTTCATGACTTCTAGGACAACTTGGAGTACTGATGACTCTCCAGTTGTGAGTTCAGTTCAGACAACTTTATTTCAGTTTCACAAAGGACCCAAAGCACAGAAGACACAAGCAACCCAAAACCAGCAACAGCTACCAAAGTACTAGCACCCCTTGAATTAATGGAAAGAACCGGGTCTCGGGGGATAATAGATGACAGAAGCAGGCCCCCAGATCACTCTAAACTTTACCTACATTTTCACACAGCAGTAGTATTTATAAATAGAGCTGATTCTAGTTTGCTCAGTAAAAGACCCCAAAGAAACTTAACAATTTTCTCGCCTCTGAGAAGCTCTTAAAAATGTTTAATTGCAGCTAGAAAAAGGACAAGCAACACAAGACAAAATAGATTGTTGCTATGAACTTTTTTGTATGGTTCTACATGGGGAAATTAGTCAATATTAACCAAAAATAAATAGAAAATGCAGCCAAAAGAAACACAGAATAAAAAAAAACATTGGGACAGTGGATTACAGAACATTTGATTAAATCTCCGTTTGGTGGAGAAAAGGTGTTTAAAATGCAAGGTGCATGCTTTCAGAAAGGACCTGTATAATACATGTAAAACCTGTCAGCATGATTTAAATAAAAAAAGATTATTGTATAAAAAATATAGGAGAGGAAAAGCACTCCCTATAGAGCTTTCTCAAAACACCACTTTACAGTAGTTTTGAGAAGAAATAACACGTTAATCTAATCTGAAATAGCCACATAAAGTGAGGAGTCTACATTCGACATTTCAATTTCAATTTATTATGGAAAACCCCTTGAGATGTAACATCGCGTTCGCAAGGGGGACCAAAAGAAACATAAAGACATAGACATAACAGAAAAAGAAAATATTACAGTATACCAAGCATACTGTGTAACACTATATATAAATGAAGGACAATACATGATATGACTAGCACTTGCTTGCTTCCACAACCCACTTCTACCAAAACTATATAGAAATTAAATTAACACAGAGTTTGTGTCATTTGCAGTTTACACAATTTCCTGCCTCCTTCCTCACGAATGGAACAATAAAGGAGAGATTTCCAGAGTAGGAGGATGAAAAAGGTGTTAAGAAACATTTTAGATATGAAGGTAAGTCAAAATAAGCACATTTAAAAATAAATTGAAACCAATGGCACCGTCTTCTCCCGTCAGGCTGTAACCAGTTAAGTTTCTCAAATAGAGTACAATGATGAGTTCTATAAGGACAGCATATGAATCTACAATGAGTATTAAATAAGATATTTAGTGGTTTAAGATGTATATCATATGTATATAATTATGTCAGCGTAATCAATAATAGATAATATCAACTGAGAGACAATTTTCTTTTTTATTTCTTGTATGAAACAGATGAACGGTATAAAGGCATTAAACTAGCATAATTTCTTTTGATTATGTTGTCAATATGTGGTTTAAATTTGAGTTCTTGGTCTAAAAGAACACCCAAATATTTAACAGTAATTTCATTATCCATTAATGCGGCATTATCAAAACTGAGATTTAAGTTAGCTGCGTGAAGCAAATTTCAGGTACCAAATAACAAGCAAATGGTTTTCTTTAGGTTAAGTTTTAGCAAATTTGCTTTTAGCCAATTTTGAATGAGATTAAAATAGTCCTGTAGTGGTTTTGTAAATTAGGTATATTTGATTTGATACCGACAAAATATTGGACAGGTGAGAAAAAGATTACAGCAACTTGTACACTTATATTAGCTTCCATAAAGTTAATGATACATTTTTAATTGAAATCTGTGAATTAAAATATTTACTTGAAGATGGAATTATTAATTTGTCACTGCCTTGTGCTAGCAGTCTGTTAAGTGAGGGTATTACCTTAGAAGAGGTGCAGAGTACAATTAAATTAAATACAAGAAAAACAAACCATTCAAAGCTGTTGCCCTGTACAAACTGTTTAATAAGGTTCTTAAATGCCCCAAGATGTTAAACTCTGCACACTTTATTTCAATGTTGCTTTAAGAGTGGTATCTATGTGGTGTAGATCAATGATCAAGCTTATGACCAACCTCTGAGCTGTAGAGACATAAGTTTGTTAAGTACAGTTTATAAAGCGTTTAGTGTCATTTTAAATAAGTGACTTAGTGAATATATTGAGCCTAATGAAATACTGGTGGATTGGTTTAGGAAACATACAGCCTGTATTGACCACACCCTTTTTTTTCTTTTTTCCTTTATATCATGATATCAGAACTGTTATGTTTGAGAAATTCAAGATAAAAAGCCTGATTTGTTCTGGATGACTGATGGGAATATACTGAGTTGGTTATTTGAAAATGAAATATAGTTTGGTAAGATTCTTGGAAAAGGTATGAAAACCTAAACAAAGAACTGTATCCTGAACTAAAAGCATCTTGTTTTGTGTAATTGTTATTGAGATGAATTTATACTTTGTATGGTGGTCATCTTCTTGTTTTGAATGTTAAATAGTGTCATATAAGCCTGGTCGGGCACGCAAGTGTATGACACTTAAATAAAATATAAATTTTTTCACACAATTGCTTCTCAATGTCAGGAACAGATATGCAGCACAGGAAGGCCAGGAGATGTGCTATTTGCAAAATAGACACAAAATACAATTAAAAAATATATATATTTATAAGATCAGTATATTTAAAACTGATGGGCCACATACGTGAGCATGATATTAGCTACACAAGAACAACCAACATTGTGTGAGCAACAAGAGGCTGACTGTCAGATTTCAAAGACCAGACTGGGAGGTAGAGCCTTTCATTTTCAGATCCCTCTTTTGTGGAACCAGCTGCCGGTTTGTGTGCGGGACACAGAGGTTTTAGTCTGACTTAAAACAAAAATTTGAGAGAGCTTTCCTCTAAAATATCTCTTTTGGCCTTTCGGGTAGTTTTGATATATTATTTAATGCATTCTTGCTTTATCATTATTTTGCAATCCTTTATTATTATAATGTGTTTTTATTCTTGTCCTCTCTTAAATCTCAAATTGTTTTTATGTCTTTACTTTTTTATTGCTGTATTCTTATATTGTTTTTATTACATGAAGCACTTTGGGTTGCTCTTATGTGCTTGATAAATTCTAACAGAGTTAAGTTTGTGGGAAGGTGTTGGAACAATCGCCTCATTTTAAGTTGTATATGTTTTTAGTTTAAGGTAGGTTTGTGGATCAGCTTGCCTTTGCAGTGCCTTTTGTTTATTGTTAGTCTCAGTTAAGTTTACCTGCTTGTAATATAGTAAGGAAGCTTCAGAAGTTAATCCCTTAATACTTCTGTCATTATATTCAGACACATTTATATATCCCTAAATCTATGCTCAGACAGGTGTACAAACTGAAAAACAAAACAGTACATACAATTTTCGGTGCTGTACTAGCTGTGACTGACGATTAGACCAAATAGTCCAATAACTCCCTGATTTAATCTGCAAGTACAGTACATGAAACAACTGAAATTCTTGCAAGTTCGAAAGCAGACGAGGATCACATTCATTACTCAGTTGATGCTTCCATCTGGCTCATGTCATGGAAAGACTTGAAACTAAGATGAAACCAGCCTGCAAGATGTCAAAGAACATTCCCTACAACGTGACAGAGGAGTAAAGTACTAACTGACTGGTAACTAACTGCAACCTAAAATGCAACCAGCTTCCTGCAGCACATTTGTTCAGGAGTTCAGATTCACCCTTAAAAATAATTTGAGGTGAAAAGATACACAATGATGAAATCACCACTATTGTGTTGCAGCCATACGTTAATGCTTGGCAGCAAGAGGGGAGCCATGAAAGAGCATAAGCAACCTTTCTTTAACAGACAGGAACATCATGCCACAGCAGCTTGTCATGCTACGGGAGTGGAACGCTGAAGGAGATAGTAAGTATCAGCTATGAGTCAGGACTTTTGGGAGCTAGTCTAAGTCCCAGATTTGATGTCCTCTGTCAGGGAGGTTGCATCAGGTGCAGAGGAGGGACTCAAGCAGAGAAATGTAGGAGATTTTAAGCTTTGACCTTCTAATTTAGACACTATAATTAGTCAAATAAATCTTTAAACTGGGCTTAAAAAATACAATATCTCCCGATGTCCTCCCACATGTTGCATGTTTATCTCATTTGCTCACTCTCTCTCTCTCTCTCTCTCTCTATATATATATATATATATGTGTGTGTGTGTAATCTATTAACAAGAGAATATCTTGTAAATTGTAATAATTTGCAAAAAGTATGACACACTACACACCCCTGGAAAATACTTGTTTAGAAGCTACTTTCCCCTCCACTCTTTTAGATATATTAGCTGCTGTAAGTGTTATGTGTTGCTTTTATGTACAACTATTTAACCCGTTTATTTATTCTTTTTTAATTCACGCAATTTAAGCTTCCATTTATCTGTTAGCATCATGTTTATCATGTTTCCACCACACAAATGTAATACCAGTGACCTCTTGTGGTAAGAGAGTAACAATGTGAAGAAGTCAGAGTGAGTTGTAAACAAAGAAAAACATATATATTGAAAGGATTGCACATAGTGGAAGAGGTCATTATTTCTGAACTCATGACTTTATATCCAGCATGTGTTCCCTAAAATCAGAACAATACAAAGAGGCCAGATGGCCCAAAAAAAAAATCATACAAATCTTAATCAATCCTTTCACCACAGGTGTGTTAGTGTGAATTTCACAGAGCGTTGTAGTATTTTTTATTCCACTTATCTGATAACGCAATATTTTATATACACATGCACAGCCGATAAAGCTTTGGCCCAAAGATTGTTATGAAGCTCCCACATAAACCTGTAATTGAAGACAGAATAACACTCCACAGCTGTGATGTAAAAACAAGCACGAAAAAAGAACCAAACCAAACAAAAAGACAAATCTATAGAATTTACTGTATTAAACATGTCAATAGATGCGATTATGACTGAAGAGGTCATAGATGGAGGAACCTTATGGGCTTCATGGACATGAAGTTCATTAACATATAGTTCAACACATTCCCCCAAAATACTGTCTTTTCCAAGACAGATGCAACAATGTCAAAAATCTGATTTGGACTTCATTTTTATATATTTTTGTTAGCAATTTCCTGACACGTCTTGGTGCTTTTCCACAAAGCACTGATTTGAAGGGAGCTCTAAATTCATACCAAAATAAAGTAATTAAAATTAAAATAACTTTAATTTGTTCACTCTGAGAATGCAAGTTGAATGTTTTCCTTTTAACATTTTTCTAAGAAGCAGAAAGGAAAATATTTTTCTGTTTTATAAATCATCAGTTATGTATCTTTTATGAATAACATCTGATGTATTTTAGTGCATTTTAAGTTGCTGTGCAGTTCATTCAAAGCTGACAAGTCTCACTTGATGACTCTGATGTTGAATATTGTAGGTTCCTTAAATTCTGAGATAATGGATGAGACTGTCACAGATATGAAGGGTCATTTAGTTGAGAACTCTAAGGTGTTTGCTTAACAATCCCTATCAAGTGAAGATATTTACACAGGTGGAAGAAAAACAAGTATTTCCATCCCTGTTCCAAATACAATCAACATCCTTCAAAGTCAGCCAGCTAATCTTTGCTTTTTGTCACTTCTTGTGATGCTGGGTTTTCCCAGTTAATATGGCTTCTTCAGCTCTTTTGTGCTTCTGCATTGTGATTTGCAGATGCCAGTACTTGAGGTATACCCACATAAGGCTTCCATTCTTCCTTTGGTCCAGGTTTAACAGGTCTGCACAGTGCTTATCTCTCTTAAAAATATCCTTCAGGTCTGACTCTAGATCCAGTTCAGCCCCAATGGGATCCTTGACAACCTTAAGCAGCATGTTCTTCTCCATCTCCAGCCTCTGTTCTCGAGGTTGGATGAGGGAGCAGTAGGCGCTCTGTCGCTCCAAGAGCTGCCCCTCGAGCGCCTTCAGGGTGGATGTGGCACGCTGGTGCCACTCGTTCTCTCTCTCCAGGGCTTCACGCAGTGCAGCACCTGCAGCACCAGATGTCACCAACCTTTGCTTTTCTTTATTTATTGCTTCTCGCTCCTTTAAGAGATGAAAACAAAGTTTTGGTTTATGGAAATTAAAGCTATACATTAGACAAGAATACACAAGAATAAAAGTGGAAAATCAATTGAATTTAAAAAGACAAGGGAAAGAGTGGTTTGGTGTATTATTAACTCAACAAAACAAAAGAAAAGAACCCCTGTTTAAGCAAGCTATGCACCTCTTTACCTGTTCTAGCCGTTTTCGCTCTTCCATAAGCTGGCGAGTCTGTGAAATCAAAGCCTGCTTGTAACCTTTCACCCTTTGTTGCTCCTTCTCCAGTTCCAACTCTAGCGTAGCTGCCACCCTGCTCCTCTCGGTCAGTGTCTCTCGGTAATGTGCCTCCATCTCATTTTTTATTGTGGATACATCCTTGTCATACTGGGCTTTAACTTTCTGGATCTCCTTCTGAGATTCTCTAGTCCAGATCCAACCTGAAAGGATGATGGGAGACATAAGAAAGAATAATCGTTAGCCACATAACTATGATGTTGTGCGGAGCAGAGTAATTGTTGCACTCCTGTTCCCTTCTTGTCCCCTAAATTAAAGTTGATGTGAATATCTATATACATAAATTTGCTTGTGTCTATAAAAGCAAAATATTACACTTTTTAAAATATGGACCTATCTGTCCATCTACCTCCATCTAACCTATCTTTTGTTTCTTTCATTTTTTCAAATGTTAGGAACTCCAAAATTTAGCTCACTTTCACACTTTCAAGGCTGAGCACTATTACTTGAACAATAAATAACTAAAACTGCTCTCCTCTGTGTGATCCACAAACTTCTAAACATATCTCCTTGTGTAACCTACGAAATGCTGCCAGTCCCAGCATAGGAACCAGCAGGGCATAGTTCCATTGGTTGCCATCACCAGCAGCCGCCCCTCTCCCTCTGGGGTCTGGTTGGATGTTCCATCTAGGGGGGTCATTCAAGTTGTTCATGGAGGCTGCTGTAATCATAGTCACACATACAGTAAACCAAACGTCAGCAAAGAAAGAAAGAAAAAAGGACCTCGATCTCATTGGATTTTTAAACATGACTCTAGTAGTGTTTACAGTAATACTTTAAAACAATACTATGGTGGCTTATGATAAACATCATCACATAATTATGAATTTACATAATTGTACGAGTGCCCAATGATCCCTTGACTTAGTGGTATACGGTTAATTTTTACAAGTAAACTCTTTTTGAAAATCTAAATGAATAGTCTGGCACTGATGATACACTGTGTTGCAAGCAAACATGAGTGTTAAGGTTTGTTTTAAATTAACTTGCTAGCATTTTGTACATTAGCGGAACATACATCAACTGCAAATCAGTCAGTGTTTGGCCGTGACTCATTAAGTTTGACAGTCCAACTATGCACAACTAGCTAACTGCAGCTAATATGCTAGCTAACCTTTAGCTCAGTGGCTCGTGCCAGCTAAAGTATTTAATATAAACATAGCAAGGGGACTCATGACTGTGCAATTATATCAACATGTCAGTAAATGTCTGTGAAATTTTGCAGCTGTGTCTCACCTTGAATGAAATGTCTAGGTCACTTATGCATTTGTTCCCTCATTCATCGACCGATTATTACGCCTTACCAGTCCATTTACCGGCGGAGGTTAGATCTTGGAAATAAGCTTGCGCTACATTAACTTAATGTTTTGAATTTAAACTGTTTGTTTAAGTTTTTAGATTATTATGTATATTTATATCAGATATGACTGTAAAAAATTTTATTCAACACGTTTTAGGTAATAAATCTTATGTGCAAAATAAGTCACACCCCTCTTTCCAGAAAGTGGTTTAGTCTGGTCCTACAGGATTTCTCTTCCCCAGCAGCGCTTTCAGAATCGGTTTTTCAAGTGACAACATGGCGTGTGTGCGCGCAGCGTCCCGTCTCCTCTCCAAGAGGGTACTATCTAACACGAAAGCAGTAAGTAGTAATAATTAGACTTTAACTTTTTTGGTTACACTTCTGTCTATGCGTGCAGTAATTATTTTTTTAGTTATTTTTCTCTACGCTGAGGATGAAAATTCAGCTTTCGTAACCTAAAGATTCTGGCTTGCGTAATCCATTATGTAGCATAGGGTGTCTCAATGTGACACTAAAGCAATTTAGCCAGTCCAACAAAGAAAGATTTGCATATAAAGTTGTGCCAACGCTATTTCTTTAACTTTAGTAATTGTGATCCATGTTTTGGGAACTGATTAAGGCATTGTGCCATATTAAAAAGTTATAATCAGATGTCTTTGTAGAAAGCAGCTGAATGATACCACAACGATTAGGAATACAGTCAGCATGTATTTAAACTGAATTTATACCGACGGATTGTACATTGATGAAGAATGGTGAATTTGATCGCCCAATAAAAGGGTTGCAGTAAAGCTTTTAGTTATAAACCGCTGTGAATATTAATACATTGGGTGTTGGACTGAGATTTAAGCGCACTAATTTGGTTTTATATATTTAACTACTTCTTGCATCGGGGACACTAATTGGCAGCAATCAAAATGCAGTTTCTATGTAATCTAATGTTTTGATTGTTTGGTGGCTCATCAGCTGCTATGGTGGAGGGTTCCTCAAAACACCCCTGCCACCTAGTGACTACTAAGTGAAATTTGGAAAAAAAAATTCTCCCATTGTCACTTAGTAGTGTGCACTGCAAATAATGTTCATTAATTTAAAGCAAGAGCATTATGTTTTGTAACTATTAGACCATTTTTGGCCTTAATATTATATAGTCAGGTTTGACTCTTGAAATACCAGATTAAATTCTCTGAAGCAAACATGAATGAAAAGATTTGCTTTTCCCTCCACTGACAGTTATCTAAACAATATGTTTTCAGAAGAAATATCTCCCAATGCAAATGCTTTTTGAGAGTGTAAGATTGAAACAGCATTTTCACAGATGGCTCAAGTCTATAGTTCTGTTTAGTAGAGTATAATTACACACTTAATTATCACTTAAACCTGAAGATGGCAGTTTCACAGGTGTATTAACAAGAGCTGAGAAAGTTCTGCTTGTGTATGTACTACTGGCATGGACAGGTGCAAAAGTGAATTGAAGCTCTCCTTAATATACCTTAAATCAGCACTATATATTGGAGCAGTTTGTTTATTTCATTATCAGAATATTCAGCAATGATATTGCATCTTTTCTTAATAACCCTGCAGTCTGTTTTTCTCCACTGATTCAAGTTCTTTTATTTCTCTGTCAGGTCCCTGCTGCTGCAGTTCAGGGTTCAAGGAACTTTCACTTCTCCATCTATGGCAAAAAGAAAAGTGCCAAAGTGTCAGATGATGTGAGTTCAGTTGGCTGTTTTATCCAGATCAGGATTATTGGTATGAATAGATATAACAAAGAGCTTTGCATACATTAGTTGGAGATGCTTGTATTAACTGTTGTATGCATACTCTGTGTGCAAATTGGTCTTAGAGTAGTTTCACCAAGTCTTCTCTCTTTCATCATCTACAGATCTCCACTCAGTATCCAGTTGTGGATCATGAGTTTGATGCAGTGGTGGTAGGAGCTGGAGGAGCTGGACTTCGGGCAGCTTTTGGTCTGTCAGAGGCCGGTTTTAACACTGCCTGCGTCACCAAGCTCTTCCCCACTAGGTCCCACACTGTTGCTGCACAGGTATAACAACAAGTTGCTTAAATTAAGTAAGAATATAAATTTTATTTGTTGGGTTAAATGTTCTCAAAAGATTCGGCACTGATCTAATTTGAATTATTGCAAATCTAAGGCACTGTAAGTTGCAACTGTGCTTTTTATTTTCAGTTTTACTGAATATTTTTTATACTGCCTTCATATATAGGGTGGAATCAATGCAGCTCTGGGGAACATGGAAGGGGACGACTGGAGGTGGCATTTCTATGACACAGTGAAGGGCTCTGATTGGCTTGGAGACCAGGATGCTATCCACTACATGACAGAGCAGGCTCCTGCAGCCGTAGTGGAGGTAAGACTTCTCCCATAGTCATAACTATAATCACACTAGTGGTCAGATATCAGATATAGAAGACCACCAAAAATGTGAACCCAGGGAGTAGAAGCCTTTCAGTTTTGAGGCATTCAACTGTAGTTGTATTTAGATTACATAGCAAAACCTAAACCTTTTTAAATGGGCATTTTAGTCACACTAACATTTCATAAACTGAAGTTTCTCTCTTTTTTTCCTTTTTTCCCAGCTGGAGAATTTTGGTATGCCATTCAGCCGAACTGAAGATGGGAAGATCTACCAGAGAGCCTTTGGAGGTCAGAGTCTCAAGTTTGGAAAAGGAGGCCAGGCTCATCGCTGTTGCTGTGTAGCAGACAGAACCGGACACTCGCTGCTGCATACACTATATGGAAGGGTGAGCATGCATGTGTTGTTTCAGTCTATGTATTGAAAAGCTCATGTTGCTATTGAGCGCTGGAAACTGCATGCCACTTATCTGTCCTGTCTGTCCTTCTGACTTTAGTCGCTTCGTTATGACACCAGTTACTTTGTGGAGTACTTTGCCCTGGACCTGCTGATGGAAGATGGAGAGTGTAAAGGCGTGATTGCTCTCTGCATGGAGGACGGGTCTATTCATCGCATCAGAGCCCAGAACACTGTCATTGCTACTGGGTGAGACTTATATTTAGTTAAACCTCACCATCAGCTGCCACATAGAGAGTCAATTTGATTAAAAAAAAAAAAAATCTGAAAAAAAAATCTGTCAGTTTGTTGCCAAAAGTGCATAAAAGTTGAGAAATGAGTTCTGTCTTTCCTTCCAGGGGTTATGGAAGAACCTTTTTCAGCTGCACGTCTGCTCACACAAGCACAGGAGACGGAAATGCGATGGTGACCAGAGCTGGCCTGCCCTGCCAAGATTTGGAGTTTGTGCAGTTCCATCCCACAGGTGAGAAAAGCAACTTTTTTGACTGATCAGCCAATCAGGTGGCTCATATTATGCCACTACCAAAGTGTGATTAGTTGAGCTTATGCCAAGGGAAGCCAGTCACTTCTCTGCATCACACCAGTCAAATCAGAGAAGTTTGTCCACATGACTGATATATAGAGTTCACTGTTGGAAACACCAGTAGGCTAACATAGAGGGTGACAGTTTGGAGATCACTACAGCAGCAACTTCAAATTAAATTGAACTTCAGGCCAACGCCAAAACTGTGGAAGACCTTAAAGCCACAGGGAAATTTTAAGACATCGTTACTGACCACCTTGCATCCATGAAAGACAAGAGAATGGCCTTCCTATTCAAACAAGGTGAGTGAAATGTGCATCATAACTCCCCACTCTGCAAATTTGCTGCTAACTGAACTGCTTACGTAAATTTGGGTGTGGAAATGCTGTTTGGTTACACACACAATATCATATTATTGGACATACAATTAGCACCATGAATATGAGCCAGGTTAACTGTAACTGTTCATATCCTCTGCAGATCTAAGTTTCTTGGCTTATGAATGTTAAAGTATGAAAAGCTTTTGTGCTCGGTGTGTGGCAGAGTTTGTAGATGATGATGATCATGATGCTGTAGGCCTACATGTGGCCATAATATTTTTAATTTTTATGTTTTTAATAAAAGCATTAAGCATAAAAGACTGGATAGTTTGGGAATGTTCTTATTTTAAGTTTAAACTAATACATTTGTTTTTTGCATAAATTTAGAAACATAGCATCAACTCAAAGTGTCCAAGATGATGAGAAATAGTGTGTGCATATCATGTGTAGGTGAAATCCTTATAATCATATAATAAAAATGTAGTAATTTGACCCACAACACGCCACTGGGTAAAAGGAGAAAGAAAGCTAGCTAGACACAATAAAAGGGGAGAGATACAGACGACTGCATCAGTGAAAGGCAGCAGTGTTGCCAAGTCTTCCTGTTATAAGCGACTTGTTTTTCTGGGAAGTCACTTGCAAATATCACCGGTTGTGGGTTTTGGGGCTTGTTTTCTTGAATGTGATTGCTTATTTAAGCTTCCTCTGCTCCTGTTATGGAGCCCCCTGATTCTTTCACAGCTGTCCACAATATATCAATAACCCTTGGGTGCAGAACAGGAAACCTGAATGCAACAGTGCAAGAACACATAAAAAAATTGAGACTGAGAAGCGATGATGATGATGATATTGTGTTGAATACTTCAGCTTGAGATTACATGATTAAAAGATAGTTTTCCATCTTTTACACAGAAACTGAAAGATTTACTCTGTTTTTAAGGTTGAACCTCTGCGATTTCTACAGTATAGTTGGTGCATAAAGCCTAAAGTTGTCATTTTTATTGTCGTGTTATAGTGCCATGGAACAATGAAAATAGTACATGTCATATTTAAAGTACTGAGCTTAAGAAAATGTAGTTCTAATATTAAATAGATTATATGTTTGGAATTCCTCTAAAATATTTGCAAAGACAAATATTTTTTATTATAATTTTTTTTACTGCCCAGTTGTTTTACTTGCATTGCTTATTCTTTATTATTTGAAGTTTTTGTTTTAATACCTGTGGTAAGTGGTATTTCTAATCAAGAGAAATGATGTGATGTTTAAAATGAGTCTTACAGCTTGAAACTAGAACTAACCACATTTATTTGGCTTGAACAGCTGAGCAGTATTTCAGCTTTAACATGGGAATTCTTGCAGGGATCTATGGAGCCGGTTGCCTGATCACGGAGGGCTGCCGTGGTGAGGGAGGAATCCTGATCAACAGTGAGGGAGAGCGCTTCATGGAGCGCTACGCACCCAACGCCAAAGACCTGGCCTCAAGAGACGTGGTGTCCCGCTCCATGACCATCGAGATCAGAGAGGGCAGGTATGGGCAGAGTCTGGATGTGCGTCATGTAACGCATTGTGTTTGAAGACTGCAGCAACTGAGCATGCCTGACTTTATTCCTTCAGGGGTGTCGGTCCACAGAAGGATCACGTCTACCTGCAGCTTCACCACCTGCCTCCTCAGCAGCTGGCTACAAGACTGCCTGGTATCTCAGAGACAGCCATGATCTTTGCTGGTGTTGACGTCACCAAAGAGCCCATCCCCGTCCTTCCCACAGTTCATTACAATATGGGAGGAATACCCACAAACTACAAAGGACAGGTACAGGCTTTACTGACACACATTCCCTTAATTTTAATATCAAGCTTCCCCAGCAAAGGAGTCAAACTTGATTTTTTATTGTTTTTACCCCTCAGGTGATCGAACATACCAACGGTGAGGACAAGGTGGTGCCTGGACTGTACGCCTGCGGCGAGGCGGCAAGTGCCAGCGTCCATGGTGCTAACAGGTTGGGGGCCAACTCCCTGCTGGACCTGGTGGTGTTTGGGAGAGCCTGCGCCCTGACAATCGCTGAGCAGCACAAACCTGGTAAAGACCTCTGTGCATTAATAATAATATTAGAATAAAATGTCTATATATCCTAAATAGTATGTATTTAATGTAATTAACACTAGCATTTTTATGATAAAACATTATCACACCTGAATAACACATAATCAGGAGATGCTAAAAGTAACTGACTTACATTCTACTTTTTTAGATAGTATTTATCCTTGTTTTGATAACAGATATTTAAACTATTTTGCCAACATTATGTCCAACTTGCAGCATTATCTGAGATCAGGGTTTTAGTACACGTTCATCCCTCTTCAGAGCTTATGCTGTTAACGTTGTTTTTCTCTTCAGGAGAGAAACTGTCCCCCCTGAAGCCCAATGCAGGAGAGGAGTCTGTGGCCAACCTGGATAAGCTGAGGTTTGCTAACGGCAGTTTGAGGACCTCTGAGATCAGGCTCAACATGCAGAAGGTGCACTCACCGACACCAACACGCTCATGTCTAGATTGTCTTGCAGATTATTCAGTGATTATAAAGCCGGCTTTACTTACTGCTGTGTTCAGAGTTTCCCAAACAAAGCAAATGAATTAGTCTCTCTCCACCTCTACATTCAGACCATGCAGAACCACGCTGCAGTGTTCCGTACCGGCTCTGTTCTCAAGGAGGGATGCGACAAGATGGACAGCATCTACCAGACCATGGAGGACATAAAGACCTTTGACAGAGGTACCTCACCTCTTTTCTTCCCCTTTGTATCAACAGATGTATGCATGTTCCAAGAGCAAAAAGGAAAAGTTGTAATACTGTCTCATTTTTTTCTTCCTCTCCTCCAGGCATCGTGTGGAACACAGACTTGGTGGAATCGTTGGAGCTGCAGAACCTCATGCTGAACGCCGTCCAGACCATCCAGTCTGCTGAACAGAGAAAGGAGAGCAGGGGAGCCCATGCCAGAGAGGACTTCAAAGTCAGTTTGCCCACATTTTAGCGATGTTTTTTTCCTGTCTGCTAATCTTATCAGATTTTTCTTGATATTTTAGTTTTTCTTATTTTCAAATCATTCAGATTAGCTTAGTAGTTTGCATTTTTCATTTTCTGTTTTCATCTTGTTTTTTTGTCTGATAATCTAAATATTTATTGCACCTACGCAATTATGCAAGTATAACACATCACCATTAATCAGTCAGGATTTCCTCTATGTTACAGGATCGTATCGATGAGTACGACTACTCTAAGCCCCTGCAGGGTCAAGAGAAGAAGTCCTTCGATCAGCACTGGAGGAAACACACCCTGTCCTACGTTGACCCAAAGACTGGAAAGGTAAAAAATGCTCTACTAGCAATTATAGTGTTTTAATAATACAATCAGTGACACCTAACATACCTTTCCTTCTGCTGAATCGTAGGTGACTCTGAGGTACCGTCCCGTTATCGACAGCTCTCTGGATGAGCAGGACTGTGCCCATGTTCCTCCAGCCATCCGCTCCTACTAAGATCTTCTCATCCTCTCCTTCTCCAACTCCTTTTCCATCTCCTCACATTTCCTTCTTACTCAATGATAAAAAGCTCATTTAACTGCTATTTAAGAAGCTACACAATTTCTGTAGTAGTGATGACATTTTTGGACACATAATGGTTTTTGTTGCACACATGTATCCATTTATAAATGTTAAATACAGTACTGTCTTTGACAGCTTCAGATCTTTGTGTCACATTCCTGTTCCTGTCCTTCATGCGTGGCTTTGCTTTAATTTATATTGACAGTGTTTTTGTGGCTTCTCACTCTGTGTGAGCTGAGCTTTGTATATATCATTAGAAACTTAAGATAAGTCAGACAAAATGAAGAATTTTCAGCTTTCAGCAGTCAAATCTCAACAAGAAATAGAAGTGAACATGTTTTACCAGTCAAGCTTGGCTTTGTGTGACATTATACACTCATTTCATCATCCTCTACTGTAGTACTTGCTTCTATTAATATAAAATCTCTATTTTAGCTTGGAGTGAAGAGGCTATGGGAATGATTGGACTTTGTAATGCACATGTTGTTGAGACAGACGGAAGTTTTAAGAATGTAAATGCTGCAGAATTGTATAATAAATATGGTTAAATGTTCTCTATATACCAGTTAAAAGTACAAGTTCATCTCTCACTCATTGTGGCCTTCAGTTGTGGCTTAAATTTACTTATTACACTTTATATTGTCATCACTTGGTTCTTCTAACAGCCTTGACTGAGCTTATGCTATCTTCAGAATATCTATAAAATATTAACAAATGTAGCAGCTTAAATTGTATCTACATTTCTGTCTCGGATGGTGGAACAATGGCTTCTTTTCAACATTTCGATGTTGATGTGCTTTCTTTGAACACAGAGGAAATGTTGCAGTAAAGGTCAGTGAATGCCACAGTCTGTAGGAGAAACTTGGCTTTATAAGTTGCAGGAGAAGACTAATGGAAGAGCTGTCTCGACTGGGAGGGAAAAAGGCTAAGCTGGCTTTTTATAAGGCACACTTGTCTCATTTACTCCAACTCTATAGATAACTTTGACATTGAGGGTTAAGGATGTGCTCAGGGCTGCCACTTTGAACGCAGAACAAATGAACACGTAGTGCTTCTTGTATTGAATCGATGAAAAGCTGACTTAATTTATTTGCCTGTTTAAGGAAAAAAAGGTTGATTTTCTTCTGGTTTTGCCATTTGTACTTGTTTTCATATGTAAAATAAAGTGTATGCTATGCATAAAACATCTCTTGGTTTCTCTGTGTATAGTAATAAGGGTTTATAAAAAGATAAATGTATTGAATGCAGTTAAAAAGTATGTGACTTGATTATTATCCACAAGGGGGCAGAAGAAGCACATAACATAACTTCTTGGAAAATGAGTAGGAATACTCTATGGCTGTGTACTTTTAATGTCTATTTCATGATCTAACCTCAGCAGCGTTAGTGTGGTAAATGATTATAAAACAAGGAAGTAAGATGGTGTGTGCTGCTGTACTGTAGCAAATTTGCTCATTTGATTTAACTATTGGGAGACCAAAAGGACGAGTCAACAACTATAAAATAAACAATGAAGTAAATTGAGCTCATTTCACATTTTTGCTACTTGTAAAAAGCAAAACCTCAGATACGGACCTGCTGTAAAAGGGATGAAACCCTCCCAGCGGGAGTAACTTAAAAGATTGGACGTAATAATAAATAAAAACTAATGTATGGCAGCTTTCAACATGACATTTCTTTGGAACAAAGTGAGAATATGCAGCATTTAAATTCAGTATAGTAACAAAAGAGATCTGGTTTTTAAAGCACCCGCACTGTCTGACTTGCCAACCATAAGCAAAACGTAATCGAATCCATGCTGTTAGACACTTTCAGACAAGCCATCACTGACGGAAAGGCTCCACCTCTCTGTGAACAGGATGTTTACTGTTGATAATGGATACCAGCTGATCCTGGCCTGCAGAGAGTTTATACACGCAAACAGCTGCACTTTCACTGAAAGAACCAAGATACCCTTCCACACTGTATATCCTTGCACCGAGTTTATATGGGTTTTAAAATAAAACAAGTCAAATGTCACATAAGGCATAAAAAATTTTAAATGGATGGAAAAACGTCATTATTAACTTGACTAAACAACACACACACATACACACACACACACAAAATACCCTTGTGCTTTCAGAAGTTCTTGGAAGACCTATTTTCAGAGAGTAGAAAAGGGTATTTCACCGTTATTTATCTTCTAGGTCCTTGTTGGACATGTTATTGCACCTCCAGAGATGATGACTACCAGATGTCTTTACAATGCTGGGAGTTTCGCAAAGGGAACTCAACATGAAGGACAACACAGAGGGGCGTCATTTGCTACAGAAAGACAAGACTTGAGGAAGAAAAGATGTGGGAAGGAGAAGAAGAAGGGCTGTAAGAGTGAGCGAAAGAAAAGGAACATGGGTGAGGACGCAGAGGATTTTGTTTTTGCAGAACATTGATTTAAAAAAAAGAAGAAGTTGAAAGGCTGTAGAGCAAATAGAAAAGTCAAAGGAGGGAGATTGAGGGTATGCATAGTGAAATGAGTAAAAGACAAAGCAAGGTTGGGGCCATAAAACCAAAAAAAAAAAAAAAAAAAAAAAAGAGGAAGAAAAAAAAAAACATTTCCCAGAACAACTTGGAATGCATGCAGCGACTCATAATTATCCTCAAACCTTTGTAAGTTCCTGTAGGCCTGTTCTCTTACAACATTGTGCAGCAAACATCTTGAAGTCGTTACTGACATCCTGAAGTTTTTTTTTTTCTTTTCTTTTTCTGATGCATTTGACGAATGTCAAAATTAAGTTCTGAGATTATAAAAACAAAAGCAGCTAAAGTGTCAGCGCTTGTGCAGGATATATGTGGCTTTCGGGTGAAGGAACAAAAACAGAAATCTATCCAAATAAATGCTTAAATAAAAAAAAAAGAAAAGGTCAAAACTATTCATCACCTGACTTTCTACAATATTCAGTATCGTATAGTATTCAGTTCTAGGAATTTCTTTCCTTACAAAATCTTTAATACATGTAATTCCCTCCTCAGATATTTTGTTGTCAAGACCTGGCACTGAATAAAAAAAGTAAACAAAAGTAGAAGAAATAATTCAACAAACTAAATCAGAGATGGAAAGATAGATTTAGTAACAACTAATATATTAAAAAAGAAAAGAAAAGAAAAAAAAGGAAAGGGAGATTACATTTTAGGCTCCAATATGGTGCTGTAATCCGATATAAATCATTGTAAAATTAAAGCAGCACAAATAATTTTTTATCTATATGGACTTTATTTATAAAGTAATTCTGTATACAGAAAAAGCTTTGCATTAGAAAAAAAGAAAAGTAACAGATGAAAAACAGTAAAAAATGGTGCATAACACAATACAGATTTCCATACAGTGGTTCCCAAAAGATTTTACACTGCTAGCAAAATATGGACAAACTACCAGTGAGCAAATGATGATGAATTAAGAAAAGACATTTCAGTCAATGGTGGGCACAGAGTGATGTATGTCTCAAAATATTAGCATCTGACAGTGTAAAGCCAATCAAGTTATAATGGCACTTGGGAACTTCTGATCCTGAACACAAAGAAACGCCTGTTGATTACTTTCAAAGATAGATTACTTAACTGTCGTAAATAGCAAAGTTGTCTTACTAAAGCAGCATCTGTCCCATTAAATGCTCAACTCACATGAAGAAGTTTGCAATTTCCTGGTTTAAAGTGCCTCACACTATAGTAAAAGGAATTTGACATTATTTCTGTGGATGAAAAGGGGGACCCTACAGAAAACGTTTGGGAACCACTGGGCTAATGGCTGTCTGACATTATGTCGTCACTATTTCCTCATTTCATGAAAAGCTGTGAGCTCCACTTTGGCTGGAATAAGCTAAAAGGCTTTGGTGCAATTAAAAAATAACTGGCAAAATAGGACTAGATCCCTCTTCAGTGTGCAATCTAAAAAAACAAAAACATTTGATAATAAACAGACTTGATTACTTTAACATTATAGTAAATAATTTCAATATTTTCTCAATGCTTTTATGAGGCAATAAGGTGACCTAATGTTTAAATTCTTTAAATTCAAAATCAACATGGTGGCCAGTGAATGTTTCTAATGTCTGATTATTTGGTGTAAAAATAGCATGGGAAGTAAAATATGGGAAAGATGCTGAAACTGATTTATACAAGAGAAGCAATGACCACGGCGTAAATAATCATCAGGACCAAGCCCCCGAGCCCGAGTCCCAGAGCCACGTGGTTTAGAGTCCTGGCGGTCCGGCTGTTTCGCTCTGCTGCCATCTGGTCCCCCGTGTGGTTGGCTTCACGGGCCTGAAAGTAAAAAACAAACAAAAAAAGGCTTATAGCTTTTCTTTGGGAAAGTTTACAGTGTTTAACTCAGCAAGGTGAAATATTAAACCCCTTCATTTCAAAACTCTTTATAAGTAATGTAAATGAAATGAATCAATTATGGCATAACATTAACTTACTTTTTTCTTATCAAGCTTTTAATAGAAAGTGACATTTTGCATCATAACATCACTTATCTACCAACAGAAACAAAAAGGCACAATCTCATCATTAATATTCATATATTAATATTTAAAATGAATGTTTTTGGTATTTGATGCGATAGATTGAAAGAAAAAAATCTCCAAAGTAGTGCATGCATATGTAGCCCTTTATGCTGCATTTCAGATTCAAACTACCTGCTTAACTAAATCCACTAATGTGCAACTTACCACATGACCTTGGTATGTATACACCTATTGTAAAACGAGTCCAGAGCACGACTAAGCAAGAGGTCCCACTACTAAAGCTCAGGGGCCGGGGAATAAAGGCATTAATCAGACACACAACAAAGATGACACATGCAAAGCTAGACTGCAACATTTGTCCAAAAGCCAAATATTCTTTAAAGCTGGTCTTTGTGGAAAAGTGAGATGAAGGAAAAAAAAAAGAAGGGATTATAAATGTGAAAGATTCTGGTCAAATGAAAGTAGAACTAAACTTTAAAGAGATTAAAGAAAATACCAAGTGGCACAAAGTCATTAGTTTGAGAACTTCACCCCCAAAATGAAGCATCGTGTTGTGGAGAAGCTTGTCATCAACAGGTACAGGAAAACTGGTAAGGACTACAGCAGTGATAGACAGTGTTAAACACTGACAAATCCTTGAGGAATAACACTGTCAGTCTTTCAGAGAAAGAGAAGGAGAGACTGACTCTAAGCAAACTGCTCTAGAGTCAACTGAGCTGCTATAGGGGAAAATTTCAAACTTCTCGAAATGATGTAATCAAAACTGAGAGTCTGTGGTATTGAATTAGGGACTGTTATACATCAGCATAAACCATCAAATGTGAAGCTGGAGCACCATGGGCATCTATTCAGTGGTTACATGTGCTGAGCTTATAGAAGCATGTCTAACCCAAGAGAGTTAGAGCTGCAATTGTTACATAACTGGGTTCAATCTGTTAATTTTAGACATAAAATCCCAAGGCAAGGTCATTTAAAGGACTTTTACAGCAACAACAAACAGAAAAACACAAAAGGCTCTGACAACAGCACCTTTTGATACGTATTATAATCACAGACGCAGTTTGCCAAGTTCTTAAGATCACTATTTTTACACTGGGTTACCACTGGGCTGTAGCTGTGACTTAGTTCAGTTTGTATGCTGGCTAACACTGAACAAAGACTGAAAACAATTTTTACAGGTTGCTGTAAGTAAACTGTAATTTGCGAGGCTCTTAAGTTGTAAATTGTGAAGCACATTTTGCATTAAAGTTATTGGACAGGCCATAATTTTTGGCATCAACATCAAGCAGAACTTTTTTACGAAACTGAGCAGGTAATACTGTTTTAATCCTGTAATGACAGCATGCCAGTACAAGCATCAAGATATTCAAATAAGCTCACACACAATCCTTCTGCAACCTGAAGCTTAATATAAAGTTTGCTGCAGTCTATGCAAGCAGTGTCCACTATTGTGAACATTTATACTTATTTATTTTCAGCTGGCTGCAGTTACACCACCAAATTTCACTTGTGTGTATATACAACATAACAGTGGCAGCTTTAAACAAAGATCTCACGCCATGAAAGTGAAAGTATCACCATGCAGGGGAATTCTTATTACTCTGTTTGAATTATCGGAAAGCCAGATACAATTGCACACAATCACATTTTCATTCATGGAAACATGATCTACAGTTATACAGTTAAAGCAATATGTCATGCACAAGAAACTTCTGTAAAAACAAAACCAAATGTACTGTACAAATGTGAAGGAATTTTCCACTGGAACTTTTCCCAGTAGTTTTACCTGTATTCTTTAAATTTGGCACATTGCATCTCTTCTCAAACCTAAACATATCTGAAGTCATCGGTTCTGGAGTTATCTGAGATTAGTTATTAACTCAATTTACAGACAATTGGAAGTAGAAATGGTGCTGGATAGAAACTTAATATCTGATCTTGGATAAACTTAAATCAGTACACAGTTTTTTTGTGTTTGGATTTATGGACGTGTCCATACAGTTAACGGTGAAATGTCCAAGTAATTTTCTACCAGGACATTCTCTGTTTTTGTTTATACAGAGACTTTTCTTAGAGTGCAGCAAATCATGATGCAGTTCTGGTAAGTTTAAAATCAGGGTAGAACACTTGTTTTTGCTCACAGGCAGACCCCAGTGTGCAAGGCCCACCCATTCACGAGAGGAAGTTGCAAGAATGAACCACTTCCAGCAATGTGATGAGACCTAGCAAGATAGCAACTGCTGCCACAACCACAGGTGTGTGTCCCCAAATATCGAATTTTTAATCTAGAATTTGGCCTCTTATCAGTTCAAACTTTACTTGTTACAGCGATCAATTGCATGACCTGTAACAGGCATGGTGAAGAAGCAGGTCAGAGATATAAGTCTAACTGAAATCCCAGTAATACTCTCACTGCTTCCTAGCCTCACAGACTTTTTTTTCCCTGTCCCATTAAGCTTAAATTTAAGCCCATTTTCAGTATATATGTAGTTTGATGCTGTTTAGCCATATAAATGTTTTAGATGATTTCAGTAGTATTTATTTACAGAACCAGTTAAACATGTGGATGATGGTTGCTGATTCCTTCTGTCCACATTTTAGGAAAGTTAAAAGTTCATTATTAGTCAAAACATAAGCATCTCCCACTTTATTCACAACCTCCTGTGGATCTTCAAATTGTGTTGATCACTCTGATTTTAATTTCCTCAACACCCAGCTGCTTGAAATAAATCAACTGCTGTGACAGGATTACACAGCTCAGTCAATATGAGCTCAGTCAACGGACTGCATCGGATAAAGGTCACTATTTGAAACTGTTCTTAGTCATCGACCCTGTTGGATGTAATGCGTTACAGTGGGAGTAGAGTACCCTTCTTTTGGAGTAACTAGGTAACAAGTTAGCTTTGCAATTCAAGTAAATCATTTTGTGTTACTTTGTTAGGAAAGCAATGCATTGCTGATGACATTTTACTGTATACACGGCAACTGCATCCCCCATCTCTGTTATAAGCCTGCAGACTCGGCTATGTGATGAGGTAGGGCATCCAGGACATTCAAAGATAAATTTTGTCTGACTTCAAAATTATAATAAGTGAACAAAAATTTGCTTAGAAATGTTTATCTGATTTGCTAATTGGTGAATATTATAGTTCATGGGATGTTGATTTAGGCTGTGATTAATGTCTGGAGATTTTTCCACAGTGAATTTAATCAGAACCTCTGGGTTTTCCTCAATTGCGCAATTTGTGAACTGTGTCGTTGCAGCCATTTTGTCTTCATAATGATCCTCTGTACTTGACAAAATGTGAGTAATCTGGCGTGCAGTTTTGCTCAATGCATTTTGTGAGTTGTACACCACACACCTCTGTGCAGTAAATTTGTAAAAGAAGGTTGTGGAAATCCCCCACTGCTCTGGAAAATTGTGATAATGTCATCACTCAGCGCATCCCCAGTGTCCTAATCCTCCATTCTTAGCAAAGAGCAAACGTGGAAGCAAATAATTACACTTCATTGTTTATAGATCACCGCAGGAACATTTCAGGATAAACTGATTCTTTGACACGGACATGGCTTGGGCAAACACACGCCTCAGTACACAGCACGTTTGAATTGTCAAAGAGGAACAGTGGTGGGCTAACAAAGACTTTGCTCAGCAGATGCATGTGAAAAGATCTTTAAAGGTCCCATTTTTAAAAACAGTTTCATATGGGTGTCAGAGGTCCAACAACATTGTTTTCAAAGTGTATTACTACAAACACAGCCTTGGTCCTTGTGATGGTAGCATGAGCAGCCACACACTAAACAAGGTCTTGTAACATATTTCTTTTTTTCCTTCTTTCCGTTTAATAAACACTTTAAATGTACTATTCACCATTTTTTATATTTCACTTTTTATTAACACGTTTTGGAAATGGTTGACTGACCGGGTGCACACATTCAGTTAACCTTTTTGTCTCCTTGTTAATTTGGTTTGCTTTAAACTAATATACTTTCCCTTTGAGTTGCCAGCTGGTGTGGATCTCCCTAAATGGGGCTCAGGCCTAATTTGACGCTTCCATTTTTATCAGAATAAAGGGTAGGAAGGGTTTAGGTTTTCTATTGTTTTTTGCTTCATTTTATTTTTGCTTTATTTAGAGGGTCTTGATTGTTTAGATTCTTTTTCCCTAATAGCTTACTGTTTAGATTTGTGCTAATTAGTTAAGTTTTCGATAGTTAATTTATTTTCCTCTTTTGGGTCAAAATGGCCTGGTCAGTCAGTATATAGTTTCCTTCATGCGTCGGTTTGTGAGGTCAGTTAGTGTTTCAGTTTCCTATGTTGAAGTTTGCTTTGTTGACCTCTTTTATGGGCCCAGAACTTTTATCATTGTTTTTTGTTGCTTTTTGTAATTAAATCGCAAGAGACTTTTTTTCCTAAAATTTCCTGTGCCTCTCTAGTTTTTCGTCTCGGTCCCTCACAGTCCTTAATTTCAGCCATTCCAAATGTGGCTCTAATGAGCTCTACTGAGAACGGGCTATTTCTGTATCTGAACCTTTAAATGTTCATGAGTGGTGCTGTCCACACCCACACCATACCCCCTGTTGGAGAGGATCCGGCTTTCGCTAGGGCCTGCTCTACGATTTTAGATGGCAGGCTCAGCGAGCCAGGGGGCCTAGCAAGTCAATGGCAGAATCCACTACCAGGGGGAGTAATTATTTCCCTTCTTGGGGTCACAAAGGGAAAGATCTAAGACTCACCCGTTTGAGCACACGTTCGCCAAAAAGTGCAGCAAGCAAGTGAGAGAGGTGACAGAATTTTCTCTCCTTTGGGCCTCATACAAAGGCTAAAGACAGCTTTAAATCAGAAACAAAGTGCCTCTGTGTTTACCTTTAAAGTATAAATATGATTCATATTAGATCCAAGCACTTCAGTAATTTTCCAGAGGTTTACTCTGATTTGTTGAGGATCAGTAACCAACAGCATCTACTGTTTTTCTTTAGAGAGATTATAGAGCACGAGATAAAGAGCTGAAATGTAAAAGGTGTGTCTTCCGAGCAGATCTCTTACTGGAATTCCGTTTTAAATTTGCCAAGCCCCTCCTACACCATGCTGCTACTAATGGGATGGGATGTTGTCATTCACAGAACTATTGTCTTATTCTAACAAACCAGTGCTGAGTAATCATAACTACTGCAAGGATGCTGTGCCATGTGTTATTCTTTTAGCTTCCAAGGCAATGGTAGGCAAGCAAACTCATTAATATGAGCTTAAAGTTTTTTTTTTTTCTTTTTAAGGTAAAAAAAGTATCAAATTCTATAATGTCATCTGTAACTACATCATATTAAACCCCTAGAAAAAATTATCAGGAAAATGAGGTATCACAAAAAAGTTATCTTAAAAAGGAATCTGAGAGAGACCTCAGCAAACAAACAATAAAACAAGCAATGCCCCTTGAAGTCTCACAGAATACAATCGATTATCCAATAAAAAAAAGAGTGTAGAAGAATGATCTGTCCTAGGGGATCAGCTCTCCACCAACATCATTAGATTATAGAACAAAAGAATAAAGCACTGCTGCTTCACTTCAGTTTAAGTGCTTTTTGCAATTTGGTCTGTGGCTTTCCTGCTGCTGCCTGACTAAATATCTGCACTGACATTTCAACAGTATCACCTGTGTGTTTTTCTCCCTCAGTTAGTAAATGTGTGTGTGTGTGTGTGTGTGTGTGTGTATGCGTGTGTGTGTGTGTGTGTGTGTGTGGGTGTTTGTGTGTGCATAACTGTCATCTTCCTCCATTATTTGCATGAAATAAACTGTCATTGTGAAAAGCATCAAACATGTGAGGACATGGGGCTGATAGTTAAAGAAAGAGGAAATGAATACAATGATAAAAGGACCTGAAAGCCTGCAGGCTTCTCCTCTCAACCTCATAATTAAACAAAAAGGAAGTCATGGTGGTTTTGGAGTCAAACTTGTAAATCTAGAATTTATCTCTTCGATAAAATGTTTTTGCATTAACTATTGTTTTTTTTATTACTTCACAGTGTGACATCACTTTCTTTGCAGGAACATTTCCACCACTCAGAACATCCCCTACTGTGGTTTCACCTGCTCTTTCACTCGCTGTTGAGGTTAACTCAAGAGGATGAGAAAACTTACTGCATCTCTGGTTACACACATACACAAACACATGCACTGATTTCACACACAGAAAAAAAGAACCAGCATTCATGCATAGGTATGTGGCTGAGCATTTCTCTTTTTATAAACCATGTACGTATCATATTTGATACATTTATTTTCTGAGACCTTTTGCATCACTTTATGGTAAAAAGAGAAAAAAAGCTACATGTAATCATCCACATGGATGAGACACTGGATATATTTAAACGCCTCACATGTCTAGCAACTAACAATAATTTATAGCATGATAAATGGATTGCTGGTACTTTTTACTATTTGATTTTTCTGTAAAGTAAAACACTATAATGCAAGTAGCATTGTTTCTTTGTTTTATACAGCTTTCAAATGAGTTTTCTAGTTGACTGTAGCTGGAATGTTTACATAATACACAACTTATCTGAGGATCAGATGCCAGTTTAAAACCACGCCTGTTTTTTTTTTTTTTTTAATCAGACAAAGAGCTGCTTATGTTTTTGTTTGGGAAAAATCTCAAACCTGCAGCATGTAATCAGGATTTTTTAAAAAGAGAAAATCACATTGCAGGTAGACAACTAATCAAACTGGAAAAAAGACAAGCTGAACAAATACTGACATTACCTGTGGTTTTTTCAGCATTTTGCTGTGGTTTCAAATTTAACAATGAACTCATTCAATTTAAATCCATACTGGAGGACGGCTTGATATGATTTTTCATAAATGAAGTTTTCTTCATTGTCTACAAAGTGTTTGCTTTGGGTAATTTTACCTTTAGTCTGTCAGATTGACGTTATGTTGGGGTTATGTAACTATGCCAATCTTGACCTTACAGTCAACACAAGCTTGCTCTCTGCAACTCAACAGCAGTCTGATTCTGCAGTGGGACGTCAAATAAGAGTTTAAATATCAACAAACTACTGAAAACCAATAATTTAATCATTATAAAAGCTGGCCAGTGAATTTAAATAGTCCACCCTGACCAAAACTCAGTGTTGAATAAACAACTTCAGATGATTTTGGATGAAGAAAAACATTTTAAATGACACTGGTTTAGCTGTCTGTAAGCTACCAAAGAGTCCTTGGTAGCTTACAGACAGGAAAACACACTGTGGGTTGAGATGACCGATCATGTTAACCACTAATTCTGCTCCCCATTATAAATCTTCTGTGTGCTTTTAAATTTTATATTTTGTCCTGATCCTGACAAAAGATTCTTTTTGTCATTGTTTAAATCTCTGTTTAAAATGATGTTACGAAACACCGCCAAGAAGAAAGAACACAAACTGTTGGATGATCGCCATTCTGCTACTTTGATTCTGAGTCGTGTTTTGGTTATACTTTAAGGAATGTGTTGCACTGCAATGGTGTCATGCTTTTACATAGCTGAGGCATCTGTCGCTATCAGACTGATCCTCCGCCTCTCAGGTAAGGTTACGGTTGGCTGTAGGAGTGCAACAAGAATATAGTTTAGAAACCATATCCGCACCCTAACCATCCCATCCTGACCAGCACCCATTGGTGGAATCTAAGCTAGCAATACTACATATATTTCTGACCTTAAAACTGCTTCTGACTTGTTTTGATGCTACACTGACATTCATTATACACATTCTTGGAGGCTTCATTCCCCTGCAGTGTCTCAGGGCTGACAGACCACACTTCACAACTTTGTGTCATGTGAACAGCTGTGTTTTGCTTTATGGCACCGTGTCACATGCCTGGACATTGTGGATGCACCGTGGCTGATTCTGCAAAGAAATCCAACAGGACATTATCAAAGGAAGTGTGGAAAACGAAGAGAGAAAGTGACAGAGACTGGTTTTTACTCACTGGAGTAAGCTCAGAGGATGCCAGACGGATGCCTTCGATTGGGGACGACAAAGGGGTCAATTTTCCAGTGTTTCGTAGTGACACTTTGAATGCACTTTATTAAAAGAATTAAGTAAAAATGTAGGAGCTTTGTGCAGTTACACATGAACAATAGACAGAAAACGTGATTTTAAATTTTCTGGTTGCAGACATTTAATTTTAATAGTGGCAACATACATATCTTTACTAAAAACTGCTCTTTTTAAGGAAAATGTAAGATGGAGTCAGTGTATTTTATGTGAAAGGATAACCAAATAAAGCATGAATCACCATTTATGAGTGTGTCCAAAACCTTAAGAACAGAGCCTGTGTCAACAAAGAAAGCTTATAACCAGTATCTGTTATCTATGAATGAAAATTTAGGTTTGACTGAGCCAACTAACACAAAGAAAACCTGAACTAGTTGAACTGGCTTTGTAGTACAAGTGTGAGATAACAATCTGAAGCAAAATGCAACAGAATGAATGAGGAAGAACGAGACTAAAATAAACAAAGTAAATACTAACACAAAAAAATGTTTGAAAAAGTAAATGACCAGGGAAAAAGTAAAACTTCACCATTACTAGGAGCTTTAACAGAAATGAAGAAAACCAAACCAAACCCAAACCGTAATCTTGACATCATAATAATTACTAAATGTTAGAATTGTTTGATATATTTTGACTGCAAGCAGAGCCTCCCAGTTACTGCCTGGATGTTCCTCCATTGTCAGTAAGAGCCAAGAGCAGCAAGAAAGGCAAATATTAAAGTAAACAAAGGAGCATTTGATGAGCCTGTCAAAGAGGCATAGAGAGGCCCGGCGCATGGAAAACCAGGCAATAAATTCAGATCTCAACAAAAGCGCTGCTTGTCTGGGTTCTTCAGTGGAAATCATGTTATAAATGTCATTTCATCCTGTTTCCAACAGCAAGTCAGTCACATTTTCTCTATGATAAAGACTTCTTAGAGAACTCCCCCTACTCCTCCTACTTTCATTGTCAAAAGAGGTTTTCTCTGCAGAAGTTGTGAAGGTAAAAACACTTAACCATCAGTTTTATAATAGACTTGTCATAATGGCCGCTTTCCCTCTTTTGTGTGCATTGGAAGGAATAAGTTAGAGAAACAGAAGGAAGAAATTCCAGCAGCCAACAGGCCTCTATCCTTTCACTTGTCTGTCCTAACTCCGGATTTTTCCAGTCTCTGGCGACTTTCCTGTTTATGTCTCTGTAATAAATTCCAAACTGATAAAGAGCACACAGAGACCGGGATGAGCATTTATCAAAATAGTACTCACAAAGGTTTATACTTATATGTAGTTCTTCTTCTCTGTCTTTTTCTCTGAAGTCTTTGCTGCTATCCCGCATCTCTCTTTGGTACATCTTGTAATATAACGCGCTATAACTGGGGAAAACCAGGAAACTAAACAGCACAAAATGGATAAAAGCGTCTGCTAAATGACTGTAGAATAGAATAGAATAGAATAGATGACAAACTCTGAGTTTTCCTCCTACTGGTAAAAATATTCCTGCTGCACAGGCTATTAGCTGCTCATTAATTTAGCAATTAACTCACTTGAAGCCACAGATGTATATTTGTGCTTCATGGAGACTTTAGTAGGTTATAGGAGCAAAATAGCAGCTTACAGCAGCTCTGATAAGTGAGCTCCATGACAAAGATAAGACGGCAATAACAACCAATTTCTCAGTTACAATGACAATACCCAGATCATTTTTGTTGCAGTTATGCAGACTAAACAGTAGCTTGTTGGTGAAGTGTGGTAGTGCAGCAGTATAAATAATTTAATCAATCAATCCTGTTTTAAAGCCCTAAGCATCACAGGATGGTCATGTAGTTACTGTTCACATTAGCAATATTACAGTAAGAGGCTTTCTGCTGGAGATGCACTCTTCACCACTGAAAGATGATACTAATTACAGGAAAGCTGATCTCGCTGGGTGGTATGACTAAAACTAGATATCAAAGTATTTTTGGCTTAGAATAACCAATTCTATTATCCTGAGAATTGTACGTTGCATGAAAAAACAAAAAGAAAACACAAAACAACAAAAACATAAAACATATACTATACTATTATACATATACATTAAACATATACAAAACATATATCATACTTTCTGAAAGCCTGTTCATTCCCCTTTTAAATAGTGCCACATTTTTACTGAAAATGATTTGTAAGGATGAGCAGCAGAGTTTACTTTGTAAGTTGTGGCCATGCCAAACAGCTTGACTCTTGCTAACTGGTGTTCGTCATTGGATTGGATGGTTGAAATCTGAATCAACAAGGTATGGCGATGTGACAATTTATTCATTTACCAAGCAAGGTTCTCAGTTGCATGTGGAAGAACCATAAACAGTTACAACAGCCTGCCGCCTCCTCCTCACACTAATCACCTGCTTAGTCATCCCGCTGTGGGATGGTTTCCCTTTCTTTAACCAGCACTTGTCACCAGTCAGCCAGTGTGGTTGTGTTGGTCACTCTGACATGAACAGCACACCCAAAGGAATCCCACAAGTGTTCAATGGGGTTGAGGCAGGCTGTTACATTCTCTCTACTCCAGCATTCTGGAGGACGTTTCTGATAAACCCTGTTCTGTGGGAACAAACATTATCATAAAGTCCCATCCCAGACAGTGGAGATATGGGATTGCTACCAGTTGCAGAATTTCATTTCAGTCTCTCTATGCACTAAGATTGCTTCCAATGATAATAAGATGTTGATCTTGTTTTTCCAGTGAGGGAGATCCTACCCCACACCATTAAACTGCCTCCAACAAAAGCTGTGACCCTCTATCTGTGCAGCAATCAGAATAGAGTTAGCAGAGAAGATTTGGCTAGTTTTTCATGGATGTAACCCACATCTGCTGCTGACCTCGCAAATGCATTTTCCTTTCAAACGTGGCAACATATAAAAAAGAAAAACAGGATTTCCAATGGTGTAACATTTATTGCCAAGAACAGATAATCGACCAAACACTAATTTTCTTACTTTTTGTAAGAAAAAGTCAGCCCAACCTATTAAAAATAAAGTATCTCCAGACAACAGATACAAGTCTTTTTTTTCCCAGCAGAGGTTCTTCTGTGTTATCAGGATCAATTTTAACCAGTTTCACTGTTAAAGCCACAGCTTCGCTTTTCCGCACATTCTCTGTTCATTTTCACCGCTCAGTATCTCCACGTAAGTCTCCCACTGCACCAGCTTATGAACACTGTTCAGTGAATTAAACCAGTGTTACAGTACAACACAAATTCATATAACAAAAATAATTTTTTTTTTTTTTTTAATTTGCAGACAGACATTTAAAAAAAAGGTAGGCCACAGTTTCAGACAATAACTGAAGTCATGAGGGGGTTTTCCACCAAGCTTAACTCTACAGGCTTAATGGGGATGAAACTGAGTCTGACGTTCTGGTTTAACCTTTCAGATCCATGTTAGATTTTGCCTTGTTCTTAATCAGACATGTCTCTATCAGGTCTTAAGCACTGCAAGGAGTTTAAAAACACTTGATTTTGTCAAAGCTGTATGTGAGCTGCAAAGACTATAAGTAATTACTCTCTCTTAAGTTGACTGCCTCCCACTATCTCACTATGGATGAGATAGAGAAAAACCTGTTTAAGTGTTATGCAGGAAGCCCCATATAGCTGACACCAAGACCAGGAATTTATAACTACCTTAGTTGCTATACTAAAGTTAATTTTTATATATTTAAAAAACAAACAGCAATGCTAATCTCTGAGTTTTAGCACTGAACAAGAAAACATATCTCAGTACTTCATCACACAATTCTTTACAAGACATGAGATGCACTCATTCATCACATGCATAAAGGGTTCTTTTTAACAGCTAAATGCACTTCATAATTAAAGATTACTGACTTATGTTGTGGAATTTTATTATCAAAGATCACACACTAAGTGAGAATCAAACAAAGTATTTTATTAAGAGCTGATCAGTAATGAGAGTCACACAGTCAAACAGTTTTGGCTGAGCAAATCCGCAGAAAAACACATGGGCTTGGTTAATATAGACTCGCATGACGTGATGACATCAAGGTCGTTGGTTGCAAATCTTCAGTACATTGTCTGCAAACCCTGCACAGCCTGGTACACAGTTTCTAAAGAATGTTATCAGTGGTGTGATGGGAGAGGAGAGCTCACTAAATATTATCTGTTCTCCTCCCCAGTGAAACATAAGTCAAGGTTGTTAATAATACAAAAGGTAAATTATAGAGTATAAGGGCTATGTGTATAAATTTTCCATTACACTTAACTCTAGTATCATAACGATAATGGTTGTTGTTGCTGCGTCCATGGTAGCAGTTGGCACAAACAAAAAATACTTGCTACCAAAGAAAGTGTAATGAACTCTGAGTCGACTACAATCGCTTCAGCTCATCTCAGATGCAGTAGACTGAATCACTGTTTAGTCTATAGGCTTGATGATAAATAACACCAAACCAACTTTACAAAAGAAAGCTGGACTGATGAATATCAAATCTTATGGTTATAGTCACAGTTGGTCAATATTAACTTAGTAAAAGCAGTTTGTTGACATCAGGTTTATGTGTGCTGAAGGTCCCTGCTTTTTAAACAGTTACTTATTGCTGCCCTTTGGAGCCTCAAGGCTGCTTCATGCAGTGCAATCCATTTACGATTAAATGGTACAATAATGAAAGTGGTTATGGATATTTAGTCTATTCTTCGCATAATATGGATTTCTATAGTGTATTTTCTCATATAAGCAGCTTTATTCAAATGACTGTGTGTTAGAAAATGTGCTATTACGAAAGTACCAACATGTTTACATTACTGGGTGTGTAAATGTGTGGGAGTCCCTCTGCCGACATCCTGAGTAAATGCCATGGGAGCAGCAGCCAACTAAGGTTAACAGCTGCCATGAAACACTATTCTGCACAAATAATCAGATAATCCACTGGTGGTAAATTAACAACAGTAGTTGGAGTCTTATTAACCATAGAAGAAGTGGCCTTTACTCTGTTACATCATAGGACCAAATGTATGCTAAAAATACACAAACAGACATGTAAAGTGTCTTAACATGGTCCTGTGTTTTGTGTGTGGCTCCTAACATCAATATAAATACTAGAAGCTAAATGTGGACAGTCAGAAAATAGAATTCACCAGATGCTTTGCTATAGGGAAGGAATGGCAACGTAAGCTGTCGCCCACACCCACAGCCTACATACAGTGTGCTAGGCTAACTTCTGAAAGCTTACAGAGCTTTGAAGAGAGCTTTACACGCCTATTATATGTGCAGCACACTTTTTTTTATAGTTCAGGTTTTAAATGTCATTTCACAAATTATATGTTTTATTTGTAATATTTTAAGCTAACACACACACACACACACAAATGAGCATTAGGCTAGTGTATTTTGCTTGTGAAGAGTATTTTATATTTACATGTATTTCACCTCCAATGAATATTCATACATTTTCAACACCAGAACCAGTAAAGTAGCATTAAGCCACACTAACAATCAAAAACTAAATTACAGATATTTTAAGCTGCAAAACTCTTTAAGGATTTCTGTGCAAGTCTTTCAATATTTTAGTGGCAAATAAATGTTGTATTTTGGCTTTAATTGTGCTAATTTCCTCATACATTACAACAGCAGTCTGATCACACTGAAAAGAAAATCATCTATTGCTTAACATTGGAGTGTCACAATTAATGGGAGCTTTTGTGTGCTTGTTTGGGGGGAGGTGGTGGGGGGGGGGGGGGGGGTGACTTGCTCTCTTTCACTTCCCAAACTTGGCTCTCACATGCAAGCAAGAGCTGGAAAATGAAAACCATTTGTTCCTTTGAGAAATAGCCGTCCCCTTTGGGAACATCTCTGCTTTTGACTATGTTTCGTAGTATTTACACTAAAAGAGGGTCCATTTTTCCCACCATCAATATAATCTGCTACCAGCTACCAGATATGTTGTATATCTTGTATTATACCTCCCTGTTGAAAGCATTCTAGATAAAAATGTTGTTCATTCAGTGGAAGTAAATCAGCTACTCTACATCAGAGACTGCCATACACTAACATGAAAAACGCAGCATTTCTGTTAAATTGGCTCTATGCTAGGGTGCAGCTCTATCTGTGATGATTCACACAAGTACACAAACACAATAAAATGAACTTACTGAGATGGAGTAGATGAGGGCAGCAATTCCAAGCGGTAGGCAGCAGCAGATCATGGTGAAGATGGAGTAGCACATGTAGTCTTCAACAGGGTGTTCCAGAGGGCCTCGAGCCACGTACACCGTGGGCTGCACAGTGACGATGCCCGGCTGTCCTGGCTGTGGCTGACCCATACCATAAGGCTGCGGCTCATATCCACCTCCATACTGTGGTGGAACTCCATAACCCTGAGGCCACAAGTGCAGAAGACAGTTGAAAGATATTTTCATGAGATGCACTGCAAACTGTGGGAGAGGTTGTAAGGTTTGCAATCTGTTTTCATCAGTTATGTATCTGCTGGCTATGGAAAGTGAGATGGAAACAGATGTTAATGGCTGATTTTCTTTTTTTTGCCACCTAAAAAGCATAATCTCTGATTTGAAATATAAAAAATAAGAATAAGGAGATACACAACTGGTGGAAACCTAAGTGACAGAAAAAGGCTTAAAGATACTCCAAAGTTTCCTAAATCATGTTTTCTGATGTGTCATTAGGGAGAACCATAATATCGAAAATTAACTTTTCGATATTCAACCCCCCCCCCCCAACAACTTCTCGGGTGTTAAAATATGGCAGCCCACTTCTCTCCTAGAATTTCTCATCTTGAGTAACTCTGGAGAACCTGATTCCCCAAATTGAGTAAATATTATTATAGGAACTGAGTAAAGAATAATGAAAAGAAAATTAAATTAAATATAAATCAACTAATTAAAGTACAATAAATTAAAATAAATGTAATTTAAATTACTTTCATTAAAATAAAATAAATGAAATTGAAATAAAAAAACATTTGCAATATAATAATAATAATAAAAAATTTTCTTGTAGTTTCTTAACAAAATCTAATTCTGTGTATGACCACAATTTCCCGAAAAGGTAGGTTAGCAGGGGTGGGAGGAGTGGTGAGTACAGTGAAATGAAACCGACATATTTAACTGCACAACCTAATCTTCACCTATTTATTCACACTGGAAATGACACATTGGGGTTGGTTACTGCCGTCAAGATGAATATTAGGCATCATTCTAAATTAACACAAACGTACAAACTTACCCCCCCCCCCCCAAAAAAAAACAAACAAACAAACAAACAAAAAAAAAAAAAAAAAACCTCATTGTTTGGATATCTTAACATAAAAACACGATTAATTTAGACAGTAACTAAGCAATGAGCACCTAAACATAAAAAAAACAAAAAAAACAAACAAACAAACAAAATCGCAATGTGCTTACAAAATTACACAATTTAAACCATTTGAGATATTTTGCTGTAAAATAAATACATTTCAGGAGTTTTTCCGCTGTTTACCTGCGGCTGTGCTGGGTATCCCGGGCCAGGCTGGAGGCCATGGCTTGAGTAGTCCTGGTAAGGCGGAGGAGCTGGGGACTGGACCATGGAGGACTTCTCATCAGACCATCCCTGTTGAAGAGCGCTGGGTGATTTGCTAGGATCCATGGGGCAACGATTTTGTGATCTCTGGGCTAGAACTATTCTCCTTAAATTACTTTTTTCTCCTATTTTTCTCTCCAAGGAATTTAATGATAAATTTTCCCACTAAGTGTAGAGTTCTTACCACTTCTGTTACCAGACTGCAATTTGGTAAGAGGAAGTCTGAGAGAAAGTTTTCATCATCATCAAGTTTCCAAAATAAACAAGACACTTCCGGTAAATTCTTTCAGATTACAATCCAGTTGACAGCAGATTTGTTGAGAAGCGTCCAATGGCTAAAAACGAAAGAACAAGATGTGTTTGAAAGCATTTAATAATTTTAGATTAAAAAAAAAGAAAAAAAAGAAAAGAAAAGAAATATAGGGTTATAGTGTGTGAGTTGATTTCATAAGTTTCAGTAGGCTGATGTCACTGAAATATGTCAAACGTTTTTAACCAGTCAGATTTTTACATCAATTTTACCTTTAGCATAATGCAATGCACTGTATAGCCACATAACATCAAATGGAAACTTCATTTAGTCTTTAGTCTTGTTTAAATTAAATTATCTTTCTGAAATCTAAATAATAAATCAAGGCACTATGTTGGAGCTTTGGAAACTGCAACATACCTGACTTCAAATGATAAATGACAAACTATAGTGAAACTATAGTGAATGTCATTTAGTGAAAAACAAGAAAAAAGAGGCTCATCTGCTCATCAACATGGAAAATAAATAAATAAACAAACAAACAAATAAATAAATTTTGCATTTGGTTAATTATTTCTCCCCTAGAACAACCAACTGGTGTTGTATTATTAAATTTTTGGAAAGCCTGATTAATCACCTTCACAAAGAGGTGCACTTTGTGGATTATGCTTTGTGGAATGAGCAATACAGCTAAATGTGCCTCCCAAAAAAGGGTCAGATATCTCTGCAATATTCTTCACCCTGGTAACATTTTACTGTGGGATGGCATCTCCCTTCTTAAGCCAGGAGTTGTTGAAGGTTGTGTTGGCTTCTTTGGCACAAGCAACATGCCCAAGCTGATCCCACAACAGTCCATCCTCTCCACTCCCATATTCTGGATGCACTGTGTGATGATCCTGGCTCTGTGGGCGAGAGCATTGTCACTCTGGAAGATGGAGTTTTAGTTATGCAAATATCTCCAGAATCACCAAGATTCTGGAAATATACATCACCATTGGCTCCTCATTTTTATTATAATATGTTTATCAATTAGATGCCAGTTATGCACACACCTCACAGCACTTGAATCTCAAAAAAAGAGTATTGTAGGGAATTTTGACACGTCTGGAAGGCGACTACAAATACTACAATTTTAGTTGTGTTGATCATTCCACAGAAACACCATCCTTACAAGTTTTACCTCATTGTTAATGTCACTTAGCAGGCTTTCCAACATTGTACAGCACCGTTCTGTGTTTTCTTTTATTATCTTTTATTACATTTACTGCAGTGTAAGTAGCAATTTAAAGTAACATATATACAAAACACAAGACACAAAACAAAACAAACAAAAAAAAGGCTAAAAAAGGCAAATAAAAAACCATTACAAAAAAAGTTCTGAATCTGTGTTATTAAAGGGGGAGAAAAAACACATTTTTTTTTAAATTTTTGTGCAAAGTTCTACTATAAAAAAGAAGCATTCATCATTCATGAAAAATTCAGACCACCAAAGAGTAGAAAATAACCATCCCTTCAGAAAAAACAGAAAGCCTATCAGCAATGTCTACAGGTAGATAACAGTATTGTTTTGAGCAGCAGCGATTGTAGTGGCTTCACTATAATTTGAACCCTTTGCTTTATTCAGACTTTTAATTTTGAATGTAAATTCATTTGACTTCCGGTATTTTCCAGACTTCACCTGAAACTGCAAGGCGTCTCCTGGATCTTTTTCGCAGACATTTACTGGAAAACAATAGTGGCCGTACAACATTGAAGGGTCCCTCAGAGGTAAAGAGGTTTAAAGGACATGTCTGGACAGGTTACTCTCATATTCAAGAGTACAATGGACTGAGAGTCTGAGCAGTTTAATGACTAAACATAACAATTGATTTAACCTTCTTCTTTTTTACATTTAACCGAATTTGTGCATCTCCGAGGGGAACTTTTTATTTGTTTGTTTATTTATTTATTTAGAAATTCTCCAGAGTTTTCGGGAAACAAAAGCAAATTGACTGTTGATGAGTTGTCGTACGATAAACATTTATTGTTGCTTTCTGAATTTAAGCACCATATTTTTTGTTCCAGTGGAAAAACCACAGTGTAAGCTATATTGTTCCTGTCGGTAATTACGGAGTCCGCTCGTCACTTCTGCAGCTGTGTTGCGAGGCTGTTTGATAGCTCTTATATGTTGGATGTCCTGGTATTCAGGACCTTATCCTTACTTTATTATGATTATATATCTTTAGGCTGAACTTGGGAAGGTTGAAATTGTTAATCTAGCCCTAATTAACTGTTATCTTTCAGCTGGAGCCCACTGTAAGTCCCTCATGTCGCCACACGAGGGCGCAACACCCTCTTATCTGCCTCCAACTTTCAAATATATGTGTGTGTGTGTGTGTGAATCACCTTAGATTAATAAAAGAAAACGTGCTCAAGCCTTAATTAAAGTTAAAGGATTATTTCATGTGGAGATTTTACTATAGGAACTGTAGAAAATAGGATCTGCATCATTTCTTGTTGAACTTGGTACAGGAAGAGGCAGAATAAACAGACGCATGTAGAGCGGTTAACATTTCAGCACTGAGTTTACCAGGTTTTACCGTGAAACAGATGTAATTTCAGTCAGATAACATACATGTGAATGTTTATAAAAATTTATTTAAACACAAAGTTGACATTTGGCAGTTGTGTCCCTGTTCCAACCCACCTGTGGCCTTTAGGGCTCAGTTGAGCAGCCCTGCTTTATTATACACTCATTAAATGCTTAAAACCGACCTTACACAGAAAAAAGGTTTTGGAAAGCAAAAAATGGAGCAATGATAATTCAACGCAGTTTTCTGGCTGTGTGCTGTATTGGCTCCACTGCTTTCCTGTTAATTTCAGGGGAAATTGTGCATCACTTATCACTTTGGCTGGAATAAACAAAAGTGGGCATACTTCAATTAGAAACACTTGATGACAAACTGATTACATTCTTTTTTTTTTATAGAATATTATTTCAATAACTTCTCAAAGATTTTCAGGTGATTTGATTTAGAGGACAGAGAACATAACAATAACGTAAATAATGGATGATGTAAAAACTGTAAGCCCAATTCCCAGAGCTACATGGTTCAGGGTCCTGGCTGTACTGCTGTAGCGCTCTGCTGCCACCTGGTCACCACGTTGAATCGCGTCACGGGTCTGAAAAAAAACAAAAAGTCAATTTTAATAGTTAAACAAAAATTATAAAATTGTCATTAACAAAGCTAATTTTGCCCAAAGTAAGCACATTACAATAAAACAGCAGTTTAATCCAACTGGAGTCGTGTAACAACAGCAGGCCAGAACAAATGAGATGAAGGATTTCAGATAATGTAACACCAAATAAAATAAATAAAAACTCATCATAAAGGAGCTTACACAGATGGTTTAACTAAGATGACAAAATTCTTCAGGGAACTTAGTGAGCATAAAACTTGATTATCTCTTTAGTGCCATAACTCCAGTCCTCGAAGGCCACTATCCTCCAGGTTTAAGATGTTGTCCTTCTCCAGCACAATGGATTCAAATCAAATGGATCCCACATTTTATGTCAAGTTCTGCATAAATGAGCCATTTATTATTGTCCAATGATTTATAATTATGATATAAAAGTTGCTGGGCAGCTCCTACCACCAGATGCTTAGTGTCTTCAAAACAGTCTTTTAAAAAACAAAAAATAAACAAACAAACAACAAAAAAAAGAAAAACAATTACTTTGAGTCATTGTTGCTCAGCACACACCACTGCTGTGGACATTTGGAAACTTCAAAAGAAGGATGTGGAAATTTCCAGCTTTGATAAACTGTCAAAATTTCAGTGGAAAAATATAAAAATTGACAATCCTTTTAAAGACATGTGTTTGCAGTCAGTGATGTCATAATCTTTGAAGTATTTTACCAAATAAACAGCTACCATAAGGACATAAATTGCATAATGTGGTTTTTATGACCCAACACATCACCTAACCCTTGAACTGCTGTCACAACTATATGACACATGAGCTGAGGCATACATTTCTCATAAATCAAAGGTTAATATAGTTTATTGTTCATTTCCAGGATGGTCAGTTTACAGTTGAGTATGCACACGTCTCCTCACTAAAACAGCTGATCTTATTAAACTAATAATTCTCATTGGATTGTGCATCATTAAGTAATTTTCCTGAAACTTACTGTGAATTCAATATCACAATCTTTCTTTAATAACCAACAAGCAGATTTATTGTTTTTAGGGAATACAAAGAGTTCAGAAGAGGGCAGAGCTGGTGTATAAAAGGCATGGCTTCAAAGTATTTGTTCCTGGAATACCCTACACCTGCCAACCTGTTTCACATTGTACTTCTCTTAACAGAATAGGATGTAATTGCTACTGCAAGGAGATTTAGCTATATGTTGCTCTTTTCTCTTTGCAAGATGTGCAACTGCCACGACTCTGTCAGCATTTGACAAAGGTAATACTGTAAGTATGGTTGTAATTATGTACTGACATGAAATTGTATAGCAAGTATCCACAGGTTTGACAACAAATTACCTTTGGCTTTTTGCATGGTTTTCAGACAAAATGCTTTTTTTCTATTAAGAAGTATCAAATTGTATCCTGTCAGTTCATTTCATTACAGTGATTTCTTTTAAAAAATCAGGCATTAACAAAAAATCTTCTCGAACTGTGTGTTAGTTGAGGTGCTGCTCGCCTCTCTTCTCTATGAAATAAAAAAAAGCTGCTACCCCAATGCCTCATTTTATTACCCAATGTTATTTTTTCCTCCTTTTCTGATATCCAGACTTCACTTTCTTTGGGAAGCACATGACTATCCCCTCCGGCTGTCTTGCTGCTCTCTGTGTAACTCGGTTGAACCGACTGCTGCAGGTGCGGACTTAAACCATTTTTGCACATTTTTAGAGGGTCGATAGAACAGCCATCATTACTGTTAGTGCAAAATTAATTCTTTCTGCACCTTGATTCAGGCAAACTGACGTAGATTATGATATTAATTAATTAGAAATTTTAAAATAGAACATAAAAAAATCTTTTAATTCCAGGATTTTCAAGGGCCCCCACCTTGCAGTGAGCCCTGGGTAAATAGTACCGTTCGACCTCTTAGTTGACACCACTGACTAGACTCCTCGTATGGAGCCAGAGCTTGGTCTGCATTGCTGGCAATAAGTTAGATTAATTGGGTTGGACTCCACCAAGGCTGCCCTTTGTCACAGATTCTGTTCTGTTATGGACAAAATTTCTAGGAGCAGCTGAGGTGTTGAGGACCTCCGGTGTGGGTCTCTGCTTTTTGCAGATGATGTGGTTCTGCTGGCCTCATCAGGCTGTGATCTCCAGCTCTCACTGGAGCGATTTGCAATTGAGTGTGAAGCTGAAGGAATGAGAATCAGCACCTCCAAATCCGAGACCATGGTCCTCAGCTGGAAAAGGGTGGAGCCAGATGATGTGGTTTGGGCATCTGGTTAGGATGCTACTTGGACATCGACCTGGTGAGGTGTTATGGGCACGTACCACTAGGAGGAACCCTGGGCAAGACCCAGGACACACTGGAGAGACTACATCTCTCAGCTGGCCTGGGAAAACCTCAGGATCCACCCAATGTGCTGGCAAATTTGGCTGGGGAGCAGGAAGTCTAGGCTTCCCTGCTTAGGCAGGTGCCCCCACAACCCTACCCCGAATAAGTAGCGAGAAAATGGATGGATGGATAGATGAACTTTTCTGCTGCTGCCTGACTCATTTACAGCTTATTTTATTTCTTATAAAGGAAAGTGTATATTAAAAAAACATACAATCTAAATATGCAAGGTTATATTACAGCTAATTTCCATCTTTAGTCCCTTGGCAGGTCAACAAAATACACTATGCTAATATATTGCACATGGGGTCATGAGTCTGTTCTGTTTTCAGCAGTTTGAAAGAAAGTTTGGAAGAGTATACCACTACTACAACTACTTCGAAAGGCAGAGAATTATATCTCTCAAATATCTATCAAAAGAATTATACTGATCTCTAAGACTGCATTGGCTTCCCGTTAGCTTCGGAGTTGATTTTAAGGTTCTGTTACTGGTTTAAAAACTCTTATTAGTCTTGGTCATGGCTGTCAGATATATCAGATCTATTTTTTTGTGTTAACCCTCAAGAACTAGAGGAAGGGCTCTTCTGAAAGAAACCTTTTATTCAGTCGCAGAGTGAGAACAACAACCATGGTGACTGGATTTTTTTTTTTACGATGGTCTTTTTATCATTAGAGTAAGATAATGTTTATTAAAATCAAACTAAAAAACAAACTTTTTGTCTTAATTTCAACAGAACTTTAAAATATTTATTAACATTAGTTATACATTTTCTGTTTCTTCACAAATTGTAATCCACAGTTTATTTAGAGCTGGTGTGGTACAGAGTGGGATATATTGTTCTTAATGCTTGTTTTTATTGTAAAAAATCAATATTGTCAGTATATCCTATTAAATAAACAAATACAGTAGAAGAGATGTGGCAAATCCATCTGAAAGTTGCATTATATTTCCCAGAAATGAAAAAGAACCAGCAGGAAAAGTGTGTCTGTAGCAGCATACAGATGCTACAATGCTCTAAACTTATGATAGAAACAGAATTCTGATTGACATCCTCCTGTTATGAGCAATACGATGACTCATTCATTACTCTTGCATGAAGTACATGATATCAGCCTATTATCTGTAATAGCGTGGCCAGTTATAGCGACGTAGGATTCTGTTGCAATGCAGCGTGCATCATGTCGAAACTGTTCTACTTTCTTTCTTAAATTTTTCCATGACTTCTGTGCTGGTTTGGCTATAGTGTGAGGAAATAGTGGAGACAAAATCTGTTGTTTAATTAAGTAACAAAGGAATGGGACTGAATAATTAGGTCTGGGAAAAAAATGATTAATTAAGCTGAAGATAAATATTTGCAAAGAGAGACTTGAAGACATTTTATAAAACAAGTTAAATCCAAATATATTGGAGCTATTTTATTCTAAAAGGAGTATGGGTTGGGTAGGTAGGAGAAAATAGAGTTTGGTAGGAACCAGCAGACAAACTTCAATGTTCATTCAAGGATTTTGATTTGGAAACAAATACAAACTCTTTTGTGATGCAGTGGTGCAGTCATGAAAGATAAAGAGACTTTGTTTAGGTTTTATTATTCATTCTTGACTTCCTATAGGCCACTTCAGTGTTGTTAAATTACAAAGCACCTGTGTTTAAAATGTGCTGCTCTTAAAGTACCAACCTGTTATTCTATATTTCAGGAAATGCTTTGAATGTGTTAATTTAGAGATTAATGAAAATTATGGCAACTATATTTTGATAAATTTTAAAAGGTTTTAGTTGCAGCCCTATATGAAATACAGTTACAGTATTTTCAAAGTGGCACAAATAATTAAATGATAAACTGAGGACAAATTAAGGGGTGAAGTCTGGTTCTTTTATACAATCCAGTGAAGGAGAAGGCTGCACTACAGGATTATAGCTTATTATACAAAAGTCACAACCCATAAATAGAAACAGGTCAAAAATTGTGATTTATTTATTGTATGAAAGCTTGTTTCATTCTACAGAGCAGGGATAGGCATGCGTCAGTTGCTCTGTGGACTAGGGATGGGGTTTAAACATTCAAATGTGCATCTAATACAGTGCACCAGTCAAGGAAAAATGCTGCACAATTTTTAGAAACTCACCGAGATGGAGTGGACGAGGGCACAAATTCCAAGTGGCAGGCAACAGCAGAGCAAGGTGAAGATGGAGTAGCCCAAGTAGTCATTTACTGGGACTTGTGGTGAGGCTGGATTCCTGAACATTGCCGGCTGCACAGTGATGATCCTTGGCTGTCCTACATACTGCTGGCCCATGGAGTAAGGCTGAGGCTGCTGCTCGTATCTCACACCTGCATAGTGTGGTGCAGCTCCAAAGCCCTGCAGGCCACAAGCACAGAAGTAGCCATTAACAAATGAAGTATTTTATTTCAAGGCTTCAATTTTTCACTATACTGACTGCATTTTAGTATAAAAAAAAATAAAATAAATAAATATATATATATATATATATATATATATATATATATATATATATATATATATATATATATATATATATATATATATATATATATATATATATTTTCATATTCATTTTCTGTACAGCTTAGTCAATTACGGGTTGCGGGTAAGCTGGAGCCTATCCCAGCATTAACAGGTGAAAGACAGGGTACACCCTGGACAGGTCACCAGTCCATCGCAGGGCCAACTCATAGGGACAAACAACCATTCACACTTGCACTCACTCCTAGGGAGAATTTAGAGTCATCAATTAACCTAACATGCATGTCTTTGGGTGGTGGGAGGAAGCCGGAGTACCCAGAGAAGAACATGCAAACTCCACACAGAAAGGCCACCGCCCTCAAGGTATATATATGTATATATATATATATATATATATATATATATATGTATATATATATATAATTTATTTTTTTTCATGCTGTTAATTTGCACTTAGGTCAGTTTCTAAAATATTGCCAGTTTGCTACTTTTTCCCCATGTATTTATATATTTGATGGATGATGGGTCTGGACAGAAGTAAGTTCCAGAGTAAACTTAATTATAAGATAAATGTTCACTGTCCAGTTATGAGTGTTTCTATCTGACCAGCATAATTTCTGAGTCTAATTCTAATAAAAACATCAGTCTTAGCTACTGGGCCTTAACCTAAGATAAGATTTAATTTAATTTAATTTACCATGTATCAAATTGTCCTATTAAGAGGTCTTTTCTGAGCAAGCGTGGCTATGGCTTTAGAGTGTTAGAGTGGAAGGTTTCTCTGCTTAAAATTAAGTATTTAAAATATCCAAACAAAGTAATTTAAACCAACAAAATGAAACAACTAAAACATGAAAAATAGCTGTTTTCCTTATGGCAATTTCAATTTCACACTTATCGTGCAGGTCTACTCTCTCCTTACTCACTCAAAGTAATACTGACTGTTTGGACAGGTGGTAAGATACAGTAATCTGCAAACAAGGTCCAAATGATTTGATTAGAGAAGAATAAATCTTTAGCTCTTATTTTCTGCAAACAGTAAGTGCAGCATTTTAAAGGCTAGGGTGTGTTTTTGCTCCTGTTTTACAACAAAGATTCTTGGACTCCAGAAACACTTGTAGTAATGCCGAACGCTGCAGAACACTTTCATTGTTTGACAAAAAGCATTACTAAACATCATAAAGAATCGCTCACACTCTCGCCAGGTAAAAAGTGCTGCAGCACAAAAGGCAGAACTTGCAGACCAGCAGGTTCCTCCCACAGGCTGTTAGATTGTTGAACTGCTGACTTGTATAACCGTTTTATTAACCAGCACTGGCATTTTAGTCACAGGATGCTGCTTATGGACATTCCAAATAGAGACAATTTTACTATAAATGTCTTGGTGATGTGTGTGTGTGTAGGTATGTGTGTGAGGAATTTTTAAAGTTTTTTATTACTTATGACCATGGAGAAACAATCTTTTTGCTTGCACTACAGTTCTGTGGATAGCTATTTGACAATAATTATGGATTAGATTTATATAGCGCTTTATATAGGCATCCAAAGAGCTGCCAACCAACCGTGGCAGCCAATCCGCACCTACGGCCATCACTGAACATTCATCCACATTTATACACCAGTGTTGCCAACACTGGAGGCAAGGAGGGTAAAGTGTCTTGCCCAAGGACACAACGACAGATGACTGGGGGAGCGGGAATCGAACCGCTAACCTTCCGGTCATTTGTTCAACCTGCTCGAAAGCCTGAGCCACTGCCGTCCCAATAAACCTTGATTTGATTTAAGTTTCATTCCAATGACAGTATATGAAAGTACAAATAGTTTGTGACAGTTTTACTGACTTTTTAAATGGATAACTATGTTTTTATTACTAACACTAAACCTTAGACATCAACTAAAACATATCCCAGCCATAACTAACTGAACAAAAGAGAGAAAAACATTACTTACATCTTGTGAAGAAATAAATATTTCAAGATAACTGCTTTATAATTTATTTACATTAGCTTCCAAATTGCAATGTTGATGTGAATGAATTGTTTCAGAGTTTAGCCCACAAAATGAACATATTTCAGTCTTTTTGGTTCAGCTTACCGGCTGCTGTGCAGAGTATGCTGGGGGAAGCTGAGTGGGTTCCGGGTATTGGTACTGTTGATTCTGGCTTGGTGGCGTGGTTGACTGACCAGTGGAATAAGTTCTGTTCCATCCCATCTGAGAAGTACCTGACTTGTTGTAATCCATGATTTAACAATGTGGTGGTCCCCTTTTCTTTTCACTGTAAGCTTGTTTCTTTTTCCTTCCTTCTTCCTCTGAAGAGCTTAATAGTAACTTCAAGTTCTTAGCACCCCGTCAGATGGACAGTAAAGAGGACTGATCTTTTGAGAACACGTCTACAAGTATAAGGATGCAATAAACATATGAATGAGTTCCGGTCAGGAGTTTCATATCACAAGTATGCTAGAACATGGGCTGCATCCTTAGCAAATCTCTGCGGCCAGATATAGAGCAGCAGTGTCATATAAGGGCCAATGTCCGACTGCACTGCAGTTTATGACAGAAACTGATTCAGAAATTAGAATAGTAAAGTAATTAACTGTGAAGTAAAATAGCATTTATTAACTCACATTTTCAAAGTAGCTTCACTGAGTCTTGAATGTGGTATCATTACACCAAAATGTCCAAGACTTTTATTTCTAATGCAAATGGATTTAATTTCCGGTTGCCTAACAGATTGCAAGCTTGTGTCTCTCTTTACGGGAACAGGGAGGAGCAAAGAAAGGTGAGCTCAGGTGCTATGCAACATCTGGACACTTACTGGAAAATGAAAACCTTACAGCTTATCAACAACATAGAGGTAATTTATGCCAACATGGATTACAGGCACCATAAATTTAACCATTTGATGAATATTGCCACAAATTTGCTGTAAAACCACTTCTGGGCTTGTTTTATTCTTTTTTTTTTTTTTTTTATCAAATTAATTTACATATTTTTATCAAACTCGTTTACATATTTATTTTATAGGACTTATTTACTATTTATCTTTATTTATTCTTTATTAATTGAGTTAATTTTTAATTGTGCTTTTAGTTTGGTCTTTTTCTATTTGATACGTTTTTTTTTTCCAATTTTCTAAAATGTATTTATTGTGTTTATATTTAACTGGAAATAAAATCAGGCATTAAGGGGTTAAATAAAAAGAGTCTCCTAGTCTAGGAGACTATGGACAGCTTAGATAAGATTTACCTATCTGTTGACTGAGCCACAGCCTCTTAACGAACAGGAAAGTGAAATTAAATTCTCTCTGTACAGTACAAGGTATACATTATTAAGCCGTGTTTGTCAGAGGCAGCTGAGCTTCATCACAGCGGCCATTTTGATGTGATATAGACTAGTGGTTTTCAAATTGGGGGTCACGAGATAATTTCAGAGGGTCCTCAGATAATTGAAAAAAACATTATCAAATAAATTTTGGATTTTTACCAGGCTGTCAAAATTTAACCATTAATGAATAGATAAATCTTTGAAATTAGCTTATTAATTCTTTAATGCAATAACGCATTCCATAAAAAATATCAGCGGCCTCTCCGCAGAAAAAGCTGATTTTGGGCATGTGGGTACCGTATCACAGCAGTGAACCACCACAAACCACTTTATCCTCCTTATATGTGAAGACTCTGACAGTTTTCCAGCTTTACATTTAGATGACTGCAAGATGACCTGTTTGATACATGACAACATTAATCACTAAATCATCTCATGGGGGTGGGGGTCACGAATACCAATGCATCTTATCTTGGGGATCATGGCTCAAAAACTTTGAAAACCACTTATATAGAGGGTAAGCACAGATACTAGTCCAAAATAGATCATAACAGGGCCCTTTCACACCTTACTTGAAAAACTCAGGTGAAGTGAAACTTTTTGTTGAGGGCTTTCACTTTCTTTGTAAAAACCCTAACAGTGAGCCGGCATGTTACTTCATGTCCTAATGTCTGCAGTCTGTTGAGTTTTTGTACTGAAAGAGAAAAGAATCATAAAAATTATTACTGGTAATGAGTGTGATTAAAAAATAAATTAAAATGATGAGCTTTGAAAAGAGTCTTTGGTGACCCTTTGTTTTTTTTCTTTTTTCTTTTATTGCATTCTTTAATTGTTTTTTCTGACATTATAAAATCTTGTAGCTGGCAACAGCAAAATCATCACACTGTCTATGATCATTTTAAAACAATAATAATAATAATAATAATAACAAACAATTTGGCCATCGTTGATCTAGTACTCTATTGGCTGGAAGATGCTTGACAGACAGCTCATTCGGAAACCCAAGAGAGAGAAAAAAATATCCAAGAGCAGAAGTTTTGAGAACACAGAGAATGAGTGTGAGGGAAAGAAACCAAGCTTGAGCTAAACTTGAGAAGAGGAGCAGATCTTTGGAAAGAAAAATGACATATTTGAGTGTGAGAGCAGTGTGAGAGTAGAGGGCAAGATGATATTTGAGCATGAAAACAAGAATACGTGCTCTCAAATCAAACAATGATGCTCTTGATTAAAAATAGGGAAATACCCCCATAGCTAGCCCAGTCCATCTGGCAATGACAACCATGCCACATTCAGTACCCTTTCTGTTGATCTGTTTGAATTTTAGCAAGTCTAAATTCCTAAATTCACTGAGTTGCTGCCATGTGATCGGTTGATTAGATATCTGTGTTAAACAGTTGAACAGGTGTACCCAACACAGTGGCTGGTGAGTATGTCACTGTGGATACCAGAAAAAGGGCAAAGGCCTTCTTCCCTTTATAGTTGGAGCTCAGGTACATGTACTGATGAATGAACCACTGGTACATCTGTCTTAGAAACAACAAAAAGGAAGACAAAAATCTACAATTATAACTGATATAACTGCAATATCAGCAGTAAATGTATTAAATATAATAAATGTAAAAAACACTTTACTCTGGCTTGTGCTGAAATTCAGCAGATAACAGAACACAATGAACAATAATGCGCCATAAATTCCATTAACAGAAACTGTAAAAGAAAAAGAAGAAGAAAAAAAAAAAAAAAAAAAAAATATATATATATATATATATATATATATATATATATAAACAATCAAGACATACTGATGATAACAGGTATCAAGTATAGGGCAACTCAGGAGCAGATAAAAGCATGTAGAGCCCTCTTGGGGCAAAAAGATTGCTCTACAGCAGGGGTGCCCAAGTCCAGTCCTTGGGATCTACTGTCTTGCAACTTTTAGATGCATCCCTTCTCCAACACACCTGAATCAAATGAATGGCTTATCAGGCCTCTGCAGAGATGAATGACATGTGGATGGAGGAATTTTGCCACTTGATTTAGGTGTGTTGGAGAAGGGAAGCATCTTGCAGCATAGTAGCTCTGGACTTGGGCGCCCCTGATTCACAGTGCCTTCAAATTTAGGAGAGATCTGTAAACTATAGCTGTATTTACACTTCAACTTACCTCACCAATGGCAACAGCCTAAAGATGATGAAAGATGTATAAGACATTTGTCAGGATAATATTTAAAGTAGCGGGAAAGCGAAAAGTTCAAGGACACCTAATTAAACGCTTGCATCAAAACTACACCCGTTTGCTTGGAGTAGAACACTATGCAGCTAAAACACAGCTAATTTAGATAATTAAAATAAGGAAATTTCGTCCATAATTTTATCCTAAATGAAAGAGGAATAAAGACCTACTGTAGTAAATATTAACATATCTCATATATAAACAGAACAGGCTAAAACAGCTGACCAACTCATGACTTGTCTTCATCAAGTCACACCATGATGATGATGATGCATAAAATTTACTGTAGAATTAAACAGGTTGCTCATTGGCCCCTTCCACCAGCTAAAAAAACTGTTTGCGATAATCTCAGTTTTTCGTTTTGTAGATATTTGTTGGGCCTGTGCAATTTTTATTTTTAATGGTTGCTTCAGTGTTGAAATGTCCTGTCCCATCTTCACCAGTGGGCAACGTAATCTTGAGACGATTCCTTTGTATGTCTTGTACATGTGAAGAAATTGACAGTAAAGCTGACTTTGACTTTGATTACTGGAGAAAAATCTACAGCTAACTAAAACTTGAAATTTAGGTAGCTTAGTCACAAGGTGGGCGCCTAGATTTGGCTCTAAATGATACTGCTGGCCAGTTGTGCTGAAAGGATGCTTCTTGACCGAAAGGGAAACAGAAACCTAATCAAGCCGTAATTAAGGGAACACTTTTATCTTTGCTCCTGGCACATCTGGTACATCATTTGAGATACTTGATTTTGAAATTTGAGGAACAGATATACTTTAAACTTTTAATAGATTTAGTTGAAAATGCCAAGATGCTTAAACTTAAGGTGAAACTAGTGGCATATAGAAAATAACCCTTTGGATCATATTTACTCAACATTTAATCCTCAAGGTGGTAAAAAAAAAGATCCTCTAGCTCCTCCATGTGGTTCTAGTGTGCTTTGCAATAATCCGCTATGAGTGAAAGCACTGCACAAGAGCCAGAGGGAATCTAACCATCAACAGTCTTGTGTCCAAGCTGAACCTCTCCAGTCCAGCTAAATGCTCCCTTTTAGTCAAGACAGAGAAAGAGGTTTATGATCAGAACAAACAACAGACATGAAAACTAAACATCAAGATTTGAAGCTGTAGGTTTGTATTTCTAAATATCTTATTAAAGGAAAAATACAGGAGGGATGCACCTCCAGACTGCACACACACGCATACACACACTGAAGTGATGTCCACTCACATGGTTGTTTTAACAGTTATTTTATAGAAACAACCCTCTGAACAGTACAGTCATCTACAGTCTTCCATGGACTACACATAGAAATGAACAGATTCTTATGAATTACAGACGCCACACTTAACACTCACAACTACATGGATTTCATATATTTGACATGAAAACATAACCAGTGGGTTAGGTTGAATATCTACATCAATGTTTACCTTACACATACAGAATATATATAACAGAAGGGATGCCAGACAAAACCTACAGTATATGGACATTTAAGATTTATTTATTTTTTGGTAATAAATTTACTTTTCTATGAAGCCATTTTCACTTCAGTCAGTTGAGTCAGGTAACGCATAAAAAGATATTTTGGGTGAATGGCCAAGTATTTTTTTTCTTTAAGGAGGATTTCTCAAAAGTTAGCGGCTCACAGCTAGTTAATTCAGGATATGTCAGCTAACTGGAGTTCAACTGAGTGAAATGAAAGTGACAAAAGTGTATGTAGAGTATGTAAGTGAAGAGGTTGCAGGTTGCAGGTCAGTAGCTCTTTTATCAGGCAAAAAGCTTCACACCTTGTATCAGGCACACACTGACTACTTTCTGTGGATCTTACTAAATAACAGCAAAAGCATCATGTCTGGTGTGATGATTCCCACTGCTGCTCCTCTCTGTTATCTGTAGATTGCAGGTTTGGAAAGTTAGTGTGATCTGGCTGACATCTAGCAGTCACAGGCACGACCTGTAGACACATGCAGAAAGACAGGAAGAAGGGTTTTAAGTGAGAATCATCTATCCATCACATCACTTGACATTTCTTTATTTATTATCTTTTCAAATACAAAATTGTTTTAGTTTTAAACTAAACTTTCCACCATTATCAAAATAAAATGAATCTTGTGACAGTTAAGTCCATATTGGCAGAAGTGGTTACTAACGTGTCACACTTCTGCATTTGGCTTAAAAAAAAAAAATCACCATGAGAACAGAGGCTCTGCAACAGCTGGCATCAACTGTAACATGAGAATCTGAACTTCCTGTGAAAGCTCACTCTGCATGTAGAAAATGAGACAAAAGGGTAAAACACTGCTGCTTTTTATCTGAGAACTAGTGGCAGAGAGGAGGGTATAGAGTGTGTAAGTGTACCACTGTATAAGTCCCTATGGGTTCTGGCTGAGTTGCTTACATATTACACACACATACTGTTTTTCCATATGGGCCACAAGGGTATTTTACCTACATCAACAAAGTAGTTAGAATCAGGCATAGCTGGCTTTCCAGTAATAATAGTAACAAAAATGTTATACATTTAATTTTAGATTAAAAGTTTTAACAGAATATTTGTGCATAACATGTAATCCTTGTTTATCTAGCTGTGATGTGCTGTTACGCTGGCCTGTCAGAAGCTCTGGAAAGCTGTGGAGACTTGCGGCAGGTTGTGGCAGATGCAGGAAGTGATGCTGTAATTTGAACTGCCACAATCTGAGCTGCTGTCTGTCACCAGATGAGGATCAGCAGGTAAAGAATAAAGTCCGGTGTTACCTTTACACCCCTCAAAAGCACAAGTCCGTCCCACTGCAGGAATATTTAATCAGAAACTCTGTGAAAGAATAAAAGTCTGAAACTAGCAAATCTATAAGTTCACATCCAATCATATGCGTTGGTGGGCGTGGTTTTTTTTTATGCCTGCAAGGTGAGGATCCATCTATCTGCATCTGGAAGGAGGGGCTGTGGGGTTTTAAAAATTTTCTCACGACGTAGATAACCTCTCTATGTCACGAACAACATGACCTGGTTTTACCCTGTAGAGGGCGCTATGAGCCATTTTTTTTTAACCCATAAAGTCCCATTTTTAAAATAAATAAAAGAAATGCTAATTTTATCAACAGTATAGGTGGTTTCCTTCACAATTAAGTAATACTGTGTTGTTCACAGCTCAAAAAACACATTTTTGGATGCACTACCCCTTTAATTGTTTTGGGTTATTAGTTAGATTAAAAAATATTTATTTTATATAGAAGGCATTCTTAAATTTTTAATATACAAGAAAAAAAACCCAACTAAATAAGTTAAAACCCCCACAGGAATCTAAAGTTTTGATGTGGCATCTTTACATAACTGCACTACAATATAAAACCATAGTGTGGCTGCTTCCAATGCCCCCAGTTTGCCTCCTCCCCTTCTCTGCCTGAAGGGCACCCAGTGTCCCACCACCTGTTCAACAGCAAGGTCCATGATATGTCAGTCCAGCTCTACGAGTGTTTTCCATTCTGTCAGTATGTGTGTATGACGTGAGGCTGTTTTTAGTGAAGCAGATGGACAGAGTAAATATAACCTTAGACCTGGGCTGTGTGCCATGTGGACGATCAAAAAGCAGAGCATTTCAGAGTAGCCACGTTTTACAATAGACTGTCATACATAGAGCCTTGATTTTTCTATACATCATATGAGTTATAATCCAAGTAAACAGATACACTGAACTTAGAAGCTGAAACCAAATTTTTTTAGTTTTGATATTTTCAGCCAACATGCACATATCTACTAAAAATACAGTTACAATATGATTTATAATGTAGGACATAAAATACCTTAGCAGAACTGTACTTAACTGTTGTCAACTTTTCTCAAGCAGTTCAATATTTCATCTCTTTACAAAGATATCAGCATGAGTTTTTGGGTTTAACACAGTTATATTTAAAAAGCATTTGTTAGCATGTGGGTGGACGTTACCTTGGTCAGTGAGCATTGGCTGAGCATTGCTTCCTGTCCTCCTTCTGAATAAAAAGAGAGAAGAGATTCAGAATGAAAGAAAGTGGAATTTCTCTAGTTACATAAATATTTTAATATTTTCCTGTATGATGGATCACCTCTTGTCCTGGTTGAACTTGCACCTGCAGTGGCCACCTACAAGAGAAAAGCATCTTTTCTTTATGTCTGCACCTCTGCGTGTCACCCAGGTCTATAAATGATTATACATCATGTGGGTACAGATGTGTTTAGTATGCATCTTACTGAGCAGGATGGTAATGCCAATGAGACAGAGGACACCAGCTAGAATGAGGCCTCCAACTCTTAGTCTCTGGTCATCTGTACAGGAAGATTAAGTTTATAATTAGACAACAAATCTTTTGCAGTTGTGAAACGTATTAGCACGTTACCCAGTCACAGAAAAGAGAAGGCAATGAAAGATTGCTGGTTTACACCATATTCTTATTTCCATTAATTATAATCGTGTTGAAATAGAGTATTACCAAAGGTAAAGGGGTCATCCTCCGCTGAGGGAGCAGAAATGAAAAATGTCAGTATGAAGAGTAAAAACAGTGAATATTTACAGTAATATCAACATGTAAAAAAAAGGAAAAAGTTCAAAGAATGATGGCCATGCACACAACATTTCAACCTTTGAACTTAATGTGAAGACATGAAAAACAAATAAATAAATGTTCTTACAGTGCTGCTCTTCTGCAAAAACCAGGGACACAACTGCAAAAGGACACATAATGTTGGTGAAATAACACTTTTCATGCTGTTCAGTAAAAGTGGTCAGGGCTGGATAAAAACCACAGTCCACTGATGTGTTTAACCAAACTATTAACTAAAGTCTCACAACATCTAAATCCTGCTGAGAATAGAAAAATAAAAAACATACTAGCACCAACTGTACACACTGCAGTTTACCACCTGAGTTTACAATCAGGCCAGGTGCTTCCTTTCTCATGTTAGAATAAAAAAATGTCTCTTCAACAGACCGTCGGGCACAATTTCCTCTGCTACAAAGTTGAACCAACAGCTTATACATTAACAACTGATGCACTATACACACACACACACACACAAAGATTTGCAATCTAAACATAGATGTTGCACCAAGAATGTGTTGTCACTACACTATTCCCTTTTTTCTTGTAAGTACAATCAATTTTAAAATTCAGATTTAAATGTTTTGGTTGCAAAACTAAAGTTTTATTGAATAAAAGCTGGCAGGATCCACATTGGGCTGAAAGATCCAGCCCTATTGATCTGTCCTGATGAGAGTGACTGCTTTGCCATCCTTCTCCACAGACATCCCCCTCATTGTTGAACTGTGGATATTGCCAGAGTAGTTAGATGTTCGACCGGCCAATAGAGGCATCTCTTACATATTTTAGTGAAGGTCTTGCTTATAAAACTCAGCTTAAAAATGAGTACTAAACTTCTGGGTTTGCAAACAAATCCACTTACTTTTATAGTCTAATTTATCTTAAACCACTTTGTAATTACAACCCTTTACTGCTTCTGTACATAATAAAATATAGTAACTTAGTAAGTGGTTGGTGAGCTGACATTTTCATTTTTTTAATGCAAGCTCACTAATTTAAAATAGTACTTCTTTTCTTTTATAAAAAATGGATTAGATGATAGAACTTCTGACTTTCACTTACATGTCACCAACACCAAAGCCCCGATCTTTGACATCCTTAGCATCGAGTCTGTTCAGATAGAAAGAAAACATTCAGTAAATGAAACATGAGCTAAATATCATTCATTTTGAATGAGAACATGATCGTCAACATGCGGTTCACTAAAAAGTCTATGTCCTCATTGTCATGGGGAAATCAAGTAATCAAATCTTACATGACGTGCAAGAAAAGTGCAGTTAAACATAGTCCAAACTGGCTCAACAAAAATGCCATGTTGGGCCTTTCTGTGTTTTCTGAGGGGCACTTAAGCACACAAAGACACACTTAGTACTCTCACAGGACACTGATCAAATTCAAACAGGCACAAAGTGGTCTCTGTCTTCTTTTTTGTCACACAAACTCAGAAACTTGAGCTGATGTTGATGGGCACCAAGTGCTCTGATGGTGCCTCAAATCTCTCACAGTAACTGCATTACAATACTGCCACGAAAAAGCTTCAAAGCCTCAATTTTTTCTTTGTTCTTGTCTCAGTGCTAACTTTGTTTTTCACTACAATTACGAATTACAGATAAAAAAAAAATCTGAGAATATTATTAAAGTACACTCACCCTTCTTTTCTGAGGGTGTCTGAGATGACACTTTGATCTAATATTCTGTAGTACATCAGAGTATAAGTGATCAGATTTGTTTCTTTTTAGATGCTATTAATTAGAGAATATATTTCTACTTTCCAGAGCTTAATGAACGTTGTGCTTTAAATTAAATATTTATCTTCCTTAATGAATACATACATTTCTAGAGAGTTCTGTTTATAATGCACACACAATCCGAGCTAGTCTGCGTCATGCAGTGTCAGCAGTCATGTTGAAGCAGCACTAGCAGAGGCTCCATGTGGACTGGGAGGAGACGCCTTAAATTACACAGCAGTGATTTTCCACTTACTGCACTTTTCCATTTAGAACACATCACAAAGAGCAAACACACTCAAGCCATTTCAAGTTCACACTCAATCACGTTACAGTCGTGCATGAAAACGCACCATTTAGACATCTGAAAAGTTGACTGACTTCATTAGTTTTAAGATTAGTTTCCCTCCTGCAGCTGCTGGTTATACTTCTCAGAAAGGATCATGACTTTTCTGTTTCACAAGAATTTACTGAATGGGGAGGCAATATAAATCATGCAGATTAAGCTACAAAACCTGAGCAAAAGAAAGATTTTACTGGTTCTACAGAGCAGAGAAAGTCTTCTAGTTACACACTAACTAATGATGCAATGATTGGTTTAGAACATATTTATGGTCTTTGTAGGTGAATAGCCCATCTATTGGTTTTTCAATATAAGAATCACATACTTCAGGCAAAAGTTTAAAGACAAATAGTCCATCAAATCTACTTGCTCTCTAGTGTCATGAAGTATTAGTTTGTGTGAAAACTAATGTAAAAGCAACCTTAAAGACAATGTGATGAGTAGAGGTTGCCATTTAAACAATATCTGTGGGAGTTTGGCAACTAGGGAGAAAAAGAAGAGTGGGATGAGTACTTGTCTCTTGGTGCTTCCCCACAGCAACCCCAGGCGAAGCAGGGGGAATGCAGAGGGATGGGGAACATGCCAACAACCACAAGAGAAGAAAGACAGAGAGGGAAGGAGAGAGAAATGAGAGAGACAGAGGACAAAGACAGAAACAAGAGAAAGAGAGACATAAAGAGCACACAGTTTGAAAACTGAAGGTGAGACGACTGAAAGGCTAAGCAAAGGAGAGATAGAGGGCAGGATACAGTATAAAGACACGTCTTTGTGTCTCTGTGCTCCTCTATGATTATCATATTCTAAAACAAATGTTTGTGTAAGGTGGGGTCGAGAGAAAAGTGTTGTTTTGATGGGAAGCTATAAGCCCAGTGCTCTGCTGGGGAAGTAATGTGTGGTATGTACAAATTATTTTAGTAGAGAGGAGACTTGCTGTCACTCAGTACCACAAAACCTAACCAAAAAATTGCTTCAAGACTAAAAAGTTTTTGCAGCCACTGTTCAATGACTTGGTATGTTTTGTATTTCAGTTAGGTATATGTATATACCTAGGTAACAGTATATGCTTACCTTTGGTCAAACAAAATTTTGGCTCTGAAACATTGACATCTACTGTCCATTATTTTCTGAAATTTAATAGACTCTGTATCCAGCTGATAGATAGATAGATAGATAGATAGATAGATAGATAGATAGATAGATAGATAGATAGATAGAATACACTATAACCTTCACAGATGAACATAATTTGGCTTTCTCTAAACTTTTGAAAGCACATGTACAACTGTTCAAAGTTTAAATAATTATTGAACAGCAGGCTGTTATCTAACAAGATGACCACAAAACCTCCAACAGAAATGCCTGAACCATGGATGGACCACTAAATGTTCTTGCTCTTTTATGCTTCATCAGACTGTTTATATTAGGACATCATGAGACCAAAAAGACACATAACATGACAAGTTATTGAAACATTGACATTTCTAGGTTGGGGTATACCCACACCTCTGTTTTTAGCTTCTTTTTCACTGAGCTGTTTGAGAGGAATGAACTACTTTGGCATGATTCTGCTTACATGTCCTACATTCATGGTGTAATATGAGTGCAGCATGAATGTTTTACATTTTCTTTTTGTAAATAGCATATATTACCAAACAACTGCTGATGGCTGATATATTACAGTAAAGGGTGGTTTGGTTTCCTTGGGCACAAACTCCCTGTGGAGATCCAACTCCAGCTCTGCCTGGTGCGGGGATAAAGACTTCTCTGTTCTGGCTCTGTCATGCTCCTCTGCCTATCTCCGACTGTTGTTTTCAGCTCTTGCTGTATCTCTCTTATTCTTCCTTGTTTGGGAGCATTTTCCCTCTTTTTCTTTATTTTCGCATAGTTGGTTTCTTTCAACTTGTCTTTTATTTCTCAATGTCTGGGAGCTGAAAGAATTGGTTGCTTGTTTGAAACCAGTTTTATACGCCATTCTTTCTTTTGGTTATGCTTCTGTCTCCTCTGTTGTCCTCTTCAGCTGTGTTAGACTGCTTCCCCTTCATAACACACTTATGCATGTCCATGAACCTTTGTCATTTCCCTTATTTAATTCCTTTTGTTCAGCTTTTTCCACTCATTTATCCTTTACATTAAAAACTCCCCAGTGTCACACTCTGGAGGTTCTTTGCTGAAGACCATAATCATCTTCTTTCCACCCACACTTCTTCTCCTCTCTTTAACTGTGATAAAGCTACACAAGAGCAGCAACCCACTCAGTACTAACTCTATTTGTCATGGTGGGGCTTTGTATGTGTGTCTGAAGTTTGCAGGTGGGGCTGAGCAGGTTGCCATGAGGACTTAGGGCGGAGACTGGAGCCACAATTGACACCACCTGCAGCTCATCATCAGGCTCGTTGTCCTGCTCTTCTCCCAGCTATTTAAGGACAAGCAGGAGCTCCAGTCTTTGCCAGATTGTCTCACAATTCTGCGTGGTAATCAGGCCTGCCCTAGTGATCTTGTGCCTTGCTTTGCATTTAAACCTAACCTTGTGATCTCTACTCCTCAGCACATTGACATCCACCCCCTTGGAACTTATTAGCAGCTCTGGACCAAGACATCTCCTTCCACCACCTCAAGTTGTACCTGCCTGCTCGCCCTGCCATCCATCCAACACTTTTCCCACAACTGGAGATCCTTCACTGGCGTACCCCCTCCGCCGTCATTTCCCCACAGGAACACAGTAAGCCGTTCCTCCCCGCTGTTATTTCCCATACCTCGTCATATCCACACTAACCGTCTGCACTCTCTTAGGAACAGCATTCCGGACCTGGACCAAGCCTTTCACACTTATTATCAATAAACACTGTTATTTTCTCCCGCAACTCTGTGTGTTCTGCTTTTGGGTTCTCCTCCACTCTACAGCCTCGGATCGTGACACTATTATTAGGAACAGTCATTTTTAAAATGTCCTTAAGATGTGTGTGTGTTTTACACAACATATCATGAGTTAATCAGCCAACTGTACTGTAGCTGAGGATTTCTGCAATGAATGTACATTTCGCAACTGAAGGTCTCAGAGAGGTGAGTTGGAGGAGCCAGTACAAACTAATCCTAGTGTGCATTAAGGGGATATTCAAAGCTACTGTCCTAGGTCTGTGTTAGCAGAAGCTAACAGCTTCAGAAATGAGTTTATTATATATCAAATGATCATTTTTCCATAATGTTAAAATGCATGTGTCTAATGCATCATTGTTTAGCTAAGGGCCCCTTTTTTACTGCAACATGCTGCTGTGTTGCTGCTTTCTGTTCAGTGACATGTTGCTTTATTGTAAACATTAGCCTGCTGCTGTTGGAGATGACATTATTAGCTGAGAGATCAGTTAATATGATTTACTGTGATGCATATATCTGCAAATAATTCAAAATCTGATTGACATCACTCAACAAAGCAGATTACAAGAAGTCTGGTCTATGTATAGATTAGAGTCATTCTAGATAAGGAACGGCGCTAAGATGATCAAATTTTTCTGTCAGAGAAAAAGAGGAAAAGAAAAAGAATTTATTAAATAAAAAAAGAAAATATATTAAAACAGTGTTCTATAGTTACATTAAACCAGAATTGATTTCATTTTACAAAATTAAAAATATATTCCGGCTGCACTTAGAGCTTCCATATAACTGTGACTTAAGATTTCAATTCAAAAGCTAATATATTTTTAAACAAGCATTATCTAGGTGAAAATGGCAGGATAATGAAATATTATGAGGAAAAATAACAAGAGAAAAAACATGCCATTTATATTAGTTAATGTTTTAGGGAATAACGGGTCTAATCATCTTTCAATGCCTCACATATGTCTCAAATCTACATTTAGGTTGCTGTAAAACTTTGCTAAATCTAAACAATGTTTACAATGCATATCAGCAGTTTGCATAATGGAGACTGTCTCAAGTCTGACTGAATGACAGATCACTGAGGCTGCCCATCTGCTCAGCAATGAGAAATGGGACTATGCTGACGTTTGGTTGTGTTCATATGTGTTTGAAAACATAAGCAATGAATTGGAAAACAAGGTCTCATTTTTCTGATTAGTAGCCTTATTCTGCAACTTGAGTGGTACAGTTGGTGCTGTGACACCTGCTCTGAAGGCAGGAAGCTTGAACACTTCTGCTGGGAGATCTGGGGAGGACTGCAATGGGGCAAGTTGGAGTTTTGCATTTACAAGCAGTCATATGCAAAGTTATAGGTCCCATGAATACAAAACATATGTGTTCGGGTTGAGTCCTAGACAATGCAGACCCAGTTTAATCCGTTTACTAGTGTATGTGATGTATGATCTGATCTTGATATAAACCTTGAGTAGCTTAACAAAACAATTATTTGACTAAATTTCAGGTCTGAGTAGTCCTATTGACCCATAACAGACTTCGCCTGAGACAGTCTATCTATCTATCTATCTATCTATCTATCTATCTGTCTGTCTGTCTGTCTGTCTGTCTGTCTGTCTGTCTGTCTGTCTGTCTGTCTGTCTGTCTGTCTGTCTGTCTGTCTATCTATCTATCTATCTATCTATCTATCTATCTAAACAATATATGATGCCAATCTCAGGTGAAGTATTGAAGGCTTCATTCCACTTCTACACCTGTGTATGCTTGTAAATTGCAGAGCATCCACAAAAGCCCAACTTCCTCCAAGTAGGATGCAGCCCTCGCTAACACATCTGCTTTTTCTTGTGCTTTTTCTTTTTCCAAGTCCAAATGTCTTTGTGATATGGCCACTGTTTTTGCAATATATTGATATTGTGCATCTTAATATTGTGAGGATGGTAAATCAGCTAAAAGCTACTGTTTAAAAACTACTGAGGTTTGTGAAAAGTATTACAGTACTCAACATTATTGGGCTACTGAAAAGCTACTGTTGAAACTCTTTATAAAATTTAGTGCAGAAAATAATAAGCTATGCATTACCAGAGTAGGACTGGCTCAAACAGAGCCAAAGCTAGCAGAAACTCTTCAGGTCAAAACCATGTAAGAGCAGCTGCTGATGTTTGTGACAACTGCCAAAGCCGTTATGGTAGTTTGGTGCTTATATTTTCAGCTCTATGGGCATTGGCTAAAACTAAACCCAATGACTTAAAAAGTATAAAGTTATTTCTTCATTTTGAGTGAAATGTAAAATAGCTGGCAACAACTAATGGGTACATTTTACCATCCAATGGAATAAACTGTGGATTGTGAAGCTAGTTATACATTCACTTGTGTTATCAGCAATAATGTTTTAATGGTTCTATAGATATTTGTATGTTGATCTTTGCATATTTAAAAAAGAAAATTTTTTGCTAAGCTGCAAGATGGGAATATGCCATGGAATTGATGTCTACTGGCAGCAACATCGTGGCATCCCTATAAATTAGGTATAAATTATGAATGTCTCTCACCTCATGCCACCTCAAAAATGAGTCTCAACTCACGTGGCCTCAACAATGCCGCCTCAAACTAAAACTAAAGTTTAATAGAAAGTTGTTTTATCTAAAACTGTATGAAGAACAAAGTCACATATCTTGATATAATAAACTCTAAGTAGAAGGTCATTACTGGAAACCCTGTTATATGCAGGGCCCTCTTTACAAAAGCAACAATAAGTGAACTTTATTAAAGCTTCACTTATTGTCTGATCATAGTCACTGCGATCAGATAGACTTCGGCATTCCCACTACGATCAGCAGCTGAATAATGAATGCGACTGCTATATTAAAGTAATGTTACCATATTTTTTTGATGATTAGCGACATTATGGTAAACATGATAATGCACATTAATATGTTGACATTCAAACAAGTGTCCAGGAAAACATAGTCCCAATTTCTGGTGGCGACGTACTTCTCCATGACGTTAGTCAAACATGGGTGGGAGGCGACGTTAGACACGTGTTGGTAAGTGCAAGTCAGCTTCTCAAACAAACACATTACACGACAAGTCTCTTCCTTAGGCAAGCCATGGCACCTTCCACCCGCCATGCAACTTGTCTCTATTTTCCCCCACGACTCTACACACCCACCCACGTGTTAAAAAGCTGGACATTGGTATGTCTGCACTACAAAGACAGCTGGCTATTCTCAGTGGCGTTTTTTTTTTCCTAAATTAGCAGCAATGCATTCCAGAGAGCAACACATCCTCTTTGTGAGACAAACACACTCGCACACACACAGACAGGGAAGTCTGTGTTGTAGATAAAACACATAAAAGAAAACATGAAACAGCTTTGAAATGTTGAATGAATAATTAGCTTAAACTCAGCTAAAACACAGGTGAACCTCTTGTTATTCAGGAATGATTGATTATATTGGTACAGTATGCTGCACTTGCTTTAGATCAAATAGCTGCAAACTTAGATGATGGTATGCTTGACCTCAAATATATTCCCTAAAAAACGTCCGATTGACGGTGGCTGCTGTCAAATCGCAGCAGGGGGTGGGTGGTGCAATATAGGGAGGAGAGGATAAAATTAACTTGACCTTCTTAGGAGGGCAGCAGTTGCTGTTTGAGTTGGGTGCCCCCTAATATAATGTTAGGGGAAACACTGTAATGGATGGAAAATTAAACAGCTAAGTGATGACATTAATATGAAGACAAATAAGGAAAGATGAAGCATGATGTGGGGAATCAGTGGAGGAAGTACAAGGGAAGGGAACATGGAAGTTTAAAGATTTTTTTTACAGTTTGGAAGCTAAGAGTGAACAAGAGAAGGAGCTAGGAGAAGGAAGAATTTAAGCCTCAGGGTAGAAAGGTGGCAGGAAGACAAGGGAGAGCATTTGGGAAATTGAGGGAAGGAGGAGGGTGAGTGATACAGACAGAGAGCACGAGGGAGTATAACATGCTGGAGCCATGAGTCACACATGGTTACCACAAGTCTAGCAGTGAGCAGCTAGCAATGGACTTCATTCTCACTCCACAGCTGTAATCAGCGGGTGAAAGGAGTACATTTCCCTCCTTTTATCTCACCTCTTGACCTTGAATCACAAATCTTTTAGGTGATGACAACACTTTTCTGATAAACTTTGTGTAAGACTTGACTCATCTGTTGCAGTTTTCTATCAAAAGTAATAAACATATACAGTTAATACATTATCAATGACCTGCTTTGTCTCTGCTGAGCTCTATATAAAAGCTTTGTGGTTACAAAGTGAATGCACTGAAGGTCACAGCTGCAATACTGGTAAAAAAAAAAAAAAAAAAAAAATCAATGTTCTCTGGTTGAGGTTTCTAAATTTGTCTTTTTGAATGTTCAAAGTGCCAAACTGAATAAAGGGGAGAACACAGTGTTGTCTGGGATTGCTCTCTTTCCTCTTCACCTCAATATTTCTCAACAATTTTCATTAGTTCCTTTTGATTTTTCTTCATAATGATCAAGTGAGGAGAAGTGAGGACAGAGAACTAAGTCTGCCTTACTTTAGAAAGGAAAGAGAACTGTCTGTCACCACACACATTCACCCTCTCTCCATCTCTTCCATTCATCCTGCAATCTCTCCATTTTCCTTTTCTCATACTGTGGCAACAACCCACAGTGCACTTCAGACCCATAACCTGAAATTTATTTTTTGTTAAAACTTCTTATCAAGAGGTTCAGCAAATGCTCAGCAATATTAATGTTTTACAGCCATGCCAAAATTAATTACATTATAGGTATAACTCTTTAAAATGCTCTGTGCCTTCTCCTTTTACCAGCTCCTGTCCTCTGTCCTTGCGCCTGTTTGCCCTGGTGGCTCTTAGCAAACTGTAGTCACCATTGCTCTTATCAGGTGGCCTGTTCTCACACACGCACACACTCATATGCACACTATATGACATATGTAATTCAGAAAGCAGGCAACAATATGACCCTGAAAAAAAGACAATGTGAGGACTTAAGCTGACAAGCCCACTGAGTAAAATGTCTCAAGGTGCTAATGGGTAGTATCATATAATGTGCAGTCATGTCATACATTCAGTCGTATCTATTTGATATTACATTTTTAAGTTATCTGGTGAGTTTATACAAGGAAGGCTAAACTAAACAGGCTAAACAGACACAAGATGACGTTTTTTTTGTTACCCTGACTTCTTTTCCTAAAACACTATTAAAAGCGCGTGAACGACGATTCTGTATCCAAGTCCGTTACGCACGTTGGCGAGTGGGCGCGTGCCTTCCGTAGTCCGAAAAATGTGTAAAAACTGCGCTATTGTACATCTCGCTTTAAAAATAGCATTCATTATATACTTTAATAAGGAAGTGTGACGTTTACCATTTTTATCTGAGCGTCTCTTAGTTAAAAAAAACGACCTGAGCCAGTTGATTAAAAAAATCTGTGACTTAACAAACTTGTTTAGAAAGCTCTGGAATGCTTTACCCCATGATCGCCCGAAATTTGTTCAACTGTTTAAGATTTGAGGAAAGGGGGGGCGTTATGGAAAACTTTAGCAACCAAATTTTCAGTCTAAGGAAAACATAACAGACGACAACACCGTGCGAAAGATGAGCTAATTTATTCGTTCAGTACTTACCTAGGACACGAAAACACGAAGATTTTTCTTAAAAAAAATCCGACGTACAGTCGGATACGTGAATCAGAAGCGACAACTTCTCTCCTCTCTGTGCGCCAACACCCTGCCTTCAGCACTTCACTGACACTCAACAGGTTGGCTTGGTTTGTAGAAAAGGGGGCAGTGTTTACAACGCTCCTACAGCTTTGTTGTAGAATTCTGATCCAGGGTCGGTTTCTACTTCTGTCTTGTTGCTGAAGGGCAAACGGTTAAGTGGGGCGTGGAATCTGATCCAGGGTCAGCAGCGCCGTACCGTAAGGAGGACAGCACCATTAATGTTTGCGTGTCGAGAACGAAGGTATCGAAATTAGCAAAAATTGCCAAAGTGACCTCACTGTGATATGTAAAAGGTGGGCCATCAGCATAAACTAACATAGGTAAGCTGTAACATTCAGTATATTTACAAGAACAGTCAGTAAAAGCTAACTTAATGAATTGCTCTTTATTAAAAAGTAACATGAAAATGATTAATTTGAAGACAACACTGTGTAACACATAAGGAAAATTTTAAAATGTACTGTAATTTATTTCACTTGAAAGGTGTTGCATTGATATATTCTTAGCCACATAATAGAACTGATCAAAACTAAAATGGTCCCTAGAAATATATAATATTATAATAAAGAATGAATTATTTTCATGTGTTGTACAGACCCTGTGTATTTACAGACATAAACAGAAATGAAAATAAATTACCCTGAAACCTCAAGGGTGGGAACTTAATTCATTTAATTTATACCAAATAACATGCCAAAATTAGAAGAATGATTTCAGATCATTAATTTTAAGACATAATTAATTAACATTTATTTCAAATAGAAAATAGATTGGGACAGCTCTTTGCATTTCTTCAGTCAAGGTATAACCTTGTTTGAGCAGGTGTGCTTCCATTTAATTCCCATCACACACCAAGTCTCTCCACCAATTCCCTTTTAACGCCTCTTCCGGGATGAAACCGGTTTGTCAGGAGTGTTATCAGATTTCACTTTTGTCAGTTCTTTTGCTGCAAGGTAAGAAAAGAGGGCATGACAGCAATTAACAGTTTGTGAAGAAAAAGACAGAAGTGGGAAAGAGCAAAAGGGGGCACAGCTTTAAATTAAGACGCATTAACTCAAACATCTTACCTTCCTATCATGGAGCATCTCTTATCTATGAAGACAGATGAAGATGTATTTAGACACAACACAATTACTATAGGTATTTTTTTTATGATAGATACTGGCGTGTGCAAATGTTTGGGCAATTTCTGTTACTGTAAAAAAAAAACGTAATTCAATAAAGGATGATTTAGAAAATAAAAAAAAATAAAAATAAAATAAAACTCTAAAGGTATAAAGTTAAAAATTTAAAGAATTCTGAAATTCAACCAATTTCTAATAAATTTTGACCCGTTGGGCTACAATTCCCATGACCCTCCATTGCAATCAGCAGATATAGAAAGTGGATGGAAGGATGGATGGACAGTAAACAAGCCTATGTTGGTCTGATACCTTGGTAAGATTAACATCTCACATTTCTTGAGATTCCCAAGTATTTACACAGTTCCTTTAATTTTTTTCTACTCTAAAATTCTTCAAAATAGCAGCATAATCTTACTTAAAGTGTTGAAACAAATGATTCATCTTGAACTTTTTACTATTTAGATACAGATTCATTGTTTCTGGTAACAGACATGAGTAAACCTTTCCATGCTGCTGTTTACCAGATTTTCTTTTTTTCAGCACTTACAGAGTAAGGTGCTGACCCCTCCAGCTATTAAGAGGCCGGTGAAGATGAGCCCTCCAATTTTTAGCCCTTCGTAATCTGTTGGATACAAAGCAAACCCATCCTGAATTAAGTAAAGTGGAATACAAGTAGAGTGAATATTGTGAATATATATATATATATATGTATATATGTTGGCACTTACTGTAAACAAATGGGTCTGCAGACCCATTTAAAGGGAGAAGGAGATATAGAAGAAAAATGGAAATAGATTAGTGATGCTTTTCACAGAATCAATAAAACAACAGACTGACTTAAATCTTTTACAATCTTTTAAAATAACAGTTTCTTAAGTTTTGGTCAGAAACTAATTACAACATGACCCTAAAAGCTGGTGACCCTGAAATAAACCTTTTTTTTTGGACACCTCCACCACAATATTAATTAATAAAGAGGCAAATAGTTAATGCCAAACTAAAAACTTAGGGGAATGTTTGTTCTGTATTGGTTTTATCTGCTAAAACACCTTTTCTGTGGAAATGATTTATTCACAAACCAGCTCTACAAAAGAAAAGAAAAACAAAGTCTTAGGCCTAAATTAAGTGTAAGTAGAGTTTCAGCCTTACTTGCTTCGGATTCCACGAAAAGGGAAAACAGCACTGCAAAAAATATCAGACAAGTAACTTGTTCATTGTCATCATGGAAAATCTTGTTTTCCACAGCAAAGACATATTAGGTGACACACTATCACATAACATTTTATTTACACACACACTTCCTTGAACAGTATGTACGGTATGTATTCATAGTTACCTGCTGTGAAAGCCACAAGAGTAAAATGTCCCATCTTCAACACAAGTCAGCTAGAGAGAGAGACACAGACAAACATAAAGGAAGAGAGAACCTGATTGTGAGACATTTTTCTCATCACTTTTTCCTCCTAAACACATACTTGCAACACTGTGCACCCTTTGCCCTCTCCCCAGGAAGAACGTCCTTGTGTATGAGAGGTCATTGCCTCGTCAGCAGGGATGCATTGTGAGTGTTTGAAGAGTAAACAGCGGATCACTTTTTGTTATGGAACGAAACCCAGCAGGTGTCCAGACAACTTTCCTTCAGCCTACACTCAGCTACAGAAATAAATTTATGTGCCCCACCAAACACTTTTCCTGTGCTTTTCAGTACAGTTTTCTTTCAACGTCACTATTTACTTCCAGAAAGTCAATATGGATTCAGAACAGACAGATCAACATCTCTGGCATTAACTGACTTAATGGAAAACATTGCAGGTTGTATAGACAGTACAAAAATAGCAGTAGGACCTTATAAAAGCCTTTGATACGACTGATTACAGCACACTATTAACTAAACTTGAAAGGTATGGAATAAGGGGGGTTGGGTTGAACTGGCTGAAAAGCTATTTGTGTAAATATGTAAATATAAATCTCAGAGCATGGAAATCACATGTGGAGTATCACAGGGGTCAGTTAGGTCTGAAGTTATTTATAATATATATCAATGACCCATGCAGAGTATCAATATTACTGAAAATTGTGTTGTTTGCAGATGACACAAAGATTTTCTGTTCTTGGAGATGATTACAACAGAAATAAACTAAAGACGTGGTTTGATAAAATATAAATGATCATTACATCTAAGCAAAATACAGTTATACTGTTTTAAACTAGGAGGAATAACAGAATCACACATAGAAGTGATAATTGATGATACACAAATAAAAAGAGTAAATGAGATCAAATTTCTTGGTGTAATCTTGGACCAAAACATCTGCTGGAAACCTCATGTAAGCCATGTAAGAGCAGCGCTCGCAAAATGCACTGCAATTCTTGGAAAAATAAGTCACATTCTGGATGCCAAATCACTATATATTATATAATCATGCATGTTGAAATGTATGGACTTGGTTAAAAATAAAACAGTGCAAATAATGCACAAAGCAAGAAATAATCTATTACCAAATAATATCCAGAGAATGTTAATGGAAAAGGAAGGAGACTATAATCTAAGGGGAGATCTATATTTAAAAAAAAAGCACAAAGTAAGAAAAACAATGTGCATATCATGCTGTGGGGTGACTTTGTGGAACAGTCTGGAGCAAGACCTAAGCAAAGCACAAACATAAATATATCTAAAAGAGGTATAAAAACTTAATTCTGACAAGGCATATGGAAGATAAGGGATAAAAATAGCTTAAAATCTGGGATATTATAAGTGCATACGGATATTTATGTAGTATATATATATAATGTTTTATATACTTATATGGATGTAATATTTATAGATATGGATACTTAGGTAATGTGTATATGTCTTATATTAGTATGAATGTAGTCAAAATATGATATGTATATTTAGGTTGTATATACGTTAATTTGGATAATAATGTAGTAATGTAGCGACAGGAAATTGCCTTAGAGGTCGGCCATCTTGTCATGTCAAGTCAAAAATGACCTTGTACTTTTAGCAAGTTTAGATTCAGATTTTTAGATTTTTTTTTTAGATTTAACCATCCTTTCTGGTTCCCTGTATTTTTCTCTTTAGCTTTAAAGACTTAAAATCCCTGCCTGTTATTTAAATTATGCAAAGCAAAAGCAGCACTACATGTTAGCTACCACTGCTACCATTATCGAGTACTGGCTCAATGCATTTTTTTTTCTTCCTGCATTTTATCCTTCTTTTGCACATCTTTCCTTGCAGGGATAAGTAGTTCTCAACAAATGGACATCGAATGGAGACAAAGACACTACAAAGACTTATTGTGAGGCTGTTTTTGTCACGTCATCATGACCTTTGTGAGACAGTGCTAAAGGTACGGCATCAGGTAACAAGGCAAAGTCAAGGTTGATCGAGTCTTTGTCTTTTAAACACCCCACACAACATGACAGCAACAGAGAGCTGAAGCAGTGACTATGTTCTGTTGTGTTTGAAAAAATGTCAGTTTGTCTTTTTAGGGTTAGGTCAAACCATAAAACCACAAGCATCTTTGTAATTTGATCAGATTTGACAAGATTTACAAGCTGTGCGAATGTAATAATTTGCTGAAATTAACTTTCATATTGCTGTCTGTTAGAAACAAATTCCCTTAAACTGCTTCACCTATACTGGTCACATGAGAGTAGCTGGTTAAAAGGTTTTAAACCCCCCCCCTTTTTAAAGAAAAACCTGGACTACCATACCAGTGCTTACCTGAGGTGATGGCTCAAGAGCAGAGATGTCTATGTGGACAGCCCAAGCCACTGTCTGGTTAAAAGTGTCTTTTTTTTCTATTTTACCTGAATAAGTACCTTTAGCTCCTCCTCTTTATTTGGGATACAAACACTTGTAGGTGTATGTTCACAGTACAAAAGTGTCATGGCTGCCTAGGCGAGACCAGTGCCGGTGTTATTCCATAAACATCAGCAAGTCCTTGTGCACAGGACAGAGAAGAACATCTGTGATTTGTCTCAAGGAGGTCCTTTTTACACCTAAAAAAAATAGTCTTTATTGTACAGGTCATCCATTCACCCATTCCCAAAACTGTTTAATCCATTTCAGGGGGATGGAGGCAAGAGGAGCAGAAGTGAAGCTCAGGCCTCTCTATCTCCCTGAGAGTTCCCCAGCCACTTTCAGGCTAGCAGGTATATGTTTATCTCAATTGGGGTGACCTTAAAGCCCTCTGTCTGACTGGCCTTGTGGGGAAGTGCACAGGAGGCATCCTTGTCTGGTGCTGGGATCATCACAATGTGGAGTAACAGTGGCTCTCAGCCTTTCTGGGATGTCAGACCCTCTCAACCCATATCCCAAATTAACACCATACACCATCTGGAGAAAGCTTAGCAATTTGTCTTCTATCATTACCCAAAGTTCAGAGACTTGATGTTTGCGCATAAGTTTGGAAGGGACGAAGTTCCTGGTTTATCATTGGCTTTGTATTGTATTTGGTGTATTCAGCAAAGAGACACTCAGCCTATTGATCTCACTGCCCTTTTTCCAATCACTAGAGAAAAAGACAGAAAGATAAACACCTACACCTGAGATTCTTCCCTTCGCTTCAAGGAAGCATGTCATTGTTTTCTGAAAGAAACTGTGAACCGTGATGGAACTAGAGGGAGAAGTTCATCTGCAAAAAGAAAAATATGATATCTCAGTCTGCATGCTGGATGTCTTTCTCAATGTGACAAAGTTTTGAAATCCTATCCATTAAAATCATAGAGTTTAGAGATGAGATGCAGTCTTTTGTTGCCTGCCAGTGCCTGTCTGCTGAGTGGCAAGTTCCACAAGCTAACAAAGCTCAGAATTATTCTTTTTCTCCAGCCTGATGGCTTCTGGTGTCTGTCAGTGGGTCCTTTAATCACCACCATGCTAGGCACAAGACAGGCTTCTGCAATGAGAAAAGAAGAAGATAACACAATATGTTATCTTAATTTTGAAGGTTCAAGTCCAAAGATTTTATTATTTTCAATATATTCCTAAATATAAGAGACAATCATGAGATAGTGGTTGTTTTTCTTCCCCCTTATCTCTCTGCTATTCCTGACATGCAACTTCCTCTAACCCTATTGTTTGCCTTCTGCACTGTGAGGCTCTGTCAGGTATCCAGGTATCTCCTATTTCAGCTCTCCCTACAGAGCAGATTGCACAGTGTTGGTCTGGTGGGTGACGGGCCTTTTCCTTTTATTAGACTTAGGCAGGAGGTAGAGATTTTCCTTCCAGCGTCTTAGTGGAAATCACTTCAATTTTGCCTGAATGTGAAAGTGTTAACATTGTTAGCTCATTTATGTTCACACTGAAATCACACTTGAATCTATTTAAAGCCTTACAGAACAGGAATAAATTATTTCTACTAATTAACACTTCATTTGTACACATCCTACAAAGAATGCTCGTACACTGTATGCTCCAGCATCATGTTGTAGATTTGTTGTGTGCATGAAAAATGTGTGTGTTCCAGCGTGCTGAAATATGTGAGTGCAAATGCCACCATGGTGATGTGACTATTTATACTTCTTTCTGTCACACACTGAAAAAGCAGAGGTATGTATCAGTCTCTTAACAAGTGATAACTGCTAGGACAGGAGAGAAATAGACACAGAAACAAAGACACACAGCTCAAGGTGTGTGTAGTGTTGGTAAGTGATAATACAATCATTTGACAACAGACAGAGGGGCAGCTGGTGACAACGCAGCTGAGAGAATTAAGATAAAAGGTACAGTCAATGCAAGCTGCTTACAATTCACAACAGGGGTATTACTTATTTTACCCCACGGAAATGACTATATGGTCATGTTTTTTGCAAATGTTTAAATAGCTAAAATTGATTTGTAATCCCGTTGAATTAGTTCTACAACGTACAAAAGGAAATGACTGAAGTGCTTTGTAACCACTCGTGTGTATGCTGGTTGTTTGTATCATCATGCATGAGGTTAGATAAAGGTCACAGTGTTCCAAGATATTTGGCCTGTTAGAGATTGAAATAGAGGAATACTAAAGAGAGGATACTCAGTATGGTAATACTTTCAGGAAATGAAAAATATTTCTACATTATCTGTGGTCATTGCTTCAGGAAATCTCCTTACTTTACTCTAGATAAAATTTTTCACCATTTACACACCCTGTAGTGCACATTAAAGTGCATTTTAATTATAAAATTATCAGAATTCCTTCCTTATTAGAAGTATTTTTGTGTTAAACTAATGGTTCAATGCACAATGCATGATTTTTGGAATCTAAAAACAAATACTACTATAGGAATCCCCTTTTTCTGAGACAATATAACTAATTAATCAATGCCACCATGACAAAAAAAAAAACAAACAAACAAACAAAAAAAACCAAAAAAAACCAAAAAAAACCCAAAAACATAAAAAACAACAACAACATAAAAAAAAAGCTCAGTATGTTTTATTTGTCTTCATTTGGAACATTTGAACACTTTTCCATCAGCTGTCATAGATATAAGTAAGAAAAATAGTTTTTTTTTATATCAGTAAAAGGTCAACTTGTAAATGCACAGTAAACAATGTAGGTTATTACACACATGCTTGACAGGACACATCTCTGTTATGGTGGCATTTCAGTATGTTTGCCCATAAACAGGAGAGCTGAAGGTCTAAGGACAAAAGGATGGGGTAGCTCACACAGCAAAGCGAGTCTGACAGCAGATTAAAACAATCCTCTACAATATCTTGTAAAGTCTCATAGATAATAAACTTGTAGGTCATGGATGTGAAAATAAATAACTTAAACCTTCCACTGTCTCTACAGAAATGCTTGTGTCGATAAAAAGAAAGTAGAAAAACTACTTTTTTTTCTTTTTTAAAGAAACCAATCAGAGCAAAGCTAATGTTGGATTTAAATGGGAAATATACTGTAGTTAATCTTATTATCTTTTTATTTGAGAAATCACATTTGGACACTCAGAGAGGTGAATGCTTGTCCTTTGGTTGTTACATTACTCAGATGTTTGGTATTTAAACAGAGTTTTACACATACATTTTCTCACAGGCCGAGCTGAGACGTGAGCAGTTCAGGAGCAAAAGGACCTGAGTAACTCTCAAACACATCACATGACATCGTCTACTGTGCTAAAACCACAGACTCTTCATTCTGGTGTTCAAAATAGGGAAGAATTAGATGTCAGAAAAGGAACCAAACCTATCATGGAGAGAACCAAGTTGTAGATTTGCAGCTGAATCAACAGTTTGCTCCATACTAAGTCTGTTGTATCAGATAAAAACTGAGGGAGAAATCTCTCCTGCTGACTGCTCTTTGTGTGTGCTGAGTGTATGTGCGTACGTGTGGTATGTCAGTGTCTTTCTAGTTATTGAAAACTCATAGACAACAGTTAATAGTTATATGACATTTTATCATTTTATTTATAGAACTTCAATGTCAATTAGAAATCTTTTTCCCTTACAGTGATGGGAACATCTCTAGAATATCTAGTCTAACACGATTAAATAAACGGTGTATTTAGCAAATAAGTAGTTTATCTTTCTTTTGTTCATGTTATCTAAAACAACATAAAGGCAGAAGAATGAACATTTCCTAGATTACAGAGGTCTCAGCTCATGCACGCATGTGAGGTCACAACCAGGGAAATCAAACCCAAGAGGCCACTTATGCAACTCCGTGTGCTTCTTTTACTCTGTGATCTCCACTGTACCTCTCACACATTGCTGTGTTCATACATGCTTTTTATTTATTGATAGGTGAGATACTAAAAAACCAAAACAAAAACAGAAAAAAAATAATAATACCAAAAAACACAGCAACTAGGCTTAAAGAGAAATCCATAAAAGGGGTCATATATTAGACACTAGCATAAAGTTTTAGTTCACCTTGGTTAGTTTTTCTGCACCTAAATTTAACAAAATACATACAAATGATAGGAAGGTATCTGATGTATATGATGAACCTTTGATATCATCAAAGTAGACCTGACATCAGGGTCAGGTCTACTTTCTGTTCCCAGAGTCAGAACTAAACATGGCGTTCAGTTTTTATGCTCCCCACATGGGGAACAAACTCCCCGAAAACTGCAGTGAGAAAAGAAGTTAAAAACTTTTCTATTTGCTGCCTTTTATCAAAACAGCTATTAATTCTTCACACTGTAACTTTTATTTCTTGCATTTTATCTTTTTTATTTGAACTTTTTCTGTCTTCATTTAATTTCTTTTATTTCTTTTAAAAGTTAGTTATAAATGTAATATTTAATGCTTCATCTGCACCCCACCGTAATGCTTTAAATCTTTTATGTTAAGCAATTTGAATTGTCTTGTACATGAGATGTGCTATACAAATAACCCTGCCTTGCCTTGCAGAGCGATTGGAAACATAAAGAACTTCTTTTTTAATCGAGCAAGTGTGCTCAGTTTTTGCTTTGACATCTGTTAAATTTACTCTGGTTATAAAGGCAGTGTGTGCAGAGGGAGCAGACAGCAGTTAAACTAGAAATGAGAGATTTTGTGAGAGGAAAATAGAATCATAGAAAAAAATAGAACCATAAAAAAAACCACACACACAAAGAGTTGTGAGAGGAAAGAACACGGACACGATCAATGGTTGAACTGGCCACTTGTATTTCTCACTCTTCTTCTGTTATTACATCAATCTGTTCAGTTATAGAGCCCCCTGGTGGTGAAGGGGAAACAGATTCTTATACAGTTCCCAGTTTAGGAGCCCTCCACCTCAATAGAAGTATCTGTAAACACAACACAAGGCCATTGCCAGACCAAGTGATACATTACTTAAATTATGAACAAAGTAAACTCCTACATTATTTACAGTGATAAACAAAAGCAACATGCCCTGATATTGCTAGAAACAGTCATTGCTGTCATTGTTATTTCATGTAACTGCTTTCCTCTAGTGGACAAACTGTGACAGTGCAGTTAAACAATGCAGTGTTGAATGAATATGAAGTTTGGTTTTGTGATGCTTTCATGCATAGTCACTAACTTACCCAGAGCAGACAATTGTCAGTTTTCTCATTTTAAAAAAGCAGGCAGGAATTCTGATGAGCTAAGATAATCAAGTAATTCTCATATTACCCACTAACCCCCCAAAAATTCTTCAAACAAACCCCCATGAGTGAAAATTTTACTCACAGTGATGAAGTTTAGATTAAAGTTCAGCTGTTTTTCTTCCTAAAAAATAAAAAACGGCCAGGTCTATAATCACAGACATGTTCTTCACTTTAACAGCATCTTCATAACCACTTTGTGTTCTGATCATTGGCTCAACTTGCAGGAAATAGTGCTTTTTAACATTTTTAATAACATTTCATGAAACTGAACACATTGTCCCTAAGACCTGGGATTTTAAAAACTTTTCTCTGTTTGACAAAATCTCTGCTGTCTACATAAAAACTGTTGGAACATTAGAAACCAAAATAAAGCAGGTTCATTTTGGATCAGTTTAGACAAGATCATCTCCAGACCTTGATTAACCTGACTACTATCTCAGTTTTACTCTGCAGTTACACAGAGCAAGAACAATTACTTCCATTTCTTCCTTTAGTCTTCTCGTATTCTTCTTTTAGTCTTTTGTTACTATTGTGTCCAAGTCGTCTTCTGTGTCATCTCCCTCTAAAAACACAAAGAAATCACAGAATATGCTGTAATTATTCAATCTGTTGTTAGATTCTTTTTCTTTAGTGTAATATTTTATTGCTGTGAGATGAAACAGGGCTTACGGAGGCACAAGGCACGCTGAAGGGTCCCAGAACTTTGCAGTACGATGTAAAGTAGAACAAACACCAACAGGATGCCAAAGAAACCCCCAATTAAACAGCCAATGAGCGTTGCGTGACTCACACCATTATCTAGGACTGAAGAAAAGAGAAACTACATAAATTATCAACACATTTAACAAAAATAATTGGATAATCATGTTGACAAGTAAGAATGAGCAAATCCAGTAAAGACATCACCATAAACATGCAGGACGGCAGCAGCTGCCTCCAGATTCTTTGACTGCTGACAAATGACTTTTGTGCCATTGTCTGAGAGAGAAGTTCCCTTGAGAGTCCACTCAGCCGATGACTCTCCGTTCTTCATTTCACAGCTCCCATAGAGAGCCTAAATTCAGACAAGGGAGTACAGATAAATTCAGAGACGGCAGCAGAAATATTATAGATTTTAAAAGATTAATACTCCTTCATGAGCTGAGACAGATGGAAAAAAAAAACTATGCCACCAGTGGGATTATATTGGTCCTACAATAAGATGGTAAATTTTGTACCAGTGTTTTAATTATTGCTGAATAAAACCACACTGAAATGCATGACAACAGAGTAGACAGAGTAGAAAACATAAAAACTCTTCAATAGTCATCTTTTGTTTAAAATCTTGATCAAACTTCTTCCTCCTCCTTGTATATTTCATAGTTCTTCTTGTCTTTAAGCCAAACCACTAAACCTTCTGTTAGCTTATCTGTAATAGCACTCTTTCTTTCTCCTACCTTGGCACTATCTTCCACGTGACCATGAGGGCAGGTGAGTGTGTAGTTGCCAAGATTCCCATAAAAGGTGAACGTGAGATTCGGAGATCCTTCAGGTACTCCACAGTTAAACACTGCAGGTTCACCCACACTCACATTGACATTCACTGGCCGTGTTTGGTAGCGGAGAGCTGGCGTTAAATTAGTGGCAGTGCTCTGAGGGGAGATGGTTGTCAGGGTGTTCTGTGCTGGAGGAATGATAGGGTGGGGGACATGTGTGGGAGATAGGGATAAAAATGGCAGAGATAAAATGTAAGCAAAATTAATTGGACACACAGAACTTATCAGGTCGCAAATCTACAGAACACTTTGACAAACATCTAACTTATTATTGATATACTCACAATCGCTAACTGAATGTCCCAGAGACCTTAAGCAAAGTCCCTTCTCTGATTTCAACATGCGGAATAACTCATCTAATGACATTCTAACCGGGTTGGGAGGATTTGCAGCAGAAGAATGAGGAAATATTCCCGATTAACTATCTGGCGGATGGCAGTCAGAGTGAACTGAAGCCTTCCTGTCTGCAGCAGAAGTCCAATTTATTGGGTTCCCTTTCAAACAATATCTTCTTAAAACACCACAACAGATTGCTGTGGAACTGCTGCAAATTTACCAATGACATTTATAAAATCAGTACATGTGGTTAGTTACCCGAGGCGAGTGTGCTGATTTGGAGCACAGCCAGAAGCAGCAAGCAGACATGGGGAACTTCTCTTTTCTTCATCATTTCGCCTGTTTTCCTCGTTTTAACTGCTTCTCCAGACAGCGATTCTTATTTCATGGATTAATCTGAACAGTTTGAAAAGTTACTTTTCACACAATGATATAAGAATTCAATAAATAAAAACAGCACACACCTCATTCTGAACATTACATTATAGTTTTTAGATTAAATTTCAGCAATTTTCCAGCTGTTAGATGGCTCGGTTTCACATTCAAAAGCTGCCAAAATTATTTAATATATCCATGTGAGAAAACAGAGAAATCACCAGCATAGCAGATATTTAAAATCAAAGCCTTCATTGGCTGAGAAGTGAAACAGCAGTGGATTCAAATCACTTCAAAATAGTGTAGAAACTGTGCCTGGGGTGTTTCAGATTTACAGACCTAGTCCTATGAGTTTGGATGAACTGGAAAATCTTTTCCAGATGAAGTAGCAATATAAGCAAAAAGTTCTACTTTCTTGTAATTATTATGATGTGCAATAATAATAATATGACTAACATCATGATGTATCTAGACAGTAAAAATGCAGTTATTAATTAAATTAATGAGTCACATATATGTCTTTGAGCAACTAGTCAATACTTGCCCAAGCTAATTCTTAATCACTATTCTTTAAATCAAATAATGCAATCATTCTCTCTTAAAAATAAGTTTAGCGAAATAATGTTAAATGAAAGAAAAAAGAAAGATAACACTAACCACAAAACAAATAGGAAATTCCTCGTTAGTTCTGCAGACGGCTTCCGTATGTTCGGAATATGATGATGGTCCCTTTAAAAGTGAATATTGTATATAAAATTAACTTAGTAAATGTCTTGACATCGTCTCAGCACTGGTCTGACATCTCTTGCTGCTCATGAACGGGGAATGGACTGCCTCTGACTCCTTCTTTTTCTTTTTCCTTCTCTAAGAACAAAAGAACAACAAGACACCTGAAGAATGTGGAAATGTTCCTGATATACAAGTTAGATTTCCGCAAACAACAAACAGGTTGAGCAGGCCCAACCTAAACCAGATACAGCTGTTTGGACAATTACACGTAATGTTTTTCTCAGAGCAATTAACTGTTTACTTACTCATTCTCACACAGACATAAATCTGAAAGAACCCCTCACTCATTCAGCATCCTGTCTTTTTAGACAATTAGATTAAAATTCCTTTTCTTATTTTTAGTTAAGATTCCTCTTTCTGAAAGACAAGCAAGTTGCCCTGGGGTCATCAGCACATAAGTTGCATAACCCTTTTAAACTATACACACACCTCTTTTATTCTGCTTTTTGCTCCAAATCAATGTGGTAACCAGGCTGGCAGCTCTGTGGGGATGTGTTTAGACACAATGGCCATGCTAACAATCTGATGATTGGAAGCTATGTTATTTATCAGGTTCATCATCTCAGTTGTCAAACACAAACATAATGGTAGGAAGCCATGAAAACATGCTTGTTTTTGCAGACATTTGGACAAAGTTTAACTTGCTGAGAAAAAGTCCAGGGCTTACAACAATAACTTGAAACTTGCACCAGGAGATACAGTAATTACTTGTTGACATCCTGTAAGGGGGAATTAAAAGGACTTTCATTCATCAAGTTTTATCAGTAGTTTTTCCTGGCATTAGTAAGTGGGTCACTTGATGTAGTTGATGTCATCTGTCATCGTTTAGTCAGACTTGACAGGCTCCATCGTGACTGCCGGTGATGCAGGACATGCTACATGCTATCTATCTATCTATCTATCTATCTATCTATCTATCTATCTATCTATCTATCTATCTATCTATCTATCTATCTATCTATCTATCTATCTATCTATCTATCTATCTATCTATCTATCTATCTATCTATCTATCTATCTATCTATGCTGGACCATCTTGAAATCTACATACCTGGGAATATCCCACAAAACTAAATGTATAAATGAACTTGAGCCAGTGTGTTTGTAGAAATGTAATAGAAAAACTACTGGTTATAGAGAAAGAATCTGGAGCTCATCTGGGGATCAGATGTACCTTTTCCCAGCATTACAGAAAAAGAAAATCCTTCTCTGCATCTTTTAATGTTTTGGGTGTGTAATTACACAGTTTCAATAGTGAAATATGACAATGATGCTTTTTAGAGCACCAGCAATTCTTCTTACTGAAACTGAGATTGCACCTTTTTCTGAATGTCTTGTGTGTGTTTTATTGTTAATTTATGGAAAAATTACTTTAGAATTGTAGAAGAAGACAAATGAGGAAGGATATTAATTTGATGGACAGAAGAACCGAACATATTACTTAAGTTGAAGCTATCAGTGATTTTTGGCCAGTCTTAAAAACCTCTTTGTTCTCAGTTCCTGTAAAATCTCAGAATATCCTGATGACTCATTGGGTGGCTGGGAAGTTGGGTAAGAGCTAACTCCCCTCCCTTATCATGTAACACTATGTTGTATCTTTGCATGTAACCTCTTTTTATGCATGTCAAGAATTGTGTTACTGTGCTCCAGTTTTCTCATTTTCATCCTGATATACACAGCTTGCTGTCATGCTCACAGATGACCAACCAAATTTAATTTCCAGTCCACAGGTTGTTTGAAAATTTGGTGTTTTGTGCAGATGGTGAGGAAATAATTAAATTGTTGTTGCTTCTGCTAATGAAGCCAGGTAAGATCTCTTTATTACATTAATTTACTCTTTTTTATACTATAGCTATTATAGTTTGTGTATTGACCGCACCTGTTACTTCATATGGCACTTTTTATCTGTTTCTGCGTTAGGTGTATAGTAAGACGCTGAAACTATAAGTAGATGCATTCAGTTGTTCAACTGGTTGTATGCACTGATAAATTAAATAAAAAAAGGACTTTGGGCAAATAGTAAAAAAAATGGTTCTCTTTCATTTTTTAAATTTTTTTTAAATATCCCATATTTGCTAAAACATCTTTAGATAGATTCTGTTACACTGAGCTACAGAATCAATTCCAGTACAAGGCGGCCCTTAATGCCACCTTCTTAATAGGAACAAGAAAGTAAAACCAGACATTTGCATGTAGACACAAAGCGCTAATATTCACGCAGACATTTCTCTTTTCTGTTAAAGCTGCCACTTGATCATAACCACGGGTGTCCCATCAGTTCTTCCACTTTCTCAGTCAGCATCACTCTCCTCACATGTTAGGTTGTTGAGAAAGCAAACGTCGACCATGGCGTTGGTCGAGACATTAAATGAGGGATGTCCATATCTGGTCCTCGAGGGCCACTGTTCTCCAGGTTTTAGATGTTTCCCTGCTCCAACACACCTGATTTAAATGAAATGGATCCACTCAACAGCTTCCCAAGTTCTTTCCAAGCCTAACAATGACTTAAATAAACAAATAACAAATAATGGTACTACTGATGACTACACATAAAGGTTGATCTCTGTCTTATTCATGTGTATGTAAGAAACTGTTTACATGTCAAATGTGAGAGGGTATGCCGGTGTCTATTGTCTATTATGCTCTGTTTTATTTTATTAGAATTTTATTGTGATGTCTTTCTATATGTTGCTGCCTTTTTCTACTTTTTAATGCTTTCTTTGCACCATCTGTAATGCTTTTAATATTTTATGTAAAGCAAATTGTCTTGTATATGAAATGTACGACACAAATAAATTTGACTTGCCTTGCCTGTTATCACTCCTTTTAATTTCAACCTGCTAAATGTAAGCAATAAATTGCTGGAGATAAATTTGCCTCAGTTGTCTTTTATGATTTTTCTTTTAGTGCTGCGTATGAATCGATTAACTGAGCAGAATGCACTGCATGTCATGTTTCATATTCTCTCTACAGGAAGAACGAGTCCTGTTTGGTGCATAACTTTTGAAAATCCAGATTACTGTGCTTTGAAGGGAACATTAGTGGAGTTAAAGTGTTTATACACTTACCCCGATGAAGACATCACTGTGGTTAGACCACAATATGCTGCCCTCCTGAGTTTAAAATAAACATAGACAACATTTTCTGATAAACTTAAAAATGCTTTGTTAGCTGTAGTCTACTGCCTTACTTGTGTGCTTATTAGTATCAGAGGCAGCTATTTCTACAGCTTAGATGAGGTGGGTTAATGTTTCCCATTTTAGATTCTCATGGTTCTTGAAGTATGGCTAATTCAGCAAAGAGACGCAAGACAACATTGTTGGAGGAAGCAAAAAAAAAAAAAAGAATGAGATGAAACAACAGAAAAAGAAAGAAAGAAACGCAGAAAGAAAGAAAGAAAGAAAGAAAGAAAGAAAGAAAAAGAGGCATGGATGTTTGTTGCCCTCTTGTGGTCAGATTGAAAAACTACCAGAAAATTTAGTTAAATGTTATTTTTTTTCCTGTTCACAATTTTGAAGTATTTTAAACTAATTAACCTGAAGAGAGATTAATTAAGTCAAACCTAGATCTGAAACTTAAACATTTTCTTTCTAATGTCAGTGATGGTGCAAATTATTCTTACACACCAACTGTAATAAAGTGTTAACAATGAAAAACGCAGGCAGACTTTAACAGTCCGGTGCCCCAATTCAGCATCTGTTTTATATCCTGTCTCCTCTCTGAGCTAAAAAGTCTGAAAGTCTGTCCAGCATTGACTCATCTTATCTGTTGCTTGGCTCTCTCTTTTTCTCACTTCCTCTGATAATGTCCTTCTGGGTTTTTGCTGAATCAGCCATGGTGTGTATTCTAAAAGGCCTGTGTGTTGATATCCAGTTGCTGGCATGGCATGCAGAGCTGTAAAACAAAATTCAGCTGCCAGGTGTTGTAGGCAGGAAAAATGTTGTTAAGGGGAACAGTCCCATTAATGTGCATAGCAAAAGTCAGTGTGCCTTAAAAACGAGTTAGAAGTACAGAGTTTTAAAGTCAGAAACTTATGTACAGCTACAGTCACAACATTTAATCTTGAATAAATTCTTGCTACTGTACAAAATTTAAATTATATTTTTGTGAAGCAGATTGCCATATGCTATTTATAAGTGATATGGTCCCCCAAATTTTTTTCTGTATTTTTGCATGTTTTGTTAAAAATATATTGTGTTGTATAACAAACTTTTTTTTTAAATTTAAAAAAAATGCTTTTAAACATGACATCTTCCTTACATTTTTATAAATCTTATTGATTTTTGTTATTTTGTAATAAATACATAGAATAAATCTCAGATAGTGAGATGTAAATATAAAAACAGTATCATCATATGTATCCCCAGGAGCCACCCCAAGAACAGACAATAAAATTTGGCTAAATATTTAGCGTAAACTGATCTTTACCTGGATAAACCTCAGAGACCCAAGTGCAGCATGTTATGTACTTCTAAGGTCTACATTACTACTACTGGGTTCTTAAACATATTTTAGCATTGATACAGTATCATCTCATCAGCTACCTTTGTGGGTGATAATGTTAGTCTGTCCAGACCTTATATTTTGTGAAGAAGATGCAAAAGTCCTAATTGCCAACGATTCTTAAGAAAAACAGATCAAATTTGTGAAGTGGCTCAAAGCATTTTTGTCATTAATAATATAGTATAGGTCTCTGGAGCAGTAATAATAATCATGAAAACAATAAAAAAAATGTGTAAGCCAGACAATAAAGGATCATCTTACATAAAGAACTGTTAATAAGAAAACAAAAGAAAATGTGTCTTTTTGCCTTTTTATAATTTATTTTATACATTAAATGAACATTTTAGTTGTATTAAATAAGCTCATTACTAAAATCTACAGCCCATTTTTTTTCCAACCATTTTCCTGGTCTATGCCCCTGACTGACCCCCCCAAAAAAAATTTCTAGAACCGCCCCTGCTTGCACTGGCAAACATCTCTGAACAACCTGCCTTATTCTTCACTTATTTAACATTTAGTAATAAATTTGTGCGTCCCACTTTACATGGCCTTGCTGACACAAAAACAGAAATTAGACAATAATGAAGTTCTAAAAACAGAGCATGAAGAGTGGAAATCCAGGACCATCTTGTAAACAGCTGTGCTGGTGTCAGAGTCACTGTCCGACTGGTTTTCATCGTCCCCCACTTCTGCTTGTGCTCTGGTAAGTGTCTGCTAGAATCAAAAGTTTACTCAAAAACACACAAACATCGCCCAGTCTAAAATGATAACAGCTCTTAATTGGTTCGTGGTGACTGTATGTTCTGTAAATCAAGCTCATTATCGTCATCGTCACTAACCGACTGTTGCTAAGAACTTTTTCTGACCCTACAGATCTTGTTAAACTCCAGTACACTCTCACTGGGACCAGATGTGATTGTCTTCATATGCAACGAACTGAGGCAGATATCCTGTGCTAAAATAAAAAAACAGTTAAAGGGAAAGAAATAAAAAAATCTTTCAATGTTAAAATAAATACATCGACCTCTTGGTTATTTCCTGGCATCAAAGTTGAGCTCATCCATTACTGAAAACACACTTTCACGCAACAGCTTCTTCGTTTATGCCCACATTTATAACAGCACAGCTGAGAAATGACGGGTTGAGATTTGCATCCTCGATGCTTGATTAAAATCTTGGGGCAACTAAAGCCACTGAAAAGAATCTTGGATCTTCTTTTTCTTCTCTGTACTATCTTTAAAGTCATGGACTCGTGTGTAGAGCTCATTATTCATTTCTAGTTTAAGATGTTTGGGAGAATTTCTTGGCAACATGAGATGTTTATATAATGGTATAATAATAAAACTGAGCACTGAAGAAAATTTCTTATTTTCATGCTGGTTGGAAAATGCTGTTGATGAACAGAATAAGTAGAAGAAGTTCTGTTGATATTCAGTCTTTATGGGTCTGTGGCTGTTGTCTCAGTGAGGGCATATGACTGATGTGTGTTTGTCTTCTGTCTCCTGAAAGTGCAACAAAAACTGACATTTACATTTTAAACATTTGAGGAGCTTAAAATTCACAACATACTTAATGTAATGGTAAATTTTTTGGTTACATTTACAGAGCTTTCAAACAGCAGTCATTACAAAAAAGACGTGGTATAAACTTGAGATACTTTGTTGTTTACAATGCTTATTAAAGGGACTCGAGCAATCACCAATTCCACTAAAATAAAAATGCTGACATCAATTACATAGATATATTAATGTGAGAGTATGCAAGAGAAGTAAAGACCTCACCTTTTCAGCAATAAAGCAATTATGGCAATGATAGCCAGAAGGATCCCAATAGTTACGCTGATGAGCAGCACTTTGCTTCCCGAGGAGTCAGATGGAGTCACTGCTGCAGTCACAGAAAAGTTGTGAGGAAAATTTAATTTAATCATTTAAATGGTACAAGCTGTCTTTACTAAAAGACAAACACAGTTAAAAGACAAAAATAGTAAAGGATTCTTTAGTATGGAGGTTTATGTTCTCTGATTGCTTCTAGTTTGATGGCACTCAGTGTAAAGTGTAAAGCGTCTACATATAATATTCACAAGTTTATAATGACACAACCAAAGTCTGAATTGAGTGTGTATGTTTATTAAACATGGGTGAGACACTCTTCATTTACGTACCTCTGGAACCTTTGAGCATTACACTGGAAATCTGTGATCCATGCCTGTTGCGTGCTATGCAGCAGTGCTGTCCATGTTCCTCAGCGGTGATGTTGGCACGGCTCAGTGTGAGGCCGCTTCCTGTTGGTGTAGCCAGGGTTTGTCTTCCTTGATGAAAGCTTTTGTCTGCTGTAGGAAGACACGCTGTGCCCTGATACCAGATGTATGTGTGTACGGGTGGGTTAGCATCACTACTGCAGGTCAGAGTCACAGGGAGCTCGTCCTGTAGCTCTCCGGGAGGCCAGACTAAGATGGTTGTGTTTTGAGGGGGGTCTGGACAGAGGGAGGACCAGTTAATAGATATATGAATTAAAAACCTGAGTGGAGGATGTTGCACATAGATGTTAGTGTGTTTTCAGGATTTTAGATTTGTAATGAATACAACACATTGTTTACATTACACATCATGAATTTAAATAATTTAAAACCTCACTTACATTGTACATTAACTGTTAACGTTGTTGAGTTCTGCTCTTTATCTCCAGTTTCTATGTGACAGTAGTAGCTGCCAGATTCCTTAGATGAAACTGCATTGATGTTCCACACCTGTCCACTATGTAGTAGGCTGGTACTTGTGCTCTTGTACCACGTGAAACGAGCCTGTGAACTGGCTTCTGGGCTGCAGCAAGCCAAACGCAGGGCTGCTCCCTCAGTGATGACAGTGGATGGACCAGCTAAGACTGCAACTGTACTAGAGGAGTCTGGAAAAACATTAAGAGTAGACATTTATATAAAGTTACTTCTCTACATAATGTCTTTTATTAAACAATAATATATTGTAAATATTTTAGCATGATAAATAAGACATACTAAAATTTAATTAATTTTTCTTTGTGGTGTTAAATTTCATTAAATTGTCTTGCAAGGCCTTGTTCAGGATATTAGAAATAAATTTACATGTCTTTAAATGGCATCGTAATTTCTACCTAAAATTAATATTTATCTGATGTTATTCAGTAATTAATATGTGTTGTATTGTATATACATTGATTGAAAAACTGTTTATTAATTGTGACTACTTCTTGAATATCTTTAACTTAAACATGGTTACAGTTATGGCCCACAATTAATGGCGTCTTTGCTCATAGTGACAGACATGTCTCATTTCCTTTCAAAAAGTTGCATCAATTCCCTGCATAAAAAAAACAAACAAAAAAAAAAAAAACAAAACAAAAAAAACCCAACTGTAAACAGGAGTAAAACTGTGACAGTGTCTGAGCTTTACTACATGATTAAAGTAGCCAATATAATTCACAATAATGTTATTATGATGATAATCCACAACTCTGAAATAAATATATTGTTATCAGAATATTCTGCCTTTGTTGTGTCTTTTTTTTTTTTTACATTGTGCTCAAAATGGGGGGTAAGTAGCTTGAATTTGTATAAAAACAATCTGTCTTTATCAGCTGAGATCGACTCATAATATTATCATTGCAATTAATAACATGATAATAATCAATACTGGTAAATTGTGACAACTCCAAAACTCCAAATGCAAGTTATTTTTCTGATATGATTTATTTATTAATTTACCAGTAATAGCTTTAAATATATATATTTTTTAATTCTTTTAGCTCACCACTAAATGTTTGATTCATTTCAATCCTTAGGAGTAGAAACATTAAGAACTTTTTCTATGCACCCTATAAGTTGTCAGTGCTTATTGGGGGTTTGTAAAATACAAATGAAGATGTGGCATGGTAACAAAAGATGAAGTAAAATTTATTTCTAAGTAATTTCAGTTCTCAGAAACATGTGAAGTGTTGTGGTAAAACAACACTTCTTTCCACATCGCTTCTAGTCTTACACACAAAATGAGTCAACCTGGCTGGTTTTCATCAGATTCAAGTTTAAATCCTCTTTTCTAAGTTCAGCAAAAACAGGCTATCCTCATATGTTCAGCTTTGACAGTAATTTGTCAGCAAACACTATGTTATTTATTATATATTGGCTGATTTGTGGATTGTGCGTCAGCTGACTCTTCCTCGGTCAGAAGGATAGACGGACTCCAGTAGAATGGATCAGTTGCATTTAATGCAGAAGATTCAGTAGGTGGGGTGTGGGTCCGGGTATCAAAGTATAATCCGTTTTTCTGACAAAACCAAAAAACGAAATAACAGAAACAGCGCCCCCTTTTCTTTTTTTCGTTTTAAACCAAAAACGGAAAAACGGTTTTTGCTTTCGGCCCAATAAAACGAAAAAACGAAAAGATCCAAATCAAATAACGGCCGAAATTTGGTTTTTGCAAATTCCTTGTTTCGTTTTTTTGTTTCTTATTCGAGATAGTGACGGCTGGCAGACCGGAAGCGGAAGGAGAGTGTTAACACTTCAGAACAAAAGTAGCGTGCAAACAGCTGGTTGTTTGCCAGAACGAGATGTTTAATCATTATTCTATCTGTGTAGGAGCCATATAAGTCGTCATGGATAGTGATCAATGGTTTTATGGATTGTTTTTTTTGGTTGCCATGGTGATGGGGGGCTCTGGCGCTGGTTTGCCAGAGAGAGGAGAGCTGGTCAGCCGTAGTTTTGTTGACCGCTTCAGTTTGTCCAGTTTGCCACGCACTCATTTGTCAAGTTGAATTACAGTTTGCCTTGTTTAATGTTCCACAACTATGTAGCCTACATTCCATTACGCATGTCATCAATCACACAATAAACCGGATCAAAGCAGCAAATCTGCGTGCCTCAATAACGAAGCTGTTAAGTGCGTTTAACTATTTTAACTTTACATAGACCACAGTAGCCTACAGACCTTCGTTGCTGTATGCTGGCACATTTATTGGCACCTCCCTCTACAACGCGTTGTGTTTTTCTTTCTGATGGATGTTAAGCATCATCTCGCCGTTTCCCACCAACGAACCCCTTTGTTGAAGCTACGAATTCACTCATCATTGCATCAATGAATAAACTCAACAGTGTACGTGTGTGTGTGAGCGCGCGTGTTTATGTGTGACAGCAGGTGTGTAGTGCATCCAGGTGGTGGGCGTGTCCAAACAAGGAGCGGCTGCAGCTTTTGACAGATTACAGCAACAGGCTGAAATCTCCGAATCTAAATGTCTGACAGTTCCTCAAACATTTTCTCTAGTCTCGTCTCCTAACTCGCGCACGCGTCTCGTCATGGGTCGTCAATGAAATAATTTCGTCATTGTTCACGAAAACAACTTTCCAGGATCTGGACCGGATCTGGTTTGCGGGTATCAAAACTACCTGACATCACAGCAAAAGTCGCTGATCTAAAATGACAAATGGATTGCGCCTTACAATACTATACACCTGATTTGCACGTTTGCCTGGAGAGAATCTGCATTATGGACATTTCAGCCAGAACGTGCAATGATGACTGGGATGAGACAGCTCTGCACGCACTATTTGAATACTACTGTAATTGTGCGGCCGCTATTTCTGCGCCTTGATTTAACACTTTTTAAAGGCAGGCGCGAGGCTGCACCCTCTGGGTGAGAGCGGAGGCAGCCATCTGCAGGAGTTCAGAGGTGTATCAGTCAGATGTTTGGTGCAGTCATTTAGTTCATTCTTAAATGTATCAATAATCAACACATCAAAGGGAAACCGTGAATCAACCTGAGTTTATATAAATGAAACTGAATATTCAACGCTTTGATCAGCGGTTATTAAATCAGACATGTATTTTGTCTTTCTATTTTTACTTTTAAACTCTGATGTTTGCAGTGCGCTCCTGACCTGGATGGAGAGCTCACCAAGCGCTCAGCTCTCCCTCCTCTACTTCCTGTGTGCCGTTCCCATCTCCAAGTCGCTCGAGACCAGCTGGTATTGAAAGCTATGTACCCCAACTTTGATCCCTTGCACCGGGACATAAATGACCAGCGTTACTCCTGATTCAGCGCTGTCATGGTTTACCTCACTGTATGGTCACAGAAGACGCACCTCATGATGTCAGACCATGTTGGCACAACACAGCAACTGCTTATCCATGTCCTGATTAACTAGCGACTTTTTTGGCTGTGCGGAGATACTTTCATCTATGGATTTTCAATTTTCCAATATTTCTCTTCCAATAATACCTCCATCTCCATCTTGCTAGTTGTGACCTTGGCGCAAGCAATCTTAGCGAATCACCCACAAACCCTGGCAAACTATTACTGTTATTTTTATCCCTCTAATTACAGCAATGTGAGGTTTTTACAATCAGTGGCTGTATCACTCTTCATGAGAGGTGTCCTTACTCTACAAGCAGAGCCTACTTTCACTGGAAGTACAGAATAACAGTGAGAACTGGGCTAAATTAGTACTGTTCTTTCCTCCTTTGTCTATATCTTGGCACACAGATGTTAACCTTTTAAATGCGTATTACTCCAGTGCTGCACAAGATCACATCATCTGAAAATAATACAACCAGTTCAGTTCAGTTGTTACTTATTAGGCAGAGGTCTGGTAGAAAAGGTTGCTGTACCATTAGGGCAGCATTCTTCTCTGCTGCTTTGATTACACTCTGAAACCTCTTCCTGTTGTCCTCAGTGCAGGCCCCGTGCTGTGATAGTTAAACCAGCAGGCTCTCAATACTAGAGTGGTAGAAGGTCTTCAGCAGTTCGGTGTCCATACCGTTCTTCCTGAGGACCCTCCTGGAAGGACACTGTGATGTTGGTCCTCCTCACTGTCGGGCCCATGTCTGGACCGCTGGAAATTACAGTAAAATACACCCTGACATACATTTAAGAGTGGATATGTTAGACCGTGTAATGTAAGGTTGTATTTTGCTAATTTGAAAACAGCCAAAAGCTTGCAAGTGGAATATCATTGTCTTGGTTTTAATGTGCTGAAACAAAACAACTGTATGCATGTCTGTGTGGTGTGTGAATAACTAATGGAACTAACACCTCCAAATGCACAATTCAGGAAACAAATAAGTACTCAGTAAACAAGAGTGCAAACACAATGTCATTTATTCCGACCACATAACACATCTCAACAGAACTATTTAACTAACTTAAACAAGTAACAACAAGAACCATATATAACCATTAACGCAAACAATGACCAAATATGGACAAAAGAAAATTAAACACATATTTCCCTCTAGACTTGTTGTCTCCGCAAAACAGAGATCAGCTCCATTACAGCTTCCTGGAAGGGGCGATGCTGTTGGTTCACGGCACTGTTAAACAGACTCCCCAAGTCTGGGTATGCAATGTTGAACTGCTGTTCTGCATTTTGCTGGTCTTCCAGAGACTGAAAGGGATTGGTGCCAAATATTGACTCTCTGGTCAGGTTTGCCCCCCTCTCCTGCAGGTAGAGATCAGCAGCCTCTGCTGAACCTGGCAGATGTTGTTCTGACAGCTTCACCTGACATCCACCTTCAGCCAGGACATTTGGAATCCCTCTTCCTTATGAAAGACAATGTTGAATCAGTGTACAGTATGTTTCTCTTGGTATTGAGACACACTCTGCTGTACTGTACTGTAACAAACTGTCCCCATCCCAGTATCAGTAATGCTAAAGTCTACTGACATTACACAGAAATAAACTGTTTGTGTCCATGTATGTCTGATTTGGCCTGACAGGCAACTGTAACACCAACAGTAAAGTGTTGTCAGGTGCTTAACTTATGTAATATCAAATTCATGTGAATGTGTCATCAAGAAGGAAATCATTATGTGCTGATTTGCAGCCAAAAAACAATAAATGAGCTAGTTTGTCAGTTCTTATGTAAATCTAATGATTATATTTTTAAAATCCTTTAAAATCCTTTAATTTGTGTTGAGTTATGATGAAAAAATTAAACTTATTATCAAATTAAGTCTATAAAACAAAATGTGTAATAATTGAGGGACTCTTTTAAAATGCTTTTAAGATGAGCTGTATTTACACATCGTTTACGGTAACATTTTGAACTTGAAAATGTTCAGTGGGAACAGAGAAAGCAGCAGGCAATACCAGGTGCTGCTGAGGGGGAAGTTATTCTCATAACAACCTCCCAGGTATGGGAACTTATTTTTGTGTCGCGGTGACAACTCATAAAATTGAAGAAATACCTGAAACTGTGTGAGAATTCCAAGCATCAATAAAGCGTTGGATTCCGATCCTGGCTACCTGACAGGTCAGGTTTGACACACAGTATCGGACTGTGCTGTCGTCCATATCAATAAGCTCTTGGTCCACCAGGTGAACCAGGGCTGCCTTCAGTGGATAGGTGACCCTGTTGTTCACCTCTGGCCACACACGTTCGATCCTGTGGTTCTGTGAAAATGTAGAGCAGAAGGGAATTCAAAAACATCAATAAGTTCTGTTCTGTTCAATTCTGTTGTGAAAAATACATACCCATACACACATATTTCATGTTGAGAAAAATTATATTTTGAAAAGCTTTTAAATACCCTTGTTGATGCTGTCTGCTGGCATGGTTCCCTGTCTTGCCGAAACCTGTACCCTGACAGTTTTTCCTGGATATAGAGTGAGAGATAGAATTCTCCTCCGTGATCCACCCTCAGCTGATCCCAAAGGCCATAGGTCACAACAGCATTCCTTTTCAATCAATGAAAAGAGAAATAAAAGCTCAAAAAAACGTAACCATTTCATTCAAATTGCACACCCTATCACAAATTAATGACATATTTTATATTTGAATGGACTCATCAGTTGGCTGTGGATAATTACAATGTATAATTTTATATTTACTACTACCCAAATACATTCAAAAATTTTTTCTCATCCCTTAATCATGTCATGCTGCATTAGAAAAATTAATAATAATAATACTACAAAACATATAATAAAAAGCCAACAGGGTAAAGACTTTTCATTTTTATTGCTATGAGCTGCACATTGTTTTGATCAGTCCAGTCCAAGCTGGCTCTTATTCTTTCCTATACAACTGTAAGCCAAAACACTATCAAACTTTCTTCAACTTAAACTTCACTTGAAGGGCAGTTGTTAAAAACTTTCATCAGTAAAACATTTTTCATCAGAAATCACACAGCTTTGTACATATATAATCCACATATCAACTCACCTGTACACTTCATCATATATAACAAGATTGTTTTTTACAGGCATGATGGAGTAGGCCACAATCTTGCTGCTATAGCCATCTATGGCCACCACATATGTCACCCCATACATGGCCATCTTTTCATTTTGGTCCATGTGAAGCTTTTGACCAAAATATGCCGCTTGATACGGCATGGGATTGAGATTCCTCAAGCCCTAGAGAAAAGATTGACAATGGTTTCAATGTAACTGAAAGGGATATTTGACTTAAAAGATAGAAATGGGGCAATAAACTGTTTGTAGGCAAGCTGTAAATGGATAAAATTTCATATCTCACAAAAATTGAGCCATTTATTGAAAAGCACTAACATCAACTAGAAGAACATGTTTTTGGGATTGTATGCGTTTAACTGATTCGGGATTGCGCGTCAACTGAATCGTCCTCGGTCAGAAGGAAAAGGCAAACTCCATCAGTACAGTTCAGCCAGATTTACTGAAGGTTCAGGAGGTGCAGATGATTTGTTTCCTGCATAGATGTATTTGTATGGTTGTTGGTGTGTGTGGTTTGTCAAGTACGAACGCACACGGAACTCAGACACACAGGATTAATGCAGCATATAACACAAATGGCAATTTCTGCGGTGTAGCTGCTAGGCTGCTAGGCTCATGCGGTCAGGCCAAAAATGAAACTTAAAACAATTACGACACAACAGAACTACAAGAGGCCTGGTGCATTCCGAGTAAAGTAGTCCCAGTAGGGCACAGACTTTTAAAAACATGAGAAAGGGAAATCCAGACCTTTTCACTGGCTGATTTATTGTCACACATGTGAAATGCATTTGCATTTACCGTTGAACTTAAAATAGGCTACAACACAAAGAAGTTTTAAGTGCATACTCACTTGGCAACGAGTCTCGTGGTAAGGAGGCTGAACAGCCTTCAGTGCAGCTGCAACTCTCATTTCTGAGGCATGGATGCCTTTGCTATGGAGGTATCCCTTCATCAACCTCCGACCATAAGTCGGCCCTGTCTAAAAAAGAATAAAAGGTATTAAACACAAACACACACACAAGCTGAGGTTTGGACACATAAAATGTTATAGTATCATAAAGATACATTGGCTGTGGTTAGACCAGTAGTAGACTGGACGATTATGGAAAAAATAATAATCACAATTCTTCTGATTGATATTGAAATCACGATTAATGTACACGATTATTTATTGATTTTAATAAGTGTTTATTGAACCACCAAAGCTCAACCTCAAATATAACTTTTTAAAGAAACAACTGCAAATAAATTTGAAATAAGTAAAGGAGTAAAATAATATATTAAAATAATAATGGTAATAAAAAAATGAATAGCCAGTCTATATGTGTTCCTGTTATACATGTGACATTAATGATTTTTCTTCGATTACAGTGTTTTTATAATTGTTAGAAGGCATGATTGTAATCATGATTAAAATTCGATTAATTGTCCAGCCCTAACATGTTACTGGGCTTCTAGCGGAGCAAGTTTTTCTCGGCATGCGTACAGGTGCTTTTTTCAGCAGAACACGGGTGACAAATCCGTTCATTGTGTAGTGCCACTGTGGCCAAGAGCTGGCCACCCAGCACCAATATGCAGTTATTTGTGTTGCCATCATGATCTGAAGAGTAATGCATGACAAAAATGTCAGTCTTCAAATCAGGCTATCCCGTTTGTGAATAGGCAGTTTACAACCATTAAATTAAATATGATGCTATCAATTGCTGTTTATGTAGGCCTACTACAGGCAGCGCCGCTGCTCTACCTGGCAGTGAGCAATGTTCAAACTTATTATCATATGAAGGCCGTTTACCTCTTGAATTGCATCCACAACTGCGCCCTCCAACTGACACTTTGACACCAGTCTATTTTTTTTTAGGTTCCGACTTGCGCAGAATTTCTTTATACTCGGGACCGACGCGCCTTTCTCCAAACCCATTGAAACCAACGTATTGGAAATTTCATTGTAAGTTTTGCCATTTGACATCATAGTTTTGATTAAATCTAGGTGTGCATCAAGAGCCATCTCTGTGTGAGTATACGCGGGAGCAACTTCGAATTTGAGCGGGTGAATGTGCGTGATACGTAGGCCTATTAAGGACTACTAATACCCGTTTGACATGTCACAAATTTGAGCGGGCAAAGCATTCGTTTCTGCAAGGCAGACGGTGTGAAACGAATAGCATTGCTCTTAATTCCTCTCTCTGGTTCTGGATATGGATATGGATCTCGGAAGAGTGACTTTGTGGCGTGGGACCCGCAGTGTTAATGTTCGGCACATGGACCTGACACTGGACAACATTTCCCGGATTTTTAAGGTAATTCTTATTTTTCTCATTACAGTTGCTGTAATTACATGATGGTGTTTAACAATAACGTGGTAGAGTTATGTTCAATCAGAGGGAAACTTTTAATGTTCTAACTAAAACTCTTCCATAACAACAGTTAATATGCTCCATTTATGGCTTTGTGTCTGCAGTTTTTGGCTTTGTAACAAAATGTGAGGGAAAATAAAGTTTGGTTGTTGTGGTGGGATGGCACATGGCGGATGCAATCCAAAACTTTATATGTTTGCTCTGGCATTAGATATTCAGGTAAAACTCTAAAACTACATTTAAACAGCAGATATTAGTTTTCCACATGTTATCATTCTTTCATTCATTTCTTTTTCCGAAACAGCACAAATAAGATCATTCCAGCTCAGACCCAGCAAGGTCTCTTTGTCATCCTAAATCAGATTCTTACCTGATGTTTTCAATTACCTCATACTGTGATCTTGTCTCATTTCATCCCACTTTTATACAGTATATCTGTGGTGGGAGAGGAAGGAGGTCTGGATAATAGCTAGAGGGCACTGGATCTAAAAAGTTTGAGAAGCACTGATATAAACCATGTCAGAAAAAAACAAAATCTGCAACACATTAAATTAAAGACTAATAACAGGACAGAACATTGGATGGAAGCATTACAGACCAATGTTATGTGATACCAGCCATAGTTCATGACAATATGCCAACTTGGAAAATATAACATTAAGATCTGGCTGGACAGTGACATGTTGTTCTTTTAGGAATGAAGGAGAAGAAAACAAAGTTTGAAGTGGGACTGTGTGGATGCATAACAGTGTATCAAACTTTTGAAAGTCATTGTCTTCCATTCTCCCTTAGCTGATCCCATCCACAATTTATCTAATAAAGGACGGTGGTGATGTCCTACTGCCCAGCACCACAGGCTACATCGATGATGATGACTTACATCGATGTGAGGTCTGTGGGGATGAGGAGCGGTCTGAAGCGGTTCCTGGTAAGGCCAAAGCATATGATTATTGTAACTGATTTATCTGCTATTATCTGTTATTGATGCGCCTTGAGATGACTTTGTTATGAATTGTCGCTATACAAATTAATTGAATTGTAATTGATTCATTATTGGTTCTGTGTTTCTAAAATGGGTGAGAAATGGTAGGCTACTTTTTCTACTACAGTTAAGATAGCATTGACAATTGTTTGGTCCACATCTAAATTGTACATTATATTTACAATCTTAGAGGAACAAAGACAACCTGTGTGAAGTTGGGCCCCCATCCTCAATAAAACTTGATGAAAATAGTCTCAATAGTACGCAGTTTTGTGCTGCATTTGCGCTGGTTTGTGTTGAAAAAGTGATTGTTGGTGCTGCTTTAGATTTCGAGATATTTAACACTCTTTGAAAAGTGAATTTGAGGTCATGCAGCTTCCCATTTTCCAACTGAGCCTAAAGTGGTCTCATTCGTTTGTGCTGGATTATGCTGAAAAATTATCATTTGTGCTGGTTCAGTTTTTTCCAGTATTGCATAAACTCATATAACTTTCTCTCTGTGGGCTGCCCTTGACACTTTGACGTGTGTTTGATGTAGCATGATTGTGACATCGACCACTCGTGATCACAACTGCAGTTGCATTAATGTTTTTATTACTGACAGTCCCATTTATATAAACCGTGTACTTATTTTAAGTTTGTGATTGTAATGGCCATTTGATATCAATGCATTATCAGTGTTCGCCTTAGATACCACTCGTAAACTCGTGATTTTACATCAGCAGGTGAAGTGCAATGAAAAATGCAAATTTTTGCAGTACTTTGGAAAGAGACCATTTTAAGTTCATGTTGACTACAATGGGAGGCTGCAAGCCCTCAGGTGGGCCCGGTATTTTTGCAGGAAGGAAACTACAAAAACACACGAGCTGCAGTCTGCAGGAGGTAGGTTCTGGTATGAGAAAGAGGCAGCTCCCAGCAAGCCAACACACCCAGCGCTCATTTTGGGAGAAACTCCCTCTGCTGGCAAATTACAGCTATTACACTTACAATTTCATATTTAATTTAAGTAGGCGTTTATAGAGATGGGATCATCCGTAATAAAAACACAAATTAAATTGTAACTGTGATCACGAGTGGTTGGTGTCACAGTCATAGCAATGTTACATCAAAACACATATCACAGTGTCAATAGTAAACTTGCAATACCATAAATTCTAAAACAAGACAAACGCTAATTTTTTTCAGCATAAACTAGTGCAAATGCTGCACAAACAATAGAAACTATATTTTATTGAGGATGGGGGGCAAACTTCATGCAGGTACAGACACCATATTCATCTCCAGGAAGCTAGAGGAGTTAAAAAAAAAAACATGCTTGATCATCAAACCAGCTCCTACTTTTTGCTGAAGCACACGTGCTTGCTGGCTTGCACTGTTGTTTTGGATGTTTTTAAAGGTTTTTGTGGGTTTTTCACTGTTTGTGTTTTAAGCCTTAGCCTATGGAAGTTTGTCCAGAAAATAGCTTTTATTCCCTTGGTCAGCCTCTTGGTAACTCGTGAGTTGGTTTTGATAGTCACCTAACATCATAAATCTCATGAAAAAAAAAAGATTAATTGTCACAGTTCCTCCTGCAAGACAGCCAGCCTTCACCTTTATGACAAGACCATCTACATCCACCGGACATGCTGGGCCCCCTACCCCACGTCCTGCCAAACTTTTCACCAGGTATGAGACCAAATAACCTTCTTTGTCATGGTTTATTAACAGAAAATAAACAAGAAATGGTGATTAAAAACTCTCATGCATAACATGCACAAAAGTTCTAATCATCGCCAAATCTTATGTACCTCTCCCCTCTTTGTCTTTGCATTGGAAGGAATATATTACTTGGAAGGGTGGAAAGAGGCAGCCTGACGATAGATGGTGCCTCACTCATTGTGGAGTTCAGCCTGGCTGATGCCACAATTCCAGCAATGTCTGAAAAAGTGAGGAGGGAGCTGAGGAGCGATATGGACATTGTTCTATGCGATGGACATGGGAACAAGTTAGTGGAGTCTAGTGGGACTAATGGTATGTTAAGTTGTTTACCTTTGGCAGAATGCCTTGTTCACTCGATCCTTTGATGAAATTAAATGTTTTATTCAGGCAAGCTTCAACTCTTTTTCAAGAGGTAAGTGATGTAACCTCATCTGTTGGGTGATACCAATCACCTGTTAGAGCAAATATCTTATTCTTATTCCATAAGCGTCAAATACCACTCATAATTACTAAACAGTAATCAGTAACATAGACTAATCGCAATAGTGTATTTTGTGTTGCTAACATTGCTTTGTTTTGTAACAAACTTTAACTTCTGAATGTTACTCTACTTCTTTTCCTTGCTTATAAATCATTGACATGGGGTGGGGTCAAGGTTCAAGCTCTTCTGTGAATTTGCTGACATCTGTCTGCCACAGGACAGCCCATTAAAGCCATAAGTTCAGAAAGCCTCATGCTTATTCATACATGGAAAGTCTTAAACTAAAACTTATTTTATTGACAAAACAACATTTAACATGCTTATTAAACTGGTAAAGAAACACCAGTAGACATTATCCTCCTTCAGCAAAATAATCAGCGTTGTATCTTTGCTTCAGGCCTAGCCTTCTGGAGACAAAATGCCAGGAAGGTTGTTGCTGTCCCACAACTGGACTTTGAGGAGCTGCAAAGGAGGAAGAAGAGGAGGAGTGGGTAAGAAGTGTTTTTAAATATGATTTTTCATGCTCAATGGAGATAGATATATGGATGACAGTGTTACAATGTTATTTTTTTATTTTTCTTTTATATTTTTCATTCTTTAAATATATATGGTAAAATATGTTATCCTTTTAACTAGCTAACAACTATTTAAATTGCAAGGCCAAGCAAGTAATCTAAGTACTAAGCTGCTTGCTTATCTACTCATGACTAACTACAGTGTCAACAAGTTAAAATTGGAGAACCGCAGGGACCTTTTCTCATTTGCAAATTTGTTTTGCCTTCCACCAGTGTCACAGAGGAGAGCCACATCACAAACATGGAGGAGCTGGTCCTGGCAGCAGAACAGCTGCCAGCAATCACCAAAGCCCTCCAAGACCTCGGACAATTTGCCAGGGCCAATAAAGTTAGCACAATAGCCTTGACGGATGAGGAGGTGGCATCAGTCAAGGCCACATTCAAATGCGTCATATGCAGAGGTGTGTAAGGTAACACATATAAGGCATAGTTAAGCATTTAATAATCCCTAAGTTGTATGAGTTGGTTAATTTCCTTCAATTATCATTGTGTGTTGAGAAGCTCACATCGCTGCCCCACAAATTAAAAAACAAAAAACACTGATAATCATAGGGAATGTACCTACTAATCTATTTAGGGGTAGACCGAATGCAGTTTTCTGGCCGATCACAGATCTTTAAAAAATTTGATCTACCGATACCGATTTTTGCCGATTCCGATTTTTCACCACATAATGCTGCCAAATTGAAGACATGTTTTTCCGGTGGACCTTTGTTAACCCTTTGGACTCCAGGGGGCATTTTTGGGGGGATTTATCGTCCGGTACGTCTTGTGTTATTGCTGATAAAAAAGTTATCTTTAAAAATATAACTTGCAACTATAATACAAATGTCAAAATTGTCCCATTTGCTCACTGTTTCTCATGCCATTCTTAGAGGCAGTTTTTATCTGCTATGAGCTCCATCAAATATTTTACCCTTTGCAGTGTATTTTTCTAATATACAATGAAAAAAAGTTGCACAAAAACAAGTAACAAGGGTAATAGTAGCATAAATTACAGCACTGTGTAAAATTCCATACTATTCCATTGATATATTAGTCCTTAGACGTCAATTATTGCGTTCATAACAAAGTTTCATTCATGGAGACGACTCACAGACAGAGGAGTGAAGCATCTCGACAACTAAAGATCTTTGACACAGCACGTCACCGCAAGAAGCTTTACAATTGGATCTTTCAGCTCATGTGATACAACTCGATAATACGATTTGACACTGAGATTCCAACACAAACACCTTAGCTTAGCTTGGCTTCTCTACGTCCTGAAGAAATACCGGAGCTATCGGCTCAAATCTTGAACTTTTCTTTACAGAGAAGAAGACAGTAAGATCGGTTTCACATGTACTGATCCGCCGATAACCAATCCCCCAAAATTAATGAAATCGGGGACATCCCTAAATCTATTGTTTATAATTATGGGGATAGGTTAATTTCGACAGAGAGCCTCCATTCTCACTCCTAATCTGTCAGGTCATGTAATTAATTATGTCAGCTATTCCGGACCTCCGGCATATTTCCTCTTTAAGTGAATAAACTGACATGAAGCTGCTAATCATGAACAACTAATTGTTCTTACAAACAATTTTCATGCATCTTGCAGATCCAATGAGGAACCCTGTGGCAAGCTCATGCTGCCGTGGCCTGATAGGTTGCCAGGTGTGCATTGATCAATGGGTGGCCCATGAACCCAGCTGCCCAAAGTGCCGGGATGCAGACTTTGTTACAAAAATGTTTGAAATGACAGGCATGGAGGAGACTGTTCAGTTACTCAAAGACACTATTCGTGATTGATTTTTTTAATTTTCTTTTGTCCATATTTGGTCATTGTTTGCGTTAATGGTTATATATGGTTCTTGTTGTTACTTGTTTAAGTTAGTTAAATAGTTCTGTTGAGATGTGTTATGTGGTCGGAATAAATGACATTGTGTTTGCACTCTTGTTTACTGAGTACTTATTTGTTTCCTGAATTGTGCATTTGGAGGTGTTAGTTCCATTAGTTATTCACACACCACACAGACATGCATACAGTTGTTTTGTTTCAGCACATTAAAACCAAGACAATGATATTCCACTTGCAAGCTTTTGGCTGTTTTCAAATTAGCAAAATACAACCTTACATTACACGGTCTAACATATCCACTCTTAAATGTATGTCAGGGTGTATTTTACTGTAATTTCCAGCGGTCCAGACATGGGCCCGACAGTGAGGAGGACCAACATCACAGTGTCCTTCCAGGAGGGTCCTCAGGAAGAACGGTATGGACACCGAACTGCTGAAGACCTTCTACCACTCTAGTATTGAGAGCCTGCTGGTTTAACTATCACAGCACGGGGCCTGCACTGAGGACAACAGGAAGAGGTTTCAGAGTGTAATCAAAGCAGCAGAGAAGAATGCTGCCCTAATGGTACAGCAACCTTTTCTACCAGACCTCTGCCTAATAAGTAACAACTGAACTGAACTGGTTGTATTATTTTCAGATGATGTGATCTTGTGCAGCACTGGAGTAATACGCATTTAAAAGGTTAACATCTGTGTGCCAAGATATAGACAAAGGAGGAAAGAACAGTACTAATTTAGCCCAGTTCTCACTGTTATTCTGTACTTCCAGTGAAAGTAGGCTCTGCTTGTAGAGTAAGGACACCTCTCATGAAGAGTGATACAGCCACTGATTGTAAAAACCTCACATTGCTGTAATTAGAGGGATAAAAATAACAGTAATAGTTTGCCAGGGTTTGTGGGTGATTCGCTAAGATTGCTTGCGCCAAGGTCACAACTAGCAAGATGGAGATGGAGGTATTATTGGAAGAGAAATATTGGAAAATTGAAAATCCATAGATGAAAGTATCTCCGCACAGCCAAAAAAGTCGCTAGTTAATCAGGACATGGATAAGCAGTTGCTGTGTTGTGCCAACATGGTCTGACATCATGAGGTGCGTCTTCTGTGACCATACAGTGAGGTAAACCATGACAGCGCTGAATCAGGAGTAACGCTGGTCATTTATGTCCCGGTGCAAGGGATCAAAGTTGGGGTACATAGCTTTCAATACCAGCTGGTCTCGAGCGACTTGGAGATGGGAACGGCACACAGGAAGTAGAGGAGGGAGAGCTGAGCGCTTGGTGAGCTCTCCATCCAGGTCAGGAGCGCACTGCAAACATCAGAGTTTAAAAGTAAAAATAGAAAGACAAAATACATGTCTGATTTAATAACCGCTGATCAAAGCGTTGAATATTCAGTTTCATTTATATAAACTCAGGTTGATTCACGGTTTCCCTTTGATGTGTTGATTATTGATACATTTAAGAATGAACTAAATGACTGCACCAAACATCTGACTGATACACCTCTGAACTCCTGCAGATGGCTGCCTCCGCTCTCACCCAGAGGGTGCAGCCTCGCGCCTGCCTTTAAAAAGTGTTAAATCAAGGCGCAGAAATAGCGGCCGCACATTTACAGTAGTATTCAAATAGTGCGTGCAGAGCTGTCTCATCCCAGTCATCATTGCACGTTCTGGCTGAAATGTCCATAATGCAGATTCTCTCCAGGCAAACGTGCAAATCAGGTGTATAGTATTGTAAGGCGCAATCCATTTGTCATTTTAGATCAGCGACTTTTGCTGTGATGTCAGGTAGTTTTGATACCCGCAAACCAGATCCGGTCCAGATCCTGGAAAGTTGTTTTCGTGAACAATGACGAAATTATTTCATTGACGACCCATGACGAGACGCGTGCGCGAGTTAGGAGACGAGACTAGAGAAAATGTTTGAGGAACTGTCAGACATTTAGATTCGGAGATTTCAGCCTGTTGCTGTAATCTGTCAAAAGCTGCAGCCGCTCCTTGTTTGGACACGCCCACCACCTGGATGCACTACACACCTGCTGTCACACATAAACACGCGCGCTCACACACACACGTACACTGTTGAGTTTATTCATTGATGCAATGATGAGTGAATTCGTAGCTTCAACAAAGGGGTTCGTTGGTGGGAAACGGCGAGATGATGCTTAACATCCATCAGAAAGAAAAACACAACGCGTTGTAGAGGGAGGTGCCAATAAATGTGCCAGCATACAGCAACGAAGGTCTGTAGGCTACTGTGGTCTATGTAAAGTTAAAATAGTTAAACGCACTTAACAGCTTCGTTATTGAGGCACGCAGATTTGCTGCTTTGATCCGGTTTATTGTGTGATTGATGACATGCGTAATGGAATGTAGGCTACATAGTTGTGGAACATTAAACAAGGCAAACTGTAATTCAACTTGACAAATGAGTGCGTGGCAAACTGGACAAACTGAAGCGGTCAACAAAACTACGGCTGACCAGCTCTCCTCTCTCTGGCAAACCAGCGCCAGAGCCCCCCATCACCATGGCAACCAAAAAAAACAATCCATAAAACCATTGATCACTATCCATGACGACTTATATGGCTCCTACACAGATAGAATAATGATTAAACATCTCGTTCTGGCAAACAACCAGCTGTTTGCACGCTACTTTTGTTCTGAAGTGTTAACACTCTCCTTCCGCTTCCGGTCTGCCAGCCGTCACTATCTCGAATAAGAAACAAAAAAACGAAACAAGGAATTTGCAAAAACCAAATTTCGGCCGTTATTTGATTTGGATCTTTTCGTTTTTTCGTTTTATTGGGCCGAAAGCAAAAACCGTTTTTCCGTTTTTGGTTTAAAACGAAAAAAAGAAAAGGGGGCGCTGTTTCTGTTATTTCGTTTTTTGGTTTTGTCAGAAAAACGGATTATACTTTGATACCCGGACCGGGTCTGTGGGTGTGTGTGTGTGGTCATATGAGTAGGAACGCACACAGAACTCAAAAACACACAGGAGTAGCTTAGGATGGGCCTGAATGGCGATCTTTGCTCGATTAATGTTGCACGTGTACTGTAGAGACTGTCGGACTGTAAAACGAAACTTAACTCGCTATTATTGAGCTGAACTACAATAGGACAGGGGAATTCTGGGTAACGTAGTCCCTGTTAGTCCACAGACTTTTAACACACTATTTAGGATTTGTTTTGACAATGGAATCTGTCTCTTTATAGATCTAATCTGAAACCACAGACCTGTGTCGTTACAACACGAAGAAGCTTGTGGTTGGTTTTAGTTCCACTTTCCTTGAATGACACATGTTAAACTGATGCTTGCATAAAGGAAATGGTTGCTGGCTCAGTAACCTGCTAATAAAGCACTCTTTTCACGAGGTTGTTAAATAAATTAATGAGCAAAGTATAAATAGTTAGATGTCTAATTCCTGGGTGATGATGCAGATTAGCAACCCCTCAGTCATGTGTTTATTTATAATAGTCATGCCATAGCGGAAGGATAGAATTTATGGTAGGTGGTTTGGCTTGTTGACTTGACACAAAGTTTAAAATGGTTGATTATTAGGACATCGAAACCCAACCAGTACATTGTAATATTGTTCTCACTTCTGTATTTATATTTTTGAATTATTTAGGATAATTATGGTGAAAATGCTCTTCAGAAAACTGTTTACACAATTATGATAAATTCTGTTGCATTATTGGGACCCTGGTGTCAGTAATGGTGATGGTAATGGAACTGGAAATGCATATTAGATGATGATAAATGTCTCACCTGCCACCAGGAGCTGTATGCCGTTCTGTGCAGGCATCTTCTCAGTTGGATGGCTGGTGATGAGGTAGAACACGTAGGTTCCACTGTCTGAGATGGTCAGATTGGTAATCTTCAGAGAACAGTTCTTGGTTCCTGGTTTTCCCAGATACTGCACCCTGTCCTGATAGGATGGATCTGGTAAGATACCAGCGCTGTGGAACACATATCTGACAAAGAGAGATGACAAACTTTTTTTAAAAGATTTTAAAATATTTTTATATAAACTTTGCTTTAAATTCTTGCATCTTGTGCATTTTAATACCTTTGAGTAATGCATCGGCTGTCCCCCAGACACCACATCTCAGACAGAACTTTATACTCTTGTATTTGTTCATTTCCTCCTACCTAACACAGAACAATGCATTAGACTCTTGACTTTCAAACAAATAACCTGCAGCCTTAAAATAATAGTACAGTTAGGTAAGGTTTAATAACCATGCTTACTGACTGATTCTTCTCATTCGGTTTACTGAGAAAGGGGGGATGCTCTGGTTAAAAGTACACTGCAGCCTGTATTGCTTTGAGTAACAATGCTTTCTTTATTAAAGTACCTGAGCTGGGGGCTGTCCTTCTTTCTTCAAGTCATTAGAACTTTGGGGGTAGTCATAGGAACAAGGGAGGACCACTGAAGAACCAATCAAAGCACAAATAGGACTAGAGGGGACATGAATTGACCAATCACTGGCAGCAATTCCTAAAGAGGATAGAATATGTTTTACATAACAAAAAGGCACAACTTTATGACAAGGTGAAACAAACTAGCTGAACTGTGATGGTGCTGCACTGCTAAATGTGTGGATGCCACAGTGAATGCCACACAACAGTCATGCATGCTCTTACCTTTTAAACAAAGTGTGAAAAGCAACCAGTAGTTGCATTGATGTGCCATGTCTTGACCAGTAGTGTGATGGCGATGTTATAGTATTGTCCTCTGACTTCCTGGTGTCAGCCTTTTAGGCTGTATTGCCGTTCCTGTGTTTCTTTCAGCCGTGCTGCGTCTCTGTAATTCAGGTCCACCAATCTGCACCTCTTTAATCTGTCCTGAAGTTAGTGATTTCTATTCTTCTCTATCTGGAGGGCAAAGATTTAAACGTCCAATTGTCTAGCTTCCCTTTTATTGTCTCTGCCAATAAGGAACTTGATGACATAGCAGTCAAGTCAGCAAAGGGAACTTACTAAATAAGTGTGTGTGTAAATTGTGGCTAAGGGAAAGAGTCTCTCTCTCTTTCATATTTTGTTTTTTCCTTTGGTTTGTTTTGAGGCTGATCAGGCTGCATGCATGATGAGAGCCCCTCCGTTAGCAATGTCTGATATTCCTCAAGTTAATGAGGCAGCACTTATCTTACTCAGTCTGTGCTCAGTACTTTGATGTTGGACAATGTGTTCAGTTCCAGAAGGCCTGCAGGGTCGGACAGTTCTAAGAGCGCTCTCGTGCCCAGTCTATCCACTCAGAGACGTCGACGTCACTCGTGCACCTCTCGTGCGCAGCTGACCGCTCACAGAAGGACCACACAGCACAAAGAGACGAACTGCGGTTAAACTTTTAATAACTTTGGTTTATTCGCTTTAGTCTTCCAAATGGTGCTGTCTTTTAAAGTAGAAGCTGGCGCAGGTGGTTTTGGTTGATAAAAACGGATAAAACCGTGGCTGGAAACTTTGGTTCACCTTTTTCTCATTTTTCTTTGTTGGGGTCAGTAACCTGTGAAGAGAGGAAAAAACAGGTGAAAAACCGGGATTCATCAGTGGTGGTGTTAAGACTGAAATAGCGCATGTTAGAAGAATTTATTATTGTCTAAAGGCGACAACCAGGATCCACCTGTTTAAACAAGCAAGCAAACAAACAAACAAACAAACTACAGGTGAGTCATCTTTTGGAAGGAAACTCGTGTAAATCTAAAACAAATTAACGTAGCTAGCAAACTCTTTTGTCTAATTAAAGTAATAAGAAAGCTGCTAAGAAAGGACCTGAATTTAAGTTGTTTAATAATTTTAGTTCTTTAAAAATGATAACTTTGGTATTTTGAAGCGGTTCTATTGTCTGTCTTAAATTGTTATAATTAGCCTACCTTGGAGGTAAACACAGGAAATATAGCAATACAAATAGTATACATTATGTTTATAATTAGAGACTTTTTGTCGTGCCATTAACGATGTATATGGTGAAATAATAGTTTCAGAGCAGGGCTGAGTCTAGAAGATTTTTGATAAGGCGGCCTGTCAGGGATACAGACTGGGAAAAGGGTGTGAAATGTAAACTTGACTTTTAAAAAAGGGTCTAGATTTTAGTAAAAAAAAAAAGAAAAACTGGTAAACTTTCTCAAGTATTATTAGCCATTTAACTTTGCACATCTGATGGTTTTATGACATCTTCATAAAATTTAAACAGTTTAAACAGACAAATATTATTATGCACAGAGGTAATGAGTGAGATAATGCTGTATAATGATTAAGAAGATACATGCTGCTTTCACTTGGGAATGAGAGGTTTACCCAGGTCAGTTTAATTTGAATATTTGGGAGAATTTGATCGTTTACTTGGGGTGGTATCTTGGTTCTAGTCAGATTTTAGTCATGGCACCTCTCTGGCCCTGCCTTGGCTTAGAGACATAAAAATGAGTCTGAATGTTATTAAACAGCATGCAACATGTCTGTAATGGTCAGATTTGATTTCATGTCCATGATTAATCACCCAGTTAAATGTAGATTTGAGAGGGCTTGTTTCCCTCTATTATGACAGAAATATCAGGAATAGGCCGTCACTTAACATGTAAAGGGATGTTATTATTCTTGCTTGAGTATAGTCATCTACACTTTGAGTTCTTGTTAACAGATGTGGAAGACTAGGCCTTTAGTTTATGTGTATGTATTTACAAGAAATAACTGAAAACAAAGAGAAAGTATCAGCTTTCCAAACTATTTAATTATTTATGTATCTTTATGAATATCAAGGAGTATTCTTAGAAATTGCTAAATTATTGTCTTCCCATTTAACTAAACTAAATTACTTAGATATTTTTTGTCAGTCTGTGTAATTAGAAAATCGGCATTAAAGAAATATGGAATATTTTTCTGAATACCGGCTGACATTACATCACCAGGTAAAAGGGCTGCCAAGGGATCAGAGGAGGAAAGTAACCAACCCTCATCATTGTCTACTGCTGCCCTCTTCTTCCTACTGTGCTGATATGTATGCTGAGAAAGTTGTGACAGAGGGGAAGATGGGTGAGTGCTCATGTTACATACACCCTCGTTTTTGCTCTCTTTCATCCAGCTTCTGTCCTCTGACAGACTAACACAAACATGCTGTACATGAACAGATTAAAAATGCTATGCGGGTCATGTTGCAGCTCATTTCTGCCTGTTTTGTGTACTGGTACACAGACGTCAGCTCATTTTACAGTTAACCATTAACTGGCTTTTTCAGCACTGTTTAGCTGCCTGTCTGACGTTTCCTGGATTTATTTTTAATTTATTTTATTTTTCATCTTGGACAGCATATACCGTACTTGTCCTTGTTTGCTATATTTTTTTGCATCAAATAAATTGTAATTTCAAAAAAGTAATATCTTCAGTCACAAACCGAAACACCAAAGTTCATATTTTCAGCAACCACAACAAACTCCCTAGGGCATCATAACTCATAATAACATGTTACTGTAAATATCAGGTTTTCCTTCCCTGTTCCAACACAGCCCCATTACAATCAATGCAAAGGATGCTTGTCTTTATCTTTCTAGAAACAGATACAGCTGTGTGTTGCTCAAGTGCTGGCAGGATGTTTTGCTGCTGTATTGCTCCCAGTGAGTTTATTGTGAGTTTTATGAAGCTGTTATGAAAGGAAAGATGAGATCTCTTACCAGAAAGCTCTTATGTCTATGGTTGTTCAAATGTAATCTGATTGGATTTCAGTTATCGGATTGGATCAAATTTTGAAAATGGGTTGTTCAAAAGTGAAAGAAGAATTTCGAAATCGGATTGGATCACGTAATCCAATCCTGGTTGTTATCCGGTTAAAACCCTCAGTTTGTGTTGTTCAAAACTTTTGAGTAGGATCTGGATAACTTTGATCCAAGAAAACAGGATTTCCCTGATCCCAACAGAGGGTAGGATTACAAGGCAGATTTTAGGAGGAAACTGCGGTTAAACCTCAGAATTAAACAAATAATAGTAACTTTTTACTGTGGTAACAGAGAGCGACGTTGCGTCTTTGTGAAGACGTTTCCAGAATATCCATAATATAGTTGTTAACGGATTAGTTTTATATTTGTTGTGGCTCCAATGGGAAGTTATACAGTTATACATAAAAGTAGTGTTAATTTTATCAGCCTTTTTTAAATTTAGTCTCAGTTTTAGTCCAGTTTCAGTCATGCTTGTTAGTTTTTATCACGTTTAGTCAACCTCATCCCGTTTTTATTTAGACACGTTTTAGTCGACTATAATTTGAGCATTTTAGTCTTTATTTTAGTCCAAGAAAACATCATTTATTTTGACATCACAAAACTCTGGTGACGCCAGACATTCAAAACAAAGACAATTTTACATACTTAGAAGTGGAGGTTCATGATTGCTGTGTGTTGTCTTAAAATAACCCCCATACCTGTTGTTCTTCACATAGCCAGAAGGCCACATTATTTTAAATGCTGGTTAACTGGATTTGGTAATCCTGAAAAACGGATTCTGGATCAGGTTGATCCAATCCATTGTTGCTTTGAACAACCAGGATAAAAGTTATTTAGTGATCTTCCATCCTAAAAATGGGATTCCCAAAACCGGATAGCTTTTATCCGGATTAAATTATTTGAACAAACGCCCTATATGATCTGATAATCTCTGTTGGTGGTGTGCACAGAAACATGTTGACCATTCACAGACTGCTATTGCTCTGAAATCCCATGTTGACCTTATGAATTGATAAGATAATATTCTCCCATGTCTAAATATTTTTTGTGACAGCTATTCAACCATTAGTTGTTATTACCTCATACATCTATAAAAAATATTGTGACTTACCTTATATTAGATACAAATGAAGCGCCAGCACAATGAAGCCAGTTGTTTCTCCACAGTTAAAATTGGTTTCAACCAAAAGATAATTTCCACATCTTCCCCTGTTCTTGTCAACACGTCTGCTAGGTCCCTGCGTCCTTGCTGTGATTTACTTTGTGTCTGAACATTGTCAGCCAGACATTAGGTTACTATTGCATGACTAAAAGTAGTCCACGCATAGTGCATTGACTCACGTTGGGTTTTTGGTGTGTGTAATTGCAGGAAAAGAACAGTCAAGCTTAGGAGTGGCACATATGGTGTGGCTTGTTTTGTTCAGATCAAGTTGGTCACCACCTATTTTCAGAAACTGTTTACCTTAGCTATGACATGCTTACACACCACAGATGTGTGCACAAGTACAGAAGAGAAACACAAACAGAGACAATTTTTCTTCGTGCACTGATGTCACTTATGTTTATACATTTCTATTTCAAAGCATGATTGTGTTTATTTTTCTTTTTTGCCATGCCAACATGCACTAGTCAAAGCTTGTGCTGTGGCTTCAACTCTTTGTGTACATGTGAAGTTCTCCCCCTATTATTAGCCTTACTCAATCCCTCTCTTACTGTACCATGCATTTATCTGCTTTAAACCAGCTTATGGGGTATTCCTCAATTTCCATCATGAAAACCCTTTAAGCTCTTTTAATTTTGAAATGGGATCTAATTTGAATCAAGCTCTGATTGGTTTGATGGACAAGTTTATATTAATCTTATTTGTAATGTGAGAATGTGAGAGATGCTAGAAGAACACAAGTTAAGTTGCTGTGAAGAAAAACTTCAGTCTAGACATGTTGAGCATTTTTAGTCAACTCATTAGTAAACATTGCACAGCATGGGCTGAAATCAGATCAACTATTAGTCAACACATCTATCCCCATGACAACCGTGCAAACTGTCTGCTGCTGAAGATTGTGTGATATGGTTAAAAACTCTGGAATGAAGACATAAGAAAACTTGAGCTAAAATTATTTGATCAAATCCACAAATGTAACTCAAATTATCTTTAATAAGTGTTTTAGAGGGGTATCATAAAACATTTCTACCTGGTTGACCTTTTGTGTTTCCTTAAAAAGTATTTTTACCAAAGAGCTCAGCTTAAAAAAATATTTAGGCAAACTTATATTTTTGTTGAAAAATTCCATGGACAAAGTTAATTTTAGATGAACGACTGTTAATTAAGAAATAATGGCTGTGGACAACAAAAATAAATGATTTTATTCTGTAATATATATATATATATATATATATATATATATATATTACAGTTTTGTTTGAGGAGGCAGAGGACTGCAGCCTTTGATCCACAGCTGCTTCTTATTAACCAGCAGTGGGGTGCTACAGTTAGTGGAAGTGGCGGGTGGGGTGGGCGTAGTATACAAGGGTACCCCTCCCAAGATCTCACAGACTAAGTAACATGTGACTCACTGGAGAAGACAGAAACAACCAACAACAGAATGTGTGGATGAAACAAATGAAACGTAAAATGTATAACTATAATAAAACTAAAAAAAAAAAAAAACTTTACATTGTTATTGTTAAGAGCATAGAGAAAGTACTCAACCTGTCCAGGGTGTACCCTGCCTCTCCCTCTTGTGTGAACATAAAGTAGGTGAGTTAGGCTTTGGCCGGTAGACATACTGAAGTAAGTATATGATATACTGTATATAGACGACTGTCCAATAAACAGACAAGTCCTCACAGAGGCATTTAGGTCCATCTGTAACTGCAGAGTTGGGTTTGTATGATCACATAATTTTAATTATTTTTTGCCATCTCCAAGTCCAAGTCTTCTTTCCCAGTTGACTTGTGTGATTGGGAGTGCTGCACAATGTGATAAATGTAGTTTATCTCAGCTGGTGTCATGTCATAAATCGGTTCATCTCCTTTTGAGCTTTGTGTGACTTTGGCAAAAAAAAGACTCTGAAATTTACTTCTCTGAATTACAAGTACTTTCAAGGTGTTGAATTGTCTTGTACTTGAAATGTGCTATACAAATAAACATGCCTTTCTCAGTCTTGCTTGCAGCTTAATTAGCTCTTCTTTGTTGTAGTTTACATAATTTTCCACCAACATCTGTACACACCAAGCAAGGACTTTATAGTTTCTATTTTTAACTGTGTGGAGAGTCTAACGATGATATAAGTACAATATTTGGTCACCAAACAATTCATTTGCTTTTACTATTGCAGAGTGGTAATTCGTATGTTTTACCACAATTATTTCAAAAGAATCCTGCCTCACAGGACACAAAATAACACACAAACACGCCCGCCCGCGCGCGCGCGCACGCACACACACACACACACACACACGCACGCACGCACGCACGCACGCACGCACACACACACACACACACACACACACGCACACACACAGATAAACACACACACACACACACACACACATACCACACAAGGAGGGGTTTCAGGTAGGGGACACAAAGGATTGCTTGTTCTGTCTTGCTATGTGAATGGAAAGAGTACAGTGCAGGGGAATAGAACAGTACAGGTAGAAAACAACTTTGGGAACAAGGTGGGTGGGACCAAAGGTTCCTGTTAACCTATTGTAAGTGTGTATGTGCTGGGACTAAGATATGGAGGAAAGGTTGTGGTACATCCAGCAAAAGACCATCTCAATCTAAAAGAACAGCTACAAACCTTGAGCATCCTGCTGATAATATGTGTGTTCGCTTCTTTTGGTTATAATCCTAGCATGGTTCAAGACGCGGGATACACCCTGGACAGGTTGTTTGTCCATCACAGGGTCAACACGAAAACAAACAAAACAAACAACCATGCACTCACTCTTAAGCCTTGTTTCCACTGAGCAGTTGGTGCAGGTGTGGTCCGGTACGCTACTTTGTGTGTTTCTATTATAAAAGAGGTCCATACAACCGAACCATACCGCACCATTTCTGGACCCCGTTCAGTTGTAGGTCCATAGGACATTGCTACGGTATGGTTAAGGTGGAGGTACTGGTATCTAACAATAAAATCAGTTGATTGGTGGACAGAAAAACGTCACTGCCCATGCAAGTGTGAAACAAGCACAATGTTGCTGTTCAGTTCATGGTTCAGTTGGACGTTGGAAAGATAGTAGGAAAAAGATGCCTACAACAACAGTAAGGTCTGGTCATACAATGCAGCATGTATCATTGGTACAAAGAACCAAAAGCCAAGCAGAACAAAAACAAGTTGCTGACTGGCCTTGATTGTTATGTGTAGTGTCATGTTTGTTGTTGTCGCACTAGTATGATGCCCCGCTAGGCATTTGGTCTGAACCCTGCATGCCCAGTGTTGCACGTAGAAAGGATGTAGAATAGATATATAAAGGGATTCTTCTTGCAGTGAGGCAACAGTGCTAACTATTACTCAGTGCTACTATCACCGTGCATTTGCATTAAGGAAAATACAGTTGCTTATTCTCAAAGCATTATTCGATTATTATATGGCAATACCACAATTTAAAAAAATATGGTGCGCTTTGCCCTTAGCCCCTCTGTAACATAATTTCATATTTCAGGAACTGTTGCCCGTCTGTGTAGTTTGTCTGTCAGTTCAGTCCACTGAACACCTGCATGGGAAATAAGATCTGAAGCTTTGAAGTTTGTCTGTTGTTTCATATGGCTGGCTGTGTAATGCTGGGGCTTTTTGCTGGCTTTCATAATTACTGCCTGGTAAATCTAAGTTGGTTGTTGAATGTGAGGTTGATGGAACACTGTATTTTCAGTTTAAGGTAGGTAACAGAGGCGATGTGAAGGGCACTGCTGCTGCTGTCTGCTCTCAGTCAGTAGTCCTCTCTTTGTCTCTTTCCGAAACTCACACCTGCATATACACTTTCTTTTGTTTGTGCTTCTGCAGAGATGTGCTTTGGCTGACCGTATTTTCTAAAATGACGTAAAAAAAGAGGGCCTGCGTATGGTAGGCAGAAATTCTGCAAGAAATCTGGATACATGTAATCACAAACTGACCAATCACAAGGGAGTACTTCCACATAACCTTGCTGATAACAGGGTTGCAAGTCAGGTCTGGAAGAGGTGTCTCCGCAGATCTCTGTGGAGCTTACAGCGGTGACACCATAACAGACCCTATGCAGATGCTGCACAAGTATAAATCCAGCTTAAAAGAGATTGTTTAACAAAAACACCATTATTAGAATGACTTGCTGTTAGGAGAGAAAAGAGGGAAGAAAAGGGAGGGGAGAAGACTTGAAGCTTAAAGAGGAGGCTGGATTTAGGAAGAGTTTGATACAAAAGGAGCTTAAAGATGGGACGATTTAAAAGAGATGGCTGTAATTGTGGATGTACAGTAGGCCAAGGAGACCCTGTGGTGTGATGGGAGGGAAGAGATGTTAGAGAGAGGTAAGGTCACTGGGCTAGCAGGTCTACACAACTATCATGTTTCCTTGGCAGCAAGATAGACTGTGGGGCAAACCAGTGCCATTGTATTACACTGGTTTCTTGTCATTCCTTGAATTATTTCCTACAGCAAATTGAGGTGCAAGCATCAAAGGCACAGAGAAAAACGTTTGCTGTTGTACATCCGGACTTGGTGTGTGCTAAATGGCTTTGTGCCTGAATTTCATGTTTTTTTTTTGGTTTTTTTTAACGACTTTTTATGGCTTTTTTCCCTTTAATTGTGGGAGAATAGTACAAAAAATGTTAAACAGATGGCGAAAGGAAACTGCCCATGTGAATGTTTTCTTTGATTCAACAGGGGTCACTCATACTTAATGTAGCTCCAGCCACCTCCTGGCAAAAAGAATTTGGTCTTTGGTCTCATGCAATGGGGTAAACAGAAAATAGACATAAAGTCACACAGTATAAATTACCTTGAGAAAGTATTTCTTTGGTATTTTTCTTATTTTGTTGCTTTAAAATCTGGAATTGAAATGGATTTTTATAGGGGTTTAGTTAAACAGAAAATAATATCCCTACCACTACAAAGGAGCAAATCACACAAAATACAAACAAGAAATAAGACAACAGACAGAAAATTTGTGTTTACACAAGCATTCAGTCAAATCTTTGTAAATTTACAGCTACAAATCTCCGGGAAATGTCTTCAAGTTTGGCACATCTAGTCACTGGGATTTTTGCCCATTCTTCATAACAGGATTTTTTTTTAAAGTCAAACCACAGGTATTTAGACACTCAGCATGTCTTTAGTAGTAAGACAACTGCATACAGCCTAACAACTCAGTTAGACTTAGCTTTGAGTTTATTGTCTTTATCAACTAAATACAGATAATGTGAATAAATTACTTAACCTATTAGGATAGAATATCAACAAGCAACAATTTAACCCCCATCTCAGAAAATAACTTTTACCTGCTTTTAATAAATAAAGCTTGAGTGCTAATGTTAGATGTAGCAGCTCTTGGTCTCTTGGTCAACATTTAAAGAGGAGAAAAAAAAATTACTTTGGCTTTTATGGTAAAAGGAAAATATGACCCAGGTGAAACACATTAGGATGTAGCTGATGTTGACTACAGGATGGCAGAAAACGAAGATGCCTGAAATGAGACAAGGCATTAATAAACAAAGTAAAACAGGAGACAAAAACAAAACTGAAACCATGAAAGAAGACTCAAACAGCTTGAAATGTTTATAGCATGCCTTCACCTGTGTCCAGCCCTTTATATTTTTTTTTATTTTTTACACAGTAACTGAATACAGCAAATTCCAAAATTTTTAAGTTCATTCACATATTTTATGTTACTTCTTGTCACAAAGAGAAACTCTAAAATTGTGACTAAAACCAGACGATTAAGACCACATATCAACTCGCGGCCACTCCGTGACCATTTCTAGACTGATTTGACTCTGGTAAATTACAGATATCATAACTGCTAAATCATCTGAAAAACATGCCACCCAAATAATTTAAGGAAACATCTGTTTAGTGACTTTGTCTACATCAACATTTACTATGATGTCCCAAAGAGAAAGTTAGAAAAAATATCTCAAATATTTCGTCATACCGTTCACAGGCTTGTATGATGCACTGCAAGCACAACAAAGCTGAAGCTGCTTCCCAGCACAGCTACCTTTCACCAAGCAGCAGATCAGAGGTAAAGAGAGGTGTTTCTGCTGCAGGACATAGATCTTTGTATGACAGGACTGTAAATCACCAAGTTGGCAAAACTGGTGATGTCTGTCTCTTCTTTTTTACTTATGCTGTATAAGTTTTAGTTTTACTGTGAGAAGAACAAATTAGTGGTGTGATGGTGTGTGAAGATGGAAGAAAAGTACCATATGTGGATCTTATATTTAATATAGACTTGAGAACTCTAAATCCATGACATTGCTGATGCATCATCAGTGAACATTTACTAACACCAGCAAAAATTGATAGAAGAAGTGAAGGAATTGATCATTTGAGAGGCATACAATACTTCGAAAAATGCAGAACCAGTTCCCAGCTTCCATCCCTTTTTGTTTTACATGCATCAATTTTGGCTAACACACCAATGAGAGGCCACTTTTAAGTACGCGATGGAGACAGCAACCCCCCCTAGAGCTTAGATATATTTGCTGCTTTGCTCACGGACAACAGGCTAAAAGATTATTGGAAAATAATGACAGGGAAAATTAAATTATTTTGATACTGCAGGGAAGTAGAATGAGAAAGAGTATAAGTCAGCTGGAATAGCTCATATTTTCCATTAAAGAAATGTAAACACAAGGGAGCAAGTCTTTTATCTATATTGCTATTGGTGATTAAAAACAGCCAGATAAGCAATGATGGACCACTGAATCTGCCTTAAAAGGGGTACCTAACTTTACTTACCTGCTACATCTCTGAAACAGGTTACCTTGATCAATCACAAAGGTTAGATTAATTAACCTTAAAAAGCTTTCCCTGCTGCAAGGCTTGGACAGGGCCAGTGTGCACGGCTGCCTGACTTTAATGTAGTGACTTTTTAAGTTTCTTTGAGAAACATTTAGATGGTGTACAGAAATGTATTTGTATACCACAATGTAACAAAGCAATTCACATACCCTTACATAAAGTATAAATCAAATTTAAGCAAAATATCCATCCATCCATCCATCCATTATCTTGACCTCTTATTCCATATGGGTCGCGGGTGTCTGTGTTGGCCCTGCGACAGACTGGTGACCTGTCCAGGGTGTACCCTGCCTCTCACCTGTTAAAATGCTGGGATAGGCTCCAGCTCACCCGCGACCCATAAGCAAAATATATTAGCAATAATACATACAGTTGTATGCTATAAAAAAACAACCAGACGTGGTAAAAAGTGCAAAAGTTACAAGTTAAAGTTATAAATCATGGCTTCAGTTTGCAGTTTATGTGTTTATCTTCACCTTGCTGTGAAGTTCCTATATGTTCCTATAAAAATTACCTTTTCGCATTTACACAATAGTGAGGATGCACTCTAATCGTACCTCTTTTCTAATTTGTGTTTGTTTCTTTTAATTCCTTTCTCCTCATTTTCTCAACAACACAGAGGAGCACATCACCTTGAAGGATGTCTGTATTCCTATAAAGCATCTGAAAAAGTGAAGAGTAGGATTGCCAGTATAGCTGTTTGCAAGGATGAACTGGTTGTTCTTACCAGCCACATAAGTGATAACATGTTAGGGGTTTCAAAAAATATGATTTTTTTTATTTGGGAAAAAAGTTACCAAAGATCAAATCCAGGGGACTCGATGGTGAGCTGCAGGAGTAAGAGTGTTAAACTCCAGTAAATTCACCTGCAGGGTCTTATATACACATCTTTACATACATTTTCTTAAACACACTATTAATGCTTATCAGAGAGAATATTGTTGTAATGAAAAACAGTGAACATATAGCTGTGCCACATCATAACTAACTGGCTTTGGTTCAAAATTATTATTCTGAAAAATAATTATTGTGATAGGTTTGAAGAAACATAAAGAAGTCCAAGTGTCTCTTTCTGTCATATACCAGAAGTTCACCTAACACAATGATGGAGACAGTGCGTGACTACTAAACCTAGAGTCAAAATTTATAGCTATGATTTAATGATTGGGAGGTGGTCTCTGACAATTGTCTGTGCTGTTGCTCTAATCTTAATGATGGGAATGTTTTCTTGTGCAAATGGACGTTGGTAGGAATTTAAAGAGCTGACCTGCGTTAAGTGATAAAATCACGTTCATGGCAGGCTGACAGTTCACACTGTACTTTTTCTAAAAACAGTTTTACATATCTAACTCAGGCATGCTTAAATAAATTTGTTGTTAGCCTATCTGAGTGCCCCTCAAAGCACCTATAACAGGGTAGAAAGAGGCACACTGAGAAAAAAAAACATTGCATGCAGGTGCAAGCACTTACAAACTGGATGTGCACATGGGCTGCTAGACTTTAGACTATTGATCAAATCAGAGTCATTTGTACTTTATAGTCTGTTCCAGAAAATGAGCTGTGTACCTCTTCACTTTGGGCCAGTGAGCTAAAAACAGCTGTTTGCAAAGCCCAAATCAATCATTAGTCTGAGCTTTTGTATCATTACTGGAAATGTATAATTAAATTAGGAAAATTTATAATTAAATCTAAACTCTTTAGTTGATATTTTAATGTTTGTCTGTACATGTATGTTATATAATGTTTGAATGCACATGCCAAAACACATATGCATATCCTTGTTGCCACTAGCCTGAGCGTATAACATTACGATGATGACATACTCTGCATGTGTGTCTGAATATAGGGAGCAGGGGGATCTCTTTGACCTGTGTGCTGACCCCCTGGCGGGTGATCATGGTATGTGTAACATTGATGACCCTTGGAGCCATTGGAGCTGCTGTTTGGGCCGTAGGTCAGACTACATCACTTCCTCACATACACCATAAATACATATTTTTGTCAAACATGTAATGAGCATTTTTGTTGTTGTTTTGGGTGTTTTTAGATGTTTATACACAGTGTCATGCCGTCAGATGATGAAAAACTCTTCCATCTAACTGAATTGTTTTTTTTTTACACGTCTGTAGTGACATTTTGCACAATGGAGGAAGACACGGGACTCTATGATGGTGAGTTAGAGGACATGCTGATGATTTCAGATTAGGGATTTTGTAGTAAATTTTTGTTTGTGTTTAATTTTAACTAGTTTTACATTTTTCTAATAATAAAAAATACAAACTCAATTGGTCCTTTAGAAATGCGTGCTGCTAATCCGGAGTTTGTCTTTTATTCCATTAAATTAAAAAAAAAGTAACAGTTGTCTGTATGCCTCTATGAAGTCCAGGTAAATTCACCTGACCAACGTCTCAGAGTTTTCGACTCTGCTCAGAGGAGGTGGCGCCAGGTGTGTTCCTCCTCAGCCAATGAACTTCTAGCTAGCATCAGCTGTGAAGAAGTTGGATTTGTCAGGTGAGATAATTATGGTTTTAACATATTCGTTTTCATCATTGCACAGACTTAATTGCCGGTAGTCACAGTATTAGGAAAGCATATTTGTAGCATTGGATCTCATTTGGTATATGATTGGCTTTTTGAGAAATTGTACAAATTGTGACATTAAACAGTGAAAGTAATGTTTCTGTGCTCTTCTCCATCAAAGTTTTTCCTTCCATTATTATTTGCACCAACTAAGTTGGTGCAAGTTATTCTCAGCTGAGCAAGAGAAAGTATAGTGTATGCATAGTTTTGGGCTGAGGTGGAGCTCCAGCCTCAGTACATACAGGTTAACAAATTGTGGACATCAGTGGTTGTAGCAGCCACCCCATATGGAGTCAGAGTTTTTTCTAAGCAAGTTATAGAAAACTTAGGAATAACTGAGAAGCTGATAAATACAGCAGTATACATACATAAAATAATTCATGACTAAAGTGTGTGTATGTGTGTGTGTGTTTCAGTGTGGTAAATTACTCAGTCACATCAGTGCCAGAAGCCAGCGGTGATGGTGGAGAGTTCTTCTGTGTCCGACAGGAAGAACTTAGCTATGGCAAGAAAATCAAGGACTCATTGTTTCCATGGTAACTAACATCCTGTGTGGTTTATCCCGCCACATGTGTCTTACACCAGGGGGCGGTCCTAGAGAGCTGCAGTCCTGCAGGTTCAGGATGTTTCCCTGCTCTAACACACCTAATTCAAATTAAAAGGCTTATCAAGCTTTGCACAGTAACTTATTTATTTGAATCAGGTGTGTCGAAACAAGGAAACCTCCAAAACCAAACTTGCCTACCCCCATCTCACATCATAAGTTCAGATGCTTTTCCAGTCTTTAGTTTCACTCACCTACTCCGTTAACACCAAGGAAAGCTGAACGCTGCCTTCAGTTTGCATGTTTTTCTTTCGTCCGTCAAGCTGTGGCTAACTCTGTCTGTCTTTGTTTCAGTGATTGTGAGAGCAGGGAAGTTCTCACACTTTTGTGCCAGGGTAAGATTTAAAAATCTGCTCTCATTATGTCTGACACACTTTATACTATGTTGATACTGTACACCACCCTCTAGGCTACGTTTGTATTCTGGATTGTAATTCTTCCTAGCAGTACACAGCATTATTTTTACATCTTATTATTTTTATTTGTTATTTTCTTCCTGGCTTGCAGTTTTCTTTCCGCTAGATTCTCACTCAATTATTAAACATAAATTTTTTTTAAAACAGAATAAAAGAAAACAAGAAAGAAAAACAAAACACATAATCAAAATTTTCTTTAAATCATTTTAGTCCAAACAAAAAACAGTGTTATTATCAATGAATATTCAATATATTACACACAAAAGTATGTCCTTATAAAACTATATAAATTATACCTGTATCCATACAGTAACAAGTAATCCATAGTCAAACATTCATGTTACTTCAATGACAAAATAACAATGGGTACAATAGGTCCACACTTTTCCTCCAGTGCCTACTTTTTTCAGCTTGTACTCATTATTATACCCAAATTATACCCAAATTTCCCTGAGGGCTCTCTGAAGGGATTAATAAAGTATTATTTATTTATTCTATTATTATTCTTTTATTCTCCATAAATGTATTTCTTTTGCGCTCTCTCTTTCTCTCTCTCTCCATAGACACCCCTGCAGATCTTTCAGATTTGGTTTGGTTTTTAACATTTTAAGCTTATGTTTTCATATATGTCACCTCTTATTCCTCACTTTCCCTTGCAGACTGTGGCAGACGGAGTTTTGCAGCAGACCGTATAGTAGGAGGTGTGGATGCAAGGCAGGGTAGCTGGCCGTGGCAGGTCAGTTTACAGTATGATGGTGTTCATCAGTGTGGAGGATCCATCATCTCAAACCGTTGGATTGTTTCTGCAGCTCACTGCTTTCCAGAGTGAGTGATACAGCTGATGGATTAGTTATATAGGACTGGTGACTGTGTATTAATTATTGAGAATATGAGAAGGTATTTTAAAGAAAGTTTAGGTTATTATGGAATTATTATTATCATTTTTATGGACATGACAATCACAATGTCTCTTTTTTTTCTACTTCTCCCATGCCAGGCGCTATCGCTTTGTTAGTCACTGGCGTGTACTGCTGGGCTCCATCTATAATAAACCAGTCAATGCTAACGTGGTGGAGGTGAAGACCATTGTTTACCACAGCAGCTACCTGCCCTTTGTAGACCCCAATATTGACGACAACAGCAGAGACATTGCTGTACTGGCCCTTACCCAGCCTCTCACTTTTAATGGTAGGACATGCAGTGGCACAAGAGCATGCAGTTACATTTTTTTAAAAACACTGAATGTCTGTGCATGTACGTGTGATTATTCTTTATCACACACTGGTATGTTTACAACGTGCTGTGAATGTATAGTCATACCAAGAGGCTTGACGTGGTTACAGCAGTGACACTGTACTATTCTTTATAGTTTCAGACACAGTTTACTGGATATTGTCACATCTCAGTGGATGATGTCTGACATCTAGTGTTTGGCATGTGTAACTACAAAACCAGCAAAGCAACGTCTGTTAATTTATTGACATTAAATCTCAGCACACAGGAAGGAAATGCACAACAGTTCATTTTAAGTGCATGAAACAGACAAAGAAAATTACATTATAATCAGTAACACTTTTACTGTTTGTAATGTAATTTGTTGACAGACCATGTTATTGTGATACGAAAAGGAAAAGACAGCACTGCATAGCACAAAGAAAAAAAAAAACAAAAAACAAAAGTAGATATGTGAACAGAGCACAATCTCCTTAAGGAACACTGTACATACAGTACATGCAGGAATTACAGTCTTCCTACATCTCCTGATTTTCTTGCCTGTCGGGCCACAAATTCCCCAGAAGGGTCATCTGTATATGTTTCTGGCAATCATATACTTTCCATCTCCATGCTGAGAAAAAAGTCCTCATTGGGGTTAAGGTATGGGGAAGGATGAGAGGAACTTCATCAGCATCCTATTGTCGGTTGCAAACCAGATGATGTTGAAGATGTTAGAGCGATGGAAATGGACATTGTCCCAAATTATGACGCGCTTTGGCAAGTCATCTCCAATCTGACCCCTCTCTCCCCTGTTCAGGGATGAGTTCCCTTCAGAGAGTATCCAAAAAAGGTGACAAAACGCTCTGCATTGTAAGGCCCATTAATGGGAATAAGCGTTAGCACACCATTCTCAAAGATAGCAGCACCCATGGTTACGTTCCTGCCTTGTTGGTCTGGCACATCAATTGTAGCTCTGTGGCTGATGAGATGTAGATGAAGTTGTGAGGTTTACTTGCTTCCAGTTCCATCATATGCTATATCCAGAAAACACTAAATATGTTTCATAAATGACATGTTTCTAATGTAAGATACATCAAATATAAACAGCACAAATTGCATATTATTTTCTACAGCCATAGCAAATGTGTAACGGTCAAACTTACTGTATATCACTCTACAATGTTGTACTCTTTGCTGTGAGGTACAGTTACTACATGCTCATGCATCTTTTACCTGGACATACTGGTAGTGCAGTCCCTTCACTCTTTCATCATTTCTTTCTATTCTACAATCATTTAGCAGACGCTTTTATCCAAAGCGACTTACATTTGAGAGTAAGAACAACACAAGCAAGAATTCAAACAAGATGGGACATCATAATAAAGTGTTAGTCAGACTGCTTTGAGTCCAGTTGGACCCAGGTGCTGTCATGTTTCTAATGGAAATGTTTTCTTTTTTATTTTATTTAAAGGGGTAGTTTACCCAGATGTGTTTTTTGAGCTGTAAACAACACAATATTACTTACTTGTGATGAAAAACTCCTAAAACGTTGATAAAATTTGTATTTTTCAAAAACAGGATTTTGTGGGTAGAAAATGGCTCATGACGCCCTCTACTGGGTAAAATCAGTTTTTGTTTTTTGTGATATAGAGCCGTCTCTACGTCATGAGAAATTTTATAAACCTCACAGCCCCCTCCCTCCAGATGCAGATAGACGGGCCCTCACCTTGCAGGCATAGAAAACCACGCACCAAATCATTTTTTTATATAAAGACTTATCCAGTGAACTAATGCCTAAATGTTGTGGGGGTGAGACTATTCACCCGAAACCCATTATAATAAATTTTGATAAACATAAGCAATTGATAATGTAGGACACAGCAGAGTATTGTACATAATCATTTGCATGGATGTCCCAAAGCATTTACAACTTGTTCAAAGAAATGAGAAGCTGCTTTTCTTGATGTACACAAGTGACCCGTGTGATGTGAAGATTGAACAGGTAGTTTTGAGAATTTCAATTCTGATCTGAAAAATGTACCAAAGCAACTGAGGAAAAACTGTAAGAGAGGAACAAATTCATGAAATGTAGGGAAAATGACAGCAGGAAGTCTCACCTTAAACAAAATACTGGATTTGTCAGAGTGGTGAAAATTTATTCTGATCAATAAAAATAAACTGAGTGACAGAAAAATGGAGAATCCGTTATTCATCAACTGGACAGCCTGACATGTAAAACATTAAGGTGATAAGCTGACTGTATAACTGTGTAACAGTGTAAGATTTTATTGTACTTTGCATTCAGGCTGTTGTTTTTTTTTTGTTTATTTTTTTAGATGCTATGCTCCCACTTTTTTAGACATGAGTTTAGAGTTTAGAAAGATAGCCATCATCAGATTTCCCTGCTGACATGGGTGTTGTCTGCTTCCCTCCGTGGCATCACAGATGTACAGCGATGCTTGTGATGATTATGTGATAGGTAAATTAGTGAGTTATTAATGAGTTAATAAATTGTGGTGAAGTATGTTATTTCTTGTGTTAATTAAATGTATGGATTGATTGTTGTTGTGTTCTGATTTTTTCATCATGTGCTTGTAGAGTACATCCAGCCTGTTTGTCTGCCAGCATATGGCCAGAGACTTATAGATGGACAGATGGGAACAGTGACAGGCTGGGGAAATGTAGGATATTATGGTGAGTGCACATTTCATTACAGATGTTCTCTTATTATTATTATTTCTAATTTTCATTTTTTGATGATGACATTGTTGCTAAAGTTACTATTTTTCTGTCAGTTTGTTGGCTTCATGTGCATTGACACCAGCATCGGTGTGTTTTATATATATATATATTTAAGCTAAAAATGTGCTGAAAAGCTAAAACAAAGAAACTAAAACCTTCGCAGTCTTTATTGTAATTCTTTTTGATGAAACACACTCACAGCTCATCTAGCAGACGTCCTCCAGGAAGCAAACGTCCCCATAATCAGTGATGCTGTCTGTAATGCTCCTGATTACTATGACAACCAGATCACCACCACTATGTTCTGTGCTGGCTATGAGAAAGGTGGCACTGATGCCTGTCAGGTCAGAGTTGGTGCATGTTTATGACTTTGGCACATAAATCAATGATGTTTATGTTGTTGAGTTTCTAATAGGGGAAATTCTAGTTAATGCATATAATTAGATCCAGTTTTTGTTTGATTTCTATTGAGTCTGACCAGCTGTAATCCTCTGTTGATTTAGGGAGACAGTGGTGGTCCTTTTGTGGCAGCTGACTGCCTCTCTAAGGCCACTCGTTATCGTTTGCTTGGAGTGGTGAGCTGGGGAACAGGCTGTGCCATGCCCAAGAAACCAGGTGTCTACACTAGGGTGTCACGATTTCTGCCCTGGATATCTACAGCCATGAGGGTGAGAGCCTGCTCCCTTGGAGTTTGTTTGTATTTTTTCCTTGTTTGCAAGCTAGAATTTCTTCACATCAAACACATAATTGCCAAATCTTTGGAAGGAAAGTGGAAGGATCCAGATGCAGGACTACAAGACAGGCAGATTTAGAAACAAGGATTTATGTAGAGAAATAAAGGGCACAGCAGTAGCAGGATAACAAAAGACTTGAACCAGTACACAATAACAAACCTCATTACAGAGCAACTGACAAAGAAAATCTAGGGTAACACAGTGATAAACAAGGAGATATTAGAGGATGATCTAGTAATGAATAAAAGAAGACCTGGAGGATTCAAACTGAGGAAGAAAATTGCAAATGATGAGCCAGTGTGACATTTAGCAGCTGATAACCACGTGATGCAGAGAAGCAAGAAGTGAAAGCAAACTAAAATACAGAAGGGACAGACTAAGACAGAAACGTAAGAACTAAAGGTTCCTCAGTCAGATCAGGACAGTAACTTGTTTTAGTCAGACATATAAATTTCTTTTGGTCCTAATAATAAAAATTTTCTTCTTATCTCCAGAACTATCAGAACTCACCTGGTGTCCACAAGCTAGCACGAACATGAAATCCCTGCACCTGTCACTGCACTTGGATGGTAGTATGTCCAGTTCCTGTCGGTGATACTGTGATCATACGAAGATGAAACGCTGTGATCTGCCTTCATGGCTTCAAATATTAGTTCTCATTTGAACATTTACCCAGACTAACATTTAAGACATGAAGCTTGAAAGTCATCAGTAAAGAGAACATTTTTATTATGAAGTTATAAATAAACATTATAATGTAAAAAAATGTTTAAAAAAATCACTGTACTAGATTTAAATTTTCATCAGATGTTCCGAGGTGTACTCTTGAGTTAGAAATAACTAATGTAACTCCTGAGCTAAACAACATTAAATTGCTATTACAATGTGAAACGGAAGTCAAAGAATTCTGGAGATAATCAGAGATTTTATCTGCTTCCTTCAGATGAATCACTTCCCTTAGTGCTGGGCTTCATGTAGACCCCGCTCAGCTCCACCAATTAAAGTAAACTAGCACAGGTGAACAAACCCAAGCTGACTATATAAATAATGATATATTAAATTTTTTTAAAACTATTACACAAAGGTTCTTTTTGGTAAACCAGTTCAGAAATTCAGGTCTGTGGCCTTTTACCTTCACATGTTTGGGCTACTTCCTGTAGCCTTCCTCAGAAGGGTCACGTGATGTTCTTGTAAAGTGTCTTGCAGGTTCTTTCTTAGGTTTTCCAGACAAATAATAATCTCTTATAACAAAATATATTATTAGGGAGATTTATTTTCCTAAATTACAAAACAGTAAGGGTTACCTTTTACGGTATAACACAAATTCTTGTGTGTGTAGTAGTCCTGTACTTTTTATGTGCAGTAGTTTGTCTTTTGTGTGTAGAAAATAATTATCCACACGATTCATTGTATCTCATATAACATATCTAATCCAACTTATACTGATGAAAGGTGCCTATATTTCAATCTGAGTTTTGCTGTAAATATTAGTTAATATCTTGTGTGTGTTGATTTTTTATTTCAGTCATGCTATATGTCTGAAAGATCCACAGACCTTCAGAGCCAAGGGTGCAATAACAATCATGTTCTCATTAGAGATAGAAAAAAAGAAATGTTTTTCCTCACATAAACTGACTTAAATATGTATGTATATATACTGAATGTACAAAACCTGCCCCCCCACAATGAGATTTATCAGAAAGCCCCACAAAAACAAAATATCCCAGCAGAATATTAAGTTTTTAATTGGTACTTACTTATTTGTATTATTTAGAGTAGTGACCACTACACACAAAGATGCTGCTGTACCTTTTATATGTTCTGTTGCAAATTAGAAGGTATTTTATATTGTTAATAAGCAAAGCAAAACAAATGCACCATAAAAATGAAAAGAGAAAAGTAGTTATCACTGAATGTGTGTTGTGTCTAGTACCTCTTCCAAATAAATGTGGAAGCTTTTCCTGGAGTGGATGGAAAACTGTTGACTAAACAGAATGTAATGTGTTTCAGACACAAGAAACTGATCTTCAAGTTATTATGTCCCAAACTACCCACCAGCAGTTTGATTGATGTCTGTTTTATAGCGATTATATGTACATGAGAAATGCATATTGTAAGATGAAAGCTGTTGCATTGAATGTTATATGGAAATAAAAGCTAATTATAAAAACAGGTGTGTTTAAACTATTTATTTACTTTGAAAGCCTTTATTATTTACAGTTGGGACTGTAGTGCCAAACAATTATAAAATCTTTCTGACACAACAGACATGAATAAGATTATGGGCTGTTTCAAGATGATTTTCTAGCTGCAGCTTAAGGATTCATGTCCAGTAAAATAATATTACACCATCTCATATTTCTCTGTAGAAGATCTAATATTAACTGTTATTGTAACACACACTTTAAAACCTATTAAATATAAATACAAAATGCAATTTAATTTTTCACACTTTAAACAACATTGGTGCTACAAATAAATAGCTTAAGAGGACGACTCCACAGGACAAGATGTGGAACATCAGCTGGGTTTAGCTACAGTGGCGTAGATCACAGAGTTGCTGTTCTGTCTTACACTAGACCTGAAGAAAAAGAAAATAGTGGCCCTGTGTTAACAACATATTCTCTGTAATGATACTGATAACATGCTGAAAGTTGCCTTGAAGCCTTGAGCAGCATGCAGAGGAGATAGACTCCACTTTTGTCAGCTACTACCCAAATCATGCCAGGTGTAACTTGATATTTATACTGATTGAGACTGAAGGTCATAACCCATTCAGATATAAGACTTTGTTTTATAAAGCCATTTTAACCTGAGGGTAAATTCCATTTATTATTTATTTTCTTGCTTATATTACACAGTCACTTAAAGCTGCACATACAAACATGAGTATGAACTTACGAGGAGTTGTTTGACAACCTGCTGTTGTTTATGTGGTGTTGAGGACTCTGGTTTTTGGGTTTGATGGTCACTGTGGAGTAGGTAACCAAGTCCTCATTAGAAACTGAAGCCTGACAGAAAAAAAAGGGGGGAAAGATCATCATCGGTCTATTCCATATATCTTTTAGCTGTGAGTAGGGATGTGAACTTGAACAGTGTTGTTGGTGCACAATATTTACTTTGTGATGTGAGTCCTGTGAAGTGACAGCGTGGGCAGAGACAGGCAGAGGAGAGACGGCAAACTTGTCAATATTGGCATAAACAGCATCAGGTGGATGCTCAGCGCATGTTCCTCTTCCAGTCAGCTTCAGGTCAGCGAGGTGGACAGTATAATAAATTAGTCATGAGTTATTCCTTTGTTTACTAAAATTTCTGATCTGTCGTTTACATTATTGAAAAATGTCACTAGTACAACATAAATAAATAAATAATGGTCTAGTCATGGATGTACTTACTTTTTTGTGTGGGGTGGTTTGCTTGTTCTTCCTGATAATGTCCCAAAAAAGAAATAAAGAAAACCCAAGTTAACAGAATGGAAATAAACCTGACACATGAGTATATGAGTTGAAATGTTCACAAAAATGATTCAAGCAGGGAGAAAAGAGAGATGCTGAAACAGTGAAAACACACATGACATAAAAAATGTGACTAATGGAACAATTGACAAAAGTCAGTCACACCAAACCATCCCAGTATTCACTGACTCACCAGAACAGAAGCAACACCACCATTAACACCACTATAAGAAAGACTCCAATTCCAACTAAGACTGGGATGGGCTGGATACCTGAAGAGAAACATAATCTTAGAGTCATTCAATCCCCCCCTTTTTAAAAAAATGAGAACAAATTACCAGTTTGTTTTGTGGTCTGTAAATAAGTGAGACAAACCGTGCTGCTTTTCCGCCATGCCTAGCATCACCTCAGTTGACTTGTTTTCTCCAAAACGGTTCCTGACATTGCAGAAGTAAAAACCAGTGTTGGATGCCCCCATAGAGGGAAGAGACAGAACCTGTCCTGAGCCCACTGGGGCCAGCCAGCTGGAGCCAGGAGAGTCCGTCCTCTTGTACCAGGTGTAGTTATCTGCTGCAGGGTTTGCAGCACTGCTGCATGTCAGGTTTACACTACTGCCCTCCACAACATATTGTGGATCGACTGAAATGGTAATGTTCATGGGACGGTCTGAAAAAAAGTCCAAACATTGTATGTGTTAAATAATTCTGAAATTAAATCACCAAAATGCTCATTAAATAATAAATTATGACCAGTAAGAATCTGTTTGCAACCTGCTGTACAGAGATCACATAACAATTAAAAACCAGACTTCTCTTTCTACTCACACTGGACGTCAAGGTTAATCTCTTCTGAGTAAAACAAATCACTGCCTCGCTGGCTGATGCCATTTGAGGCCTGGCAGTGGTACCGTCCGCTTTGACTGGGCTGAATGTCAGAGATGACGAACGTTGACCCCAAACTGATAAATTCTCCATCTTTGTACAGGCTGTATCCACTTTGAGCCACAGGAGGGCTGGCATCACTGCTGCAGGTGAAAGTAACTGTGTCTCCTATGATAATGTCTCCTGATGGGCTCACTGCCAGAGTTACCTTCTCAGGAGCATCTGTTTGATAAAGAATTTGAAAAATAAATATTAAACACACACATTAGTGATTAAATATTCATGACTCCAATTCCTCTCTCTCTCTCTTTTAAGTATGTTTAACAAATAATTAATTTTCTAACCTTCTTATTGCAGAAGTCTGGTCATGTCAAACAAAACGATAAGCATCAAAGCGATAAACTAACCAATAAATTATTTGTATTGTATAAGAAAGTCATGCAGATGAAACATTAAGGTACACAAAGAAAAGCAGTGTCCCTGTAACAACACAACATGAGACTGCACCACTGTATCTACAGTTAAATGGGGCTTTAAAAGAAGCTTTCAAATATGTTGTGTTAACCACATACTCACAGTGAACACTGAGAACCACAGAGGCAGATCTGGCCGCCTCTTGTCCGGACACAGCACAGTAGTATCTCCCAGCATCCTGCCTCCTGGCCTGAAAACCTGAACTGAAAATTTGTTGTCCATCTCTGTACCAGAAAATATTGACCCTTTTAGGGCAACCTGACCTACAGATCAGCTTGACAGCGTCTCCCTCTGTCACAGTGTTGGGCATCACAACAGCGGTCAGCTCTGATACAGAGACAGAAACATGTTAATCCTCACTGCAGCTATCTTGATTTACTATAAATACATGTTTTTCTTCTTGAGTGATTACCTTTCACAGACAAATAAGCAGAGCTTTTACTTTCCCATGTTCTGAACAATGTTGTAAAAGTAAAAGAATAGGCTCCTTCATCAGAGAACTGGACATCATTGACCTTCAGATTGCAGTCACCCCGCTGGTTGCCAATGTAGTTAAAGTGGTCTGGAGGTGAAGGTAGCTTGGAAAGGGGAAACTGTTTCAGGTGGCCAGATACTTGTATGGCTTTAGACCAGCTGACTGACTGAACAATATTCCCAAGGGGATAGTCATACGTGCACTGTAAAACTATTGATGTCCCACGCAGAGCACACTGGTTTGTAAGGGTCACCTTCCAATTTCCACTCCAGATACCTTTGGATATTTCAATTATTCAATTATTCAAACAATATTTCAAACAATTATTCAATAATTCAAACAAATACAATCATCACTTGGTTGCTATCATATGCTATAAATATAAACAAAGAAAAATGGTTTTCCTTACCTGGAATTATTACCGTGATGATGAGAATCCACCTTTCCATTTTGTGAGATAAACCTACTGTTTCGTGACACTATTGGCAACTGAGAATCATGTGAATAATGAAATTATGTAAGTGGATGAAAGTTACTAAAGTCACTCTGTACATTCCTTGTGGTGAGTTTTCATCTGTAAAAAGCAGAAGTGAAAAGTCGTCCCTCCCTTGTCATTTCCTGTCATATTATCACATTTTCAGATCACTGACTGCATTAGGTTTGAAGTTTCATTATAAAACATCTTTGACATGCTAAAGATAGGATGTGGAGAAATAAGATTGAGACAGTGATTTACACCACATGTTGAGACATAGTACAGAACATTCAGTACCACCTTCACCATTGTACAGTGTAGGGCTACAGCAACACAAAGTAGCACTTGTACATGCCTAATGCAAATGTATTCACTTTATCCTTCCATGCAAATCTAGTGCCACTGTTGGACATGTTTATATGCCAGACTGTGTAAGATTTGTGGCTACTGAATTATTTTAACTTGAACTTCTCATGTCCTTACAAACTACGGTTGCCTCATGTACTGTTCTGTGTTATATTATGTGATGCAAATATCAACAAGATGTGAGTTATGAGTACATAAGAGAGTGAGAAAGATGAAAGCTAAGAGTCGTTTGTATTTAGCAAAATTTCTAAATATTATTTTTGGTTTGATTTATCACAGTCGTGATCTGATGATGTAGTTTACTTGTCTCCTCTGGAAGGTGCATCACTGAAATAAACCTTTTAATACCTAAGGTCCCCCAATTGGGGTATTGTGAGAACAGATGGTGCCAAAATGGCTGTTTTGGAGAAATTTCCTGAGCTGTCTATACTAAAACCTCTCTAATTTAGCTGATTCACTAGATCAAAGTTGACCTTTGCATTAATAATGTTCACAGATTGTACTCTTTTTAATTTATTAGAGGTTTGGAGCTACAGCTTCATCATTCCTCAAGGATATTCAAATTTGACCCGGACACATTTACTTTCTTTTAGGCAAGCCTGAACTTCCTTTGTGCTTTGTGCAGTCTTCATTTATTCTTCACCAATAACTTATATATTGATTATTACACTTCTTAACAAATTCCCCTTAACTATGATTCTGGAAGTATTCTAATAGACCACGTGGTTGCAGAGATGCATTTAATTATGAATATGCCATTTTTAAGCAGAGGCCTAAAAAATAAGCACAGAGTTTAAAGGGTTAAATTAAGGTCATAATCATGCAGCATTTACTATATAAATGTACACACCGGTACACAATTTGTGCAGCTTAATTTTCATATGATGACCTACTTTCTCTTTGTCCACTGGGTGGGGTTACTGGACCATGCAACAGAAACTACAGTGGAAATACAGCTATGCCTGATTTCTAGAACAGTGTGCCATTATTATGGGATTTGACCCTTATGTATCTTTGTCTGAAATGGACCCATCTTCTTTGGTCTCAAACAACCACTGAGACAGATTTATATAACATTTCTTTTACAGGTATGATCACAATTTCTAAAGAGTTAAATTATCTTAAGAAAGAGCAAAATAGCAAAATAATAATTTCAAAAGACATCTTTGCAGCAGTCTCAGGTCTTTAAACTGATCTTGTCTCACAAGAGCCAGTCCTTAAAAAGTTACTAATGCTTGTACCAATTATAGCTTGACACCTGCTCACTGCATTGAGTAATATTATTATTATTGTTCGGACAGATAACTTCACATGACAGCAGTTACAACACTTTTTATGCTTAATGTCCAATACTGATGCAAGTCACTTTGAAAAATTTGGATCATGAAAGTTTCTAAAGGTGTGCAAGCCTTTAAAATCCTTTATATGGACAACAGAGCTGGTGCTTCAGGATTTGTTCAAACCTCAAACTTTTATTGTGTTGTGTTGACTGTTAATAGACAATGTCAGCTGAATTCATTTAAACTAAATGGGTTAAAAGATTAATTCATTGTGATGTCTCATTTAACTTTCATTCATTCATTCATTCATTCATTCATTCATTCATTCATTCATTCCCTGTACCGTTACGTCCAATGAAGGTTACAGGGAAACTGGAGCCTATTCTAACAACTAACAGGCGAAAGGCAGGGTACACCCTGGACAGGTTGCTGGTCCATCGCAGACTTTAACTTTCAATGAGGTGATAAAAGAAATTGCACAAACATCAGCTTACACGACACAAAACACCAATAAAATAAGACAAAAAGCCTAAAGACTCGTTCCTATTCACATCAATATTGAAGGAAGAGAAAATACACAAGTACTAAATACTAAATACGTCAAAGAGTCAAAACATGGACAAAGTATTTTTAACAAACGGATATCAAGAGAACTTGAACAAAAAGAGGTAATCCATCTCAGAAAAGCTTTTTTAAATCTGAAGATGCTTTGAATCAAAATGACTTTATTTAAATTTCTTTTAGAAACAAAAACAATATACAGAGCTATTAATGTGATGAATGCCCACACATTGTCCCTATATTAAGAAAAAAAGTGTGTCTCTATGTTAATTTAACTAACTTAATTTAACTTTGACTTTATCAAAAGGACAGGACTACATTATTTATGGTGAGAATCTCACTTTTGAAAGGATAAAACCAAGTGTGAGTATGCATGAAGAGGGTCACAGAGGAAAACAGGTTGGGAACCACTGCATTACACCACTAAAAATTGCAAGTTATTTGCAATACATTTATGATATCTAGCATTTTCCTAACATTAGAAGTTTATGCAGCAGTATCTGACAGCAGTGTTGAGTTGTGAGTAATGCAAAAACAACTTTGGGATGTTGTGAATTGCAGCAAAAGTTGGAGCAAATACAAACTGAAGGTGAAAAAGTTCCCTTTGTTTTCTTTTGAGGCTGTATCAAAATTTACACAAACCTTCAGAAATAAAATGACTAGAATGGATCAAGTGATGTTTCTGTACCACATGTTTTATAATGTCTTGTCAGTGGTGTAATGGAAGTGAACACACCATCGACGTGGCAACATCTGAACTGATAGCGTCATTGTGGAAAGTCACCACAAAACGGACAGTTTTCACAATGCACTTTTGTTCCAGGACAAAACTGGCTAAACAATCAATAAATAGATCACAAAGCAGGAAATAATTTATAGAACTTTAATTTATTATATGCAAACCACATCTCATAATCAGTAGAATGGAAAATAAAACTAAAGAAAAAGAACAACGGAAGTCATTTGTTTGGTTCTGTTTTTCTTTAGTGTAACAAACCACAAGATGTAAGGGTGCTTCAGTTAAACCAAGCTGCATTCACTCGAACGTTGCAGGATAAGCAATCAGAATAAATCCAGTGCAGTGTGCAAATTCTTTTTAAACTCTGCAAATCTTATAGATTTTCTCCCCTAATATGTCTAATATCACATTTTTATTGGAGACAGATCTGTTTTCATACAAACAATTAGCATTTTCAGTCATCAGAGGATGGAAAGGATAAAGTACCAACCAGTAATGTTGAGCCATCTGTATTTGCTTATTTAGAAATACTGTATCTGTCATGATTTAAGGGGGCAGTGGACCCAAATGTAGGACGGAGAAAGCAGGAGGCAGATGGGTGCAGGAATAAAGCTTTTAACATAGAAACATGAGGCTGAACAAAGGAGACATGTCTGAGAAAAACAACAAATGATCTGACAAAGGACAACTGACAACATGAAACAATGAAATACACTGAGGGACTAAGAAGCAACTGTTGAAGTGAATGAGAAAATCAAACCAGGTGAGCTAATGAACAGGAAGAAAATCAGAACACAATACACGAGGGGAATTAACCTACAAAATAAAACAGGAATTTAGAACTAAACATGACAAGACTAAAAACCTTAAATCAAAACCCTAAGATCATGACAGTGTAGAGAAAGAACAAAAATACAATAACAGATTTATCACATTTTTTTTCTGTGGAAAAAAAGTGCAAGTAAGTTGTATTTTCAGTATTTTGTTTTTCATGTTTTTCCTCTTGAGTTTTTCAAGCATTGTACTTCATCAGGCATTATGGCGTAGTTGGATGCATCAAAAGATAATGGGAAGACATGCAACACAATTCATGCTGCCTGAAGAGAGAATCTGTCTGAGCGCAAATGTTGTCAGGATTCACATGGATAGGTATGCCACAGGGAGACGGAAGCAAGGTGACTTGTTCGTATGAGAATGGCTCCTGTGACGACCACAAAAATAGGGAAATGACTATACAGACAGTAGAATATGAGAAACAGAGTAATTTATTACATTACATTTTTGAATTCAAATAAATGTGTCTTTAAAGAGCAGACATTTTTAAATTTTATGCATAATTTTAAGATGATGCTAGGATTTCAGTTTTCTTTGGTAATAATACAAATCTGCATCTAAATTAAAATCGAGTTTGAGTTTAGAAAAAACAAAACAAAACAAAGAGACAAAAACAAACAAAAAAAAAAAACAATCAAAAATGGATTAAAAACCATACAGCTTGGATTTTTACATGACCACACTGAGAAACATGGTGTCATACCAGATGAGGCCATTTCCTCCTGGTTAGCATCGCGGTTGGGGCAGTAGAGTGTAAACAACTTTTGAAGAATCCTTTGGTTTTTTCTCACTACTCAGTGGCAGACTGTGCACCTGCACCTGATCTGTACTGAACCAACAAAAAACATAAACATAAAAAGTGGATGTTCCAAAACCATAAAAAGTTTAGGCAGCAAACCAGAAAGGCTGCTAGCATGCTTAGTTGAAGGCTGAAAGGAAGTTAATATTATATCTTCACTTCTAGATAAAAATGCAGCAAGACAATATGAAACAAAACAGATTATCCAAATTATGAAGGATTTCTACAGGAATTTATACATGTCAGAATGTAAATATAGTCCTACATTGTGTCACTTTTTTGAAAAAATGGCACTACCGAGCTTATATGGAGATGCGAGGGCAAGTAGATTTCTCTTCTGTGCTACTATAGTAAAGCATTTTTGTAATGTTACATGACTGTGAGTTTTATTTTATTTTATTAGGGGCTGTCATAAGTGTTAAATGTTTGTTGTCTTGTCTATGTGTTTCATTTGTAGTTTTGTGATAATTGTGTATATACATGTTTTGGGAAATTGTACTTAATTTATTATAAAAAATTATAAATTTTTTCTAACTTTATTTTAAAAAGAAAAACGTTTTTTTAATCAACTTCTCATAAAAATGATGTTAATAGAAATCAGCACATCCACAGTGTTGTAATCATCTTAGAAGAAAAACTGCAGAGAGAAAATGAAGACTGTGACAGGATATGGTAGGTGTGTACCTGGCCAATCTGGAGTAGTGGACAGTGATGTAGTTGGAAGCAAGGCTGCGACTCTCTGCTTCTGTGATTGGTGGTGCATCCATCAAAGGAACGATGGTAGGATGAGAGCTGTCACTTAAATCCTCTGGCTCCTCCTATGCTCATACACATAATTATTAAAAAATTATATTGCAATCCTATTCATTTGTAAAATAAGCCACAGAGGACATAACGAGTTGCTTACAGGTATGTCGGACATCTTGCCCTTTCTAGATGGGGGAGTTTGTTCAGCTGACTCATAGAACATGGTGTCAGTTGTCAGCATTGGATGCTGGGGGTCACACACAGACACGCACAACAGAGCAAAACAGAGAATTAATATCTGGCTTTTCTATTTTGAACTATCAGCTCAGGAAAACAGTGTATGTGGAGTAATTCTAAGAATGAATAACAATAACTACAAAAAAAAATAACTGTACCTTTTTTGCATTGTCTACTGACTCTGTGTCTACTCTGTGCATGTTCTTACTGTAAAGTCAAACAGATAGGATTATAAGTGAAAACACTCCTTAACAGAAAAAAAAATAAAATTAAAATAAGAGCATCCATAAAATACTCTGACATGAGGTACTGGACTGATTCAGCTACAGTGATAGTAGTGTTTCATTCACCTGATCATTATGGCCACAGTGAGTGTGATGAGTCCAGCAGACACGCCCACTGCTGATGCCAAGGCGATAACCTTTAGGCGACCTGACAGCAGAGGGATTTATAAGGGTTATCAGCAGGAGCCCAAGCATGAATAAAAAGAGAAGTGCAGCAAAGGAAAACAGAACAAACAAAAATAGAAACAAGAGAAAGTGACAGAGCATCTACAAATAACCGTCTAGACTTGAGTCTTGTATTTCCAGTCCTGATTTCCAAATCTCCACTTCTTCAGCTGTCTCAACTCAAATAATAGTTTTCCACAGCACCTCATTGCCTCCTCCTCTCCTCTTATAGTTAGAGTGCTTTACATGACTCACCGTGACTCATAGAAAAACAGTCAGAAATCATGAAACAATGAAAACCAGAGCCCACACCACTGTGATAGTGACAGGGAGGTTTCATCACTCATCGTTTCAAGCATACAGAGACCATGTCTGAAACTCTCCTGTGGCATAATCACAGCTAAATACTCAGCCAGGTTTTTCATAAAGTGTCTGACCTAATCTGAAACACATCTGCAAATATGAGGCAGGTGTGTTTCACCGTGGTTATCAGTGACACCTCATCTCAAAGAATGCACCATTAATACAGACAGAGACAGATCAAGAAAGAAGCAGTGGGGGGGTGCCAGGGAAAACAGCAAAGATGAAGCACTTTAGGCCTTTAGAGTGAGTGTGAATGTGTCAAAAGTTAGGAGATGACCAGCACTATGAATAATTCATGACCAGCAGCTGCTGAGACATTTCAGGTTGACAACTTCTGAGTGATATTAGAGATTTAAAAGATCAACAAAAACAGCAGGCTTACCAAATGGGCAAACATGTAACCATGCATTAATTCATCAGTACCTCTGACTCTAACAGTGAGGACCGGGGAGCTGTGGGCTCCAATTCGATTCCTGGCCTCACAGTAATACTGACCACTTTCACCGGGGCCAACTTCAGAGAAGGTGAAAACAGGACCAGATTTGGTGCTCCATGCTGCATGACAACAAGAACAAAAAGAAAAAAAGGAGATCTAATCAAGTATTGTACAACAAGACAAACAGATGGATGTGTGACAGGACGAATATGATATGGCTTCACTGATTTCAAATCATCACAAGAGAAAGTTACAGTAAGTGCTAATGATTTTGTAATGTTATCCTTAAGTAGAACCAAATGTTTATGATGCTAACATTGTACAGAACCCCCGTCCAGAGCTAAACGGTGCCAGGTGAAGTTGTCCACTGCTGGGTAGGCCTGACTGCTGCAGGTTAGAGTCAAAGGTCGACCGGCGTCCACCACAGTAGAGGGACGAGCCAGAACTGAAGTGTTCTTAGGAGGATCTGGAGAAAGCATGGGAGAAAATAAGATAAAATATACTATGGTAAATCATTGTTTTACAAAGACACAAACCCACTGGCTAAAGAGCTTTAAAAAAAAACAAATTTTGCACATGACTTTTTCCAAACATGTCTCTCTCTGTCTCTCTCTCTCTCTCTCTCTCTCTCTCTCTCTCTCTCTCTCTCTCTCTCTCTATCTCTCTCTCTCTCTCTCTCTCTCTCTCTCTCTCACACACACACACACACACACACACACTCACTGATGTTCGTTACTTACAGAGCACAGTGAGGGTAGCAACAGGGGAGGTTTGAGAACCGAGTCGGTTTGATGCGATGCAGTAGTACTGACCAGTGTGGTGAGCACGAACAGACAAGAAAGTCAGGTTCTGAAAATTACCTGCAGTTGTCACCTGGTCACCAAGGATACGGTACCAAACATACCTGCAGAAGACATTTTGGAGCTAATGAGGATGATGATTAGAATGATGAAAATGACTCAAGGTACAGGACAAACGTCAACGTTATAGATCATTTTAATGTGATGATTAAAAACAAGAAAAACATTTATTTAACATTTACATAATAATAATAATAACAATAATAATAATAAACATAGTTCCATTGCAGTAATTGAACTGATGTGTTTATCTAAAACAACTTCAAGCAAGGAACAATATTCAAGCTTTATGAGACTTATTTTGTCTGTGGTTGTTGTACCTGCTGGGTGGAGGGTTGGAGTAGCTGGCACAGTTCAGACTCGCATATGAGCCTTCTCTGATATCTCTTTGAGGACTCACCAACACATGCGTGTTCTTCGGTGAGTCTAAACAGGCACAATCAAGCGAAACAAGTACATCATTGCTATATCATGTCAATGAAATTCAACCCATCACACATGTGGCAGATGTTTTACATCTCTATCTGTAAATTTCCCAAATCAACTGTACATTGAACATATTGTGCTGAATTTTTAAACATGAAGCACAGATACAGCACACACATCATGACCAAAGCATGAAGAAAAAGTAGCCAGACTATTTTTTTGGTGATATTTCTGAAATTACTAGTAAAATATGTTATAAATTTTAATTACGAGAAACTCAGAGTGAGAAATCATCAAACATTGACTGATCTTGTGTCACTTCCTATAACCATGTAATGGACTGTTCCCCTTATTGCTGGAGTTCAGCATAACCCAAGTCACTAGTAGCAGATCTGCACAACAGAATCCACAATAAGATGCAGAAATATGTACATACAAAGGTTTCAGTTTAGCTTTTTTTTTTTTTTTTTTTTTTTGCTGAAAAGAAACTTTACACAACAGTTCTCATTCTCATCTGTTCATGTAGACGATGTGGGTCAGATTTTCTGTCTATAATATTAATAAACTTACAAGTGACATTGAGTAGAAGTGATCTGGAGCGATCTGTTCCCAGTGAGTTGCGTGCCACACAGTAATACTCTCCTTTGTCTGAGTATTTGAGGAAGGACATGTGGAGCTGAGGACTAAAGCTGTCTGGGATGCTACCACTCTCCATGTCTAGGAAGATAGGAAAGAGGTTACTACACATTTATAATTGGAATACCAAAATAATCCAAATACATGCATCAAAGCTTTATATCTTTATTACTTCCAAAACCTCAGTTTTTTTGGTCCAGGTTATTTATACAAAACTACAGGACAGAATTAAAATTACATCTATGTGAATAGCTGAGGCCAGCTCTATGATCCAATTAGCATTGATAATATTTAAAAGTGAGATGAGCAGCAAGCTTGAAGTTTTTTATTTATTTATTTTTTCTAGTTCAGTACACACTCTGGGAACAAAGTGCCGGAGTAAATGCAATGGATAAAATCCTGTACTTTTAGTTTGATGGAAACAGAGCAAGTAGAGACTATGCAGACCATCCATCATGCCCATATACGTACCTAGCAAATACACTAACGTTCAAAAGTTTGGGGTCACTTCCCTATTGAATCGCATGGCAAAGTGACCCCAAACTTTTGAACGGTAGTGTATGTTAAGATAGTAAGATATTGAAACATTTTAATACAGTCATAGAGTGCATGCTAGAATGTAGACACTAATGTGGACACCTATCAGGATAAAATAATTGTTAATACTGGTTGTTGCCATGGTAACATGCTGTCTTATACCTTTGAACCATGCATAGCTCTCTACAGGTGGAGCTGCCTCACTGCTGCAGGTCAAAGTGACAGACCCTCCCTCTGACACCTCCCCTACAGGAAAAGCTGTTATGGAGGTGGAGCGAGGACTGTCTGTAGGAGAAAATAACATAGAAAACAGAGACTTTAAAAAATGAAATACAATCTGCTTATACTGTACAAAACCTTTTCAAATAATTAAATTTTTTTGGTCAGTCAGAAGGTCTTGTAGAATAAAGATTATACAAAATTCTAGAAATGTTAGGAAACTCTAAAATCATTTAAACCTTTCTGTTAACTTAACTGTATTTAGAAAATATAAAGAAATTTAAAATCTGATACCAGAAACAAACTTGAAAAAAAGTTGAGAGAGAAGCATAGAAAGGTAGAAAAGCAGAAGCCACCAGTGGCAAGAACAGGTCATAGTCATTTAGTGTCAAACTCCATCAGACGATCATATATAAACCGTGCCACCATGATCTGTATAAGCACATAGGTTCTGGAGAACCTTGGAAAAGCATTTTCCCTTTAGTCTACTGCTGCATCCAGAAATGTAACCTGAAACTATATTGTGTGAAGAGGAAACCATATATCAACTGTGCAAAGAAACGCAGCCAAGTTCTCTGAGCAGAGCTTATGTTAGATGGACAGAAAGACAGTGGACATGTGTTCTGTGGTCAGATGAGCCCATGTTTCAGCCGCTTCAGAAAAAGTAGACATCTGGTTCTACATGTCGAAGACAAGGAAAAGGCTGTCCAGGCTGTAATCAGCAAAAGGTGCAAAATCAATCTGTAAAAGCATGATGGTGAAACAGTGTCCACAACATGGATGCTTGCATATGTGTGGGGACAGCACTGATGCAGAGGCATTCACTGAAATTTTGGAGAAATATACTGTCTGCTCTGGTGCCAACTTTTCCCAGGAAGGTCCATGGTTATTTCAGCTGGAAAATTCAGGTGACTGGCCCTTTACATCGGTCTGCTTCCAGTCAGTGACAGGGGTGATGTAAAAGAACTGTTAACATCCCTTACTCCCAACCTTTTTTGTTTGTTTGTGTCTTTTAACTTGTGGCTGGAATCAAATTTTCTGTACTTTCTACATACAATATAGTTGATTCAAAACTACAGAAAATAATCTCATCTGTCTGTTCAACTAAGATACAAACCATATGACAAATAAAATACTTGAGTTTTATTCCATTTCAGAAATTTCCCATTTTTTCTTAAACTGGGGTTACTTTATCAAAATGACCCCATCTAAAGTTTTAACTATAGATATTAAAATTATGTGTTTTAAATCAGGGGTGGTCCAAAACCGGCCTGCCGGAGGGTTCAGTCTGGTCCGTGGGATGAATTCAGTAAATATGAAAATGACATAGAAGTCAGTTAACTACAATTTCTAATTTTTTTTAGGGAGTAGGGGGATAACTTGTTATATTATTTATATCTTTTTTACTCAATAGATCTTGTATAATGAGGTGAGTTGGTTTTGATGGTCAGGAATACAACACAGATGTGGAAATGTACAGGTATGTACAGTTAAAATAGCTTCTATCCCTTGAAAAATTACTCTAATCATAATATTAAACACTGTATTTTCCAGTTCCAGATACCTGTGATTAAATGTTTTGTAATGTTGTAGATATATTGTGATTTGTAAGTTTCGGTGCGTGTGTAAATGATAAACTGAGGTGACATATTGTTGATATTGTTCATATTAGTTCATTAAAAATAAACATTTTCATGATGTACTTGTACTTGTTTGTGCTACCACAAAGTGAAAAATGTTAAGTTTTCATGCAGTTATGTTACTTGTCTGGTCACTTGGAATCGACACCCCTGGCTTAAATGCTTATTATTTTATGTTTTAATAACAAAATATTGGTTGACTTAGTTTACTTACCCCTGCAATGGACGAGTGACCTGTCCAGGATATACCCTGCCTCTCACCTGCTAAAATGCTGGGTTAGGCTCCAGCTTACCCGCAGCCCTTCAGTGGACATAACGGTATAGATACTGGATGGATGGATAGTTTACTTACGTCCCAGAGTAAGAGGAAGCGATGGTGAGTGCACATTCTGTGGTGGAATCGGTCGGCAGGTGTACACTCCAGCATGCTGCTGGTCAAAGCGGTTAATAATCATCCATTTCTCATAGGAGCCAAGGTTTAGTCCATTCCTGTGTGTGTAGCATCATAGAATGGTGTATTTGCCAGTTTTCCTCTCATTTTACTCTAATAGGAGTTCAGACAAACATACAGCACGCTTACCTGTAGAGTGCAAGGCTCCTTCCTGGTGCACCACATCCTCTGGCCTGACAGCCTACGTAGACTGTCTCTCCAAACCCATACATGTTGGCAGGCCTGGCTGGATGGACCTGGACCTGGAGGTCTGACAGACACACTCACAAATCACTGTCTGCAGTAAAGACTCTTTCAGAAGTAATCACAACACTTGTAGTTTATGTGAACCTACCAGTAACATCCAGTTTAACAGTGTCAGGGGACGTCCATCTCCCCAGCGGCTGGTCTGTCTCAAACCTGAAGTGATACTGGCCCGCATCGCTCAGCTTCACACCCCGAATCTGGACCGAACAGCTGGAATAGCTTCCCCCGATGTAGCTGGAAAGTGGAATAAATTGGTATAATTTATTTTAAATGTGTGGAAACTTTCAAAAACATGTTTCCATTATAAAACATCCACCACATGCAGTTTCCTCCCACCGTGTGCGTCCGCGGTATGACAGGCTGATCTGGTTGGGGTCGGTGTGGTGGGCGAACTCCCTGTGACCCTCAGCAGACACACGAAACCACATGACTCGCTTCACAGTATGACCTGTGAGGATCACAAAATACATACAAAATTAAGGTACTTAATGAGAATAAAACTGTAATGATGGAAGAAAAAGAAGGAGAAGAAGGAATGGAAAACTTTCATAAAGTCTATATCTTAAAGGATTTATTATAATAGATGAACAAAACCAAAAACTACATATATATATATATATATATATATATATATATATATATATATATATATATACACTCAATATCATTCAGAGGATTTGAATAACAAAAACTAAGTAAAGTAAACATTTCTTACCTGATGGATAGTCATAACGGCAGGGCAGAGTGACTGTCGTTCCTGCCCACACACAGATCCCCTTTCTAGAAAATGACACACTCCACCTGCTCTGTGTACCTGCAGGACACATAATCAGGTGTTAGTGTGGACAAATCTAAGAGCATAAACATTCAATACCAGAATATCTATCTTTCAAAATCTGTTCTAATGATCTCTAAGAACCATTCAGATTCTCTGATTATCCACTGTTACGTCCAAATACCATCGAAAATACACTCCTGTTACTGTATGTAAAACATATTTGGAAACTAAATTCAGTGTAAATGTAAATAATCTAACATTTTTCCTTCATTGTGTTTGTGACAAATACTGTGGCTCTCAGAGCTAGGTTCAGACTGTGACATGTAAAAGTGAAGGAGTGACAGTGAGCCTTAATGTGCAGCCGTGGTGTCATCCTGCCTGGCTGACTACCTTGCACAAAAGGCAATCAATACTTATAAATAAACCTGAGCGTAAAGGCAAGGGCACCTGGCTACAGAACATTTTGTGCATTAAAAAAGATCCTTAAAGTCTTTGATATTTTAAAAATATTGTCTTCTTATTCATAGTAAATGTAAAACAGAACATTATATGAATATAGAATTGATTTTCCATCAGCCTCTTAAAGTAAAAATACCTCAAACACCTTGTTTAGTTTTGATTTGGTTTGCACAAAAAAAACCAAACAAACAAAGCCGTTGATTTCTCAGGTATTTTGACATTTGGTTTTTACCTGGTAAAAATGCGAGGATGGTGCCCAGAACTAAGACACCTGCCAACATCTCCGCTGACGCCAGCTCTGTAATGTCACCCAGTGAGATGAAAAACAGAGCTAAACATAACATTCATGTAAATTAAAGGCAATCAACAGTTTAAATATGAAAAACTCACCTCTTAGAGTATTTGCATTCACCTCAGCCAGTGAAACAGAGACAGATGTGAAGGAAGTGTGTGACCCTGATAATGACAGTAGTGAAGAGACTATGACAACAAGAGTTGCATGGTGATTGGGATCGGCTGGTGTGAGATGGGAGGAGTAATGGAAGGAGCGAAAGGAGGTGGAGGGTGTGGTGTGTTTTTTTTTTTTTTTTTCAAAGTAAGCACTGCTGTGTCCTTATTCTTCATTGTTTGAACAGTTCCTGATATCACTTTTCTCTCCACTTCACCCTCTGAAATCACAGGTCAAGGCAGCCCTGATGACTCTAGTTTTCTATTTCTGGCTACTGTGAAAGCATGACATCCTTGTGATCATGTCACTTCCACAGTTGCCTCTTTTAACTGAATTATGCAGGTCAAGTGTCGTGCAGTTTGGCAAGAATAAAAACCAAGCAAAAAAAAAAAAAAAAACCCACTTGTTTTTTCTTTCTTGCAATGGTGGACTTTTTGTTTGCCATTACTGATACTAATATTCAGCCATGAGCCTGGGTTAATGCAGCCAAATACCTCTAGTTTCAGACACAATTTTTTTGCACATATAGGCTGTTAAAATTACAACTAATCAATGCTACTACTTCTAGCCATCCAAAATTCAATCTAACTGGTACGCAATGAAAGCGGACACTGGGGTATAATCTAAACCACTTTTAGCTCTTATGACCTCACATTTGCAACAACATTATTTGCTGTCTGCACAGAACATTTCTGTTTTACAACAAATTTAAAGAAAAAAATGTGAACTCGTTTTTTTTTTTTTTTTTTTTTTTGGTTTGTTCTTGGTTTGGAACTTGACACATGGTCAGCACAAAAATAAACAATAAATAGATAAGTAATAAAAAAAATTAAGCTGTCTAGCTTGTAAACTATAAAAGTCTCTATTCAAATCCAAACCATGACCTTGTCATTGATGTATGTTTTGTTGCCTAAAACTAACAAACCGAATCATAAACATCAGTAAAACAATTTAATGATGTTAAAATGCTGCACTAATGCTGTTATTAGCTCATACTACAGTCAAATCTTCTGCATTCTTTGTCAGATTTGGTATTTTTTTGCACAGAGAAAGAAACATTAAACATCTTTTTTTAAAGTGAAAGGCGAGGAGAGGGTGGGTGGTCTATGTGTGTGTTTTTTTTAAGATTTTTATTAATAATTCAAAAGACAAAGAAAAACAGAGCAAAACAAAGCACAGCTTAGACCAGTAGTAAACAGAAATACATAAAGAAGAATAACCTTTTTCGTAAGTGACCACAGGTCACCCCTGTGTCCTTCCATAATAATGGAAGACAGATTATGTCCAAAATAGTCCAAGCAGGGCTGCCAAACCCTGTAGAAATGATCTGTTTTGTTGTGTACAATGTCTGTAAGATATTCCAGAGAGTTTAGTTCTAATATAACCACCCCATCATTAATGGGCCTTTATCAATAATCCACTGCAACAGTTTATTTTTTCTAGCAGCAAAAGTGAGAGTCTTTTACCATCTCCAGTAGTTTTACTTGGGAAACCAAGAACCAGACACATGGGATCCATTTCCAAGTCTTGATTAAATATATTTTTTTTAAATTTCACATAAAATGTCAGACCAAGATTTCTGCAATTTATCACATGACCACAAACAATAAATTGAGGTACTTCAGTTTTGCATTTAAGACACATGGGAGAAAAAGATGAATAAAAAAATGCCTGCAACTGGGTGATATATGCAGTCTATGTAGTATTTGAAGTGAATTGCCTTTGTCTGTGTACAGATGGATATCTTTTTAGCATTTCTCCAAACTTCTTCCCATGCCTCTTCACTAATTATCAAAGAAATATGAAAATAACTCTAAGAATTTAAGGAAAGATGAGTCTTTATTTGAGCAAACAAGATGCATAGTCTGAAATGTATAATTTCTAATAAAAAAACTTATATTAATGATCCTATCTAGCTTTTACTAAGTCTATTTTATGCCTTTAGGCTAAAAGAATCAGTCCTCCCACCAACGGATTCCACTTCATTTCCTCTTAAAACAAGTCCAATGAGAGTGAACCTGTATTGATTCAAAAATGAGAACAAATGTAATGTAAAAATCACCACTTTGCTCTTAAGTGATCACAGTATTTGCTCAAACCCTGAACTACACAACTGAAGGATATGCATGTATGGTCATTCGTGAAATGAAACCAGGTCCGTTGGCATACATTAATATACATAAGCCAAGCAGACACTGACTCAGCAGCCCAGATGTCCTCCCATCCACGGCTTTAATTGAGAATTGTTGGCACTGAAAGCAACCCGCAACCAGACGTGGGGAGGTTCGAGACCTCTCAGTCAACTGTGTCCACTTAGCCTGATGAGTCTAAATGACTTTAACATCCTACCCTGCCACAACTTGGCCAATAGATGTCAGTTCAGCGTCACGACTTGGACGATTGGCTACTTATCCCAGCTTTGACCCAGGAGTAATGATGATGTACAGTTTAACTTTTAAGTCAATCTTTAGTCACAGGCACCCAAGCAGAGGAAAAAAATGGGCGTTTCCTTCAAGGTTTCAGAGATGATCTTGATCAGTACTTTGTAATGAATCCTGACATTTTTCTGATTAACTGACTGATAATCAGGCTGATAGGGGGGGACACATAAAGGCTGTACAGTCACTCCCTGTATTTATATCCTGCTAGATTTTAGGATCTGCAAGCTGAGTTTTTATTGGTCTTTAAATAAAAACAAGAGCATTAGTAGTCTATTTATATGGCTTATACATGGAGTGTTGGGATAATAGATAAGACTCAATATGTTCTTCATTTGGCTCCTAAAAAGAGGTCTCCATTATGTTTAATGGAAACATTGAGTCCAACTCTAAATGACATCCATAATAGGGGACATAAAGTCTTTGGTTGGGAAAGTTACCTCCAGAACATACACAATATCCTCAGGATATGAAGTTAAATGAACGATATATTCCAGTTCACAGCTTGCTAGGTTGGCTTATGGGTTGGGAACCAAAATGGGTCACAGGCCCTCCTCTAGTGGGTGTCCACATTACTAGAACTCTCATATGATTTAATGATCCCAGATCTCAGGGGAAAGAAAGTGATTTTGGTCCCTAGCTGAACAGTTTTAAAAACCTATACCATTTCCCCCTTCCAAATACTGTCTGTATTATGTTGAGTATAAAGATTGGTGGGATTTGAGCTTAACCTGTAACCACAGAATGACTTCAAAAGGATCATGGCACACTAATAGGTCAAAGCCTGATGTAATCTTAATCGAAAACAGACCGGACTAAATGAATGAAGAGAAACAGATGGATGGAGCTAGATTAAGTGTGACTGACCACAAACAGAGAGAGGAAGAGGGTGAGGGAGAGAAAGAGAGAGAGAGGAATGAGAAAGTTTTTGGGGAAAGGTAAAGAGGGTGGGCAAAAACATAATGAGGCAAAGTTGCTATGAGGGTAAGAAAGAAAGGGAAAGGACGTAGATACAGCAAGAGAAGCACTAAGGAAAGATGAGGAAGCAGAGAAAAGACGTAAAAGAATATAAGAGTTTCATGTGTCAGAAAGATGGAAAAAAATGTTCAAGGGAGCAACAGACAAATGCATGACAGCGTATACTGCCCTTACAGTAGGGAGATATCCATCCACTGACCGCAGCCTGCAGGCCAGATGAAGTGTGACCGTCTGGTGGTCAGGCCGGACCTGAAGATTTTCCGCTGTTGCAAAACACTTCCTGCCTGCTGTTTTCATGTAATGTGACCGCTCACAGTATGCTCCCCTGCCATTCTTTAAGTTGTACAATATGTTATTTCTTATGCCCGCAGATTAGACTCATAGCTCTCCAGGCCCTCCAGCTTTGGACGAACTCCATATAAGCAAATAATGATTTGACTGTCCAACATGTGTTAGTCTTCACATTGAGTGGTGCTCTCCATGGGGGAAGTCTGGGCAAGAATGACGATGATCAGAGCTACAATCATATCTGACAAGGTGATATGTTGTCCCTCTGCTGTCTTTATAGCAGCTCTACATGATGACTTGATGAGCAGGATGTTTGCCAAAAGAATCCTGGAGCCAGCGGGGAATTCAATAAAAGAAATAAGGAGAAACTGTGAAGCAGAAAGCGTTTTTCTTATGATACTATCAATAGCTAAAACACACAGTATTTAGTCTCTTCCACACTTGACTTTACAAATAAGCCAAACTAAACATTTGCTGATTTCTTAAAACTCTTAAATCTTTGAAACTTATTGAAGCTCTATTAAATTTACCCTGGTTTTGCTCATTCCTGTCCCATTCACAAACTCTGCTGTAGGGTCGGATTTCTGCCCCTTGTCTGCCAGAGACCTGTCTGTGGCTGCTGTGGTATTCCACGCTGAATGAGTCATGTCTGGTGGTTATTATGGGCAGCTTTTGGCTCCCCCCGACTCACCCCGTCTAGTGGCAGCAGACAAAATTACATGTTTTTTTGAGCCTCATCCAGCAAAGCTGACTAAGATTGGATCTCATTTAACCAGACACGATGAGTTAAAAGCACATTTTTGTATGATGGTGTAAGAATATATTGCTGCATTACCTATTTTTCCTCTTTTAGGTGACTACAAGCACAAAACGTGCAGGGATGATGATGAATACACCTAAATTTAGCATCAACACATGATTTAGTCAAATTTTGAGGGCTGTTTATTGCCTGAACATTGGTGTTAAAATTTAGACCTTAACACTTTCAAACATATACATTACTTTAAAGCAGGTGTGGATCTACACTTTTCAGTGCATTTATTAATAGATTCTGTAGCTAATATGACAACTTTGGCCAAACTTAACTGTTTTAATTCGACATTTTGAAAACTGTGTTCACTCATTTTCTTGGTGAGGGAAAATAAGCACTCTTGTCATAACTGTGAGGTAAACTTCCTACATGAGCAAGTTAGCTCAACATAAATATTGACAATAGGAAAAACAGCGAGCTATGCTCCGTCCAAAGGTAACAAATACAACTACCCGCCTTCTTAAATCTCTCTAATTAGTTTTTTAAGAAATAATGTATTGAGCTGGATGCAATTCAGCTTTCTGAAGTATTGCCATTATAATGATGGATAACTAATGCATGTCCAAAAACACATTATCAAAGTGCTTCAACCTGCTATTCTTTTCCTTTGGAAAAGAAGCATACAGCATATTGATTAGTGTGAAACAGAGCCAGACTCATTTTCTCCAAAGTACATCTCAATAAGAAAACAAATGAGCATATTTACCAAAATGTTGAACAATTCTATTCATTCTTACTTGTAATCAATAACTCTAAATATGTTTCTAAAGAGAAAATCTGTGGTCCAGGTGTTGTATTAAGGGGAATATGGGGAGCCACACTTGCATTATACTGGCTCAACAGACAGTAGACTATGAAGAGGCAAGCACACCTTGTTCACTTCTGGTGTCCAAATTTTCCCAGCTGGGAATCTTGATCTCCGTCTGCAGTGGCACAAAGTCTCGGTTCAGAGCCAGACTACTTTCTGTCTGTCTGTCCCTGCGTCTGTCTGTCTGTATTTCTTGTGTTCAAATATGAGTGAAAGCCATTTCCTGGTTTCAGGTTGAGGCTGAGAAAGAACATGTGTGTCCATGTATGTGGGAGACAGTGTGTGGGAGTCTGTGTGTGTGTATGTGTGTGTGTTCTGCCTGTGATAGTTTTACCATGTGCTGAGTCCCTGAATGGGACTGAATGAAGTTGGATCTGAAGGAACCTGTCAGGTCTGGGCTACTGTCGGAAACCCTCCCTCTACTATTACTATGTCCTCCTCTTCCTCTTTTTACTCATTCAGCTTTTTAAGAACAGGTTGTACACGAAATAGCACCAAGACGTTTGGACTTTCACATTTATCACATTGCTTCATTAATGTAGATGACACTTTGGTGTTGTACAGCATGTAACAATGGTAAAAGTAAAAGTGACGCAATATACAGACTTTTCTTTTTGGGGAGTTGCATGAAGTAGTCTGTCACATCATGAACTTTTCACTTTATCGCTTTCACATCTGACTTTTGTTTACGCTGTCACTAGTTTCTCAACCAAGGAACATCTGTGTTGCTGCATGGTACTGCATGCATAATGGCTTCCCAGCTTACCCTGCTGATCAGCTCTGACTCACAATTCCACCAGTCTAAAGCTAACAAGTAAAAATGAATGAAAACCCATCAAAAATACATTTACCAGCTCTTAAATTTAGAAAATAATGATGTAATCTATCCAGTATAAAACAACTCCTGACAAACTCATATAATCAGCAGTAGGACATTTTTTCTCCGGCAATAACGTGGATATACAGTACCAGTCAAACGTTTAAACACACTTTCCAATAATGGGAAAGTTTGTCCATATGTTTGACTGGTACTGTATATGGATGATTTTGGTTGAGAAAAATAATTAAAACAGTTCAAACATTTTGTGCTGTGGAATTAAATTTATCAGTTTGAGCTGTTGATGTTAAAATTAGCTTTTTTTGAGTAGCTCTTGGCTCATCTTCCCACTCAGAATTCCTCCCTTCTCCAAAATGAGAGCACTCTGACTGCTCTCTACTACAGGTAAGAAACTGACTTCACACAACCCCATCTTAGAAAAAAAAGCGAAATGACTAGGAATCTAAGGAAAGACCCTAACCCTCTTTTTTTGAGCAAACAAAATGCAAATTGTGAAATATATTATTACTAATATTAATGATCATGTCTAGTTTTTCTAAGTCTTTTTTATGCCTTTAGGCTAAAAGAATCAGTCCTCCCATCAACGGATTTCTCTTCATTTCTTCCTAAAACAATGAAAGTGTCTGCTTTAATTACACCTCATTTATACTTAATAATGGAGTTGGTTGCTAAAACTAGTAATTACAGTGGTTGAAAACAGTATTCCTGTCAGATTACTGATTTTTTCATTTAAGCCAAAATATCTATAAACACCCGTTCAAACTTTATTTTTGTTTTCTTTTTTGTGTTTCGACTGATGTGAAGTTTAATTCCTTCGAAACTGTGTCTGTTGGACTTTAAGAACATCATCAGTGCCACAAGATTAACTCTCTGAGTTAACGGCAAATAGTATCTGTATTCTTATGACAGGAATATATATGAACTGTAAAAAAAGGTTCTAGTTTCAGCTTACAGTGATTCAAGTACTGTATGGGACAGTGTTTTAGAATTCAGTTCACTGACTTGTACACCACAAAATATTTGTGAACAGACAGTCTGATCTCTCCAGACAACATGCAATGAGTGAATTTGTTCACTTGTCCAAAAAATGTGGCAGTGTCATAATTCATGGCTGTAAATTGTGAGAATAATGTGTCCCTATAGGCAAATTTTTTTCTGTTGGGCAGCTTTCTTATGGTACGAATGGAATCACAGCACATGAATATAAAAAATGTATAAGCCTTAATTTATAATTTTGTAACTGTAACCATGTACTTTGTAACATGAAGATTTAACTTTATACAATAATCTTAATCGTAAAGATTTAATGTCTTGATACAGTGATTGCTGAAAACAGTGTGCAGAATGATTCTAGAAAGTTATGTGGATTAATGCCTCCCACCAGCCTCTATAACTTGCAAATAAGTGTTTGTGGCAAAGTAAAAGCTAGTAAATGTGGAAAGTGGATGTCATCGTGGAGGAATGCATGATGTTGACATGCTTATAATTTTATTCTTTAACTGTAATGGACCAGATTAAAAAAAAGAGAGAAATCATATAATTTCTGAGCCTTTAATTACAACTACAAAGTGTTCAGCATAGGATCAGTGTAATTTCATATTGTCATTAAACTGGGTTGGAATAAAATAAACACTCATAAATTCTACTGTTCTATATAAGTCAAAGTGTTACAAATAGCTCTTTTGTCATTGTAGTTCATATCTTACAATAAACTATAACTTTGGAGTGCTACAAAGAAGCAACCATCAGATTTGTCTGGTATCCAGTCCCACCCTGGCAGGCCTCTGACTACGCCCCCTGGTTTCATGTCCTCCACATGGAACAAGCTCAGGCCAGGACTTTCCTGCAATCCCAACCCCAATCCTAACCTTAACCCAAACCCTATAATTAGTCCTTTTGGAGGGAGAACGGTCCACACGAGTCATTTTCTGGTAATTGACTGCAAGTAGAGTTTAAATGGTCACAGACACATGCACAAAAACACATCCCACATGCATGGACACACGCACACACATAAACACAGTTACTCATATATAGCGGTTCGGTGCAGCTGTGGCATGTGCGATAATGAGGCAATCCTTGGAGGGACTCATCTGGACTTTGTTATATCATCTCCCTGGAAACAATCCACTGCTTTAAAATAGGAGTGTTTGCTCTCAGTCAGCTGCAGCATGATGTCATCCAATATAATTTCTAAAATCAAGGGAATTAAAAGATATTTGATGACATTCGAATGTGCAAAGAATGGTGGTTTCCTCCAATTTTGAGATTTTTGTGGTGCAGAGTGATTTAGAGCTCTGTCTGCAGCTAATGTTTGTCTAAACAGAGACTTGCTATAAACAGAGAACATTGCCTTGCACCTGTTTATTGTTCTCTAAATGGATTTAATGACAACCCCCCACCCCTGGAAAAAAACAACTTTGTTTTTTAGAAGTGAGGTACATAATTAAAAGTAAAGCTACTGGTAAATTTTGATCCAAACTTTATGCACATGGAAAACCTAAAAGGGCTAAAATTCTTTAGAAATTTCACACAGCCTTCCAGGTGTTCCTTTTTTTTAATGAGACACTGAACTACTGACTTCATACCACTCAATAGGTGTCCCCCCCTGCCGAGGCTTGTATTACTAACCCCACATCTGGACAGGGGAGTTTTACAGTACATTTACAGTTTTACAGTAGAACCATATGCAGGCAGAGTACATATAATAGGACACGTCAGTAAGAAAATGATCATAAACCATCTAGATCTATGTTTGCTTCTTTTTTTTAGTCTTATTTTGTGCTTAATTTCTTCTCTTTTTGTGTTTAAAAGTTGGAATAATGAAGCAGTTGTGTGAATAAGTTGATGCAAATCTATGTAAATATGAGTGGGACCGTGTCACTCTTGCCTCAGATTGGTGGAGTCTGGTCTGTTTCCCAGGCATAAGCTTTATTAAAGACTGCATCTGGGTGTGTGTGTGAGAGAGTGTGTGTGTGTGTGTGAGTGTAAGGTTTACTAGTGGATTGTGGTGGTTCTCAGGGGACAGCCCTCTCCAGCTGCTGCTTTACAAGACTGTAACATCAAACACACACATACTCACACGTTTTACATGACGGTTTGACTTCACACATCTTTCCCTTCAACCTCCAGCTTCCCTTAACAAGTTCATCAAATGAACTCTTCTTATTTCTTCCATTCTTGCCATGCCATTAACGTTTCCTCACACACCTCCTACAAACTAAAATGAATTCTTTAAATTTTGTTCTAACAAACTACACTGGTGTTTAAGTTGGAGTGATAGGGACACCATCATTGTGAGTACATAGGGGTTAAACCAAAGTGTTGACAGTCTGCAGGAGTGCTCTTAAGCAACACAAGCAAATTCCTTTAGTATGACTTCAACAGGTGTATCTATGCAGGTGACTGCAACCTTTGGCCTTATAGAGCAGAACAAACAAAAAGCTTCTCTTCAACCTCCTGCTGAACAGTGATGTCAGTGACAGTTTTAAAGAAGGATTATTTTACACTCTTCACGGTCTTTCCAGTGAAAGTTTCTTGACTGCTGCGCAGCAGTAGAGCTGTCATAAAATGCTGTATGAAGTATGAAATGTTTGCACTTGACCTGCCATAAAACTGCTTTTGCACTTCATATTTATTTGTAATACACCTCCATGTCAGGTTTGTGACAGTGAAACTTTTGAAGGAAACTGTGCTCCAGAAGAGGAGTTTGAAAACCCGTGCAGTAGAAATCTGTAAGTGGTGACTGACATGTGTATTGTCACTTTCTCCTTAATCTTAAATACATTTGTTTAGTCAGAAAATATTGTTGTGTATATGTATATTATGTGAAGTTTAATCATGAAGAAATATCTGCTGTTGTTGCTTTAGATGTTATAGCACACATTTTACACCTTTTCTTTTTTCTCATGTTGTAACTGCTGCAATGTGCCTTTTGAAGTCTTAAAAGGCACCCAAAAATAGAGTGCCTTTAAAATGAGTTTCCCATTACCCATGAATTAATACTCCCTCAAGCAAGCATTTCCTGTTCACTATTTTAAATTATGCTTATTAATCTCTACCTTTCTTTGCATTCTTATGTGCTGCACATGGGACAAAATGTCTTCACATTCTTCACACATTTATACAGAGAGACTAATAGCCCTTCCACAAAGCAGGGCTCCTTGCAGATTCCTAAACATAATTTTGAACCGCACAGTGCGTTCAGCCTGAAAAATTATTGGCTCTGAACTTGAAAAGTTTGGTTTTCAACAGGAACCAAAAATAGTGGTTCTTCTACGCAAACCATCACATCATCACTGGACAAAGACTGAACACTAGACCAAATAATGAATAGGTTTAAGAAAGGGAAGAAGTAATACAATGACAGTAAAAAAGACTTGGATAAAAGTGGAGGTGGACGTGGTGTTCTTGTCCATCTTTTTAGCAGATGGACAGTGCGATGGCTCATTGACCAGCGAACCATGTAACAGGAGTGCTGAATTCAGCCACTGCAGCAATGTGGGTCTTCCATATTTGAAGAAAGTAGTTTTACTTCTTACGTGCAAAGTTAGCAAATGATAACAATTTGGCATTGTGTGTTTTTGCAATTACTTCCATGTTTCTGGTTAAACTGGTGTAGACGTGATCCAGTTCATCAGAGAGCACCAAGATTCTGAGACTCCAGAGCAGAACCAGAAGAGTGTCTGACTGAAAGCACTATAGTAGCCATCACCTATGGGCAGTTCAGGTATTTTGTTACTTACCTAAGTATGTTTTTTAGATATCTGTACTTTATTTAAGTAGATGTACTTTTGATTCTTCCCTACCTTTTTAGCAAATATCTCTACTTTCTATTTTACTGCATTCCCAAAATGCATTGCGTTATACGTTACCATAACATTGCTGGCTTTATGGTTTGTGTTATGCTATTATACCGTTCTTCAGATCGCTGCTGAAATTCCATTGAATTCAATGGGCTGTTTGATAATTCTAATAATGACTACTGATAAAATCAAGGGTCTTCTAATTCATACCCTTCATATAATTCCCCAAGTAGTCTGTTCACTTCTTGTAACAAAAAATCCCAGTAATTTGTATCTAACACGTTGGTACACAACACCAACATCATTAAAATGAAATATTGTGTGAGGTTTCTTTTATCGCACTGATAAGTTACCATAGAAAAGGCAGCATAACGTAAAGTCCAACAATCATTATTGAAAAATAAATCCTGTTTCATACGGAAAGGATTTATGTGATGAATAGGGAGAGGTGAATCGGTCCACTAAAGTGGACAGGCAATGTTAGATCCCCCTTCAACGAGAGAACCTGCACCAACAGTATCAGCAGTAGCAGCACGAACCGGTGGTAAAACACCCAAAATGGATTCCAGAGTCGGTCTTCTTTGTTATTTCATTAATGGAATTTAACACTACAGGTCACCTAAAAAAAAAAAAAAAAAAAAAAAAAAATCCACCGTACACCCAACAGGGAGTCGACTGGACCACAGTGAGCAGGGCACCAACACGGCCACCAGCCAAAAGACCAATCCTACGGAAGGTGCCTCCACAGGCGTGGCTGACACAACCCCCCAGCACAGAAGGCTCCCTGAGGAACACCAGAAAATACACAAAAATGATAAAATACATAAAAACACATAAAACAGCACACTTAATGATACTGTGACCACTGCATTAGCCAATAAATTCAGCAAGTATTTTTACTTTTAATACTTTAGGTATATTCAAAAACAAGTACTTACTTTTACTCAAGTAAAAAGGTTGATGTGGTACTTTTACTAGAGAATATTTTTGTCTGTTTAGTTTAACTTTTACTTCAGTACTTCGTTCACCACTGCCTACGGACATCTTATGGTGACACTCTTTTTATGGATTAATGTTTGTTGTTTCTTTTTGATTGGTCAGGTGTAGTTTTTGTTGAGGTGACTTTATTTATCTGGCACCACCGCCTTGCTTCAGCCTCACTTCTATTCAAGATCCATTGTTACCTTTTTGTCTCTGCTTTTTCATACTGAGATTAGTTTAAAAAAAAATCTCACTCATTTTCACTTCTTTTCTTTCTCCCTTGAAGCCTGTGGTTGTCAAGTTATCACCCTATTTTTCATCCATGGGCTATAACAGTAACTATATGGTGTCTATCTGCTCTACAAGGCTATTGTAGGAAGTACTTGGCAAACTCGGTGGCAAGTTTCTGTCAGTAGACTCGTAACCACTTTGTCTCTTTCTGTTGCACTCTAAATTGCCTCCTTTTTTGTTCCCCCCTGTCTTTCCTCTGGTGATGTGAGCTCCCTGGCATTTGAGGCAGCCAGTCATTACACCATGGAACGTACTGGAGCCAACCAGAACCCAAAGAGTTTGGAAAACTGTAGTATGCACCATTTTATTTTATTTATTTTTGCCTTTTACAGTAGACAGACTCTGTTAACATAAATCATTTGTTGTTGATTAAAGGTTGGGGACGGCTTTCAGTTTATCTAAGTGAGCTCAAACTGTCCAACAGCTACTTTCAAGAGTGCCTCTGAAAATGACTGGCGTCAACCAGAGGAACAGGACAACTAAGATCGTATAACCACTAAGGGAACAACCCCAGGGAGAAAACATGAGTAGTAGGCAGAGATGGCTGGACACAGAAAGGGGGAGAAGAAGTGAGTGAGAAAGCGATTTGAGAAGCTTTAGGAGAAAGTTAAAAATACAGTGAGACAGAGGTGAGGTGGTGAGTGAGTCAGGTGGTCAAATCGTTCCTGCCACCTCATTCATGGCAATGACATCACAGCTGATTTCTCTTTGAGTTTGCTACTAGTGCTCCACCACTCCTCTGTTTACTGAGAGCAAGAGCTGCTGCTGGCCAGGGTCTTAAATAGTCGAGTCGAGGGAGCTGCTTTTATGTCATCAATAACTCAGAAAAATATAGAAGTAGGCTGGATTTCCTATGATTGGAAAGGTAGTTCTTGATCTGAGTAATCATAGCTTCAGTTTTGCAATGTTTGAGTTACACCACTTCAAGAATGGACTGCAGAACAGCTGCAGCTGTCTGAACTGGATTTACCTGAAAACAGTTGTTTTCCTTGAGGATATACCTCACATTAATGCCAACAGAAAGTCAACGTCAGCCAATTCCTTTCCATATGCTGAGTAACTCTCAGCATATGTAAAGGAATTGGAAACCTTCTGTGTCCAGTAGTTATTCAACAGGAAACAAAAGCTTAATAGGCAAATAAAGAATTAAGATTGGTTCAAGTCTAATTGACTGCAGAAAAATCTGCATGTTTATTATTTTTTTCTTTTATATGAAACAGATTGGTGTGGCATGTCATCTGACTAAATTTAATTTAAATGTTAACTTGTCTAAATGGAACAGGTATCATAAGCCAAACAAGTACAGAGCACCATAGCTAACCATTGTTATTAAAAACAAATCTCATGCGCACAGAGATTACCATATCAAACAAACCTAAGTCAACTTTTCAGAACTAACCACCAGAAAGAGGATTTTTCTAACAGCAGCTATGCATTATTAGCTGGTATCTGATCAATTGCTAGTATTCAGTCATAAGCAAACAAAGTCACTTTTATGACTTCACAGGAAGATAGAAGTGCATGTCTGCCTTTTTAAGGTATGAAAAGATCAACGCATTCTCATTCCCAACTCATCACATGCTGATACTTGAACAAGAGCCCTTTGCACCAGATTTCAATGCATGGGATACCCCTTTACCATCACTTTCTGGTGCACAGGGAAAGCTGCATATTGACAGTTACACCTCTGCTGAGGTAAAAGATGCACTGGCTGTGTGATGGGTCATTGACCAGCAAACCAGGTAGTAGGAGTGCAGAAAACAGCTTATAGAAGCTGAGCTGTAAGAGCTATGATTGGGCATTTGTGATTATATATGTTGTACTATAACTAATTAACCTTTTTGTTTTAAAGTTTAGCAATGAAAAAAGATTGAAAATAAAACCTACAATATTTGTACCAAACCAAGGAACATCTCAGGTAAAGTGTTTAATATATTACTGCTGTAACACACCAAAACCCACTAATATAACAGACTGTTGATAAAATCATACGGAAACACAAATCGGTGTTATTCTGTAGTGTGCTGCTCATTTAAATTCACACCTTAGGAAAAAAAAGGGAAAAAAAGAGTGTAATAGTTTCCTGACACTTGATATGAACTGGAGGTGAGAGGGCCTTGAATACTGTGCTTCACCCTCCGTTGTTCCTGTAGATTAGTAGCCAGAAGCTATCTGTGGGAAAACGTTCCTATTGCAGGTGTGAATTTGTGTAATTGTGCTATTCTAAAGCAAAGCACATAAGTGACAAAAATCCTTCAAGGTTAAATGGCAACTCAGACAAAAAGCAGTAGAAATGAAGTGACTCCAAATGAGCACGAGATAATGGATTGGAAACAGACGTCCATCCTGCAAAGTTTCATTTATTGCCCCACTGTGTTCACAACTGCAGCAAGACTCGACAAACTAGAAGAGACGTGCTCACACAGCAGGGCTCAGATGTATGACGACAGCCTTCAGACGCACTCAGACAAATAAGATAAAAGTCACACAGACTTTAATTTCCCAGCATTTGTTTCATTGTTTTACAGCATTCTGAGGGAAGTCAAATCAAACAATAGCTTTTTACTGTGTGCTTGAACCCAGTGCACCGCAAGCGTGTTTGTGAGAAACTCCATCATAAAATGGGATATGAATGGAAAAAACTAAGAGAGCGAGCACGGTTTCAACTGATGTCTTCCAGTTGTGTGACCTCTCTTTCCTTCTGCTTCTTTTTTCTGTCTCCCTGCCTCACTCGGTTTAATAAGGCCAGCTGTAGAGTCTGGCTCTCTTGGGAAACACGGTAGAGTGTGGCTGGCGGTGAGGCTGAATGAGGCTGAAATTGGGGCTGGTGGTGATGGTAGGGGGTGCAAGTTGGGGGGCGAGCACTTCCGACCATTTTCCCAATGCAATACACCATGCAGTCTGGAGCTCTGGCAGTCTGCCACAAGCTCTCCCTTTCGTCTTCTTTGCTGCCCCTCCCTCATTTCCTTCCTTTCTATCCTACTTTTCTTCCTTTCCCTTCTTTCCAGCTTCCCCCCTTTTTTCCTATTCTTCTTCCTGTTGTCGTTCTTTTTGTGCTTTCCTTGATGTGGAAACCAGACAATTTCTATGGTAATGACCCATTCTGAATGTCTGCTTAGTGGCACCATAACAACTCCAGAAACCCTTTCCATTTCGCTTCTTTCTACTTTCACTTGGGGTCAAGGCTAAAAATGAGCATTCAAGGATAAATAGATAAGTAGCTTGAACTGTCTTTCTCTCGTCAGATGCTTGTGCGCTGGTACTGTATCAGATCCGGACTTGCTTCCGAATTTTGACAGGTCCCTGACCCGCGCCACAGTGGTTCAGCTGGGTTGGGATTGTGGGTGTGTGTTGTACTTCTGTCCTCATGTTAGTTTTGTGTATGTGAGAGCATGCATGTCCATGTGTGAGAGAGTGAGATTGGGCTCAGTTATGTTTGTGGGTGTTTTTCATCAGACTAATGAATAATATGTCTGAGAAAAGAGTATCGAGCAAGAGGAGGGGAAAGGATGGGGGAGGAGACAGGAGGGGTAATGACTATCAGATGGTGTTCTACTACTGTTCAGCTGCCACTACTACTACTGCTGCTGTGTTTCTTAAGTAGAAAACCACTTAGTTTGAACATTTTCATATAGTGTGCGATTATTTTTCTCTTGAACTGTGCAATAACCATCATGAAATGAAACAGTTTTTCCCAAAGTGAGAAGAAAGTAAGTTGAAAGTCTGGTCACATGTGAAAGGAGATGCTCAGAAACCCATTAAAGCCACAGTCTGCAGTTCTTTTCATATATAGAACTGCAAATTTATATATATGTATATATATATATATATATATATATATATATATATATTTATATATATAAGCTCAACTGAAGTAATTGTAATACAGTATCAGTCTGAAACTTTGAGCTTGGCCACTGGCATTTCATTTCTTAACCAGAAATCACAATATTTACACAAAGAAACAGAACAACATTTTTACTATGTCAGCTAATATTAAGTGTATATAACTGTTATATATGTTTACTTACCATTAAAAACCCCTCTGTTGTGAGAAAGTTTCATTCACAAACTTTAAATCGCTCTAACATGTCATGGAAGAGGAATTGTGTTTGTAATACTTTGTTTCCAACTGATAACTTTTGGTTTACTCTCATTTCTTTCTTTTGAGCTTCAGCATGTAGCCTTTTCAATTCAATAACTCTGGAAACCCACATACCAAATAATGACTGATGAAGCAACTGACCAACAAACATAGTGGAAAATGTAGCAGATAAAGAGTCACTTCAGGATGCAGTGAAGAACAAAGTAGGACAAAAATAAAATTAATGAAATGCAAACATTTCATGTAAATGTTGATTGAGTTTACTGAAAATTACCATTTAAACCCAGGCGCGTTTAGTTAATACCCTTGTTTAAACCGGTGTCCTACAAATAACTCTGCAGGTGTACATAGGCAGTAAGTAAGTGACACCTCTCTGGACTGAATTCTGAATCATCTAAATTAAAACCAAGCTTTGCAGTTGCATTTAGATTACTGGAGCTCTATCCAACGTTTCTGTTAATGCTGGATTTTGTATTTTAACAGTCAGGTAGATTGCTTCCAAGTAAGGTATGATTTTGTCGTATGGACATGCATTCACCCTGCAAATGAACCAAGACCCCTGGTTTTCCAGCAGACCAGATGTAGCATTTTTTTGGTTCACACTAGAGTTTGAATACATGTTCATGCTACTCCAAAAAACAAATAAACAAAAAACAAAACAAAACAAAACAACAAAAAACAAACAAACAAACAAACAAACAAACAAACAAACAAACAAACAAACAAAAAAAACAAACAACAAAAAAAAAAAACCATACTCCTTGTGTAAGCTGACCAGAGTTCATTTAAAGCAGACCAGCAGTACCAATGTGTCCTAAAAGAGCATTTAAAAATCAAATATGTTTATTAGCTAGCTGTTTTAAGCAACTACATGTAATCCACACTATTTTCTGTCTTAAAATAAATAAATAAATAAATAAATAAATAAACAGAAATATGCATCCCCCTACAACTCAGTTTAAAGCTAGCTTAGTGTTAGCTTCAGTGACTGCATGGTGCACAACAAAGACATTTTTCATAAAGAAACTGCAGTCCTCAGGTCCTCATGACATATCTTATTTGATTACAAATCTTAAACATAAAATAGACAGCCAAGAAAACAAAAATGTGTTTACAACAACTCTAGGAATGTGTTACATTTGATTTATGGTGAAAACTAGCTGCTGATATTCTGCATTTAGCTCCAACTTGAAGTAGGCTAGCAAACAAGAAGACTCAAATATGTTTAAGTACAGGAGTGATGCTGGGATACTGGTTAGTATTGTTTTAAATTTCAAGTTTCCCACTTCAAAATTGGTTGCTAAAAAAATAAAATCATGGCTCAACACATATCATTACGCCAGTATGTGCTAATTTAAAACAAAAGATGAAAAAGACAAGGCCAAACTTTTGAGTAAAAAAAGGACTGGTGAGTTGATACAAATTCTGCTTGTAACATATAACTAAACTAAAAACTGATAAGGAATTTTTTTTTTTTTTTTTTTGTACTTTTAGAAAATCTAAAAAAAAAAACATAATAAAAAAATACAAACAACAACAACAACAACAAAAAAACCCAAACACTTAGGGCATTATTTATGTGATTTTTTAGGCCATTAACTTTAGAGTGTGATGAAAACAGTATTATGGAAGATTACATTTTGGAGGGATTTGAATAAGAACAAGTCAGTTAAGGGAACTAATATGTCCATTGCTAAGAAACACTAAACAAACACCAGCAAATTTGGGAAACTTGGGAGAACTGGCCTGTGTCACTTTAATTTACAATTCTTAAAAGGCAAGCAAAACATTTTTTTTTGTCTTTTTTTTCTTTTCTAATGTATTCATTGTGATCCCCACATGTTGATTCTCTTCTATCACAAATGGTGAGTGTACCTTTCTTGCTATATTAACTACACTTCAGGTTACAAATATACTCTATTTCTACAGTAATTTTAACCATAACCTTCATGAGAACAAACTGACTGACAGCCAGCACTCTCCAGGAGAGGCACATTCACCGTCATCATGTAAAACAGAGAGCGTGTTGTGGACTAAGGTGAACATTTTATGTAGTTTTTATGTAAATAACACCATTATTGAACTGTAATAGAGCTCTTTCCTGGTCATACAACATTCTTTGTTGAAATTTAGATGTGCTATTCTAAAACGATGCATGATCAAGATTATACCCAGTCAAATGTGTTCTGGCCTCAGGGCAATAATTCAGAGTGAAATGGATGCTGTGTTAGACCAGCCACACTCTCTTAAGAGATGCAAATAAAAGGAATATTATGCTAATGCATGTAACGACGGACCACAGAGGTTGTAACTGGTTTGGAAAAACACTTCCATAGTGCAGTGGGAAGTTAGAAATATACAGACAGACTGTGTTGACTTTAATCAAGCCGTGTGGGTGATGATCTATGGGCTTGTTTCATTTTTGCAAAGTATGTTTTTCAGGTTTTGCATGATAAACTTTGTGATATATTATCATTTCATCCATCACAGAATTTTTATCTTGTCTGCATTACAGAGCTGAAAATCATTAGTAATATTTCACAAGTTTTGTTAGAGTATTTTCACAAACCCCATCAATGTATTTGGCTCTTCCTACCCCCACATTTCATTTGTCTTTTCTACCTCTATCACTTAAAGTCACATATGCCAAAAGAAAAATATTATTTGGAAGCGATCCGAACTGAAGCCTACTGTTTACCACAGTTGTCAAAATTTTCTCCCTTGCAAGAGAAATGAGCTGTAGGATTACACTGAAATGTTGGCTCCAGAAAGATCCAGTTTGTTTTTGCTCAGTGGTTCTGATATATATGGTTAATTTTCATTCATGGTTTCATTATTTGCAGTGCCTACATAACAGTTCAGTTGCGGTGTTGATTCAGGAGCAGCCAACCGGATGTGTCCAATGAGAGTGGAAAAGACTTCCATCTTTGTTTACCTTGCATCTTAGTGCAGCAGAAGATTGTTCATTTGTTCAAATTTATTGAAAGATATTGTCTGAATGTCCACTGGGGTAATCTAGACTGTCAGAGCTGCTTTACTTGATTGCACAAAATGTGTTTTAATACTGTTTTTGCTTTTGAAACCAAACACATTAGGAAGTAAGAGTTCTATTTTTATTTGAAAAGAAAGAAAGAGAGAGAGAGAGACTTTAGTCCCACCTACAGCTACCCATCCCTCTGCTTCCTCCATCCTTTCTGTTTCGAGCACTCTGTATGTACGGAAATCAACCACTGCAACCAACTTTGGCTTCTGTTCATTCACATAATACCACAGCATAAACAGTCCGGATTGAAGGGTAGCGATAGGAAGGCGGGAGAAATGTGGAAACAAGAAAAAAAAAAGACAGAGGTATCGAGGGTGATGAATGCTGACTGTAACATTGTGTAACTGACAGATTATTCATTATGCTATTAGTTTTCAGCAGCAGCTTACTGTTGCCAATCTACACAAAAGGGGCATACCAGCAGTGGCATTTAGGTTTAGAGTTTTCAGTGAGGTACTACTGATGATTATGGACTTTATAGTTGAATTTTACGTAGGTTGTCAGCCTTTAACCGCTGTACATTTAAAGCAGAAGGAAAAATGTGAAGGTCACTCAGTTGCAAAATCATAGCTAATAAAATCCAAGAACTCTAAAAGGAATTAAAGTATTACTCCAGTATGGCTTGCCATATATACAAAAATTTGACTTAAGAAAAAAACAAACAAAAAAAAAACAAACATCTTGTCTGTTTTGTGTTCTTTGTCTTTGGTCGCTTTGCTGTCTTCTTCTGATATATTTTTGCTTTTTAGAGGAAGACAGATTGTTTGAGTGAGCATAAGTGAGTAAAGTAGCAGATTCCTTTTACAGAGAACCCATGAACCACGCCGTCATCACCCAAACACTCCACCCCGAAACATCTGAATCCCTTAAGAGTAAACTACTTTCAGACCCTCTGGCATCCCAGTGGAGATAAAAATGTTTCAAACACAGCTGAATAAATCCAACCTTAATTCATCTGCTCAGCTTCCAGAGGTGGAAGCAGAGGGAAGGACTAAATACACTATCTATCTATCTATCTATCTATCTATCTATCTATCTATCTATCTATCTATCTATCTATCTATCTATCTATCTATCTATCTATCAAACATTTTTTATGATTGGATTGTGCGTTGCAGAGGACTCTGAGGGCGATGCAAGTACTGTTTTAGGGTGGATTTCCCCTGGAACATATCAGCGTGCAGCCAAAACAAACTCCTGCTGATGGTTTGCCTCTTGCCTCCGGTCTCTCTGGCCTGCTTTTAGACAGCAGCCGAGGGACTCTTACCGCTCAGAGGGAGGAGCGAGCCAGTCCTTTGGCCCTCCCACGGTTATAAGACCAGAGACAGACTGAAACACTCAGACTGCAGACACACGTGGAGCAAAAAGGCAGAGAAAAGGAGGACGAAGGCAGAGACCAATAGAAAACAAGAGAGCATGAAGCTGCCGGCACAGAGTAGGTTTTACTAGTTTCGCTTTTGGGAGTGAAACAGATAAATATAGAAACAAAGGACAAAACAAGAAGGTCAAGGAAGCAAGGAAAAGGAAGGCAAAGTTTGACTTCAATATGCTCTGCATTGAAGATTCTCCGTGATTTTTTGTGATGTGAGATGTGTTTTCTTTTTCTTTTTTTGGTGTGTGTGTCAACTGATACAAAACAAGGACCTGGACCTGCAGCTACCCATGACAGCAGATCTGGGGTCCAGTCATTTTGACCTCAACTTGCTAATGCGTTACTTTCAGTAAAGATATAGATCAATTAACTAAGACTCACAAAAGAAACATCTGATTCACTTGGCAAATAACACCCTTAGTTGTGTTAGCATCAGCACCACTTGCGACCAAGCATCTTCAGCTCAAGCTTAACAGCTCGTAACTTGCCTTGAGGACCTCTCCAAAGGACTGATCAGTAGCTGTCTCACAGAAGATGACATTTGCCATGCTGCGCACGGCGCCTCCTGCAGGCCGCTTCTTGTATGGTGACATTGCTCTCCTTTCTGAAGATGATGATGAGAACGGCAGTGAGGGGTCAGGCTCTGAGGAGCGAACTACCAATTCCTCCAACTCTGCTGCCTTCCGCCTGTCTTCATCGTCCCCATCTGCCTTTCATATCAAGATGAACAGGAAGAGGAAGATGTGTGGGGGCGGAGGGGTTGGAGGGGTAGGGAGCATGGCGGGTAGACTTGCCCCCTCCCCAGGCTCATCAGGCCATGGGGAAGTTCGTCAAAGGACTGCAGCCAACGCACGGGAGAGAGATCGTACCAATTCTGTCAACACAGCATTCACAGCCCTGCGCACACTCATCCCCACCGAGCCTGCAGACAGGTACAGAGCTGCATCAGTCATGCTTTGTCAAGACAGTTTATCTGATGCCCCTTTAATTACACTTCAATCATTTTAGGAATTTACTGTTTTTGTAAAATACATTCAAACATAAGTTGGTATTTCCAGTTACTATAACAGAAAAAAAATCTTCAGCATCCTTCTGTGTGTTCAGTCTAAATGTTGCACCTTAGTGTGTAAAAGTGCAACACGTGTGGGAATTAAATAGTTAAATAAAATTCTCTCTACATGTCTTTTGATGATTACAGGAAGTTGTCAAAGATCGAGACGCTACGTTTGGCCAGCAGCTACATAAGCCATCTGGGGAACGTGTTGCTTCTGGGTGAGGGGCTTCATGATGGACAGCCTTGCCACGCTCCCTCACCACCATTCTTTCACGTCAGCTCCTCCCCCAACCGAGGATCTGACCAATCATCTCAGCCCAAGCACATCTGTACCTTCTGCCTCAGCAACCAGAGAAAAATGGTGAGCGGAAAACTTTAAGAGAAATCAGTTAAAAGGTGAAATTAAAAATTGTGTTCATGATTACCACACTCATAAAACAATGCCATTATCATATTCATTTACATCTGAAGGCAGAAAATATATTAGTTTCCACTGCATTTATTAAGGTTGAATAGAATTAGAAAACAGGAATAAATACACATTTAACAAAAGGACAAGCTTATCATAAACACGGGGTGGTGGTTTAGGGTCAGTTTCGTGTCAAAAGTTGACCTAAGATCAGTGACTGTTCCCATAAACCTGACTGGCCCAGAGGGACTTTAAAGTGCAACCTCTTTTAGAGACCACTTTTGGGGTGAAGGACTGTGTATTATTGTACTGTTGGGGGTTGGTTTTACTCGAGCAGCTGGCCTGAAAGTTCAAGGTGGATTCTAAAAATCCCTGTAAATTACACTCCATAGACACCATTGTTTTTCTGTCAGAGGAGCTATGACAGAGCAGAGAGTACAGGTTGGTCAAACAGCGAGCTGTCTTTTTCACAGAAAACCCAGACGAAATGCGTACACAAAATATGAATTTAAAGTTTACAAGGGTATTTATACACACAGAGATTTATGACCGAGAGCATATAAAATCCATCCAAAACCATCTGTATAATTTCAAGAATGTTTTGACTTCAGTCTGAATTTGAAAAGGTTTTGATCATAACCACTGAAGAACTGACCTGATGCACAAAACTCCAGCATTGCAATACTCCTTACATATATACCATTTTTAAAAAAAACATAAAAAAAAATAAAACAAGACTAAAAATGAAAGCACTATTTTGAGGAAACCCTCTCATAATGCTGATCTACTCGTTGACGCGGACATAGAAATGGTAAACTTCATTCATTGTGTGTTTCTGCCCTTGTTTGATTGATTCAGCACTGGAAATTGACATAATCAAGAACACTCTCACATAAGAAAGTCATTGGTCTGATGAGAAATAATAGGGAATGAAGAATTGCCATCAGCTGAGTGAAATCAAATATTTATGAGCCCAGCTCGGATTTTGACAAACACCACAGAAGATGATAGAGGGTTGACGTCCACTCAGCCCTCCCTCTACAGCCATAGCTGCTGCCCATTTAGCAGGATTTATGGATAAGGAGCTGACATCTGGCAGACTCCCCCGTTACCCCAGCAGTGTGTGAAAGCCAATACCCTCCTCAGTGTCTAAACCCAGAGACCCTTCAGCTGAAGGATAACTTGAGTCTCAGCAGTGTGAGTCTCCCCTCTATTCCTCCCCCTCCTGCCTCCCCTCTGAACTTCTACAAGTGAAAGACTAGACGTCAGTGTCTGAGCCCAGACGCCCTCGGTTGGGAGATAACTGGCTTGAAACTTGTCTTATTCTCACTCATCAATCTCTTTTTCTTTTGGCTTCTGTCTGTCCTCCCTGGCTCACTCATTTTTATTCTCTCCATCCTTTATTCACACCCACACCTCCCTCTGATTTACCTTTTACCTCCTTAACTCACGACCCCCAGCTCCTCTGTGCATATCGATCAGCCTGGTGGAGGTCAAAGCTGCCACTTGGATCTGTGTAATACTATCTACTGCTGTCAACCCAGCACTGCAGATGCATGACCGACCTGTAAATGCATGCTGCGTAGAAAACAATTTTGAAACTTTCTTATGTCAAACAGCTCAAACACAGACACTTTGACTAAGTCTGTGGTAGCCAGCTGTCAGTCACATTTGCTGTTTCCCATTAACTACATGAAAAGTCTCAGTATTCTCTCTTATAAGTAATATGCATCACACCAAAGCCAATTCATTCCACTGATGAAGTGAGCCCATGTGAAAGTCATTGTCATCAAATAACCTTTTGGTTTCTTCAATCAGGTCCTCAGAAAACACAAACGTATTAAAGATGCATGTGCTTTATTACAACAGAAAGATGAAAAAATGTCTTTGTATGAAGAACAAGACACAAATGTACCTTTAGAGCAACTTTAACATATCATAGAGATCATATTCATAGTGAAATAAGCTTGTTAAAGGGATCTGAATAGGCTCTCAGAATTCCTTAATCTTAATCCACTCATTTATTATTATAAAAACCCATAATAAGAACCAAACCAACAATGTAATATTAGAAGAACACATAACCACTTAAAAAATATTATCCTCTTTCTGACAATCAAAAAGCACAACTATGTTGTTTAAATTTGCCATTAAAAACAAAAAAACAAGATTTTATAAATCACAACTGAAATGTTTGTTGGGGGTTATTTTAAGTGTTGGATTAATCTACATTTGGTGCATAAGTCACTATTGAGAACAGCAGGATGGTGTGTGTGATGGATGTAGGCAAAATAAACTACAATGACAATGTTTACCATAACTAACAGTGCAGCTATCTGGCACAGAAAAATAAAATACATCAGCCTCTGGATGCTAACAACCCGTACTGTCTCTATCTCAGTATAAATAAACATGCAGAAATGTAGACTTCATTTTAAGGAGTTAACATAAACAAAAACTACTGCAGTTTAATTGCGACAGAATCCAGTTGCTGACAGGACTCACACCACAGCTGTATGCATGGTGAATATTTTGGAGGAAAATTAGGGAGCCCAGGTTTAGCCAGCATATGAATGGTTAACTGTGATTGGCAGAGCCGGAGAGCATTTTGTTTTCCCTGGAAAATATCTATGGTGTGCTTAAGTGGACTAAAGGGAAGAATCAGTACTGGTGATTACAGAGAGGAAATGATTTTGGAGGTGAAATGAGAATTTTTGTCCTGAGTTCTCCTTTTGTATGTTTTTTCGGCCATTGAGGTTCATCACAGCTGTCAAGTTTGCTTAGACCAGCTGCTTCAGTTACACTTACTTCCAATGCAGGAGAGGGTGAAAGTGTGAAAACTATATGGTCATTTCCTCTGATTATGTGTGACTACAGTATAACTGTTTCAAAACAAACAGTCTTGTTACTAACTGCTGCACACGTTGCTAACTGCTTCATATTACACATTATAAAAAAAGTGACATGAATACAAATGTGATTTAATTATCTTTATGACTTAACCCAAGTGCCCAAATGCACCAAAAGGTTAATGGTATAAGTGAAGATATTAGGAGTTTTATTTTAATCATCTTGATATTAAAGGGTGATTTATCTAGAACTACTGAAATTAAAAAAAGAAATAATGTTTTTATTTACTTCACTAAAAACTTTTTTCTGCTTTCTCCAAATGTTTGTTTGATGATCTAAGAAGTATAAACCCGTTGTCAGGTCTGTAGCTACAAATGTTAAGTTAGTCCAAGTTTATCTGGCCAAAGAAGTATAGACAACTGGCTTATTTAGAGAAAACGTTTGTGAAAAAAGTTTTGATGCAATCTCAACAGATTGATTGAAAAAAAAAAAAAAAAAAGAAGAAAAAACTCTGGATACAGATCAAGGGGAAATTTTGAATCCAGAAGCTAATCAGAGATCAATCATCCAAAAACATCAAAATGACGAAATGTGACTTTAAAAGAAATATGTGATGGAGTTTAGTGTAAACAATCTGAAGAGCAGTACATGCATACTTGTGCCTTTGATGGTGGTACCAAATAAGAGGGGGGGACACTGTTGATGGCTACATCTGTAAATGAGTTGTACAGGACTGGAGTGGAGGGCTGAGGTGAGCTATGCGTTGGTTAAATCCCTGGGCTGTCTGGTTGATTGATGCAAATATCCTGTGCAAGGCCTCTCTGCCTTTGCTGTCACGGCATCTGTCAGGTGCCTGGATTCAGTATACAACAGCAATATCTCACAGATGCAGAGTTTTTCATATCTAAGGCTTCTTTATCTTCAGTCAATATTCATTTCTATTCTCTATTAATTACCTTGAAATGTACCACTGTGGTTGTGGTCAGTGTTCCTTTTTACTGGAAAAAGAAAGAGGGTCAGTTTTATTAATAATTGATGTTCCAGTGGCAGCAACTGTGCACAACTTTTTTTCCTTTTAGTCCCTAAGCCCACACAGTTTCCTTATATCTGAAAGTTATGAAGCTCATTTGATTAATTAAAAGAGAAGTTTTATGTTTGGAAAGAAAATTAGACAAAAATAGGCAAAAATATAATGGCCATGGTACTTAATCGTGTGGTTGTTGTAAATAGACCATTTTCCTTTTGAAATGGTTAAGTTACAGGCATTTCAGGACACAGCCCAAATTTATTTCTGACTTAATGGGGTTATTTATTTGGAATTTCATGAAATTGAAGAGAAATGCATACATTTTTAGAAAAACACAACACAATGCATACTGATCCTAATATCATGAACAGTTCTAATTTGTATATTGGCTGCAGTAAAACTTTTATATATGATTAATTCTGTATGTGTGTATGTGTGTGTGTGTGTGTGGATGGAAAGAATAGACCCAAATCTGTGCAACTGGAAACTAACTCCTCTGCACTTGTCTGTTTTTGCATATTTGTGGAAAAGCAAATGAACCTTAAGTATGGTTTTATTTATGTGGGGGAAATATATCTATAAGAACTTGAGTGATTTTTTGAATGAGATGCATGTGAGTTGCATCCAGAATGTTTTTTTTTTTTTTTTTTGCACACTTACAAACACACACACAGACAGAAACATACTTACTGGCTCACTCACTGTGTCTGGAAGTCATTGGCAGAGCAGAGCAAAGCAACAAATGAGCTAATTGTTCTGTAAATGATTTATCCTCTGCTGAGGCTCTACAGCCAGTGTTTAATTCAGCGGCTGCTATTAGAAACACATTGACGTTGGGCTTTGATGGTGATGTTAAAGGAGCCTGGAAACCGCTCTCTGTGAAACGCCCTCCCTGCTTACACTCACACCCACACAAATGACATGTAATACACACATGTGGGCCTGCACTAGTGTATAGTCCACTTTTATCAAAAGCATTTCATTCCACCTCCTCAGTTTTTTTTTTTTTGTAGTCTTTTTAACCAAACAGCATTTCATTGCTTCTATCTAAAAAAGAAGAAGAAGAACAAGAAAAAAATGATAATTTGGTTAAGGAGTTCTGGATCACGACTGTGCTTTCAACACTTTCTAAACTAATGGTGTTTGGGAAGTTGTGGAAAAAGAGATGGAGAAGGAGAAAAAAAAAAAAAAAAGAAATCCAACGACTCAGCAGGATAATCAACTTAGCTATTTATTGTCCAGTTTGCACGGTGCTAAAACTACAATTTGCTTTTTTATAGAGACTAAATGACCCGTGCACCTATGAGAGCTTAAATGCATGGATAAGACATGTGCCGGAGCATGCTAATGACTGTGGTTTTTACAGTTATTTGGATATTAGTCTGTTTTCACTGGAAAAAGCATTACATCACTTTTGTGCATAAAGCTGGCATATCAATGTCATAGATGAAAACTAAATTACCCTCATTTATTGATAATGTTGGTGTGGACTTGTGAGTGAAAGCGTTGCTTCTGCGCTTTCAATTTCAAGCTATGCTAATGAGGTGCATCAAAGTTAGCTCATATACTTCAGGCAATTTTAAATATATTCTCTCCCACGTTTAGTGTGTAATACATGTGTGAGTCTGGTTTTGTGTATGACTGTGTGTATTCAAGCGAGAATCTGTCTGTATATTTTCAGCACAGATGGAAGCAGTTAAACCCTAATTTAACACCAACAGAAAAAGTCGGGTCAGATAACTAGCAAAATCTATTAGCAAAACTATCATTCTGTTGTCATTTAGTCTTCAGGGAAAGAGCTGCTCACAGAGCAAATTAAAACACAACTACAGAAAGCTGAGCCAGGCAAAGAGACCTACAACACAGCTTCAATGAAAGCACAAGCTGGCGGTTTTAATCATGCTGCTTTTTTACAACAATATCTGCTCAAGCTAATGTAAAATTATCTGTTTCAGGATGAACATCATTAATGATAAAATGTTTGTTACCCTATAATGTATTAGAATGAAGTCATCTGGGATGGGTGAAAATAAAAGTCAAGCTTGTTCTAGTCATTAGAACATATTAATGAAATGTGGGAGTAATTAAAAACATGTGTGGCCTCCTGGTGTAAACTACATCTGATTAGACCATTTGAAGTTAATCAGGTCTTTTTCTGAAGCCACCGTGATACGTATTCGCAAGCTGCAGAGCACACGAAAGTGTGATTTGTCCAAGCCACATAATAGCAGACTGGGGCTATTTGGCTTGTTATTTAGCTCAATTAAAATGTTTAATGTGTTATTTTTTTAATTGATGGCCATTTATGAGGGTAATTACAGCTTATATAAGCCACCGGAGGTCCTGACACAGACTTAAATATTTTCACTTAATAATCAAAAGGATATGACCAGTTTTTATTTCATGGTTAAATACCAGTCTCCTTATACGATTGCAGGCCGGTGCCCAAGAGGAATTACTTTTTCCAACAAGTCAGGCCTGTCCTCCTGCAGCCAGACTAAAGAGGAGACTAAATTAGATGTTTGTATTTGACAGACCAGCTTAACACAGGAAAAAAAGAGAGAGAAAGAGTGCATGGAAAAACCATAGTTATAGGTAAAGAAATAACAGGATTAAGTTTGGGAAAACCAACATCAGAGCTTTAATATGTGGGTTGATAAGATGCTCTGGAGAAAATGTACATCAAGGCTGAAAAAGGCTGCTTTCACTTCCGTAATTAAATAATATTGTTTTAGGGTGGCAATATCTTCGTATCGTATCTAAAGCAAACACCATCAGGTAATCATATTAGTGTTGGACAAATCAGCCCCCGGGGAAGTCAGTGGTATGTCTTTGTGTATGTATTTGGAATGAGAAGAGAGCAGAAATGTCATCCGACCGTGCCCTATTAGTCTTTAGGAGATTGTTTTGACTACCAGGCAAGCCTCAGAGCGACCTCCTACCTCCTCCGTTTTGACTTAACCAGTTAGACTCCATCTGAATCACTTTAACCAACAAAAGCATCACGAAGCACAAGTGGCAAGATGTGGGATGTCTTCCAGCTCTTCCATTGTAATTTGATGTAATTTGGCGAATCATCCAATTTTAACACGCTGGTTTGAAGTAAAAATTTTTGTGTATCCTCTTTCTTTAACTTCAAGTACTTTTCCATCCACTGGTAAATGCCTACAATTTTCCACAGCACTTTCCAGCAAACACCGCTAAGCACGGCTGCACTTGTGTCTTCCAGCTGCTGTTTTGATAGTTTATGTCAGAAGCAAGCATGATAACAGCAATGCTACGGTGAAGCCAGAGTTTCCCAGGCCGAGTGTAAAATCCTTTCTCACATGAACGGAGGCATTTTGGCCTAAATCCCAATTCCTCCCTCGGCTTTGCATTTAGTTTTGAGTGCACATAATTGAGTAGTGGCACATCAATGAGGAGGTGATGGTGTTTGAGTCTGGAGCCAATAGATGACCGCTACCTCTCAGTGCCAAAAGGTGCTTGGGTTAAAGGGATGGAATTGAGATTAAAAGTGGGATCAGACAACAATACTGGCCTTTGATTACATCATTAATCTGATCGGCTTTCTAAATGTTCATGATGGTCCAAAATTATGCCTTCAAATGAAATTTGAGATCAGTCATGAAATCCTCCATTATGCCTTAAAAGAAGCTGCTGTCCGTAGGACCTGATGAAAGAAACAAAAGGTCAGGGAAGTCAAGGTTTAAAATCACATTTTCAGTCTCTTATGTTCATTTAGAATATTAAGTTTGTCCAATTATGTTGTACTTCACTATAATGCAATGCAGGGTTCAAAATGGTAAACACATAATCAATTACTGTTAGAAATGGAGGAATTTATAAATATGTGGCATTTACAGAAAATGCTTTAAAACATTTTCCCATGCATACTAAACTAATTTATATTGTTGGTGTTTGCTCACGCTTGCTTTCGCAGCCAACGTTGAACGCTGAAGCGCTAATGGTTCATGTCTAGCAATGTTAATGGTAAAATCGCAGTATAATAATGGCGCTCTGCTGAGTCCAGCTGGAAGAAGGATTGCCAATATTATTTTTTAGTTCCTTGCATTCATCTAAATCAATGGGAGAACCAATTCCTGTCCAAATCTTGTGAGTTCACTCTCTTATTACCACCTGATACTCTTCCAAACACCTACCCACCTTTGTTAATGTCAGATGAAGAGATTTTTCCAAACACCTACACCTTGTGCTCAGTCTGAGAGGAAATGTGTAACAGGTGTTGGGCTGATGAGAATGAGGCCAAGGGGGGCGGCAGAAGGTTAGTTCAGATCATAGGAGAGGGGGAGAGAAAAGTCAGAAGAGGACAGGGGTGTTCAGACCTGTAGAAATCTTCTCCAAAGACATTTTTCTTTTCTGGTAAAAAAAAAATCAAGTTTGCTGTTTGACTTTTGAAAAATGTAAATCAAATTTTATTTGGACATATTTTTCAATAGAAGATGATGCAAGATGAGTCGTCAGACTGTGACAGCTTTTGGTAAGTTATCGGTGTTAAAAGACTAGCCTTATGTCAAAATAGGTTGCAATTCACCCAAAAAATAGGCCCATTAAAATCCCAAGTCTGTGGTGGCCTGAGCAGAGAAGAGGTTAGGTGAGAAGGGAAAATGTGATGTTATTTTCCTGGCCAGATAGTGAAAGTCTCCTCACCAGCCAGGAAATGAAGGCTTCTCTTTTTTGATACGATAAATGAGAAGCATATCGCCACGCACTGCCGTCATAAATCATCTCATGAAGTCACTTTTCAGCCTGTAATCATGATAGAGATGCCTGTTGCTCTTTACCACCACAACAAATGTTGTCTGCTACTTTGTGGAGTGTGTTCATGTGAGTTAACTTTATAAAGTCAGGGTTAATTTATTTTCTCTACAACTGGAGGCAAAGTACCACTCTAAACTCCAGTAACTGCAGTTAAAAAAAATTTTTTTTTTGTTTAAATATTTACATATTGCCACTTCATTCCTTCAATATGAAAAGGTCACATCAAAGGTAGCCTTTTTAGCCATGCTAAGTAGGTAGTTTTCCATAGTTTGAAAAAGCCTTAAAAATACAATAAATATAGTATAAACACTTTGTTTCAATCATTCCTCTGGTCATCAGTCTTGTTAAATGATGGGTTAAATCCTCTATGGTGAAACAACTGCAAGCTAGCTTAGTTTAGCATAAACACAGAGAGGAATATTTTAGCTAGCGCTAAAGAAAAGGCAATACAGTCTTTTCCTTAAGTTAATGTGGGTCATTTGTTCGCTGTATAATTTCCAATTTTCATGTTAAGCAGTCTTCTGGTTCTGTTTTACAATATTGTTCCTCTTGTATAAATGTTTCCAAGAGAGAAACTTTTTTTTTTCTTTCATGTGATTTCTGAGTTGAATCCTTGATGATGTGAGTTGTTGTTTTTCTCTCGTGCAGAACAAAGACAGAGACAGGAAGACAACTATTCGAAGCTAACAACGAGGACACAAACCACACGGAGAAAATGCTCATCACTCTGACAGCGCATTCTGTGATTCTACAGTCACTGCAGCTTGGAGACTAACTGGACTTGTGATGCATTTTAAAGACTTTTAAAGGACTTCTGTGGCACTTCCAGGACTTTTCAAAGAACTTTTTTTTATTATTGCTTTTTGTATTGCTTTACAAGAAACTTTTAAAATGTTTTACAGTCATAAGAAACTCATCAGTACCTTCAAAGTTCTTTCACATGCTTATCAAGATCATCAAGAAACTTTCAACCATTGTCATGAGAGACTTTTTACTGTGTTGCTCAGTGACTCTTTGGTCTGAGTCCTGTACGAATTTATGACACATGGTTGTAAAACACAAAGCCCAGAAATTTGCATTCAGCAAAAACTGTTATTATTGTGTAAACTGAAATATAAATGTATATTTATATAACATAACATTATATAATGAAACTATGTTATTTAACAGACATATGACAACTAATGTGCATAATTTTAAGGTACAAACATTGGCTATTGACATGGTTTTTAGCATCACAAGGGATACGCTGGAAATTTGGTGGTTTGGGGTATTTTTTAATAATCATTTCTAAAAGTGGAAAATGACTCAAGCTGACCAATAAAGTGTTTGTTAATCTGGGAGTAAATAATATTTCTTTCTTTCTTTCTTTATTTTATTATTATTATTTTTTTTTATCTTTTCCCAGGAATTAAGTACACTGTAACATCTTTTATAAAACAGTACCTAAACAAAAAAAAAGGTTAGAAACTGAGGGGTGAGGGATTCATACCTTGGTCGGCTACATCAGGAAGCTGTAGCCTCTGTATCCGAGGCTTTATGGTACTTTGTTGATATAAAAAGGAGAGCGGTTCAGTGAAATCTCCTCACTTATAGAGCACCACAGTAAACCTGAACTAGTTTCATGAACCTAATCAATGCTTTTACATTTATCTCACCCTCTGTTTTTTTCTTCATATGCTCTCACCCATTTACATTCTTCCTTCTCCTCTGGGGAACTCAACTCTCATCACTCTGCTGTTGTGCTGAAAAGAGATCATAGCAGAAATAGACAAAGATTGGAGAGGATGCAAGAAGTTCAAGGAGCAAAGGAAAAGACAAGTAGTGTTTATGTGTGTGTGTGTGGGGGGGGGGGGGGGGGGGGGGGGGGGGGCAAAATTGAATCTGCAGGTATAGCTACTTGGACATCTGCCTTTGTCCCTTTGCTGTCCTCTTCTTTACCTTTCCACATGCTTGTTCTCTCTTCTCCTCCTCTGCTCTTCCTCTCTTTTCCCTGGAGTGCCACTGGCCAGAGTCTGGTTGGTGATGGCTTTCCAGTGTGTTCAGCTTCACACTGCTCATTTTTCCTTTACCTTGTCCATCCATCCATCCATCCATCCATCCATCCATGTTGTTTTTATTTTTGCTACCTTTACCAATCCCTACAATTTCTTTTTTCTCTATTTCTAAGTTTGACCATCTCTTTGATGGAAACATTTTTCATAATACTTCTCCTGCATAATAGGCTGTTTACTTCTTTAAAGAGTAGATGATGGCTTTTTGTTGTTTATATGGTTTTACAATTATAAAAAAATCTCAAAGAGGGTCAACAGTGAGAAAGTGGTGAATTATATAAACGATGTAATAAATTTACTAATAATTTTGTTTCTTAGTATTCTTATTGTTATCCTGAAGGATTATTATCAGTATGCAGATGTCACTGGTGTCATTGTTTAGCATGATAAAACCACAGTACAGCCGTATTTCTCAATGTTTTCCACCATTAAGTGAAATGTTAATGAGCCTTTCTTTTAAGGGAGTCTAATTGTGGTGCAGCAATGGTTTGGTGTTTCCAATTATTTTATTTTAACAATGCTAACACGCTGTTTCTAAGACTGAGGGGCCAATTATGGAGCCCTTTTCGTACAGAGTGACAAGTGCCTGATGAAGAAAAACAAACCAACAAAAATCCAAATATCATTGCAGTGCCAAAAGACATTTTTTAGTGGAAACAGTGCAATAAAACAAAGCTGATTTACTGTGTGTACCATCACGCAAACGCTCTGTGAACACTTGCCATCAGACTCATTACCAATATGTTCCCTGTGGGATTTCATGTAAAGGACACTCAAACTAATGAAATAATTCATAAACATGTTAAATGTGGAAAAGTTGTAGCTTGAATAAATACTTTTATAAATAATAAAATATTTTAACTGTTGATAGCGTGCAAACAGAATATCAGCTGAAACTAGAACTAAAAATCTGGAGAATCACTTATATTAGAGACAAAATGCATTTCTGGCATGTTATGCTTGAAATGCCCTCATACTAAAGTGCCAGAGCTGTTTTTCTTTTTCCCCAAAATGTAACATAAGGAAACAAAAAACTAGATCTCAGTGCAGTTTCACTGTAAGTGGTCCCCGCTGTGCTCTATATCCTCAGATTGAAAAAGCGCTGTGCATCTTTTTGAAAATATCTTTGCCCTATTATGGGCCAATGAAACAAAGATAATCTTACTGCTACGTTTTTCTTTTTCAATGCAAGCAATAGCTTTGAAAAATAGGACTGTGTGTCTAGTGTGTCCTAATGACTTCTGGTCCAGTTAGTCTGACAGTCTGATCTCTCTAGCAGGCTGTCTGTCTGAATAGTGGAGAGGGGGGAAAAAGGAACTGGTTCCTCCCACACAGCCCAGATCAGGTTCCCCGTACGCCTACACACACAATTTAGTACACACACAGATGACCATTTACACACTTTTGTGCCAATGAACTTATGCACAAATAGATGAGCGCACTTTATGAATGGACGTGCACACACTTCCATGTGCATACACTCATGCAGAGAAGGAGGATCTGTGATATAGCTTAGCTGTCTAATGATCTCTGTATTTTACATTGATGAAACAGATCAGCTGAGAGGGCAAAATGCTGTGGCGTATTTAAGTGGGAGGTTTTGGACCAGGTGAACCGGAGGTTGGAAGATCAACTGGTTCTTATTATCAATATAATGGCCTAACAAAGATGCTCTCATAGACAGCTGGCCTGCAAATACTAAAAGTGGAGGTAATGAGAAGCAGCTTTTGTCTCATTAACTGAGCAGGCTTTGCTGGCACTAGTGCCAGAGGGGTATAGGATGTAGCCTGAAAACAATTTAAATAAACACACCTATTTGAAATATTATTGAAAACTGGCAGAATGCAGCAGTGGCTTAGACTGAGAAAAGAGACACGTGTGATCTGTTTAATTAAAACCTTTTACTGAAGAAGTTAGAAAGTTAGATGAAGTGTCCATGTGACCAGCAGTCACAGCGCTTGTCTTATCTCTTGCTTTGTCCTTGTCTCTTTTTTCCTTGATTGGAAAATTACAATAACTTCATTACTGGTTTCTTTACATTTTCTAAATCTTTTAAATAAATTTGAAGTGGGATTTTTATTAAATCACTTTATTGGCCACATTTCTCCCAACTGTTTTGTAATGCACTGGCCAGTTGAAAACATATCTGTAGTACTCTATATTTCCAGTGCAGATGTTGGCATTATGAATTGAGAAACAGGGCTTTGAATTACTTTTTTTTTTTTTTTTTTTTAACATCCATCTGGCAGGGCCATGCCTGAATTTATTTTAGCCACTCCAATTCTGATTGGTAGCTTCTCAAGCTTATTGACCTGGAAAGTAAAATAAATGCCTATCTTCTTGCTTTTATCACATTCCATATAATTATTTATTGTTATTTGCGGATTGCTTTTATAATGATCCTTTTTTCTTCTTTTTAATTGTTTTATTTCAATTGTTTTAATTTCTGTGTCCTTTCTTGTTGTCTTGCTACATAAATTAGATATATGAAAACCATAAAATATAATTCTGTGTTTCTGAATTAATGAGAGAAGGTTAAATTAATATCTATATAACATAGATCCAATATTATACAATATTGTACAACATACAATATTATACGTGTGTGAAAAATGGACAGAAATGGGACTGGAGTAGAGGGGTTTGATAGTTTAGTGGGTAACCCTCTGTTAGCCTTGCATGAACTTGAATTAAATGGTTAAACATTTGTCTTTTTATTTACTGTTATTGTTTACTTTGCAATATAAGTAATGCTTAAAACCTTTTGTTTGGAAGAGGACTTTTTATATTTGTAAAAAACTTCTTCAAGCTCTTTTTCAAAGTTTTTATCTTGTATAATATTTTTTTTAAATCTGTAAAGCAGTGTTTATATATATATATATATGTATATAAACACATTCAAAGCTGTCATTTAAGGGTTTTCAGACACACAAGAATCCCTGCAGTTCACACACTGATTCTAACCAAAGTTAACACTGATCCTGCTGGACACTACAGTTAGTGATATCTATTGACTGGCCACCTCACACCAACTTCTGTCATGGCCACGCCATTAAAAACTTCCTGAATAAAAAGAATACTTAAATAATCCAAAGGCTCAAATTTCTTTGGTCATGTAATGCTTTAAATTTGGAGGACTAATTTATGGGTTTTTATTTAAAAAGAAAAAAAAAAAAAACCCCAAAAAACAAAACTCCTTTATCTATTCCTTTGATAGTCGGTGTCTGTTTATTGCTTCAGTGAATCCACAAGTTGTTATAGTTCAATCAATGCTCACTTTATACTTTATTAATTTTTATGTTATATTGAATTTTGTCCCAGCACTATCAAAAGTTGATAGGGTTTAAAGAAAAAGGATTGTGGATTTTTATGGCTTCTTGGTACACAGCACCAGTAGCTCCAAACATAATATTATGAAGAAAAAAACTTTAATTTAATTTGGACATGGCAAACACTGACCTGTTTAACACCCAACAGACACAGAGGATGGTATTAATATTCATTCAAATCCTGTACTCACACTCATTAGCCCTGAGGGATATATTCTTAAGCTCCTAAATGCTCCATTACTTTTACTGCATAGTCACTGACTTTGGCTACGAGCTGGGGTGAAAATAATGCTGTTTGAATGGTGAAACAGAATCACATATAAAGTGTAAGAAACAAAACGATGCAGTAAATAGGTCCTCCTCATCAAGATCAGTTCTCACTTTTTCTTTCTCTCTTTAAAAAGGTGTGATGGATTTGCATTTCTAAAGTCTTGATATTTTCCTTAGCTCTTTCATTGAGTGTCATTAAGTTCAGCCAGATAGGTTTAATTTAATGTTGCTATCACATTCTGCCGTTTCAGCCCTCATTCTGAGCTGAGGAGGCCTCTGGGTTCCTTTTAGTGTTTCCCACATTGCACAAAATCATCCTAACCAATGTTAAATCAGTATGTGTGTAAAAATATTGATGAATGCAGCATTTAATAGGTCACTTATGCAATTATTTAAACATTCATTCGTAAGAACCGCTTGGCTTCACAGAATATCTACCTCTGCCGTACCCCTTACTCGGTAGACCCATAAACCTCAGTCGGAAACTGGAAATAAAGCTTGGAATTTTCAAACTAACCACCGCAGCATTGACAAATAAGCACTTTTTTTTTTTTTTTTTTTTTAGAAATTAGTGGCCAAATGGGCTTTTGCACTTTTTTAAAATTTTAAACAAATTATTTCTACGTTTCTCAACTGTCATGACACAAGAGTTAGTGAAGTAGACAGGAGCCCTTCCTGTTTTGTTTTTTTTGTTGTTTGTTTGTTTGTTTTGCTTTTTTTTTTTCAACTCATCAATGTTTTGGCACTCAGATGGTTCCCAGCTGAGTAGGGTCTATTAATTAAGAACAAATCGGTAGCAGTGCTTTTCCTGAAGCATGACCTCCTGTTGACTTTGGAGCAGAAGTTTCCTCTGGTGTCCTCCTCTGCTCTGTGGGCCTGTAGGCCAACTTCCTGCCTCCACTCGAACTGTCTCAATAAAACATCAAGAACAAAGATATAAAAAAAGGTGGAGGAAAGAGTGAAATGCACCTTTAGGAACATTAGTCTTTCTAACCCAACTGGGACCTGAGCTACATAAACACACACGTGCACAAGCACACATGCAGTCACACACTGCAGGAGGCTAACTGCTCCAAGTGGGAGCTGTGCTGCCGAGGGCCGGATGAAAGGAAACACTAAAACTACAACGAGGGAAAGACAGGTGGCCAGTTTGGCAGCTCCACATATGTGCACACATTCTCTGACACATGCATGCACACTAACTTGCACATATACATATGTACGCAAACTCCTTCCGCTTCAAACCCCCTGTTGTGCACACCTGTGAAAGCGCCAAATCTTGGACTCTCCAGCTTTCGTCCTTCCTCCTGTCCTACCCTGTCTGTCCTCGTGTTCCCCACAATTTATCTTTTCCCCCCTTTCTCTCTCTGACAGGTCTAGTGCGTAAACATTCCTCTTGTAAGTTAGCAGCCTGACTTGTCCTTAATTGGTTGTTAAAAAGACATTTCCTGCTGAGGAGGATACCACCGTGCAAGCCTCTAAGACTGCATCTGTCTGTGAGGGCATTCTCCTAAATTATGGAGGATAAATAAGATGCGTGTCCACATAGGTGTCAATTTCTGTTAGATCATCAAATGCATCACCTGTGCACACACCAACATCATTCAGTCACTTGATTGCAAAATACTTGGAAATTATAGAAGAACAACAGACTGGCAAGAGTAAATATCTCTATGAAAATGATGAGAAACAACTTTGGAGCTCAGTAAAACTAACAAACTATCTTTCATGTCTTAAATCTAAATCTAATAAAGATGAGTCCTCTGAACACACCCTGGATTTTAAATGAGATTTTTCACTTAAGCTGCTCTAGTCAGGTCTTTATTCACTGAAGCGAAAAAAAAAAAAAAATCTGTTCTTGAACTTTTTTATTATATATTATCTCAGTAATCATATGGTTGAACTCCCCTATATACTGTCTGTAGATACACCAATTATTACTGGGATTAATGGGATTTAAAGTCCAATAAAGCAAGAATCTTAAAGTCCAAGCTCTTCCAAAATCATCTCTTGGCAATATATTAAATGAAGCACCACTTTGAGCATGTTTTAAATATTGTTTATACACATTTGAATCTTTTGACATTTCATTTTATACCAATTAAATGACACATATATCTGCCATTAGGGTACCACAGTGGGTCAGTGACGTATACAAAGTGCAAAATTACATACAAAACTGCAAATAATTCTGCTAAAAACATGGAACATGACTTGGTGTTCAATAATGCCACTTTTTAATGAGACCAGGCTGGCTCTGACCAAAATCCATGTTCTTTCAAGATGAAAGGCTCCAGTTTTTGCTTTCAGATCTCATATAGCAGACATGTATATTCAGGCAGGCAAATACATTCATAGCAAAAGCTTTTATACAAAGAGAATTACAAGTGAGGAATCAAACTTAGGCTTCAGTACACAGCAAACCCTGTTTTACACATCTGCTGAAATAAGTTTACTTAAAAGACAGGGCGCATACAGAGCAGGTGCAGCTACAAAGAAGGGCAGAACTGTATGAGAAAGTGTGTTAGGAGTGATTTTGTCAGAATTTTGTTGATTTGCTGGTTTTCTGATTTTATTAAATGGATTTATAAATAAGTTGATGTTACCCCAAATATACACTCTATACCTATCAAGCTTTTTTGTTTTTGTTTTGTTTTTTTTCATCTGTCATTTTCTATAGTTACGCTTAATCCTTCTTTTTCTGTTATTTTTAAGGAGGCATTGCATAAGGGAGCAATGCTATTTGTTGATCTTATGCAACAAAAACTTGTCTAAATAAATACAACTAATTTATTATGGAGTTCTTTTAAATCTTATTAAAGGCAAAACAAGTAGCATTGACACCTAGTGTTTCAAATCAGAACTGCAGTCGAAAGAGAAAAACATGGAGAGCGTGTTTAATCAACAAATGCCACGCAGCAGCTGTTTTCCCTTAGTCTCACTTAATAAATTCATTTGATAGTAATTTCATGAGTTTATAAGGACAAACACAGTATTCACTTGACCAAAACATCATTACATTTGTTGTTGTAAACTAATAGGCCACCAATTTACTCCACTAGTACATCCATACAGTCACACAAATTAATTTAATGAGTGCCGAGAAATAAATTAGACTAAAATCTTTGTAAATGAAGATAAACTTTTCAGTTTATAAAAGCAAAATTCCGGTGTTTACCTGTTGAGGAAAAAATTTGCCAGCTCTGGCCATCAGTCTTGAAATTAACTCGGTCTCTCAGACTTCACCTTGCAATAGAGTCTCCAATATTAATCCTCATTTTATTCTGTTTTTTCTGGTTTGCTTCTTTTACTAGCTTCCATATCTGCACGCTGCTATTTTTGCTGACATAAAATACCAAACGCCGCCATTGTTTGGCAACCGTGGGGAGTCGCATATGATTGGTTATGGAACCAGGAAGTAGGAAAGAGCTACACCGTGCACCGAAGTTATGCCGTCATGTAAATCTTACTTTGAAAGGAGTAAAACTTGACAAAGACATTGTTGATGTAAAGACAGAGATTGTTTATAGGGAAGCTTGCCTGTAAACAGTTTCTTTTCCACATTTGCTGATATTAAGTAAAAGTGTAAATCTCCATTATGTCGCCCCAAGGCAGAAATGCATTAAACCTGCATTATTTTCCAAAGGAAAGGTGACTCCTTCAGTCACCAAAAGATTAGACTGTTTAACTCAATGAAATTTTTCCAAAGTTAATTGTTAATTAAAAGTGTTCATCTATACAGCATAATGTTTACGTTGCAACTTGTGGTCAGATCGGGTTATACTTTGTGTTGTCAGTTCCAAGTTGTCAGTCTGATCTACCCTTCAGTAGATAAAATTAAAATTAAACACGAACTGCCCTTGAGACTTCATCTTTAACAGGACACAAACAAATGTGTGATATCACAGAAGCTGAGATGTTTTGACGTTTTTGTATTGCTGCTTTCTAGCTACACAAAGCATTACTTGATGTCAGGAATACAGGTAAAGATATTTATTGGTGATAATATTACTATGAGTGCATTGTTGGGACAAAAAGGAAACAGGAAATGGCAACAAAAAATATTTAAAAGCTGTTGATAAATAGCTTAAATCTTATTTCTTATAATGTGGATGGTGACACAAACTGTTTCTATGGTTTCACTAAAGCCAACCTGACACAGTATCCCATATGTTAATAATTGTAATGAAAAGTACTGATCCAAACCAGAGGGAAGCCAGGTAGCTGAACAACTGGCAAATAGAAAAACCTTTAACAGTCTATATACACATCCAAACCTTAATCAATGCCATTTTTTGGAACAAAAATAATAAAATAAAAAGTGTTCATAATTCAATAAATTTTATATACAAGGGAGTATTATAACAAGCAATGAGAGATTTGAGATGACATAACTTTGTGCTGTCAGAGATGGAAAACAAAGCCAAATTTTAACTGAATACAGGCAGAGTGACCGCTTGCTTACAATCACAGGAAAATGTGTGAAATCATAGCAACCAAAAGAAAACAGAATATCTAGTAGCTGTTCAGCAGGTGATGCTGAACTCTCCCTCCATTCTTGCATTTAGTTGTCAACCACAAGCAACACTGGGTGCCTTACATACACTTTTCTGCTAGAACTGGGCTGTGATGGATGGATAATGGAGATAGATGGAGACTGAGACACGCCCTATGCTGCCTAAGCAGCACACACACACACACACACACACACACACACACACACACACACACACACACACACACACACACACACACACACACAACTGCAAGTGCAGCACAGTAAGTGTTTCATCCTTTTACAGGCTGTGTGAATCAGGAGGCACTTTAGATTTTATTAGCCTCAAAGCAGGCGTGTACAGATCCAGTTATGAACACGTGCTGCCCTCCCTGGAGTGAAACTCTGAAGATCCTAAGCACAGTTATTGGGAGGAACAAGAAAAATAAAATGTGAAAATAAAACAACTGAAGCAAGAAAGTGGAATTTTAAATAAAATACAAAGAATTAATATGCTAAAGTGTCTTTTCACAGAAGAATAGGTTTGGGTGGGGCAGGAAAAATGAGCAGGTATACATAATAGCAAAACTTTCTTGGACTGTAGACAGGGATAAGAGAAAAAAAACTGATGGTAAGAAGGAGAGAATTAGAAAAGACGCCAAGCCTTCAGTCAGTAGCAGCTTGCCAGAGCGTTGCTATGCTTCGCCAGGTCCCTGTGCTCTCTGCTCTGTCCTCTCCAATAAGACCCTTGGTTTAATGCTGGAAAATTCTCTCCAAGCTGTCAATCACCCCCTTTAATAAAAACAAAGTATAACATTGCGGTCTCACTCGCTCTCCGTTCCCCTTCGAGAATTAGAATGCAAGGTTTTGTCTGCGGAACTGTGAAAATCTCCTCTGCTTTTATTAGCAAAGCCCTGGTTCGACAGAAACTCTGGAAAAATCTGGCCACTCTCTGCTCTGGGTCCCCCATCTGGACTACATTAAAGCCAACCACCTGGACCCAAACCAAACCTGAAATGAAACTGGGGGTATTACAGAAAATAACTCCAGGATCTGCCCACACACACCCACACATACACACAAACACACACAGATACATATCTTCTTTAATTCACTCACATACACACACATTCATTTGAGTGTGTGGGTGTGCTCCAGACATGGTTCATGTAGCCTCCTGTTTCTCTTGCTTTCTATTTCATGCTTAATCAGATTTGCTTCAGGGAAACTATTCTCAACCTACATGATGAGATCTGATTTGACTTGCTGGCTGGTTGGATGTTTTTTTTTTTTTTTCATTTGTTTGGTTAACTGACAAGCTGATGGGCTGGTTGGGTGCTGACAAGCTGGCTAACATGGCTGGCAGAATGAAAGATGGACTAGCTGACTGATGAGTGACAATTAACAACTGACTGAGTGACAGCTGGCATTACACAGTATGCATGTGAGATTAATGAACCCTTTCTTCTACCAGCTGAACCAAGAAAAACTTAAAACTTTTAGTCTCTGGCCCTAAGTGCCCTGCAAGTCAGTCAACAGCCAAGTCTTCTTTGAGTTTCACATTATTGCTCATTGCAGGATATGAAGCTTGACGTTTCAGCAATCAATACAACGTTTTTATACCACGTTATGTTGACATGATCTTAACTTGTTGAATATGTCTAAAATGATCTTATAATACATATATCTTCTTGTTGAAAAATTGTATAAATTCTTAATACTAAAAAGGGATTTAAATCTTCACAAAATCGGCACAATATTCTTTTGCACCTTTTCATAACTTTTCATGAAATTCAATTAGTTGGTGTTAACATCAACAAAAAACTCATACATATGCCTCACTGGGGTGAAACGCAAAGGAATACACTGAGCTGATACAAATAAAAACCAAGTTATACAAGAAAACTGAGCTGACTCAGTATTGCCAAACAACTTTTTACCTTGTGATTTTGGTGTTATGGTGATTGCATGTTGCTTCAGTGGTTGGCCTCATCGCCTCAAAGCAGGAAGGTTCATAGTTCAAATCCCAGATGGGGGCCTTTCTGTAGAAATTGCATATTCTACCTCTGCCTGTGTGGGTTTGCTCCTCGTGCTGTGGCTTCCTCTCCCAGTCCAAAATCATGCATGTTAGATTCATTCTAAACTGAGCCGAGGAGTGAGTAAGTGGCAAAGTACCCCATGGTTTGCCCATTGGCAGCTGGGATAAGCTTTCACAATCCTAAATTGGACAAAGACAGAATAGAAATCAGATGTCGCTCACAAGTGGTCAGTTTTAGAGATAAAAACTTCTTGACATTCCTAAATACCAATAAACTGTGTTACAAGTTTGCAAACAATGCTGAATGCTTACTTAAACAAAAAAGACAGGTAACTAAAAAGCACTTCTTTTTCACAAATTTCCAAGCCTTTATCATGACAGAGCTGGTTGTCACTTCCTTGCAGTGATAATTTTGTGCTAGTTTCAGGAAAGACTGCCAACAAAATAAATTAAAACAGAATAAATAAAGGGCGGATATTTGTAAAATTTCTCATACTGACCTAGCTGTGTGTTTTGTAAACAATTTAAACATACCCTGAGCACATTAAAATATAATCCTCCAGCACTGCCACCTAATATGATAAATCAGTCATCAGGTCGCACATGTATTAAAGTAATTCTACATGATTTTCTCAACTTATAACTACATGCTTTTGACTAATTTTGATGGCACACTGACATTCGTTTTGCATATTCCTGGGGCTGCCATTGTCCTGCAGCATCACAGGGCTGGGAGACAGCACTTCACAACCTTGTGTTCCTGCCCCTGGCATGACATGACAGCTGTGTTACTACCTTTGTAAGGAAATAATGTTAACTCCATCAGAATGGCTCCACTGACTGTGTTCAGAAGAAGAATGAGACATTTAATGAACACAGTTTCCATTAGATGTAACTTGGCCATGATCACATTAAACTGGGATCAGACCCACAGTAAACAATGTATTTTTAATGGGGCTGTTTATTAGAACTGTTATTAGTACAGCTGTTGCTGATTTAGGAATGTGAGAAATGTTTATTGGTTTTGCAAGTACGGGATCAAAATTATTTGAATTACTGGGTTTTTTTTATTATTAAATTTTAGAAAGTTTAGTATTAATATTTTCTGCACTCATCTTGCAGAGTTATTTCAAGTCCTTTAAAAAAATATGAAGATTTTTCTGATGCACTAGTGCAGGGATTACTAACTGTGGAACTGTTGAGTCACTGTGCTGCAGATTTTACACGTTTACCTGCTGCAATGCACTTGAGTCAAATTATTAATGAGTCATTAGGAGGCTTGTGCAGAACTTGACAACAAGTCGTCATGTGGATTAGCTGTGAAAACATCTAAAACCTGCCGGACAAGTAGCGATCCTGCACTAAAGTGCAGCGTATTGGCCCTTCTTTCTACATTCAGGAAAGAAATGTTACAAATTGCCTTAGTTGTATTTTATATTTCTCAGTAGGTCAAGATGGATTTTGGTTAACTTTAAAGACTCATGGAAAAGTTATGTTAAGAGCATATTTACTAATCTGAATTCCATGTTCATCTGCAGGTTTTCCAAAGAAATTGCCCACAGGAGAGGGGCAGGGCATTTGTCAGTTTAAAGGCAAAACAAGTAACATTGACACCTAGTGTTTCAAATCAGAACTGCAGTCAAAAGAGAAAAACACAGAAGAGGTTCTTCCCCCTTCCCCCTCCCCCTCGGAGAGTTTCAGGTAGGTTGCTGGTTTGTGAGAGGACGGTTCTTTTATACGGTCTATGAAGGACTTAGAACATAGCGCCTGCAAACACCATGATGATGAGTGAAGATTATTCACACACACAGTAAGTTGCTATGCTTTGCAATGCTGGCGCTAATTTCACGCGCTAATTTATGTTAGCATAAAATAGAGTGCAAACAAAGGCTACATTAATCAACAAATGCCACACAGCAGCAGTTTTCCCTTAGTCTTACTTAATAAATTCTTTGATAGTAATTTCATAAGTTTATAAGGACAAACACAGTATTCACTTGCCCCAAACATCATTAAATTTGTTGTTGTAAACTCACAGGCCACCAATTTACTCCACTAAAACATCCATACAGTCACATAAATTAATTTAATGAGTGCCGAGAAATAAATTAGACTAAAATCTTTGTAAATCAAGATAAACTCTATGGTTAATTTAAGCAAAATTTCCGGTGCTTACCTGTCGAGGAGAAACTTTGCCAGCTCAGACTTCTCCACCTTGCAAAAGATTCTCCAGTATTGACTCTCGTTTTATTCCGTTTTTGGTCGTTTGCTTTTTTAGCAGGATGCCGAGGCTTTTTAGGTTTTTCTGGTCCACTTCTTTTAAAAGCTTCCATACCTGCAGGCTGCTGCTCTTTTGCAGACATAAAATACCAAACACTGCTTTGTTGTTGTTAGGCAACCGTGGGGAGTCGTATATGATTGGTTAAGGAACCAGGAAGTTGAAAGGAGCAACACAGTGCACCCAAGTTATTCCGGTATGGAACTCTTATTTTGAAGACAAAGTCATTGTTGATGTAGGAGACAGATTGTTCAAAGGGAAGCTTCCTTTTATCCCTCGCAGCAAGTGAGAACATTTTAAATTATTTTTAAGGAAAAAAATCCCAATTATTCAGCCTTTAGGCTAGAGATCAGTGCTGTTACTAAATGGTAACATAAAAGGTGAGCATGGATTTTAAATTCCTTGGATATTATAATGTAGTCTTCTAAGCAGACCAGACAGCAGGCGTGTTGTATTGCAGATTACTCATTACAACAAAAAGTATTTTGTTTAAATTTTACAAATGGTTCTCAAATACAAAACATTTATTGAACGAATAAACTATCCAAAAGTTCAGATAAAAAATCCAATGAAATACAAAACAATTTAGCAATTCATGAAAATGTGAATATTTAACATTCAATATGAACCTTTTGTTATTCTAATGCTATACCTATCACCACAGGTGGTATCTCTTGAAGTAATAGGCTTTTTGGAGATGCAGAGGAACACACTGCCTTTTATACAGATGTTTCATTAAGTTTAAAAAAATTAAGAATTGGGATTTCCTGGTGAACATCTCTGAATGTTATGTTTCAATTTTTTTATTTAACTTTTTTTCTGGTTTGCATACTCAAAACCCTATATGTTTGTTTTGGCCCACAGAGGACGATGGCAAACCTCTGGCTCTGCATAGTCATCCTCATCTTGTTCTTCCTCATCTGAACTTTCACCCTTTCTTGTCTAATCCTTTCTCTCTCTAGACTTTAGTCTTCTGAAAACTCAATATCCAAGCCTCCCTGATCAGTCTCCGTGATTTTAAGGATCTTTTCTACTTCTGTCATAGAGATGTGCCCTAAATAAAATGTGACACAAACAGTAGAACAAAGTCCTGACGTCCAGTACGGAGGACATTAATAAAAGAGCTTTTTTTCTACAGAAAATGAATTAAGTCAACTGTGAAAATTCTCTCCAATATTGCTAAGAGGTTTACACACCGCAAACAAATGGAATCTAACATTTAAAATTATGTTAATTGTTGTAACATGATTATCTTTCTTCTTTCCATAAAATGTGCTGGCCAAAATGGAGACCATTTTGAAAAGACAGAGGACAAGTTAGTAATGTCACACAGCTGTCCTCTGTAAGCATCAACAGGACTTAATGAAGTAACATGTGAAATGTCAGAGAAAGGAGTAAAATTGTAATGTCCTCTACAGTGGACAAATATGAATTGTTGGGTCTCAGGATAATGAAACTGATTTACTCGTCACTTGCAATTATATTACTCGATTACATATCTTATCATTCAGTTTGAAAAACTTACTTCTATCCAGAGAAAATACTGAATGACAAGAATACTAATAAGGAAAACTTATCTTGCATCATAAGAACTACCAAATCTGTAACATATTACACAATTATCATCAGCTTTTGAAGGACATTTCAGTGATTACAGTAAATGTCCTTAGCATGTGTTGAGATGTCAGGTGCACCACAGAGAGCAGATGTTGTTCCTTACACAACCTTTATAGAAAGATACCACAGAGTAAGTGAAGAAGAACTAGAGAGGTTTCAGTACTTTAAAACTATGAAGGACACACACACATGCACGCAGAAAGCCAGCTGGTTGAATTCCAAAACCACTCCTAACCTCCTTAAATCACCAAGGTAAAGTGTTAGTAGAGGCAGAGCAAAATGAAATGAAAATAAACATGGCAGAGCAACGTTTACAGCCCAGAACCTCGTATCACTCCCCTTGGTGGAAAACACACCATAAATTACTGCAGATCATTTTGTGGAATTTCGGAAAAAATTGTTCCACGCTTCAACAAAAAAAATTAGGCAGCTGATTTATATCAGCATTAATTGTGTGTGCATGTGTACTGTGCATTTGGATGATTTGTATAAGTGCTGCGGGTGTCCTTGCATGCATCCATTTGTTTATGTAAAAAAAAAAAGAAGTTTTGGTTGTGTGTGTGTGTGTGTGTGTGTGTGTGTGTGTGTCAGAGGAAAAGTGGGGATTTAAACATTGCGAGTGGTGTGTTTCTTGACCATGCAATCCTGTACTTTCCTTGCTCTGTAGGCAGCTGGACAGCTTCCACTGCTCATAATAACAACAATATGTTCCATATGAATCCCACTCCTCACCATGGTCAGCATTTGGCTACAAAAATACAAACCTGACAGCATAGTTTTGAAGAGTATATTTCCTTTGACTGGTACTGGTCTGGAGTCTATACAAAAGGACAAAACAAAATCATTGGTGTCAGGACAATTCACTGTTTATTGCAACATCACTGAGCAAGGCATTCTTCTGGGGATGATACAAGCTAGAAATACAGCAACTTCACTTCCCATAAGCTACTGTTTGCTGCAGTGATGCATTATGTGTCTCTAAAAAGATTCAGTGTTGCAACCCCTAGTTTTACACATTTTGGTCCATGACAGTGTAGTTGTGAATCTAGTTGTGGACATACTGGTCCACATCAATACATCTAAGTCTAGTATCTTCTCTACTACTCATGCTTTGGTCCCTACCATCACTTATTTCTTGCTAACATGTTGCTATGAGCTAGAATTTGGTCTGAAAAAATATTGGTGGCTCCCCCCTGGCTTAAATTAATCAAACTAGTTTTGACTGAACTAAACTCCCTAAATGTGAACTTGCCAGAGCATGCAGCAGTTGCAACCTATTTCAGCCAGTTCCCACCAAGCATAACTCTGCTTCCCTGACCATGTGCCTAGTTACGAATCACTTGTGTTACAGCTTTTTAACTTGGCTCTCAATAAAATCAGTTCTTTTGGTTTCTGTCCGATTCAGGCAAATATACAGAGAAACTTTTGTTAGCTGTTCTGCAAACTCAGATATTTAAGGAATATGCAGCTGTGTGGAAAGGCAGCATGTTTAGCTAAGTGCAGCTGCATAGAAAGGTAGCTAGTTGTATAAATGGTAAATGGTCCGCATTTATATAGCGCTTTGCTGTACCTGGAATGATACTTTACATCATACATCACATTCACCCATTCACACACACATTCACACACTGATGGAGGAAGCTGCCATGCAAGGTGTTCAAACACAACCCATCAGGAGCAAGTAGGGGTTTGGTGTCTTGCCCAAGGACACCTCGACATGAACTCGACTTGGCCGAGGATCGAACCGGAAACCATCGGGTTACAAGACGACCGCCCTACCTTGCTAAGCCACGCATTTTAACCAACAACCAGCTAAATTTATTAAGCCCTGAGATTTTTTTCTAGGACCTAAAGGATTATTTCAGCAACTATATAAAAGTGGTGGAAATTGATGTAAAGGGGCCAGTTTATTATAACAACTGCCTTTTACAACATTGCAAGAGAACACATTGCGCATAGTGCTGTAGTATGTTGCTGTGCGCAAGTTCATCTCGATTTGTATAAAGCTGGTAGTGAACTGTAGCAAAGAAATCATTTAGTAGCCCCAACTTCACAGACAAAATGTCTCTTGATCATCAGTAAAATGAAACTGGTGATACATGTAGTCACTTCTGTGCTGTCTGAAACTTCTGAGCCTTCCCACACTTTTGTATAATTTGGCTTTAAGGACCTACACTTTCTTGCACTGATATATGAATCATTCACATGTAAAAAGGCTTCTAACTTAAGGTGTATCAATACATAACAGACAATTTAGCAAAGAGCAAATTTGTATCTTCACAGATCATTTGTTAAATTTGGGTGTTTTTCTCCTAGATCCCAGAGATAACACTCTGGCAAGAATAAAACTGTATTCTTTACTCCAACAAGGTGATTCCTAAAGAGGTGTTAGCTGAAAACACAGAATTTCTCAGCGTGGTGTGCAGCATGGTGTGCATGGTGTGTCCTTGAAAATTTTGAGGAAATGGAATAATAGGAGGACAAAAAAGTTACAGATCTAGAAGACTATCTACAGCAGTTGAACAGTATCAGAAAATGATGACCTTTAGAAACAGAAAAGATCCAGAAAAGACCTGAGATATGCATCTGGACCCTCAGTTGATCCATCTCTACTGTTCCAATAAACTTTGAATTTCTTATGAATTTACTTTACCCCAAATGTTGATTTCTATGGACTATTTAAATGTCTTTTCAACCAAAAAAAGGTCAATGGGAAGCATTGGGACAGGGTTGTCTCACTTCTGTTTCATAACCACAATGCTGAATCAGTCAAACAATCTTGTTCCATAGGTCACAACATTATAATTCTTAATTTGTAGGGTTTTCTTTTCTTTTTCTTCTTTTTTAAATGCAAAACTTATATAATTAAATCACACGCAAAATAACATCAGACTTCAACAAACACAAGACAGGCTAGTTTTGACTGTAGAGCTAAGGTGAGCTACAGTGTTGGGAACAAATCCATGTTGGTTTATTGTTAAAACTGTAAAAAAGAAAAATAATATTAATTTGTAATTTTTCTTTAATAGGTTTGCACACATTTAGCCTGAAATGCACCACGAGACAGTCACATTTGATGCTTCCTGAGAACAGCAAACTTGCAAATGTGTTATGGACAATAATATGCAGTTCAGCCAAAAAAAAAAAAAAAAAAAAAAAAAAAAATCTGTCTGAATGATGAGAAAATTAAAAAGGCCCTTTGGAACCAATAACTGCTGTGAGTCTATGATAAATTATATCAGATTTGCACATCTGGACACCATTGGATTTTCTTTCTTTTTTTTCCTGACTTAATTGATCCAACTCCATTTTAGAATGAAAAGCGTCAAAATGCAATTTTCAAGGCCTTGACTAAATTCACAGTTCAACTTTTTTTTCCTTTTCCAATCGTCCATAAAATGAACAGGATTGTACTCTGGCAACAGCTAAATGGAAAAAGGGCATCAGTCCATTCATGTGGTTGGAAATGTACCATGCAGGACACTGTACACAGAGTTCCACATCCTGCTGTAATTGTTATTTTACAGGACACATCACTCAGTTGTGAACCAGCTTCTTTTAACTTTATGTGTTATTGTTTTAATCATATATTATAAGTTTTGGGACTTTGGGACTCAGATGTTTATCCATTTTCTAGCAATTTGCTTTCTTGTGTGTTTTGAACAAGAATAATTTGAACACAGACTATAGGGATTTGTTTGGGCCAGACAGCATAGCAGTGGCAAAGAAAGGTTCATATTACTACAATTTTAGGGGTTTATTTGAAGGAAAATCAGTTGCAGCTGAGAGCAATGTCACTCTATAGGGACTTGGTTTTATCACTTTATCTCCAAATGTTTGAAAGAACTCCTTCAAACACAATATTACTGATGTTTAAGCCATTTTCCCTGAGAGGCAGGTGGAGCCGTGTGGTACCGAGGCTCTATGTGCAAAGATATTTAAGTTTTCTGGCATTATAAAAACTGGAGGAGATAAACATTTTGTGTAAAACACTTTCATGTCAACGTAATAAATTAACAGCGCAACAAAAAGCTTCAGGTTTTACAAAGATCTGTTTGAAATATGAAAGAAAAAAAAACTGAAACCAGGAAGCACTCAAGTCAAAACATACTTAAATCAGTCTGAAATTCATATTAATGTAGTTACAGATTAAATCTTAGGTCATAGTTAGTCTGCTTTTGGCTGTTACTGGTTCAGTCATCATTAGGAAAGGCCATGTGATGCAAACTTACCCCATGAAAAATTGTTGGAAGTCTTCTTCACAGCAGGCTGGGATTGCAGGACTGGCCCATATTCACTCACAGGTGTTTCCTACTCTTTCTTTGCCCACCTTCCCTATGTCTCTCCACTTGTGAATAACTCAATTTGGCCTTTAAATAAAGAACTGATGTCCATAAAGCAGGAGTAGGCAATAATCTCACATAACTAAACGTATTCTGTAGTAAAAATGTTCCAAAAGAACTAAATGACTCTCAGTGGCAACAAAAACAAAGCATGCACAAGCTGTGAAACTCCCCCATTTATACTGTTTTTAAACTAAAGTTTGGAATTAAAAAGTACATGATAAGAAATGTGTCATTAAAGCTGCCTTTAGAACATAAGATCACTTTACATGCCCAACAACTCATGTAGTTGCTTCAGCACTCAGTAACCTTGCTTAAATATCATTCAACTCGTCATCAAACTCACACAAGATGGATTTGTTTGCCTAGAAATGAACAGCGTACTGACATTTCAATGACAAATGATTTCATATATCTTATAAGGTTTTATTGTTATCACTCTCAGTCACAGAACGCGATCATGTATTGAACAAAAAGATTTACAGGTGCGTCCCTAATGAGGATGTGGTTCGGTCAAAAGGGATTCCACCCTTGGAAACTCTTTTTCCCAGAAGGTCGGATGACTTAGTGGAACTGCTGACTCCTGCGCAGACTCGAGTGACAAAGCAGGCAAGACAGCAGGAGAAAAAAAAGGAGGATTATCTATAATGAAAAGAAGATGCTTCTAATAAAACATGTGGAAGGCAAGCTGTCCTCTGCTTGTTATATGGAACAGACAAATAAAGAAACTGACAACCAAGACTGTCACCATTCACTTCCATTTTACTCTTGGATGTGTAATTGACAATGCCGCAAGAGGGACCTGAGCCACGACTGCAAACTTTTGTAGTTATTTCATCAATGTGATTGAGTATGGAGATATGAGATTGCAGAGGGAGGGTGGAGACTGGTGTCCTCTTTCACTTTGTACTGGCTGAATTTAAAGTAAATCAAACCCAGCAGTGGATATAGTGTAAATATATCTTGGTAGGTGTGGAGTGATGGGATCTCAAACCCCAATAAGTTAAGGAATGTGCCTGTGCCACTTGTCTCTGTATGGACCATAAACCCACCTTCTCCCTTACAGACAATGAGCCTCCTTGTGAGAAAGAAGGATGTTCATAGAGAATGAGACGGGCCTGCCAACAGTAAAAAAAAAAGATGGATGAGATGTAGATCTCAGTAAAATGTGGAAGTTTTCAAATGAAAGAAAGGATAAGATCTTTGCTCCTGTGAGAGCCATCAATCAGCCCAGAGGGCTCTTTCTTTTTACTTTTAGGAGAACAAATGATAATATTTTGATCAGCATAAATTAGATGCTGCATATAAAAGAACATCCTGTTTCTTCCCCATGACAAATGGTTGATCTTAAATGGAGACATTTAGTAATATTTCAAGTCCACTCTTGATGTAGCTTCACATTAGGGAGTAAAGTAGTCCCTGGTGTTCTGTTATACCACTTTAGCTTAACTTTGTTGCTTACATAAATAAAAAGTGTTTCACATGCCATTTTGTGCATGACTTAAAATCTTTTGAATGACTTAAGAAAGTTTTCTTTCTATATGTAATTTAAAAAAGTGAGAGTTGGACCAGTTTCACCAAATTAAGAGAAACTTTCCTGGTGTTTGTTTTAATGCAATAACAAACAATATTTCACTTGACTAGATATTTTTGTAGAATATGTGATCAAATGTCTTTAGTGTGTGGCAGGTCTAAATTGCAGGCAGGTCAGTTCATTATCTTCTGCTGTTATGTGGTAATGTGTTCAGAATGCAGTTTGCCTTATGTCTTTCCTAAAAACACATCTTCTAGAAGACAAAACAGGCTGCTCTAAAACCTAGCTGGAAATGAAACAGTTGATTGTATGTTTATGCCTAGTAAGATTTTTTTTTTTTTTTTTTTTTTTTTTGCTAACTTCATCTCTCTCCCTCTGTTCCAGATTCACCCCTGTTAGCCTGCTTATCCAAATGCTATCTGCAGCTCCAGATTCACTGGAAAAACTTCTTGTCTGCCTCCAGTCTCATGAGTATCTCACCCACCAGATCCTGTCTAGTCAAACCAATCTTAACGCCAGACCTCTGCAGTAAAACCAAAGCTTTGCAGGTTGGGGAAATTACAGCTGGGCTAAGCTAGCTTCGTCTTTTGAAGCATTTTCTATTCGCTGCTCTGCTCTAATAAAATCCTTATTTTATAACTAGTTTTGACAAAATCATTATTTAAATGTCTGATGTACAATAATATTACACAGATTAAGTTATAAGCAACAGGATGTCTCAAACATCTGTTAATACAGAATACAGTGTTAAGGTCTTGGAGATTGTGAGGGACCGAAGCCAAGGATGAAGAGAGCACAAGAGGTTTTGACATTTAATTTATATATATATATATATATAAAAAAAAAGGAAACAAACAAACAACAACAACAAAAAATACAATTCCAAAATAATAATTATGGGCCCATAAAAGAGGTCAAATAAACAAAACATCAAGATAAGGAACTGAAAACTTCCTCCTATGAAAACCTCCTATGTCCAAAATTTGTGATTTTTGTTTTCCTTCATAAATCAGTACTATTGGTCACCCTCTATGTCTGTCTGTTGTTTTACAAATATTTAACCAAAGATATATGATTAAAACATAATACAAAGTTTGATGACATTATGTCCAGTTATTACAAAACCATTCCGTTTTTTTCATTTTTTGAAAAATGACAGTTTTGGAGATAGGAGGTTTTGGCCCGACAGCAGCGATATGAGGGAAACTATATACTGGCTGATCAGACTATTTTGACACAAGAAGGAAAACATAAAATAACTATCCCAACAAACCTGGACAAAACCTAACTAATTAATACCAATTTAAATGCTAACCTATTAGGGAAACAAACAAAACAACCTAAACAATCAGAATTTTCTAAATAAAGAAAAGCAAACCAAAATAAAGCAAAACAGTAGAAAACCTAAACCAGGGCTACTCAATTCGGTCCTACGAGGGCCGCAATCCAGCAGGTTTTCCATGTATTCCTGTACCAACACACCTGAGTCAAATTAATGAGTTATTGTGTAGAACCTGATTGGCTGTTAGAGCCACCTAATTTGACTCAGGTGTGTTGGTGCAGGGATACATGGAAAACCTGCTGGATTGTGGCCCTCGTAGGACCGAATTGAGTAGCCCTGACCTAAACCCTTCTTCCACCATCTTCTGCGACAATGGAAGGGTCCAATTAGGCCTCAACCCCATCAAAGGAGATCCACGGCAGCTGGGACTCCTTTTCCTTACTGGTTTGGGCCACTCCCACACACAGCAGCTTCCCAGGAACTTGTAACTCAAAAAGAAAGTACAGTATATTAACTGAAAGCAAACCAAATCAACAAAGTGACACAAATAGGTCAACTAAATGTGTGCACCCAGTTCGTCAACCACCCTGTCAAACTTGCTAATAAAACTGTGAAATATAAAAGAAATGGTAAGTGTTACAGATAAAGTGTAAATAACTGAAATAAAGAAAAAGGTTACCAGACCGGGCTCAATGTGTGTGGCTGCCTAGGCCCATCACAGAGATTCACACGTTAATAACCCTAATCCCCTCCTGTACATTTACACTGGAACGTGTAAATGAATTACATGGCCAGGTCAAACTTTGACCATAGCTTGATGCAAATATGCATGTAATCATAACTGTTAATCTGGTTATGACACCAAAACCTGATGTGATTAATTTATTTACAGATTAGAAGAGTGATATAAAATGGTTAGTTGTTGTCGGGCTTGTGCTTCTTCTAAGTAAACTTATAAAGTTTAGTTTGTTTTGGCTCCGGCTCAATTTAAAGCAATACTACATGCTTCTGACTCCTTCTGATGTCATCCATTACACACATTCCTAGTGCCATTATTGCCCTGCAAGGTTTTGAAGATGAGCCACTTTACTTTAGCCCAGAAGCATTTCATTTTATGGCACCACGTATCACACAGGCAACTATGCTGGCTGACTGTTTTGGACGCTCCCTAGTTCGGCAAAGAAACCCAAGAGTACGTTAACAAAGGAAGCAAGGAAATAAAAGAGTCAGTGACAGAGTGAGAGTCAACGTTGGACTCACTTTTACTGGCTGTAAAGAGCACAGAGAAGAGAGGGTGAGGATGCCAGAAAGATGCTGAATTAGCCTTCATTAGGGGGCACCAAAGTTAAAAAACAAATCAGTTCAGTTGTGCTGCTTCAACACACTAATCTGTAAAAAAAGCCAAGCTGGGATGTCTAATGTCTGGACTTCGAGGGCCACTATCCTGCAAGTTTTGGATGTTTCCAGGTGTAGCCCACCTTAATCAGATTAATAGGTCAACATACTTTGGCAGCAATTGACATCAAGCTGTTAAATAAAACCATTTAATTTGAATCAGGTGTGTTGGTGCAGGGCAATGTCTAAAACCTGCAGGACTGTGGCCCTCGAAGACTGGAGCTGGACACCCCTGTAATATTAAGTATTAAATGAATTACTTTAGTTCTTTAGGTCAGCAAACACCAAAGTGGATGTCTGTAAGCACTTTTTTTCTAAGTCTGGGCAGCAGCACAAGTATTGCCATAGCTGTCCAACTTTAACCACAATTATTACTCACTTTTAAAAAGAACACTAACATTTCTGATGATAAATTGGCAACAGATATTTTTCTTTCATAGATAAAATATGCAGAATAATCAGTCTGGATAAAGTGGCAACAACAAGCTTGAAAAAAAAAATGGTAGGAAAGTTTGTTGTGGGACACATCTGGGAACAAATTGGCTATGTTACTGGAATTTCTTCCAAGTGTTTGAGAGTTAAATGTACTGTTTAGTGGCAGCTGCAGCTGACTGGTGTTATGGAAACAAAGTGAGCAATGCATTACCACCTTTTTTATCAACACAAAATGTGGTTGAGGCGGAACTATTTCTGCACAAATGTGCATGCGCCAAGTGTGGAATTACTGTTGGCCAGCCATTTTTTCAGAGAAACTGCTGATATTTAAGGAAGTCTGCAGTTTTTTTAGAGTGCACTTTGTCATGGCTTTTGTGTCTTACCATCAGCTTGCGAGCACATGTCACACAATACGCATCTGGCATGTGTCATCATTTGATTAAAAGTTTAGTTAAGATTTTGACATTGCCATGGAGTCTGCCTGACCCTGACAAACTTAAACCGTCAGTATCCACAATGCTGGATCTTTCACATTTATATTACAGCTTTTTTTCTATTTCTAGTAGTATATCTTCATTGTCCTTTGCTCTTTAACCTTCATCAATGTTAACATCATCCAATTAAGCAGTGCAAAAGGATCTTGAGTTAGCAACGGTGCCAGTCTAATATGACTTGTCCTAGTGGGATTGAATCAGTTGTGCTTTGTCACTAGTTCTTCTCAGGTCCAATCAAAACTGTCTATCTGAATGGTTTAAACAATTGGAAACTGGTTGCCATGGCTAAATAGACACACTGCCTAGTATATATGGTGTCACAAGTTAACTGCATGAACACAAGTTAAATGGCAACTTATTAAATGTGCCTGCTGCCATGCATTGCATCTGTTTGAAATAAAAAGGGTTGCCACATAAAGGAAAACTCTGTGCTTGTGCTGTGTTTGACTGATTGAATGTGATGATTGTTTCCACCCTTATTTGCCCTCAAGGTATATGGCTGTAGAACCGGGGTAGTGTAACTATTTCAGCTGTAGCACTTTGTCTTATTTTCTCATCTTTTACCCTTTCCAGCCTTTTATACTGAGGTTCATGTAGTTATTTATTCAGTTACTGTATCACCAATTACCTTTCTATCCGTCAATCCTCACAGCTTCCCGCTACATTTAACAGCGACGTCTAATAACTTAAACCAACTGCAACAAACTGTCCGTTTCTCCTCTTTGAGGTCGGTCTCAATGTTGAAATATGAAGTTGGAGCATATTTAGTGATGGAAACCACCAGAAGTGCTAAAAATACCTCTGCCAGTCTGGTAGCCACGAGGCTCCATCACACACTCATTACCACACGACCTGAGGTTGGGAGGAGAGGAGAGAGGAGGGGATGTGGTTAGGAGAGAGAGGCATAAAGCCTGTGTGCGCGCACGTGCACGTGTGTGTGAGTGTGTATGTGTGTGTGTGTGTGTGTGTGTGTGTGTGTTAAATGGGCTAACAGAAGAAAGAAGAAAGTAAGGAAGGCGAAAGTAAGGGATGTGGTGAAAAGAGGAAAAGAAAAGTGGAGAGGGTAAGACAGAGGAAGGAGGGAGGAAGGGATGTGAGGTGTGTGTGTCTTTGTGTGTGCTTGTATCTGTCTGCTTCTGCATAGGCTCAAGAATGGTTGTGGTTAGATGCATTAGTATTATATGATATTTCCTATGGTCTCCTTAAATTTTTTGAATGACGGCACATATTGCGCCTGCTGGAGTATTACTGAAATCTTACATCACATCATTTCTGAAGAATTCGCAGTTTGTTTGTCTGGACAAATTTTTGCTCTCTATGATTTCCTGTCTCCTCATCTCTTCTTTCTGCTCTCCTCTCATGTCTGACCCCCTTTTTCACTTCATCCTCCACATTTTTCAGCAACCTTCCTTTTCTCCGCTTTCTCGCTGACTTATTATCTTGTTTCTCTCTGTCCGTCTGTCTGTCTATCTGGTGTTCAGTGTTCCAGCTGCCATATCCCTGCAGGACAATCAATCTTTCTCCTCAAACCATACCTGACCCTTGTTCAGTGTGCAACTGCAAGTACACGCATACACCAAAGCACACATACACATACTACAGATATCAACACATGTAAAAATACAAAGTTTACTGCACATGTGCAGATATATATAGACACACATACACACACACACACACACATTAGGACGCCAGTGGGGCAGCCTGATCCTTGAGTCAACCTTGGAGCGAATCACCCAGATGGAACTTCCAGGTTTGGGTCAGAAGCTAAAAACAATACTAACAAGGTGATCTGTGGTGGACTCAGGCTGTGTTGGCAACATTGTTGGTTAGCACTTGTTCCACAGCCAGTCGCTTCACAGAATTACCAAAGAAATGTGGCAAAATTTTAAAAAAAACTTTGATTGCCAAGTTTATCCAGACTTAGGTAATGGAGTCAAAACTATAGCTAAAGGTTTTATTGTTTTCATTTATGACCCCAAGGGGGTTAGGGTGAAGGTGTGAGAGTGGGCTCAGGCTTTAGCGTTTGTGAAATGTATTTGCATGGCTGTTGTTAAAATCAGTATAGTATAATTAATAACTGTCAGTGTAACTCTCTTGGCTTCCAAGTGTGGACTAATTACAGTTATGTACCGTCAACCACAAAATAGCCCAAAGACCGAAGTATGTTTTTGTGCCTCTCAGTTACAGATGAAATTTGGACTCACATTTGTTTTTGCTGGTGATTCAGTGGTAAAGTTTCTACACAGTTTTGTTCCCGTCTGGTGCAAAAACTCTTCACTCCATCAAATTGACTGCTGTGTTTAATGGCAGATGGAAGGTGTGTGTCTAAAGATGATTGAAAGGAGGCCCCATATATATATTACAAATATGATACGGTCTTGCATTTGCTCATGAATAAAGCTATTCAACATGGATAAACCTCGGGAACTGCTGAGAAGAAGCTTCCTCAGTATGTAGAAAACATAAAAACCCTTTGCTGTTCAGGTGCAGAATTATGGGACAAGGCAACAAAAGTATATGCAGGAAGTGGAAGTAGGAGGGAGACAGATCTTTTCTCCATCTTCAGTCATCAACTGGTTGCAGTTTGACATGACTTTGCATTTGTGTATTTATTGCTTGAAGGACCCAACAAGTCTTGGTTTCATTCTGTGTGTAACCTTAGATGGATTCTAATACATATGACATGCACAATTATCTACTCCACAGCTTTGCTTTATAAGCAAATGGCTACATCAGACTCTGACCACCAGATTTTATTGATCTTATTATTCCTACAAGATCCCTTTAGGCTTCTTTCTAAGGAATTCAGAAATATGAATTATTGTATTTGGATGTTTAAACAGACAATAAAATGAGTTGTCTGGGTAAATATTATCACTTTTTTGTCCATATATATGTCAAAGAGTGCAGGGAAGCCCAAGGCAAACACATGACATCAGAATACAGAGAGACACTCAGACAGACAAGCAGAAATTGATGTTGAGAGACATTGAGAAATGAAGTGTGAGATGGGCAGGCAGGGAGAAAAAGAGGCTGTAATATTAAATACGGTAAGTTACCAGTAAGTGAAAGAGAAGACAAAAAGGTGGAAATGGGAGAATAATAGTGAGGGGAAAAAAATAAAAATAAAATGGAAAAAACAGAAGATCTAATGGAAAGCATTGTATATGGATATGTTTTGATGAACACTAACCAGATGATGTGTTAAATACACTTAACAGTCTGTTATTTACAAACTGCCAGATGTGATAGTGATGAGGGGGAGGGAAAGATGAGGAGCGAAGGAAAAGGGAGCGTCCACATACAGGGCTGAGTGTTGATACGAGGAGGTGAGAGGAGACAAGAGAGGAGTGTGGGATGAGGAGGGCTAAGGTGTTAATATGTTTTACACAGGGTTCCAGCATTGAAAGAAGAGAAGAGACAAATAGCTAAAAAAGCAGAGGAGAGCTGAGAAACAGTGGAGAGGAGAGGGCAAGAGTTGTATATATAGCTGGGTTTTCTGGGGAAGAGTTTGACTTTGCAGCTGTTTAAACATCATTGTAGCTGATGGTTTATTGTCTGTGTGCTCTGCTGTTAATAGCATATAATTTACTAAGCACATTAAGGAATATAAATATATGAGAAATATTGTTAGAATTTTTGGTTCGGTTTGGAAAAAGAAATCCACTCACTCAATCGCTCATTAGCCGCATTATTAGGTATGGTTCAATTACTTGTTAATACAAATCACTAATCAGCCAATCACATCGCAGCAATGTAGACGTAGTCAAGACGACTTGGTATCTTGCTGATGTCAGAGGTCAGAGGAAAATGGGCGTACTGGTTGGAGATGATAGAAAGACATCTGTAACTCCAAAAAAGAAAACCACTATTTACAACCAAGATATGCAGAATATAATTTCTGAACACACACCACATTGAACCTTGAAGCAGATGAGCTACTGTATAGCAGCAGAGGACCACACCGAGTGCCTCCTGTCAGCTAAGAACAGGAAACTGACGCTACAGTTCACACAGACTCATCAAAACATGACACTAGCGGATAGGAAACATGTTACCTGGTCTGATGAATCTTGAGACAGTATTCTTTAATACAGTCTCAACCCTCATTGACTAACTTTCTTGTAGTTTCTAAGTCTTTAGGAATAGCATTCCAGGCTTCTTGAAGGACATTTCAAAGCTCTTCTTTTGGCTGCTTTTTGTTCAGTTTTCTGGTAAGATAATCCCACACTGCTTAAAAAATGTTGAGGTTTAGGCTCTGGAAAGGATTCATCAGTCCATAAAACTTGTTGCCACTGATTTTCTGTAAAGGTTCTTGTGCCATTTGGCACACCTCAACATTTTCTCCCTGTTTCTTTTCTTTAAGAACGGCTTCTTGACAGCCACCCTTCCATGGAGGCAATTTCTGATGAGGCTTCAGCCAACAGTCAGCTAAGGATCCAGATGTATCTCTCAGATCCTGTGTCATGTCTTTGCTGGAGTGCCCCCCCCCCCCCCCCCCCCCCCCCCGCCCCCCCAATTATTTAATTATTTATTTATTTTTACTTTTTCCTAAAGACATCACTTTCAGTTACTGTTCATCTGCTTTACAAATTTTTGTTTGCTTTTTGTTACACCATTTCAGCTAACAGCTCTTTGGGAATAACCTTGTTTGTGCAAAAACACTCTTTTATTCCTGCCAGACTGTGTTATCCTTGGCCTTTTTTATTGATGCAGCTAAAGAAATTGATACAAATGATGTGTTTTTGAAACATCCTCATTTGCAAAAATATACAGTTTAAACAGGTTCTTTGTTGAGTTGTCTGTTATGTGTCAACACACTCATTCTTCGAGTTAGGGTTCTTTTTATGCTTGAATGACTTATAGTTCACTGTTCGGTGAGGAAAAATACATTTTCCTGTGAAAGTCATTAGGTACAAGACCTGGAGTGAACTTTGAAAGACCTTTAGAAAACCTATAGAACTATTCCTCAAGACCAGATCACATGAAAGTCCTGCACTTTGGAAGCAAAATATAAAGAAATAGAAGGGCTGGTTAGACTTTTGCATAGTACTGTAATAATACTGTGTATCTGCATTTGTCTTGCAGGTCATTAGAAGATTAAGTTCTTTATAAAACATTAATATTTGAAATTAAATGTGTTCCAAAACGTTTTACTATATTTGGTGTTTGACATGACATATCTGTAGATTACATGTTCAAATGTCCATGAAAGCGCTAAAAGACCAATACTTTATAGCTTTTATAAAGACTATGAGGCATAAAAGCTAGAAGCTTAAACAGCAACTCACAGGTAATAAGCAGAGTGTGACATCAGAGCAGTGATATTTGAGGATTTGTTAGTGTGTTAGTTTTGGTCAGATGTTCTGCTGCTTTAAAAGCTGAAACTGGCTGTTTCACAGAACGAGAAGAGTCATTATATATTCTGGTAAGAGTTTACTCATCTTCCTCTCTCTATTTGTTTCCCCCTCTACCCCGCTCGCTGTCTCGCGCTGAAATCCTCCAAAAACTTTGGCTCATCTCTCTTGAGAGCCACCTGATGTTTTTGACAGAAGGTGAGCAAAACAGAAGAGACACGTTGTACCTCAAGAATGTCATCTTACCCTTGCCATACCACGTTTCAAACACACACAAACTCATCACATCTCTCTCCTGCACACACACACGTTTGTTAGGACATTCCATTAACTTGCCTCGTTCTTTAGACCTGAACCCTGACATCCATCCAAACCACTATTTGACTGAACTCCTGCTCTTGTGCTGAATTCAAACCACAACAACTGGTAGAACATACACTACGTGCATACACACACTCAAAGTAATACAAAAAAATAAATACTGTACAAGCATCATTTTCACCCCAGATGGAAAAGTAGTTAGATTTCATAATATACAAACCACCTATGCAAAGGCGAGCCATTTCTTCCGCTGTGGCCAAAGCTCGTCATCCACAAAGAGGTAAACTACCTCTGACCCAAGCTGACTTAAAATGGTCCCAGTGAAATAAGGAGGGGTACAAGAGGATATGCAGATGATGGAAAAGCAACACAAAAAGAGAGATGATGATAAAATAGGGACAATAAAAATGCAAGAACTGATGTTAAGTAATGCTGGTGTCAATGTAAATGCTTTTAGTTGCTGTAGTTCCATTTAATTACATTATATTAATCATATTTAGCTTTGCTGTCTTTACAAAATGACACTTGTGAAATCATGCAGAGCTGCAGTAACGCATGTCCTGTGATCCAAACAATATAGTTTGTTTGATTGTATGTTAAAACACCATGCAACTATTTTATTAATGCATTATGCTTTGTCAAACTAAGTAAACTTGATAGTATAAAGTGTATACTTGAAAAAGATAAAAAGGATTCAGAAGAGGTGGAAAGAGTTCTAAGAACTGTGGGATGTAGAGATCACGATGCAGCAACTCTTTCTTTACTTCCTTGGCTTAACTTAATATTTTCTTTCAGATTCCTAGTTTCATCCAAAAACTAATTGGTTCTAGTTAGTCAGTACAATTTCCTGGTTAAGTATAGGCATCATAGCTACTTGGTTAAGATTAGGAATCAACACTAAATGGCTAAAACAAGTAAAAAGGTCACATTTGGGGAAAAATTCTTTAAAAACCAAAGAACTGAAGAAACAAGTCCTGAAGTCCTGTAGGTGATGGCCATTTACATCCCCCTTTTTCACAAAGACAAGGCAAGGCAGGTTATTTGTATGGCACAATTCATGTACAGAACAATTCAAAGTGCTTTACATAAAACATTGAAATCGATACTAAGAAACTGTAAGATACAAATAGCAAGAATCACAATAAAATCATAGATTACATTAAAATTATTAAAAGCAAGATAAGTTAAAAATGTATAAGTTTTTAACCCCGGATTTAAAAATGTCTACATTTGGTGAAAGTTTAATCTCCACTAGCAGTTTGTTCCACTTGTTTACAGCATAATGGCTAAATGCTAAATTAAATACAAAGCTAAAAGATTTTGCATCACATGACAAGGATGCAAAAATAGATGTTTTTGTTTTAACAAACAAGTCGTGATGGGATCTTTTTGTTGGAGTTTTGTATGATAGACTCATTCAACCACATGTTATGCTCATTGTGGCTAATGTGGCTGGGATGGAAGAGATGAGAAGTGGGCTACAGAGGTCCAATAAACCCATCATCCATCCAACTCCACAATCTTCTGATGCTTCTTTATTTTTAGTTTTCTAGTCTTTAGCCCCACCTGATGCTAACTCAAGTGACTTCACTTGAAGGCATTTATCAAATTTCTATCAGCTTCACCTGTAAAATAAAAGTTTATTTATAACTTTGTTCACACAGGTGGAGAAACTAACCAAACCTGATGAATGAAGTATCTCTTTACGTTCAGAAGTACTTGAAAGTATTATGCAATATTCTGGCAAATAAAATAAAATAAAATAAAATAAAATAAAATAAAATAAAATAAAATAAAATTAAATTAAATTAAATTTACTTACACAATATAGCGATTCATTGATCAGCAATCAAATTACATCAGTCCAAAATTAAAATATCAATCAAACATCAATGCAGTGATCATTTATTTGAGACTTTTAAGAAAGAACATGTGGAAAAGTTTACATTTGTTTTTTTTCCAACAACGGAAATGTTTAATGTCTGATGAGAAAAATGCTGACATCCAGGTGTGGTGTGTAACTATCATAAATTCAGATTGTACTACATTGATTGTTCTTAAAATGTTTTGATATTTTGATAAATATTTTTTTGGTGTTTTAAAAAAAAGAATTGGATTTGATATTAATGGAAGTCATTGTGTTAAATCAGCTTATGATACCATCTCATATTAATCACTGAAGTAAAACAAACATTGAATCAAAAGCCACTGAGTGGATAAAATATAATGTTGTGATCAAATTTGTGATTTACACGCTTGTTAGTCCTGTGCATCTGTGCTCTCAATATGTTATTTGGCTCCATGTAGCAGAAGACTGGCCTTCCGAGTGCTTTTTGTCATAAAACCCAATACATCACGGCAGCAGGTCAGCTGCATTTGAGAACAGCTTAATTGCACAATACCTTGTTTGTTTCCACAGTAAAATCCAGCCAGAGTAAGGAAAGGATGAAACAGGCTAAGTCCTATGCACCATGAGGATGATGCAGAGTTATAACAGGCAGTCTGTCTCTCAGAGAGACAATGCTGTAAGAAGAACTTCACAGACTCATCTCAGAGCCAGCGGTGTTTGCAGGTAGCTGCCAACTCCAGGTTGAGGATTTTAGATCCGATTAACAGACATCCTACTTCAACCTCCAAGGAAAACAAATCTCTGCTGTGATGAGGTGACACTTCCAGTCCCTCAGTGCCAGGCCAAAGTAAACATGACAAGAAAGGAGAGGAGGGAGAGGAAGTGGAAGAGATAGAAAGGTTATTAGGTAAGAGGGAATGTCCATAAAAGGGTTAATTTATCAGTTTCTCATCTCACTATGTTATTACATAGATTTATTTTGCATCATAAAAATACAACAGAAAGTCAAACATCATGCCTGTGCAAAGCAACATAATGGTAGTTTAGACATTATAAAGCCTTGTATTGAGAGATTTTATTGAGTGCTGGGGATTATAGATTTGAGAAAGAAAAAACTTAGCATAATGCTTCTAGGGCAGATTTCACACCTTATTCAGGTTAAGGTCTGCTTTGCAGCTGAATTCAGTAAGAAACTGCAACAAAAGGAGCAGATGTGATGACATGACAAGACATAGTTTCACTTGAATGAAGATCAAAATGTCATTTATTTATTTATTTTAGTGTCACTGTACCTTAGAATGATATTTCTTTAATAATCCAACTGAATGTGAACATTTTACAATCTTATAATCATATTTGCAGGCTGTGATGAAGGTAATCACCATGTGTGCTTCATTCGGTTTCTCTTGCAGATGTTTTCAACCTTGGAGCACAAACACTCAAGCTAGCAACCCGTCTGTATCTTCATGTAATTTCACTCAAAGTTTGTCTTCCATCATCTTCAGGCTCTGCTAAAACCTTTGGAAAATTCTGGATATGCAGCAGCCACAGGCCGTTGTGTTTGATGGAGTGGAGGTTGGTGTGGTGTATGTGCAGTATTTCATCCCCCATCCTTCCCATCATTTCCTCTTTTTTATTTTCCACTGTATACTTTGTTAACAGCAGATACGCCATAAAAGATAATTGTCATAATGAATGTTTTAACTTTGGCTAAAAATCTGGCTCTCCAGGCCCTCCATCTAGACTCTGTGGTTTACTGATGCTAAGCAGCTCTTGGCAAGGGCTGTTACTCTGCGATCAGTGCCCTTTTAAACACTTATAATTCACAGCTTATGAAAATATTATCAGAGAGGACCGGCTCTCTGCCTGAGGGGGTCAGGAGGTTTTTTTAATGGCACCATGGGCTCGCTGTGTCAAACTGTTCAGGCTCACTGCATTAGAGTTGTCTTAAATCACTTTCAGTGAGTCAAAAATGAGAAGAAAAACTATACGAGATCTAATCATATATGCAGTAATGTAAACGTGAAAATTAGGCATAATGTTCAGGCTATTAAGACCTTGACATAACTGCAACATGTGGAAATTATTTTTAAATTACAGCATGACAAATGGTTTGTTTTTTCAGAGAGATGTATGGAGGAAAGCCTGAAATCTCATATGTTCACATCCGCACATACACACACCCACACACCTTTGCTCAGACCTAAATTTCCTGTTAAGTAGTGGTAGGAGGTGTATATGAAAGATTTGTCATTTGGCTAGTGGCTCATTTCAGCTGACAGTTTATGTAAGGAGGCTTAAATATCAATAAATTGTTTGTGCTGCTGCACAGGTGCTCACCTTTTTTGAAAGATGATCTGTGGTGTGTTTAGAGAGGAAATGAATGGCGTATTCACTCAAGGAAAACTGCTTTTGTGATAATAAACAGGGCCACACCACTTTATAATCATATGCACTACAAGCTGTGAAAATGTTTCATGCAGTTTTCATTTCTACTCATTAGTTTTCATAAATCACGTGGAGTTATCATAGCCTGACTTTTGCATGATGCAGCCATTTACGTATTCTAAACTGTCCTATCAGCTGGCCTCGGCATTTATTAATATATTAGATAGGTGTTTCATGCCCAGACTGCATGTGCACAGAAAGAATGCTGCAGCATAAAACTGTGTCTGCAAAGGAAACTTCGCCCCCTGGTGCACAGATTTAAAAATACACAGTAAATAAATTACTTTGGGGGGAGAGAGTGTGTGTTCTGTTGAGTCTTTAATGTGAAGCTAATACAATTTAGCTTAACTCTAGGCTACTTAACTAATAAAACTGTTCAATATTAAATGCTTCTTTAGAAAGTGGATCCACTGGACCATTTCCAAACTTTTCTGCTCTGCTGGTGCTGTGGTACAAAGTTATTGTTTGAACAAATGATTTGAGCATCATAAGAGAAAAATACTGCAGGATTTGCAAGTTGAAGAATTTTATTTTTCCTTGGCAAGAAACACATCACAGCTATCTAATCTAATCACGAAACATGCCTGAGGAGGTCAGGAGGTGGTTTAATGGTGCTGTAGATTCCTGTTTTCTTAGTTATACTTGTTGTATTGAGGTGTGGAGGAAATGACTGGGATTTGTATCAATTTAGCATCTGAAAATCTACATTAGACTCACATTAGATTCTAAACGATTGACTCCTGGTATTGCCCATTTGTAAATCAGAGCCTTATACCCTACAGCAAATATTGTCTTTGATTATCTTTTTAATAAACCACATTACATGAAAACAGATTCTAAATTAGGTGGTTAGTCACTTCATCAAATTCCTTCTAAAATCACCCGCCATTTCTTTGGTTTTTACCATGTTCAGATGGAGACATCGATTACAGCACCAGTCCCAGACAGCACCAACAAAGAACCTGTACTGCTGCTGCTGAAATAAAACACAATAGCTGTGTCTGTAGATTACTTTATATGTGAGAGGACTCTCACATATGGTGCCAAAAACAGTCCACTGTGGTGCATCCCAGTCACAGCTCCCAAACCTGACATACTGAGACTGCTGTCTATCAGATAGTCTATTATCCAGGATTTTCATATTAAAAGCATTTGAAAATGTAAGGAAAATATTCTCACACAAGATACCTGTCACCTCAAAGCAGATGTAAACTGGGTGCAGTATGCAAAGAACCATGTCATCCACTCCAGTGTGCTCCTAATAGGCTGACTGGTGGGAGTCCATTGCATCAGTGACTTCTGACCTCAGGAACCAGAGGACCAGATGCTGCAGCATCAACATGAAATGTGATGTATTGTTAAGGCCACAGGTCGACAGTCGTAAAAAGATGTTTTCCACTACACCAAGACTTTGAGTGCTTGGAGACTCCTGTTGAAGATCAGTCAAAGGGGCACTGCTAGATGGGCTGTACAGTCTTTCAGGTACCTTGGGCACACTCCATCTGGGCCTGCAGCCTTCCCTGTGTGCAGCTTCTACCTCATGTCATCTGCAGTAAAGGATAGTGGTGATTGCCGGTGGGTGGTATGTGTTATAGATGTGACTGTAGCTGCAAGGGGGAGGGTTACCTCCTGGACACAGTGTAGTAGGAGCAACAGCACCACCTGACCCCTCGTTACCCTAAGGGGGTTGAATGCTGGAGGAAGGTTGACCCTAATCCTAGATCCATTATCATGTAAAAGAAAGACAGATCAGAATATCAATCTTTAGGTGAAGTCTTTCTTGGTTTGGACAGTTGTTGTGCTAAAAGGCAAAAATCCTCTTCAGCTTCCAGGAAAATGGTTTTGGTTTGTATTTGGAGCTACTCTTGAGTCCCTCCTCTTCAACTAAATTGACAGATCCAGCAAAAAAAAGCAGTTTCAAAGCTTGAAATTCATTCAGGAAGCACATTATATTACATGTTCCATGAAAACAGATAGAAATAGAAGGCTAAACATAAATAAATATGTAATATTGACAACAATAAAAGATAAATTAAACTATGATGATATGCAGAGCCTGAGGAAATGAGGCACTCAATGTAAACCACATACCAATTAAAACCCTCAAACATTCACATTATGAAACAGAAACTCGTGCTAAAGCACAGCTGCAAAAGCAACTGGCTATCCAAAGCGAGTGCTGCAATACGAATACACACATTTACACAAACACAAACAAATAAAACATAAACCTGGGTGTAAAGAGCAGTTTGAGTTAGCTTTTAAAATCAAACAGATGTGAAGCAGCTAGAAAAACTATGACTGGTGACCTGGAAGATAACATCCTAACTAATCATAACTTGGTTGTTATTTATTACAACATTAACAGAAATGTTAGGGTCAGCGAGGTCAGATGTGGGTTGTTTACACACTCCACCATTCCAAAATATTGACGGCCACTTGAATCAAGATGGTTACAGATGTGAGGACTTGATTTGACAGAGCAAAGTTCACTCCTTTAGCAAAGAACATGTCAGGTTTGGTGAGATATGTATTATTTGTATCATCCTGAAGTCCCAGTGACATCTCATTTCTATCTTATCAGCTCAGTGGATATAATTACTTGCCTTTGATGTTCTTGTTTGTTTTACCTTTACCCTTTTTGTTTTGCAATATTGACCCACATGACCACAATGAAGGTCAAACAAACATATGTTATGGCTTTTACAACCCCGAAGATTGTTTGACCTCTCTAGAGGTTAGACGTCTTCAATTATCAGTTAGCTGAGGGAGACTCTTGAATGAGTGAAATGTCTTCATTGAGCAAATAAGCAGCCTGTTAAACAAAGATGTTGTATGCAGTATCAAACTTTGTCCAGAAGATGGCGCCATTGCCTGCTGACTGGGCCCTATTGGCTCAATAATAAAATTAAAAAGGGGGTTTATTCAGAAATAAACAACACAATATCTCCTTTTTTTAATTCGATTTGTAAGTGCCAAGTATTGATAAGTTAGACTATCTGGGTGCTGTCTATCTGAGAAGGGCCATTTTTCTGTAAACTGATTAAATCTATCACGAAATGACGAAAGCGGATGTGCAGGGTGTAAAACGTGTTGGTCAATGAAAGCGTTATGTCTACTTACGCTGCAATGCAGGAAATTCCTATGTTACTCAGCACTGTACGCATCTTTCCTCACGTAGGCTTTCTCAGGCTGACGTTTGTGGCATTAGGAGATGAGTGGGGAGAAAAGAGAAGAGAACTTCTCTCTTCATCTCCTCTCGGAAATGTAAAAGAGAATAGTGTTATGAAATGATACAACTGAACTTCCGAAATTAAAACAGGCTACATTTATTTTATTTTCAGTTCTTTTTAATTTATTTTATTACCGATGTTATAACGTGGTACATGTGATCAAGCCAGTTTTCATACCACAAATCAGCGGTGCATTTATCCATCCATCTTTGCATCCATATGGACTCTCTTTTCTCTGCATCTGTAGAGAATCCAATCTGCAGTCCTTTACAGATCAATGCACAGTGGAGGATTTAGACCCTTTGGCTTTATCGACCGTGCAGTCCAATTCCGCAGACCATACCACATGCACAAAGTGACCAGCCTACTAATTACATGAGGACCGAGTTAAATGTAACTATCGTGACCAACAGCAACCATTGTGCTTCCTTGATGCTGACCAGCATGCATGTTATATTACTAGTGTTTCATCACATCCACGTGTTTGACAGTGCATGATGAGAATGGGTTAACAAGATGATTCATCATTTTCTACTTCCATTCTAGCACCTTGAAGAGCCGTTTCTCCATCGGTCTGTTTTTCTCTCTGGTTAATTAATTAACTTATATCATAGACACAGGATTCTCTCATAATATGTTCTGATAATGTGATGTTAACCAGATCACTGGTTTATTCCTCCGGTTACTATGGCAGCCGCTGAGAGACTGTGACCAGTCGCTTGTTCCGAATGGTTCCTGACAGCAGGATGATGTGACGTCACGTCGCTAAGGCGACCAGGCTCCCCAAGGCACGTGTCAAGTATAAAAACGGAGGACGGCGCTGTGAGCTGTGCAGACTGACTCAAGAAGCATCAGCAGTGAGGTAAGCCATAACACCACTTCTACGTAGGTCCTTGTCACGTTTAGGTATTTCTGATTTCGTTTGAAGTGCAGCCAAAGGTCTGCACGTTTTATATATATATTTTCTTTTAATCTTGATGTAAAACCCATCATTTAATGAGAGTCGTGACACTAGACGTCGTAAAGGGCATGCGGAAGCAGGTCCATCAGGCTGCATCCAGGGTTAATAAAATCGTATATTTGTTAAAAGTGCGTATTAGGTGGCGAAGACAGCAGCAGAAATGCTAAAAGACAAGAGGGGCCTATACGGGATATCAGTTTATCTGGCCAGCGCGTTTTACAGGATAAACCATCCATTGCTAGCTACAAGCGTGAGGATGGGAGGGGATGCGTCATAGCCTCGAAGTGTGGAAGAGAGGCTTGCTATTGCATAATGTCTTCTGCCACCGCTGTGTAGTTGTATCACGTAGCTTAACGTAAATGTATCCAATATTTGACACGAAATTAACACAAACTAAACGCCTTATTCATACAGCGAAGTTCGCGGTCTTCCACTAAGCTCACCAAGCCGCATCTGCGGAAGTGGATTAGACTCCATGTTATGTAACCCAAAAATGTAGGGTTTGCTAATGTCTTTATTAGAGGAGAAAAATCAGGCATGTAAATTAGTGGGAAAAGCTGGAATGAAAATCCCCCTCGTCACCTTAGTAACATGGTTAGTACTGTTTTTGTGTAATGAACCGTGAGCATGATGTCGCTGTAACGGAATGAATGGATCCATGTGAATAAATTAAGCTACGTGCCTCCCCTGGTTTTCGTGATGAAGTCTGACGACGTTACGCCATTCTGAGATGAATTGTATTCTCGCAGTTACAGGAAGTATAGACCAGAATAATGAGAAGCGAAAGGAGAAAATGAGTAACGTAACTTTCATTTTATACATGTGGAAAAAAATTGAGGGTTACTGAAAGTCCCATTTGAAGGGCAGATCAGAGATGCAGCCCAGTGTCGCATGATTTTGCCGCAGTTTGACTTCAGACTCGATGGACCTGTTGATGCGGTTTGCTAGCAAGCTCGGTTTTGCTGAAAGCCGTTGGGAGTATAATTATGAAACAACTAGATTTATATTTTATCTCATACTTATATTTTATTCATTTATTATTGATATTTTTATTCAGACAAAAGTAAGTTCACAGTACTCTTAGCTTAATCTGTTAGCAATGCGTGGCTGATTTTTCCATATAGTGCAGGTTTGCTCGCCTACAGCCATGTCTGCCTGATGAAGGTCACATACTCTGTTGATGAAGGGCGTTGAAGGCCCAGAGCTACTGGGATGATGCTGATCACCACTTTAACATTGACCTTTACCTGAATTTAACAGTTCATACCGTAGGACATGGACAGTCACACATATTAGCTCAGTCTACTCAGGGTCAGCTATCTCTCCGTAGCTGCGCATAGCTGCTTTGAGCTAGTATGTTTGGACTGCATCTTGAGGCCTGCAGCAGGAGGAAATTAGCAACTATATTCACACTGAAATTTAGATGTTTTAATCAAGATACTTTATACACATTATTTTATTCAAAGTTTACCTTGCCATATGTCGTATAATGCGAGCAAAAAAAAAGTAGGACAGAAATTATTATTGTATTTTATTTATTTTAAGATGTTAGTTAAATGCAGTGCATTAGGAGGCTGTTTACTCTTAATGTCTTTCTTAATTACTCAGACATTCTGCTTTGTTTTAACTCAGGCTTACTGCAGATGTGTGAAATGTACATGTCTGTGACTCTGGTACTTAACTGCTGAGCAAACTGTAAGACAATGAGATTAGCCAGAGCTCACCAACATCACACAGGGCATAACAAGGACTAGAAGATGTAGACAATTTTCACTGCCTACTTGCTGTGAAGTCTTTATCACTCAGGTTATAGATATGGACTGGATTTTGACTTGTTAGCTGTAAAGAGTATATACATATTTCCCCATTTGTTCTCAATCAGTGTAAATATTAAGTGCTTCTTCATGTCAGTCTGCCATGTGACTAATTTACATTTTTATATCATTCATTCTTGAGGTGGTACTGAGCATAGATTAAGCTTTGATTAAGTCAGGTTTTCCACATTAAAGTGTTGTGGTTTGTATGATTTTCCTACTTAATCATACAGCTGCAGCTCAACCATCAACCTGCCATCATGTGTACGTGGTCTGAGAAAGGGAAGGAGCTACAGTGACTCAGCACTCTGAATTAAACTGTCGCCAGTTTTAGGAAATGAACCACAACGCAGGGAAGGAGGTGCACATTGAGGCTCAGGAAACATGACAGCTTGTGAGGTTATAACCGTCATGCGATGTGTTTGAATTCCGCAAGACAATTTAAATACCAGATTACAGTGATTAGAAAGTGAAATAAAAGAATTTGAGCCCCAGGAAAACAGTGTTTTGTGTGTTTTGTCATAGAAATGAATAATGCTTATCATCTTAATTGTCCACTGTTAAAATATCTTGTGGCAACAGTGGTATGGGGCCATGCCTCCTGAGTGAGGACACTGTGAGTGTGTGGGTGTGTGTGTTTACCTGTCAGGTAGGGTGATGGTGATTGAGTGATTAGTTGGGGGCAGCAACGTGGCATTCTCAATGAAACATCATCAAAAGGAAGTCAGCAGGTTTTCTTTTAAATAATGATTAAGATGAACATAAAATATTACTCCAACACTTGGATTTGACGTGAAAAGGAGAAAACATGAGCTAACAGGATAGTTTGTCTGGCCTCTGGCCATCAACCCACTGCAGTGGAAAAACACTGGAGAGTCAGGGTGTGACGGAGGAATAGGAAGCTGGGGGAAGGTCTGAATAGGCAAGGGACTGTGAAAAAAGGGCAGTTGAAGAAGGAAGGCAGGGGGAGGGTCAGAGTGGTGAGGTAAAATGAGGATACACTCCTGAATTAGTTGATTCACTGTGAACTTTATCATCAATGCACAAACTAAGGGAAACTAAACTATGTGGAGAGTCTGGTACATTTATTACAAACTTAGCTTTAGCTTCCTTTAGCAAGACTATAGTGAATTATGTGATGGGTTTACTGAGTTTTGTCTATATATGAGTCATTACACAGTCAAGCAGTAAATCATTTTTTGCTATTCTGAACTTGAGTCTGTAAAAAGGTTTGCAGCAAGGTATTGCCTCCACACATCATCCTAATACTGCTGGAAGACCAGTGACACGTTGCACACAGAAGTAGAATCAGTCTTTCATTTCAGTAGAAAAATGTTGGCACAAGAGAAATGCTGTCATACTCATTTCTCCTCTCAGGCTTGCTCTCATAGTTTTCAGACTTCAGCACCTGATACATCTGATTGTCTTGGTTCTTTGCTGGTCAACCATTTGCAAGTTATCCTCTCCCAGTGGTCCATCAAGCCCACCCTTATGGGTTACTCATGTTGTTTGTGAGAGGAAAATAGGTCATGGGGGGAGGGAAGGACGTAGTAAACCAAGAGGACCAGACATACAAAGAGTGGCAACAAAAAAGACAGCTGGAGGTTGCTGAATTTTAATGATTAGTTCAGGGGGTGTTGGTAATGTGATGGGAAGTGTGAAAAACTCATGCAGCCAAAAATGGATGATAGAGGGGGTGTAAAGGTAGCTGGGAGGAGTTGCTGGTTTACTTGTGCTGATCAAGATAGATAGATAGATAGATAGAAGATAGAAGTACTTTATTCATCCCAAGTTGGGAAATTTAGGTGTTGCAGCGGTACAGTCATTTAGCAGTTGTGCTTCTAAAGGTAGCAAAATACAAAACAGTATAAAAGAGGAAGTGAGAAGAACCCTTACAGAGATATCAGGATGGATGCACAGATGGAAAAGAGAAGGAACATAGGTTAAGGAAAATAGTGAGTAGCTGGATGGGCCTTCCCTAATCTACCCCTTCAGAAGAGGAGCTGGTTGCACTGCACATCCCCCACTTTTGTCTGATCCAGGCTTAGCAGCAGTATCTGTTTGTGGCCTGTGAAAGCACCTGCTTTTGCTTGAAGCAAATAGTACTAAAAGCATTGTCTTCTTACCTATATTATCAAATCTGAATGACAGAACCAGCTACAAAGTGTTGACCCTTCATGTGTGTCCCTACTTGTTAGAATTAATGAACACACATATATCAAAGCTGTAAAAGGTGGAAATGGTCCAGAAAAGGATAAAGGGAACTTGCCAGAGCCACTTTATCTGGCCATGTGTCTGCCTCTTCCTCTAATGTATTAATGAGTGTCAGCAGATTGTAGGCTGCAGTTGACAGCGTGTTACCTCTTTACCCTCTTCTGCACAATACGGTCTCTGTGAGCTGTGGTATGTCTGTGTGAGGGCTTTCAGAGAGTGTGTGCTGAATACCAGACTGGGCCTGTCTGAGTCTTCTTTTGCAAGAGGCAAGACTTTGAACTTAAATGAAAGTAGAGCTGCTGGCTACTAAGCTGTTTTCTATTGTTGGAAGTAGAATTGAGGTTAGGTTTATTGCACATAAAGAGATTTAAACATACAATTAGTTTGTTATTAATACATGATATTATGGTTAAATTTCATTCAACATTGTATTGATTTCCTGAAAAATATTTGCTTCAGTCAACCTGTAAAATCTTCACCTGTAAAGCTTAAAGACTTCAGCTAATTCATGTTTTAAGGAGAATGTTGTTTACCAGTTAGATTGTGTGTTCAGATATCACCAGTTGCTATAGTAATGGTGTAATTTATGAGTCAGTAATTAACTGTTAGGTGGATATTTGGTGTCACACAAGTCAGATTTTGATTCACTTCTCATCACTGTGGGCTCAGATACTGTTAGATAAATATTAGGAGGCTTTGGCTATCCAGATGTTTTGTCTGAGAAACTATTTCTAAACAGTCTCTCTCCAATTTTAGCAGCAACAAAGTCACATTCTGGTAATTCCTGTCCCACACTGAATTATTATCTGTTTGTTAGCCCAAATAAATGTGCAGCTGGCTGGTCGGATGTGACAAACAAAAAACCTTTTTTAAAATTGAATTTGAATTGATTCTGAATTTCTGAAAATAACTAATTACTAAATATCCCTATTATCCATGCTTATAGTGTGGCTTTTGTCTCTCCACAGACTTTGGGCCTTCATTTTTTTCTTCCATAACACTGCTTATTGTTGTTGTTGTATTGATCCCACTCAGCAACACCAGTGCTGCAGATTCAGCCAGTTTAAAATCAAGCCGAGCAACCAGAGCTTCTCAACTATTTTAACCTTCAGCAAACAAGATTTGGATCCATATTTCATTAGGTTTCTCACAATTTTAAAACTCAGTTTGCAGAGTAATCTGAATAAGCCAATAAATAAATAAAATAAAAAATATATCTGATTTGGACTGACAGTCTGAACCTAATTTGTGAATTTGGGGACCTGTTCTTCATCACTACATTCTCAAACTGAATTCATACTCAAGTTGCCTCCTTTTTAAATTATTATTATTGTTGTGTTCACTGTGCCTCGGCATTGAGAAATGGTTTTTTCTTTCAGAACATTGCAACGTCCATCCCCTTTCTTTTCTGCCCATGATTGGCCAGTCCAACCTAACAGCTGCAAGGCAGCATTTACAGATGTTTCACCATGTTTCACCAAGTACAGGAGACTGAGGCTCACGGACATTCCCCAGGCTCCACTTCTTGCTTTAACATGTTTATCAAATGTGAGCTTAGTAAAGCATAATAGACCACTCTGTTGCATCATTTTTCGGGATACAAGCCATTTTGTTGTTGGATACCAGAGGCAACAGCTCTTTGTAGAGAAAACTGAGAGGGTAAATGGTGAAGCAGGGGACGGTCACTGCTGAGTTTTGCGAACACTATAAGCAGGAGAAATGTGAGAAACATTAATCATACTGAATGCTCTCTCTCTCTCTCTCTCTCTCTCTCTCTCTCTCCTCTTCCTCCATCTTTGGTGACCTTGTGTTATAGATGCTAGTAGCAGAACACAAAATGGTCGCTCTCCCTTCAGAGAAAAGCACAACAACTCAAATACGACAACACTACTAAAAACTCGTGTAAGAAAGCAGACCATTGCGGTCATTGAGGTTGTGCTATTTTAAAACTGCCTGATCAATAGATTGATTTTAAAATGCAACATAAATCCAGTTTAAAACAAGCCGAGCTCTAATTTACTATAGTTCATAGGTGAACAGAGACAGAGATGATGTTTCCTAATCTTGCAACCCTGCTAGCCTATTTAGAATGCACCCACAATGCATTTCACCAGATTGTCCTACAGAGTTCCCGTTGAGATACACACTCTCACAGGCACACACACATGCGCTCACAACAGATTACGAGATTAGAGTAGTTTAAAATGACAACCAGCCACTTCCAAGGACAATCCAGTTGCCCTCACCTGCTTTACCTTCACTTGCCGCACACACACTTACACACACATACGTTCAAGTCATCAAGGTGCCATTTCTGTTAACTTCATGCTACAGATAAAAAGCTGTAAATGTGAAGGACTTGCTAACCAAGTCACACCTATCAATGTTTTAAGTTTATGTCACAAGTGTCTTATATATATTTGGGAAGCTTAGAGACAAAACAAGTAAAACAGATGAGACTGAAAAGAGGAGGCAGACATTCATATCTTTATTTATCATTTACTCCAATACAATAGACATAATAGACGTTTGTGTTTATCCAGTAATAGAAATGATATGAAAATGAAAAGATTTCTGTGAAAAGAACAAACACAGACTGTTTTTACCATATGTAATCAGATCATGTTCACTGTCATCCGAAGTCACACCTACAGGCCCGCGGTGAGCCTGGATAGAGCTGAAAATAAGCAGGAAGAGGAGGAGAAAGGGGTGTGCTGGAAGCAGCAGCTAAAGAAAAGGAAAGCAGAGAGAAAAGCAGGTCGCATAGTTGGGACAAGGCCAGACCTCCCCTCAGCTCAGCTGCCAGACAAGTCTCTACTGCGTTACATACCAACCACTTTCTCCCACCCCTCTTATTGTTTTTAAGCATGTCCCTATGTGGTCCAACCCCTCCACACATCTGAAATACTTGTTTAAGACACGCATTTGACTACCTGTTTTATTTTTTTTCACTGACTGGTCATAATCATAATTAAACACTTGCTCGCTTTCATTAACATCAGCTTTATGCATACTGCACATCAACTTGCATATTAAATGTTTAGTTTTTCTTTTCTGTGCTAAAGCTGCATTGATTATACACTATGTGGCACTTGCTAGCTTGCAAGTTTTTTCACGTGCAATCTCTTTAACAAAAAGCTACAAGAAGAGAGGAAGTCTGCAAATCACTTAATGTTACCCTGCATGCTCTTGTCCAGGCTCATGGTAGACAGATGGAAAGAGTGGGATAATCAAACAAAAACAAGTGAAGGCCATAAAGTAAGAAAAGAGTTGTAAAACATAGTGGTGGAATTATGCACAGACTTGGATTTTGATGCCAGAATTTTCCAGATATGTATACAATGCTTTTTCAAAGGTTAACATAAACTTTGAAAAATAAGAAGCATTCTTCTGCTGAGGCGTAAAACTTTCCATATTGGTAAACTGTTACCATTCGCAAACTGCCTCAACATTTTGTCCAAATTTAAGGCAGTTACAGATACATTTCTAAAGCACAAACTAGTAAAGATTAAGTAGTGTGCATAACTTAGTTTTTCTAATAACATGGTTATATCTTTTTTTCTTCAGGTAACTCCACTCCCCCTAAGCAGCAACAGCCATGTCAGACCTCTGTGTTGGAATCAATGGGTGAGTTTGACCTTATAAACAAGATGGTTCAGACTGAATTTCAGATGTTTTAGCAGGATGTCAGTGAAGCTTAGTGAGGGGATGCAGTAGCAGAGGATCAGTAAATATTTATGAAGAATGACTCATGCATGTGCTGAACTTTGTGCGGATGTTCAGAACAAGAGAAACAGACATCTGCCAGATTATAATTACACAGCAAAAGCTGTCATTTGTCATAATGACTTGTTGGTGTTTTAAATTCACATGCCCTTAGTCTTTCATCTCACAGGCTTTATTCTTACTTCCTACTGTGTGATGTATTTAATTGAACCCTGGTATAACAGAAGAAAAAATCCTGTGGTTCATCTGCAAGCTGCTCACCTTCAACAGACTTTAAAAACCATGTTTTTATCAGACTTGGATGCACAGTTGAATGTGTTAGATAACAAAATATTGAAAGGGAAAAAAAATCTTCCATAGTTGCTCAGAAAATTGTTTGGTTTCTTTTACTGTTTCATACGTGTTTATTTAGTTTGGTTGGGCATGGAAATACTTTGACCTGATAAGTTAAATGGTCAACTGGCTCTGCAGCCGTGGGGGGAAAACGTGATCTGACTGACTTGAAAGAATGATTGCAATATGGCAATATAAAAGATAAAATCCTCCCCAGTTAATAGAAATGTGCAGGATTTACCTATTCTTTTCCATGACATTTAAAAAGTTGACAGTATGATTGAAACAAAGTGAAACCAGCCAGTTAATAAGGTTAAAAAAAACAAAAACACATATCTCATTTATTTGGCAAAACAACAGTTGGAGTTATATTTAGTCTGTTAGAAGATTGATGCGTGGTCCCAGGAGTGGTTTGACATCCTGAGGAAATCTCAGCTCCCAAAGCAGCTGTTATTAATCATTGTCTCCATCTTTGGATCTGCAGCTTCGGTCGCATCGGCCGCCTGGTCCTGAGGGCTTGCCTCGAGAAAGGCATCAAAGTCGTGGCCATCAATGACCCCTTCATTGACTTGCAGTACATGGTGAGAAAATCCCGTTTTCGTCACATATAAACTAACACACGTACACACTTAAGAAGATTTTTTACAACCAAATTACGTTGTTAACCATCATTTCTTCCCCGGCCCGTCCTAGGTCTACATGTTCAAGTATGACTCCACTCACGGCCGTTACCATGGTGAGGTCTCCCAAGAAGGCGACAAGCTTATCGTTGATGGCAACGCCATCTCTGTTTTCCAGTGGTAAGTAATGATGGTTAGTGTCTATCAGCAGTAATTCTACTGAAAACAGATAGCTAATGCTTTTCTTAATATTTTATTTTTAAAGTGAAGTTTTTATTCCAGTTTGACCTGCTGGTCTTCAATAATCTGAGTGAATACCTGCCAGCAGAATGAGGCTTTAAGCTTCTCAATGCTTCACTCATATAATGACCCCCTCCAACCCGAGGTCCAGCTGTTGTTTTAGTGCATTATGTAATATGTTCTCTGATCTGGAAAAAGCAAAGCCAGCATAGAGGATGGGTATAGAAGAGACATTCCAGCTTCACTGCTTTGAGCACTGTGTCCGTGCATAAACCAAGGCTCTGCACGCAGTTCGAAAGCACAGGTTGCATTTCTCCAACAACAGCAGCACTAACCCTTTTCCTTGCATTGTGATGATTTGCTCATTATCTCCATCTTTGCTGTCTGTGCTGTTGCAGTATTTTAATGTTGTATGAATCAAATTTCAAATCATTTAATCTGGGATTGACTCTATTTGGGTTGTTTTGTTTATGTTAGTATGAAGCCAGCTGAGATCCCCTGGGGTAGTGCTGGAGCCAAATACGTTGTTGAGTCCACTGGAGTCTTCCTCAGCGTGGAAAAGGCCTCTGTATGTATTCACACCTAAATATAGCTTAAAACCAAGGAGTATAGACAGCTCACCAGATTGTCCATTTTCTGATCTGTGCTCACTTTCTTCCAAACAGTCTCACATCCAGGGGGGTGCGCAGCGCGTGGTTGTGTCCGCCCCCTCACCTGATGCTCCAATGTTTGTCATGGGAGTTAACGAGGACAAATACGACCCCTCCTCCATGACCATTGTCAGGTAAGGGATACACATTTCTGTATATTTTCTGTTTTGTACAAACAAGCTCCAACATGTAGCTCCATTGTCTAACCAGAACATAAAGATTGCACCTCCTGTGTTTAAAAAAAAAAACGGAAAAGAATATAGTTGAGTTTAATAGCAGCTTGTTTCTTTTTATATCTATAGTAATGCCTCCTGCACCACCAACTGCCTGGCCCCTCTGGCCAAAGTCATCCACGATAACTTCGGCATCGAGGAGGCTCTCATGGTAAGTAATTGTGCAGTAACCAAATGCGTTATTACAAGTTTTGCAGTCACAATGTTATTTATTTTTGGGCTTTGATGTTTCACACTGTGGGACTCTTCTCTCTGTAGACTACAGTCCACGCATACACAGCCACCCAGAAGACAGTGGACGGACCCAGCGCCAAGGCCTGGCGTGATGGCCGCGGTGCCCACCAGAACATCATTCCAGCTTCCACTGGTGCCGCCAAGGCAGTGGGCAAAGTCATCCCTGAGCTCAACGGGTGTGTATCATCAGTAACCCTCATTAATTGTGGCCAAAAATGCATAATCAGCTTGTGAGGGCCCAGAAAAGACCAATGTGTCTCTTATTCTTTCTCCATGTCGGTTTAGCAAGCTGACAGGAATGGCGTTCAGGGTGCCAGTCGCAGATGTGTCCGTGGTGGACCTGACATGCCGTCTGTCCAAGCCTGCATCCTACGCTGAGATTAAGGAGGCCGTGAAGAAGGCTGCACATGGGCCCATGAAGGGAGTTCTGGGTTACACTGAAGACCAGGTATTTATTTACTCTGTATCTTCCTGGAAGATATGACCCACTTTGAGGAATATATAGATGAAGATTTCTGACCTGTATTTTGCAGGTGGTGTCTGCTGACTTCATTGGTGACTCTCACTCCTCCATCTTTGACGCCGGTGCCGGCATCTCTCTTAACGACAACTTTGTCAAGCTCATTTCCTGGTCAGTTTTTTAACATTTCACCCACATTTTAACCAAGAAGTTTTCATTGCTCCGAAGACGAAAAAGAAAACATTTAGAAAAAAACATTCAGAAATCGGCTGATTTTTTTTCCCCTTCCTCACAGGTATGATAATGAATATGGCTACAGCAACCGTGTCGCTGACCTGCTGTTGTACATGCACTCCAAGGAGTAGACACTTCCTGCCCAGAGAGGAAGTCCAGAAAGGGACCACTCATAACCATCTTCTACCCCTCCCTTCTCTTTTACACACAAGCCCCACCCATAGCCAAGTCATAGCATCAAAGCCCTTAGCTCTACTACAGTAAATGTAGGCAGCAGCAACAGTGTGTTTGAGTGTTCTGAGTTCATCTGTCTTTTCCTTTAATGACGAGGCGACCGGTCGGTGAAAGTATTTGTGTCCATGTGTTCCTTCTCCACCTTCCACTGCCACTTTAGATGTGTCGTTATGGCTGAGTATTATGGTAACTACTGTATCCATCTCACTGTTGGTGTGTTTTAAAAGCTTAATCACCAGTGGAAGGAGGAAGCTGAGAGGCAGATCTACTGTAACTCTGCTTAAGATTAACGAGGCAAAGAAATAAAGTTTGAAAAAAACCTAAGGCTGAGTGTTTTGTCTCATTTTTTAAATGGACCAAAAGTGTGAGAACTCCCAACAATCTAAAGTACTTGGGCTACTAATTACCTTGAAATTAGTCAAAATGATAGTTAATCTGATCCACTCTATTGTAGACTGACATAATGTACAGATAGCCAATGTACAGAAGCCAAACTCATGCACTGACATTGTAGTAATCTGATCAGGTTTATACCTGTCTTCTCGATGATCAAATATCTATTTTATTAATTTTTTTGAGGAGACTACAGATGTAGTTGAAACATGTCAAGGTAACAAAATCTGTTAAGTTTGGATCTTTGGCTGAGGCTTGTCTGTTTTCTCATTGTGACATTGAGGATAATGCAAATGCATGCTAGCTTCATTGGTGATTCTGAACTTGCTGCAGGTGTGAGCAGGTGGTTGTTTCTTTTTAAATGTTAGCCCTGTAATCGGTTAGAAATCTGACCTCTGACCTCATGGAAACCAGGATATCTTCCTGAACCCAACAACCCTGATATTGCAAATATATAAAACAGACATGTGAATTCAGAAAAATCCAAAGATTTAATGATGATGCCGCCACCTTATCATGGTGGAGGAGTTTGTGCGTCCTGACGATCCTAGCGGCTATGTTGTCAGAGGCTCATGCCCCTGGTAGGGTCACCCATGGCAAACAGGTGTCTAGGGAAGGGACTAGACGAAGTGGGGCTCAAATCACCCCTATGATGATGAGAAAGCAAAATCCAAGGTTTCCCTTGCCCGGACGTGGGTCACCGGGGACCCCCCTTTAGAGCCAGGCCTGGAGGTGGGGCACGGAGGCAAGCGCCTGGTGGCCGGGCCTTTGCCCATGGGGCCCGGTCGGGCTCAGCCCGAAAGGGTGACATGGGCCTCTCCTCCCGTGGCTCACCACCTGCAGGAGGGGCCATAGGGGTCGGGTGCATTGTGAACTGGGAGGCTGCCAGAGGCGGGGACCCTGGCAGGCTGATCCTCGGCTGCAAAAGCTAGCTGTAGGGACGTGGAATGTCACCTCGTCCCTACGGCAGGGAAGGAGCCTCAGCTGGTGCGTGAGGTTGAGCGGTTCCGGCTAGATATAGTTGGACTCACCTCGACGCACAGCTTGGGCTCTGGGACCATTGTCCTTGAGAGGGGCTGGACCCTCTTCCATTCTGGAGTTGCTCCCGGTGAGACCCTCCGAACAGGTGTGGGCATGCTCATTGCCCCCCAACTTGGCGCCTGTACGTTGGGGTTTACCCCCGGTGGACGAAAGGGTAGATTCCCTCCACCTTCGGGTGGGGGGACGGGTCCTGACTGATGTTTGTGCTTATGCACCAAATAGCAGTTCAGAGTACCCACCCTTTTTGGAGGGGGTGTTGGAGAGCACTCCTTCCGGGGACTCCCTCGTTCTGCAGGGGGACTTCCGTGGTCACTTCAATGATCACGTGGGCGATGACAGTGAGACCTGGAGGTCTCACTGTTCCTTCCTGTTCCTCCCACCGGAAAGAGGCCCCGGGGAAGACCTAGGGGTCAGACTACATCTGTCGGCTGGCTTGGGAACGCCTCGGGATCCCTCTGGATAAGCTGGTGAATGTGGCCAGGGAGAGGGAAGTTTGGGTTTCCCTGCTTAGGCAGCTGCCCCCGCGACCCGACTCCGGATAAGTGGCAGAAAATATTTGGATGGATGTCTTTCTTTTTTTTTTTTTTCTTTTTCTTTTATAAATCATTTAATCTATGTGCCCTGTGATGGACTGGGTGCCTCTTGTTTGACAGCAGCTTTAGCCTCCAGTTCCCCCAGCAATACTGAACTGGATAAACTGAGCAAGGAAAATGACTGAATGAATCTACAGTGCGCTTTGTCTGCGGACAAAGGAAGGTGGAAGGAGACATGCATAATTGAAAAAGGAGAATTTTGAATGAAGGATGCATGGGCAGTCAAATTTCTAAAGTTTCTTGTGTCTTCACTTATCCTTTGTGTAGACACCTTGAAAATTGTCTATATAAAATTTCCTTTTAGATGGACAGACAAATACTTTACAAAAGCTATTTCTTGTCTCCATACTTGTTTACCCCAAATCAAGGATGGAGTAGCTGCGAGGAAACTTCAAAGCCATCTGCTGTCTTTTTGTGGCACTACAGGAGAACCACCAGAAGATACCAAAGCTTACAGACAAAGTCAGTTTTTTTCTGTTTTGTTTTTAGACAAACCAGGATCATTACCATCCTGTGGGGAGAAAGAATGGACTGCACAGTTGTACTTAACACAGAGGATTATCACAAAAACAAATATAAAATGAAATACAATAAACATAATGAAAATACCATCTTCAAAGATAAGTTTAAAAAAATAATATTAATATTAGCAACCAGGAAGCCACTAACTGCCCATCTTATTGACTTTACCCAAGAGGAGATTCATATATTGATTTCTGAAGACACATAAAGATCCCCATAAAGACCCAACAGCAGCATTAACTCCATCACCCCTGACACTGCAGAACATCACATGACCATGTTATCACTACAATTCACATAAAAAATTCAGCCCTGTCTGTGAGGTCAAAACTCTGACTATTGACTGAAATGATGGTGTCATATTCATATAGTCATCTGCTGGCAGTGGAGCCAGTAAGAAAATGGCTGCAGCAACAACCAAAGTGGCCTCACTCTGTCCTGCACAGCCTCTACCTTACTGCTCCTGTTTCTAGTAGACTGAGGATGAAGCAGACAAAGTTCTAGCTGTGTCATGTATTATTCAATGTTATCAAAATCTTTGTGGCCAGTGTCTTCAACACCAGCTCTGAAAATGTTTCATGCTGCAATGATTTACAAATCTCTTAAACCAATACTGAAAACAATCTACAAGATAATCTAGAAAACATGGCAAATGCTGAAAGTTGAACTTTTTTCCTATATATATATAAAAAAAAGAACTCATCTTGAATTTGATGGCAGGACCCACATCCCCTCTTCTTTAAACAACAGTCTGTAAATGCCCGGGCACTGAGGAGACTGTTTTTGACCTTTGAAATACTAATATTGTCTCATTCAGGTCTGATATGGTATCTGGGGTCTTTTTTTTAAATTTTGCCCCAAATGTATTTTAGTTGAGTTCAGCACCCGGACTCTTATTCTATGAATCCATGTTGCATAAATCCAGTATGTGCAAGCTCTTCCATAAAAAATACTTCATCTGGACGGATGCTACTCTGAAATTTGTATAAAACTTCAGCATTAATGGGGCCTTTCCAGAGGTACAAGTCAGATCCATAGACACTCCATAGACATACCATCATTGGAGACAAAGGCTTTTAAAACAGAATTAATAAAAAAAAAAAACCTGATGGTCTCGACCTTCTTTAGTCCAGAGGACACAGTGTCCATGTTTTCCTAAAAAAAAATTGAAATTTTTTTTTCAGAAATTTTTGACCACTTTTCCACTTTGCTTCAGTCCACTTAAAGGAGTTTCGGAACAGAACATGTTGATGTTTCTGCACCAAATATGGGTTTTTCTGTTAATGGTAGAGCTTTAGGCTGCCTTTGTGGATAGCACAGTGGGCTGTGGTCACAGACAGTGATTTCTGCAAGTGCCCATGCTTATGTTTCCACGAGAGAATTGTTCTTGTTTTTAAGGCAGCACTGCCTGAGAGCTGAAGATCATGGGCATTCAGTATTGATTTTCAGCCCTGTTCCCTGTACACAGATGTCTCCACATTATCTGAATCTTCTGATGCACTGCAGATGATGGAATATTTCAGATTGAGGAACATAATTTACATTCACTGCCCATCTTTATTTCTGAGAGACTCTGCCTCTGTAAGGTGCTCTTTGTATGCCCAATCATGTTACTGAGCTCTTGCTAATTAACCGTATCCATTGAAGCCTGCTTCTCCAGCTGTTTCCTGTTCGTATCACTTACATTTCCAACCTTTGTTGCCCCCATCCTAACTTTTCTCAGATATGCTGCAGCCATCAAATTCAAACTGAGCTATTAAAAAAGTCTGTCAACATCTGGAAACAACAATTTGTTTTTCAAATCATTTAACGGCCATCAGACAACATATCAGTTTTGTGGACAACAACGTCAACTTCACAGGGGTAGATGTCACTGAAAATACACGTTCAAATACCTTCTGATCATCCCATACATTTTTATTACCTTAGTCAAGGGTGCTTAGTCATTTACAACATGTGTTGTAAATAAAATGATTATGCATCTTATAAATCTTAGCCGATTAATGAAATAAACAGAAGAGGATATTATTAGAGGAAGAGAGGTAAAGAGAGAAAGAGACAGAGCTAGAGATAAGACAAGACTCAACATCAGACTATGTTTTCTGGCTGTGCTCAGATTAAAGACAGGATACAAGATGGATGCTAAATTAGTTAACGTTGGGTGGCTCACTAATAAAATCCGTCAAAATTCAGTTGTGCTGATTTAAAGTCCCTAAGAGGGGACATACCTGGGATTCAAAACCATTCAAAAATGATCAATCATCTTGAAAAGAGACATGAACCTTTTTCAAGAACTAAAAAGAAGTCCAGATGTTTTCTTCAGATGCACAGATTATTTTTTCTACCTCTATCTTGTCTGTATTCTGAATAAGTCTTCCTGCAGTAGCAGAAAAACGACTAATGACTTATTACAAATCCATCAATCTCCTACAGGAGCACAAACATGGAAGAGACAGGCTGTGAGGGCTGTCATGACCTGGATGACTGGAAATATACAAAAAATATAAACTGAATTAGAAGAAATGTTTCATGCCCTTTCTTATGTTGTAAGAACTGCTTCCTGATCCCATGAATGGTCAAGATCCCCTTGTCAACTAATAATATAATATAATATAATATAATATAATATAATATAATATAATATAATATAATATAATATAATATAATATAATATAATATAATATAATATAATATAATTGGAATTTGGGTATGTGAATAGTTTTTTTTTCAACTACTTACTTTAAAAAGGCAGTTTGACTTACATTTTGTCTGCTGTTTAGTTGGATTAGCCACCTCATGAACATAGTATGCATTCTGACCTTGTCTTTAGATGACAGAGTAAAACCAGCTGTACAACAGAGATTTTATCATCACTTTTTGTCTGTAGCATTTCCATTTTAAAACACTTGATGTTTGAAAATAGCTGCAACTGAGGCTGAATTGGTAAGCCGGACATGAATCATGTCAAGGATGCATTCATCACCAAGACGTTTCAGAGGATCAAATAGCCAACCTGCTGCCTGATTTCCCCATCCAAGCACGAGGACTGTTTTGAATGAAGAGGATTTGAATGAAATGCTGACAACCACTGAAACACACAATGCTGCATTTGAGTACACTTTGTTTGGTTTTGTTTTTCATTTCTTAAAATTTGTTTTTAAAATCCCCATGTACATGAAAAGCTAATTAACCACCATCATTTCCAGTCACTCCATCACCGTTTCTGATCAGGTCATATAGATTAGATATCAGGATTACAAATACATATTTTAATTTAGGCAGAAAGAAGAAAACTTAGTAGATTAGGGCACAGAAGGGATAAAAGCACTAAAGAGAACAGGTGTGTAGAAGTACAGCAACTGGAGCACCCCTGGGAATATCCAGAATATGATGCAGAAAACATGCAAAATACTTAAAAATTCATTCCACATTTCACAAAATACTTTCAGAAAATGAAACCGCCGTCCTCACTTTGTTTTCAAGTATATTATGTTTTACAAAAGAATAAAGACAAAACTCTTCTGAAATGGGAAAGTTTAGTAAAGTTAGATTTGTTGTGGAGTAATTATTTTACTAGCCTACTTTTATTGGACCATTTTTGTTGCCGTATCATCTGCTATGGGGCACAGTATGGATTCAAAAATAAATTACGTTTGCGACTGGTCAGAAATAAATGTTTACTGAATCTGTTGTTCTGATCGTAGCCTGGAATGGTATAGATCATTTAAATAGTGTTAACTTTCCAATGGGGTAAAACTTGTGTAGGTAGTTGGAAGGGAGAATAAATAAAATACAAATTTATGCCACAGGATGTATGGTCCCAACAGGTTAAAGATCTTTTGATTTTTAATATATGAATTATAAAACTTACAGAAAACTTAAAATGTAAAAGTTTAAAAAGGAAAAATAATTAATTCCATCATGAAACATCCATTGTTGACATATTTTAGTTATAAGTGCTTTTTTTTCTGAAAACATTGTTTGTTTCTGAAATATTGTTTGATTTTGTAAATGAGGAATTGTTTGATAAATTTGCACTGATTTGACACCCTAATATATTTTCATGTTTCCTCTCTGGTCCATACAGATGTTCATGTAGTACAAACCAAACAAACAAAACAAAAACAAAAAGGACACCTTAAAGGAAAGATAAAAGTCAAACAGTGACATATCTCCACCTTCACTTCAACAGCAGGGGAGGAGAGGTCAGCTGGATCTGAGCATATGTGTCCAAGTGGGACTGACTTGTCAGTTGATATAAAAGCAGAGTGGCAGCATCTCTCCGGTCACTTTAACTTGATGTGACAACAGGACTCAACATGGGGAAAATTAGCATCTTTGAGCTCCTGTTACCCTTCCTACTCACGAGTGTAGTTTGCTTAGAATCAAAGATAGAAATTACTGTATTCCTTCCTGGTAAAAAACTAGATTGGACAAACGCAAGACTGTACTGCCAAAGTAATTACGTTGACTTGATTACTTGGGACATAGTGGGCACTGACCAGCTTAGTACGTGGTTAAAAGGACAATCATCGTTTTTCTGGATCGGTCTACACAGAGATAATGAGACAGCTTCAGTTTGGAAGTGGATAAATGTGAAGTGAGTATCCTTTTTGTGTATTTCTTGATAATGATGTTAACTTCACTGTTAAGTGTCTCTGCATTTCTGTGTTTTTTGCAGAACTGGTGAGGGACTTTCAGGAGACTATGTCTCACAAGACAGCAACTGGGGTGACTTAAAATTAACTGGTGACTGTGGCTCTTTTCAGCCTACAACTGGTAAGTGGAACAGTAAGACGTGCTCCGCAGAGTTTAAATTTATCTGCTATGATGACAACCTGGTGGTGGTGACTGAAAACAAGACATGGGAGGACGCCCTGAATCACTGCAGGGAAATGACAACATCATCATACCAGTATGACCTACTGAGTGTGACCAGCCCACTAGACTACAGCTATGTCAGAGACAAGATCTACAGAGCCACCACTGATGAGGTTTGAGGGTTAAAACTGTTTCCTTCAGAACATTTTAACTAGTTTTCAAACTTAGTCTTTAATTCAACATAATCATTAAGATTTAATTGTTTTATTTTGGTCTTTTAAATAAACTAGTGTCCCCTGAAATGCATCAGCACTCACATAAAGAATTTCCATGAAAGGTGATTCTCAGACTCTGCACTGTGCTTGTCAGGTTTGGACGGGTCTCCGCTTCCTGGCAGGGGAGTGGTGGTGGATGGATGGAGAGGAGGTGGATCACAACAGCAGCCTGCCAGACTGCCCGACCCTTTGGCAACACTGTGGGGTCTTCTCAAAAAGTGGCAGTAACTGGATCACAAGGGACTGCTCAGAAAAAAGAAACTTCATCTGCCACCGTACGAAGGTGCAGACCTAAACTGACAGTGTAGAAAACACAGAGGAAGATTAGATTGAAGTCTCTTCACTGTAGGCCGAGTTTTAGGATTTTATTTTACATTGATGATATTTATATAATATTCAGTTAATCATTGTGAAAGCAGACATGTATATGTATTTTATTAAGAAAAACAAAGCAACCAACATATATTAGATGGCAATTTTGATTTAAAAAAAATATAAAATTTGTATTTTAACAAGTTTTTAATCATTTTGGATTATATTTGCTTGAATTGTTAGCATGGGGTTTGGTTGGCTGTTGGGCCTTTTGGGTTGGTTTGTTCTAGATGAATGATCCTATGGCTGGTGGAGGTATGCGCTCTCTGAGTGCTTCTAGTTTAAAATGCTTCTTGGCTATTTGTTTATGTGACCTAATATGTATTGATATGCAGTGATTTGTTGTTGTTTCCCCTTGTTTAAATGGCTGTCATATTTATGAAGATAATTGGTAGACGCTTCAGTTCAGCCACAACCAAAGTAACAGTATGTTAAAATGCCGACTTAAAACATTTAAATCCTTAATGCAAATGGACTCAATGCTGCAGAGCACAACAGGCAAATTATTTTCAATATTTAAATATCCAAATAACATTCAAATGAAACTTTGTAAATACATTAGAAGTAATTAATACAGAGAGGAAGAGCTGCATAAATGAGTGGATTTGTCCTTTAAAGCATTTTACGACTGATATTAATATTTCTGTAGATGGTGTTGACTGCCTATGCGGCTAATGGTTTCTTTTTAGTTTCCTGTTGCTATATGCCATAAAGAAAAACAAATATAAGACTGAATTTGAAAGAAAAAAGCAATAAATAAAAAATTAAAAAATTAAATAATTGTTTGTGTAAATAATTTGTGTTTCATTGAGCACACTTTGTATTTGGGTACACTTCACTTTATTTCTTGATATTTGTTTTTAAAATCACCATTTACTTAGATGACAAAGCAAATTAAAGACAATAACTATTTATTGTGTTTATTTCTCATTACACATCACTGTTTTTGTTCTCTTTATATATATATACTGTATATATGTATACATCCTCTGCAGGAGGAAAAGTATGGTGACACAGAAAATAAAAATAGAAACATCTATTAATATGCATGAATAATACAGACACCTTAGAAATGGATGATAACTAATTTTGACCCATTTTATAACATCCATATTTACTTTCTGCCTTCTATCCTTGGTTGTTAGTATGCAGGGTATTTCCTGGATAAGTCGCCCGTCCATCACTGGACTGAAGTCAGAGACAAACAGCCACACTCACAATTTAACCATCCAGTTCAGAGCCAATTAAATAATTCAACTGATAATTTGAAGCAAAAACTGGATCACCAAAATTCACTCCACATATCCCAAAATACATTCAGTGTAGGAGGGAAAAAACATCCATTCTCATCTTGTTTTTATGTACATGTTGTACTAAAGAAATGAAGACCAAACACCTCTAAACCTGGCAAGTTTGGTAAATGTATCTACACTAAGGAGGGGATTTCCCTTCCTGGGAGGAGAGTGGTGGTGGATGGACAGGGAGGAGGTGGACCACAAAGGCAGTCTTCGAGACTGCCGACCTTTTGGCAACACTGAAGGGTCTTTTTAAGAAGAGGCAGTAACAGATCACAAGGGACTGCTCAGAAAAAAGAAACTTCATCTGCCACAGTAAAGAAGTGCAGACAGAAACTGACAGTGTAGAAAACACAGAGGAAGATTAGATTGAAGTCTCTTCACTGTAGGCCGAGTTTTAGGATTTTATTTTACATTGATGATATTTATATAATATTCAGTTAATCATTGTGAATGCAGACATGTATATGTATTTTATTAAGAAAAACAAAGCAACCAACATATATTATATGGCAATTTTGATTAAAAAAAAATATAAAATTTGTATTTTAACAAGTTTTTAATCATTTTAGATTCATTTTGTGTAAATCCTAATGACATTATTACATTTAGAAATGAACCATAAGGCTTTTGACATGCATCAAATGTCAGCGATAAGGAGAAACCAGGCAAGCTGAAGGAAGCTGGAGATCTTTGGATGACATCTCTGAACGTAAGGAAAGGGTTGTTGAAGGGTGTTGTGAGGGAATTGTATGACACATCATTCTACAGAGGGAAGGGATTTACATAAAAGGTTATCACATGCTAAGCTGCAAAAAATAAATAAAATAAAATAAAATAAAGTAAAATAAATAAATAAATAAATAAAAAGTTCCCATTGATAGCAGGTTAATGGGAACTGATTAAATGAAGAGGGAAGGATTGGACCTCCAGTAGTAACCTGTGTGATGAAGGGATCACTAGTGTTTCTTTTATTGTTTAGGAGCTGTGTCACATGAAATAAACTTAAAATAATACTACCACCTTATTGTCAAACAGAACCTTGTCTTACACTTGTCTTACGCAAATATTAGTGTTTCAATGGAAGAAAAATTATATTTAGACATACTTTAGTGGAAAGTCAAGAATTTGACTGCAAACTGAAAAACAAGTTTAAGAGGTTTAATGGATTTATTAGAAAAAATATCATCAGAATATTATACACGACTGAGACACGCTCTGAATTCTGCAGGATTGTGTGTGATATAGAGGTAAGACTGCAAATGTGACTTTAAAAGAAGATTCTCACTGGGGCAATTTTACTACTATTGTCTCTATTTGGATATGGATGTGTTTTATGGAGCAATGGATCAAGTGCATCTAGTGGAAAGAGCAGTAAATTTGATTGCTTATTCCTTTGTGGAGTAGTTAAAAAAATGCTGGATATTATTTTAAAACCTTAAAGGTCCATATCACAAATTACAAAATAGACATCGGGGGATGAAGAGCGACAGCGCCGTTTTTGTGACAGTAGGTGGCAGCAACGCACTGAGCTATACTTAGACTGCCGGAGGGACAAAGAAGAAGAAGCAGCAGCAGAAGAAGAAGCAGAAGAAGAAGAAGAAAAGCCGGAAGCATTTCTAAGTGACGCCTGGCTCACTTCCGTTTGTCATTTAATGACAGTTTCACGATTGTGTGTCTTCTCTTCTCTTTTAACGTTGTAAGTTTCATTTATTGAGTTGTTATTTTTTGGTTCATAGGTGCTGCCATTAGCTCTAACCCTTACCACAACAGGGACAATCTTCGTGCGAATATTATCAGTGATAAATACCTTGTTAGCATAATGTATCGGCGTGCCCACGCCGGTTAAAGACATTGCAGCTTAGCTAGCTGAAATACAGATTATTCATTTTCTTAGCAGATTTACACGACTCTGTTGCTTTGTTAGGTACTCATTTAATGAACACGCTTAAGGTTTTAGAAGGCAATGGAAGATTTGTTTTTATCCAATGTCATTTAGCTGTTGTGCTCGTGTATATGAGACACTGACTATCTTAGAACACTTGACGTTCTTCAGTTAAAAACATGTAAGGTTAAATTGGTCTAACTGTTTTATGAACGCAGCAAACAGGTTATCTTGTAAATTGTTTTATGCTGTAAACAAAGCAGTCATTGAGTTACTACAAATTCGTAATTTTCTCGCTTGATAATAGTTTTGAGACAGCGAGAAATTTAATTCAGCACATTTTTAGTTTTAGTATTTCTAGACAAACATTTAACAGACTTAAGTCTGGAGCTGTAAATCAGAATGCTGTCTCGGGCAATATGTGATAAGTATTATTTTGAATGGTATAATTATTTAATGCATTGCATAGTTGTTTTTAATGTGTGTTTTCCTTGTTTTTTTTTATCTCCAGGCTGAGCTGAATTTAGTCGCCATACATCATGACGCTTTTTCACTTCGGAAACTGCTTTGCCCTGGCCTATTTTCCCTACTTTATAACATACAAGTGCAGTGGCCTGTGAGTGTCTGAATTGGGGAAGATGCAAAGTTTGTGATGACTGAAAGACACTTGTTTGACTTTAGATGCTGTGTGATGCCATCAGTGAGATCACAACTAAAGAAAGTTCATTAAGAAGAAATCTAGTTGTACCATAATAAATAAAAATAAAGTAATACCTTTGTTGCAGCAGTAACATGTTTAGAGACTGTAAATTCTCTATAAGATAATAATCTTCTTAGTAATGTCTGAGGTTTTGGGAGAGGGTCTACATAATCCTCTTAGATCTGCACAGCATGTTCATGAATTGCCCAGTATGTTCACTAAAGGCACTTTTTTCCTGTGTGTTAAGGCACTTATTATTTTAACTCGTATCTTAAAACTTTGTATTCTAAAGTGGAGTTTTTTTTTTCTTCTTTTACATAACGTTAAGCTGACATGCCAAGCATTGTGTCTCAGGCCTAGGATTTAACTCTGTGTTTGTCTGTTAAATGCTTAGCTCAGAGTACAATGCCTTCTGGAGATGCGTCCAGGCTGGTGCAACATACCTTTTTGTCCAGCTCTGCAAGGTGAATGACTTTCTCTGATCTGCTTTTTTGGGGGGGGGGCTTGTTTTTACATAAAAATTAAATGTTTCTCTTTGTGTGAACGTGGCTTGTTTAACTTCCTCCTTCAGATGCTTTTCCTCGCTACATTTTTTCCCACTTGGGAAGGAGGAGCAGGAGTTTATGACTTTGTAGGGGTGAGTGTTTAAACTTCATGAGGAAGCACACTGAATACTAGCTTTTTTTTATAACATAATATTTGTATTTGTGTGTTGTGTTGTCTTCTAGGAATTCATGAAAGCCACAGTGGACCTGGCAGACCTGTTGGGCCTCCACCTTGTGATGTCTCGTAATGCTGGTAAAGGAGAGTACAAGATCATGGTAGCTGCCATGGGCTGGGCAACAGCTGAACTTGTGATGTCCAGGTTGGCAGTCAGTCTTCCTTTTTAAAAACAAAAAAAAAAACAAACTTGAATTTCTAGCTCATTAAAAAACACTGCATCTCTATTTATTTATCTCTTTGTGATTCTTCAGGTGTATTCCTCTGTGGGTTGGAGCAAGAGGGATTGAATTCGACTGGAAGTACATCCAGATGAGCTTTGACGCTAACATTAGTTTGGTGAGTAGCTAGACTTCTTTCCTGTATCTTCTAAATTTAATCACTCTATGTATTTTCCACTCAGTCTTTAGTTTGCATTTGGACATTTGATTTCAACAGTTTTTATCCATTTGACATCCACATAAAGTTTTTAACAAATCGTTTTTACCAAAAGCTACTTGCACTTATAAACTTCATCATTGCAACAACTTTTCTCCTGTTTGGACGTTAAGATGAAAATAAACATTCATTTGCTCCATCCTCTAATATTGACATTTTTGTTGAATGTGTATTTTATAAAAATGTACTTGTATGAAAAAAAAAAAAGGAATGAAAATGTTTGTGATTGTACAGGTTCATTACATTGCTATGGCATCGGTGGTGTGGATGTTCACCCGATATGACCTCCCTAAGAGCTTCAGGCTGCCTGTTACCGTTCTGCTGGTTCTGTGTGTCTATAAGTCCTTCTTAATGGAGTAAGTTTTGCATGCTCTATACAAACATATGCAAGTCAAGACATTCAGTTTAAGGATGACAAAACTAGCCTTTGTTTAAAAACTAGTCCTGGAGTATATAGCTCACTCAAACTGGGAGTCTAAAAAGTATAACATCAGTAAAAGAACGGCTGAGTCTGACCTCTTAAGTTTGATATAACTTAGAAACAGGAAGGAGATAAAGTTGTCTTGTCCACACTTCATGGACAGAATTACTTACAGAAGAATCTTCTTATCAAAACTGATGTAAAAACTTTCATATTATCAGAGTTGAAATGATTTTTAAAAGTGAAACTGTAGTTCAGCTTGCGATGCTGAGCTGCCCTCAAATAGCTGAACATGACTTTATAAACCACATGATGGCACCACTACTACAGAAAATAAGTTTCATTGTAAACCATGCAACAATAGTAAAAGCTTTATTCATTCACTCATAAGCATGGATAACTGGTACTTTTGTATATAGTAATGTGGCTCTTGTGTTACAGCTTTACTTTATTAAAATATATATGTACAATGGAACGTCAGCTAATTTGACCTAATTTCCATTTACACAGCCTGAAATGGAGTAAACATGAATATATGTATGAGTTGAATTTATTATTTGTTGCACTGGCATTTTTCATGGTTATATTTGAATTTGTTTAACTGTTAATTTAATATCTGTTCATATTGTAAGTTAAGTAATTAAGTAATTCATCATAATTCATCAAAATCATCAGTAAGTGATGTCCACTCTGCATCCGGCAGATGTTACGTTTTTCTTTTTGGTCCTATAAAGTTAAAAGATTTTGCCACAGCACTTATGGCTCTGTAACTAGGTCTTCACATTATTTTTCACAACATTCAACCCCTTCTCTGCTATGAAAACCAAATATGAAATCCCACCATTGTGATATAAAACCCAGTCATATCACCTTTAGTGCTGTGAAGTCTTCTGCATTTGCTCTTTACCATCAGAAGTGATTACATATAGAAAAGAAGGTAGAGCTGAAGAGTGGTACTTTAAATATGATATTATCCATTAAGTTATTGATAAATAAATTTAATATTATGAAAAGATCAACAACACACTGGTTAGGAGTGAGCTTTGTGATTACATAATGACCGTTTGTGCAAAATATGTTATTGTCTTAATATTTAATGAATCAGTTATTTTATTTTTTTTATTTCAGAGTCTAAAGCATCTGTCTTCCTTGTTAGCTTCACCTCCGAGTCCTGAAATGTTCTCGTTGCTCTTGCGTATTCTGACAACCTCAGAAAGACAATCACGGCCTTGAAAACCTGAAATGTAATGTAAAAGTTAGCATAGCAGAATTTACAGAAAACAAAAAGATTATAAATAAAGGCGGTTTTAGAAAATTTAATACTCCTGAAATTATTCAAATTTGTCCTTTTCTACAGATCCCATTTTTAAAATAACTTGTTTTACTCTTTCAAGAGTTTTTACTTCATAGTCATATTTATCAATTGTACAGGTTTAATTATTAAAATAATATTTCATCACCTCCATCATGTTGGTGTGGGCGGTGTTTTGTAATATTAGTTTGACTTAATATCTGATATTTGCATGTTTAAACCATGTTGAACATGTTCCTCTCTGTTGTGTCCTCAGGTTGTTTGTCCACGTCTTCCTGCTGGGCAGCTGGACAGTGTTACTGGTGAAAGCTGTGCTGACTGGTGCCATCTCTCTCTGCTCACTCTTCCTGTTTGTCACTCTGGTTCACAGCAACTAAGCAAACGTCAGCATCAGGGATAGGCCTTCAATGGCCCCTGGATAAGGGGTGTTTGTGTGGCCTTTGTCACCATACACCTCTAAAGATTATTGTCAGTGGGTAGCGGAGTGATCTAACTGGCACAAATCACCAACTGGTTTTCTTACCAGTTTGTTGTGTTCAGTGCGAATGGACCAGTGATAGAAAAATGTGCTCAAGAGATCATTTTGTTCAATTTCACTCCATCAGTTGAAGGTGCAGAATAAACTGTGACATCAGAAGGTTTCTGTACTGTGATTGGTCAACATGAGCTGCTTTGGTTTTATAAAATGTGATTTTACATCAGAGTAACTACAAATGAATTAATACTTTATAGGAAAAAATCTTTTCTATGTTTTCCAGTGAGTGAGGATAAATGCATTTATCATATAGTGAAGTAGATTTTTAATTAATTAAGTCACTGCTCCTAGACAGTTAACTCTGTAGCCATAAATTTGTCCATTTATTTATATTCAAATAAATGTTTTTAAACACAACTGCTAATTTTCTTTTAACACATGAAAAGAAGTCTATCACTAATCTGGATTTCTGTGGTTTCTTTGTAATGAAATGATTGTCTTATCTCAGTGGCAGTGTCCTTATTTATCAGATTGTGATGTGAAATATTTATGTATACATAAGAACTTAATTCATACAGTTTTTTCTAAACCCAGGGAAATTTAATTTGGGTATGCGCAATGGTCTAAAATGACGCATCTATTTAAATTATTACCAGTATATAGCTTGGCTACTGATCAGTTCAAATGATGCTAGAAAATAAATCATCTGTCCTAAAATTGTCATCAGAAAGCTCTTTCAGTCTATTTAGTAGCCAAAGGGAAAAGCAAAGACTTTGATGTTAAAATGAGAATATTATATGTGTAAATTATTACATGAACATAAAATGTGATTCCTGAACCAACTTAATTTTTCCTTTACAGGTAAACGAGCTATTTTCCCACATTCCTACTGTTACTGTTGAGACTAAGAAAATCAGGCCAGCCTGAATGAACGTAGATAAGACTGGTCTCCTGGGAGTGATGGAGGGCAAAGCAAGAAAAGACTGCCCATTACACTGGTTTTGGCTTTAAAAACACCTTTAGTGTACAGCTAAAGAGAATCCAGTGAAATGTGAGAGCTGGTGGAAAAAGCAGACAGAAGGAAAACTTCTTCAAGCTTAATGTTTTGAAACTAGTAAATCCAGTCAACTATTGTGAGCTGCAGTATAATTATCCCTATTTATACTGAACATACTTTAAACAAAAACACTAGCCTAAATTCCCCACTATGACTTTACTTTGAACACACTGCCCTTGAATTAAAAAAAAGTACTATGTTTCTACAAAAATCTTTTGGAAGGTTAAATCATGACATATAAACACCAGAAACAGTTTATCTTCAACAATATAGAGAAAAACTGGTTTAACAGTTTAATATATTGTGTTTATTTTAACAAAAAAAGCACATAAATGTTATCCCTTTGTTTTATTTGAATGTCAAGCTCAACACATGTAAAAGAGCATGATCTCCACGACATGATGCTTCCACCGCCATGCTTTACTGTGGGGATGGTGTTCTCAGAGTAATGGACCTGTGCAACATTTCCCTGAAGGTATAAATGTTTTTATCCTATCTGACCATAAACATACATTTAAATAAGTTAAATAAAGTGTAATGAAATGGGAACAACACCAAGGAGAGTGAATATATTTTTAAGACATTGTTGATAAAAAGCAGAAAAGTAGTGCAGCTATTAAGTTTTTAAGTGTCAAAGATAATATAATAAAAATAAACAAAGGCATCATAAACAGGTTAATCATAATCTTTGTGAATTTTATATACATCTATATGTTATGACACAGCTTCCTTTCTGTTGCTGCATGTTGTCCTGGTTCGCAAAACCAGCAGATTAAATGCTAAACAAGACAAAAAGTGGCTTTAGAACATAATAAATTTGTCAGTGTCGTTGAAAAAAAAAAACACTGATAGGTTTCCTGACTATCACACACTTATGTGACTGTCTTAAAGAAGCAGCTTTACTTGAATCTTGTAGCAGCTCCTCATCAGATGACTCTCATCACTTCCTCTGGATGCATGAAACATCACCAGTTGCTGTCAGTAAAAACAAAGCCTTCATCCTTGCTGTGTCCTGGACTGACCAGTGGAGCACAAGAGCCACAACCTGATAAAAGAAATGTATTATGTTAATTTGCTCAGAGTAACACGGTGTCTTTGTGTCCATTTAATATTACAAAACTGCATAGGTGAGCGTGGCAGGAGTCACTCACCTGCCATGTGGAAATATCAAGACTGAGTCACATCCTGGCTGCTAGAGTCTTTCAAGTACTTTACTCTGTTTCATCAATTTTCCACTGTATAAACTTACTGGTTATAGATAGATCTTAAAGATTATATGGTAAAGGCCAGGAAAACATCATGGCTTTGATGAAACTCACCCTGTGATAACATATTACATGGAAATATAATTTTCCTGGTTTTTTGATGGACAAGTTTTGCACTCATGGTTTCATTACACATGACATATGAAGCATCTATCCTGTCCTGATGAGAGGCTCTAAAAAAAAAGATTTAATCTATATGCGCAGTAATACATATTTCTTTGTAACTGGAAAAATAATTAGATGGCATTAAATAAAATGGGGAGTGCTGCTCACAAATGTGCAGGTACTTCTTATAAAAAGTACACAGTTGTACAAATAACATCTTTATTTAGTGGAAAGAAATCATTAAAATGTATTTTAACAGTAGTGTTATTTTTGGGTTAGCAGAATAAGCACGTCCTTCAGCCAATTCCTTTAATTAGCTTTATCTAATTTTTTCTTGTTTTTGTGGTTTTACTGAAAATTTTCTGAATACTGATCAATAAATAATATCTCTATTTGAAATGTTCTAAGTTGTATTCTTACAAATATTGGCATTTTTTGTATTTATTACAATTTTTCGTCTATTTTTATTAATCTATAGTCACCTGTTCATCACAAAAAACCCAACCTTAGGCCAAATATAGAGACTAAAATAACCAAAAATACATAGTTTTTTGGCTAAGGGAAGCTGATGCCAAGTCAGACGCTGAGTTGGATGCATGGGGAGAACATGCAAACTCCACACAGAAAGGCCTCAGCTGAGATTTACACCAGCTCTAATAAGAATCAGAAAATATAAAAATACACAGCATACATACAGTATATTTCACATGTAAATCCTCTGATTAAGTTTGCAGATGAGAAAATCTTAGTTCTGCAACATCCAAATTTTCAGTCAAGACAATCTTTAATTTATATGAATGTTTTAAACTAAATAAACATGTTTTTTTTAAAATACCTAAAAAAGAACTAGAAAAATAAGCAAGGGGAACTTGATTAAAAAGATTATGGCATGAAAAAGTATCTTATTCTGGCGTCAGAAATAAAAAATAGTTTTTCTTTTATTTGGATTAAACACATTTAGGAGGACATTTTTGTAACCACAAAATTTATTTGCTGGTCATTTTCAAAATTTGGTTTCACGTTCCACAAAATCCCCACAAGAGTGAGTGATTATGATTATTAGATTAGGAGAAATTGAATTCTCCACAGGCTGGAATGCTGTAAAAGTCAATTCAGAATAGAAAAAAAGTCACAGTGTTGTCATGTGGAGTGAATAAAACTGGTCAAATTAGTGTAGGACTTTTAGGCAGGCATTGTATCTTCATACTTTGTTTTAAAAACTGCTGAAAGTAAGCCTGCATGCCTTTCCTCACAGTTCATCATGCACTACTGCAATATAAATATCAGTTTGAGACTAAAGGCTTGTTTCATAAGAATTAATATGAGCATACGGGATCACATAAAGGAAGGAAGCCAGGAGACAAAAATACCTCCTCACACAACATACTTTCTCCGTGGTTACACTTATTTTTTCTTTTTCCCCTGTCAGCCCTCTTTTCTGTTGCTGCAGCTCACCCTCTCTGCATTTCTCTCTCTCTTTTAAAAAGGACCTTAAGAGGGCAACAAAGGTCTCATTATTTAAAGGCCACAATGGAGTTTCTGTTACCTAATAGACACACACACACACACACACACACACACACACACACACACACACACACACACACACACACACACACACACACACACACACACACACACACACACACACACACACACACAATACTTTCTACACAGCTGCTGCCTGAATGTGTTGTGGAAAACCTCATGCTTGCTAATTACAATGCTGCACACATTACATTAGTTTGGAATAGAGGATCTCGGTGAGGATTGGTTTGTCATTGTGGGATCAGTCTAGTACCAACCCTGCTTCATGAAGGTCATGTTAAACTCTAAAAGATTAAAATTGTGGTCAGACTGTGCTTGACTTACTTATTATCACCATTATGTTAAATCCAAATGCATTAACATTGAATCAATACAATGTTTTTTTGTCAATATCAAGCTGGGGATAAGATTGTAGAACACACCCACAAACACAGAGGAGACATTTCAGATAGTAAATTCACAAAAAAGCATTATTAATGCCCTAATAGTAAGCACTGTCCATTTCTTTTAGATGTTCTCCTAATGCCTGTGAAGACTACATTGCTCTTGCTTTCTTATAACAGTTTTAAGTTTGAGAACCCAGAGCAAAGAAGAAAAGTAGCAAGGGTGGTGCGAACCAGCTCGCTAAACCTGGTTATTAAGTCTTGGTTCCAACCCCTAAATTAGAAAACAGCCGATGATTTGCAGTGCAGAACTGCCATTCATAAAAATTTTCAAGGAGACATAAAGTGGTCCAGTCTTACCAGCTTGCGCACAAGTAAATAGGTTTGGGGAAAGGGGACTGTGGCAGGAGGAATACTACCTCTGTGGCAGAGAGAGGTAGAAGCAACGTGCAGACCAATTCCCCGGAAACAGTCTTCATGTCGTCCCTCAAGTACATTCAGTACCACGGCCTTCTCCTGCCCCCTGTGGCCCACAGTGCAGAGAGCCTGGAGTATGCCCAAAATTTCTCTGTGGAAGACACCGATGTTTTTGCTGTGACTTATCCCAAGTCAGGTATTGTAAAATTGTTCTAATATCTGTCATCTCTCTTCATCCCACCTCCTGTGTGGTATGATTGTGATATATATCAGCTTTCCATTTTCAATCATAAAGTAGAATCTTATATGTAGTACCAAAATAACCAAGATATGATGTTTAATCCTTTTTAGGGTATGTGTGGGCTATTACATCATTTGCTGTTTTAGGGCACCAGCGGCATGTAACACATTACACTTCAGTTCAATACAATACAACTAGAGGAACACTTGGACCTCAACCAAGGCCAATTAGTCCACATTTCTAAGAGATCTAAGTTTACAAACTAAACTCTTAAAAAGCCATTTTATGCTTTGCATTAGTCCAATGACAGAAAATAGTTGGTCCTTTATCGATAAGTGGACAAGTCCAAGGTTTTTCTTATTTCTGTACTTCCTAACACTGCAGTGCTTCTTTGGTAGACAGTGTGTGTTGGATTAGTGATCACACTGGAAACATTAACTGACCTGGGTTAAGGAAGGCTTGTCCAGGTTGGATCCCTCCTCAGTTTTAATAGACATTTAAGTAGATTTAATAAAGCTCCCCATTTTCTTTTAGTATTATGTGGTGTGATTGTTTTAAGGGCTTCAAAATTTGAGTAAAGAATTTCTGACTGTGGGGAATCTGCAAAGATTTATTACAACATTGTGTTTAAGAAGCCTGACTTTAATGTTATATTTAAAAGCAGTCTTGAGGTTTTTTTTGAAGGTCTTCCAAAGGTTGTCCTTAAACTTTGATTAACTTTTCACTCATTTTCAGTCCAGTCCATATATCTGACCATTTTCAGAAGAATTTGTTTATCAGGAAAGTAAGGACAGCTGAGAGATGCATCTGGTCCTTCAGTTAATACATTTATTATTCACTGAAGCCTCATAAGAAATCAGAAGCTGTTCATAAGGAAGAGAGACTGGGGAGAAAAGACCAAGGTATGCCAAATGACACAAAAGGTGGATTGAAAATCAGTTTCAACGCGTCTTAGAGTGATGAATTATTCCAAGGGACTAGACCTCAACATTACTGAAGCAGTGTGTGATGATCTTTATTAGAAAAGACAAAAATGGATTGAGTAGCTCCCAAGAATCAGAAAATCTTCAATGAAGTCTCAGAAAATATTCCTGAAGACTACTTAAAGAAATCATGTAAAATGCTCCTTTAAGAGAGGCTCTATTATTATTATTATTATTATTATTATTATTATTATTATTGCATCTAAAGGGGATCTGACACTTCATCCAACAAATTTAAAGTAAATATATGTTTTAATAAACACTTTTAACTTAAAACAGCAGTTGATTGTAGCTCAACAATATGATGATGCAGCTCTCAAACTTAATGCTTAATTGTTGTTGGTTTATTATGACAGCTCCAAAACAAGTATGTCATGTGTTGTTTTTGTCTCTTTCGTCAGTGCTAAAACTTCGGGGATGACTTCACTTCTTGTTCTTAGCAGCTGCACAGCTAATTTCAATTGGCTGACAAGAACAACCATTTTTGCTAAACTAAAATGTCATGACTACTTTAGCAAGTTTGGTCTAAATATAATTTGAGACAATTAATGTGAAGAAAAAAAAACATTTCACTGATGACAAATGTTAATGGTTTCCATGGAATCTGATATGCTGAGAAAAAAATCTAGAATTGCACAAACTGTTGTATTAATTACTCTTAAAATATTTATTTTAATTAACCTTTGATTGCAGTGGGGAGTTTTGGTTTTTTCGTTTCCTGTTCTTGACAGTACTGCCCTTCCTGAACCTGAAAATAAATAAATATATAAATTAACATATACAGTCTTCAACTGTACTAGCATTGCAGTGCTGAGTGTGGATAGACAAGTAAAAATATTAGTTATTTTCTCTGTTATTAAAAAAAAAACTCTCCTTCAAATTACCCCACAGATCAGGAAGTATTGTGCTGCATTCCTGTACCCTCGCAATTACAGTGAGAATAAATCAGTTGATGTCCAGTCATTTCTGTCTCGACTAATATTTTCAGATGTTAAACGTAACAGTTATGATGACTTGCTTAAGTCAAAGATTGGACTCATTAGAGTTAAATATTCTAATTCTATAATGAAGTCTCCGGTATTTGAAGGCAATATTTACGTGTGTACATGAACGCACCAGATTTCTGGTCTCCTTTGGTTTTGTGGTAGCGTTCGATTTGTAGGCTTCGTCCTCCGGTCTGTCTCATTTATACTTAAGGCCCGCCCAGTAGGTAGGCGGTTGTTTCGGAGGGTTAAAATTCGTAATCAACGTCATTAGGCCCGAGCACCGAAGGCGGTGCGAAGGCCTGTTGTAATTGCTCCGTTTTTTCCTTATTCTTATTATTATTCTTCTCAAAAGTAAATCGCATGGTAGGGGACCTGAACATGCGCGGAAACGCGCCTAGTTTTGCGTACCCCCCCAAAGGAATGCGAAAATTTACGTTTTGTCATGTGCTCGGGACTGTTTGGGCAAAATTGAACGAGAGCGCCACCTATTTATGTTGCCCCGCCACTGCACATCATCAATCTTCATGAAATTCGCTACACATTTTCTAAATGCATGGGCGAACAAAAAATCCTCTTGGAGTAAAGCCCTAAAACAAACAAGAAGTCGGCCATTTTGGGTCAAAGTCGCCATTTTGGCATTTTGCTGACATATTCAAAATCTATCTCCTCCTAGAGATTTTATCGTATCGCGACCAAAATAGCTTAGGATGTTCAGAAGGCATGTGTCTTTAAAAGTTATTGAAAGTTTTCTAATAGGAGAAAGGGCATGGAGGGGGCGGGGCCTCAAAGTTTGACGTCTCGCCGTGAAGAACGAAAGTGATATAACTTCCACATAAAACAATATATCTGAACCAAAATGGCCATGTATGATGCCAGTCCCATCCTGAACACATCTACATGTCAATATTTGGGATATGAATCGGCCACGCCCCCTGGCGACAGGAAGTCATGGTTTTTACTCGAAGACCCACTTATCTCACGTTTTGGACACAACCAGGTCCAAACTGTGTCAGACAACAGAAAACAAGTTGGTGATGATATCCAGTGAAAACTGTTGCTCTATGCTGCAGGGCGAGACCGTGGCGCCATGGCGAACTTCGAAAAGACGCCATGACATCATAAATCACTATAAATCCCTCAATTCTGATCCAATCCCCATCAGACTTGCAGAGATTACTCAGGGTGTAGCCCTGAATAGATCTATATGACCAATACCGGTCCAGCCCTAAGCCCCGCCCACTTCCAACAGGAAGTGCTTTTTTTCACACGCAGGGATCCATCTTCTCAGGAATGAAAGTTACACACTTGAAAGTGCTTCACAACAGGTCAAACCCTTTCATGAAACCACAAGAAAAATCTCAAGCTGCTTCGCCAAATGTAACCATGGCGAATAGTGGTCCAACGCCATCAAACAGGAAGTACTTGTGACTGACACATTGTAATGTTGAGCTTCACCAAACTCACAATGAAATAGTGTGGTCAGAGAAGGATCTCAGCCACATTAACATCTGCTGGAACAATTGCAATATGGCTCTATAGCGCCCCCTACAAATATTGCATTGATCATAACTGCCCACTACATTGACCGATATGGCTGAAATCCACAACATTTATAGAACTTGGAAGGATGTACAAAAAAGCCTCTTGGACCTATATGATAACTTCAACAGGAAGTCGGCCATTTTGTAAAAATTGTCATTTTGGTGGTTATTTTTGCATGTTTCTTTGCCTTGCATTTGAACGAACTCCTCCTACAGATTTTATCGTAATTACCTCAAACTAAGTCTGAACACTCCAGAGGCATGTGTGGGCAAAAGTTATTGAAAATTTTCTAATAGGAAGTGGCGTTCAGCGGCGGCGCCTCATCAAGTTTTGATGTTTCGCCATCAAGCATGTCATCCATTATTTCTGAAATACAACACTCATTCTGTAGCAAACTGCAAATGTTTCACTTCAGTTCCATGCCAACCACAACTACAAGTCCTGATGTTGTCATCTGGACATTGCTCAACGCTGCATGGCGAGACCGTGGCGCCATAACAAAGTTGGATAAGGCGCCGTGACAACATTAATCTGTATAAATCCCTCAATTTTCATCCAATCAATATGACACTTTCTGTAATTAATCAGGGTCTGCTCCTGAACAGACACATGTACCTACTTCTGGTCTTGGCCTAAGCCACGCCCCCTGGAAACAGGAAGTGCCTTTCTCAGACACCGGGGTCCAGCTCATCAGGGATTAACCTCAGACACTCTACAGTGCTTCAGATCAGGTCAAACCCTTTCATGACACTACAGAAAAAAAACCTCAAGTTCCGTTGTCAAGCAAAACCATGTTGAATGGCGTCCACCGCCATGAAACAGGAAGTACTTGTAACTGACCTAATGTACTCCTGATCTCCACCATACTCAGCAGGGAGGACAGTGGTCAGGCCTGGAACTGATTCAAATAGACATATGCTGGTTATTTGTCTCTATATCGCCCCCTATGGTCATATTTTTCGCCATGAAACAGGAAGTCGCTCTAGCTCTGCTGTCAGTTGAACAAAGGAGGTGATTTTTTCCTGTTCTCATTAGAGTTCCAACCTGAACATGGTTCTTCATGAAAAACGACTATAGTAGAAATACGTGGAAATTTCCTCTTGATGAAATCATGCTCCAGTTTGTGGTATTTCAACACAGTTTGTAAGAAACAAGGTCATGAAGGCTTCAGATGTCATCACTGGACAGGCTGAGGTGCAAGTTGATCCTCTCATGAGGAAAATCACCTCTTGATGGAGATAAACTCTGGAAGAAAGGACATATGGCTGTGGGGAAAAGCGGCCGTGCTTACGGAGGAAGGTTGCTGGCTGAGGGGGCGGTGCAATAGGCCGAAGCGGTGCCAGAGGTGCGAGGGCCTCCAACGCTGCTTGCAGCTTTAATTTAGTCTGTAATCCTTGTGTCAAAATGTCAGCTGCTGAAGACATCTATCTTCAGTATCAAGGATTTCTGCTTCCCAGAGAAACTCACTCCTTACAGAGTTTGAAGTTTGCAAATGAATTCAAGTTTAAAGACGATGACGTTGTGGCTGTTACATATCCGAAGTCAGGTCAGTGCTGTCAAAGACTCCATATTTTCAGTGCTCACAGCGAACTAATGTGTCCTGAATGTAGAGATCGCACCGGCTGTAACTCAGCTGCCCACGGTATAAGATACCTGGACTTTGCTGTAGCAAGTGTATACACACACACACACGATTACAACAGTGGCTAAAATGTATAATTCATTAGGAGTTACGTACTTTTCATCAAAATGACCGTTTCAAGGAAGATGGAAAACTGATCTTTGAATCAATAAATCGGATGTGATAAGTAAAATGATTTAAAAAAACATCTGCATATTGTGGTTCAAAATACGCATTTTATGGTTAAATATATAATTATACTGTCTAAACTTCATTGATATGTGCGCCTGCAGTCTCAGAATTGCAGTGGCGAACTAATAGGTGGTCACAAATAACTCCTGACAACTAAAAAAAAAAAAAAGAAAATCAACTCTTGGTTTATTTCTTGGCTCTTCGCAACCTATATTGTTGTGGCTCCTAAACCGATAACAACGTCATATACTAGGAATGTGTCCCAAGGCTGTATAAATTACGGTGTCAAGCTTTTATCTTGTTGGCAATTTTCCCTGACAAGGTCTTAGTCAGTAAACGCGCAGAAAGCAAATGCTTATTTTTTTCCCCACTTTATTCCTCTGAGGAATTAATTTTCACAAAACAAAATAAAAGGTGTTATCCCAGGCCAGCGTTTGTCTATTTGTTCTCAAATACAAGACCACACCTTGATAACATAGAGACCTAAGAAAAGATTTCCTTCCAAGTTCCCTTTTTGTAATAAAACTTTAAAGTATTTGTAGAAAAGAGGTATTAAATTTACTTACCATGGGATTGCTAGAAAGACAGATAGTATTTACTGGCTTTACACGTGTCAATATGTTGTGAATAAAAACAATATTTGAGAAACACGAAGCTCGATGCCTCATAGTCACTAAACCTATGAGACAAAATGCTGTGTTGCTGCGACGGTGTACTAATCAACCTCAGGTATCTGAAATTAAGTTGCAGCCTATTCAGACCTGATGCTCCTTTCATACATAAAACCTATATATGTTTGCAGATCATATGTTGTGTGATCTGCAACATGCTAATGCAAACTGCTCATGGCAAACTTTTTGTAATATATTAACTTACTAAGTTCTGTCTGACAGAAAGTGTCAGACTGTGAAAATCTCTGACCTTATTATACCAGATTATGTTGATTAATAAGTCTGTTTTTTCAGTAGAGCAGAAAGAATTGTTTCAGTGCCCCTCCTTTTATTTATTTCTGCAGGTACTATCTGGATGCAGGAGATCCTTCCGTTGCTGCTTAATGGAGGAGATCTGACTCCAATCCAGACTGTTGTAAACTGGGACCGGGTCCCATGGCTGGAAGAGAAAAGATTGGCTGAGGTTGCAGATAAGCTGACATCTCCACGTGCTCTGGTCACACATTTTCCCTACAGCCTCATGCCCCCTTCATTCCACACCTCCAAAGCCAAGGTACATGTATGGACACTTTGCCTGACATGTCCATGTGTAAGCTCTTAACGTTTCTGCTCGTTATCACTTGTAGGTGATCTGTGTGATGAGGAACCCAAAGGACATCTTGGTGTCTTCATACTACTTCCATCAGATGGCGACCTTTCTCGAGGATCCAGGGACTTTTGATGAGTTCTTGGAGAAGTTCCTGGAAGGCAGAGGTCAGAGTTTTTACAGCCCACATATAGACTTTTCTTAGAGACTGACATCTGAAATGAAGTGTTTGAATTTTCTGCAGTGGAGGGTATGCAGAGGCATGAAGTCGTGTAAATGTGATGAACGTAGAGCAGTGGTTTATTGTAAATACGCAGCGATCCAGGATTTGTTTTGTCTGCAGTGCTGTTTGGGAAGTGGACAGACCATGTGAAGAGCTGGAGGCGTGCAGAGCTGGGAGACAGAATTATGTTCATCACTTATGAAGAAATGGTTCAGGTAAAGTAGTTGCTGGTAGAGTTTAAACATAAAATACAGAACTGTATTTTGTATAGAGATGCTGCTTCACCTCTTATCTCTGATAAATTTAAAGACTGGACCCTGTCACATCTTCTACTCAGAAAAGAAACACTAAGATATCAGTCTCAGTTTGTGGATAAGAGCATCAACCATCTGCTGCACTTTAAGGTTGTGTATGTCTTTTTCAGGACCTGCCTGCAGCTTTAAGGCGTATGTCAGACTTCTTGTGCCGTAATCTGAGTGACGAAGCCGTTCTGAAGATAGCAGAGCATTGTTCTTTTAAGACTATGAAAGCCAACAGAATGTCCAACTTCAGCCTGGTTCCCAAAGAGTATATGGACAATGACAAGTCTCCTTTCTTGAGGAAAGGTGAGCGTCTACATGTCAGTCATTACACACGACTAGTCTGAACAGTAGACCCGACTGGAAACCTTTAGAGCTTCTGCTCTTTGTTGTGAGATTTAGTGAGACATTTTCCTAAAATATCAGATTTTATTTTTAAATACTACACAGAACATTTTTTTCCTTCAAAAAGTTGTTGTGTTTGCGTAACTCCTCCTTGTGTGTTTTTGTGTCAGGGATTAGTGGAGACTGGAAAAACCACTTCAGTCCAGAGCAACTGGCCCGGTTCACATCGGTCATTTTCAAAGAGCTGGAGGGCGAGAACTTCTCTCTGCCCTGGAGCCTGGATTGACCAGCAAAGAACAAAAAGGGCTGTATGGAGATAAAGTTCAGGCCTGTACATAACAGTCATTTACAACTGGAGTTAAATTCTCAAAACAAACACAAGTCTGCAGAATCCTGCTGATGTGTGTTTATGTATTTTATTATCTGTCTTCAGCAGGATTCTAGAAACCTGCGTTTAAGTTCTCAGGACTGACAAAATGCTAAATTTATCAGATACCAGGATCTAAACATTGCAATCAGACTTTTATCGTTGCCAATAAAATAAATACTGCTAAAACACTGATCATTTGGATCTCTCACATCTGTAAATCTGTTGTAGGTTTATACTGTATGATCAGTAAAACATCAGTTTGTGCTAATTGCTACATGACTACTCTGTAAATACTTTTAGATCTTTTGGTCTTTTGAGAGTACAATGTATGAAACACATGACATACTGTATAAGATATGCTTAATAAACTGGACAAATATAAATGAACTGTCATTTTGATACTGAGAGGCATCACAAAGCGACACTTCAATGCAAAAAAGTTCAATTTATTTACTCTTGAAGAGGAAAGAAGATATTAGAAAATAAGCTTTTGATCAAATGCCACTGTCCTGTTATGTTTTGTTGTTTTTTTTTTTACTAGAAGTAATAAAAAAATATTAAATTAAATAAAAACCTTTTCACCAAGTCTACAAGTTTGGGCACCATACTGAGTCAGTATTTATATATTCTTATATTTGCCTGCGGTAATTGGAAACAGGGCCAACTCATTTTTGCAAGCTCTGCAATATTTATAGGTTGTCTAATTTTGTTCTTTTTGTAGTTCGTGTTGGCTTTTAATGTTATATTTTGATTTTGTACTTTACACTGTTGTGAAAACCAACCTCCTAAACTGATTATGTATGTATGTATAATTTTTGCATCTTGAGTTCTCCATCATTAAGTGTTCTGCCCATGCAATGTTTCCGTAGTAAGTTCATACTGTAACATTTTGTAAACCTGCCTCGTTTGCTTTGCTTGATGTACATAATACCTGAACAATAATAATAAATTGATGAATACAGTTTGCAACCTGCCTAAAAAATCCAGATGAGTCACTTAAGGTCAGACATGTTAATGAAGTTCTCAGACTTTACAAATAGTGTACAGGCTACTACAAATTCACCATAGTTAATGTTTTTATTCATCTTTTTTAACATGAAATAAACAGTAACACCAAAGAAAGCTTCATTTTTGTTACATGACTCATTATTTCATGTCACATCAAAATTCAACACATTATGCAAACTACTGATGTATGACAACGTTTTATATATAGAGCCAGCATAACACTTGAATCACAGTATTTTACATTTGATTCAATTTTCCTGACAATTTCTTTCTCTTATTATCCAGTTATAGATGGGTTTTATTTTACCTGGAAGAAATTTTTACTAAATACTGTTAAGGTGTTTTTACTTTTTATAACTCGTCATTGTAGTTTGTCTTCCTGTCCAATTTTAAAAAATTGTCTAATCATAGATTTAAAAATCAAAATGTGCTAATAGAAGTCATTTTCCCTCATGGTGCTTACAGAACGTTTGCATGATTCATGACTAAGTCAAACTAAACTAACTCATAAGTATGAACAAAACAGACATAGCTGTTTCAGACAGAGTGGCTGTTGTCTAACAGCTGCAGTTTCTTGAAAAAATGTAAAACAGTCCAACTATGAATGTTTTACATTCCCAGTCTCAGAAGAAACAAAATTAAAGAATAAAAGGTCAAACCTTTGTGCTGTTACTGCACAAAGCAGACACCCTTGGTTACAGCCTTATGGTAGCATAACACGAGTAAACAATCAACCTTAATGAGAACATGTCACTGTGTGTGGACACTAACTGAAAAGACTGTTAAAACTAAGAGATAAGTACTTAGTTTGAGAAGTTTAATACAGAACAGGTACTGGATGTCCATGAACTGTTATGGGAAACCCATTGGTCTACTTTTTCTCTTAATATTTAATGTGGGAATAATCAAACTGGTGTGACATTTACCGTGATATCATTTCTGAAAATGAAGAAAGTTTAAAAGTTTTGTGCATAAAAACACCTTCAGCTTTGACACCAGAATTTTCTGTATGTACATTGATCTATACTGCTCTGAAAAAGTATAACTTATGTGTGATCCTCATAAAAAGAAACTGTAGTCATTGTTTACCAATAAACTTTTAGTGATGATACATCACAGATCAGGACGTAATGTTCTACCTGCACAATCCTTCCTTACAAAGTTATTGTTTGATCAAAGAAATAGTTGATCTGCAGTCATGTGGTTTAATTCATATATAATATTGTCATAGTTGTCTGTGAGATAACTGTGGAAGGTCAAGACTGACATCAGGGCTCAGTACAAAAAGTGGTCCAGTCCTACCAGCTTGTGCACAAGTAAATAGGCTTGGGGAAAGAGGACTGTGGCAGGAGGAATACTACCTCTGTGGCAGAGAGAGGTAGAAGCAACGTGCAGACTACCAATTCCCTGGAAACAGTCATCATGTCGTCCCTCAAGTACATTCAGTACCACGGCCTTCTCCTGCCCACTGTGGCCCACAGTGCAGAGAGCCTGGAGTATGCCCAAAATTTCTCTGTGGAAGACACCGATGTTTTTGCTGTGACTTATCCCAAGTCAGGTACTGTATATTTCTTCTAATATCTGTCATCTCTCTTCATCCCACCTCCTGTGTGGTATGATTGTCATATATTTCAGCTTTCCATTTTCAATCATAAAGTAGAATCTTATATGTAGTGCCAAAATAACCAAGATATGATGTTTAATCCTTTTTAGGGTATGTGTGTACTATTACATCATTTGCTGTTTTAGGGCACCATCGGCATGTAACACATTACACTTCAGTTCAATACAATACAACTAGAGGAACACTTGGACCTCAACCAAGGCCAATTAGTCCACATTTCTAAGAGATCTAAGTTCACAAACTAAACTTTTAAAAAGCCATTTTATGCTTTGCATTAGTCCAATGACAGAAAATAGTTGGTCCTTTATCGATAAGTGGACAAGTCCAAGGTTTTTCTCATTTCTGTACTTCCTAACACTGCAGTGCTTCTTCCTCCTGCCTGCCACCCTACAGTCCATTTTATGTGTTACTTTTGGAAGGATGTCTAAAATGAATTAAATGTATCTAGGGGATAGGAAAATGTAGGTTTCCTGAAGGAGTATCACTACAACACTACAAAAGTCTTCTGCCAACCTTCATGTCTTCATATTATGATGTGACTGGATGGAACAGAGAGAGGGAGACTTGGCACAGGTGTGTGCAGTTAACAGAGGAGGAAATCATCAGGAGGTGATGAAGCTGAGAGGAGTCAGGCGAGTTAAGTAAACTCTTCTTCCCTTTTAAATTGCTTGCATATTTTTACAGATCTGCAGGATTTTAACTTATCTTGGGTGGAAAGTGTGTGTGGGAGGATTTGAATGAAAGCGAGAAGGCAGTTTTATGAGTTCCCCTAAATTGCATGTGTCCTTTATGCAGTGCCTGCTGAGGGGGGCAATGTGGTTTTTAGTGGATTGGTTTGGTAAACTGTGTGTGTTGGGTTGGTGATCACACTGGAAGCATTAGCTGCTCTGGGTTAAGGAAGGCTTGACCAGGTTGGATCCCTCCTCAGTTTTAATGGACTTTTAAGTAGATTTAATAAAGCTCCCCATTTTCTTTTAGTATTATGCGGTGTGATTGTTTTAAGGGCTTCAAAATTTGAGGAAAGAATTTCTGACTGTGGGAAATCTGCAAAAGATTTATTACAACATTGTGTTTAAGAAGCCTGACTTTAATGTAATATTTAAAAGCAGTCTTGAGTTTTTTTTTTGAAGGTCTTCCAAAGGTTGTCCTTAAACTTGGATTAACTTTTCACTCATTTTTAGTCCAGTCCATATACCTGACCATTTTCAGAAGAATTTGTTTATCAGGAAAGTAAGGACAAATTCTGTTAAAAGCTGAGAGATGTGTCTGGTCCTTCAGTTAATACATTTATTATTCACTGAAGCCTCATAAGAAATCAGAAGCTGTTCATAAGGAAGAGAGACTGGGGAGAAAAGGCCAAGGTATGCCAAATGACAGAAAAGGTGGACTGAAAATCAGTTTCAACGCGTCTTAGAGTGATGAATTATTCCAAGGGACTAGACCTCAACATTACTGAAGCAGTGTGTGATGATCTTTATTAGAAAAGACAAAAATGGATTGAGTAGCTCCCAAGAATCAGAAAATCTTCAATGAAGTCTCAGAAAATATTCCTGAAGACTACTTAAAGAAATCATGTAAAATGCTCCTTTAAGAGAGGCTCTATTATTATTATTATTATTGCATCTAAAGGGGATCTGACACTTCATCCAACAAATTTAAAGTAAATGTATGTTTTAATAAACACTTTAACTTAAAACAGCAGTTGATTGTAGCTCAACAATATGTTACGGCCCTGCTTGTCGTAGACAAGCTGTGGCCGTTTGTGTGTGATTAGGGGCGTCAGAGCGCTGCCCGGAGTGGCCAAGGCCAGCGCCTTTGTCCCCGCCCCTGTGTGACTGGCACCCCTCTGGACCAGTCAGGCTGCAGCCTACGGAGAAGCTCAGGCTGAAAAGACTGCAGCCGAGGCAGGTCTGGAGGGGGAGAAACTAGAATGGCTCCGGCCTCTCTCCCCCTCATGTTGTGCACCGGGTGTGTGTGTGTGTCGCGACCACCTCCTTTTCCACAATGGGTGCCTTAAGTGTTTGGTTGAGTTAAGTTTACTTTGTGTTTGTGTTAGAGCTGGGCTAGGTTAGCGTTTTATTGTGTTGTGACGACGGTCACTTTAGTTTATGGGCCTGTTGCTTTTGTTTGGTTTTAGTTTCCTCACCGAGTTGCGGTTGTGTCTGTGTGTGCACTCGGTGAGTGTTTGGTATAGGTTTTGGTTTGTTTCTTTCTGCAGGTCCGCTAACCCCAGCTCATCTTTTGTTTTACAGGTTGTCCATCACTTATCACGGGAGTTGTAAATAAATGTGCTTTTATTTTGAAATACCACCTGTCCACGCCGTGTTTCTTTGTTACGCCCGTCCCTACCCCTTAAGTCGGGTCGTAACAAATATGATGATGCAGCTGTCAAACTTAATGCTTAATTGTTGTTGGTTTATTATGACAGCTCCAAAACAAGTATGTCATGTGTTGTTTATGTCTCTTTTGCCAGTGCTACAACTTCGGGGATGACTTCACTTCTTGTTCTTAGCAGCTGCACAGCTAATTTCAGTTGGCTAACAAGAACAACCATTTTTGCTAAACTAAAATGTCATGACTACTTTAACAAGTTTGGTCTAAATATAATTTGAGACAATTAATGTGAAGGAAAAAAAAACATTTCACTGATGACAAATGTTCATGGTTTCCATGGAATCTGATATGCAGAGAAAAAAATCTAGAATTGCACAAACTTGTATTAATTTCTGAAAACAGACAGCAGAATATAATTTTCTCTTTTTTTACTTAGACTCCATTTTAAATTTTATGCTTAATCATTCATGGAGGTCTAACTTTTGCAGAAATATGTCATCAGTTAAGCAATCATTTTCTGTAAATACATGACTGCAGGAAGTAACAAGTTGCAGACCAAAACTTTGCATATACAGCAAGTGTTTGAATAATATCCCTTGCCAGTGTATAAGTTAGTTAGGTGAGGTTGGCCTTTTAAAAACTGGTTGGCTTTTTTTTGTGACTATGCATGCAGCATTTTAGATTTTTATTTTTTAATTTTTAAAAATATTTATTTATTTTAATTAACCTTTGATTGCAGTGGGGAGTTTGATTTATTCATGTTTCCTGTTCTTGACAGTACTGCCTTCCTGAACCTGAAAATAAATAAATATATAAATAAACATATACAGTCTTCAACTGTACTAGCATTGCAGTGCTGAGTGTGGATAGACAAGTAAAAATATTAGTTATTTTCTCTGTTATTTTAAAAACTCCCCTTCAAATTACCCCACAGATCAGGAAGTATTGTGCTGCATTCACGTACCCTTGGAATTACAGTGAGAATAAATCTTTGATGTCCAGTCATTTCTGTCTCGAATAATATTTTCAGGGTTAAACGTAACAGGTATGACGATTTGCTTAAGTTAAAGATGGGAATCATCAGAGTTGAATATTCTACAATGAAGTCTCTGGAATTTGACATCTATCTGCAATATCAAGGATTTCTGCTTCCCAGAGAAACTCACTTCTTACAGAGTTTGAAGTTTGCAAATGAATTCAAGTTTAAAGACGATGACGTTGTGGCTGTTACATATCCGAAGTCAGGTCAGTGCTGTCAAAGACTCCATATTTTCAGTGCTCACAGCGAACTAATGTTTAAAATCTGTTTCTTCTTTTACTGATACCAATTTTCCCCTGACTGTAGAGATCGCACCGGCTGTAACTCAGCTGCCCACGGTATAAGATACCTGGACTTTGCTGTAGCAAGTGTATACACACACACAAGATTACAACAGTGGCTAAAATGTATAATTCATTAGGAGTTATGTACTTTTCATCAAAATGACCATTTCAAGGAAGATGGAAAGCTGATCTTTGAATCAATAAATCAGATGTAAGAAGTAAATTGATTTAAAAAATCTACATATTGTGGTTCAAAATACGCATTTTATGGTTAAATATATAATTATACTGTCTAAACTTCATTGATATGTGCGCCTGCAGTCTCAGAATTGCAGTGGCGAACTAATAGATGGTCACAAATAACTCCTGACAACTAAAAAAAAAAAAAAGAAAATCAACTCTTGGTTTATTTCTTGGCTCTTCGCAACCTATATTGTTGTGGCTCCTAAACCGATAACAACGTCATATACTAGGAATGTGTCCCAAGGCTGTATAAATTACGGTGTCAAGCTTTTATCTTGTTGGCAATTTTCCCTGACAAGGTCTTAGTCAGTAAACGCGCAGAAAACAAATGCATATTTTTTTTCTACTTTATTCCTCTGAGGAATTAATTTTCACAAAACAAAATAAAAGGTGTTATCCACGAAGCTGAACTTAGCTTCCGATTTGTGCAGCCTCCGATTTGCTAGTTAAGGGAAATTTTAAGGGACCCTTAAGTCAGAACGCAAGTGACTGTATTTCTCTATTAACCCTGCGTTTTATTGATACTCAATGCCGTCAAACCTGTCTTAGATTATTCTACAGAGTCTCCAGAATCTGAAAAACATAGTTTGTGATTTGTGAAACCTTTCTCTGATTTGTGAAAATGCAGTAAAGGCAGATTTCACTCATTTTTCTGCTGTTTTTACACACTAGATGTTATAATATCACACTGAGTCAGGTCAAACCTGTCTTAGATTATTCTACAGAGTCTCCAGAATCTGAAAAACATAGTTTGTGATTTGTGAAACCTTTCTCTGATTTGTGAAAATGCAGTAAAGGCAGATTTCACTCATTTTTCTGCTGTTTTTACACACTAGATGTTATAATATCACACTGAGTCAGGTCAAACCTGTCTTGGATTATTCTACAGAGTCTACAGAATCTGAAAAACATAGTTTGTGATTTGTGAAACCTGGTGGGGTTTATTTTGTGGAAGCAGGTGTTCTGGAGAAATAGTCTGTTGTGGCATTTTGTAGTTTACTGTCCTTAATAACATTCTATAGTTTTGTGAAGCCATCATCTGGTTGATAACTTCTCCTCTCTCGGTGCTGTACGGTGGTTTCCCCTTTAGTGTCCTCTGTGTCTTCATAGCCGTTTCTGTAATATGATGACTTCATCATATGAAGATCTTCTTCTCTGGATCATACTATTTTGTAGTAAATTACTTTAGGCTTATGCTGTGGCAAAAATACTTTCAGGTAAAAGAAGAGCTCCGGACATCAGCTTTATGTAAAAATGACGGTTTATTACAAAAAGTGACATCGTAAACAGATATGCATCTCTGTGAGGTTTCTGAAGCCAATCATAGAAAAACCCCCTGACTAGATGTGTAAGTCTCTCTTTTATAGTTTTCAAACAAAGAACATTCCTCAGTCCTGAATCGTCCAATCATAGATCAGATACAAGTTTAAATATAGGATGTTTGTGTGTTCTTCTCCGAATTTCATGTTAATATCCTGTGCTGGGAACGTTTCTAAGTGCAGAGTACAGTCCTTTAAGACAGACCCTTATAAGGAAACCATCTACTGTAAGTGTGTCTTACACGATGCTATGTTTAGATACTCCTAGAGGCCTATAAGCCTGTCCATGCTTGGATCCTAAAGCAAAGAGCCGTCTGCTTACAGCTGCAATGAAGTAGTGTTATCCAAAAGGTGTTATCCACGAAGCTGAACTTAGCTTCCGATTTGCGCAGCCTCCGATTTGCTAGTTAAGGGAAATTTTAAGGGACCCTTAAGTCAGAACGCAAGTGACTGTATTTCTCTATTAACCCTGCGTTTTATTGATACTCAATGCCGTCAAACCTGTCTTAGATTATTCTACAGAGTCTCCAGAATCTGAAAAACATAGTTTGTGATTTGTGAAACCTTTCTCTGATTTGTGAAAATGCAGTAAAGGCAGATTTCACTCATTTTTCTGCTGTTTTTACACACTAGATGTTATAATATCACACTGAGTCAGGTCAAACCTGTCTTAGATTATTCTACAGAGTCTCCAGAATCTGAAAAACATAGTTTGTGATTTGTGAAACCTTTCTCTGATTTGTGAAAATGCAGTAAAGGCAGATTTCACTCATTTTTCTGCTGTTTTTACACACTAGATGTTATAATATCACACTGAGTCAGGTCAAACCTGTCTTAGATTATTCTACAGAGTCTACAGAATCTGAAAAACATAGTTTGTGATTTGTGAAACCTGGTGGGGTTTATTTTGTGGAAGCAGGTGTTCTGGAGAAATAGTCTGTTGTGGCATTTTGTAGTTTACTGTCCTTAATAACATTCTATAGTTTTGTGAAGCCATCATCTGGTTGATAACTTCTCCTCTCTCGGTGCTGTACGGTGGTTTCCCCTTTAGTGTCCTCTGTGTCTTCATAGCCGTTTCTGTAATATGATGACTTCATCATATGAAGATCTTCTTCTCTGGATCATACTATTTTGTAGTAAATTACTTTAGGCTTATGCTGTGGCAAAAATACTTTCAGGTAAAAGAAGAGCTCCGGACATCAGCTTTATGTAAAAATGATGGTTTATTACAAAAAGTGACATCGTAAACAGATATGCATCTCTGTGAGGTTTCTGAAGCCAATCATAGAAAAACCCCCTGACTAGATGTGTAAGTCTCTCTTTTATAGTTTTCAAACAAAGAACATTCCTCAGTCCTGAATCGTCCAATCATAGATCAGATACAAGTTTAAATATAGGATGTTTGTGTGTTCTTCTCCGAATTTCATGTTAATATCCTGTGCTGGGAACGTTTCTAAGTGCAGAGTACAGTCCTTTAAGACAGACCCTTATAAGGAAACCATCTACTGTAAGTGTGTCTTACACGATGCTATGTTTAGATACTCCTAGAGGCCTATAAGCCTGTCCATGCTTGGATCCTAAAGCAAAGAGCCGTCTGCTTACAGCTGCAATGAAGTATAGTTCTAATCTATGTATTTTAAGTAACTCTAATTATGAAATGTTGAGAATAAGATACTTCACAATAGATATTATAACATCTGGACCAGGTATAGTGTGTAAAAACGGCAGAAAAATGAGTGAAATCTGCCTTTACTGCATTTTCACAAATCAGAGAAAGGTTTCACAAATCACAAACTATGTTTTTCAGATTCAGTAGGCTCTGTAGAATAATCTAGGACAGGTTTGACGGCATTGAGTATCAATAAAACGGAGGGTTAACGGAGTAATACAGTCACTCGCGTTCTGACTTACGGGTCCCTTAAAATTTCCCTTAACTAGCGAATCGGAAGCTGCGAATCGGAGGCTAAGTTCAGCCTCGTGTGTTATCCCAGGTCAGAGTATGTCTATTTGTTCTCAAATACAAGACCACACCTTGATAACATAGAGACCTAAGGAAAGATTTCCTTCCAAGTTCCCTTTTTGTAATAAAACTTTAAAGTATTTGTAAAAAAGAGGTTTTAAATTTACTTACCATGGGATTGCTAGAAAGACAGATGGTATTTACTGGCTTTACACGTGTCAATATGTTGTGAATAAAACCAATATTTGAGAAACACGAGGCTCGATGCCTCATAGTCACTAAACCTATGAGACAAAATGCTGTGTTGCTGCGACGGTGTACTAATCAACCTCAGGTATCTGAAATTAAGTTGCAGCCTATTCAGACCTGAGGCTCCTTTCATACATAAAACCTATATATGTTTGCAGATCATATGTTGTGTGATCTGCAACATGCTAATGCAAACTGCTCATGTCAAACTTTTTGTAATATATTAACTTACTAAGTTCTGTCTGACAGAAAGTGTCAGACTGTGAAAATCTCTGACCTTATTATACCAGATTATGTTGATTAATAAGTCTGTTTTTTCAGTAGAGCAGAAAGAATTGTTTCAGTGCCCCTCCTTTTATCTATTTCTGCAGGTACTATCTGGATGCAGGAGATCCTTCCGTTGCTGCTTAATGGAGGAGATCTGACTCCAATCCAGACTGTTGTAAACTGGGACCGGGTCCCATGGCTGGAAGAGAAAAGATTGGCTGAGGTTGCAGATAAGCTGACATCTCCACGTGCTCTGGTCACACATTTTCCCTACAGCTTCATGCCCCCTTCATTCCACACCTCCAAAGCCAAGGTACATGTATGGACACTTTGCCTGACATGTCCATGTGTAAGCTCTTAACGTTTCTGCTCGTTATCACTTGTAGGTGATCTGTGTGATGAGGAACCCAAAGGACATCTTGGTGTCTTCATACTACTTCCATCAGATGGCGACCTTTCTCGAGGATCCAGGGACTTTTGATGAGTTCTTGGAGAAGTTCCTGGAAGGCAGAGGTCAGAGTTTTTACAGCCCACATATAGACTTTTCTTAGAGACTGACATCTGAAATGAAGTGTTTGAATTTTCTGCAGTGGAGGGTATGCAGAGGCATGAAGTCGTGTAAATGTGATGAACGTAGAGCAGTGGTTTATTGTAAATACGCAGCAATCCAGGACTTGTTTTGTCTGCAGTGCTGTTTGGGAAGTGGACAGACCATGTGAAGAGCTGGAGGCGTGCAGAGCTGGGAGACAGAATTATGTTCATCACTTATGAAGAAATGGTTCAGGTAAAGTAGTTGCTGGTAGAGTTTAAACATAAAATACAGAACTGTATTTTGTATAGAGATGCTGCTTCACCTCTTATCTCTGATAAATTTAAAGACTGGACCCTGTCACATCTTCTACTCAGAAAAGAAACACTAAGATATCAGTCTCAGTTTGTGGATAAGAGCATCAACCATCTGCTGCACTTTAAGGTTGTGTATGTCTTTTTCAGGACCTGCCTGCAGCTTTAAGGCGTATGTCAGACTTCTTGTGCTGTAATCTGAGTGACGAAGTCGTTCTGAAGATAGCAGAGCATTGTTCTTTTAAGACTATGAAAGCCAACAGAATGTCCAACTTCAGCCTGGTTCCCAAAGATTATGTGGACAGTGACAAGTCTACTTTCTTCAGGAAAGGTGAGCGTCTACATGTCAGTCATTACACACGACTAGTCTGAGCAGTAGACCGGACTGGAAACCTTTAGAGCTTCTGCTCTTTGTTGTGAGATTTAGTGAGACATTTCCTAAAATATCAGATTTTATTTTTAGATACTACACAGAACATTTTTTTCCTTCAAAAAGTTGTTAGACTGGAAAAACCACTTCAGTCCAGAGCAACTGGCCCGATTCACATCGGTCATTTTCAAAGAGCTGGAGGGTGAGAACTTCTCTCTGCCCTGGAGCCTGGATTGACCAGCAAAGAACAAAAAGGGCTGTATGGAGATAAAATCCAGGCCTTTACATAACAGTCATTTACAACTGGAGTTAAATTCTCAAAACAAACACAAGTCTCCAGAATCCTGCTGAAGACATAATAAAATACATTAACATATATAACATATATATATAAATAAAAAGAGAGAGAGATAGATAGAGGAGGAGGGGAGGCTGGGGCCCGAGGCCTGAGGATGATGAACCGGATGGAAAGACCTGCCGATGGAGGACAAACACCACACCATAGATTGATAGATGGATAGATAGATAGATAGACAGACAGACAGACAGACAGACAGATAGACAGACAGATAGATGGATAGATATGTCTGTGTATGTTTATGTATTTATTATCTGTCTTCAGCAGGATTCTAGAAACCTGCGTTTAAGTTCTCAGGACTGACAAAATGCTAAATCTATCAGATACCAGAATCTAAACATTGCAATCAAACTTTTTTCATTGCCAATAGAATAAATACTGCTAAAACACTGATCATTTGGATCTCTCACATCTGTAAATCTGTTGTAGGTTTATGCTGTATGATCAGTAAAACATCAGTTTGTGCTAATTTCTACATGACTACTCTGTAAGTACTTTCAGATCATTTGTTTTTTTTAGAGTACAATGTATGAAACACATGACATACTGTATAATATATGCCTAAGCTGCCTTATTTAAAGATTATATTATTATTATTATAAGATATGCCTAATAAACTGGACAAATATAAATGAACTGCCATTTTGATACTGAGAGGCATCACAATGCGACACTTCAATGCAAAAAGTTCAATTTATTTACTCTTCAAGAGAAAAGAAGATATTAGAAAATAAGCTTTTGACCAAATGCCACTGTCCTGTTATGTTTTTTGTGTTTTTTTAACTAGAAGTAATAAAAACATGAAAAAATAACATTTTCATCAAGTCTAAAAGTTTGGGCACCATACTGAGTCAGTATTTATATATTCTTATATTTGCCTGTGGTAATTGGAAATAGGGCCAACTCATTTTTGCAAGCTCTGCAATATTTATAGGTTGTCTAATTTTGTTCTTTTCGTAGTTCGTGTTGGCTTTTAATGTTATATTGTGATTTTGTACTTTGCACTGTTGTGAAAACCAACCTCCTTGTCATGGGTTTACACTTGTTGGTGCTTCTTCCACCTCTTTCCTTATTCGGATGAGAGGCGGCTTCACTAATCAAGGCTGGGCAGCTGAGGTGAATCGGGCTCATCAGACGGCTGCATAAAGATTCCAGGATCTTCTCTAGTCTTCGCTGCATCGTACAACTAATAGTGGTAACCGGCTCTGCACAAATCTAAGTCTAGAATTATCTATCTGTGTTCTTACCTGCATATTATTCTCTCCCAAGCACCCTGCCCTTGATTGTACAACGGACTCGTGGAATCCTGTCTGCCCGCTCTCTGCCTGCCTTCTCCTCGCCTTGAGTCACACTGGAACTCACCTGACTTCTCACAATCGCTTTGTAAATAAACACTCACTAATTCTAAACTGTGTGCTCTCCTCCTTGGGTCCTAAACCAGATTCCGACCGAACGATCCAGCCACCAACATGGACCCAGTGGGAAAGTCTTCTGCGGATGCTGGCAAACCCGACTCTGCCGGAGAATTGTTTTTTGCCGTTTCTTCTCAAGGAAATCTGCTCGGACAACATTCTTAGGTACTCCGATCCCTCAGTGATAGTCATCAGGCCTTACAGACTCAGCTAAATGATATCACCACCAGAATGTCCGACATGCTAACCCAGCTATCCCAGCTTTCCGTTCCCACAGCTCCACAGCCTGGCCCTGTGTGTCCACCGACTGCATCCACCCGTGAAGTTCACATTCCTGACCCCAAACCCTACACTGGAGAGTTGGGCAAGTGTAGAGGTTTCCTCCTTCAGTGCTCTCTTGTGTTTGAACAGAAACCACTCACCTACGCCACTGACAGGTTCAAAGTCTCTTTCATTATAGGTCTGCTAACATCCAGAGCACTGACCTGGGCGAAAGGCTTATCTGGAAACCACACCACTGCACACTTTAACCTACAGCAATTAAAAAAGGTTTTTGACGATCCTGTGCGTGGTCGGGAAGCGGCCAAGCATTGTATGACGTTGAAGCAGGGTGCCTTGAGTGTGGCCGAATTCTCCGTCGAGTTCTGGACTCTTGCCGCTGACTCAAAGTGGAACCCCACTGCATTAACAGATCATTTCTTGCACTGTTTAACAGACACGCTGAAGGACGAGCTGGTGACCCGAGATCTTCCGGAGGATCTCGATGACCTAATCGATTTGGCCATTTGTTTGGACAACCGTCTTCGGGAGAGGCGTCGGGACCATAGGGGGTCCCGGTCTGTGCCGGTTCAAGGAGATGACACGACATCCACGCCCCATCCTTCCCTGGTTTCTTCGGCTTCGTTCCTCTCTACCAAGGAGCCAATGCAGGTGGAGCGGGCTCATCTGGCTCTGGCCGAACGCCAGAAAAGGCTGCGGGCTGGTGAGTGTCTGTATTGTGGTGAAGCTGGTCACTTCCGTATTTCCTGTCCTGTGCGCCCAAAAGAGGGGGCCCGTCAGTAAAGGTCGGTGTCCTGACGGGTCAAACCAGTTACAGAACCACTACCCCAACCAAGACACAGATTCCCGCAACCTTAACTTGTTCTGACCAGTCTGTCACTATCCCCGCCTTACTTGATTCTGGTGCAGAGGACAGCTTTCTGGACATTGGCTTGGCTGAGAAGGCTCAGATACCACTGGTTCCTCTACCACATCCCATGACAGCCAACGCCCTGGATGGCCGAACACTGGCCCAGGTAACCCCCACCCCTATTCCAGTCAGATTGAAACTTTCGGGCAACCATTCAGAACTAATCGATATTATTAAGCTTATATTATCGTATAAGATAGCTGTCAAAAAGACGTATGCATGATTCTAAGATTTGTAGTCGTATTTTTGTGTTAATAAAAGTTTTGTGCACAAATCAAGGCTGTCATATATGTGCGTCTGGTCAATTTTGTGGATTAGGAGTTGTTTTATGTGAGTATGAATCTTAAAGCTGTGAGTGCAAAATCTTGTGAATACAACTCCAATTTCTACGAAGACAAAGTCTCCTATTCTGTGTGGACACGAATTCACGTTTTTGGGTACGAGTAGAAAAGTATTCAGATGACGTCACAAGGGAGGAGTAATCGATCTGCCGATTGTACAAAACACAACAAGCTCCAATTTCAAAGATGGCTGAAGAAATTGCAGCGGGAGGAGCTACCGGCTCAAGTGAAGCATCACAGGTAAGATGTTCAAGCGGTCTTTATTTATATATTAAAGAAAAACATACTATTTTCAATAATATTCTTTGATTTAAAGACGTACTGCTATAGTTTGCCATGTCGGGTAGTGCTAGCATTAGAAGCTGGCTTGTGCTATTAGCATTGATGTAGCGTGGAAACTATAAAATGTTTATTCTTAGACAATGTCGATTGAAATGCGACTTTTATGGATTTATTAATTACGCTATTTAGTCGATCAGTCTGTCCTCGCCAATCCTCTTTTCCATTTACCCCACTCCCTTCGTCCACCTTTTTTTTTTTTATTCCACTCCTGCGTTGTTCAGAAGCTGAGGATAAATCAATCCATGTACCGGTGAATAACCGTATTTATTATATATGTCATGATATGCATATTTATGTAATCTTCTCTGCCATAAACACGATATTGCGGGGGTTGCGGGGGCGTTTGAGTGACGTGACCTGGGACGCCGATGGAGTGAAGAGACTTAATTCCTCCCAGTAGAAAGTTGCAATGGATTTCTTTAACCATCACTATTACTCTGAAGTTGGTTAAGTACCGCGTAAAACCTCATAGGGCAAATATCTGGCATATTTCCTCCCTGAGCATCATCTTTGTCATCTGATCAACCAGCGGAGCACCGTTGCTAGGGGCATTGGCGTCCCTAGCAACGGTGCTCCGCAAGTCGTGTTATACTGTTTACAAAAATGACAATCCATTGCAACTTTCTACTGGGAGGAATTAAGTCTCTTCACTCCATCGGCGTCCCAGGTCACGTCACTCAAACGCCCCCGCAACCCCCGCAATATCGTGTTTATGGCAGAGAAGATTACATAAATATGCATATCATGACATATATAATAAATACGGTTATTCACCGGTACATGGATTGATTTATCCTCAGCTTCTGAACAACGCAGGAGTGGAATAAAAAAAAAAAGGTGGACGAAGGGAGTGGGGTAAATGGAAAAGAGGATTGGCGAGGACAGACTGATCGACTAAATAGCGTAATTAATAAATCCATAAAAGTCGCATTTCAATCGACATTGTCTAAGAATAAACATTTTATAGTTTCCACGCTACATCAATGCTAATAGCACAAGCCAGCTTCTAATGCTAGCACTACCCGACATGGCAAACTATAGCAGTACGTCTTTAAATCAAAGAATATTATTGAAAATAGTATGTTTTTCTTTAATATATAAATAAAGACCGCTTGAACATCTTACCTGTGATGCTTCACTTGAGCCGGTAGCTCCTCCCGCTGCAATTTCTTCAGCCATCTTTGAAATTGGAGCTTGTTGTGTTTTGTACAATCGGCAGATCGATTACTCCTCCCTTGTGACGTCATCTGAATACTTTTCTACTCGTACCCAAAAACGTGAATTCGTGTCCACACAGAATAGGAGACTTTGTCTTCGTAGAAATTGGAGTTGTATTCACAAGATTTTGCACTCACAGCTTTAAGATTCATACTCACATAAAACAACTCCTAATCCACAAAATTGACCAGACGCACATATATGACAGCCTTGATTTGTGCACAAAACTTTTATTAACACAAAAATACGACTACAAATCTTAGAATCATGCATACGTCTTTTTGACAGCTATCTTATACGATATATATCTGCTCCAGAATCCCCTCTGGTCCTAGGACACCCCTGGCTATCTCGCCACAACCCGCACGTTGACTGGGAGACGGGAACCATATCTGGCTGGAGTGAGAGGTGCCACCAGACATGTCTACGATCAGCGTTGCCCCCTATCGAAAAAACGGAGAGTCCTGAAAAGACCCCTGATCTGTCATCCGTGCCTAGTGAATACCACGATCTGGCTGAGGTATTCAGCAAGCTTAAGGCAACATCTCTTCCCCCTCACCGGCCATACGACATGGCTATAGACTTGTTACCTGGGTCCTCTTTACCTAACAGCCGCATATATAACATCTCCAGACCCGAGAGAGATGCCATGAATAAATACATTCAGGAGTCTTTGCAGGCCGGCATAATAAGAACCTCTTCTTCCCCGCTAGCTGCAGGATTCTTCTTTGTGTCTAAAAAGGATAAAACCCTGTGGCCCTGCATGGACTATCGGGGTCTGAATGACATCACTGTCCGCAACAAATATCCCCTGCCTCTCAGACTCTGCCTTTGATGCCCTGCTAGGCTCCACCGTGTTCACAAAACTGGATCTCCGCAACGCCTACTACCTGGTTCGTGTCAAAGAGGGGGACGAGTGGAAGACTGCTTTCAAAACCCCCTTAGGTCACTACGAATATTTGGTCATGCCCTTCGGTTTAACTGATGCCCCTGCTGTTTTCCAGGCCCTTGTTAATGACGTCCTCCGTGACTTCCTGAACCAGTTTGTGTTTGTAAATCTTGATGATATTCTGATCTATTCCCAGAACCTGACCGAACATAAGGTCCACGTCAGACAGGTGCTGCAGCGGTTGCTGGAAAACAGGCTCTATGTGAAGGCAGAGAAGTGCCAGTTCAATTCGGACACCGTCAGCTTTCTGGGATACATCTTCATGAGCGGGCAGATGAAGACCGACCCGAAGAAGGTTAAAGCAGTGCAGGAGTGGCCCAGGCCGGATACCATGAAGCAGTTACAGCGTTTTCTGGATTTCGCCAACTTCTATCGGCGCTTCATCAGGAACTTCAGCCAGGTAGTAGCACCACTCACACAGCTAACCTCACCTAAACATCCCTTTCATTGGTCAGAGCGCGCGGAGTCAGCTTTTCAGGAGCTGAAGAACAGGTTCACATCCGCTCCGGTACTCACTCATCCCGACCCGTCTCGCCAGTTCGTGGTGGAAGTGGATGTCTCCGACATGGGGGTAGGAGCGGTCCTGTCACAACGGGCTGAACAGTCGGGAGTTCTTCATCCCTGTGCGTTCTTCTCACGGTGCCTCTCCCCTGCAGAGAGGAATTATGATGTTGGCGAACGGGAACTATTGGCTGTAAAATTGGCTCTGGAGGAATGGCACCACTGGCTGGAGGGGGCAGCGCAGCCATTCATCGTTTGGACAGATCACCGGAATCTCGAATACATACAGACAGCCAAACGCCTAAACGGCAGGCAGGCCAAGTGGGCTTTGTTTTTTGGACGCTTTAACTTCTCCCTTATTTACAGGCCCTGATCCAAAAATGTCAAGCCAGACGCCCTGTCTCGACGGTTCTGTCCCGATGACCCGTCCGCCGATCCTGGTCCCATCCTGCCTGCGTCCTGTATTATCGCGGCGGTCACCTGGGAGGTTGAACAGAACGTCCGTGATGCTCAATGCGCGCAGCCTGATCCAGGTACCGGTCCCCCTGACAAACTGTTTGTTCCAGATAACGTCCAATCCCACGTCATCCAGTGGGGTCACTCCTCCCGAGTGGCTTGTCATCCTGGTGTTGCCCGGACCTCAGCACTCATCCGGAGGCGCTTCCGGTGGCCCACGCTGGAAAAGGACATCCGGGAATATGTGGCTGCCTGTCCCATCTGCGTGCGAGGAAAAGCCTCCTCTAAGGTCCCTGTTGGACTTCTTCGACCACTTCCTGTCCCCGAGAGGCCCTGGTCTCATATCGCCTTAGATCCTGACACTCCTAAACTGATTATGTATGTATAATTTTTGCATCTTGAGTTCTCCATCATTAAGTGTTCTGCCCATGCAATGTTTCCGTAGTAAGTTCATACTGTATCATTTTGTAAACCTGCCTCGTTTGCTTTGCTTGATGTACACAATTACTGAACAATAATAATAAATTGATGAATACAGTTTGCAACCTGCCTAAAAAATCCAGATGAGTCACTAAAGGTCAGACATGTTGATGAAGTTCTCAGACTTTACAAATAGTGTACAGGCTACTACAAATTCACCATAGTTAATGTTTTTATTCATCTTTTTTAACATGAAATAAACAGTAACACCAAAGAAAGCTTCATTTTTGTTAAATGACTCATTATTTCATGTCACATCAAAATTCAACACATTATGCAAACTGCTGATGTACGACAACGTTTTATATATAGAGCTAGCATAACACTTGAATCACAGCATTTTACGTTTGATTCAATTTTCCTGACAATTGTCTTATTATCCAGTTATAGATGGGTTTTATTTTACCTGGAAGAAATTTTAACTAAATACTGTTAAGGTGTTTTTAACTTTTTATAACTCATCGTTGTAGTTTGTCTTCCTGTCCAATTTTTAAAAATTGTCTAATCCTAGATTTAAAAATCAAAATGTGCTAATAGAAGTCATTTTCCCTCATGGTGCTTACAGAACGTTTGCATGATTCATAACTAAGTCAAACTAAACTAACTCATAAGTATGAACAAAACAGACATAGCTGTTTCAGTCAGAGTGGCTGTTTAACAGCTGCAGTTTCTTGAAAAAATGTAAAACAGTCCAACTATGAATGTTTTACATTCCCAGTCTCAGAAGAAACAAATTAAAGAACAAAAGGTCAAACCTTTGTGCTGTTACTGCACAAAGCAGACACCCTTGGTTACAGCCTTATGGTAGCATAACATGAGTAAACAATCAACCTTAATGAGAACATGTCACTGTGTGTGGACACTAACTGAAAAGACTGTTAAAACTAAGAGATAAGTACTTAGTTTGAGAAGTTTAATGCAGAACAGGTACTGGATGTCCATGAACTGTTATGGGAAACCCATTGGTCTACTTTTTCTCTTAATATTTAATGTGGGAAAAATCTAACTGGTGTGACATTTACAGTGATATCATTTCTGAAAATGAAGAAAGTTTAAAAGTTTTGTGCATAAAAAAACCTTCAGCTTTGACACCAGAATTTTCTGTATGTACATTGATCTATACTGCTCTGAAAAAGTATAACTTATGTGTGATCCTCATAAAAAGAAACTGTAGTCATTGTTTACCAATGGACTTTTAGTGATAATACATCACAGATCAGGACGTAATGTTCTACCTGCACAATCCTTCCTTACAAAGTTATTGTTTGATCAAAGAAATAGTTGATCTGCAGTCATGTGGTTTAATTCAGATATAATATTGTCATAGTTGTGTGTGAGATAACTGTGGAAGGTCAAGACTGACATCAGGGCTCAGTACAAAAAGTGGTCCAGTCTTACCAGCTTGTGCACAGGTAAACAGGTTTGGGGAAAGGGGACTGTGGCAGGAGGAATACTACCTCTGTGGCAGAGAGAGGTAGAAGCAACGTGCAGACTACCAATTCCCCGGAAACAGTCTTCATGTCGTCCCTCAAGTACATTCAGTACCACGGCCTTCTCCTGCCCCCTGTGGTCCACAGTGCAGAGAGCCTGGAGTATGCCCAAAATTTCTCTGTGGAAGACACCGATGTTTTTGCTGTGACTTATCCCAAGTCAGGTACTGTATATTTGTTCTAATATCTGTCATCTCTCTTCATCCCACCTCCTGTGTGGTATGATTGTCATATATTTCAGCTTTCCATTTTCAATCATAAAGTAGAATCTTATATGTAGTGCCAAAATAACCAAGATATGACGTTTAATCCTTTTTAGGGTATGTGTGGGCTATTACATCATTTGCTGTTTTAGGGCACCAGCGGCATGTAACACATTACACTTCAGTTCAATACAATACGACTAGAGGAACACTTGGACCTCAACCAAGGCCAATCAGTCCACATTTCTAAGAGATCTAAGTTTACAAACTAAACTTTTAAAAAGCCATTTTATGCTTTGCATTAGTCCAATGACAGAAAATAGTTGGTCCTTTATCGATAAGTGGACAAGTCCAAGGTTTTTCTCATTTCTGTACTTCCTAACACTGCAGTGCTTCTTCCTCCTGCCTGCCACCCTAAAGTCCATTTTATGTGTTACTTTTGGAAGGATGTCTAAAATGAATGAAATGCATCTAAGGGATAGGAAAATGTAGGTTTCCTGAAGGAGTATCACTACAACACTGCAAAAGTCTTCTGCCAACCTTCATGTCTTCATATTATGATGTGACTGGATGGAACAGAGAGAGGGAGACTTGGCACAGGTGTGTGCAGTTAACAGAGGAGGAAATCATCAGGAGGTGAAGAAGCTGAGAGGAGTCAGGCGAGTTAAGTAAACTCTTCTTCCCTTTTAAATTGCTTGCATATTTTTACAGATCTGCAGGATTTTAACTTATCTTGGGTGGAAAGTGTGTGTGGGAGGATTTGAATGAAAGCGAGAAGGCAGTTTTATGAGTTCCCCTAAATTGCATGTGTCCTTTATGCAGTGCCTGCTGAGGGGGGCAATGTGGTTTTTAGTGGATTGGTTTGGTAAACAGTGTGTGTTGGGTTGGTGATCACACTGGAAGCATTAACTGACCTGCGTTAAGGAAGGCTTGTCCAGGTTGGATCCCTCCTCAGTTTTAATGGACTTTTAAGTAGATTTAATAAAGCTCCCCATTTTCTTTTAGTATTATGACTAAGACAAGGTCTTAGTCAGTAAACACACAGAAAAAAAATGCATGATTTTTTTCCACTTTATTCCTCTGAGGAATTCATTTTCACAAAACAAAATAAAAGGTGTTATTCCAGGTCAGAGTATGTCTATTTGTTCTCAAATACAAGACCACACCTTGATAACATAGAGACCTAAGCAAAGACTTCCTTCCAAGTTCCCTTTTTGTAATAAACCTTTAAAGTATTTGTAGAAAAGAGGTTTTAAATTTACTTACCATGGGATTGCTAGAAAGACAGATGGTATTTACTGGCTTTACACGTGTCAATATGTTGTGAATAAAAACAATATTTGAGAAACACGAAGCTCGATGCTTCATAGTCACTAAACCTATGAGACAAAATGTTGTGTTGCTGCGACGGTGTACTAATCAACCTCAGGTATCTGAAATTAAGTTGCAGCCTATTCAGACCTGATGTTCCTTTCATACATAAAACCTATATATGTTTGCAGATCATATGTTGTGTGATCTGCAACATGTTAATGCAAACTGCTCATGGCAAACTTGTTGTAATATATTAACTTACTAAGTTCTGTCTGACAGAAAGTGTCAGACTGTGAAAATCTCTGACCTTATTATACCAGATATGTTGATTAATAAGTCTGTTTTTTTCAGTAGAGCAGAAAGAATTGTTTCAGTGCCCCTCCTTTTATCTATTTCTGCAGGTACTATCTGGATGCAGGAGATCCTTCCGTTGCTGCTTAATGGAGGAGATCTGACTCCAATCCAGACTGTTGTAAACTGGGACCGGGTCCCATGGCTGGAAGAGAAAAGATTGGCTAAGGTTGCAGATAAGCTGACATCTCCACGTGCTCTGGTCACACATTTTCCCCACAGCCTCATGCCCCCTTCATTCCACACCTCCAAAGCCAAGGTACATGTATGGACACTTTGCCTGACATGTCCATGTGTAAGCTCTTAACGTTTCTGCTCGTTATCACTTGTAGGCGATCTATGTGATGAGGAACCCAAAGGACATCTTGGTGTCTTCATACTACTTCCATCAGATGGCGACTTTTCTCGAGGATCCAGGGACTTTTGATGAGTTCTTGGAGAAGTTCCTGGAAGGCAGAGGTCAGAGTTTTTACAGCCCACATATAGACTTTTCTTAGAGACTGACATCTGAAATGATGTGTTTGAATTTTGTGCAGTGGAGGGTATGCAGAGGCATGAAGTCGTGTAAATGTGATGAACGTAGAGCAGTGGTTTATTGTAAATACGCAGCGATCCAGGATTTGTTTTGTCTGCAGTGCTGTTTGGGAAGTGGACAGACCATGTGAAGAGCTGGAGGCGTGCAGAGCTGGGAGACAGAATTATGTTCATCACTTATGAAGAAATGGTTCAGGTAAAGTAGTTGCTGGTAGAGTTTAAACATAAAATACAGAACTGTATTTTGTATAGAGATGCTGCTTCACCTCTTATCTCTGATAAATTTAAAGACTGGACCCTGTCACATCTTCTACTCAGAAAAGAAACACTAAGATATCAGTCTCAGTTTGTGGATAAGAGCATCAACCATCTGCTGCACTTTAAGGTTGTGTATGTCTTTTTCAGGACCTGCCTGCAGCTTTAAGGCGTATGTCAGACTTCTTGTGCCGTAATCTGAGTGACGAAGTCGTTCTGAAGATAGCAGAGCATTGTTCTTTTAAGACTATGAAAGCCAACAAAATGTCCAACTTCAGCCAGATTTCCAAAGAGTATATGGACAGTGACAAGTCTACTTTCTTGAGGAAAGGTGAGCGTCTACATGTCAGTCATTACACACGACTAGTCTGAACAGTAGACCCGACTGGAAACCTTTAGAGCTTCTGCTCTTTGTTGTGAGATTTAGTGAGACATTTTCCTAAAATATCAGATTTTATTTTTAGATACTACACAGAACATTCTTTTTCCTTCAAAAAGTTGTTGTGTTTGCGTAACTCCTCCTTGTGTTTTTGTGTCAGGGATTAGTGGAGACTGGAAAAACCACTTCAGTCCAGAGCAACTGGCCCGATTCACATCGGTCATTTTCAAAGAGCTGGAGGGTGAGAACTTCTCTCTGCCCTGGAGCCTGGATTGACCAGCAAAGAACAAAAAGGGCTGTATGGAGATAAAGTTCAGGCCTGTACATAACAGTCATTTACAACTGGAGTTAAATTCTCAAAACAAACACAAGTCTGCAGAATCCTGCTGAAGACATAATAAAATACACACATATATATATATATATATATATATATATATATATATATGAGAGAGAGAGATGTGTGTTTATGTATTTTATTATCTGTCTTCAGCAGGATTCTAGAAACCTGTGTTTAAGTTCTCAGGAGTGACAAAATGCTAAATTTATCAGAGACCAGGATCTAAACATTGCAATCAAACTTTTATAATTGCCAATGAAATAAATACTGCTAAAACACTGATTGTTTGGATCTCTCACATCTGTAAATCTGTTGTAGGTTTATACTGTATGATCAGTAAAACATCAGTTTGTGCTAATTGCTACATGACTACTCTGTAAGTACTTTTAGATCTTTTGGTCTTTTGAGAGTACAATGTATGAAACACATGACATACTTTATAAGATATGCTTAATAAACTGGACAAATATAAATGAACTGTCATTTTGATACTGAGAGGCATCACAAAGCGACACTTCAATGCAAAAAAGTTCAATTTATTTACTCTTGAAGAGGAAAGAAGATATTAGAAAATAAGCTTTTGATCAAATGCCACTGTCCTGTTATGTTTTGTTGTTTTTTTTTTTTACTAGAAGTAATAAAAAAATATTAAATTAAATAAAAACCTTTTCACCAAGTCTACAAGTTTGGGCACCATACTGAGTCAGTATTTATATATTCTTATATTTGCCTGCGGTAATTGGAAACAGGGCCAAGTCATTTTTGCAAGCTCTGCAATATTTATAGGTTGTCTAATTTTGTTATTTTCGTAGTTCGTGTTGGCTTTTAATGTTATATTTTGATTTTGTACTTTACACTGTTGTGAAAACCAACCTCCTAAACTGATTATGTATGTATGTATAATTTTTGCATCTTGAGTTCTCCATCATTAAGTGTTCTGCCCATGCAATGTTTCCGTAGTAAGTTCATACTGTAACATTTTGTAAACCTGCCTCGTTTGCTTTGCTTGATGTACATAATACCTGAACAATGATAATAAATTGATGAATACAGTTTCCAACCAAGTCAGGTACTGTATAATTGTTCTAATATCTGTCATCTCTCTTCATCCCACCTCCTGTGTGGTATGATTGTCATATATTTCAGATTTCCATTTTTAATCATAAAGTAGAATCTTATATGTAGTACCAAAATAACCAAGATATGATGTTTAATCCTTTTTAGGGTATGTGTGGGCTATTACATCATTTGCTGTTTTAGGGCACCAGCGGCATGTAACACATTACACTTCAGTTCAATACAATACGACTAGAGGAACACTTGGACCTCAACCAAGGCCAATTAGTCCACATTTCTAAGAGATCTAAGTTTACAAACTAAACTTTTAAAAAGCCATTTTATGCTTTGCATTAGTCCAATGACAGAAAATAGTTGGTCCTGTATCGATAAGTGGACAAGTCCAAGGTTTTTCTCATTTCTGTACTTCCTAACACTGCAGTGCTTCTTCCTCCTGCCTGCCACCCTAAAGGCCATTTTATGTGTTACTTTTGGAAGGATGTCTAAAATGAATTAAATGCATCTAGGGGATAGGAAAATGTAGGTTTCCTGAAGGAGTATCACTACAACACTACAAAAGTCTTCTGCCAACCTTCATGTCTTCATATTATGATGTGACTGGATGGAACAGAGAGAGGGAGACTTGGCACAGGTGTGTGCAGTTAACAGAGGAGGAAATCATCAGGAGGTGAAGAAGCTGAGAGGAGTCAGGCGAGTTAAGTAAACTCTTCTTCCCTTTTAAATTGCTTGCATATTTTTACAGATCTGCAGGATTTTAACTTATCTTGGGTGGAAAGTGTGTGTGGGAGGATTTGAATGAAAGCGAGAAGGCAGTTTTATGAGTTCCCCTAAATTGCATGTGTCCTTTATGCAGTGCCTGCTGAGGGGGGCAATGTGGTTTTTAGTGGATTGGTTTGGTAAACAGTGTGTGTTGGGTTGGTGATCACACTGCAAGCATTAGCTGCTCTGGGTTAAGGAAGGCTTGTCCAGGTTGGATCCCTCCTCAGTTTTAATGGACTTTTAAGTAGATTTAATAAAGCTCCCCATTTTCTTTTAGTATTATGCAGTGTGATTGTTTTAAGGGCTTCAAAATTTGAGGAAAGAATTTCTGACTGTGGGAAATCTGCAAAGATTTATTACACCTTTGTGTTTAAGAAGCCTGACTTTAATGTAATATTTAAAAGCAGTCTTGAGGTTTTTTTTGAAGGTCTTCCAAAGGTTGTCCTTAAACTTTGATTAACTTTTCACTCATTTTCAGATTTTTATTTTTAAATTTTTTTTTTAAATTTTATTCATTTACTTTAATTAACCTTTGATTACAGTGGGGAGTTTTGAGTTATTCATGTTTCCTGTTCTTGACAGTACTGCCTTCCTGAACACTTACATAAATTAATATATAAATTAACAGTCTTCAACTGTACTAGCATTGCAGTGCTGAGTGCGGATAGATAAGTAAAAATATTATTTTCTCTGTTATTATAAAAACTCCCCTTCAAATTACCCCACAGATCAGGAAATATTGTGCAGCATTCATGTACCCTCAGAATTAGAGTGAGAATAAATCATTTGCTGCCCAGTCTTTTTTGTCTCGACTAATATTATCAGTGCTCACAGCGAACTAATGTTTAAAATCTGTTTCTTCTTTTACTGATACCAATTTTCACCTGAATTTAGAGATCACATCGGCTGTAACTCCTCAGCTGCCCACGGTATAAGATACCTGGACTTTGCTGTAGCAAGTGTATACACACACACAATTACAACAGTGGCTAAAATGTATAATTCATTAGGAGTTATGTACTTTTCATCAAAATGACCATTTCAAGGAAGATGGAAAGCTGATCTCTGCATCAATAAATCGGATGTGATAAGTAAAATGATTTAAAAAATCTGCATATTGTGGTTCAAAATACGCATTTTTATTGTTAAATATATAATTATACTGTCTAAACTTTATTGATATGTGCGCCTGCAGTCTCAGAATTGCAGTGGCGAACTAATAGATGGTCACAAATAACTCCTGACAACTAAAAAAAGAAAAAAAGAAAATCAACTCTTGGTTTTTTTTCTTGGCTCTTTGCAACCTGTTGAGGCTGCTAAACCGATAACAACGTCATATACTAGGAATGTGTCCCAAGGCTGTATAAATTACACTGTCAAGCCTTCATCTTGTTGGCAATTTTCCCTGACAAGGTCTTAGTCAGTAAACGCACAGAAAACAAATGCTTATTTTTTTGCCCACTTTATTCCTCTGAGGGATTAATTTTCACAAAACAAAATAAAAGGTGTTATCCCAGGCCAGCGTTTGTCTATTTGTTCTCAAATACAAGACCACACCTTGATAACATAGAGACCTAAGAAAAGATTTCCTTCCAAGTTCCCTTTTTGTAATAAAACTTTAAAGTATTTGTAGAAAAGAGGTATTAAATTTACTTACCATGGGATTGCTAGAAAGACAGATGGTATTTACTGGCTTTACACGTGTCAATATGTTGTGAATAAAAACAATATTTGAGAAACACGAAGCTCGATGCCTCATAGTCACTAAACCTATGAGACAAAATGCTGTGTTGCTGCGACGGTGTACTAATCAACCTCAGGTATCTGAAATTAAGTTGCAGCCTATTCAGCCCTGATGCTCCTTTCATACATAAAACCTATATATGTTTGCAGATCATATGTTGTGTGATCTGCAACATGCTAATGCAAAGTGCTCATGGCAAACTTTTTGTAATATATTAACTTACTAAGTTCTGTCTGACAGAAAGTGTCAGACTGTGAAAATCTCTGACCTTATTATACCAGATTATGTTGATTAATAAGTCTGTTTTTTCAGTAGAGCAGAAAGAATTGTTTCAGTGCCCCTCCTTTTATTTATTTCTGCAGGTACTATCTGGATGCAGGAGATCCTTCCGTTGCTGCTTAATGGAGGAGATCTGACTCCAATCCAGACTGTTGTAAACTGGGACCGGGTCCCATGGCTGGAAGAGAAAAGATTGGCTGAGGTTGCAGATAAGCTGACATCTCCACGTGCTCTGGTCACACATTTTCCCTACAGCCTCATGCCCCCTTCATTCCACACCTCCAAAGCCAAGGTACATGTATGGACACTTTGCCTGACATGTCCATGTGTAAGCTCTTAACGTTTCTGCTCGTTATCACTTGTAGGCGATCTATGTGATGAGGAACCCAAAGGACATCTTGGTGTCTTCATACTACTTCCATCAGATGGCGACCTTTCTCGAGGATCCAGGGACTTTTGATGAGTTCTTGGAGAAGTTCCTGGAAGGCAGAGGTCAGAGTTTTTACAGCCCACATATAGACTTTTCTTAGAGACTGACATCTGAAATGAAGTGTTTGAATTTTCTGCAGTGGAGGGTATGCAGAGGCATGAAGTCGTGTAAATGTGATGAACGTAGAGCAGTGGTTTATTGTAAATACGCAGCGATCCAGGATTTGTTTTGTCTGCAGTGCTGTTTGGGAAGTGGACAGACCATGTGAAGAGCTGGAGGCGTGCAGAGCTGGGAGACAGAATTATGTTCATCACTTATGAAGAAATGGTTCAGGTAAAGTAGTTGCTGGTAGAGTTTAAACATAAAATACAGAACTGTATTTTGTATAGAGATGCTGCTTCACCTCTTATCTCTGATAAATTTAAAGACTGGACCCTGTCACATCTTCTACTCAGAAAAGAAACACTAAGATATCAGTCTCAGTTTGTGGATAAGAGCATCAACCATCTGCTGCACTTTAAGGTTGTGTATGTCTTTTTCAGGACCTGCCTGCAGCTTTAAGGCGTATGTCAGACTTCTTGTGCCGTAATCTGAGTGACGAAGCCGTTCTGAAGATAGCAGAGCATTGTTCTTTTAAGACTATGAAAGCCAACAGAATGTCCAACTTCAGCCTGGTTCCCAAAGAGTATATGGACAATGACAAGTCTCCTTTCTTGAGGAAAGGTGAGCGTCTACATGTCAGTCATTACACACGACTAGTCTGAACAGTAGACCCGACTGGAAACCTTTAGAGCTTCTGCTCTTTGTTGTGAGATTTAGTGAGACATTTTCCTAAAATATCAGATTTTATTTTTAGATACTACACAGAACATTGTTTTTCCTTCAAAAAGTTGTTGTGTTTGCGTAACTCCTCCTTGTGTGTTTTTGTGTCAGGGATTAGTGGAGACTGGAAAAACCACTTCAGTCCAGAGCAACTGGCCCGGTTCACATCGGTCATTTTCAAAGAGCTGGAGGGTGAGAACTTCTCTCTGCCCTGGAGCCTGGATTGACCAGCAAAGAACAAAAAGGGCTGTATGGAGATAAAGTTCAGGCCTGTACATAACAGTCATTTACAACTGGAGTTAAATTCTCAAAACAAACACAAGTCTGCAGAATCCTGCTGATGTGTGTTTATGTATTTTATTATCTGTCTTCAGCAGGATTCTAGAAACCTGCGTTTAAGTTCTCAGGACTGACAAAATGCTAAATTTATCAGATACCAGGATCTAAACATTGCAATCAGACTTTTATCGTTGCCAATAAAATAAATACTGCTAAAACACTGATCATTTGGATCTCTCACATCTGTAAATCTGTTGTAGGTTTATGCTGTATGATCAGTAAAACATCAGTTTGTGCTAATTGCTACATGACTACTCTGTAAGTACTTTCAGATCTTTTGGTCTTTTGAGAGTACAATGTATGAAACACATGACATACTTTATAAGATATGCCTAATAAACTGGACAAATATAAATGAACTGTCATTTTGTTACTGAGAGGCATCACAAAGCGACACTTCAATGCAAAAAAGTTCAATTTATTTACTCTTGAAGAGGAAAGAAGATATTAGAAAATAAGCTTTTGATCAAATGCCACTGTCCTGTTATGTTTTGTTGTTTTTTTTTTTTTACTAGAAGTAATAAAAAAATATTAAATTAAATAAAAACCTTTTCACCAAGTCTACAAGTTTGGGCACCATACTGAGTCAGTATTTATATATTCTTATATTTGCCTGCGGTAATTGGAAACAGGGCCAAGTCATTTTTGCAAGCTCTGCAATATTTATAGGTTGTCTAATTTTGTTCTTTTTGTAGTTCGTGTTGGCTTTTAATGTTATATTGTGATTTTGTACTTTACACTGTTGTGAAAACCAACCTCCTAAACTGATTATGTATGTATGTATAATTTTTGCATCTTGAGTTCTCCATCATTAAGTGTTCTGCCCATGCAATGTTTCCGTAGTAAGTTCATACTGTAACATTTTTAAACCTGCCTCGTTTGCTTTGCTTGATGTACATAATACCTGAACAATAATAATAAATTGATGAATACAGTTTGCAACCTGCCTAAAAAATCCAGATGAGTCACTTAAGGTCAGACATGTTAATGAAGTTCTCAGACTTTACAAATAGTGTACAGGCTACTACAAATTCACCATAGTTAATGTTTTTATTCATCTTTTTTAACATGAAATAAACAGTAACACCAAAGAAAGCTTCATTTTTGTTACATGACTCATTATTTCATGTCACATCAAAATTCAACACATTATGCAAACTGCTGATGTACGACAACTTTTTATATACAGTATAGAGCCAGCATAACACTTTAATCACAGTATTTTACGTTTGATTCAATTTTCCTGACAATTGTCTTATTATCCAGTTATAGATGGGTTTTATTTTACCTGGAAGAAATTTTTACTAAATACTGTTAAGGTGTTTTTACTTTTTATAACTCGTCATTGTAGTTTGTCTTCCTGTCCAATTTTTAAAAGTTGTCTAATCATAGATTTAAAAATCAAAATGTGCTAATAGAAGTCATTTTCCCTCATGGTGCTTACAGAACGTTTGCATGATTCATAACGAAGTCAAACTAAACTAACTCATAAGTATGAACAAAACAGACATAGCTGTATCAGTCAGAGTGGCTGTTGTCTTAACAGCTGCAGTTTCTTGAAAAAAATGTAAAACAGTCCAACTATGAATGTTTTACATTCCCAGTCTCAGAAGAAACAAAATTAAAGAACAAAAGGACAAACCTTTGGTGTCATTGCAAATAATAGACTTTGCCATTTATTAACATTAAACAAAATGTGTTAATAAGCTGCAGAGGCAGAAGGAGATGTTCCTCTGAGTTAGTACTTGTAGCCACTGAGCTTACTTGATGTGTGTGTCTAAGTCAACACACACACTGAGCTATCTGTGTTTAGTGAATATGAATGTGTAATCACAAGTAATGTCAGCAACAAGGGTGTCTACTTTGTGCTGTTACTGCACAAAGCCGACACCCTTGGTTACAGCCTTATGGTAGCATAACATGAGTAAACAATCAACCTTAATGAGAACATGTCACTGTGTGTGGACACTAACTGAAAAAACTGTTAAAACTAAGAGATAAGTACTTAGTTTGAGAAGTTTAATACAGAACAGGTACTGGATGTCCATGAACTGTTATGGGAAACCCATTGGTCTACTTTTTCTCTTAATATTTAATGTGGGAATAATCAAACTGGTGTGACATTTACCGTGATATCATTTCTGAAAATGAAGAAAGTTTAAAAGTTTTGTGCATAAAAACACCTTCAGCTTTGACACCAGAATTTTCTGTATGTACATTGATCTATACTGCTCTGAAAAAGTATAACTTATGTGTGATCCTCATAAAAAGAAACTGTAGTCATTGTTTACCAATGGACTTTTAGTGATGATACATCACAGATCAGGACGTAATGTTCTACCTGCACAATCCTTCCTTACAAAGTTATTGTTTGATCAAAGAAATAGTTGATCTGCAGTCATGTGGTTTAATTCAGATATAATATTGTCATAGTTGTCTGTGAGATAACTGTGGAAGGTCAAGACTGACATCAGGGCTCAGTACATTGCTTTTGCCTTCTTATAACAGTTTTAAGTTTGAGAACCCAAAGCAAAGAAGAAAAGTAGCAAGGGTGGTGCGAACCAGCTCGCTAAACATGGTTAAGTCTTGGTTCCAACCCCTAAATTAGAAAACAGCCAATGATTTGCAGTACAGAGTTGCCATTCATAAAACGTTTCAAAGAGACAAAAAGTGGTCCAGTCCTACCAGCTTGTGCACAAGTAAATAGGTTTGGGGAAAGCGGACTGTGGCAGGAGGAATACTACCTCTGTGGCAGAGAGAGGTAGAAGCAACGTGCAGACCAATTCCCTGGAAACAGTCTTCATGTCGTCCCTCAAGTACATTCAGTACCACGGCCTTCTCCTGCCCACTGTGGCCCACAGTGCAGAGAGCCTGGAGTATGCCCACAATTTCCCTGTGGAAGACACCGATGTTTTTGCTGTGACTTATCCCAAGTCAGGTACTGTATAATTGTTCTAATATCTGTCATCTCTCTTCATCCCACCTCCTGTGTGGTATGATTGTCATATATTTCAGATTTCCATTTTTAATCATAAAGTAGAATCTTATATGTAGTGCCAAAATAACCAAGATATGATGTTTAATCCTTTTTAGGGTATGTGTGGGCTATTACATCATTTGCTGTTTTAGGGCACCAGCGGCATGTAACACATTACACTTCAGTTCAATACAATACAACTAGAGGAACACTTGGACCTCAACCAAGGCCAATTAGTCCACATTTCTAAGAGATCTAAGTTTACAAACTAAACTTTTAAAAAGCCATTTTATGCTTTGCATTAGTCCAGTGACAGAAAATAGTTGGTCTTTTATCGATAAGTGGACAAGTCCAAGGTTTTTCTCATTTCTGTACTTCCTAACACTGCAGTGCTTCTTCCTCCTGCCTGCCACCCTACAGTCCATTTTACGTGTTACTTTTGGAAGGATGTCTAAAATGAATGAAATGCATCTAAGGGATAGGAAAATGTAGGTTTCCTGAAGGAGTATCACTACAACACTACACAAGTCTTCTGCCAACCTTCATGTCTTCATATTATGATGTGACTGGATGGAACAGAGAGAGGGAGACTTGGCACAGGTGTGTGCAGTTAACAGAGGAGGAAATCATCAGGAGGTGAAGAAGCTGAGAGGAGTCAGGCGAGTTAAGTAAACTCTTCTTCCCTTTTAAATTGCTTGCATATTTTTACAGATCTGCAGGATTTTAACTTATCTTGGGTGGAAAGTGTGTGTGGGAGGATTTGAATGAAAGCGAGAAGGCAGTTTTATGAGTTCCCCTAAATTGCATGTGTCCTTTATGCAGTGCCTGCTGAGGGGGGGGCAATGTGGTTTTTAGTGGATTGGTTTGGTAAACAGTGTGTGTTGGGTTGGTGATCACACTGGAAGCATTAGCTGCTCTGGGTTAAGGAAGGCTTGACCAGGTTGGATCCCTCCTCAGTTTTAATGGACTTTTAAGTAGATTTAATAAAGCTCCCCATTTTCTTTTAGTATTATGCGGTGTGATTGTTTTAAGGGCGTCATAATTTGAGTAAAGAATTTCTGACTGTGGGGAATCTGCAAAAGATTTATTACAACATTGTGTTTAAGAAGCCTGACTTTAATGTAATATTTAAAAGCAGTCTTGAGGTACTGTTGAAGGTCTTCCAAAGGTTGTCCTTAAACTTTGATTAACTTTTCACTCATTTTTAGTCCAGTCCATATACCTGACCATTTTCAGAAGAATTTGTTTATCAGGAAAGTAAGGACAAATTCTGTTAAAAGCTGAGAGATGTGTCTTGTCCTTCAGTTAATCCATTTATTATTCACTGAAGCCTCATAAGAAATCAGAAGCTGTTCATAAGGAAGAGAGACTGGGGAGAAAAGACCAAGGTATGCCAAATGACACAAAAGGTGGACTGAAAATCAGTTTCAACGCGTCTTAGAGTGATGAATTATTCCAAGGGACTAGACCTCAACATCACTGAAGCAGTGTGTGATGATCTTTATTAGAAAAGACAAAAATGGATTGAGTAGCTCCCAAGAATCAGAAAATCTTCAATGAAGTCTCAGAAAATATTCCTGAAGACTACTTAAAGAAATCATGTAAAATGCTCCTTTAAGAGAGGCTCTATTATTATTATTATTATTATTATTATTATTATTATTATTATTATTATTATTATTATTATTATTATTATTATTAATATTATTATTGCATCTAAAGGGGATCTGACACTTCATCCAACAAATTTAAAGTAAATGTATGTTTTAATAAACACTTTTAACTTAGAACAGCAGTTGATTGTAGCTCAACAATATGATGATGCAGCTGTCAAACTTAATGCTTAATTGTTGTTGGTTTATTATGACAGCTCCAAAACAAGTATGTCATGTGTTGTTTTTGTCTCTTTCGCCAGTGCTACAACTTCGGGGATGACTTCACTTCTTGTTCTTAGCAGCTGCACAGCTGATTTTAATTGGCTAACAAGAACAACCATTTTTGCTAAACTAAAATGTCATGACTACTTTAACAAGTTTGGTCTAAATATAATTTGAGACAATTAATGTGAAGGAAAAAAAAACATTTCACTGATGACAAATGTTCATGGTTTCCATGGAATCTGATATGCAGAGAAAAAAATCTAGAATTGCACAAACTTGTATTAATTTCTGAAAACAGACAGCAGAATATAATTTTCTCTTTTTTTACTTAGACTCCATTTTAAATTTTATGCTTAATCATTCATGGAGGTCTAACTTTTGCAGAAATATGTCATCAGTTAAGCAATCATTTTCTGTAAATACATGACTGCAGGAAGTAACAAGTTGCAGACCAAAACTTTGCATATACAGCAAGTGTTTGAATAATATCCCTTGCCAGTGTATAAGTTAGTTAGGTGAGGTTGGCCTTTTAAAAACTGGTTGGCTTGTTTTTGTGAATATGCATGCAGCATTTTAGATTTTTATTTTTTAATTTTTAAAAATATTTATTTATTTTAATTAACCTTTGATTGCAGTGGGGAGTTTGATTTATTCATGTTTCCTGTTCTTGACAGTACTGCCTTCCTGAACCTGAAAATAAATAAATATATAAATAAACATATACAGTCTTCAACTGTACTAGCATTGCAGTGCTGAGTGTGGATAGACAAGTAAAAATATTAGTTATTTTCTCTGTTATTTTAAAAACTCCCCTTCAAATTACCCCACAGATCAGGAAGTATTGTGCTGCATTCACGTACCCTTGGAATTATAGTGAAAATAAATCTTTGATGTCCAGTCATTTCTGTCTCGAATAATATTTTCAGGTGTTAAACGTAACAGGTATGACGATTTGCTTAAGTTAAAGATGGGAATCATCAGAGTTGAATATTCTATAATGAAGTCTCCGGAATTTGACATCTATCTGCAATATCAAGGATTTCTGCTTCCCAGAGAAACTCACTTCTTACAGAGTTTGAAGTTTGCAAATGAATTCAAGTTTAAAGACGATGACGTTGTGGCTGTTACATATCCGAAGTCAGGTCAGTGCTGTCAAAGACTCCATATTTTCAGTGCTCACAGCGAACTAATGTTTAAAATCTGTTTCTTCTTTTACTGATACCAATTTTCCCCTGAATGTAGAGATCGCACCGGCTGTAACTCAGCTGCCCACGGTATAAGATACCTGGACTTTGCTGTAGCAAGTGTATACACACACACAAGATTACAACAGTGGCTAAAATGTATAATTCATTAGGAGTTATGTACTTTTCATCAAAATGACCATTTCAAGGAAGATGGAAAGCTGATCTTTGAATCAATAAATCGGAGGTGATAAGTAAAATGATTTAAAAAAAATCTGCATATTGTGGTTCAAAATACGCATTTTATGGTTAAATATATAATTATACTGTCTAAACTTCATTGATATGTGCGCCTGCAGTCTCAGAATTGCAGTGGCGAACTAATAGATGGTCACAAATAACTCCTGACAACTAAAAAACAAAAGAAAATCAACTCTTGGTTTATTTCTTGGCTCTTCGCAACCTATATTGTTGTGGCTTCTAAACCGATAACAACGTCATACACTAGGAATGTGTCCCAAGGCTGTATAAATTACTGTGTCAAGCTTGTGAATAAAAACAATATTTGAGAAACACGAGGCTCGATGCCTCATAGTCACTAAACCTATGAGACAAAATGCTGTGTTGCTGCGACGGTGTACTAATCAACCTCAGGTATCTGAAATTAAGTTGCAGCCTATTCAGACCTGAGGCTCCTTTCATACATAAAACCTATATATGTTTGCAGATCAAATGTTGTGTGATCTGCAACATGCTAATGCAAACTGCTCATGTCAAACTTTTTGTGATATATTAACTTACTAAGTTCTGTCTGACAGAAATTGTCAGACTGTGAAAATCTCTGACCTTATTATACCAGATTATGTTGATTAATAAGTCTGTTTTTTCAGTAGAGCAGAAAGAATTGTTTCAGTGCCCCTCCTTTTATCTATTTCTGCAGGTACTATCTGGATGCAGGAGATCCTTCCGTTGCTGCTTAATGGAGGAGATCTGACTCCAATCCAGACTACTGTAAACTGGGACCGGGTCCCATGGCTGGGAGTAAAAAGATTGGCTGAGGTTGCAGATAAGCTGACATCTCCACGTGCTCTGGTCACACATTTTCCCTACAGCCTCATGCCCCCTTCATTCCACACCTCCAAAGCCAAGGTACATGTATGGACACTTTGCCTGACATGTCCATGTGTAAGCTCTTAACGTTTCTGCTCGTTATCACTTGTAGGCGATCTATGTGATGAGGAACCCAAAGGACATCTTGGTGTCTTCATACTACTTCCATCAGATGGCGACCTTTCTCGAGGATCCAGGGACTTTTGATGAGTTCTTGGAGAAGTTCCTGGAAGGCAGAGGTCAGAGTTTTTACAGCCCACATATAGACTTTTCTTAGAGACTGACATCTGAAATGAAGTGTTTGAATTTTCTGCAGTGGAGGGTATGCAGAGGCATGAAGTCGTGTAAATGTGATGAACGTAGAGCAGTGGTTTATTGTAAATACGCAGCGATCCAGGACTTGTTTTGTCTGCAGTGATGTTTGGGAAGTGGACAGACCATGTGAAGAGCTGGAGGCGTGCAGAGCTGGGAGACAGAATTATGTTCATCACTTATGAAGAAATGGTTCAGGTAAAGTAGTTGCTGGTAGAGTTTAAACATAAAATACAGAACTGTATTTTGTATAGAGATGCTGCTTCACCTCTTATCTCTGATAAATTTAAAGACTGGACCCTGTCACATCTTCTACTCAGAAAAGAAACACTAAGATATCAGTCTCAGTTTGTGGATAAGAGCATCAACCATCTGCTGCACTTTAAGGTTGTGTATGTCTTTTTCAGGACCTGCCTGCAGCTTTAAGGCGTATGTCAGACTTCTTGTGCCGTAATCTGAGTGATGAAGCCATTCTGAAGATAGCAGAGCATTGTTCTTTTAAGACTATGAAAGCCAACAGAATGTCCAACTTCAGCCAGATTTCGAAAGAGTATATGGACAATGACAAGTCTCCTTTCTTGAGGAAAGGTGAGCGTCTACATGTCAGTCATTACACACGACTAGTCTGAGCAGTAGACCCGACTGGAAACCTTTAGAGCTTCTGCTCTTTGTTGTGAGATTTAGTGAGACATTTTCCTAAAATATCAGATTTAATTTTTAGATACTACACAGAGCATTGTTTTTCCTTCAAAAATTTATTGTGTTTACAACTCCTCCTTGTGTGTTTTTGTGTCAGGGATTAGTGGAGACTGGAAAAACCACTTCAGTCCAGAGCAACTGGCCCGATTCACATCGGTCATTTTTAAAGAGCTGGAGGGCGAGAACTTCTCTCTGCCCTGGAGCCTGGATTGACCAGCAAAGAACAAAAAGGGCTGTATGGAGATAAAGTCCAGGCCTGTACATAACAGTCATTTACAACTGGAGTTAAATTCTCAAAACAAACACAAGTCTGCAGAATCCTGCTTAAGACATAATAAAATACATTAACATATATATTTATATATATGTATGTGTGTGTGTGTGTGTGTGTGTGTGTGTGTGTGTGTGTGTGGAGATATATATATATATATATATATATATATAAATATATATATGAGAGAGAGATATGTGTGTGTTTATGTATTTTATTATCTGTCTTCGGCAGGATTCTAGAAACCTGCGTTTCAAATCAAATCAAACTTTATTTATAAAGCACCTTTCATGCCACACGCAACACAAATTGCTTTACATGATTAAAAACATTTATGCATATAAAAACAAAACAAAGTAGGAAATACATAACAATAGAAACACTCACCAAAATATTTCACACAGCTTCACACACACACACACACACACACACACACACACACACACACACACACACACACACACACACACACACACACACACACACCAAGTAGCCTTCCCTCCCCATTCTATACAAACATGATTCTCTTATTTCTGTCTCGAACTGAATGTTATTAAAAATACTAAAAGTGATAAGCATCTGGCCTGATGCTGCTGTGAGGAAACAATATCAGTGTCATGGGGATCCATCCACACCAGGGGCCAGTCCACCCATGTCAAACAGCGGCAACCACCCCCATCAGAACAGACCGGGGCCCACACCACAGCCAAAAGGCCGCGGTGCAGGGCCCCAGCCACCCCGATAGGTGCAATCACCACGACAGCAGCCCCCAGACCGAGCAGGCAAAGCCCCCTGGCATGGAGGATCCCCACGAGGAAAACACTGGAGTTAAAATAAAACAACCTTAAGAAACAATAAGAACAGCTTAAGAATGAATAAATAAATAAGTAAATAAATAAATAAATAGTACAGTTGAATAAAATGAAAATAAAATAACATGAAAATAACATTATCTAAAATAAATTAAGATCAAATAAATTTAGTTAAAAGTCAAGCTAAAAAGGTAGGTCTTAAGCCTCTTTTTAAAAACATCAACATTCTCTGCAGCCCTGAGGCCCTCCGGCAGACTATTCCAGAAACGAGGGCCGTAACAATGGAAAGAGGCCTCGCCTTATGTCTTGGTCCTCACCCTTGGAACAACTAAAAGGCCAGTACCAGAGGACCTCAGGGTCCACGAGGGTTCATAATTAAAAGCAAGTCGGATAAATAAGAGGGCCCGAGACCATTAAGACATTTATAAACTACTAAAAGAACCTTTAAATCAATCCTGAAGCGCACTGGGAGCCAATGCAGCGATTTTAAGTTCTGACAAAATGCTAAATTTATCAGATACCAGGATCTAAACATTGCAATCAAACTTTTTTCATTGCCAATAAAATAAATACTGCTAAAACACTGATTGTTTGGATCTCTCACATCTGTAAATCTGTTGTAGGTTTATACTGTATGATCAGTAAAACATCAGTTTGTGCTAATTGCTACATGACTACTGTGTAAGTACTTTTAGATCTTTTGGTCTTTTGAGAGTACAATGTATGAAACACATGACATACTGTATAAGATATGCTTAATAAACTGGACAAATATAAATGAACTGTCATTTTGATACTGAGAGGCATCACAAAGCGACACTTCAATGCAAAAAAGTTCAATTTATTTACTCTTGAAGAGGAAAGAAGATATTAGAAAATAAGCTTTTGAACAAATGCCACTGTCCTGTTATGTTTTGTTGTTTTTTTTTTTTACTAGAAGTAATAAAAAAAATATTAAATTAAATAAAAACCTTTTCACCAAGTCTACAAGTTTGGGCACCATACTGAGTCAGTATTTATATATTCTTATATTTGCCTGCGGTAATTGGAAACAGGGCCAACTCATTTTTGCAAGCTCTGCAATATTTATAGGTTGTCTAATTTTGTTCTTTTTGTAGTTCGTGTTGGCTTTTAATGTTATATTTTGATTTTGTACTTTACACTGTTGTGAAAACCAACCTCCTAAACTGATTATGTATGTATGTATAATTTTTGCATCTTGAGTTCTCCATCATTAAGTGTTGTGCCCATGCAATGTTTCCGTAGTAAGTTCATACTGTAACATTTTGTAAACCTGCCTCGTTTGCTTTGCTTGATGTACATAATACCTGAACAATAATAATAAATTGATGAATACAGTTTGCAACCTGCCTAAAAAATCCAGATGAGTCACTTAAGGTCAGACATGTTAATGAAGTTCTCAGACTTTACAAATAGTGTACAGGCTACTACAAATTCACCATAGTTAATGTTTTTATTCATCTTTTTTAACATGAAATAAACAGTAACACCAAAGAAAGCATAATTTTTGTTACATGACTCATTATTTCATGTCACATCAAAATTCAACACATTATGCTAACTGCTGATGTACGACAACGTTTTATATATAGAGCCAGCATAACACTTGAATCACAGTATTTTACATTTGATTCAATTTTCCTGACAATTTCTTTCTCTTATTATCCAGTTATAGATGGGTTTTATTTTACCTGGAAGAAATTTTTACTAAATAATACTGTTAAGGTGTTTTTACTTTTTATAACTCGTCATTGTAGTTTGTCTTCCTGTCCAATTTTAAAAAATTGTCTAATCATAGATTTAAAAATCAAAATATGCTAATAGAAGTCATTTTCCCTCATGGTGCTTACAGAACGTTTGCATGATTCATAACTAAGTCAAACTAAACTAACTCATAAGTATGAACAAAACAGACATAGCTGTTTCAGACAGAGTGGCTGTTGTCTAACAGCTGCAGTTTCTTGAAAAAATGTAAAACAGTCCAACTATGAATGTTTTACATTCCCAGTCTCAGAAGAAACAAAATTAAAGAATAAAAGGTCAAACCTTTGTGCTGTTACTGCACAAAGCAGACACCCTTGGTTACAGCCTTATGGTAGCATAACATGAGTAAACAATCAACCTTAATGAGAACATGTCACTGTGTGTGGACACTAACTGAAAAGACTGTTAAAACTAAGAGATAAGTACTTAGTTTGAGAAGTTTAATACAGAACAGGTACTGGATGTCCCTGAACTGTTATGGGAAACCCATTGGTCTACTTTTTCTCTTAATATTTAATGTGGGAATAATCAAACTGGTGTGACATTTACCGTGATATCATTTCTGAAAATGAAGAAAGTTTAAAAGTTTTGTGCATAAAAACACCTTCAGCTTTGACACCAGAATTTTCTGTATGTACATTGATCTATACTGCTCTGAAAAAGTATAACTTATGTGTGATCCTCATAAAAAGAAACTGTAGTCATTGTTTACCAATAAACTTTTAGTGATGATACATCACAGATCAGGACGTAATGTTCTACCTGCACAATCCTTCCTTACAAAGTTATTGTTTGATCAAAGAAATAGTTGATCTGCAGTCATGTGGTTTAATTCATATATAATATTGTCATAGTTGTCTGTGAGATAACTGTGGAAGGTCAAGACTGACATCAGGGCTCAGTACAAAAAGTGGTCCAGTCCTACCAGCTTGTGCACAAGTAAATAGGTTTGGGGAAAGAGGACTGTGGCAGGAGGAATACTACCTCTGTGGCAGAGAGAGGTAGAAGCAACGTGCAGACTACCAATTCCCCGGAAACAGTCTTCATGTCGTCCCTCAAGTACATTCAGTACCACGGCCTTCTCCTGCCAACTGTGGCCCACAGTGCAGAGAGCCTGGAGTATGCCCAAAATTTCTCTGTGGAAGACACCGATGTTTTTGCTGTGACTTATCCCAAGTCAGGTACTGTATATTTCTTCTAATATCTGTCATCTCTCTTCATCCCACCTCCTGTGTGGTATGATTGTCATATATTTCAGCTTTCCATTTTCAATCATAAAGTAGAATCTTATATGTAGTGCCAAAATAACCAAGATATGATGTTTAATCCTTTTTAGGGTATGTGTGTACTATTACATCATTTGCTGTTTTAGGGCACCATCGGCATGTAACACATTACACTTCAGTTCAATACAATACAACTAGAGGAACACTTGGACCTCAACCAAGGCCAATTAGTCCACATTTCTAAGAGATCTAAGTTTACAAACTAAACTTTTAAAAAGCCATTTTATGCTTTGCATTAGTCCAATGACAGAAAATAGTTGGTCCTTTATCGATAAGTGGACAAGTCCAAGGTTTTTCTCATTTCTGTACTTCCTAACACTGCAGTGCTTCTTCCTCCTGCCTGCCACCCTACAGTCCATTTTATGTGTTACTTTTGGAAGGATGTCTAAAATGAATTAAATGTATCTAGGGGATAGGAAAATGTAGGTTTCCTGAAGGAGTATCACTACAACACTACAAAAGTCTTCTGCCAACCTTCATGTCTTCATATTATGATGTGACTGGATGGAACAGAGAGAGGGAGACTTGGCACAGGTGTGTGCAGTTAACAGAGGAGGAAATCATCAGGAGGTGAAGAAGCTGAGAGGAGTCAGGCGAGTTAAGTAAACTCTTCTTCCCTTTTAAATTGCTTGCATATTTTTACAGATCTGCAGGATTTTAACTTATCTTGAGTGGAAAGTGTGTGTGGGAGGATTTGAATGAAAGCGAGAAGGCAGTATCATGAGTTCCCCTAAATTGCATGTGTCCTTTATGCAGTGCCTGCTGAGGGGGGGCAATGTGGTTTTTAGTGGATTGGTTTGGTAAACAGTGTGTGTTGGGTTGGTGATCACACTGGAAGCATTAGCTGCTCTGGGTTAAGGAAGGCTTGTCCAGGTTGGATCCCTCCTCAGTTTTAATGGACTTTTAAGTAGATTTAATAAAGCTCCCCATTTTCTTTTAGTATTATGCAGTGTGATTGTTTTAAGGGCTTCAAAATTTGAGGAAAGAATTTCTGACTGTGGGAAATCTGCAAAAGATTTATTACAACATTGTGTTTAAGAAGCCTGACTTTAATGTAATATTTAAAAGCAGTCTTGAGTTTTTTTTTGAAGGTCTTCCAAAGGTTGTCCTTAAACTTGGATTAACTTTTCACTCATTTTCAGTCCAGTCCATATACCTGACCATTTTCAGAAGAATTTGTTTATCAGGAAAGTAAGGACAAATTCTGTTAAAAGCTGAGAGATGTGTCTGGTCCTTCAGTTAATACATTTATTATTCACTGAAGCCTCATAAGAAATCAGAAGCTGTTCATAAGGAAGAGAGACTGGGGAGAAAAGGCCAAGGTATGCCAAATGACAGAAAAGGTGGACTGAAAATCAGTTTCAACGGGTCTTAGAGTGATGAATTATTCCAAGGGACTAGACCTCAACATCACTGAAGCAGTGTGTGATGATCTTTATTAGAAAAGACAAAAATGGATTGAGTAGCTCCCAAGAATCAGAAAATCTTCAATGAAGTCTCAGAAAATATTCCTGAAGACTACTTAAAGAAATCATGTAAAATGCTCCTTTAAGAGAGGCTCTATTATTATTATTATTATTGCATCTAAAGGGGATCTGACACTTCATCCAACAAATTTAAAGTAAATGTATGTTTTATTAAACACTTTAACTTAAAACAGCAGTTGATTGTAGCTCAACAATATGTTACGGCCCTGCTTGTCGTAGACAAGCTGTGGCCGTTTGTGTGTGATTAGGGGCGTCAGAGCGCTGCCCGGAGTGGCCAAGGCCAGCGCCTTTGTCCCCGCCCCTGTGTGACTGGCACCCCTCTGGACCAGTCAGGCTGCAGCCTACGGAGAAGCTCAGGCTGAAAAGACTGCAGCCGAGGCAGGTCTGGAGGGGGAGAAACCAGAATGGCTCCGGCCTCTCTCCCCCTCATGTTGTGCACCGGGTGTGTGTGTGCGTCGCGACCACCTCCTTTTCCACAATGGGTGCCTTAAGTGTTTGGTTGAGTTAAGTTTACTTTGTGTTTGTGTTAGAGCTGGGCTAGGTTAGCGTTTTATTGTGTTGTGACGACGGTCACTTTAGTTTATGGGCCTGTTGCTTTTGTTTGGTTTTAGTTTCCTCACCGAGTTGCGGTTGTGTCTGTGTGTGCACTCGGTGAGTGTTTGGTATAGGTTTTGGTTTGTTTCTTTCTGCAGGTCCGCTAACCCCAGCTCATCTTTTGTTTTACAGGTTGTCCATCACTTATCACGGGAGTTGTAAATAAATGTGCTTTTATTTTGAAATACCACCTGTCCACGCCGTGTTTCTTTGTTACGCCCGTCCCTACCCCTTAAGTCGGGTCGTAACAAATATGATGATGCAGCTGTCAAACTTAATGCTTAATTGTTGTTGGTTTATTATGACAGCTCCAAAACAAGTATGTCATGTGTTGTTTATGTCTCTTTTGCCAGTGCTACAACTTCGGGGATGACTTCACTTCTTGTTCTTAGCAGCTGCACAGCTAATTTCAGTTGGCTAACAAGAACAACCATTTTTGCTAAACTAAAATGTCATGACTACTTTAACAAGTTTGGTCTAAATATAATTTGAGACAATTAATGTGAAGGAAAAAAAAACATTTCACTGATGACAAATGTTCATGGTTTCCATGGAATCTGATATGCAGAGAAAAAATCTAGAATTGCACAAACTTGTATTAATTTCTGAAAACAGACAGCAGAATATAATTTTCTCTTTTTTTACTTAGACTCCATTTTAAATTTTATGCTTAATCATTCATGGAGGTCTAACTTTTGCAGAAATATGTCATCAGTTAAGCAATCATTTTCTGTAAATACATGACTGCAGGAAGTAACAAGTTGCAGACCAAAACTTTGCATATACAGCAAGTGTTTGAATAATATCCCTTGCCAGTGTATAAGTTAGTTAGGTGAGGTTGGCCTTTTAAAAACTGGTTGGCTTTTTTTTGTGACTATGCATGCAGCATTTTAGATTTTTATTTTTTAATTTTTAAAAATATTTATTTATTTTAATTAACCTTTGATTGCGGTGGGGAGTTTGATTTATTCATGTTTCCTGTTCTTGACAGTACTGCCTTCCTGAACCTGAAAATAAATAAATATATAAATAAACATATACAGTCTTCAACTGTACTAGCATTGCAGTGCTGAGTGTGGATAGACAAGTAAAAATATTAGTTATTTTCTCTGTTATTTTAAAAACTCCCCTTCAAATTACCCCACAGATCAGGAAGTATTGTGCTGCATTCACGTACCCTTGGAATTACAGTGAGAATAAATCTTTGATGTCCAGTCATTTCTGTCTCGAATAATATTTTCAGGTGTTAAACGTAACAGGTATGACGATTTGCTTAAGTTAAAGATGGGAATCATCAGAGTTGAATATTCTACAATGAAGTCTCTGGAATTTGACATCTATCTGCAATATCAAGGATTTCTGCTTCCCAGAGAAACTCACTTCTTACAGAGTTTGAAGTTTGCAAATGAATTCAAGTTTAAAGACGATGACGTTGTGGCTGTTACATATCCGAAGTCAGGTCAGTGCTGTCAAAGACTCCATATTTTCAGTGCTCACAGCGAACTAATGTTTAAAATCTGTTTCTTCTTTTACTAATACCAATTTTCCCCTGACTGTAGAGATCGCACCGGCTGTAACTCAGCTGCCCACGGTATAAGATACCTGGACTTTGCTGTAGCAAGTGTATACACACACACAAGATTACAACAGTGGCTAAAATGTATAATTCATTAGGAGTTATGTACTTTTCATCAAAATGACCATTTCAAGGAAGATGGAAAGCTGATCTTTGAATCAATAAATCAGATGTAAGAAGTAAATTGATTTAAAAAATCTACATATTGTGGTTCAAAATACGCATTTTATGGTTAAATATATAATTATACTGTCTAAACTTCATTGATATGTGCGCCTGCAGTCTCAGAATTGCAGTGGCGAACTAATAGATGGTCACAAATAACTCCTGACAACTAAAAAAAAAAAAAAAGAAAATCAACTCTTGGTTTATTTCTTGGCTCTTCGCAACCTATATTGTTGTGGCTCCTAAACCGATAACAACGTCATATACTAGGAATGTGTCCCAAGGCTGTATAAATTACGGTGTCAAGCTTTTATCTTGTTGGCAATTTTCCCTGACAAGGTCTTAGTCAGTAAACGCGCAGAAAACAAATGCATATTTTTTTTCTACTTTATTCCTCTGAGGAATTAATTTTCACAAAACAAAATAAAAGGTGTTATCCACGAAGCTGAACTTAGCTTCCGATTTGCGCAGCCTCCGATTTGCTAGTTAAGGGAAATTTTAAGGGACCCTTAAGTCAGAACGCAAGTGACTGTATTTCTCTATTAACCCTGCGTTTTATTGATACTCAATGCCGTCAAACCTGTCTTAGATTATTCTACAGAGTCTCCAGAATCTGAAAAACATAGTTTGTGATTTGTGAAACCTTTCTCTGATTTGTGAAAATGCAGTAAAGGCAGATTTCACTCATTTTTCTGCTGTTTTTACACACTAGATGTTATAATATCACACTGAGTCAGGTCAAACCTGTCTTAGATTATTCTACAGAGTCTCCAGAATCTGAAAAACATAGTTTGTGATTTGTGAAACCTTTCTCTGATTTGTGAAAATGCAGTAAAGGCAGATTTCACTCATTTTTCTGCTGTTTTTACACACTAGATGTTATAATATCACACTGAGTCAGGTCAAACCTGTCTTAGATTATTCTACAGAGTCTCCAGAATCTGAAAAACATAGTTTGTGATTTGTGAAACCTTTCTCTGATTTGTGAAAATGCAGTAAAGGCAGATTTCACTCATTTTTCTGCTGTTTTTACACACTAGATGTTATAATATCACACTGAGTCAGGTCAAACCTGTCTTAGATTATTCTACAGAGTCTACAGAATCTGAAAAACATAGTTTGTGATTTGTGAAACCTGGTGGGGTTTATTTTGTGGAAGCAGGTGTTCTGGAGAAATAGTCTGTTGTGGCATTTTGTAGTTTACTGTCCTTAATAACATTCTATAGTTTTGTGAAGCCATCATCTGGTTGATAACTTCTCCTCTCTCGGTGCTGTACGGTGGTTTCCCCTTTAGTGTCCTCTGTGTCTTCATAGCCGTTTCTGTAATATGATGACTTCATCATATGAAGATCTTCTTCTCTGGATCATACTATTTTGTAGTAAATTACTTTAGGCTTATGCTGTGGCAAAAATACTTTCAGGTAAAAGAAGAGCTCCGGACATCAGCTTTATGTAAAAATGATGGTTTATTACAAAAAGTGACATCGTAAACAGATATGCATCTCTGTGAGGTTTCTGAAGCCAATCATAGAAAAACCCCCTGACTAGATGTGTAAGTCTCTCTTTTATAGTTTTCAAACAAAGAACATTCCTCAGTCCTGAATCGTCCAATCATAGATCAGATACAAGTTTAAATATAGGATGTTCGTGTGTTCTTCTCCGAATTTCATGTTAATATCCTGTGCTGGGAACGTTTCTAAGTGCAGAGTACAGTCCTTTAAGACAGACCCTTATAAGGAAACCATCTACTGTAAGTGTGTCTTACACGATGCTATGTTTAGATACTCCTAGAGGCCTATAAGCCTGTCCATGCTTGGATCCTAAAGCAAAGAGCCGTCTGCTTACAGCTGCAATGAAGTATAGTTCTAATCTATGTATTTTAAGTAACTCTAATTATGAAATGTTGAGAATAAGATACTTCACAATAGATATTATAACATCTGGACCAGGTATAGTGTGTAAAAACGGCAGAAAAATGAGTGAAATCTGCCTTTACTGCATTTTCACAAATCAGAGAAAGGTTTCACAAATCACAAACTATGTTTTTCAGATTCAGTAGGCTCTGTAGAATAATCTAGGACAGGTTTGACGGCATTGAGTATCAATAAAACGGAGGGTTAACGGAGTAATACAGTCACTCGCGTTCTGACTTACGGGTCCCTTAAAATTTCCCTTAACTAGCGAATCGGAAGCTGCGAATCGGAGGCTAAGTTCAGCCTCGTGTGTTATCCCAGGTCAGAGTATGTCTATTTGTTCTCAAATACAAGACCACACCTTGATAACATAGAGACCTAAGGAAAGATTTCCTTCCAAGTTCCCTTTTTGTAATAAAACTTTAAAGTATTTGTAAAAAGGAGGTTTTAAATTTACTTACCATGGGATTGCTAGAAAGACAGATGGTATTTACTGGCTTTACACGTGTCAATATGTTGTGAATAAAACCAATATTTGAGAAACACGAGGCTCGATGCCTCATAGTCACTAAACCTATGAGACAAAATGCTGTGTTGCTGCGACGGTGTACTAATCAACCTCAGGTATCTGAAATTAAGTTGCAGCCTATTCAGACCTGAGGCTCCTTTCATACATAAAACCTATATATGTTTGCAGATCATATGTTGTGTGATCTGCAACATGCTAATGCAAACTGCTCATGTCAAACTTTTTGTAATATATTAACTTACTAAGTTCTGTCTGACAGAAAGTGTCAGACTGTGAAAATCTCTGACCTTATTATACCAGATTATGTTGATTAATAAGTCTGTTTTTTCAGTAGAGCAGAAAGAATTGTTTCAGTGCCCCTCCTTTTATCTATTTCTGCAGGTACTATCTGGATGCAGGAGATCCTTCCGTTGCTGCTTAATGGAGGAGATCTGACTCCAATCCAGACTGTTGTAAACTGGGACCGGGTCCCATGGCTGGAAGAGAAAAGATTGGCTGAGGTTGCAGATAAGCTGACATCTCCACGTGCTCTGGTCACACATTTTCCCTACAGCTTCATGCCCCCTTCATTCCACACCTCCAAAGCCAAGGTACATGTATGGACACTTTGCCTGACATGTCCATGTGTAAGCTCTTAACGTTTCTGCTCGTTATCACTTGTAGGTGATCTGTGTGATGAGGAACCCAAAGGACATCTTGGTGTCTTCATACTACTTCCATCAGATGGCGACCTTTCTCGAGGATCCAGGGACTTTTGATGAGTTCTTGGAGAAGTTCCTGGAAGGCAGAGGTCAGAGTTTTTACAGCCCACATATAGACTTTTCTTAGAGACTGACATCTGAAATGAAGTGTTTGAATTTTCTGCAGTGGAGGGTATGCAGAGGCATGAAGTCGTGTAAATGTGATGAACGTAGAGCAGTGGTTTATTGTAAATACGCAGCAATCCAGGACTTGTTTTGTCTGCAGTGCTGTTTGGGAAGTGGACAGACCATGTGAAGAGCTGGAGGCGTGCAGAGCTGGGAGACAGAATTATGTTCATCACTTATGAAGAAATGGTTCAGGTAAAGTAGTTGCTGGTAGAGTTTAAACATAAAATACAGAACTGTATTTTGTATAGAGATGCTGCTTCACCTCTTATCTCTGATAAATTTAAAGACTGGACCCTGTCACATCTTCTACTCAGAAAAGAAACACTAAGATATCAGTCTCAGTTTGTGGATAAGAGCATCAACCATCTGCTGCACTTTAAGGTTGTGTATGTCTTTTTCAGGACCTGCCTGCAGCTTTAAGGCGTATGTCAGACTTCTTGTGCTGTAATCTGAGTGACGAAGTCGTTCTGAAGATAGCAGAGCATTGTTCTTTTAAGACTATGAAAGCCAACAGAATGTCCAACTTCAGCCTGGTTCCCAAAGATTATGTGGACAGTGACAAGTCTACTTTCTTCAGGAAAGGTGAGCGTCTACATGTCAGTCATTACACACGACTAGTCTGAGCAGTAGACCGGACTGGAAACCTTTAGAGCTTCTGCTCTTTGTTGTGAGATTTAGTGAGACATTTCCTAAAATATCAGATTTTATTTTTAGATACTACACAGAACATTTTTTTCCTTCAAAAAGTTGTTAGACTGGAAAAACCACTTCAGTCCAGAGCAACTGGCCCGATTCACATCGGTCATTTTCAAAGAGCTGGAGGGTGAGAACTTCTCTCTGCCCTGGAGCCTGGATTGACCAGCAAAGAACAAAAAGGGCTGTATGGAGATAAAATCCAGGCCTTTACATAACAGTCATTTACAACTGGAGTTAAATTCTCAAAACAAACACAAGTCTCCAGAATCCTGCTGAAGACATAATAAAATACATTAACATATATAACATATATATATAAATAAAAAGAGAGAGAGATAGATAGAGGAGGAGGGGAGGCTGGGGCCCGAGGCCTGAGGATGATGAACCGGATGGAAAGACCTGCCGATGGAGGACAAACACCACACCATAGATTGATAGATGGATAGATAGATAGATAGATAGATAGACAGACAGACAGACAGACAGACAGACAGACAGATAGACAGACAGATAGATGGATAGATATGTCTGTGTATGTTTATGTATTTATTATCTGTCTTCAGCAGGATTCTAGAAACCTGCGTTTAAGTTCTCAGGACTGACAAAATGCTAAATCTATCAGATACCAGAATCTAAACATTGCAATCAAACTTTTTTCATTGCCAATAGAATAAATACTGCTAAAACACTGATCATTTGGATCTCTCACATCTGTAAATCTGTTGTAGGTTTATGCTGTATGATCAGTAAAACATCAGTTTGTGCTAATTTCTACATGACTACTCTGTAAGTACTTTCAGATCATTTGTTTTTTTTAGAGTACAATGTATGAAACACATAACATACTGTATAATATATGCCTAAGCTGCCTTATTTAAAGATTATATTATTATTATTATAAGATATGCCTAATAAACTGGACAAATATAAATGAACTGCCATTTTGATACTGAGAGGCATCACAATGCGACACTTCAATGCAAAAAGTTCAATTTATTTACTCTTCAAGAGAAAAGAAGATATTAGAAAATAAGCTTTTGACCAAATGCCACTGTCCTGTTATGTTTTTTGTGTTTTTTTAACTAGAAGTAATAAAAACATGAAAAAATAACATTTTCATCAAGTCTAAAAGTTTGGGCACCATACTGAGTCAGTATTTATATATTCTTATATTTGCCTGTGGTAATTGGAAATAGGGCCAACTCATTTTTGCAAGCTCTGCAATATTTATAGGTTGTCTAATTTTGTTCTTTTCGTAGTTCGTGTTGGCTTTTAATGTTATATTGTGATTTTGTACTTTGCACTGTTGTGAAAACCAACCTCCTTGTCATGGGTTTACACTTGTTGGTGCTTCTTCCACCTCTTTCCTTATTCGGATGAGAGGCGGCTTCACTAATCAAGGCTGGGCAGCTGAGGTGAATCGGGCTCATCAGACGGCTGCATAAAGATTCCAGGATCTTCTCTAGTCTTCGCTGCATCGTACAACTAATAGTGGTAACCGGCTCTGCACAAATCTAAGTCTAGAATTATCTATCTGTGTTCTTACCTGCATATTATTCTCTCCCAAGCACCCTGCCCTTGATTGTACAACGGACTCGTGGAATCCTGTCTGCCCGCTCTCTGCCTGCCTTCTCCTCGCCTTGAGTCACACTGGAACTCACCTGACTTCTCACAATCGCTTTGTAAATAAACACTCACTAATTCTAAACTGTGTGCTCTCCTCCTTGGGTCCTAAACCAGATTCCGACCGAACGATCCAGCCACCAACATGGACCCAGTGGGAAGTCTTCTGCGGATGCTGGCAAACCCGACTCTGCCGGAGAATTGTTTTTTGCCGTTTCTTCTCAAGGAAATCTGCTCGGACAACATTCTCAGGTACTCCGATCCCTCAGTGATAGTCATCAGGCCTTACAGACTCAGCTAAATGATATCACCACCAGAATGTCCGACATGCTAACCCAGCTATCCCAGCTTTCCGTTCCCACAGCTCCACAGCCTGGCCCTGTGTGTCCACCGACTGCATCCACCCGTGAAGTTCACATTCCTGACCCCAAACCCTACACTGGAGAGTTGGGCAAGTGTAGAGGTTTCCTCCTTCAGTGCTCTCTTGTGTTTGAACAGAAACCACTCACCTACGCCACTGACAGGTTCAAAGTCTCTTTCATTATAGGTCTGCTAACATCCAGAGCACTGACCTGGGCGAAAGGCTTATCTGGAAACCACACCACTGCACACTTTAACCTACAGCAATTAAAAAAGGTTTTTGACGATCCTGTGCGTGGTCGGGAAGCGGCCAAGCATTGTATGACGTTGAAGCAGGGTGCCTTGAGTGTGGCCGAATTCTCCGTCGAGTTCTGGACCCTTGCCGCTGACTCAAAGTGGAACCCCACTGCATTAACAGATCATTTCTTGCACTGTTTAACAGACACGCTGAAGGACGAGCTGGTGACCCGAGATCTTCCGGAGGATCTCGATGACCTAATCGATTTGGCCATTTGTTTGGACAACCGTCTTCGGGAGAGGCGTCGGGACCATAGGGGGTCCCGGTCTGTGCCGGTTCAAGGAGATGACACGACATCCGCGCCCCATCCTTCCCTGGTTTCTTCGGCTTCGTTCCTCTCTACCAAGGAGCCAATGCAGGTGGAGCGGGCTCATCTGGCTCTGGCCGAACGCCAGAAAAGGCTGCGGGCTGGTGAGTGTCTGTATTGTGGTGAAGCTGGTCACTTCCGTATTTCCTGTCCTGTGCGCCCAAAAGAGGGGGCCCGTCAGTAAAGGTCGGTGTCCTGACGGGTCAAACCAGTTACAGAACCACTACCCCAACCAAGACACAGATTCCCGCAACCTTAACTTGTTCTGACCAGTCTGTCACTATCCCTGCCTTACTTGATTCTGGTGCAGAGGACAGCTTTCTGGACATTGGCTTGGCTGAGAAGGCTCAGATACCACTGGTTCCTCTACCACATCCCATGACAGCCAACGCCCTGGATGGCCGAACACTGGCCCAGGTAACCCCCACCCCTATTCCAGTCAGATTGAAACTTTCGGGCAACCATTCAGAACTAATCGATATTATTAAGCTTATATTATCGTATAAGATAGCTGTCAAAAAGACGTATGCATGATTCTAAGATTTGTAGTCGTATTTTTGTGTTAATAAAAGTTTTGTGCACAAATCAAGGCTGTCATATATGTGCGTCTGGTCAATTTTGTGGATTAGGAGTTGTTTTATGTGAGTATGAATCTTAAAGCTGTGAGTGCAAAATCTTGTGAATACAACTCCAATTTCTACGAAGACAAAGTCTCCTATTCTGTGTGGACACGAATTCACGTTTTTGGGTACGAGTAGAAAAGTATTCAGATGACGTCACAAGGGAGGAGTAATCGATCTGCCGATTGTACAAAACACAACAAGCTCCAATTTCAAAGATGGCTGAAGAAATTGCAGCGGGAGGAGCTACCGGCTCAAGTGAAGCATCACAGGTAAGATGTTCAAGCGGTCTTTATTTATATATTAAAGAAAAACATACTATTTTCAATAATATTCTTTGATTTAAAGACGTACTGCTATAGTTTGCCATGTCGGGTAGTGCTAGCATTAGAAGCTGGCTTGTGCTATTAGCATTGATGTAGCGTGGAAACTATAAAATGTTTATTCTTAGACAATGTCGACTGAAATGCGACTTTTATGGATTTATTAATTACGCTATTTAGTCGATCAGTCTGTCCTCGCCAATCCTCTTTTCCATTTACCCCACTCCCTTCGTCCACCTTTTTTTTTTTTATTCCACTCCTGCGTTGTTCAGAAGCTGAGGATAAATCAATCCATGTACCGGTGAATAACCGTATTTATTATATATGTCATGATATGCATATTTATGTAATCTTCTCTGCCATAAACACGATATTGCGGGGGTTGCGGGGGCGTTTGAGTGACGTGACCTGGGACGCCGATGGAGTGAAGAGACTTAATTCCTCCCAGTAGAAAGTTGCAATGGATTTCTTTAACCATCACTATTACTCTGAAGTTGGTTAAGTACCGCGTAAAACCTCATAGGGCAAATATCTGGCATATTTCCTCCCTGAGCATCATCTTTGTCATCTGATCAACCAGCGGAGCACCGTTGCTAGGGGCATTGGCGTCCCTAGCAACGGTGCTCCGCAAGTCGTGTTATACTGTTTACAAAAATGACAATCCATTGCAACTTTCTACTGGGAGGAATTAAGTCTCTTCACTCCATCGGCGTCCCAGGTCACGTCACTCAAACGCCCCCGCAACCCCCGCAATATCGTGTTTATGGCAGAGAAGATTACATAAATATGCATATCATGACATATATAATAAATACGGTTATTCACCGGTACATGGATTGATTTATCCTCAGCTTCTGAACAACGCAGGAGTGGAATAAAAAAAAAAAGGTGGACGAAGGGAGTGGGGTAAATGGAAAAGAGGATTGGCGAGGACAGACTGATCGACTAAATAGCGTAATTAATAAATCCATAAAAGTCGCATTTCAGTCGACATTGTCTAAGAATAAACATTTTATAGTTTCCACGCTACATCAATGCTAATAGCACAAGCCAGCTTCTAATGCTAGCACTACCCGACATGGCAAACTATAGCAGTACGTCTTTAAATCAAAGAATATTATTGAAAATAGTATGTTTTTCTTTAATATATAAATAAAGACCGCTTGAACATCTTACCTGTGATGCTTCACTTGAGCCGGTAGCTCCTCCCGCTGCAATTTCTTCAGCCATCTTTGAAATTGGAGCTTGTTGTGTTTTGTACAATCGGCAGATCGATTACTCCTCCCTTGTGACGTCATCTGAATACTTTTCTACTCGTACCCAAAAACGTGAATTCGTGTCCACACAGAATAGGAGACTTTGTCTTCGTAGAAATTGGAGTTGTATTCACAAGATTTTGCACTCACAGCTTTAAGATTCATACTCACATAAAACAACTCCTAATCCACAAAATTGACCAGACGCACATATATGACAGCCTTGATTTGTGCACAAAACTTTTATTAACACAAAAATACGACTACAAATCTTAGAATCATGCATACGTCTTTTTGACAGCTATCTTATACGATATATATCTGCTCCAGAATCCCCTCTGGTCCTAGGACACCCCTGGCTATCTCGCCACAACCCGCACGTTGACTGGGAGACGGGAACCATATCTGGCTGGAGTGAGAGGTGCCACCAGACATGTCTACGATCAGCGTTGCCCCCTATCGAAAAAACGGAGAGTCCTGAAAAGACCCCTGATCTGTCATCCGTGCCTAGTGAATACCACGATCTGGCTGAGGTATTCAGCAAGCTTAAGGCAACATCTCTTCCCCCTCACCGGCCATACGACATGGCTATAGACTTGTTACCTGGGTCCTCTTTACCTAACAGCCGCATATATAACATCTCCAGACCCGAGAGAGATGCCATGAATAAATACATTCAGGAGTCTTTGCAGGCCGGCATAATAAGAACCTCTTCTTCCCCGCTAGCTGCAGGATTCTTCTTTGTGTCTAAAAAGGATAAAACCCTGTGGCCCTGCATGGACTATCGGGGTCTGAATGACATCACTGTCCGCAACAAATATCCCCTGCCTCTCAGACTCTGCCTTTGATGCCCTGCTAGGCTCCACCGTGTTCACAAAACTGGATCTCCGCAACGCCTACTACCTGGTTCGTGTCAAAGAGGGGGACGAGTGGAAGACTGCTTTCAAAACCCCCTTAGGTCACTACGAATATTTGGTCATGCCCTTCGGTTTAACTGATGCCCCTGCTGTTTTCCAGGCCCTTGTTAATGACGTCCTCCGTGACTTCCTGAACCAGTTTGTGTTTGTAAATCTTGATGATATTCTGATCTATTCCCAGAACCTGACCGAACATAAGGTCCACGTCAGACAGGTGCTGCAGCGGTTGCTGGAAAACAGGCTCTATGTGAAGGCAGAGAAGTGCCAGTTCAATTCGGACACCGTCAGCTTTCTGGGATACATCTTCATGAGCGGGCAGATGAAGACCGACCCGAAGAAGGTTAAAGCAGTGCAGGAGTGGCCCAGGCCGGATACCATGAAGCAGTTACAGCGTTTTCTGGATTTCGCCAACTTCTATCGGCGCTTCATCAGGAACTTCAGCCAGGTAGTAGCACCACTCACACAGCTAACCTCACCTAAACATCCCTTTCATTGGTCAGAGCGCGCGGAGTCAGCTTTTCAGGAGCTGAAGAACAGGTTCACATCCGCTCCGGTACTCACTCATCCCGACCCGTCTCGCCAGTTCGTGGTGGAAGTGGATGTCTCCGACATGGGGGTAGGAGCGGTCCTGTCACAACGGGCTGAACAGTCGGGAGTTCTTCATCCCTGTGCGTTCTTCTCACGGTGCCTCTCCCCTGCAGAGAGGAATTATGATGTTGGCGAACGGGAACTATTGGCTGTAAAATTGGCTCTGGAGGAATGGCACCACTGGCTGGAGGGGGCAGCGCAGCCATTCATCGTTTGGACAGATCACCGGAATCTCGAATACATACAGACAGCCAAACGCCTAAACGGCAGGCAGGCCAAGTGGGCTTTGTTTTTTGGACGCTTTAACTTCTCCCTTATTTACAGGCCCTGATCCAAAAATGTCAAGCCAGACGCCCTGTCTCGACGGTTCTGTCCCGATGACCCGTCCGCCGATCCTGGTCCCATCCTGCCTGCGTCCTGTATTATCGCGGCGGTCACCTGGGAGGTTGAACAGAACGTCCGTGATGCTCAATGCGCGCAGCCTGATCCAGGTACCGGTCCCCCTGACAAACTGTTTGTTCCAGATAACGTCCAATCCCACGTCATCCAGTGGGGTCACTCCTCCCGAGTGGCTTGTCATCCTGGTGTTGCCCGGACCTCAGCACTCATCCGGAGGCGCTTCCGGTGGCCCACGCTGGAAAAGGACATCCGGGAATATGTGGCTGCCTGTCCCGTCTGCGTGCGAGGAAAAGCCTCCTCTAAGGTCCCTGTTGGACTTCTTCGACCACTTCCTGTCCCCGAGAGGCCCTGGTCTCATATCGCCTTAGATCCTGACACTCCTAAACTGATTATGTATGTATAATTTTTGCATCTTGAGTTCTCCATCATTAAGTGTTCTGCCCATGCAATGTTTCCGTAGTAAGTTCATACTGTATCATTTTGTAAACCTGCCTCGTTTGCTTTGCTTGATGTACACAATTACTGAACAATAATAATAAATTGATGAATACAGTTTGCAACCTGCCTAAAAAATCCAGATGAGTCACTAAAGGTCAGACATGTTGATGAAGTTCTCAGACTTTACAAATAGTGTACAGGCTACTACAAATTCACCATAGTTAATGTTTTTATTCATCTTTTTTAACATGAAATAAACAGTAACACCAAAGAAAGCTTCATTTTTGTTAAATGACTCATTATTTCATGTCACATCAAAATTCAACACATTATGCAAACTGCTGATGTACGACAACGTTTTATATATAGAGCTAGCATAACACTTGAATCACAGCATTTTACGTTTGATTCAATTTTCCTGACAATTGTCTTATTATCCAGTTATAGATGGGTTTTATTTTACCTGGAAGAAATTTTAACTAAATACTGTTAAGGTGTTTTTAACTTTTTATAACTCATCGTTGTAGTTTGTCTTCCTGTCCAATTTTTAAAAATTGTCTAATCCTAGATTTAAAAATCAAAATGTGCTAATAGAAGTCATTTTCCCTCATGGTGCTTACAGAACGTTTGCATGATTCATAACTAAGTCAAACTAAACTAACTCATAAGTATGAACAAAACAGACATAGCTGTTTCAGTCAGAGTGGCTGTTTAACAGCTGCAGTTTCTTGAAAAAATGTAAAACAGTCCAACTATGAATGTTTTACATTCCCAGTCTCAGAAGAAACAAATTAAAGAACAAAAGGTCAAACCTTTGTGCTGTTACTGCACAAAGCAGACACCCTTGGTTACAGCCTTATGGTAGCATAACATGAGTAAACAATCAACCTTAATGAGAACATGTCACTGTGTGTGGACACTAACTGAAAAGACTGTTAAAACTAAGAGATAAGTACTTAGTTTGAGAAGTTTAATGCAGAACAGGTACTGGATGTCCATGAACTGTTATGGGAAACCCATTGGTCTACTTTTTCTCTTAATATTTAATGTGGGAAAAATCTAACTGGTGTGACATTTACAGTGATATCATTTCTGAAAATGAAGAAAGTTTAAAAGTTTTGTGCATAAAAAAACCTTCAGCTTTGACACCAGAATTTTCTGTATGTACATTGATCTATACTGCTCTGAAAAAGTATAACTTATGTGTGATCCTCATAAAAAGAAACTGTAGTCATTGTTTACCAATGGACTTTTAGTGATAATACATCACAGATCAGGACGTAATGTTCTACCTGCACAATCCTTCCTTACAAAGTTATTGTTTGATCAAAGAAATAGTTGATCTGCAGTCATGTGGTTTAATTCAGATATAATATTGTCATAGTTGTGTGTGAGATAACTGTGGAAGGTCAAGACTGACATCAGGGCTCAGTACAAAAAGTGGTCCAGTCTTACCAGCTTGTGCACAGGTAAACAGGTTTGGGGAAAGGGGACTGTGGCAGGAGGAATACTACCTCTGTGGCAGAGAGAGGTAGAAGCAACGTGCAGACTACCAATTCCCCGGAAACAGTCTTCATGTCGTCCCTCAAGTACATTCAGTACCACGGCCTTCTCCTGCCCCCTGTGGTCCACAGTGCAGAGAGCCTGGAGTATGCCCAAAATTTCTCTGTGGAAGACACCGATGTTTTTGCTGTGACTTATCCCAAGTCAGGTACTGTATATTTGTTCTAATATCTGTCATCTCTCTTCATCCCACCTCCTGTGTGGTATGATTGTCATATATTTCAGATTTCCATTTTTAATCATAAAGTAGAATCTTATATGTAGTGCCAAAATAACCAAGATATGACGTTTAATCCTTTTTAGGGTATGTGTGGGCTATTACATCATTTGCTGTTTTAGGGCACCAGCGGCATGTAACACATTACACTTCAGTTCAATACAATACGACTAGAGGAACACTTGGACCTCAACCAAGGCCAATCAGTCCACATTTCTAAGAGATCTAAGTTTACAAACTAAACTTTTAAAAAGCCATTTTATGCTTTGCATTAGTCCAATGACAGAAAATAGTTGGTCCTTTATCGATAAGTGGACAAGTCCAAGGTTTTTCTCATTTCTGTACTTCCTAACACTGCAGTGCTTCTTCCTCCTGCCTGCCACCCTAAAGTCCATTTTATGTGTTACTTTTGGAATGATGTCTAAAATGAATGAAATGCATCTAAGGGATAGGAAAATGGAGGTTTCCTGAAGGAGTATCACTACAACACTGCAAAAGTCTTCTGCCAACCTTCATGTCTTCATATTATGATGTGACTGGATGGAACAGAGAGAGGGAGACTTGGCACAGGTGTGTGCAGTTAACAGAGGAGGAAATCATCAGGAGGTGAAGAAGCTGAGAGGAGTCAGGCGAGTTAAGTAAACTCTTTTTTCCTTTTAAATTGCTTGCATATTTTTACAGATCTGCAGGATTTTAACTTATCTTGGGTGGAAAGTGTGTGTGGGAGGATTTGAATGAAAGCGAGAAGGCAGTTTTATGAGTTCCCCTAAATTGCATGTGTCCTTTATGCAGTGCCTGCTGAGGGGGGCAATGTGGTTTTTAGTGGATTGGTTTGGTAAACAGTGTGTGTTGGGTTGGTGATCACACTGGAAGCATTAACTGACCTGGGTTAAGGAAGGCTTGTCCAGGTTGGATCCCTCCTCAGTTTTAATGGACTTTTAAGTAGATTTAATAAAGCTCCCCATTTTCTTTTAGTATTATGACTAAGACAAGGTCTTAGTCAGTAAACACACAGAAAAAAAATGCATGATTTTTTTCCACTTTATTCCTCTGAGGAATTCATTTTCACAAAACAAAATAAAAGGTGTTATTCCAGGTCAGAGTATGTCTATTTGTTCTCAAATACAAGACCACACCTTGATAACATAGAGACCTAAGCAAAGACTTCCTTCCAAGTTCCCTTTTTGTAATAAACCTTTAAAGTATTTGTAGAAAAGAGGTTTTAAATTTACTTACCATGGGATTGCTAGAAAGACAGATGGTATTTACTGGCTTTACACGTGTCAATATGTTGTGAATAAAAACAATATTTGAGAAACACGAAGCTCGATGCTTCATAGTCACTAAACCTATGAGACAAAATGTTGTGTTGCTGCGACGGTGTACTAATCAACCTCAGGTATCTGAAATTAAGTTGCAGCCTATTCAGACCTGATGTTCCTTTCATACATAAAACCTATATATGTTTGCAGATCATATGTTGTGTGATCTGCAACATGCTAATGCAAACTGCTCATGGCAAACTTGTTGTAATATATTAACTTACTAAGTTCTGTCTGACAGAAAGTGTCAGACTGTGAAAATCTCTGACCTTATTATACCAGATATGTTGATTAATAAGTCTGTTTTTTTCAGTAGAGTAGAAAGAATTGTTTCAGTGCCCCTCCTTTTATCTATTTCTGCAGGTACTATCTGGATGCAGGAGATCCTTCCGTTGCTGCTTAATGGAGGAGATCTGACTCCAATCCAGACTGTTGTAAACTGGGACCGGGTCCCATGGCTGGAAGAGAAAAGATTGGCTAAGGTTGCAGATAAGCTGACATCTCCACGTGCTCTGGTCACACATTTTCCCCACAGCCTCATGCCCCCTTCATTCCACACCTCCAAAGCCAAGGTACATGTATGGACACTTTGCCTGACATGTCCATGTGTAAGCTCTTAACGTTTCTGCTCGTTATCACTTGTAGGCGATCTATGTGATGAGGAACCCAAAGGACATCTTGGTGTCTTCATACTACTTCCATCAGATGGCGACTTTTCTCGAGGATCCAGGGACTTTTGATGAGTTCTTGGAGAAGTTCCTGGAAGGCAGAGGTCAGAGTTTTTACAGCCCACATATAGACTTTTCTTAGAGACTGACATCTGAAATGATGTGTTTGAATTTTGTGCAGTGGAGGGTATGCAGAGGCATGAAGTCGTGTAAATGTGATGAACGTAGAGCAGTGGTTTATTGTAAATACGCAGCGATCCAGGATTTGTTTTGTCTGCAGTGCTGTTTGGGAAGTGGACAGACCATGTGAAGAGCTGGAGGCGTGCAGAGCTGGGAGACAGAATTATGTTCATCACTTATGAAGAAATGGTTCAGGTAAAGTAGTTGCTGGTAGAGTTTAAACATAAAATACAGAACTGTATTTTGTATAGAGATGCTGCTTCACCTCTTATCTCTGATAAATTTAAAGACTGGACCCTGTCACATCTTCTACTCAGAAAAGAAACACTAAGATATCAGTCTCAGTTTGTGGATAAGAGCATCAACCATCTGCTGCACTTTAAGGTTGTGTATGTCTTTTTCAGGACCTGCCTGCAGCTTTAAGGCGTATGTCAGACTTCTTGTGCCGTAATCTGAGTGACGAAGTCGTTCTGAAGATAGCAGAGCATTGTTCTTTTAAGACTATGAAAGCCAACAAAATGTCCAACTTCAGCCAGATTTCCAAAGAGTATATGGACAGTGACAAGTCTACTTTCTTGAGGAAAGGTGAGCGTCTACATGTCAGTCATTACACACAACTAGTCTGAACAGTAGACCCGACTGGAAACCTTTAGAGCTTCTGCTCTTTGTTGTGAGATTTAGTGAGACATTTTCCTAAAATATCAGATTTTATTTTTAGATACTACACAGAACATTCTTTTTCCTTCAAAAAGTTGTTGTGTTTGCGTAACTCCTCCTTGTGTTTTTGTGTCAGGGATTAGTGGAGACTGGAAAAACCACTTCAGTCCAGAGCAACTGGCCCGATTCACATCGGTCATTTTCAAAGAGCTGGAGGGTGAGAACTTCTCTCTGCCCTGGAGCCTGGATTGACCAGCAAAGAACAAAAAGGGCTGTATGGAGATAAAGTCCAGGCCTGTACATAACAGTCATTTACAACTGGAGTTAAATTCTCAAAACAAACACAAGTCTGCAGAATCCTGCTGATGTGTGTTTATGTATTTTATTATCTGTCTTCAGCAGGATTCTAGAAACCTGTGTTTAAGTTCTCAGGAGTGACAAAATGCTAAATTTATCAGAGACCAGGATCTAAACATTGCAATCAAACTTTTATAATTGCCAATGAAATAAATACTGCTAAAACACTGATTGTTTGGATCTCTCACATCTGTAAATCTGTTGTAGGTTTATACTGTATGATCAGTAAAACATCAGTTTGTGCTAATTGCTACATGACTACTCTGTAAGTACTTTTAGATCTTTTGGTCTTTTGAGAGTACAATGTATGAAACACATGACATACTGTATAAGATATGCTTAATAAACTGGACAAATATAAATGAACTGTCATTTTGATACTGAGAGGCATCACAAAGCGACACTTCAATGCAAAAAAGTTCAATTTATTTACTCTTGAAGAGGAAAGAAGATATTAGAAAATAAGCTTTTGATCAAATGCCACTGTCCTGTTATGTTTTGTTGTTTTTTTTTTACTAGAAGTAATAAAAAAATATTAAATTAAATAAAAACCTTTTCACCAAGTCTACAAGTTTGGGCACCATACTGAGTCAGTATTTATATATTCTTATATTTGCCTGCGGTAATTGGAAACAGGGCCAAGTCATTTTTGCAAGCTCTGCAATATTTATAGGTTGTCTAATTTTGTTCTTTTTGTAGTTCGTGTTGGCTTTTAATGTTATATTGTGATTTTGTACTTTACACTGTTGTGAAAACCAACCTCCTAAACTGATTATGTATGTATGTATAATTTTTGCATCTTGAGTTCTCCATCATTAAGTGTTCTGCCCATGCAATGTTTCCGTAGTAAGTTCATACTGTAACATTTTTAAACCTGCCTCGTTTGCTTTGCTTGATGTACATAATACCTGAACAATAATAATAAATTGATGAATACAGTTTGCAACCTGCCTAAAAAATCCAGATGAGTCACTTAAGGTCAGACATGTTAATGAAGTTCTCAGACTTTACAAATAGTGTACAGGCTACTACAAATTCACCATAGTTAATGTTTTTATTCATCTTTTTTAACATGAAATAAACAGTAACACCAAAGAAAGCTTCATTTTTGTTACATGACTCATTATTTCATGTCACATCAAAATTCAACACATTATGCAAACTGCTGATGTACGACAACTTTTTATATACAGTATAGAGCCAGCATAACACTTTAATCACAGTATTTTACGTTTGATTCAATTTTCCTGACAATTGTCTTATTATCCAGTTATAGATGGGTTTTATTTTACCTGGAAGAAATTTTTACTAAATACTGTTAAGGTGTTTTTACTTTTTATAACTCGTCATTGTAGTTTGTCTTCCTGTCCAATTTTTAAAAGTTGTCTAATCATAGATTTAAAAATCAAAATGTGCTAATAGAAGTCATTTTCCCTCATGGTGCTTACAGAACGTTTGCATGATTCATAACGAAGTCAAACTAAACTAACTCATAAGTATGAACAAAACAGACATAGCTGTATCAGTCAGAGTGGCTGTTGTCTTAACAGCTGCAGTTTCTTGAAAAAAATGTAAAACAGTCCAACTATGAATGTTTTACATTCCCAGTCTCAGAAGAAACAAAATTAAAGAACAAAAGGACAAACCTTTGGTGTCATTGCAAATAATAGACTTTGCCCTTTATTAACATTAAACAAAATGTGTTAATAAGCTGCAGAGGCAGAAGGAGATGTTCCTCTGAGTTAGTACTTGTAGCCACTGAGCTTACTTGATGTGTGTGTCTAAGTCAACACACACACTGAGCTATCTGTGTTTAGTGAATATGAATGTGTAATCACAAGTAATGTCAGCAACAAGGGTGTCTACTTTGTGCTGTTACTGCACAAAGCCGACACCCTTGGTTACAGCCTTATGGTAGCATAACATGAGTAAACAATCAACCTTAATGAGAACATGTCACTGTGTGTGGACACTAACTGAAAAAAACTGTTAAAACTAAGAGATAAGTACTTAGTTTGAGAAGTTTAATACAGAACAGGTACTGGATGTCCATGAACTGTTATGGGAAACCCATTGGTCTACTTTTTCTCTTAATATTTAATGTGGGAATAATCAAACTGGTGTGACATTTACAGTGATATCATTTCTGAAAATGAAGAAAGTTTAAAAGTTTTGTGCATAAAAACACCTTCAGCTTTGACACCAGAATTTTCTGTATGTACATTGATCTATACTGCTCTGAAAAAGTATAACTTATGTGTGATCCTCATAAAAAGAAACTGTAGTCATTGTTTACCAATAGACTTTTAGTGATAATACATCACAGATCAGGACGTAATGTTCTACCTGCACAATCCTTCCTTACAAAGTTATTGTTTGATCAAAGAAATAGTTGATCTGCAGTCATGTGGTTTAATTCAGATATAATATTGTCATAGTTGTCTGTGAGATAACTGTGGAAGGTCAAGACTGACATCAGGGCTCAGTACAAAAAGTGGTCCAGTCTTACCAGCTTGTGCACAAGTAAATAGGTTTGGGGAAAGAGGACTGTGGCAGGAGGAATACTACCTCTGTGGCAGAGAGAGGTAGAAGCAACGTGCAGACCAATTCCCTGGAAACAGTCTTCATGTCGTCCCTCAAGAACATTCAGTACCACGGCCTTCTCCTGCCCACTGTGGCCCACAGTGCAGAGAGCCTGGAGTATGCCCAAAATTTCTCTGTGGAAGACACCGATGTTTTTGCTGTGACTTATCCCAAGTCAGGTACTGTATATTTCTTCTAATATCTGTCATCTCTCTTCATCCCACCTCCTGTGTGGTATGATTGTCATATATTTCAGCTTTCCATTTTCAATCATAAAGTAGAATCTTATATGTAGTGCCAAAATAACCAAGATATGATGTTTAATCCTTTTTAGGGTATGTGTGGGCTATTACATCATTTGCTGTTTTAGGGCACCAGCGGCATGTAACACATTACACTTCAGTTCAATACAATACGACTAGAGGAACACTTGGACCTCAACCAAGGCCAATTAGTCCACATTTCTAAGAGATCTAAGTTTACAAACTAAACTTTTAAAAAGCCATTTTATGCTTTGCATTAGTCCAGTGACAGAAAATAGTTGGTCCTTTATCGATAAGTGGACAAGTCCAAGGTTTTTCTTATTTCTGTACTTCCTAACACTGCAGTGCTTCTTCCTCCTGCCTGCCACCCTACAGTCCATTTTATGTGTTACTTTTGGAAGGATGTCTAAAATGAATGAAATGCATCTAAGGGATAGGAAAATGGAGGTTTCCTGAAGGAGTATCACTACAACACTGCAAAAGTCTTCTGCCAACCTTCATGTCTTCATATTATGATGTGACTGGATGGAACAGAGAGAGGGAGACTTGGCACAGGTGTGTGCAGTTAACAGAGGAGGAAATCATCAGGAGGTGAAGAAGCTGAGAGGAGTCAGGCAAGTTAAGTAAACTCTTCTTCCCTTTTAAATTGCTTGCATATTTTTACAGATCTGCAGGATTTTAACTTATCTTGGGTGGAAAGTGTGTGTGGGAGGATTTGAATGAAAGCGAGAAGGCAGTATCATGAGTTCCCCTAAATTGCATGTGTCCTTTATGCAGTGCCTGCTGAGGGGGGGGCAATGTGGTTTTTAGTGGATTGGTTTGGTAAACTGTGTGTGTTGGGTTGGTGATCACACTGGAAGCATTAGCTGCTCTGGGTTAAGGAAGGCTTGTCCAGGTTGGATCCCTCCTCAGTTTTAATGGACTTTTAAGTAGATTTAATAAAGCTCCCCATTTTCTTTTAGTATTATGCAGTGTGATTGTTTTAAGGGCTTCAAAATTTGAGGAAAGAATTTCTGACTGTGGGAAATCTGCAAAGATTTATTACACCTTTGTGTTTAAGAAGCCTGACTTTAATGTAATATTTAAAAGCAGTCTTGAGGTTTTTTTTGAAGGTCTTCCAAAGGTTGTCCTTAAACTTTGATTAACTTTTCACTCATTTTCAGATTTTTATTTTTAAATTTTTTTTTTAAATTTTATTCATTTACTTTAATTAACCTTTGATTACAGTGGGGAGTTTTGAGTTATTCATGTTTCCTGTTCTTGACAGTACTGCCTTCCTGAACACTTACATAAATTAATATATAAATTAACAGTCTTCAACTGTACTAGCATTGCAGTGCTGAGTGCGGATAGATAAGTAAAAATATTATTTTCTCTGTTATTATAAAAACTCCCCTTCAAATTACCCCACAGATCAGGAAATATTGTGCAGCATTCATGTACCCTCAGAATTAGAGTGAGAATAAATCATTTGCTGCCCAGTCTTTTTTGTCTCGACTAATATTATCAGTGCTCACAGCGAACTAATGTTTAAAATCTGTTTCTTCTTTTACTGATACCAATTTTCATCTGAATTTAGAGATCACATCGGCTGTAACTCCTCAGCTGCCCACGGTATAAGATACCTGGACTTTGCTGTAGCAAGTGTATACACACACACAATTACAACAGTGGCTAAAATGTATAATTCATTAGGAGTTATGTACTTTTCATCAAAATGACCATTTCAAGGAAGATGGAAAGCTGATCTCTGCATCAATAAATCGGATGTGATAAGTAAAATGATTTAAAAAATCTGCATATTGTGGTTCAAAATACGCATTTTTATTGTTAAATATATAATTATACTGTCTAAACTTTATTGATATGTGCACCTGTGGTCTCAGAATTGCAGTGGTGAACTAATAGATGGTCACAAATAACTCCTGACAACTAAAAAAAGAAAAAAAGAAAAAAAGAAAATCAACTCTTGGTTTATTTCTTGGCTCTTTGCAACCTGTTGAGGCTGCTAAACCGATAACAACGTCATATACTAGGAATGTGTCCCAAGGCTGTATAAATTACACTGTCAAGCCTTCATCTTGTTGGCAATTTTCCCTGACAAGGTCTTAGTCAGTAAACGCACAGAAAACAAATGCTTATTTTTTTGCCCACTTTATTCCTCTGAGGAATTAATTTTCACAAAACAAAATAAAAGGTGTTATTCCAGGTCAGCGTTTGTCTATTTGTTCTCAAATACAAGACCACACCTTGATAACATAGAGACCTAAGCAAAGATTTCCTTCCAAGTGCCCTTTTTGTAATAAAACTTTAAAGTATTTGTAGAAAAGAGGCTTGAAATTTACTTACCATGGGATTGCTAGAAAGACAGATGGTATTTACTGGCTTTACACGTGTCAATATGTTGTGAATAAAAAAAATATTTGAGAAACACGAGGCTCGATGCCTCATAGTCACTAAACCTATGAGACAAAATGCTGTGTTGCTGCGACGGTGTACTAATCAACCTCAGGTATCTGAAATTAAGTTGCAGCCTATTCAGCCCTGATGCTCCTTTCATACATAAAACCTATATATGTTTGCAGATCATATGTTGTGTGATCTGCAACATGCTAATGCAAACTGCTCATGTCAAACTTTTTGTAATATATTAACTTACTAAGTTCTGTCTGACAGAAAGTGTCAGACTGTGAAAATCTTTGACCTTATTATACCAGATATGTTGATTAATAAGTCTGTTTTTTCAGTAGAGCAGAAAGAATTGTTTCAGTGCCCCTCCTTTTATTTATTTCTGCAGGTACTATCTGGATGCAGGAGATCCTTCCGTTGCTGCTTAATGGAGGAGATCTGACTCCAATCCAGACTGTTGTAAACTGGGACCGGGTCCCATGGCTGGAAGAGACAAGATTGGCTAAGGTTGCAGATAAGCTGACATCTCCACGTGCTCTGGTCACACATTTTCCCTACAGCCTCATGCCCCCTTCATTCCACACCTCCAAAGCCAAGGTACATGTATGGACACTTTCCCTGACATGTCCATGTGTAAGCTCTTAACGTTTCTGCTCGTTATCACTTGTAGGTGATCTGTGTGATGAGGAACCCAAAGGACATCTTGGTGTCTTCATACTACTTCCATCAGATGGTGACCTTTTTTGAGGATCCAGGGACTTTTGATGAGTTCTTGGAGAAGTTCCTGGAAGGCAGAGGTCAGAGTTTTTACAGCCCACATATAGACTTTTCTTAGAGACTGACATCTGAAATGAAGTGTTTGAATTTTCTGCAGTGGAGGGTATGCAGAGGCATGAAGTCGTGTAAATGTGATGAACGTAGAGCAGTGGTTTATTGTAAATACGCAACGATCCAGGACTTGTTTTGTCTGCAGTGATGTTTGGGAAGTGGACAGACCATGTGAAGAGCTGGAGGCGTGCAGAGCTGGGAGACAGAATTATGTTCATCACTTATGAAGAAATGGTTCAGGTAAAGTAGTTGCTGGTAGAGTTTAAACATAAAATACAGAACTGTATTTTGTATAGCGATGCTGCTTCACCTCTTATCTCTGATAAATTAAAGACTGGACCCTGTCACATCTTCTACTCAGAAAAGAAACACTAAGATATCAGTCTCAGTTTGTGGATAAGAGCATCAACCATCTGCTGCACTTTAAGGTTGTGTATGTCTTTTTCAGGACCTGCCTGCAGCTTTAAGGCGTATGTCAGACTTCTTGTGCCGTAATCTGAGTGACGAAGTCGTTCTGAAGATAGCAGAGCATTGTTCTTTTAAGACTATGAAAGCCAACAGAATGTCCAACTTCAGCCTGGTTCCCAAAGAGTATATGGACAATGACAAGTCTCCTTTCTTGAGGAAAGGTGAGCGTCTACATGTCAGTCATTACACACGACTAGTCTGAGCAGTAGACCCGACTGGAAACCTTTAGAGCTTCTGCTCTTTGTTGTGAGATTTAGTGAGACATTTTCCTAAAATATCAGATTTTATTTTTAGATACTACACAGAACATTTTTTTCCTTCAAAAAGTTGTTGTGTTTGCGTAACTCCTCCTTGTGTGTTTTTGTGTCAGGGGTTAGTGGAGACTGGAAAAACCACTTCAGTCCAGAGCAACTGGCCCGATTCACATCGGTCATTTTCAAAGAGCTGGAGGGTGAGAACTTCTCTCTGCCCTGGAGCCTGGATTGACCAGCAAAGAACAAAAAGGGCTGTATGGAGATAAAGTCCAGGCCTGTACATAACAGTCATATACAACTGGAGTTAAATTCTCAAAACAAACACAAGTCTGCAGAATCCTGCTGATGTGTGTTTATGTATTTTATTATCTGTCTTCAGCAGGATTCTAGAAACCTGTGTTTAAGTTTTCAGGAGTGACAAAATGCTAAATTTATCAGAGACCAGGATCTAAACATTGCAATCAAACTTTTATAATTGCCAATGAAATAAATACTGCTAAAACACTGATTGTTTGGATCTCTCACATCTGTAAATCTGTTGTAGGTTTATACTGTATGATCAGTAAAACATCAGTTTGTGCTAATTGCTACATGACTACTCTGTAAGTACTTTTAGATCTTTTGGTCTTTTGAGAGTACAATGTATGAAACACATGACATACTTTATAAGATATGCTTAATAAACTGGACAAATATAAATGAACTGCCATTTTGATACTGAGAGGCATCACAAAGCGACACTTCAATGCAAAAAAGTTCAATTTATTTACTCTTGAAGAGGAAAGAAGATATTAGAAAATAAGCTTTTGATCAAATGCCACTGTCCTCTTATGTTTTGTTGTTTTTTTTTTTTTTTACTAGAAGTAATAAAAAAATATTAAATTAAATAAAAACCTTTTCACCAAGTCTACAAGTTTGGGCACCATACTGAGTCAGTATTTATATATTCTTATATTTGCCTGCGGTAATTGGAAACAGGGCCAACTCATTTTTGCAAGCTCTGCAATATTTATAGGTTGTCTAATTTTGTTATTTTCGTAGTTCGTGTTGGCTTTTAATGTTATATTGTGATTTTGTACTTTGCACTGTTGTGAAAACCAACCTCCTAAACTGATTATGTATGTATGTATAATTTTTGCATCTTGAGTTCTCCATCATTAAGTGTTCTGCCCATGCAATGTTTCCGTAGTAAGTTCATACTGTAACATTTTGTAAACCTGCCTCGTTTGCTTTGCTTGATGTACATAATACCTGAACAATAATAATAAATTGATGAATACAGTTTCCAACCTGCCTAAAAAAATCCAGATGAGTTACTAAAGGTCAGACATGTTAATGAAGTTCTCAGACTTTACAAATAGTGTACAGGCTACTACAAATTCACCATAGTTAATGTTTTTATTCATCTTTTTTTAACATGAAATAAACAGTAACACCAAAGAAAGCTTCATTTTTGTTACATGACTCATTATTTCATGTCACATCAAAATTCAACACATTATGCAAACTGCTGATGTACGACAACTTTTTATATATAGAGCCAGCATAACACTTGAATCACAGCATTTTACATTTGATTCAATTTTCCTAACAATTGTCTTATTATCCAGTTATAGATGGGTTTTATTTTACCTGGAAGAAATTTTTACTAAATACTGTTAAGGTGTTTTTACTTTTTATAACTCGTCATTGTAGTTTGTCTTCCCGTCCAATTTTTAAAAATTGTCTAATCATAGATTTAAAAATCAAAATGTGCTAATAGAAGTCATTTTCCCTCATGGTGCTTACAGAACGTTTGCATGATTCATAACGAAGTCAAACTAAACTAACTCATAAGTATGAACAAAACAGACATAGCTGTTTCAGACAGAGTGGCTGTTGTCTAACAGCTGCAGTTTCTTGAAAAAATGTAAAACAGTCCAACTATGAATGTTTTACATTTCCAGTCTCAGAAGAAACAAAATTAAAGAAAAAAAGGACAAACCTTTGGTGTCATTGCAAATGATAGACTTTGCCCTTTATTAACATTAAACAAAATGTGTTAATAAGCTGCAGAGGCAGAAGGAGATGTTCCTCTGAGTTAGTACTAGTAGCCACTGAGCTTACTTGATGTGTGTGTCTAAGTCAACACACACACTGAGCTATCTGTGTTTAGTGAATATGAATGCGTAATCACAAGTAATGTCAGCAACAAGGGTGTCTACTTTGTGCTGTTACTGCACAAAGCAGACACCCTTGGTTACAGCCTTATGGTAGCATAACATGAGTAAACAATCAACCTTAATGAGAACATGTCACTGTGTGTGGACACTAACTGAAAAGACTGTTAAAACTAAGAGATAAGTACTTAGTTTGAGAAGTTTGATGCAGAACAGGTACTGGATGTCCATGAACTGTTATGGGAAACCCATTGGTCTACTTTTTCTCTTAATATTTAATGTGGGAATAATCAAACTGGTGTGACATTTACAGTGATATCATTTCTGAAAATGAAGCAAGTTTAAAAGTTTTGTGCATAAAAACACCTTCAGCTTTGACACCAGAATTTTCTGTATGTACATTGATCTATACTGCTCTGAAAAAGTATAACTTATGTGTGATCATCATAAAAAGAAACTGTAGTCATTGTTTACCAATAGACTTTTAGTGATGATACATCACAGATCAGGACGTAATGTTCTACCTGCACAGTCCGTCCTTACAAAGTTGTTGTTTGATCAAAGAAATAGTTGATCTGCAGTCATGTGGTTTAATTCATATATAATATTGTCATAGTTGTGTGTGAGATAACTGTGGAAGGTCAAGACTGACATCAGGGCTCAGTACAAACAGTGGTCCAGTCTTACCAGCTTGTGCACAAGTAAATAGGTTCAGGGAAAGGGGACTGTGGCAGGAGGAATACTACCTCTGTGGCAGAGAGAGGTAGAAGCAACGTGCAGACTACCAATTCCCCGGAAACAGTCATCATGTCGTCCCTCAAGTACATTCAGTACCACGGCCTTCTCCTGCCCCCTGTGGTCCACAGTACAGAGAGCCTGGAGTATGCCCACAATTTCTCTGTGGAAGACACCGATGTTTTTGCTGTGACTTATCCCAAGTCAGGTATTGTATATTTGTTCTAATATCTGTCATCTCTCTTCATCCCACCTCCTGTGTGGTATGATTGTCATATATTTCAGCTTTTTTATTTTTAATCATAAAGTAGAATCTTATATGTAGTGCCAAAATAACCAAGATATGATGTTTAATCCTTTTTAGGGTATGTGTGGGCTATTACATCATTTGCTGTTTTAGGGCACCAGCGGCATGTAACACATTACACTTCAGTTCAATACAATACGACTAGAGGAACACTTGGACCTCAACCAAGGCCAATTAGTCCACATTTCTAAGAGATCTAAGTTTACAAACTAAACTTTTAAAAAGCCATTTTATGCTTTGCATTAGTCCAGTGACAGAAAATAGTTGGTCCTTTATCGATAAGTGGACAAGTCCAAGGTTTTTCTCATTTCTGTACTTCCTAACACTGCAGTGCTTCTTCCTCCTGCCTGCCACCCTACAGTCCATTTTATGTGTTACTTTTGGAAGGATGTCTAAAATGAATGAAATGCATCTAAGGGATAGGAAAATGTAGGTTTCCTGAAGGAGTATCACTACAACACTACAAAAGTCTTCTGCCAACCTTCATGTCTTCATATTATGATGTGACTTGATGGAACAGAGAGAGGGAGACTTGGCACAGGTGTGTGCAGTTAACAGAGGAGGAAATCATCAGGAGGTGAAGAAGCTGAGAGGAGTCAGGCGAGTTAAGTAAACTCTTCTTCCCTTTTAAATTGCTTGCATATTTTTACAGATCTGCAGGATTTTAACTTATCTTGGGTGGAAAGTGTGTGTGGGAGGATTTGAGTGAAAGCGAGAAGGCAGTTTTATGAGTTCCCCTAAATTGCATGTGTCCTTTATGCAGTGCCTGCTGAGGGGGGGGGCAATGTGGTTTTTAGTGGATTGGTTTGGTAAACAGTGTGTGTTGGGTTGGTGATCACGCTGGAAGCATTAACTGACCTGGGTTAAGGAAGGCTTGTCCAGGTTGGATCCCTCCTCAGTTTTAATGGACTTTTAAGTAGATTTAATAAAGCTCCCCATTTTCTTTTAGTATTATGCGGTGTGATTGTTTTAAGGGCGTCATAATTTGAGTAAAGAATTTCTAACTGTGGGGAATCTGCAAAAGATTTATTACAACATTGTGTTTAAGAAGCCTGACTTTAATGTAATATTTAAAAGCAGTCTTGAGGTTCTGTTGAAGGTCTTCCAAAGGTTGTCCTTAAACTTTGATTAACTTTTCACTCATTTTCAGTCCAGTCCATATACCTGACCATTTTCAGAAGAATTTGTTTATCAGGAAAGTAAGGACAAATTCTGTTAAAAGCTGAGAGATGTGTCTGGTCCTTCAGGTAATCCATTTATTATTCACTGAAGCCTCATAAGAAATCAGAAGCTGTTCATAAGGAAGAGAGACTGGGGAGAAAAGGCCAAGGTACGCCAAATGACACAAAAGGTGGACTGAAAATCAATTTTAATGGGTCTTAGAGTGATGAATTATTCCAAGGGACTAGACCTCAACATCACTGAAGCAGTGTGTGATGATCTTTATTAGAAAAGACAAAAATGGATTGAGTAGCTCCCAAGAATCAGAAAATCTTCAATGAAGTCTCAGAAAATATTCCTGAAGACTACTTAAAGAAATCATGTAAAATGCTCCTTTAAGAGAGGCTCTATTATTATTATATTATTATTATTATTATTATTATTATTGCATCTAAAGGGGATCTGACACTTCATCCAACAAATTTAAAGTAAATGTATGTTTTAATAAACACTTTTAACTTAAAACAGCAGTTGATTGTAGCGCAACAATATGATGATGCAGCTGTCAAACTTAATGCTTAATTGTTGTTGGTTTATTATGACAGCTCCAAAACAAGTATGTCATGTGTTGTTTTTGTCTCTTTTGCCAGTGCTACAACTTCGGGGATGACTTCACTTCTTGTTTTTAGCAGCTGCACAGCTGATTTTAATTGGCTAACAAGAACAACCATTTCTGCTAAACTAAAATGTCATGACTACTTTAGTAAGTTTGGTCTAAATATAATTTGAGACAATTAATGTGAAGGAAAAAAAAACATTTCACTGATGACAAATGTTCATGGTTTCCATGGAATCTGATATGCCGAGAAAAAAATCTAGAATTGCACAAACTGTTGTATTAATTACTCTTAAAATATTTATTTAAATTAACCTTTGATTGCAGTGGGGAGTTTTGGTTTTTTCATGTTTCCTGTTCTTGACAGTACTGCCCTTCCTGAACCTGAAAATAAATAAATATATAAACATATACAGTCTTCAACTGTACTAGCATTGCAGTGCTGAGTGTGGATAGACAAGTAAAAATATTAGTTATTTTCTCTGTTATTTTAAAAACTTCCCTTCAAATTACCCCACAGATCAGGAAGTATTGTGCTGCATTCACGTACCCTCAGAATTACAATGAGAATAAATCATTTGATGTCCAGTCATTTTTGTCTCAACTAATATTTTCAAGTGTTAAACCTAACAGGAAAATCAACCCTTGGTTTATTTCTTGGCTCTTCGCAACCTATATTGTTGTGGCTCCTAAACTGATAACCACCACATATACTAGGAATGTGTCACTAGGCTGAATAAATTACTGTGTCAAGCCTTCATCTTGTTGGTGTACTAATCAACCTCAGGTATCTGAAATTAAGTTGAAGGTTAATTTGTATTTTTAAAGCCAAAACTAAATTCAAGCAAAAAAGAAAGGACAAGAACAGCGAGACCAGTGTTGATACTTTCATTGTTTGTACTTTCATTTTTTTTTTCTCAGCCTATTCAGACCTGATGCTCCTTTCATACATAAAACCTATATATGTTTGCAGATCATATGTTGTGTGATCTGCAACATGCTAATGCAAACTGCTCATGGCAAACTTTTTGTAATATATTAACTTACTAAGTTCTGTCTGACAGAAAGTGTCAGACTGTGAAAATCTCTGACCTTATTATACCAGATATGTTGATTAATAAGTCTGTTTTTTCAGTAGAGCAGAAAGAATTGTTTCAGTGCCCCTCCTTTTATCTATTTCTGCAGGTACTATCTGGATGCAGGAGATCCTTCCGTTGCTGCTTAATGGAGGAGATCTGACTCCAATCCAGACTGTTGTAAACTGGGACCGGGTCCCATGGCTGGAAGAGAAAAGATTGGCTGAGGTTGCAGATAAGCTGACATCTCCACATGCTCTGGTCACACATTTTCCCTACAGCCTCATGCCCCCTTCATTCCACACCTCCAAAGCCAAGGTACATGTATGGACACTTTGCCTGACATGTCCATGTGTAAGCTCTTAACGTTTCTGCTCGTTATCACTTGTAGGTGATCTGTGTGATGAGGAACCCAAAGGACATCTTGGTGTCTTCATACTACTTCCATCAGATGGCGACCTTTCTCGAGGATCCAGGGACTTTTGATGAGTTCTTGGAGAAGTTCCTGGAAGGCAGAGGTCAGAGTTTTTACAGCCCACATATAGACTTTTCTTAGAGACTGACATCTGAAATGAAGTGTTTGAATTTTCTGCAGTGGAGGGTATGCAGAGGCATGAAGTCGTGTAAATGTGATGAACGTAGAGCAGTGGTTTATTGTAAATACGCAGCAATCCAGGACTTGTTTTGTCTGCAGTGATGTTTGGGAAGTGGACAGACCATGTGAAGAGCTGGAGGCGTGCAGAGCTGGGAGACAGAATTATGTTCATCACTTATGAAGAAATGGTTCAGGTAAAGTAGTTGCTGGTAGAGTTTAAACATAAAATGCAGAACTGTATTTTGTATAGAGATTCTGCTTCACCTCTTATCTCTGATAAATTTAAAGACTGGACCCTGTCACATCTTCTACTCAGAAAAGAAACACTAAGATATCAGTCTCAGTTTGTGGATAAGAGCATCAACCATCTGCTGCACTTTAAGGTTGTGTATGTCTTTTTCAGGACCTGCCTGCAGCTTTAAGGCGTATGTCAGACTTCTTGTGCCGTAATCTGAGTGACGAAGTCGTTCTGAAGATAGCAGAGCATTGTTCTTTTAAGACTATGAAAGCCAACAGAATGTCCAACTTCAGCCTGGTTCCCAAAGATTATGTGGACAGTGACAAGTCTACTTTCTTCAGGAAAGGTGAGCGTCTACATGTCAGTCATTACACACGACTAGTCTGAGCAGTAGACCGGACTGGAAACCTTTAGAGCTTCTGCTCTTTGTTGTGAGATTTAGTGAGACATTTCCTAAAATATCAGATTTTATTTTTAGATATTACACAGAACATTTTTTTCCTTCAAAAATTTGTTGTGTTTGCGTAACTCCTCCTTGTGTGTGTTTGTGTCAGGGATTAGTGGAGACTGGAAAAACCACTTCAGTCCAGAGCAACTGGCCCGATTCACATCGGTCATTTTCAAAGAGCTGGAGGGTGAGAACTTCTCTCTGCCCTGGAGCCTGGATTGACCAGCAAAGAACAAAAAGGGCTGTATGGAGATAAAATCCAGGCCTTTACATAACAGTCATTTACAACTGGAGTTAAATTCTCAAAACAAACACAAGTCTCCAGAATCCTGCTGAAGACATAATAAAATACATTAACATATATAACATATATATATATAAATAAAAAGAGAGAGAGATAGATAGAGGAGGAGGGGAGGCTGGGGCCCGAGGCCTGAGGATGGTGAACCGGATGGAAAGACCTGCCAATGGAGGACAAACACCACACCATAGATTGATAGATGGATAGATAGATAGATAGATAGATAGATAGATAGACAGACAGACAGACAGACAGATAGACAGATAGATGGATAGATATGTCTGTGTATGTTTATGTATTTATTATCTGTCTTCAGCAGGATTCTAGAAACCTGCGTTTAAGTTCTCAGGACTGACAAAATGCTAAATCTATCAGATACCAGAATCTAAACATTGCAATCAAACTTTTTTCATTGCCAATAGAATAAATACTGCTAAAACACTGATCATTTGGATCTCTCACATCTGTAAATCCGTTGTAGGTTTATGCTGTATGATCAGTAAAACATCAGTTTGTGCTAATTTCTACATGACTACTCTGTAAGTACTTTCAGATCATTTGTTTTTTTTAGAGTACAATGTATGAAACACATGACATACTGTATAATATATGCCTAAGCTGCCTTATTTAAAGATTCATTCCAGTGTAAAGAAATTTCATTTGGTGATTTTACTTCTTTTAAATATCTTAGTTTTATTTTATGGGGCATTCCTAAAATCCTATTTCTAATCACCTACAGACCTCCAGGACACTGTGTAAATTTAATTAATGAATTTTCTGAATTATTGTCGGTTATCTCTACTGATTTTAACCATTTCATCTTAACTGGGGATTTTAACATTCACATAGATAACATGATGGATGGTAATGTCAAGGAATTTTGTTCTATATTGGACATGTTTGGTTTGTGGCAACATGTAAAACATCCGACCCACATTCGAGGTCACATTCTGGACCTGGTTATTTCAAAGGGTGTGGAAATTTCTTCTGTAGCTGTCACTGACTTGGCCATTTCTGACCATTTTTGTATTTTGTTTGATTTACTGATCACTCAGAATGTTCAACCAACCTGCTTCTCCGTTAGGAAGAGGTACATTAATGAAAGAACAAGTGCTAAGTTTATGAAGGCCATAGCTATGTTACCAACAACCAGTGCAGAGTCAGTTGATGGACTTCTGGATAATTTCAATCTGAAAATCTTGAATGTAATGGATGCTGTTGCACCGATAAGAATCAAGAGCAACTTGAGCAAACAGAAAACACCATGGAGAAACACCACTGTGGTTACCAGCCTAAAAAGAGAATGCAGAAAAACTGAGAGGAAATGGCGGAAAAATAAACTTCAAATTCACTGAGCTGTACAAACAAAGCCTGCATAACTATAACAATGAGCTGTGCAAGGCCAGAGAGCTGCATTTATCTGAAATGATTAACAAGAATGTCAACAATTCTCGCACTCTGTTTGCTATCATTGAAAAACTTACTAATCCTCCTATACAGATAAGCCCTGAGCTCCTTTCCACTGAGAAATGCAACCAATTTGCAAACTTTTTAGCCAAAAAATTAAAACAATCAGACAAAATAATAATTCCACACAGTCAAATAAGAAAATTAGTCTGTGTCTAAAACCCGGAAATAATTCTGATGTCATGTTGCAATTTAAAATGGTGAATTTAAAAGTCCTACAAGAAACAGTTTGGCATTTGAAATTAACAACATGCACTCTGGACATGATACCATCCGACTTTTTAAAAACAGTTTTTACCTCAGTAGAAAGTGATCTCCTACTGATAGTTAACAGCTCACTGGCATCAGGCATTTTTCCCAAGTCACTAAAGATAGCTGCTATTAAGCCACTCCTAAAGAAAAGGACTCTAGATGCCTCTATAATGAACAACTATAGACCTGTCTCTAACCCCTCTTTTATTTCCAAGATTATTGAAAAAGTTGTATTTCACAAGCTTAATGACTTTTTAAATGAAAGTGGAAATCTTGATAAATTTCAGTCCGGCTTCCAACCTCATCACAGCACTGAAACAGCTCTGTTCAAAGTGCTAAATGACATTAGGTTGAATACTGATTCTGGTCAAGTATCAGTCCTGGCTCTGTTGTATCTCAGTGCTGCGTTTTACACTGTAGATCACAGAATCCTGTTGCACAGGCTGGAAAACTGGGTTGGACTTTCTGGAGCGGTTCTTAACTGGTTCACGTCCTATTTAGAAGGCCGGAGTTATTTTGTTACGATTGGCAGCTATGAATCCGAGCGAGTGGCCATGACTTGTGGAGTCCCCCAGGGGTCAGTCCTTGGGCCTCTTCTGTTCAACTTGTACATGCTCCCTTTGGGTCAAATATTACAGAACTAGAGCATTGATTATCAAAGTTATGCTGATGATACACAACTTTATGTGTCTCTGTCACCAGATGACTGCAGTCCAATAGACTTATTGTGTCAGTGTCTGGAGCAAATAAACACCTGGATGAAGGAGAATTTTCTACAATTAAATGAAGACAAAACTGAGATTATTCTGTTTGGTAGCAAAGAGAAGAGGGTCAGCATTGGTAAACACCTGGAGACTCGGGCTCTTAAAATCACCAACCAAGTTCGTAACCTGGGAGTGTTGATAGACTCTGATCTGACTTTCAGCAGCCACATCAAAGGTGTCACTAAGAAGCTTTTTACCAGCTCAGAAACATCAACAGAATTAAAAGTCTAGTCTCCCAGAAAGACCAAGAGAAACTCATCCATGCATTCATCTCCAGTAGGCTGGATTACTGTAATGGTCTTTTAACAGGACTTCCTAAAAAGAGCATTAAACATCTGCAGCTCATCCAGAACGCTGCTGCTAGAGTTTTAACCAGGACTAAGAGATCTGAACACATCACACCAGTTTTGAAATCTTTACACTGGCTTCCTGTCAGTCACAGAATAGATTTTAAAACCCTTCTGCTTGTTTACAAATCCCAGAATGGTTTAGGCCCAGAATACATCTATGATATGTTCAGAGAATATAAACCTAGCAGAGCTCTTAGATCCAAAGACTCTGGTCGGCTAGTCCAGACCAGAGTCCAGACTAAACATGGAGAAGCAGCATTTAGCTGTTATGCTGCAAACAAGTGGAACAAACTGCCAGTGGAGATTAAACTTTCACCAAATGTAGACATTTTTAAATCCAGGTTAAAAACATTGCTTTTCTCATGCGCCTATGCATGAAATTTGCACCGTAACTTTTTTAACTTGTCTTGCTTTTTATAATTTTAATGTAATTTATTTTTTTATTGTGATTATGTGTTGATGACTTTTACTATTCTAAATATCTGTAATGTCTTTGTTTAATGTAAAGCACTTTGAATTGTCCTGTACATGGAATGTGCTGTACAAATAAACTGCCTTGCCTTGCCTAATAAACTGGACAAATATAAATGAACTGCCATTTTGATACTGAGAGGCATCACAAAGCTACACTTCAATGCAAAAAAGCTCAATTTATTTACTCTTGAAGAGAAAAGAAGATATTAGAAAATGAGCTTTTGACCAAATGCCACTGCCCTGTTATGTATTTTTTTTTCTTTTGTTTTGTTTTGTTTTTTAACTAGAAGTAATAAAAAAAAAAAAAATATGAAAAAGTCTAATTTTGTTCTTTTCGTAGTTCGTGTTGGCTTTTAATGTTACATCGTGATTTTGTACTTTGCACTGTTGTGAAAACCAGCCTCCTAAACTGATTATGTATGTATGTATAATTTTTGCATCTTGAGATCTCCATCATTAAGTGTTCTGCCCATGCAATGTTTCCGTATTAAGTTCATACTGTATCATTTTGTAAACCTGCCTCGTTTGCTTTGCTTGATGTACATAATACCTGAACAATGATAATAAATTGATGAATACAGTTTGCAACCTGCCTAAAAAATCCAGATGAGTCACTTAAGGTCAGACATGTTAATGAAGTTCTCAGACGTTTCACCATAGTTAATGTTTTTATTCATCTTTTTTTTTTACATGAAATAAACAGTAACACCAAAGAAAGCTTAATTTTTGTTAAATGACTCATTATTTCATGTCACATCAAAATTCAACACATTATGCAAACTGCTGATGTACGACAACTTTTTATATATAGAGCTAGCATAACACTTTAATCACAGCATTTTACATTTGATTCAATTTTCCTGACAATTGTCTTATTATCCAGTTATAGATGGGTTTTATTTTACCTGGAAGAAATTTTTACTAAATACTGTTAAGGTGTTTTTACTTTTTATAACTCGTCATTGTAGTTTGTCTTCCTGTCCAATTTTTAAAAATTGTCTAATCATAGATTTAAAAATCAAAATGTGCTAATAGAAGTCATTTTCCCTCATGGTGCTTACAGAACGTTTGCATGTGTGGCACACCTAAAATAAGGTTACCACATTAATTTGATATTTTATTTGTGATTACTTGATTATTTATTTTCATCCCAGCGATTTTCTGTGAAAGTAGGGGGGCGGAACTATTGTTTGCTCTGTTGTTGCTCCGAGAGCGGTAAAAGGGGACGGACGCTTCCGCCGCTCCTCAGACGCGACTTGGAGCACAGAAGCAAACTACATCTTTTTCATTGTCTCCCGTCTTTCACCTGCTTTAACAGGTCAGTAAAGTATATATATATATATATAGATAACTGTGGAGGTTTAAAGCCAATATGTATATCGCTGTTTATTTATGATCTAGATATTGTTTTTTTGTAGTTTCTGTTACTTTAGACAACTTTTAGGAAGTGAGTTTATCAGAGCAGCCGCCATCTTGCATGCCGTTTTACGCGCGTTGCACGGCCTGGAGGAGATGAGTGTCAATTATTTGGTTAAGACTCCCGTGTACAAGCTGTGACTTAGTTGTTAGGATTTAAATGCACTTACATAGAATAAGCACCTTGTTAAGATTTTGTATATGGTAAATTGTAATTGTGTTCTGAACTTTCTACTCTTTTGAAAATGTTTTCTAGTCTATAAAACATGTCTCATGTTACTCATCTCAGATACCTGTTAATTGGACAGAAGCTAATAATTATCATTTGGTTAAAGCAAAGAGAAAATCATATATTTTATGAGACTAATACATTTTATTGAAATGTTTAAAGACCAGTAATGTAATGTACTGTTATATTGATCTGACCATAATGGTAAGAACCGTTCCTGTGGATTATAAGTAAATATGGGAAATATGTTATTTTCATGATTAGACTGGAAATAAGTGTCATGATGTAATTGATGTGATTGGATTGCTAAAAAGAACTTATAAGAACTGATGTAAAGAGGACTGAGAAGAGAGATGATGGTGGAGACAAAGTTTTGTGTTACTAAATAAACTGAGACGCGACTTGGAGCACAGAAGCAAACTACATCTTTTTCATTGTCTCCCGTCTTTCACCTGCTTTAACAGGTACTATCTTTGTTAATGTGGTCTTCAACCCGGAGACCTGTAACAAATTTTGGGGGCTCGTCCGGGATTAGCGCCACCTGCTGGTTTGGAGCTGATCCATTGATGACATCCGGGACCGTTGCTGATGCTGGTGTAGAGCCGTGAGCCGGAGCAGAGGCGGAGCTGTCTGCAGAGCTGAGTGATTCCATCGAGGGTAACGAAGAAGAGTTGCAGCCATGGCAGAGAGTGAGAGGAGACGCCTGGTGTGGGACATCAGGAAAAGCCTGCTTACCTTGGCAGCCGATGAACTCTTCAGGATCGCCAAAGATGTGAGTCCAGCTGCAGGACAGGACCCACCTGAGCTCAAGGAAGGAGACCAGGAGGGCTGCTTCGACCACATCAGTTCATTCATGTATAGTAAGCACTTACTTGAGTCAGAGGACAGTGGGATGGTTGAGTTGTTGGTCTTGAAAGATTGTATTGATGCTGTTATTAAGGACAGAGATGTATCCCATGTGTCGGACAGAGAGAACGTAGAACCACAAATCACATCCTATAGCGCAGCTGGTACCGTTACTGGTCCACCAAAAACTGTCCAAGCAACCAACAGAGGTGACATGGCTGTACAAACCCAAACTGTAGATGCAGTCAGCCATACCAATGCAGTTGACCTCTTGCCTAGCCAACCTGTTGATACCTCCTTAGCTAGCCCCACGAGTCCCGCCAAAGCTGCATATGATATTGCAAATGTTGAGCTGCAGGAGATGTTTATAAGTTATGAGGAGCTAGGTAGGAAGCTAAGACAGAGCATTCTGTCCCCTGGAGACTCATCACTGCACTCAGATCTAACTGGTAAACTCAGCAGTGAGCCAGCACTACAGCCACAACCAATCCACCAGTCCGGGGCCACAACAGCCCGCGAGGGGATCATCACCTTAAGAGATCTCTCCTATCTCCAGAGGAAGGAATTCAAAATTCAAGGGGGTCAAGTTGGAGACCACTCATCAGATATAAGCTACAATAATATCTGCAAACAGATTGAGGAAGGGGTCAGAGAAGGCTTTCCTGACACTGAGGTAGTTCGAGGTGTACTCAGAATAATCAAACCTGGGACATTCAAAGATATGCTCATCAATAAGGATGACCTCACTGTAACAGAACTGAAAGGATTCCTGCAGTCTCACCTGAGAGAGAAAAACAGCACAGAGTTATTTCAGGAACTTATGTGTGCCAGACAGGATGACAACGAGACACCACAGCAGTTCCTTTACCGCGTGATAGGCTTGAAGCAGCGTGTCCTGTTCACATCCAAACTGCCGGACACAGGCATACAGTATAGTCCAGCTACTGTTCAGGATGTTTTCCAGCACACTGTCTACCAGGGTCTGGGGAATAAGTACAGTGACATACGCCGAGAGCTGAAACCACTCCTGTCAAGTGGTAAGGTAAATGATGAAACAATATTGCGTCATGTGATGAGGGTCACTAATGAGGAAAATGAGAGGCAGAAGAGGATGGGGTCCTCTCGTCGTCAGCCTTCCACAAATGCCCATAGTGCCCAGCTTCAGCCTGGCATCACACAAAAACATGGCGAACAACAAGAAAATACAGCGGTTAAAACAAAGACTGACCAAATTAAACAACTCACAGACAAAGTTGAAGAGCTAACTAGTTTAGTGGAGTCGATGAGACAACAATACCAGCCGCGACCAGTAGACCCGGTGCCCCAACACACTCAGAATAGAACTAGGATGAGAAGAGACAGACCATTTGGATGCACTAATTGCGTCGAGCAGAACCTTCCAGATTGTTGTCACTGCTTCTTATGTGGGGAAGATGGCCACAGAGCTGTAGGCTGCTTAAAGAGACAGAGAAATCAGGGAAACGGAAACTGGTCACTGCAGCGGGGCGCCCAGTGATCAGGTCAGAGAACAAGCCCCAAGATCAGAGTGGAAAGGAGAGAGGTGTTAATACTAGGTTTAAAAGTCGACAACCAGGCCCTGTTTTGCCCACTTCTCCTGAAGCAACCAGTAACCGTCAGGGTGAGACAACATCCCTTTCCAGTGTCGAGTCTTTAAATACCAAACGTGGAGCTGTTGCAAAGCTCATAGGAAAAAAGGCCCTGATCCAATGCAATTTAAGTGGCCAAGCCGTAACTGCATTGATGTATACAGGTGCCCAGGTTAGCATGATAAGCCGCGCCTGGAAAGAAAAATACTTGCCTGATCTTAGCACACGCCCACTGTCAGAAATAGTGGAGGAAATAGATGAGTTAAAGGTACATGCAGTCACTGGGGAACCGATCCCATTTGATGGCTGGGTCCCCTTAAAGATCAACTTGCCTGGGGCAGAAGACCCCAGTTTCTCCGTCCGTGTCCCAGTTCTGGTCAGTAGTTTGCCTATGGACAGACCATTGATTGGTTTTAATGTCCTGGAGCAACTCATTGAGGGGCAGCCAGAACAGTTAATACCAACTCTGACCACACTTCTCCATAATGCCATGCCTGTATCCCCTGATGAAGTTGAAGCGCTTGTGAGTTTTGTTCAGACAGCAGAGCGCAGTACACCACTAGGACGCCTCAGAACAGGAGGGAAGGATACGGTTATTCCCGCTGGACAGGTGGCCTGGTTGAAGTGCCGGGTTCCCCCAGCCATGAACCCCTCTGATCAACTGGTGTTGTTTGAGGCAGATGACAGCCAGCCTTTAGAGCAGCTGGATATAGGAACAGCATTAGTTGAGGTGCGAAACCCAGTCAAGCCCTATGTTAAGATTGCGGTAGGCAACAGCACCAAACATGATGTTACATTACCGAGAAAGACAGCCTTAGGCACCTTGCAGCACATCGAACGGGTTGTGGGTGCTGACCCTCCGGAAAGCTCCAGATCTGTTTCAGCAATCAGTGAGGCAACTGCTCAATCCGATAAATCTGGTGAGTTGAGCCAGTCTCTCTGGCATCCACCAGTTAGCCTTGAGCATCTGAAGGGAGAACAGCAAGAAGTTGTCAAGAAAATGCTATTTGAAGAATCAAAGGTATTTGCTAGAGATGGGAATGACATCGGTTGTAATCCCAGTCTGCAGATGGTGATCAGTTTAAAGGACGATATTCCGGTGCAGAGAGTGTACACTTCCATCCCAAAGCCACTTTTCAGGGAAGTCAAAGAGTACATCCAGGACCTCCTTGTGAAGGGATGGATCGTTAAATCGCAATCCCCATACGCAGCCCCGATTGTGTGTGTGCGAAAAAAAGATGGCACACTGCGCCTCTGCATAGATTATCGACTGTTAAATCAGAAAACTGTGCCAGACAGACATCCATTGCCCCGGATAAGAGACCTGCTTGACACCTTGGGGGGGAACACCTGGTTCAGTATCCTTGACCAGGGAAAAGCCTACCACCAGGGGTTTGTGGCTGAGGGGTCACGCCATCTGACCGCCTTCATCACCCCCTGGGGGCTTTATGAGTGGGTGCGAATCCCCTTTGGGCTTTCGAACGCCCCTGCAGCATTCCAGAGGAGCATGGAGGAGATGCTCAGCTCTCTGAGGGATGACTGCTGTATACCGTATCTTGACGACATCCTCTGCTACTCCCAGTCATTTGAGGCTCATGTAGAGGTGGTCAGAAAGGTGCTCCAAGCTTTGCAGCATTACGGCGTGAAACTTAGGCCTGAGAAGTGTGAGATGTTTAAAGGGGAAGTTCGTTATGTCGGGCGTCTAGTCAGCGCTGAGGGTGTCAGGATTGACCCGAACGACCAGGAGGCTGTACTGGCTCTGAAAGCCAAAACCCCACAGACCATCGGTGACCTGAGAAGGGTCCTTGGCTTTCTCAGCTATTACCGCTCCTACATAGAGGGTTTCTCCAAAATAGCTCAGCCGCTGTATGAGTTGCTTCAGGGGAAGTCGTCGATGCTGCCGGGCCACGGCCGTCATGGTAAAAGCAAAGGGCCCCAGTTGCCATCTGGAACACCCATAGAGTGGACTGGTAAGCATCAAGGTATACTAGAGGAACTGGTTGATATGTTAACTAACCCTCCAGTCCTAGCATACCCAGACTTCAACTTACCTTTCATCTTGCACACAGACGCATCTGAGCGTGGCCTCGGAGCTGTTTTATATCAGAAGCAAGGCGATAAATTGCGAGTCATAGGTTACGGGTCCAGGACCCTGACGCCTGCAGAACGAAGCTACCACCTGCATAGTGGTAAGTTAGAGTTCCTAGCTCTCAAGTGGGCAGTGTGTGAGAAATTTAGGGACTACCTATTTTATGCTCCACACTTTACAGTCTTTACAGACAACAACCCACTCACATACATCTTGAGCACAGCTAAACTCAATGCGGTTGGTCACCGTTGGGTAGGGGAACTGTCTGACTTCCATTTCAACATCAAATATAGGCCAGGTAAAGCTAACACTGATGCAGACACACTGTCCCGTTTACCTGTAGACATAGACCAATACATGGCCTCATGCACAGAGGAACTGTCTCAGGAGGTTGTACATGCAGCCTGGGAGGGAACCCAAGTGGCCCAGGAAAAAGGAGTGGCCTGGGTGGCAGCGCTCTTCGCATCCTCCCACGATCTGACCCTGCAACCTCACACACCCTTAAAAGAGATAAAGCATGACGTCTTGATTCAGGCTCAATGTGAGGATCCAACAATTGGAGAGGTCATGAGACTCAAAGAGATTGACAGCAAAGTCACAGATGACATACGGAGGTCAGTAAAGGGGCCTGCCTGCAAACTTCTCCGTGAGTGGGATAAACTTCACCTTGATAACGGACTATTGTACAGACAGACACCAACAAGGAAACAGCTGGTCCTGCCTCATAAATATCGTGATGTAGTGCTGAAACACCTTCACGACGACATGAGACATGTGGGAACAGAAAGAGTACTCCATCTTGTGAGGGAGAGGTTCTATTGGCCTCGCATGAAGGACTATATTGGGGACTATGTGACCAAGAAATGCAGCTGCATAACACAGAAAAAGCCCACTACTCATGTGCGAGCACCAATGAGCAGCCTGAGGTCTAGTTCACCCCTTGAATTAGTCTGTATTGATTTCTTGCACCTTGAGAAAAGCAAAGGGGGGTTTGAGTATATTTTGGTGGTGGTCGACCACTTCACAAGGTTCGCTCAGGCCTACCCAACTAAAAACAAGGCAGGGCGGACAGCTGCTGAACAAATCTACAATGACTTTGTCCCTCGTTTCGGTTTCCCTCACAAACTCCATCACGACCAAGGGAGGGAATTTGAAAACGAGCTCTTTCGAACTCTTGGACAGTTATCCGGGGTAGGACATTCCCGCACAACACCATACCACCCCCAAAGTAACCCAGCTGAGCGGTTTAACCGCACATTGCTGCAAATGCTGCGCACGCTTACAGACAGAGAAAAGGAGGCGTGGAAAGAACATCTTCCGCAGGTCGTACATGCCTATAACTGTACCCGCCACGAGTCCACTGGCTATTCGCCACATTTTCTGCTGTACGGGCGACATCCCCGTCTCCCGGTGGATTTTCTGTTTGGGTTAGCAGAAGGGGCTGACACAGAGACACACAGAGGGTTTGTAGAAAAGTGGCAGAAGAGGATGACAGAAGCGTATCGTATCGCTAACAGCAACAGTTTGTCCTCCAGCGCTAAAGGCAAGTCTTATTACGACCAGAAAGTCAAGGGAGTTGTTTTAAAGCCTGGTGATAGAGTGTTGGTTAAGAACTTGGGTGAACGTGGTGGGCCGGGTAAACTGCGTTCCTACTGGGAGAGTAGGATCTATGTGGTCAAAGAACAGGTGTCAGATAACCCAGTATATGTCATCTATCCAGAACATGATGAGCGAGGCAGAACAAGAACCTTGCACAGGAACCTGCTCCTCCTGGTTAATGACTTGCCGGTAGAATTCCCATCACCGCCACGTGAACCAGCAGCCAAGCCAACACAAAGACAAAGAAATGTTCAGACGAGGACAAGTGGCAAGGAGACCCAGCCGGAAACTGCTGAGACACCAGACTCCGATGATGAGTCAGAGGGAGGCTACTGTTTGAGGATACCAACAAGCTGGGTGCATCCAGAATCCACCATCAACCCACAAAGGCCAGCCAGTAACCAGAGGGAGGTGCCAGTTTCCTCTGTAAGAACATCCGCTCTGGCAGGGAGAGAAAGTGGTGGAGCGCAGGCCAAGTCCTCATCAGAAGTGCCTATGAATAGGACCCAACACAGGAGTGAAAATCATCCTGGGCCACGCAGAACACAAAGGGAAAGTCAGAGGTGGATGGAGAGCCAGATGCTAACTGAGCCAGAACATGCACCAGTGGGAGAGGAGATTATTAACGAAGGACTGAATATGGATCAACAACAAAATGACAAACAGGACACCATTTACCAGGATGCAGTTAACAGGGATGACAGGCAGGGAATCCAGAACACATCTCCTGGTGAGGAGTCAGAACTGCCTCAGCATGGATGCCCAGAGGAGGAGATGCCAGAGTCACAACCTGACTCCTCGCTTCCATTGCGACGGTCCACCAGGCAGAGACGACCTGGCCAAATGCTGACTTACCCATCCCTTGGTCGTCCGACATACCAGTCATTTCCTTCCGTGAGTGCTGTGGATACTCGTTTCATTCCACCCAGTAATCTCTGGTGCTCAGAAGCAGGTGTGCCATTCCTCCACAACCTACCTCTTCTCCAATACCAGTGTTTGCCTTTACTCTACCCCATACAAAGTTATTAGAAGGGCATACATGTGTAGCTGAACCTTTGGGGAATTTTCAGTTTTGTTTGACTTGCGAATGTATTTGGAAATATTTGAAGTGTTGTGTTTACATAAGGTGCTGAAATTGTTTCTGGAAATTTATGTTTAAGTGCCGGGAGTCACTTTTGTTGTCTGGGAGTGTGTGGCACACCTAAAATAAGGTTACCACATTAATTTGATATTTTATTTGTGATTACTTGATTATTTATTTTCATCCCAGCGATTTTCTGTGAAAGTAGGGGGGCGGAACTATTGTTTGCTCTGTTGTTGCTCCGAGAGCGGTAAAAGGGGACGGACGCTTCCGCCGCTCCTCAGACGCGACTTGGAGCACAGAAGCAAACTACATCTTTTTCATTGTCTCCCGTCTTTCACCTGCTTTAACAGGTCAGTAAAGTATATATATATATATAGATAACTGTGGAGGTTTAAAGCCAATATGTATATCGCTGTTTATTTATGATCTAGATATTGTTTTTTTGTAGTTTCTGTTACTTTAGACAACTTTTAGGAAGTGAGTTTATCAGAGCAGCCGCCATCTTGCATGCCGTTTTACGCGCGTTGCACGGCCTGGAGGAGATGAGTGTCAATTATTTGGTTAAGACTCCCGTGTACAAGCTGTGACTTAGTTGTTAGGATTTAAATGCACTTACATAGAATAAGCACCTTGTTAAGATTTTGTATATGGTAAATTGTAATTGTGTTCTGAACTTTCTACTCTTTTGAAAATGTTTTCTAGTCTATAAAACATGTCTCATGTTACTCATCTCAGATACCTGTTAATTGGACAGAAGCTAATAATTATCATTTGGTTAAAGCAAAGAGAAAATCATATATTTTATGAGACTAATACATTTTATTGAAATGTTTAAAGACCAGTAATGTAATGTACTGTTATATTGATCTGACCATAATGGTAAGAACCGTTCCTGTGGATTATAAGTAAATATGGGAAATATGTTATTTTCATGATTAGACTGGAAATAAGTGTCATGATGTAATTGATGTGATTGGATTGCTAAAAAGAACTTATAAGAACTGATGTAAAGAGGACTGAGAAGAGAGATGATGGTGGAGACAAAGTTTTGTGTTACTAAATAAACTGAGACGCGACTTGGAGCACAGTCAAACTAAACTAACTCATAAGTATGAACAAAACAGACATAGCTGTTTCAGACAGAGTGGCTGTTGTCTAACAGCTGCAGTTTCTTGAAAAAATGTAAAACAGTCCAACTATGAATGTTTTACATTCCCAGTCTAAGAAGAAACAAAATTAAAGAAAAAAAGGTCAAACCTTTGTGCTGTTACTGCACAAAGCAGACACCCTTGGTTACAGCCTTATGGTAGCATAACATGAGTAAACAATTAACTTTAATGAGAACATGTCACTGTGTGTGGACACTAACTGAAAAGACTGTTAAAACTAAGAGATAAGTACTTAGTTTGAGAAGTTTAATGCAGAACAGGTACTGGATGTCCATGAATTGTTATGGGAAACCCATTGGTGTACTTTTTCTCTTAATATTTAATGTGGGAATAATCTGACTGGTGTGACATTTACAGTGATATCTTATCATTTCTGTAAATTAAGTAAGTTTAAAAGTTTTGTGCATAAAAACACCTTTAGCTTTGACACCAGAATTTTCTGTATGTACATTGATCTATACTGCTCTGAAAAAGTATAACTTATGTGTGATCCTCATAAAAAGAAACTGTAGTCATTGTTTACCAATAGACTTTTAGTGATGATACATCACAGATCAGGACGTAATGTTCTACCTGCACAATCCTTCCTTACAAAGTTATTGTTTGATCAAAGAAATAGTTGATCTGCAGTTATGTGGTTTAATTCAGATATAATATTGTCATAGTTGTGTGTGAGATAACTGTGGAAGGTCAAGACTGACATCAGGGCTCAGTATCTCTGCAGCACTGAAACCACTTCTTTTGTTTTAGTGGAGCTTTGTATTTAGTGTTGTCTTCTGAAGGGAAGTATTTGCACTACCATGGGATTCTGCTTTCCAGACATAGTCACTCATTTGAGAGTATGAAGTTTGCGCATGAATTTAAGTTTGAAGATGATTACATCATGTCTGTCACATACTCAAAGTCAGGTCAGTTTCTTTATTAAAGATTCTCCATTTTTCCCTCATAGAGGACCGATAAGGAAAACCAAATGATGATTACCCTGATTGCACTAATAACACATCTCAGTGCATAGCTAAATCAGAAGTGCTCTCATCTTACAGTTAACAAACCTGTGAATTTATTTGAGGTAAGTTGTGTATATAGAACAATTCAGGATGTATATATGAACAAAAATGCATGTACAGTACCAGTCAAAAGTTTGGACACATTGTCCCATTAAATCCAATAAGAAAGTGTGTCTAAACGTTTGGCTAGTAGTGTATAAATAATTATTAACAAACGATTATTAAGGGTTTAAAATAGACACAATATTAGGCTCATACATGCATTCCACTTGCATTTCAGTTTATTTCCTTCCCATCAGCATTACTGTGAGTGAAAATCAACATGAATGAGTTCAAGTCATTTTGCTAAGACTCCTCTTCTTTTTAATGATTCTTCTGCATGCCGCTGTAATGCTTTTAATGTTTTATATAAAGCACTTTAAATTGTCTTTTACATAAAATGTGCTATACAAATAAGCTTGCCTTGCTTTGTCTTTACCTGGAAGGATCATGACACACGTACAAACACTGCATTGTTTTCAAGTGGACAAGTGTTTGTGCATTTCATGGAACTGCAGGAAAAAAAATCTTGAAAAAGCACAACTACAACTATAATAACATTTAACTGATGAATTCCTGATTAAAGTCCTTGTAGTTTTACTTGCTCACATCCTCATTTTTGCAGGTACTATCTGGATGCAGGAAATACTCCCTCTGTTACTGAATGGAGGAGATATGACCCCTATACACACCACTGTAAACTGGGACCGGGTCCCGTGGCTAGAAGTGGAAAGATTTGCAAAGACTGTAGATAAGCTGAAATCTCCACGTGCTCTAACCACACATTTACCCTACAGCCTCATACCCCCTTCATTCTACTCCTCCAAAGCCAAGGTAAATAAGTGAACCCTGTATACGTGCATCATTAATACTATAAACACTGTGAAGAAGAGCACTGTGGTACATCTAGAAAGGTCTTTATGAATTGTATTGTATACAAATATAACATATTTCCACATTTTAATCTATGTGATGAGAAACCCAAAGGACATCTTTGTGTCTTCATTCTACTTTTATCAGATGGCGACCTTTCTTGAAGGTCCAGGCTCTTTGATGAGTTCATGAACACATTTCTTTAAGGCAGAGGTCACATCCTACTCAAAGCTTTTACATAGAAAAGGGAACGAATGACATTAGAATTAAAGCATAAAACTTACTCCCATAAGGAAGCAATGCGGACGAATCACAAACACAATTTGTCAACCGAAATAGAGCAGTGGTTTATTTACAAATATGCCATAATCTAATACCCCTGTTGTCTGCAGTGCTTTTTGGAAAATGGACAGACCACGTTAAGAGTTTAAAGGTTGAGGTAACTTACCTCTAAGAGTTTATATAAAGGTTATTTTTCACTGAACACACTTAAAGGCCATTAACATAATCTATGCTCTGAGTATTTCAGTTAACATTAGTTCCCTGTACATACTGTGCTATACATAATTCTATGTTAGTGTTGTCTAAAATGTCCAAAAATCCCCCAAATATGTAAGTATTCCTGGATACTTTACCAAACTACTGACCTCAAAATAAACAAATATAAGGGCTTCCGGCAAGTTTAAATTACATCAAGAGCTGAATCTCAGAATTTCTACATGAGAACAAACACCTGCTGAACCTTAGTGTTTCAGGACCTGTCTGCAGCTTTAAGGCGAATGTCAGACTTTCTGTGTCGTAATCTGAGTGAAGAAGTCATTCAGAAGATAGCAGAGAATTGTTCTTTCAAGGCTATGAAGACCAACAAAATGTCCAACTTCAGCCTGATTCCTAAGGTTCCTAAGGTTGTGTTCATCGCTACGCTACCTCACTACACTGATCCATCCATCCATCCATCCATCCATCCATCTCTATATTCTGCTGCTTATCCAAATTCAGATAACAGCTTAAACAGAGAAACACGTGATGGTCTCAGATTTTGTGGTACTGATCTTCATCCTAGTTGCTTCACACTCAGCTGCAAATTGCTCCAGTGACACATTTTTGAAAACATCTAATTGTATTTTTAGATACTACATACACCACATTTCCTTTTAATTCAAGGTTTATTTTGTTTGCAGAACTTTTTCATGATGTTTGGTTTTGTATCAGGTATTGCCAGAGATTCACATCGTCATTCTCAAAGAGCTGGAGGGTGAGAACTGCTCTCTGCCTGGAGCCTGGACTGACCAGCTGTAGAGCCTGTTGAAGTTCTCATAAAGTTAAATTTAAAATCTTTTACAGATATGAAGGAAACATTTCAAATCAGCTGGAGGTTGAGTGCTTTTATCTGCCACAAAGCAGTACTGACCTTATGTAAATAAGTAAAAGGAGCTAATTACCCACCTGCACATTTTGATACTGTACATTATAAAACACCTGATGGAAACTGCAAAATTAAAATAAAGAAAAAAAAACTTTGCATAGTGAGAGTATCTACCACTACCATGCTGACAGCACTGTGCAGCATATTTTATTTAAAACAAAAGAAAGAAGTTCGATAGCCATTTTATTTGAAGCAACACCTCAGCATTTTAATCTGGATTAAATGAAAGCACAACTAATGCCCTCTTACATCTTATTACAATGATAAGAGATCACTTAAACTGTAATAGCAGACTATATCAAAGGCATCCTGACATTACAATGTTGCAAACTATTCAGTTAAAAATAAGTCTTACTTCTCATATTACATTTAGGATAGTCTTTTTTTCATTATCAATAATTTAACAAAAATGTCTACATTTTTTTGTTTGATTGCTGGATTGATCTCAGTTTGTATTATCTCATGCTTACGTTTCTGTTCTCTTTATTTTTGTTTCACAACACATTTAGCGCAACAACTGTTCCTGCATTATGAAAGTGAACAGAGAAGTGTAGAGAGGTGACTTTTACTGCCATCATCTCAGAGGTTGTGTAAGGAGAGTGGACGGCAAGTGAGTGAGTGATCTGTGGATTATCAAAGGTTTTTAAAAATGAAAAAGAAAACATCAGAAATCTTAAAGATGTTAATCTTAAAATATAAGCCAAAGAATCCTGAAATATCTTCATGGCTTATATTATTAAGATTTTGCTATCAGCTGAGTGACATGAGTAACCCAAGAATCAAGCTAACCTGGTTAACCAAACACGCTGCAGCTAATACGAAATCTTCAAGGCTGTTTAGGTTGTGTATTTGAGTCATGATGCTTTTATCACTACTTACATACAAACATAGGTATGGTAGCTGTTATTCATCAGTAGGGGTGTGCAATACTGCACGATTTGGTATCGATCCAATACCAAGTAGATAAATAGCTAGTATCATCAATATGGTTTTAATACTAATACCTTTTTAATTGGGCTGTCAAAATTAACAAGTTAATGCAAACAGATTAATCTGTGGTACTAATACATTAACTTTTAATACATTAGTGCATAAACAAAGTTATTACTCACACCATAATAATCTGAATTAGGTGCTTTATCTCAGTGAGAGAAGCTGATTTGGGCATTTAGGTTTTTACCAAGGTAAACACAATCCACCAAAAACCACATATCCTCCTTATTTATTAAGGTTGCGACAGTTTTAAGCCTTACATTGAAATATCGATGTTATCACACTGGTATTGCTCAATATCGATAACGTTATTATCATTATTACTGATACTTGGATCGATTCATCCACCACTATTCAGCAGACAAGCTCAGACAAGTACACATGTATCCTACACAGTAATCTTTCATAATGGCATGCTTCAAAAACGAACAAAATTCCAAACCTCCTACAAAATTCCTCCACTGGAAACACTTTGCAAACCAACACTGGTCACCCAGTCACCTTAGATATCTTCAACTAAAATTGCCCATGTCGTAATTCCAGTTCCAAAAACTATTTTAACAGCCTAGCTGACCAAGTTAAAATTAGCTTAACTTGCTAATAAGGTCATTTTAGCTTTAGACTTTTCCATTTAAACCAAACAAGATAAAAACTAACCAGGCAAAAGTGGCCATGAGCAGAGGTAATGGGAGGGGATTCCGTACAAAAAGACAGTTCCCTCCCCTTAATCTCTCTGAAGGGATTAATAAAGTATTTCTATTCTATTCTATTATACTCTCTACTAAACCTTTATAGAAAATTATCTTGTGTCCAAGTTTCAAATTGAAGAAACCCACAATGGCTGATAAGTGAAATGGAGAACATTTAGATAATTCTGTTTTATACAGTTCACATCTCCCTTTAAACTGAGAATTTTCCTCCCAGAGTCTTAACTTGGCTGAGAACCCTGTGCAGGTTACAGGGAGCTATGGGACAATGGGAAAACACCCACTGCCTTGAGGCAAAAGGCAAACACATTCAAACATGCCTCTGCATGCAACTTGCAGACAACATCAGAGGTCAGAGTGGAAACTTATCGTCTTTACAGCATCTTGCAGAGCAGGATACAAATATGCACACAACACATTCAGAGACATGCAGGATTATGGTGGCTGTCAGGGTCAGTGGGAGTGATTACTGGAAGCAAACAGACTTCAACAAATGTTGCTGCAGAACAATTACTGGTTCTTCTTCCATTTAACCAGCAGGTGGCAGGAAGACACCTCCGCTATATTCTAAGAAACCAGCTTCATATAAACACTAGCCAGTTATTCAGAGGCAGATGAGGACAAAGGGACAAAGAATGATTAGTAAACTATAAGCAGGGAGTCTGACTGAATGATTCACTCAAACAACAGACTTTTCACCAGAGAAAACGCCATCTGGTGAGTGGTACTTCTAAAGTACTGATAGTTTAAAGGAAAAAGAAAAACAAATAAAGGTTTTGCATTTTAAGTGATTAGTAATTACATATTAGTAATTACATTTCCCAATAATGATGTTGTTCTTGCTAATAGGCCTAAGGGTGATATCAGAAAAAAGTCGAACTGGTTAGCAATACAAAAGTAAGTAAATATTTTATTCAGTTTAGTTTTATTACTCAAGTTCTGTCTACATGTGAAGTAAAGCCTGTCAGTATGTAAAATACAGAAGAAAAACTCAGCTTAAACAATGTATTTAATCGCTTAAAGAAAAGAAAAAAAAGACTAAAAGAAGAAAAGGTCATTTCTGTACTTTTAATGCTGCTATAGTTTTAGTCCTAATCCTGGACAAGCATATGCAGAAAAAATTTATTGGTTTTAAAGGCTCTTTCTTTTGTAAATATTTTTGTATAAGAAATTTTTAATGACTTTTTGGGCTTTAGTGGCCATTATTTGATAAAAAAAAAAAAGAGAGAGAGAGATCAGAAAGACAGGAATGACATGCAGCGAAAGGCCTCTGGCCAGATGTGTTGAGTCGCTGAAGCCTCTACATATGAAGGTTTGTACCTTATGCAATTTACAATGTTATTTCATAAGTGCATCTTTTGAGTCAGGACCTTTATTTCTGAATTCTTTCTGAAAATGAAAATCAAAAATGGGAATCATCTTCTGGGATCACTTTATTTATTTTTTTTTTACAATATTTAGGACCTAGGCTGCTCACTTTTTATGTGCAGATACACACACATTTCCATCTCACAACAGTCTCTCTTTTCCTAAATAATTAAACATAAAAAGCAATGAGAAAAGACATAAAGAATTTATTTGATGCATTAATTGTTCCATTTTCTATACCCACTTATTTCAATTCAGGGTTCTGCAGGGCTGAAGCCTGTCTCAGCTGCTATAGGCAAGGGGCAGCACCCTGGACAGGTCAAAGGTCCATCACAAAGCCAACACAGACACAAACAACCACCCACACTCATTCCTAGAATTTAGATACAAAAATTAACCTAACATGCATATTTTTGGACTGCGGGAGGAAGCCGAGAAAGAAAGAGGAGTACCCAGAAAGAACCCCTGCATGTACGTGGAGAACATGAAAACTCCACACAGAAAGACCCGAGCCGAAGTTTGAACCGCAAACCTTCTTTGTGTGAAATAACAGTGCTAACCACCACACCACCGTGCAGCCCTGCCCTTTGTATTTTTTCATATGTTTTCTTCTTCTCTTTTTTTTGTTTGTCTAAATGATTAAAGCAGTCTTTCTGATACTGTGTTTGGACACAGCATCGGTTTGGACACACTTTTCCATTAAATCCAATAGAAAAGTGTGTCTAAACGTTTTGACAGTAGAATATATATATAACACATGGAATGACACTTTTATTTCATTTCATTTTATTTCAGTTTACTCCAGTTTTTGTGGAATTGTACATCATGAGTTTGTATTGTCACAAACATCTAGAAAAATGTATGATGATACCAAATGCTATATCATATCATGCTATGATATTTATTGGTGTTGGTCACTGTGCAGGCATAAGCAAACAAACGGTAATAGAAAAAGATTCAGGTAGTAAATCTATCTACCTTAGGAAGACTTTAATTTTCATTTGAAATTGTTCAAATTATTGTTCAAGAAAATTTTGTTTTTTAAGCTAAAGTGGTCAGCAAGTCCTGTGAGTCTGTATGTATGTGTATATCCCCCGAGTTCTGACACCACTTCAATTACACGGTGGCCTTTTGTGCCTGGGGAAGAGTTTATGTGTGTGTGTATCTGTGTAGCCAGACGATGTGCTCCAGGACACCCACTTCGCTGCCGCCTTGTGCCCTCTGGTCCTGCCCTGGGCTGCCCACAGGATGTTGGCCGCTTTGATGCCTTCATCAACACAGAGACACACACACACACACACAAGCAGTACACAAGATAGCCAGCAAACCCCTTAGAAGGTCTTGTAATCTTTTTAAAGTTTCAACGAATCAGTCAGTCAAGTCTTCTGTGTGTGTTGACTTCCACTGCCCAAAGTAGCGCTGACTGTTACATGATATAACTTCAGGTGGTCCGAACATGTTTTTGATCAGATGAGGTGTGTGTAATAGGGGCAAGAATTATCAAAGCTTTGCCATTTTTTTTTAGAGAACATCTGTTACATTTGTATTCCCATGATGTCTTCATTTATGTTGCTCAGTTTCCCAATCCAAGGAGAAAGTCGCTTTAAAATATACACAGAAAGGTGACAAATGAATAACAAGTTCAAAAAGTTATGTGTTTGTAACCACCCACCTCCTGAAAAATGCCTTATTTTATGTTTTTGTGCACCTTCAGCACAAAGATATTTTACTGTTCTAATAAATGCACATGCACAGTGTCCACATGCCTTATTTCCTTGCAATGTTGCTGGTATTTAATGCAGGGCCAGAAAGGGGTATTTTATTTCCTAACTTTAACCAGATATTCAATTTTCCATACATAAACTGTTAGCCTAAGCTTGTACGTGAAAGTATATATAGAAAAAAAGACAAAAAATATCAGTAATAGGACTTATCACAAGTAGGAATGGTGATATTGAAGGTAAAACAAGAGGAGAAGAACAGTTTTCGATCAGCTGAAAGCATGCATTAGTTATGACCCACCCAAGCCTATCTCTCAGTAAGCCCCCATTGAATGGTTGAAAAAAGCTGACATTAATACATTAACCCAAAGTTGTCTGTGCATAAAAATGCACAACTTACATGCATTTAAACGTGATGAAATACCTACATACTTTCATGGGAAATTGGATGATCTTAAATTAATTAAAACTGTAGTAGTAACAATGTTTGCTTTATGATGGGCAGTTACATAATATCCTGTCATAAATATTCTAAGATTTTACTGCACTAACTCTTACTTTCTTTTGGTTTAGGTAAGTTCACATTTACTGTACATACACAAGGAAATCAAATTTTACTCAGCCCTATGCAGCCCTTCTGGTGTATTTTCTAAAATGCTCATCATTGTTTTGTTTTTTCTTTTAGTTATGGAAGAATCTGAGCTTTTCTCTGCACAATGCAACCTAACCTTTCTGTAGACCTGAAAATTGAGCTGCAAACCTTTTAAATATAAACTACCTCGAGCTGTTTTCATTAAAGCTGCAGTCCCTAAAGCATATTTAATCCCTGTTGTGCTTTTGAATGAATTTGCATAGCTAAATTCTTCCCTTTGGTGTCCTTGTTAGACACTGAGCCTGCCATGACTTCCCCAGGGTCATATAGCCTGCTGTCGACATCTGCACATGGACCACTGATAATGTATAGTGCAACATCTAAACATGCTCTCACCCTGTCTGTATGACACAGGCAAACCCATGCATCGTCCCTGCTGCATGGCTTCTTCTTCTGGCGTCATCAGGAATCACAATAGATCTGTGTTCCTTTAATAGTTTTTGTCATGATCCTTTTCTCTTTTTTTAGATTATGAGCTAACATACTGCAGATTTTATTGATCCTTAGTGATTGGATTATGTCAGATTTTTTTTTATATCTGTATCTATTTATATGAGGCCTGTGTTTACTATAGTCTTGCCCTCCTGTTTTGTCTATAGCACAACGGAGATATGTGTTCTGTTTGGCTTTAAATGACCCTTCCTATGCACTTTTTTTTTTTTTTTTATTATTTTTTTTTTTTTTACATTTCCCTTATCCTTTTCTTATGTTTCTCACTAAATGGCTGTCATAATCTCAGGAGAAATATATCCTGTGTTTTTAGACACATGAAAAAAGTAGGTAGCTTTTGTTGATATTTGAATCAAGATTTCTCAAAGGCACACAGAACAGATACCCTTCAGTCACGCCCCGCCCAGGGTGTCTGCACAGTTCCGGGCCGTGGGGCAATTAGCAGTAATAGCAGGAAGCTAGTTAGTGTTATCTGCTGCCACGGCGGCCTCCACAGGCACTGACAGACCCTGGACCGGTCACGTAGAGACACAGACACGGAGCCTGAAGGGGAGGAGGAGGAGGAGGAGGTGGGTTGGTAAGAAAGCCCTCTGGCAAATGGCCTTAGAGGACATCTATGTTATACATCTGCAGGGCTCTGTCTTATAAGACAATTTAGACTTGAGGAAACTAGGAAGTGTTTGAAATAGAACAAAAGCAACTAATTAAATTAGAACAAACCATTCCCTAAATTCCTTTTTTCATGTAATTAAGATTTTGCAGATGTCCTGAAGGTCTCATCTGTGCCTCAAACTGCTTCTTGTGTGAGAGCCGCTCCTTGCTGCGCTTGAGATGCCTCTTCATTGTTTCAGGGCAAGTTTCTCTTCCTGTATGCATGACAATATGCACATACCTAGGAGTGGCTGGGTGTGTCTTCAGGCATTACGGTAGGAGTAGCTCTGAAAAGCGTAAGAGGATGTGGTCAGGGAGGCCCAAAAAAAGACTAAACACAATAAACAAGAGAAATCCCTGAATGGGGCTCAGACTCAACAACAGTCACGTAGGTTTTAACCAGCTCCAGGTCACATCATCAGACTGGCAGACGCACAGAGTTGGCAGGGTTTAGGGTGACTGTATTTCTGTAATGCTAGTGTACATTCTCTTGTCAACTTCTCTTCAAAGACTGAATCAAAATACAAGTGACACAGTGGGGATGTACTGGAAGTCATGATTACTCTTAATAGAAATATTTAAAACTCAACCTAAGAGCTTTTTTTGTTTATGTATAGTGTAATTAATGATGCATCACTGATTCAAATGTGTAATTAGTGTATTTAATGTCAGGTTTCACTGTGTAAGAAGGCAAAACTGACGCATCAACAAAGAGATATTTATTTATAGTAATCAAATATTTGTTGTCGTCCCAGGTCATCGTTATATATTAAGAAATAGTTAATTAACTTTCCCTGTTAAATAAAGGTTAAATAAAAAAAAATGTAAAACGTTATAAGAACTAAAATGCTTCAGTGGTCTGTTTCACCAAAGAATCTGGAAGTTTGGAAAAAACACTGGCACAAACCAAGTAAAACAATACTTAGCATGTAATTAGATAAGACACTGCCATCGATTTCAAAGTAACCAATCAGATCAAAGAAGCCCATCTCAGCTTGTTGGTGCACACTTTTGCTGCTGCCAGTAAGAAGACACAAACACGTTTCAGTTTTAGAAAAGGCTTTGTTCCAGATCTTTGCACAATGCGGAAATATTCTCCAGTTTTTATGTAATTGCTGCTTTAGTATCATCTGTCTCCACTTGTTGTAGTCAGTACCTGGTATTAGCGTTCAAATGGTGCAAACTCACAATGAGTTCAAGCAGATTATTAGGCTGAAACACTGGGTTACTGCAACATTAAATCCAACTGATTTTATGTGTTTTACTTCATGAGCTAAAAAAAACAGTTCAGGGCATTTTCTGGTGCCAATAAAGATTGAGGTTGTTGTTGCTTCATCCACCATATGTTCATTTCTCCTGTCTTAAAATCAGCAGTGCATTAGGTCCAGGGAGAGCATTTGTTCCAAAGCAGTGATGAGACCATTCATATCAAAGTTCTATAATCTCTACTGACTGAGTCTTTGACCCATCAACCCCATCAAGAGGAGACCTTTGCTTCCAATGTCATGTGAAGAAGGTAAGGCTTATACCCTTGATGTTCACTAGGAGGTGGCTGAACCAGGGCCTGTCTTATAACACTCGATTATTCATCTTCTGCTTCTTAATTTTTATTGTTGCTGACCTCATTCAGCTGGTGGATTCTTCAAAGTGCATGTCTGCACTTTGTTGGTAGTGGTCTTTGTTATTCTCATTCTTTATGTCTCCATGTGATTTTACACTTTAGATGAAGAACTGGATTACAGATGTTCTTGTGCTACATGCACAGTCACTGCAGCTCAGTGACTGTACTCATCCACTAACTCTTACTCAGCAAAATTTTGACTAGTCAGCCATAGTGCATATGCAGCATACATCAGGCACTAACTAACATATAGTAATGACAAAATCTATTATAACCACTTAGCTTCACACCTAAAATTTCCTTGTTGATGTCAATGTATGGTGTGGTTAGTCCAGCTATGTCTTGATTGCATTTACTGTTTAACCCTAGAGCACTAAGGTCAGGTGATTTTCAGCCTCGCTACATTGGGTTAGAATGGCTCCTCACCTGATTTTATTGTTCTAGGGTTAAGAAACAGCCGGTCAAGCCCATGTGGAGAAGCTGTAAAGTGCTAAGTCAATGAGCTATGTTGTAAATATTGGTTTTCTTGAAAATTAGTCCTGAAGGAGAGCTATCTTTTTTTTTTAGAAGTTTCAAGTACCACTCTTCATCTCAACCTTCTGCATAAACCACACAGCAAGTGGCAAAATATCAGCCTTGAGGCTTCAAAACCATGAACCAGCAGCTGATATCATGGTGACAATATATATTTCTTGAATGAAAAAAAGATAATTATTCTGATTATGTCTGAATAATTCTCTTAAGCAGGTCATACAGCTGTAAGTATATAGTTTTAGGTTCAAATGAATTTAGTACAGCAAGATACATCATAAGCGTATGTTTAAGTATTGCCTTCAGTTACTGACCCATGGGCAAGCAGATATTGTTTAAAAAAAAAAACTAAGCACATCCTATAGTTTTTACTTCTATAAGACATTAAACACGTGTCTTATATGTCAGCTCATGTTTTGTGTCTTTGTGTCAGTAAGTAGTAGTTTGTCCATTTTTATGGACACCAGTACGTTGCTACAGCGGCAAATCTGTTGTGTGAAGTGGCCTATGTTATCTGAGGGGACCCGATAAGTTTATTGTGTTTATGTGTGTATGAGTGTGATAAAGAAAGTGGGTTACTGTATGTGTTTATGTGTGAAATCATCTCTTTTCCCTTCATCATCTCCCCAAGGCAGCAGCTCAACAAAAGAAAAGGCCTCTGTCATCAGCAGAGGCTGAGATAAGCCACACTAACAGCTTACAGTAATGCTGCATGGTTACGTGCAAGTTTGCTTTCACTGTGTCATCGAACCATGGCACTACATGTCCTTATTATTTATAACTTCTTCTATAGAAAGAGACTACATTCTGGTAACTATCATATTTGTATTTTTTTAGCTGGGTTGGAGTCAATGACTTTCCCTTCAATCCAGACTGCCAGCAGCGACTGTTACTATAGTAACCCATTGTAACAGAAATAAACAACTTATGCAGTTGATCAGTAAATATATCTGATTCCAAATTTAAATTCATGTCTGAGAAGGAAAATATTACTCTAAGATGATTTACACTACATGCAAAGAAGGAAGGAAGTTTGCTCTGTTAGGCCCAGACTGAGTTAATATCAAGAGAGAGATGTTAACAGTCTGAGTTTAGGCAAAGTGAGACAGAAGAAGCTGTATGTTTCCCTCCTTAGCTACAAAAATTGTTTATTAGATTCACACAGACTACTACGCATTGTTGTATGTAAGGTTAATTTTAGATGAGCTAACTGCACACAGCCCGCCATCTGTCTTCCTGCTATTGTTGCTGCTGATTGTATTTTGAGTTTTAGTGGCATACAGTAACAGTGACAGTTCCAGCTATAATCGCACTGCATCACACAAAGTAGCTTCAGATGAAAGACTGATAATGAATTGAATAAGTGAGCAAGAATTCTGCCCTTACTAATGCTAGTACCAACATTTCTACCAGAAAGGAGGCCAGACACACTGGCATCTGCAAACAGTGAGAAAAATAAAACTAAAAAGACCAGAAGAAACACAGTCTTCAAATTTAACATATTATGACTTTTCACTTTAGCTTTTTTTTTGTTTAAGACTTACTAGATAATTAAATGGAAAGAAAAACATAACAAAAACACCCTTATTTTACTGCTGTTTGCATTTGGTAAAATCATCAACAGTCATAATTATCAACTTAGAGACATTTTTCTTATTGTCATATGATGTTCTTCCCACTACTTTAAAGTGCTTTTTTCTCATCTGCAGCTGAATCTTCCAGAGTGGGTCTGGCTGTTCAGATGAAAGATGTGGTGAAAGACTTGATGGCGACTTTGGATTGTTTAGACTGAAGAACTGTTTGAAGAAGGACATGGCTTTGACTAAAAAAAATCTCTGGTCACGCCACACTGAGTGCAGTCCTTAACTTTTTAAGGCATCCCATTATATTTCCTCCGTCTCACCACTCTGGAACCCATGGATGACATAAAGACTTTTCATAGATGCATTCACAGAAAAACGAAGCATCAACCCCAGCGTAAAACATTGAATGACATTAATTATTTTGCAAAAACTAAGCCAAAGGACAGAAGTTGTGTGTAAAAACTAAATACATTCTTATAGCTTCTATATGGATTAAGAAGATAAGTAACAGCCAGGTGCTGCTGGTCAAATGTACTTGACAAATTGTTCATCAACAAGTCTGACCATGTTTACAAAAGGTGACATTTTGGCACAATAAAAGAGCCAAAATTAGGTCTACTGACTACCCAGCACCGACTATCTTATGTCAGGAGTCTATAGTTTTCCCAAAGCCAACTATTGATCCAACCAATGATAAGTCTGCACTAATAACTGAGTGGCCATGGCAGCAAATGAGAAAGTAAATCAAATTAAATCTAATAAAATCAAATTTTATTTATAGAGAACTTTTCATGCACACAGCAACACAAAGTGCTTTACATAATAAAAACAAATTATACATGTTAAAAACAAAATTTCAAAGCCTTCACACACCAGAGTATATAACAGGAAATTAAAACACACCTCATAGTAGTCCCTTTCACACACACACACACACACACACACACACACACACACACACACACACACACACACACACACACTCACACACATACAAAGTGCATGTACACTCATTCTATCCTCCCATACCCCATTCTGTACAAACATGGACTCACATCTCTAGTTACTGTCTCTTAACTGAATGTGGGTATAAAAATATCAATAGAAAGAAAACATCTGGCTTGATGCTGCTGTGAGGAAACGGTATCTTGGAGATCCAGTCACACTGGAAGTCAGCCCATGACCACAGAAGTGCCACCACAGGAGCCACCCAGATCAGGGCAGGTCAGGGTCCACACAACAGCCACAGGTTCTTTAAGCAGAGAAGAACAAAATATATTGATGTTTGGCTAAAATTCACAGCTGCACACCTTTGAGAGAATCAAACGATTGGTGGGGGGGCAATTAGGATAATAGGATAATATGCCCCTGCACTGCCTCTACCTATCACCTCCAAATTCTATCTTAGGTACTCATAGCATTAATTTTAGGGAACATGCACAAACAATCCTCCAATGTACAATACTTGAGGGATAGCTTACAATTTCCTGTCAAATGCTGATGTGGCCTAAACTGAAATTATAATAACCGTGAATGGCAGGTTACAACCAACATAAGCTGAAACATCAGCTCATCAGTTGAAAATGTTCAGTTATGTTTGTGTATGAATTGTGTTATTTTATGAAGATCACAGTGTGTGGAGCCTGTCTCAGCTGGTGATATGAACACTTATGGCGCAGTATTAAAGTCACAATTTGCTCCCAGAATGAACAATGCATTAGGAAACATCCTGCCTTAGGTAGTATCTACACTTTTGCTCAGCTGGGCAAGAAGATGCTGCTCTAAGGAGTTTTCTCTTTTACTCCACCTTATGTGTGTTCGTGAGTGAGTTCGTGAGTTTCAACTGATATCCCCACAACAATGGGAATATCATTAGGTCCAAGTGGCCCTGACATTTTATCTGAATCACTGCATTGTTCTATTGGGTTTGAATTCCAGATGTTTCGCAAGAAAACCAATACAACACAGATATAGAGGCCAAATTTATCACCTGAGCTTCCTGTATGGCCCAAAAAAAAGTCAGGAAGAGACGAGCACTGAGCAGGAAGTAGCCTGGCTGACTCTCATTATATTTACTGAAGATATGTGGATACGCAAGGGTCAGACAAAATACCGATCACAATAGCCAAACACAATACACCCTATTTGGTGCACTTAGAGACAACACACTGCAGGTTTTGTTTATTGGTTATTTTGTGACAACAATGGTTGGCGTAAACAGATTTTGACGACCTCAGGGCATTTCTCTTGCCGTCATCTCTCTAAATAAATATCAGGATAAATATAGCAAAAGACTGCATTGCTGTTACTTTCATAATAGGAGAACACAGAAGAAGGGAAATGCTTCTTTAGTTAGAGCAAAGTCAGTTCTTATTTTTGTATCATTGATTATCTTACAGACATAAGCACAAAAAGCTGCTCATGAGGGACAAGCACAACCTTGCTTATAATGCTGTTCATCATTACTGCTTCATTACCGTGTCATTTAATTTACAATACTTAATACTTTATTCTTTTAGTGTGTTCTCATTTACGCTATAATCTGCTGACACTGAAGCATTTTGAAGGACATGTAACATTGTGTTAGATGACTGTGTGTACCAATCTGTTATACGTAGCGATAGTTTATATTCTGTATTATAACCTATTTCTTCTGAAATTATTGAGTGAAAACAAAAAAGAAGAAAAAAGAAGAAGAAAATGAATTGAAAAATAAATAATAATAAAAAACTCTTCTCACTTTGTTAAAAGTTTAAAAATAACTTTATAAGGGAGACAGAGAAAACTATATTGTGACTCATTTCCTGACATGGTGATAAACATATAAACATATAAAAAGTTTAAAGGTACAGTATGTAGGAATTACTAACATCTAGAGGTAAAAACAGACTTCAAATACCAAATATGAATATTGCAGTAAATTGCAACAGTTGTGGATGAACGGTGGCCATCAGTGGCCAAAATTATTACAGACAAACATGTTTTCATCTGCGAGTGGATCCCGTGGCAGCAATGACCGTATTACAGGTAACTACTTCAGTATTGTGTACATATGTACTGTCTAGCACCAATAAAACAAAGCTGGTACTGCAGTTTCAAAGTATAAATATTTTCTGTCATTGATCTCTTAATTTGTTACACACTGCACCTTTAAAGTCTGCTGGAGAAACTTTATCATTCTCTTTAATTGCACACATTGTCAAAAAATACAGATGGTAAGAGTTTTAGTGAAAGAGGCAGGAATCCTAAAATAGTAGATATAAAAAAAATATATGATGTAAAATAACTATTTAGTAATTACAGTATACAGACAGATATCTGCAAAATTCCACCTTTAGAAATAGTTTGTGTCTGTTTGAAGAGCCTGACTGTTCTTACTTTGTTCTTTTGATAATGATGTAATTATAAATCTTTTACATAAACTCTGGTTCTTATTTTTTATCTTGTACAACCAGCCATGAGCAGTTATCATTTGAAGTTATCATTTAAATCAAACATTTGACGTCAAAGGCAATATTTAAAATGGAAGTCTTTTCTTTGAAACTACACTGGTTTCTGTAGGTGGCACATGGAAAAATAGCATTCAAGCACAGATTAACTAACATACGTGTAGCCATTGTGTTGGCTTTGCAATCATTTCGCACACACAGTTCATGTGCATTCACTCCCAAATCGTCAGCAACTTATCTGTATTTGAGCTCTTGCATTTTGATGTTACAGATAAACTGCACTCTGACTGCATACTGACACGTATTGAAAAACATTTAGTTACTTTTTAGTAATATTTCAGAAATATTTTGTATCCTTTCTCAATGATAAAATTAAGTGAAGCTGAAAACTGGAGATCAAGTTCATTATTTAAGAGATCTGAAGAGAGGAGTCAAACTGACTAAATAAATATATAAAGTGGGTCTATTTAAAGTAAGAACATTTAAATTTATGTTACTGAATTTGTAAATTTTATGTCAAATATTCTAAATGGAGGCAATATTTTCTCAAAGTGTTTACATTTTACCTTTATGTATCAGGCACATCTCTGGAATTTGCAGATGAGATTTGATGACTGATGAAGTTTGCAAACAGTGATAAACATTTGCTCCCTTTTTGTTTTCAGCCAGCTGTCTCAACAGTCCTACATTCAGCTTTTGTCAGACCGAAAATAAAACAGGAGAACAGTTATAGAACAATATGATGTAAAAGATTGTGTAAAAGTTTACCAAGCACAATCACACACACTCACTCACACACACACACACACACACACACACACACACACACAGCCACACACAGGTCTGATTTGTTCACTTCAAGAAGAGCATGAGGGTGTGGCTTCTCCAGTCACGAGAATCTCTCTCTGTCTCTCGGTTCTTCCTGCCTGTCTCGTCCTCTTGTCTTTAGATGACGTATTGTTTCTGTCAGTTATGTGATTATGTATACAATAACTTAGTAAACAAAGTACTTTGACATAAGAAATAAAATTCCTTTATTGTCATTTCCATGTGCATGAAATATGCACACAAGAGAAAGAGATGCTATTCTCAACCAGTTGTGCAAAGAATAAATACATTTGTGTTAAGATAAAAATAAAAAGGAAAGTTAAAAATATTAATATCTATACGCACATACACTTTGGACGGAATAAAAATAAGTGGTTGGTTCTGGTGTCACTTCTTTCTCCCACATTTAGTCCAGTGGGCAGCAGGGTGGGGGGATCTGTGAGGGTCTGGGGGTATATTTAGGGAGGGGACACACGTTGTTGATCAGTCTGACAGCCGTTGAGAAGAAGCTTTCAGATTCCTGCTCATCCTGCAACTGATGCTTCTGTATCTTCTCTCAGATGGTAGCAAGGAAAAGATGTGGTGGGAGAGGTGAAGGGGGTCCATAATGATGGAGGTGGCTCTGAGGATGCAGCGCTGCTAGAACTCTTATATCAGGGAGGGGAAAATGTGTTTTTGCACTTGTATTAAGATATTTTAATTTTGCATATCTTTACTCTCTTAGGTCTAGACACGAGTATTGTTCTGCTACCTTAAAATATCAATGATCTGGATTTGTCAATTAATTTTTATTTGGGTTATCCCAACTAATTATATTACATCATTAGTTCAAGACTGTACATTATTAAAGAAAGAAACTCAATAACTCTGGTCAGCTACACTTTTTTTAGTTCAAAGTCTTTGAAAGAGTTGTGAAATGATTAAATCTAACTTTATTCAATAAATGGAACCAGAGGACATACATAAACATAAGTTCTGATATTAAGCTGAATACATTTAGCAGTTACATTAATGTTTGTTACAAAGTGATGCAGCATAAATTTTGTGAGTTCAAGCCACATGTTTGTATTAAATAATGTCCCTACTTTTCATGCTTTATTGAGGAATATCACATTTTAATTCATGTGCAAATTAATTGATTAGAAAAATTAAATCATGATGGTCTTGACTAGGCTAAAATGACAAAAATTATTTATCTTGTTTTTGGAAGCATGGGAACAAGTTCTTACATGAACAATAGTCTTTATAGTTTTATTAAATATTTTGATGTCCTATTGCTGTTGCTCTTTTTTGCAGATATGGACCACTGTGTCTAAAATATAGAAAAACATTTAATCATGTACCAGAATCCACACACCAGGCTGCTCCCAGTGACATTATATTATGGGGTTGAATGAATTCAAACCCTCTTCAAATATATTGATGGGACACAGCAGATGCATCCAATGTCTTTGTCAAACTACACCAAAATAATAAATAAAATAAAATATCCCTCTATTTTTTACTGCACATTTATTGTCTCAGTAGCTAGATCCAAGTGTTTTTCTTTACAACGTGACATGCATGTCATGTGGAACCTCATTACATCAATAAACACATAAAATCATAGCAGACTGTGCTAAGAGGTGGGCACTGTTAAAATTTTGTTTGTTTATGTTAGATGGGTGTTCATGTAAGGACACTCTCCTGGTTGACAAAAAATGTGACACAGGCCACAAAATGTCTTTTCCAAGTAATGATGAATAAATTATTATAATATTATAATTATAAGTATTGCATGATATTAAAATCTGCTTAAAGTAACTGGGGTTGGTTCGTAGTTAATGTGATTTGAAAAGGAATAGTTTCCTAAAACTGTTAGCTTTAAGGTTTATTGTCAAGTGTCTAATACCAAAAAGTCATTCATGTTAAAAATGTAAAATTTAAAGCTACATTATACTTTTGCTTTATGAACATGAAATCAGGGGTTATTTTTTGGGGTCTGTTTTATTTTCTTTATATCTGTTCCTTTTGATATATAGACTTGATTGCATGTTTTATCTCTGATAATAAAAAGTTATACTCATTCATGAAGCCCGTGACTCAAACACAATGATTTGCTGGGTTTTACTCAATGCAATCAACGGATATATACTTATATTTTCCTCTATTTTACTTTGCACCTGTTGTGTGCAAAGTAAATAATACAAGTCCAATTGGCAAATGTGAATTAGGTGTTTAGAAAATATTATTAGTATTTATCGGGGTTTTAAAAGAACCTAACTTTGTAATAATAATAATTGCATTCTTTTTATTAGGTGGCTAGCAAAGCTAAAGCATAAACTTCATGAACTAGGTGATTATTTAAATATATTTAATTATTTCCAATTTATTTGTGCATTTTTGTCCTGCACTAATCCACTATTTACAGTAGCATCAACTAAAACAATAATATTATCCATTCTCAAAAGGCTTATTATAAGAAGAATGAAGCTCAAACAAACACGATGCAAAGCTGCTGTCAGTGTGTGCCCACCCTCGTTAATCGTCCTCATTATGAGCACACTCCAATCTAATGAGCCATAATAACACCTCCTGATGAACAACCTGATAGGAAGGCCCCTTTGGACTCGCCAACCTTTGACAGGCTAGCTGGACGTTGGTGTGGGGACACTGATAGGTTATCAAAGGGAAGGTGGGTAGGGCAGGCTGGCTGTTGGCCAGTGGAAGTGATAGGACCCAGAGGAGCGAAACTTGACTAGCAGTGGGCATTTAAGCCATATAGATCAAAGGGGTTTTGACGTAAACTGTGTGAATGCATGTGTGTTTGGGTGTTTTAGTAAAGGAAGGTCATTTGGTTGACCCTTTAATGACTGGGAAATATGAAACATCAATCATCATTACTCTGGGTCATGATCAAAACTGATATGAAGAATATCATGTTGAGTGTGTTATACTGTATTTATAGATGCTTGTTGAGTAAAAGTCTCTTGCTTTTTGTTGTTTTGTTGTTTGTTTTTTTTCCACTCCAGAAATCTGCTGAAACATTTACAGCGTTAACTTTCTTCAAGATTCCCTTTTCGCTTTGATCAGTTGTGCTGTCTGATGATATACCATCAAAGTCTTTCTGTTAACTTTGATCTGCACAGTTAACACTGCAGTAAGTCTGAGATGTTCTTCGTCAAAGCAGTCCCCTCAGATCATTGGTTTGTTGGGAGATGACTGATTTTCTAGTGTGCTATTCAGCATGTATGCCTGTATATTTTATGTGTGAGTAAGAATTCCATGAGAGCAATGGGATTTATTGGCTCCCATCAGATCTTATCATATTTATCAAACTAATTTCACATTTTATTAAAATGTTCAGTAATGTGGTTAGCACTGCTGCCTCTTAACAAGAAAAGTTTCTGGTTTGAATCTTTTCTGGGGCCTTTCTGTGTGGATTTAACATTCTTTCCATTATACGGCTTCAATTGCACTGAGATGGATAATTGACCTTTCTACTGTATAGGTTGCCTCTCACTCAAAGGCAGTTAGGAAGGTTGGAAGTATTTTTATGTTACCAAAAAACTGGCATTATTAACATCAGCAAAAACCTGTTGGATTTGTTCAAGTCTGGATATCATATGCACTACCAGTTTGTCCTTATGGAAGTTCATGAAATGACCCCAGTCTTGTAACCTGGTGTTAAGCTGTTGAGGCAGGTAATGCTTTAAAATGAGCCAGCACCATGAGCCAAGCTTCTCCTCCATTGTCTTGGTTACTAAGGTGATGGGAAGAGTGTCGACACTCACAGATTTTAAATATAAGGTAGCACAAATTGAGTACAACTGAAATTTTCAGGGTCATCCCTAAAATTTCATTGGCCACCCTAATTCTGTCAAGTTATTAACATAAATTATTTTATCTTTGTTTTTAAATTGGTTTAATTAAAATTGTTTTAACTGTTCTTTTTTTGCTCTGTAAAGTACTTTCAGTTGCTCGTTTTGATAGAGTGGTATACAAATTAAGTATAAGAAATACATAAAATATAACTGTATTTTCTAAATGAATGATTACCCTTAAAACCAGAGCTACACTTCAGCCAGGATATTCCAGCTGCAGGAACAGCTGCATTTGTGTTAATCATTGGTAGTTCTGTTTCTTTACTCTGCAATGTGAATAATGTTTAAAGTTTAAAGTTCTTTGCTCTGGCTTATCAAGGACATTTCGTGCTTTGAATAGTAATTAGGTCTTTTTAAAAGTCATCTTTTAAATTTTCTAACCAAAGTAAATTGTTACTTAGAGAAATCTATTGATTGACCACCCTTCACTAACACTAACTTCTGTCTTATGTAAGTCACCCCCCCCATTAAATTTTTCATGGATGTGACACTGGGTAGGAGCAAAAGAAGAAAAGTAAGTAATGATGGAAGCATAAAAACAAAACAGACTGTGGAAAAGTTTGCCCAAATGTCAGGGGCTTAATTATAATGCTTTCTTTTATCAAATGTGGTTTTATAGCCTAACAAAATAACTGTATGCAAAATAAATTACAGCCTGAAAACACCAATATTACCAATATATACCCCAACCTCTCCTGAACTACAACTAACACCCCCACATTAGACAAAAACCCTGGTTTCCTGGGTGAATGTCCTACATCTGACCTACTGGTGTATCACCACTGCAACATTCTGCTCTCTCATTATATTATTGCATCTTGGATTGGGTCCATTTTTACTCAGACCAAGAATTCCCTCATAGTAGACGTCAAAATCAAGCTTTCAACTCCATTTCTATTTATAAAGTCTAAATAGCTTTTCTCACATTAATAAATGCATAGTTTATCCTTAAATGTTTAAAGAGCAGGGAGGGTTTATTTTTTTTAGGTTTCATAACACTTGTTTTTGGAAAGAAACATCTATCACTACACAGTACCACCATCAAATGCTATTTTAATAGCTATATCACAAGAAATCATATTTTTTTGTTGTTTTTTTCAGATTTTCTTGGCTCTAGTGACCTTCAGTGGGCAGAAAAGGGGGACAGACAGAGAGGCTTAGATATGCAGCAGAAGGCCACCTTGTGGAAGAGCTGTAGCCTCTGTTACATGAACTGGCTGTTAACCAGTTTAGCCAAACACCACCCCTCAGTTATCAATAATTATTCAGCATTTATCATTTAAAACATAAAATAGACAATAAAAATGCTTATTATGAACTAATCTCTGCAGTTTTGCAGGTTTTGGATAACAGAAGTCACATCTTCTTTTCAGCCGGCTTGTGTTCATTTCTTGTGCGAAGACCAACAGAGAGCACTGGTTTTTCTTCTTCTTTTTTTTTACATGAACATCTGCCTGCTCCCCACCATCAGTCATCTTCATCAGAGGGCCTGTAATCAGAGTTTTCTTCCATGTTGTCTTCCTACTGTGACAATTTCTCATCCAAATTACTATCAACCTCCTCATCTTGGAAGATCAGACCAACGGTTAGTTGCACATTATGTCATGTCTTTTTTTTTTTTTTTCATGTAAAGCACTTTGTGTTGAATTCAGCATGAAAAGCGCTTTATAAATAAAGTTTGGTTTCATTTCATTTGTTGCCATGATATCACTTACTGAAAGAAAACTAATTTACCATTATAATGTCATGAACCCCCCCACCATCATCCTCCCAGTGCAAACTCATTCAAAATTGTTGTTAACTATTTGACTGTTTTACTGTCTCTCTGTGCACAGTGACAGTTCATGTGTGAGCGTTCAGGTCCCCAATGAACTACGTCATTATTGCACCAAGAAAAATACACAAAAACATGACCTGTAGTATTTCCCAGGTTAAAGATTTCCTAAAACCATCATTTTCCTTGACGTGACCCACACTGGCACATCCAAAATCCATCTAAATAGATAGATTGGGGTCAAATATGACCCCATACAGTCTCAATGTCCAAAAATAAAACAATTATAATTTTTTTATTATTATTTCAATGTTTTTTAGGTCACTTGAGGAAATGTTATCAAATGTCAGGCTTAAAGAAGGAAACTTAGGGTAATTTTAATGCTGTCAAATGTCAAAACGGGTCAAATGTGACCTTAACAGTATGCAAGGGTCTGGCTATTAGCATACTTTATTACATCAAAAACAGAGCACCTGACATTGACTCATAATTTTAAATGTCACTTCTATACTTTTCTTGCAGTAAAACATAATTTTTTGTGTAAAAAATAACATCTGTGGTTTTCGGCAACTTGAAATACCAAATTTCAGCTTTTTGTTTACTTCACTTCAAAGTCTTTAATCAAAGAATTTACTGGCAAAATGCTTGAGTCTAAATTAGAGGATTAAATGTACTTTGCCAGTAAGCAACACAATTGCGTTTTCTTCTTTTATAATCACAGTTTGAAATGTTTTGAGAAGTAAAGAAAATGTTTCCTCTGTAGTAAAGTGGGCATCACTGAGGTTTGTTGAATTCAGCATCCTACAGGATGTACACTGTCAACAAATGTGAATGGTGGCACCGTGGTGGTGCAGTTTGGTGCGTGTCCCTGTGAAGAACGTGATCCTTTTCAACGTGAGAGGAAAAAACGATGGAGTGATAAAAATATCTTGCCCCACATCTTCTTTCCCTGGAGGACTGCCTCCCTCCCCTGCTTTTATCCGGTAGCCTTGAGGGAGACATGGGAAGAGGGTGGAGAGAGAGAGAAAGGAAGAAAAGTAGAACCCCCCCCCCCAAAAAAAAAAAAATTATAAGTAACGATGAGTTGAACAGCAGCATGAAAATAAAAAAACAATAGATTTAGGACAGAAATGAGGAGATTGATGTAATTTAATTATCACTTCCCATTTTCTCCTTGAATGAGCTCTGTTGTGGTGTAAGGAATGATGAGAGACAACAGCTTGCTCTCTATCCCCCCACCCCTTCACATTTCCTCTCGTTTCATCTGCTCTTGTGCCCCTATATAACCTCTGACATTGGCCACTTCTCAGGTTTATAGTTGTGTCAAGAGGACAGAAGACAACAGGTGTCTGCACATCTGTGACCCACTCAGTAACAGAGATTTGAGGTTTACATTTTATGTAGCAAATATCTTAATTTTGGGTTTAAAACTGTGTATTTTAGTATTGTACTTGCATCAGAGCTCTGATTAGAAGTGCTGAAGGATCAGTTACCTGTCACCTGGTGAATATGTCAAACTGGTCATCATTCATCCTGAAAATGGTCTCGCTGCTCCTGCTGCTGGTGTACAGCACAGGTAAGACTTTTTAACATTACCTACAAATTTAGCAAGACTTTGTTAAAGACTGATATGCTGGTGTCAGCAAAAACTAAAAGTTGAAGTATCTGTCTTAGTATTAAGATGTAGGAAAAAGCTAAATAAATATTTTTCCATTCATTTTACAGAAAAAATCATTTAAAAATGTGATGATTTTTGCTTTTATTGACTGATCTGAGTTAGGAGGCTGGAAATAATAAGCCAAAAAAATATGTTTAAGTGTTAAACTTCTCAGAATTTTAACCTTTAACCTGCAACACAAAGGACTGTTTTGGTAGGATATTCTGTAGGGGGATTGTGTTGCATTAGTAGAGACTAAAACCTAAAAGTCTGAATCAGGAATGTTGCTTTGGCATTGATACAGACCTGAAACTGGCCTGTTTGTTTTTTGTTGAATTTACACTTTTTTCCTCTGGTGTTCCCACCAAGATGCAAAAATGGACATCATCACAAGCAAGCAAGACGTTCAAGTTGGAGAGGAGGTGTTATTGTTATGTAAAGGTGAGACATCTATATTTCACTTAATAAATTATATGGTTCATCTTGTTTTTCATTTCCTCATCTTAAATTAAACTTGCACATTCATTTTCACTCCCACACCCTTTCTTTTCTTCTTGTCTCTTGCAGCTGGAGGAGAGGGAGACATTACCTGGCAGAAGGATGGTGAGGAAATTGATAATGAAGATCTGGTGTCAAAGGTGGATGAGACTTCCTCTAAATTGCTTATCAAGAAGGCAACATTGTCAGATGCGGGCAAGTACATCTGTTTGTGTAACTTTGACTCCGGACACGAAGATGAGACTCAGACAACTTTGTATGTTTATGGTAAGTAATAACTGGCTAAATGGTAAATCCTGTGAACATGTTTAGGGCAAACTGGGCTTTGTTACTTTATTACATTGAAAGTAAGCATCTTTGCATTGTCCTCTTTCTTTCTTCCTCTTTTTTTCTTTTTTTTTTTTTTTTTTTTCGTTGTAGAGGGACCATCATTTGGTGACACCCACACCTACCATGAGTTTCTGGAAGGCGTGAATGGGATAGTGCCATGCCTGGCAACTGGGAAGCCAAAGGTGGATGTTCAGTGGTTAAGAGACAGACAAGAAATTCCTTCTGATGGTAAGATCAGCTCTTCAGGTCCCATGATGGCTTATTTTATCTTTTATTTAAACCTTTTCTGAACTTGCCTGCCTTTAAATTGATGATATATGCAAGAATTATGCAAGGAGAACTTTCAAACAGATCAATGAAAAACCTGTTTAAGTTTTATATTCTTATGTATAATATGATTCTTGCATGTGTTAGCAAAGTAAATGACAGACACCCAAAAACACAACTTCGTGTTTTTGGGTGTCTGTCATTGCATTGATGTGTGTGCTGCCATGTCACTTCAGAGGGAAGGCGTGTCCATAAGATGTCTGATAACGGACTCTTTATTGAGAAAGTGAGGAGAGAGGATGCTGGGACGTACATCTGCCATGCTAAGATCACGGGAAGAACTATCACTAAGGATCTCGCTGTTTCTGTTGTTGTCAATGGCAAGTATCACCTCCAAGAGTTGTGTGGCTCTGTGGGTTAATATTAATATTATCTGACATAATAAAATCACTGCATTTCCTAAAATATGGTCTCATCCTGCAGTTCGTCCCACTGTGCGCCTGAGAGAGATGGAAAAAAAAGTGATTGCCGGGCCTGAAACCAATGTCTCTTTGTTGTGTTTGGTAGATGGTCTGCCAAAACCCAACATCACCTGGACCATGTAAGCCACGATTGTATGAATCAGACTGATAAGTGAACAAATATAAAAACAATATGTGATGTCCTGTGGCCTCATTTTTTGCCTCTAACTTTCTCTACTCTGCTTCCCACTATATCTTTTTACTCCCAGGCCGGTAGCACTTGACCCCTCCCGTCACCACTTCAACTCAGACCGTAGCCAACTGACCATACAATCTGTGGTTCGGGCCGACTTTGGGGAGTACATCTGCACTGCCACCAACAAGATATCTGAGAACACTGCTACCCTCACCCTTCATGTGTTTGGTTAGTTTGATTCTATTTGAAGTTTTGTTTCTTCATCCTGTTGCATTATTGTAGCGACAGCATGTCTTGATGATGGTTGTGTTTCATTTCAGAGGCTCCAGAGGTGTTGTTGTCAGTTGATAAGCTGTTTTTGTCGGTGGGCGAACGTGTAAATGTGTCCTGCAATGTGTCTGGCCACCCTCAGCCTGAGCTTTACTGGGTCAACAAGCAAAATGGACAAATAGTGGTAAGAACATATGTGCATGCAATGCAAACTAGGTTTAATTTAATATTTTATAAAACTTTACAGCTTTTTCCATTCATAGATCACATGACTTGTCTTCTATGAATCTGCTTTGTGCATGATGTCCATGGTGAAATCTTTAGTTTTATTTAATTGTGTTTTGTTTGTGTTTCTTTTCTTCAAACTCAGGATTCAACTTCTGGTCGTGTCCGTGTGTTGGATGGCATTTTGGAGATTGATGAGGTAGTGCCCTCTGATGGTGGATTGTACTCCTGCATGGCTGTCGGCACTTCTGGAAATGCATCGAGAGATGTTGCAATATATAGTGAGTATACACCTTTATACAACTCAATAAACAACATACAGTTTTTGTGTTAGTGTCTTTTAAATGAAGAAAAATTAGTTATTCTATTCCAATATACAAGCCTTTATAGTACAATTTAAACTGTTTCCATCTTGCTGCCTGACCCACAGCTGAGCCTGGCCCGCCTCACTACTTGTCAGTGTCTGCTGGTTCAACTTCCATCTTCTTCTCACTCAAAACTCTCCCTGTCAGCGGGGGGACACCAATCACAAGTTTTGTACTGCAGTGGAAAGAAGATCCAGCAGATCAGTGGATGAAGACCACCATCTCATCTTCAGGTAAAACATCTTCTCCTTTTAGCGGCTTTGCTGTTGTAAATCAGACTGAATAGTTGATGATGTTGTATCTTTTTGCTCATATTTTTGTAGATACCTTGGCTCTCACCAACCTCAAGCCTTATACGACATACACAGTACGCTTGGCAGCCTTGAACACTGTGGGACGGGGACAGTTTTCAGATGCAGAGACCGTTCGCACTCAAGGAATACGTAAGTTTTAGAATGTAGATAAATTAATAATGTACAATTTTCATAATTCATGCAAGCAGGGCTTTTCATTTTCATCTGTCATCATTGTTTAGTCTTTTTCCGATTATAATTATAACATCTTCATGCCATCATTTTTTGCTGCCTGCTGTTCACTAATGCTGTCGATGACACCATGTAATCCACTGTCATCCATTATTAGAAGGTAAAGTGCTCAGAATTACTTTGATATACAAAGCCAGATGCAAAAAAAAAGTTTGTTCTTCTTTATTTCCTTTAAATTTGGTTATAATCTCTCCATTCCTTCCCTGACTCCCGCATGTAGGAGAACCAGACAGCCCAATTTTGTCCACAAGTGACATGAAAGTGGAGGGCAACACCTTCTCCATTCCTCTTAAACAGAGTGATAATGGTGGATCTCCTCTGTTGCACTACAGCGTTCGATACAAACAGGTGAAAAATGGCTTTTTGTTTCCATGTATGCCCCAAATACATTTTTCCCCACTGATTCTAAAGTTTCTTGCTCTTTCTTTTAACAGGATGCAGAAGAGACTGAGTGGAAAAAAATGCAGCTGCAACCCGACACTGATTCTATCATCCTAAAGGACCTCGCTTTTGGCTCAGATTATCAAATGGAAATTGCAGCAATCAATGCAAATGGTTCTTCCTCTTATGCCACATTTAACTTCACCGTTGCAGAAAAGCCTGGTACGTTGTCATCCACCTGACACATTGTCCACTATCGTTAACCAGGAAATCTGACCTATTACCCGGGTGACCACCAACATAAGCGCTGATAAACTCTGCTGAACAGCAAATCTATTGGCACATAACTTTTACTCTTTTGAATGAGGGTGTCTGAAATCTTTCTGTTTTTCGTTCTCTTTTAAGTGAGCAGCCCCCGTTTGACCAAAGGCACTGTGGTTGGCATCGTCATGGTGATCTTCCTGCTGGTATTCCTGGCTGTAGACGCCACCTGCTGCTATAGAAATCACTGTGGCCTGCTCATGTCTATTGCAGTGAAAGTGTTTGGAAAGAAAGTTCCAGGTCTCAAAATGCTCGAGGATGGAGAGGAAACTACTAAAGGGTGAGCAAGTGTTTAACAAAGTCTGCAAGAGAACCTGGGATATATTTACATCATGAGTTGCTGTCAGTCAAACATTCATTTTAATCAAATATGTGTATTCTGGCTGCAGAGAGGTAAAACTAAAGGGTATATCCACTTCAAGAGGCAGTATCCAGCAGACGATAGGTCAGACACCGTGCAAGGAGGCCAGTCAGCTCACAGAGGTCACCTGCGACAAAGCCCCGCTTACCAAACACGAGTAGGTTCATTCTCTCATATGATTCAGTGTAAGACTAATCAAGCACTATTTTCTTTACTTTTCTATTTAATTGTTTTGTTTAAAGTTCAGCGTATCATTATTATTTTTTATTTTATTTATTTAAATTTGTTTTTTTGTCTGACAGGAAAACACAAGGTCCCGCTCCTGATGCATGAGGCCAAAATCAGAAGGAAGAAAGAGTAAAAATTACTGACAATAAACTTTACAGTGAACAAGAGAAGAAGACCAACAATCCCCGCTGATACAGGAAATGTCACGCAAACTGACACACTGTAGGGAATGAGCTGATTTATCCAAAAGTGTGTTCATACTGAGCAGATCCAGCCCCCTGTATGGTTGAACTGGGGATGATGTGATCCCGCATGCAGCTTCTTTATTTCTTTTTCTTTTGTTTCGTAGGGTATTGTTGATGTGTACATTACAGGGTAAAACTGTTGCTATACAATCTTTAAAAACTTTTTGTCTAATAATCTGAAAGGCACAACAAATGTTTACTTGCTTTTCAGTGTTGTTACTAACATTGTTTTGTGGCAGCTTACAGTTATGTTAGTGACTGAATTTTTATTGTATAACATTGAATCTTAATGTAAAGGAATGTGTGCATATATTTATTGCTTTTACTGTTAACCATGCAATCATCAAATGAGAGTTTTTCATTATGAGAGTGATTTTTTTTTAAATAAAATATGGCATATGTGACTTGGTTGCCAGTTCTGCTGTTGGGCTTTTTTCTTTTTTTTTAATGAAAACATTTTGTATGGTCAGCATTGGCCACTTTAGGGACATTAATTAAAGAAGCTACCTGGTAAACTTGTCATCATGTGAAAATGTTCACGCCAAATGATTCTAAGTTATTTTGTATTATACCCATGATATTATTTGCAGTAAATTAGTATAATCACTGGACAATGTTTGATTTTCTTGCAGTTTTTTTGTTAACAAAAGGCAGATTCACAGATGTATTGGTTTTATCAGTGAAGTCTTTTAACCTTGTTGTAATACTGTATTTAATACTGTTCATAATTGTGTATTTTCCCTCTTTCATATTTGTTTTTGATCATTTTGATAAACCTGTAGAACGACTGTATGTATTTTCCTGCTCACCACATGAATGTTGGTAGTGGTATCTTTTTGACAAACAGTAAAATTGTGAAAACAGACGACTTTTTTCTTTTCTTTAATGGTTAAACATAGATAAAGAATTACAGGAGTGATTGATTTCACTTGGAAAAGATGAGAAAGATTAGATTAGCCTATGTTCATATTTAAACGTCTGTTAATAGACTTTGATGACTGGCAACTGAATCATATAATGGTGGTGTGATGCCAGCATTATTGTGTCAAACCAAGAGGGTCCAGGTTGAGTTTACATGCTCTTCAAGTGAATGTGTATGTATCGCCACATCTCCAGCTTTCTCCCTTAGTCCAAAAAACATGTTAGGTTAATTTGCCATTCTAAAATGAGTGTGAGTGTGTGTGTGGTTATCTGTCTCTCTGTGTTAGCCCTGTGATGGACTGGCAACCTGTCCAGGATGTAGTATGTCTAAAGCAGATAGCAATAAGCTCTCTCCTCATTCCCAACACATTTAGCTTTCTTTGGCCTTTTCAAATCATGAGTGCTGAATTCCCTCAGGAAATAATTGATGTTTAACTATTTTTTTTTTACTATTTTATCTGTTTACAAAAGGGGTAAAAACTAGTTTTAGTTGATTCTTTCATGTTCAAACAATTTAAAATAGATAAGATGAGTCCTATAAACAGTTGCTGCCAAGCAGAACAGACTGTGCTTGACCTGTGTAGTATATTTGGTAACATCAAGACAATAAAACGAAAAAAAGCAAAGCAGGAATTCATAGTGGATCTAACTGGGTGTGGAGGCACAGTAATAATGATGACAAGTGACATAGAGATTATAGAGATTCAAGTTTTTGTTCATTATCTTTTGGGTGAAGCAGTCTCCCAAACTGCATACAGACTACTGAGAAAAATTTCAGACCATTTCAGGTTTTTCTAAACCTTTTTTGTATTTCAGGCTTGTCTTTTAAAGATTTTAATCAATAACGTTTGCATAGGACTCCACAATGACAAAGCAACAACATGCTTTTTTTTTTTTTTGTTAATTTTTTTAAGTTTAGAGATAACCCTTTTCCATCCCATACTTGATGTACCACTTGGTTAAAACAGCTGCAGGCTTGGCAAAATCTTTCCTGTGGAGGTTATTCTCGTGTTTCTTAACAAAAATGTTAAAATTCAACCAGTTTGGATTGTAAGTGCCAACTTTACAGAAGTTCTATTAGATCCCAATGTTGCCTTAAGTTGCTTATTTTTTTTTTTTTTTTTGCTTAATAGGGTGGCGTATTCAGCTTGTGCTTTGGAGACTGCTGTTAGAAAAAGCATAACTTTTATCACATGCTGATAACAAAAACGGCCTGTTTACTTCTGATTTTTAGAGCCAAAGTGATGGACAGTAAAACAGGAACTGGTGGAAGCTGAGGTTCCACCATAGTGACTCAGTCAAACAGAACTTGACTTATTATTTATTCTTTTGTGTCATGGTCTATATGTTTTGTTGCTCATCCTTTGAATTCATACCATGTTATGTTGATATGTTCTAGTTAAATTAGGTTTGGTTTAATTGCTCTTGACCTACTCATCTTTTTCAATGCCTTTTTGTTCTTGTCATGTTTTGCTTTTTAGTGTTTTTTCTGTTTACTAGAACACGATCTGCCTCTGCAGTACCAGAATAAATGAAAAATGTAAAAAAAAAACTTTTTATCTATTCTCTTTTTATTTTGTTTTTTTTTTTTAAATAATGGAATTATTAAACTGCAGAGTGCTTTACAGAATAGAAATTTAAATATAACAAGAACGTAAATTTAAAGAGTAATTTACAATAAATTTGTAGAAAGAATATATACTTATTTTTAAATATTCTGCATGCTGCCCTTGTAGTCAGTAAGTAGTTAGTAAAGTTTACTTATGAAGCGCTTTTCACAGATAAAAATCACAAGGTGCTGTACATAAAATGGGTCCAATAAAACAACATAATAATTTTATAAAAATAAATAACAAAGAAAAACCATCAACCAAAAAGCCTGAATAAAATATTCTTTAACTGCTTTAAAAAAAACGTCCATGGAGTCGACCATACAGACAGGTAGGGATCATTCCAGAGTCTGGGGGCTACAGCCAGTAAAGCCAGGTCTCCTCAGGTTTTAAAATTGGTCTTTGGGACCTTCAGGAGGCTCTGGCTTAAAGACCGAATGGTCAACAGTATTCTAAGGGCCTGACCATGCAACATTTTGATAAAATAGGGGTGATTATACCTGAGGTCACACAGTGTGCCTCTATTGTCGATGCTGTCACAATGCAACATTATGTCATACATGAAAAGAATGGTAACAGTGTTAAAGCTCTTTCACCAATGTTTGCTTTGACATCACTACCAGGTGGAAGTTGAGGGTTTGGTTTTGAGGGAATAGTTGCTGAGTCACAGCTGAGTCAAAATCTTGTGACAGACTCACTGACAAAAGATGTGGCAATCAAGACACTTGATGGATGTATGACACATAATTTTCTTATTCTTTCTTTATTATTTAATCCTCTAGCTTCATTTGGAAAACAATGTCAATAATAAAAGCTTTTTTAAACAAAACCCGACCATATACCTACACTACCTTTCAAAAGTTTGGGGTCACTTTGCCATGGTATTCAATAGGGAAGTGACCCCAAACTTTTGAACGGTAGTGTATGATTTTCAGCCATTTCCCTTCACACATGCTATCTTACAAAATAAATTTTTGGTCAAACTCAGTTGTTTTTTCACAGAGTATGTTGTAATTTTTGATAAATGACATTGTTTATTGAAATGTTATTTTAAGTAAGGAATCCAAAAGAAGGGGCTCTATATTTGAAAAATATATTAATATATTTTCTAATCATATCTCAAGGATTTTGTCTACTCATTTAGAAATATTCCAGGTGTCTCACTCTTAAAATTTCTCAGTGAAATATATTTATGTAAACATTATCATAAAATGTGCTTTTTCCATAAAAAATGCTGAGTTCTACCCAGAGATTACTAAAAATCTGATTACAATCTGGATGCATAAACTGCAGCAGAGTAGCAGTGGAGATGTGACGTTCATGAAAGAATCAATTCTTTTGAACGACTCTTTTAAATGAACAATGAGAAACGAGTCAAAGTTGTGAGCTGTTCATTTGTGAGCATCTTTTTATATACAAATTTCCATATGGCCTTCATCTCATAGAAGTCTGATGTCCAACACTCCAGTGGTGTGACGGGCAGAAAGTATTGTTCGGAAACAAATACTGTGAGTTCTAACATTTTCTAAATTTTGCACTTATGTTGCTAGGCTGTTTTTTTTCCTATATATTTTTAAATCTTGTATAGTAGATTTTATATAGTTCCATATTTTTATTATTTGTTATTCTTATATATTGTGAGTTCTTTGTCTTGCTAAAATGTCCTTGTGTGGATTAAATTAGTTTTTCATGGAAGTTAATTGTATCCTGCTAAATTTTAGTTTTGCCACAAAGTTTTTTTTGGTGAGGGAAAATCCAAAGTAGTGATCTTACTGTCACAGCATGGGGATATAGAGCCACCCTTTGGATTGCAATTAAAACAGATGCCAAATGAAATTATAGATAGATAGATAGATAGATAGATAGATACTTTATTGATCCCGAGGGAAATTCAAGCATCCAGTAGCATATACATACATTAAAGGTTAGTACTTGACATTAGGGGTTAGTACTTAAGCATAACTAGACTAATTTAAAATTAAATAGAGGCAACGGTAGATAAAGAAGACCATTATTATGGTCTATGTACATATATACTGTACAGGTGATCAAGTATGTACATATGTTGACGGTGGTAGCCAAACAAGGTGCATGAGTGAAAAAGTGCAGGATGTGCAAAAACTGCTGAGACAGTGTTAACAGAATGGGATAAGAGCAAATGTGCTTCCAAATGAGAAAAAGGCACATGTCCATAAAAACTATTCAGACTATGGTTGTGGTTGTGACCCCTGCGCCCTCAGCGAGATGTTGTACAGCCGGATGGCCCGGGGTACGAAAGAGTTTTTGAGTCTGTTGGTGGAGCAGGTCAGGGACAGTAGTCTGGGGCTGAACACACTCCTCTGCCTGCTCAGAGTTCTATGCAGAGGGTGAGAGGAGGAGTCCAGGATGGTCAGGATCTTGTCCAAGGTCCTTTTTTCTGCCACTGAGACCAAAGAGTCCAGCTCTGTGCCCACCACAGATCCTGCCCTTCGGATCACTCTATCCAGCCGTGCTGCGTCCCTTTTCTTTATGCTGCCTCCCCAACACACCACAGCATAGAAAAGGACACTGGCCACCACAGTCTGGTAGAACATCAGCAGCAGTTTCTTGCAGATGTTGAAGGACCTCAGCCTCCTTAGAAAGTACAGACGGCTCTGTCCTTTCTTGTGGATGGCGTTGATGGTCTCTGACCAGTCCAGTCTGTCATCAAGCTGCAGTCCCAGGTACTTATATGAACTGACCGACTCCACCTCCACACCCTCTATGGAGACGGGCCTCAGGTCTGATCTGTTCCTCCTGAAGTCCACCACCAGCTCCTTGGTTTTGGAAGTGTTCAGCTTCAGGTGGTTCGCCCTGCACCAGCCAACAAAGTCTTCCACCAAACTCCTGTACTCCTCCTCCTGTCCATCCTTAATACATCCAACTATGGCAGTGTCGTCTGAGTACTTCTGCATGTGGCAGAGCTCAGACTCATACTGGAAGTCTGATGTGTAGATTGTGAACAGGACAGGGGAGAGCACAGTGCCCTGTTATGACCAATATTTGAGAATAATTCACACCAACAAAGTGTACATGAACATTGATGGGATGTTTTGATCAAAATCTTACCTTATAATTGTTCCCAGTGATTATTTTCTTGGTAAAAATGAGTTACCTCTGACTTAATTGAAATTAAAAAAAAAAATAAATAAATAAAATAATAATAATAATAATAATAATAATAATAATAAAATTAAACGAGCTAGGCTTTTGAATGTTTCTTTGAAAGGAGCGTCTTATCATGATCTGGCTTTCCTATCAAAAAGCCGTAAATCCCATCTCTAGACAACAGCGATCGTAGCCGCTCTATGTGTCTCAGTGCTATACGGCGGGAACGCCCCCGTTAGCCTGATACGTTCCTGCTGACAAGAAGCACATGATCAGGCGTGTTTACACCTGCAGCCACAGACTCACAACGGAAGCTGTAACTGGGCTTTTACCTGTTCCTCAGACCAGGTCAAGAAGTTACTTTGTGGTAAGACGTTATTGCTTAGTGGACCCCCTCTAGAAACAGCTGTGTTAGTAAGTTTTATTTAGCCTTATTAGCATGGTGGGTTTCCTTCCTTGAGGAGACTAGCGGTTCTTCCGTAGCAGCGGCTGCTAGGTTAGCATGCTAACGTGTGTCCGCAGATTAGCTGATTTGCAGCAGCGTCACCACCAATTAAAAACTAATTAGGAAATTTTTACCTCGGTCTCAGGTGGCGTTATTTCAGCTTTTCTAAGTTAACTGTCATCACTGAGTGTATTTGTTTTTAGTGACAATTTGTCAATTTCAGCAACCACAATTGAACGAGTTAGCTTCTTGTATTCTTCTTAATTGATCGCGTAAACTTGTTAGTAGAAAACTGGTTTGACAGCTGTGACAGTCGGTTCAGTGAATTAAAATGACTGTTATAGCTTTCACCCAATACGCATTAATATTCTGAGTGGTGTTTTAATGCTTTTTATAGTAAAGCTGACAGGCAGGTTAATACCGTCTTTGCGTGTCTTTGGTGTCAGAATGTGCATCATGTTTGTTTGCTTTCAGGCTGTTTGTGTTCTTCAGCCAAATAAGACATTTAAAACACACCCAACAAACATCGATGCTTATGGTTTTGTCATATTCACTTTTCACGAGGGCAAATGCTTACACATTTGTAAAAAGCTGGAAATGATGTAGAAATTTTAACACGGATTGGTTTAATTTAAATTTTAAAATGACAGCCTGAAGGAGCTCTTTGTCTTTCAGTCAATGTCTGTTACATTAATATTAACTTCCCATTCACATTTTATGTTGTAATCCTCAGGTCCACAGAGCCGGTCTCCATCTGTGCCCAGGAGAAAAGCTCCATCCTTGCTGTCCGGCCTCTGGAAGCCACTTCTCTTGCTGTCCAACATGGATGACACAGATGTAGAACGTGAGTCTTTTCCTTTCCCCTTCTGAAGGCATAACAATGCATGTTAGATAAGTCTGCTGCAAACAATTGTTTTTACATAATTTGCTCTTCTTGTGTTTCCTTCTAGAGCTGACCCTGGCCCTGCTGGATGCAGCCAATGATAAAGACTCAGAAGTCCAGGAACAAGTCAGAAAGTCCATGTTGACTCTGGGAAAACAGCAGCCAGATAGGGTGTTAGCTATGTGTCAGGATTACCTCTTGAAACACCCAAAGGTAAAACTCCACAAGCATTTAAATATTAAACGACTCAAGACTGCTTAATAAATCATAATGATGGCCTGTTGCTGTTATCAGCATTCCTGCTGCACGGTACCAAACAGAGTATATACAGTGGCTCTTTTGGTTGATAAGCAATGCAAATACTAGTACTGCTCTTTTAACTCTATCTACCCAGGGCATTATCATTGGATCATGTGTCAGAAAAACTACTAAAACAATTCTGTTACACAGGGTGCTCAAATGGGAACTGTAATTACCCAGTGAAGTTCCCCAGTTATCATTTATCAATTGTCCTTATAAAAGAACTGTCTTATTAAATAATTACATAAAACAGGAATATGAATGATGGCAGAAAATCATTTATCAGTGTAATAAATGTCATAATGACCAGTGATAGCATATGGTTATCACATACATCTAAAACGTATTTAAAATTTGAACAGCAATGATCCAGTTGTGTATGGTAGATGTTTTAATTCCAGTGAGCTGGTTCACATCTTAAAAGGTACTTTAATGCCCATGAGTCACAGTGTTGTGCTGGGAAATGTTGAGATCCTATTCAAAGTTGAGATTGAATGTTTAGAGACATGTCTGCTGTCTCTGTCTTCATTTATGATTAATCAGTCATAAAGGTGGTAATGTTGAAGTCCTCTTGTAACTTCCCTGGGAACTAATTTCTAACCAGGATTTAGATGTAAACTTTTGTTGGTAAATGGGCCTGATGTGTGTTTTGATGTTAACTGTTATTTATATAGATGCAGAAACAAGTCATTTATACTGGCAGTGTCCCTTGAAGTTTATTTTTCCCCTGTTAGTTGCAGTTTTGCATGTTAATTTATTTATTTATTATAAAAATCAAAAGCAAGATATCTTTTGAAGTCTGTTTTTTACTGTGAATTTTCTCCGTAGACGTGGTTAACAGCTTGTGGCTGCATAATGCTGCAGCATGTTATCGTACTGTCACATTCACTGATCTCTTTCGCAATTTGATTTCATCATTGCACTGAGGAAATGCCTCAGGAAATATCTCTCAAATACCAGATAAGCCCTTTCAAACTGAGATGCAGCTGAAAATTTATGATCCTCTTGTCTTCGGTTCTGTAAAAAGCAGCTCTTAACATTTTAAAATGGAATTGAGAAACACAAGTTTATAGTTTAGATGAATAAATGCTGTACTATTTTAGGAAGTATTTTGTTTTTGCTTAATTTTTTTAATAACCATCTTGTTTTTGTCTTTTACTTTAGTCATTCTTCTGGTATTTTCTTCAAATTGTCCTCCTCTTCTCTTCTTCCTACAGTTGGTTGTGAGCCACAGAGTGGTGATACTTCAGACTATCGAGCTGATTGTCAGCTCCATTATAGCAGAGATCAGTGCTCCCAGAATAAAAAGTATTATTTCCCTGGCTTCAGATGAAATGACCCGATCAAAGGTAAAATTATATCACTTTGCTTTTCCGTTTGTCTTCTTTAAGAAAACACACATTATAGTATTCAGTTTTGGATAAGATGAAATGGTTCATTATGTTTTTACAGCCTAATGTGTTGTTTTTTTTCCTCCTTCCTGATTGATTCAGGAGGTTGTTCCTGACTGGCAGCAGGCAGCCAGTAATATATTGGTTGCTGTGGGAAACAAACACATCAATGACATCATGGAGGAGATATTGAGCAAGTTTCAGCCAGGAATCCTACCTCACTTCTTTGTGGTCCAAACTTTAGCCAGCCTCTCTGACTCAAATGGTAAGAAATTCCAAACTGCCTTTCCAGGAAGGTTGTGCAGTTTTTTCAAAAATCCAAAACACTTGTACAATTTGTACAAAACATGTACAAAATCTTAAAAGACATAAGTTATTTTCATTATCTTCACTGCCAAACTTTATTGTATGAAACATGTTAAAATTTAATAAGCTAAGAGTGAGGCAAAGCAAAATACATGAATATAAAGATTAAAGCATTAAAAAAGAATCATTCAGCAGATAAGTCGTGAGTGGTGAGGGTGTCAGTATTTGGTGTAAAATGAGTATTCATCAAATCCAAATCTTTCCAAGCAATAAACTCCTTCAGAGTCATCATATAAATTAAAATAAAAAAAAAATTCAAAACTGTCTGGTCTTCTGGCATCTGAGTGTAACACATCTGGGGACATCTCGGTGCATAAAGGCTAAAGCTGGATTTGTACTTGCACGGCGTCTGCGGAAAGCTGGTTACGGTACCGTACGCAGACGCAGCCAAGTACAAATCCAGTTTAAGGCCAGAAACCACTGTTGTTTTCCACATGTTTGCAAATGAAAAAGGGTTCTCAAACATTTTCCTTGGTAAAATAAAGGATAAATAAAAAAACCTTAACACAGCACTGCATGAGAAACTGCTATGCCACTGTGATCAATATAGCTACATGGACTTGGGAGTAGCTTTAAAACCGCATTCACTTAACATGGTTTTCTGCTGCGTCCAGAAATGTAACCTGAAACTATATTGCTCAAGGAAGGAGACATGAACTAACTGCAAAAACACCACTGAGTTCTCTGGGCACAAGCTCGTCTCAGATGCACATTGAGACACAGAGATATTAGAAACTTGTTCTGTAGTTAAATGGGTCCTCAATTCAACTAATTTGAGGTAGAACGGATGTCAGGTTCTAGAGTAAATCCCTGAGAATGTTTGTGGTGGTATGTGGGCATGTGAATCTTCTTCTCTACCATGAATTGCTGGCATGTGTGAGTACCAGTGATGCAGAGGTGTATATTGAAATTTTGGAGATATTTGAACCTTCACGGTGATCCTTGTGGTTACTTTTGTTTGGCAATGTACAAGTCATCCTGCACAAATTACAACAGGGTGGCTTCCGAAGCAAAGAGCAGGTGTGCTTGACAGGCTTATCTGTTAAAGCTGTGGGTCACAAGGTAAGTACTGAGTGATCGTCGCAGGAAAGCATAAACCTGTTAGACCTGTTTAGAAACTGCATCTTCTTGCCAAGGATTTTATTTACGTAGGAATACTCTTGTGTTTTTTGGCTAATTTTGAAGCTCTCATGATTTGCGAGGGCAAAAACTTTCAGGCCATCTAAGCTGATTAGTGCATTTCAAATTGATTAGTAATGGTCATATAGTCAAAAATGTTGGTTTGTGTAGTCTTGTCTCCTCAGGGTGTATTAGTTGACAGCGTAGCTCATATGCATGCATTTTTCCTAAAACCAGTACAGTTTAAGTCTTTCTGCTCTTAAAAAGGAAACAGTTGGGAGGTAAAGTGCAATACATCTGGGGCTTTTGCTGTTTTCCAGTTTATGGGATGGTGCCATTCCTGAATGCTATTCTGGGAACCATGCTGCCCATGTTGGGCATGGCCAAACAGGACAACATGAAATGGGTCTTTTCTTCCGGTAAGAACTTCACATGCTCTTATGCAACATCAAAGTAGTACACCCCCCTTCTATGGTTAACGGCATGTTTTTCTCTTTCGTCTTTCCAGCTCTGTGCCATTTCAGTGACAGCATCTTGGAGTATTTGGCCAACCTGGACAAGGCCCCGGATCCCACAGTCAGAAAAGACACATTTGCCAGTGAAATCTACCCTGCTTTTGACGTCCTCTTCAATTCCTGGTTACAAAGCAGAGAGCCCAAAGTAAAGTCTCTAAGTCATATAAGTGTGTGTATATATATATATATATATATATATATATATATATATATATATATATATATATATATATACTCGTCCTCTAGTGAATTATAATGCCCAGTGAACGCTAGTATCTGGTAGCTAGTTTTTGTATTGAACCTATATTAAACTGTGCCTGCTGAGTCTTAACAATTCCACCTCTGTGTCTTAAGGCTGCATAATAGAAGGCACTGTGGCAGTCATTACAGTTAAATTTCATCCTCTTTACTATGAAATCAGTTGTTGCTGTCCCCTTTTGACCCTAGCAAGCTCAAGCTTGCGATCAACGAATCAACATTTGATCAATGTGCAGTGTCATCACAGAGCATATTGGTTGATAGTTTTTTGTTGGATTGGACATCTGTTTTGGAAAAATGGCTCTTTGCAGGGTCTAAGCGATGCAGACGGATACCTGCAGGCAGCTGGCTCCTATTTTTATTGTTCTCTACTTCGTTTTAATGTCATGTCAGTAAAGTGGTTAACTGTGAACTAGCCCATTGACACTTCATTTAAAAAAATGAGCATAAGTAGGCACTCTCCTTTTGACTTCCTCCCTGTCTCACTTAGTTGATGTTACATCCAGTGAATCTGCAGTACGTCACCTAACCTCTGTCACACCTGTCACCCTGTATCTTATCTGTCTTTGTGTCTCTTCCAGCTGAGGATGACGGTGGCGGAGGCAGTGGGCTCTATGTGTCATCTGATGGCGAGGGATAAACTGGAGGAGCAGATCCCCAGAATAATCCCAGCAATCTTGTCAATGTACAAGAAAAACAATGAGCACTATGTAATTAGCAAGGTTGGTATGGTTTTCCTTTTTTGGATGGGGAGGGGTTGGGTGATTTATTACAAGGAATAACTTGTTTAAAGAAGACCATCATTCTCCTCCTTCCATCTCTGATCTTCAGTGTATCATGGTTTTAATGGGACTAAATGATCTTTTTCTGTTAACCAAGAAGCCTGCGCATGTAGCTAATAATTGCAATATCACACTCTTTAAACTCAGTGTGAGGTTCAACAGTTCATGTCTTTGTTGTGGTCAGAGCCTGTGCCAAGTCCTCGACGCTTCAGTCAACATGGGCAGCAGGGTCTTGGAGACACAAATGGAAGGTCTACTGTTTGTTCTACATCAGCAGGTACATTTAAATTACATGTTGCTGCAAATGTACTTCATGTGAACCAGAGGATGAATGCATGACACAGAAAGTCATAAAAAAAGGTATAAATCAGGGGTTGCTTGCTAAGAAAAAAAAACATGTCTCTGTTTTATTGTGAATTTTTTTTATTATTTTGAAACCACAGATCTGAGGCTGACACAGTAGACTGGGTTGTTCTTTTTAAGTAATTGTTTTCCTTTAGTTGTGTCAAATGACAGTTACTTTTGTCATCCTCTCACAAACTTGTGACTTCATCAACAATTTGCACAATGCCTGCTTGTTGCAGCATTTTACCACATCGGCATAGGTGTGCATGTGATCCATATACATCACAGAGCTGCTTGCTGCTCCTTTGTCTTCTCAGGTTTCGGCCCCTGTTGATTACAGTGACCCCCCAACTGTCAAGAACCACAACGAGGTCCTGCGCTGCTTCAGTTCACTTGGTATTGATCTTTTTATCTGTCCACAGTAATGTGAAAGCCAAGCTGTCTGCATTTAGTGTCAGAAACAGCTAAACTTTGTCTAGAAGCAGCAGACTGCTATCTGTTGCAGTTCTACGCAGTCACAAGTGCAGTAATGAGATCTTGCATTTGTGTGTTGGACTCATTCGCATCCACAGGGTAATCATGTTAACCCTGACAGACACTCGGCATCGCTTCCGTCTCTCTTGTCATACTTGTTTTTCCCATTTTGTCGTAGTGGTTTTTGTTCATTGTTATTTTCTAAGAGCTTATGCAGTCAGATATTCAATCTTTTTATTTATTTATTTTTTATTGCTCTGCTTTTCCTCCAGCTAACTTGTTTCCAGACCGATTGGTTATGTATGTTCTTCAGAAGTTGGAGAACAGTAATGAAAGGAGCAGGATGGGTTCCTTGGCTGTGCTTCGTCACCTCATCAACTCCTCCAGTGAGGAAATAACTGACACAACATACATTAATTCTAATTCATTCATGTTACTATGCTCACATCGGTTTTTAATTTACTGTCTGGTTATTAAAATCTTTGCCCTTGTTTTTTAAATATATATGTGTGTGTGTTACAGCTTCCACAATGGAGGCCAAAAAGCTGCTTATTCTGGCTAGCATCAGACAGCCGATGGCTGACCACAGTAACAAGGTAACACACACTTTTAATTAATTCTTTGTGTCTGCTGTTTTTCTCTTTCTTTAATGATACTTCCGTCATTGTTATGATCAGCACGACTATGTTTCTCTAGGTGAAGAAGCGTGTGATCCAAGTGATCAGTGCCATGGCTCATCATGGCTACCTGGAGTTAGAGGGAGGGGAATTACTGGTTAGATTCATAGTTCAAAACTGTGCTTTGCATGACACATACCAGGTAAAACATCTACTTTATTTATTTAAATTTTTTTTCAGATTTGTTCATTAGTTGTTAATAGATATAGTTGTGTTAATATATGTGCATGTAATGCACAGGAAGGTAACAATAAAATGTCTTTTTCTGCTCATGCAAAAATAAGAGGGCACAAAATTTGAAGACAAATTATACAAGCAGACACATGCCACCTCATGGTTTCATACAGTGATATAACCTTCTTTTATAAATCAAGAATTTACTGAATCAATTCATACATCACTGCAGATGCTGAGATTACAGGTCGTTACAGTACTGATGCTCTGAAAAAAGACATTTGTATTCCTGTATGTCTACAGAGAGGCCAGAGGCCCACTGATCCAGAGGAGGTGACTAATGAGGCATTAAGGACAATGTGTGACAACACCCTTCATCTGCTAACCACCACTGTCGGACGGCTAGCTGATGTAAATGTCTGCTCATCTACTGCCCGTCTCAATCTGATCTGTTGGTGGATCATTGCTAAGACGCTAACATTTTTTTTTACCCTGTTTGAAGGTACTATGGCCAAAGCTGCTGTACTATCTAACCCCTTCACAGTACAGCAACGCCACCACTCCTCTTTGTAAGAGTCTGATAGTGCTGGGTAACAAGAAGAAACACAACCAGGACCCCAGCTTCCGCATAGACTTCACACAGGAAGGTTAGTTAGATAAGATGACTAATCCATTGTTTTTTGTTTTTTAATTCAAGGTGAGAAGGTAATCCGCTCTGCTTGTCCATGTTGGCAAGATTGTAAAAATCTAGCAAAGATAGCATTACTAAATATTCTGTCATGTCTTTCTCCACTAGTGAATCTGCCATCCCCTCAAACACTGATGATCAGGCTGCTGGTAAGCAGATTTTTTACGTTGCACAAGTAATTTTAAACTTTGACTTCATGTAAACACACAAACCTGAGCTGCAGCTGCTTTTCCTTGTACATCTGTAGCAACTGTAGAGTCCAGTAATGACTCATTCAAACTATTTTCTATTCACTGCCTGGTGGAACAGATTGTATTAAATGTTAAAAAGATTGTCAGTGTCCATTTTTCATGCTTCCAAATCATCTTCCAAAGTTGTTGAGTATATTTATTTGGTTAATAGTCAACTGTCAAGTCTAATGTTCCTCTGATTTAGTTAAAATTTTATTTATTTTTATTGTTCAGCAGAGTAAAGGAAGCATTGACGCATATTACAGCTCAAGTCATACATATTTACTGCTGTTTTATGTCAGGATTTGTAATGTATGTCATTCATGTTTGATATTTTTGTGTGTTGGTTTGATGTGCTGTAGGTTAATGCAGCATTCCCATTCAGCAACAGAGGTCATGGCGCTCCATCCCTCTCACTCCTTCAAATCCTCAGCGTCAACATTCACCCCAATACGGAGTCATTGTGGGACAAAGAGATCCCTCCTCTGCTGTCAGTTCTGGAGGGTATGCAAATAAGCTTTCATGTAATAATTACAGCGTGGTGATGACTTTAGAGAAAGTCTGACTATAAACTGAAATGGTATTTATAGAGTTTCCTGACTTTGTATTGTTGCTGCTATCAGAGTCGACGGATGAGAGTCTGAATAAAAGGCAGTGGGATGAGAACCTACTGAAGGTGAACTTTCTATTGTTAATAATAATCTATTTAAAGTTATTGGGATATTTATATAGTCAGAGACATCTTTTATACGTAGACTATGTTGGCTGGTTTGTTTGACCATTTCTATTTTTAAATGTTTAAATCTGAGTAGATGTAGTGAATTGTGATTGAAATTGTCCCCAGCTCTTGTCTAAAACCCTGACAACAATAGATGATGACAAGTGGGTGTGTCAGTTGGCAACCGAAGCAACAACATATCTTTCTACATATAACAACGCATTAGAGGAAAAGGTAAGCACTGTATTGTAGAGTCTACACTGTTAGAAGTCCTGCTGTAATCCGGATTTCAAGTAATTTGGGCTCTCCTGGTCTTTTTTTTCCTTTTTGTTTTTTAAGTTCTTCCAGTATTATTGGGATAGTAAATGATTTCCATACTCCATATATAACTTGAATACTTATGAGGTTTAATATTTTTCAAATGACAAATTAGTTTAATGATGGAAGTCTTGGTCAAAATTGATCAACACTTATTAGGTGTTCATAATTAATTCTCATTTACCCCTGATTACCTCAGAAAACAGATTACCTCTATTTTCTTTTGTAAAATGGTTCAATTTAAACATCAGTCACACTTAAATCACCAAATATTGTATTTGTTCAATAATAAAATTATACCAGAGTAATGTGATTTGCTTAATAATTGCCCACAAAAAGTAAAAGTTACTTTATGGCGTTATCTCTCCACACAATTATATTATTCCAGTTAATTTAATAAGACTAATTATATTATTTCCATGTCAGATAAACATTGAATTTTATTTTACATTTTTAGCAACAGTAAAGGGTCTGATTTTTGGAGTAAAACATACTCATGACAGTAACATAAGATGCATTTTTCTCCATGTTAAGAGCTTTCTGTACAGATGTATAGGAGTGACTCTCCAGCAGTGCTTCAATAAGGAGGTTGTAAAAAAGCAGCTGCAGGAAATTCTTCGTGCAGCACAACACCATGATGCAGTCGAAAGAGAGGTACCTGAAATACAGAACATGCTAAAGAAAAACCACCTTTCATATTGTAAACAGACAGGTTTAACTTTTTGATTTGTGTGTATCAGGGAGTTGCTATGGGCATTGGTCTGTGTGCTAACAGCCACTTAGAAGGGACTCTTGCCAAGCTGGATGAGTTTGGTAAATCGGATGCCTTCAAGAAATCACCAAGCATATTCAACCTACTCAAAGTATGTAAAGCTATATCAGTAAAAACTTCTGTTTTTGTTTGTTTACATCCAAAGAGCATTTTCTCTTGTTTCACAATAGGAGCGTAATGATGTTGAGGTGGAGAAGGTGAAAAGCACTTTGATCCTGTGCTATGGGCAGGTGGCTCTGAACGCACCTCCAGAAAAAATACTGAGCCGCATTGATCAGGACATCCTGCGCTCCATCAGTAAACACTTCAATACCAAGGTGAGCTCAAAGGGGAAGATGGCAATTACACGAGGGGCTGTTTATTTGGATGAGCAGATTAGGTGGGGAATTTCCACATTGCCTGATACTAACATGGGAATAGAGCTGAAAGAATCACTGACTGTCACTACTGCGTCCTTGAAGTGATCAAACACTTCTCAAAACACATGCTGATAAATGGATACAGTTGGTGTTATATCTGACTTAAGAATCACTTATTCTGTTTAAATCCAACTGAATCCACTACTATACTACTACTATAGCAGATACACTGCATCTGGTCAGGGTCATAGTATGGCTTCTACAGTCCAGGGTTGTCCAGATTTGGTCCTTGAGGACCACTGCCTCACTTGTTTTAGAGGTTTCCCTGCTTACACTCACCTGTTTCAAGGTATTGAGTCATTAACAGGCTTGTGAAGAACTTGACAACAAGTATTTAATTTTAATCGTGTGTGTGTGGGGAGATGTTTAAAACCTCCAGGGCAGTGGTCCTCAAAGACCAGACCTGGACAACCTGCCACAGACTCTGGCTTCTAGCTTCTTAGAAGTCAGCTTGTTCTGTTTAATAGAAACTCGTGAACTATGTAACATTTTTGGCTAACATGGTTACAGTTTGTTTCCCAACGACAGACTGAAACTGTTTCTTTCTCTTTGAACTTTTCTTTTTTACATATTTGTTTAAAATGAGCTAAATTCAACCTGTCAGGCCAACTTTTCTCACTGAATTAATAACACGCAGGTATCTTACCTCATTTTTATCGACTATTGAACACATTGGCAATCAGCAATTTTTCCACGTGGCTTAAATAAGCCTTATTTATGTATTATGTTTTCTTTATTTTATGTAATTTCTTAATAGCATAGATCACATCCTGAAAATATACTTAAAGGAAGTGATGATTGTAAGAACACACGAGACATTTTTGTTTTTATGAACTATTTTAGTCTCACAGGAGTCAGGATTATGCAGTATCTGTGTCTGTGCTCATTACTTTGTCACCTCCTTTTCATACAGGTTCTGGGGATTAAAGTAGAGACAAAGGTATCGTTACAGGATCAAAGGAGCTCTGAGCTTTTCTTTTTCTTAAACAGTTTCTCTTTCTGGTTTTAGTTTAATTTTACTCTTCTGTCCTAATTTTACCGCTGTCCCACAAACTTGTTCTGGTGTAAATAAAGACTTACCTGAAAGTCTTTAGGCAATAAATAAATCAATACAACACAGCTTCAGCACAAACGTATCAATTCAGCTGATGTTAAGATCACCTATCTGTGAAGTTCAGATCAGCTTAGATGAAGTCAGTGTACTCTGCTTATGACAAGTTTTCTACTCAGGAGTAATTCTGAAGGTCTCATTTCTATCAGTATGAAAGCTGAAAGAGTTTTACAGCCACTTAATTACTGAGTATTTAATTTATTTATTCTCCAAACCAACAGTAACACATTGTTCATTGTCACTAGATGGTGTAGTTATCCAGACTCCAAAGCAGCTGTAGTCTCTCAAAAGCTTTAAGTTATTTCCTCTGGCTGTGACCCAACCCAGTATGAGGAAAAGAATTTACGAATATTGTCTTTACATGACCTACATTACTGGCAACATTACTGGCTGATGCCAGTAAGTGATAAGAAGCAAGCAAATTCTCTATTGCTGACATACTTGAAGGACTGAAAGGGAAACTCCTTGTTTGATTCCGTATTAAATTTGTTTGCATTATTAGGTCATTTATATTTTATATTAACACGAGTTAAATGCTTGTAATCCAAGAAATTCCACTTTCAGATCAGTCTTTATATTTTCTTCTCAACTAATTCTGCTCTCCCTTTCTGTGTTTTTATTGCCTTAATGATTTACCTGTGGTGTGAAAGGGTTTTTGTAATTTCTCTTGGCTAATTTCTAACACTTTTTCTGGTTTCTAGCATTTCAGCTCTTCTGATGTGTTTAGACCAAAGCCTGCAGATGGTTTGCTGTTGTACCAATCTGCTCACAACTCTGATTTCAAACTTCTTTCCATCCATAGGCATGGAGGATCAATCTACAATGTCATTTTAGATTGATTTTAATTAACTGGGCGATTTGGGTTTTTTCTTTTTCTGTTTTTTCTTGTTTGTTTTTTGCTTTTGGCATTGCTATCTGCAGAGTTGCATCTTGTAAAGAGGCTGCAGCGTGCCTTGTTCTGCACATTGATGACTTTTTTTGATATTGGCATCTTACCTGAATTGTTTTCTCTGTCGAACTTCTCATTTCCATCTTTGTATTTCTTCTTTCTGTTTTTTGTGCACCTCCTCTTCTGTGTGTGTCTTCCTGATCCAGGACCTCACTATGAAGCTCAGTCTGATCCAGAGTGTCGGGTTCATAGCTAAAGCCGTCAGTGAGTGTGTGAAGAAACAAGGCTACATCTTCTCTCGCAAGCAGGAGCTCATTGCTGTTATGCTGGTTAGTAGTGAAATTAATTTCACAGCAGTTTGTCTAACAGTTATAACTGTATTTAATCGCTGATCTCTCCACCAGGATTTTATCAAGGCAGAGCCAGCTGACTCACTGAGGACTCCAGTACGACATCTGGTGATGACTACCTGTGCCAACCTGATGTATCCTTATAATAACAGCTTTTTTTGTACAGTGTTACAGGAAGGAATCTTAGAAATGACCCAGATTATGTACAAATAGCTCACTGTGGAACTTTCTGGAGCCTTAAGTTTAATTCACAATGATTGACAGAAATGGACAAAAATAACACTCGGATCACTGGTTGTTTGTTAAACACACTAGTTGTGGTGCTAAATTGGTCGTGTCAGTTTCTTGTGTTTTACCTTTGACTGAAAGTGCTTCAGGCCCCTGGACCCTGCACTGGGTGAGAATGAGAGTTTTGACCTGCTAAAGGTGTGTGTGAACGGCGTGTTTTCTCTGCCTCCTGAGACACACACTCCAGAAAAAACTAAAGAAGATGAGATACTTGACCCCAAGCAGAGAAAGGTGATGTAAAGCAGGCAGAGCTGTGAACACACATGCAGCATACGTGCTGCTTCACTGATCTGTTGTGAATAGTATATGAGTGTCTTTATCTTTAATCATTTTTCACAAGATGCCAAACTTTTGATAATCCATATTAATTTGTGTTGGATACTTTAAATGTGGAAACGTAGTGAACTTACATGTTTGGGTCTAAACTGCACAGACTTTGTACAAGGACACGTTGGCTGCTCTGCAGGAGCTGCTGAAGAGCATCCTGGACAGAGACACCTCCCCTGATGGCTTACAGAGTGTCTTTAAGGTGAGACCTGATGCTTCAGCTTGATCCAAGTCATTACTATTTTATATAATTATACATTTGTTTTCAACTTGTCTGTTTTAAATGCTTCTTGTTATAATGGGGCCTGTTATTGTTGGCCTGTGAAGGTTACATGACTGTACCACAAAATAAATCATCCATCATTTTAAGTTCAGTCCCTCAGCCAAGGAAATAAGTTTCCATCTTCTTCAGTGGCAGTTTTTATTATTATTTTTTCCTTGTAATTTTGCACAAAAAAGTGACATTCGTCCTGTTAATCCCCCCTTTAGAGTTTCGAGTTGTTATTCATGTTTCAGATTTAACTGAGGTTTTGTGAGCTTAGTGGCCTGATATGAGTTTTACTGTCTTGCAGCACATTGAATCATGGCTAAGCTCTGGACTGGACCACGAGAGGGAGAGGGCTGTCACAGCGACTGCTCACATCCTGGCTCATTATCTGGATAATCTGAATGTCAAGGTGCAAAGACTAATACATAAGTTGTGGATATAATCAAACATGATGGATGTACAGTCATATGAAAATGCTTATTGAAAGTCATCGCTGGTTCTTTAAAAACAGAGTGAGGTGTTTTACAATGGAAATTGCTTGAGCATGACCAGCTGTGGTCCAGTGACTTCCCATCTGTCTGTGACAAACCATTATAGTCATTGCAACGATGACATCGCATCACAGTTCCAAAGATGCAACCCAGTGCAGGAAATGTCTTGTCATAGAAAGTGACTGAAGCCGGTGCAGACAAAGCCTGAACAACACAACTTTCTCCACTTGAAAACACGCAATGCACTGGGTGAAGGACACGATCCTTCCCTCTGACAGGATACGTTATCTGCAGCTCTGAATACTCTGTACATTTTGCATAAATTAGACAGCTCTATTCCCAGTTTATCTTGAATTTGAGATACATGAGATGACTTATCACCACATTGGAATCTCATCACCTGCTCCCAAGATTTGGAGCATATTTGGTAATCGTCCAAGCAATCCTCCTTGTGAATCACGGAGCAAAGTTAGAACTACTATCCACGACAATGTTAATGACCTCTAGTTTAACCTATTATTAGTAGTGACTGCCATTCTGTTTTCTGCATCTTTGTCCAGAACATGGTGTCTTTTCACAATCTTGGAGCTCTTCTTGGTCGGCTGTCTCCTCGCTGTTCTGACCCTCACCCAGCTGTACGCACTGCTGCTGTCGACTGTATCTATACACTGCTTTGTATACAGCTGCGATACGAAGGTATACAAAAATAGAGCCTCGATCTTTTACCATTTTTCTCTCTTCTAAAGAGATGTTTTATTTTATAAATGTTAGGCTCAGTGTAAAGTTGTGACTGTTATGAGACATTGTCTTTATTGTTATACTGAACTTTAACAGCTCATATCTGTCAAAACCTACATTGTCCATATAGTTCAGATGTTCTCTATACTTAGTTGATGTAAATTTTATGTTCAAAATCCTCCCTGTTTTCAAGGCTTCTCCTTGGATTATAAGGATGAATCTGTTGAAAATCTTCTGCCTCTGAAAGAGCGACTAGAAAACCCTGACCACTCGGTTCTTTACAAGACCTGCTCAGATCTCACCAAGGTAAACATGGGTTGTAAGAATTGTCCTATATGTTTTTTCCACATCTTTGATTCAACAAAACCTCCACAGTTATTGACTTGCCTTTATATTTCCTCATAATTACCAATAGGTGTGATGCAGACTGTTAGTCCAGTGGTGTGTAACTGCATCTGTCCTCTGCACGTTTCAGGTGATGACTAAACGCCTGCCTCAGCCTCAGCTGACAACGTTGGTGTTCATGTTGTTTGAAGGGCTGGTTGACAGTCAAACAAACTGTTGCAGGGCTTCCTCAGTTATCTTAAATACTCTGTTGAAGAACAGAGGAGGTGGACTGCAAGACCTGGTAACACGCACACATTTTCACACTTTTACACACACACTTGCAAATTAATTTAGTTGCAGGTACTGATGCTGAACTAAATTATTTGAACATTGTGTTGCAGGTCCCTGAAATGCTGGAGGTTCTACACGTACGTCTGCAGAGCATCACAGATGAGCAGGTAAAATTCTGTAATTTTGTCATTCGTATCATTTTATCAACATTTATTTTATTGCTGTTTTTAATGTTTTTGTTTGCCTTTAGAGGCTTATGTCTAATAATAAAAAAAATGTATGTCTTATGTGTTTTCTGTAAAATACTGAAAGTTGCTGTTAAAGAGGCGTTTGCATTTGTGTTCAGGTGAGAGTGGCCGTGGGACAGACGGTACTAATCCTGGCTTCTCAGCATCTGCAGACTGTTATCAATACACTTGTTAACCAACCACTTCCTTATGATAGGTACATATACAAAACTACTGTCACCTTATTCTCTTGTCTCACAGTTAGTAGTTTTATAGCTTTATGTTGGGTGATGTGTAAACTTTGAGTGTGTTTCTTTGTCCAGCTGGACCAGTGAAATGTGGATGGCTTTGGGAGCAGACCCTGTTGTAGCCAGTCAGATCATAGAAATGGTGATGGAGAAGCTGCTCATCACGGCGCCCTACGTAGACAAGAAGGAGTTCATGATGAGGGGAGGGGCAACAAAGGTGGCCACCAGTCAGCCGCTGGCTGTAAGTCAAAAAGACACATCACCGACTGCAGTCGTAGGCAGATACACATGGGAATGTCATTAAAAAAGAAATCCACAAAGTATCCAGGTTTACTGTTGGGATATTTGTTATATGACTGTGGGGAAAAAAATGTTTTCTCAGTGGATGGAGAATTATTTTCTTGTATCCACATGTGTTTGTGTTTCTGTGTGCTTTGATTTTAGATGACATGCGGTCTCAAAGAGCTCTTATTAAATGGCCAGAGTCAGGAGCCGGCAGTCAGTTTGTTTCCTCAGCTCTTCTCCTGTTTCACTGTCAGACTGGGAGCAAGTGTTGGAGTCGTAGCACCAAAAGACAACAACACTAAACATGCTAGCTCCATCCATGTAGCAGGGTAGACATCTTTTTTTCTTTTAAGTCAAGTAACACATGAAAGTACTGGTAAAACAGTACCAGTAAAGTACTGGTTTTGTGTGTGAGCTAATGGTTAAACTATGTTTATTGTTCTTTCTTTTAGGGTAGCAGTTGATGCTCTGAGAATTTTATTAGCACGAGCTCAGTTAGATGAAGTGACCAAAAGGCTTGAAGAAGAAAATGCTTGGGATGCAATGAAGGAACAGAGTACACACATAATGGGAGTTACAATGTTAGCAAGGTAAAAACAGACACATCAAACTTTCCAAACACAGGCTATATTTTGACTTTTGTCCCAACCATGATGTAAAAATGTAACTTTGCCTCATTCTGTGGTGTCAGGAATTGTACTCAACATGACTAAATACCCTGCAGTCCATTTAACTGGGAGCTACAGCTTAATTTTGGTATACAATTGGTGTCTCCCAATTCAGGGTCTGCACACTTCGAAGTGTGCCCATTTCACAAACTTTAAGCAAAATTCGAAGTGTGCAGACTATGGAGGACACTCTGTAGCCAACGTAGTCTGCGCACTCCGAAGTCTGCAGACCCTGAATTGGGACACCACTATTCTCTAAATGTATCCCAAAATTCTACAGAGAAATGAATTGTTTTATAAAAAATGGATATTTGTTGTGTCTAAAGGGTGATGGCTAAGCATGCTGGTCCCAAGTTGCCTGCAATCGTGGAGTGTCTGTGTCCTTCCCTGAACAACATCTACGAATGTCAGAGAATTACTGTCACGGCTTTCTTCTCTGAGGTGATAAACGCAGTGTTTTACTTAGAAAAAAACTAATTACTGCATCTCCAAGCTGACATTTATGAATTAGTGTCAGTTTGGTTATCTAGAGTTGTAAAATGTATATAACTGAAATAGATACCAGCAGCTTTATTTTACACTAACCAGTTTATCTGTCACTTTCTGAGTCCAGCTGTTGAACCACCATGTGGTGACGGAGCTGATGCTGATAGATGTCTTAATGAACAACATGATGGAGAGGGTTTCGGATCCATCCTGCACTGTTCGCATGCTAGCTGTGCGAGGACTGGGCAACATAGCTGTTGGATCACCTGAGAAGGTATAGACACACAAGCACATGAGCTACTGTATGCGGTGGAGCTGTTGAAGCTAAATGGCTTCGCCACAAACTTGTTCATTGCTTGTAGACCAAAACAAAGTGTTGTGAGCAGTGTTGACCACGTTTAAAAAAAAAGTAAATAATTGTAGTTACTTTTTGCAAGAAGTAACTAGTAACGGGATTAGAGCATTGTAAGAGTAATTAAATACTCGGAAAACTACTTAGTGTAGCACAATATAGTCCCAACAGATGTGAAACTTAAATAAATCTCCTCTTACAATAGAAACGCTCTGTCTGCAATGTTTTATCGTCACTAATGTTGTAACGATGGAAAAAGTAATTGGTTACATTACCTGTTACTGAAAAAAGTAACGCCATTGCATCTGGTCGTGAGCCACACGTCCCTCTACCTCTTCCCCACACTCCCCACTCGCTTTGTCTGCAAACAGTCAAAGTGCAAACACACCGAGCAACATGTTGAAGTCACTTTGTTGTTACTTACCTGTCCAGGAGAAGTGGAGCTAGTCTTTTAGCTCTCGCAGTACTCTCCACTTTGGGAATACAAGGCCAATTTTTATTCCGGGTAATGTCCCTTTCTTTATCTGACAACTTCTTCGCCAACGACCGTTGTTCCTTTTTGAGGTAATGTTGGATCCTGGACGTCTTCAGGTGAATGTTTCGTTCTGCTCTACGCCATTTTGCTATGAAAATACACGCTGCCATTGCTAGCTAGCTGTGGCCTTTAATAGGGTGGGAAGGCTGAGGGCTTCAGGAGGAGGTGGCCATGTACATGAACACGCAGCTGTACCAGCTGTTAAACACAGGGCTGGAGATCAACACTGAGAGACGGTGTACGATGTCATGTTATACTCGAGATGAAATTACACCTCTTGTTCTTCACATAGCAGTTTTTTAATTTCTTTAATCTAGAAATGATGAATGGCCACTTATTGCCCGTTAAAGCTTTCCATGACTTGCTTCCCTCTCCAAGGTGAATAAATATGCAAAGGAGCTGCTGGCAGCCATGAGTTCAGGAATGGAGGAGAAAGATGATCCAGGTAAGGTGACAATACAGTAATATTTGGTCGGTCTCTCAGTTTATTACAGAAATTCTTTAAAGTCTGTTTTTATTCTTTTTTTTTTTTTTTATTTTGTGTGGTCTGGATTATTATGGTCATCCTGGACTTGCCTTCTTTTAAAGATTCTGGTTTCTTGTTCAGGTAAGCTGATTATCCACGAGGCCATGTCTGGACTGTCTAAAGTTCTTCTCCACTTGGACAAGAAAAATGTTCATTCACTTGTGGTCTACATCTTCATGAAGATTAAACCATTCTTGGAAAGTGTAAGTTTCCTGTTAGAAAATATTCGACATTTGTTTGTGTTTTTAATTCTAAGACTGAGCGAGTTTAGCCTTAGTACAGCATACTGTAGTAGCCCTTTTAGTTTGCCTTACAATCCGGATGTGATGAGCCTTATAAGAAGTTTATTTCTAAGTTCAGGCACGTATGATGTTAAGGGTACCTTCTGACTCTGTTCTCATCCAGGAGAATGATGATATCCGCTGTGTTTCCATCCTTCTGATGGGAAACCTGTCAAAGTTTGGCTCAGGGGAGCCTGTATTCAAAGACCAGATCCACAATGTTCTGGTCAGTCTGTTGCTACATCTGGTTGATCCAAATCCACAGGTGGTTAAGGTACAGTATAAACCCACAAGCTTTCAAGACCATTTTCCCTTCAGATGATTCTCACAGACGAATCTAATACAAGACGAATCAGCATACTGTTTAATACAAATATGGATTTTTACAGGCATGCAAGTATGCAATGCGAGTGTGTGCTCCTGTGGTGGGGTCGGAACAGATCACAACCATGTTTCAGAACCACCTGCATGATGACAAAAGCTTGCACTATGGCGAGTTCATCAATGACCTCACAAAGTACCTGGTGAGATGCAGACAAGTTATGCTTCATGAACACTGTTTAGATTCATGTTATTCTTTCTGAAGTCTGCTTGATTGGACTTCAGATCCAGTTTTATGCGTCAGTGCGTGGAAGAAATCAACGCTAGATGTGAAGCCTTGGCTTTAACATGGACTGATTTTTAAGATCCTTCACAGAAATTCTTTGCAGCATTACAATAAATTGCATTGTTTTATGCTCCGTGAATGTTGCTTGGTTGTAGATTCAGGACTTTCCTGGGATGCTGAACTTCTACCACATCTCCGTCATCCAGTTCTTCAAGAGCAGCTGGCCTGAGGTCAGAGCAGCAGCTGCCATGTTTATAGGTACCAGAGCACTCTGAAACCTCACTTACACAATAGTCTTTAATTCCTGAGTAGACATGTTTGCCCAGAGTCAGCAAAGGTAATGGCTTTGATTAATCCTTGTGTTCACAATCTTAACAAACTAAATTCAGCTACTGTTTGAGTTTGGTTGCATCCATGCATCTCAGCAACATGCCAGTCAATCTCACATAATATACGTATTTAAATAGTTCAGAAATCTGCTGTGGTCTCAGTGTAATTATGGTGTGTGTCATCAGGGTTCCTACTGAGTAATCTTCAACAGGAGCACCTCTCCCACCTCAACATGAGCACTATCACCAAAGGTAACATCAAGCACAACCTTCATTCAGTCAGATCTCGCTTTCTGTTCTTGTTGGGTTTAACGATTTGCGTCCATTGACAGGTTTAGTCTTGCTGCTCCAAGATCCAGATCCTGTGGTGAGGGTGAAGGCTGCTGAGGCCATGGGACATTTCCACTGTCACATGAACACACACGCAGACGGCAGACGTGTTTCCTTTGATCAGTAATGGTTGGTTACCATGGTTACACTTCACTTTATGGGGAAAAAAACCAAAACAAATCTGCACATCATATTAGCATGTGCAGTCTTAATGAAAAACTAAAAAATATAGCTCTTATGTTCATTAAATCAAAACGGACCAGGACTGGGGAACAGTGCGAAGTCAGGAGCCAGTCAGTCATATGTATCCAACTTACTCCATCATACCAATGAAAAACAAAAAAAAACCATGCACATACAATTAGCAGTTAGCAGCCATTTTGGACACTTAACCATGGTACTTGAAGAAAGTGTTCGTTCTTAGTTATTTTAGTGACCAAGGACTGTGTTGTAGCATATATTTTTGTTTAATGTGATGATGCCAGAGATTTACTGTTTTATCAGTGAAATATAGCCTTTGTTTAGAAGTTTATTATTATTATTCCAAAGCTTTAAGCACATTTGAATTTAAGTAAGAGTTCTTTTTTTTTTTTTTTATATATATAAATGTAGTTTCTTTAAATAATATATGTGCAATCAATTGTTGTATATGAACCGAGTAGGCTGGTGGTGTGTCTGTGTGTGACTGGACCAACATTTCATGATATTGTCAGGTTTAGATTCAGACCGTCTCTGTGAGAGCCAGTTCCAGTAGTCGTAGGCTTGTTTTCAGTAAACTGAAGATCCTCCATTTGATCTGCTTTGAGTTTATACCTCCAATGAAATGTGTACATGCAATAAATTCTGTAGAAAATGCCAGACTTAAGAGTAAATAAGGTTGCAGGTTTGTAGCTGTCTCATGCAGTAGCTGTGTCCGCTAAGCCAACTCATCAGCCAGCAATATTAGACAATAACTTGTTAGTAAATACTTTCATGTTGATAATCAACCTGTCAGCAGGATTAATGGTTCTACAGCAGCTAGCGTGAACTGGCTTGTTCAGAAGAGTTTTCTTATTAAACCATAGTTAAGCTGTTTTAAATCACTGCCAAATCATCACATGGATGCCTCATGGTGTGACCCCTAAGCTCCATTCAGCATACCACAAGAACCATCAGCCATACCGTGTATGCACATGCATCCTACATGACACAGGAACCTGCTGTTAGCTTTCATAAACACACCAGCTCATTATTTTTAGTTCGATATTGTGTTGTGTTAATTATTTTACTCAGGCTGGAAATGAGACCAACTCGGTTCCACAGATTTAAACGATCACTTACCAGGGCTGTGAGATAAAACAGCGTTGCTAAGCTCAAACCAGTGCCAAATATCAGCACGCATTATAACAGCATAATGCTTTTAATAAATTTCACACATCTTGAATGACCATATTCAAATGTCTTGGGAGTTTATGTGGTTTTAGGCGACTGTTTTGGGGCCACATAGCTTTGTGTAAATATCAGTGTCTGTCTTGTATTGTTTAAGAATGTATTTACATTTAACTTGAATATTAATGCCTCCAAATTGATCACTTTAAAGCCATCAAGGAGGGATGAAAAGTAATCGGTTGCACGTTCAGATTTATCTGGTAAAAATGTCCAGTTATAATGCCGGCAACAGAAGTGCGTTTCTTTAGACGTATACGTCCAAATTTTGTGTTTGCACTTTGAAGCTCTGACATGCAGCCCCTGATCTAAAAGCTGCCAGACAAACCACAGACGGCTTCCTTTAAATAAATGTGAGTCACAAGTTTTATGTTTGAATGGCACATTTACAGCTGGAGGCGTTCTGTTTTCAGGTCATTCCTCCCTGTATTTGGGGGGAATTTTTAACATTGCACTAATAAGATCGCGGTAGTCGCCCACATCACTGTGGCTTCACAAGATTTATGCCCATTACTCAAGATTTTTTTTTTGGCCGTTGGATATTTAATTATAATAGCTCTCACATATCTAATTATCGAAAAGGATGAGATATTATTTTGTATCCAAATTATCAAAAATGATACCTGCAGTCTGCAACTTGAGTGGTGGTTGGAGGCGTAATTGTTCTTACAGTTTTTAAACATACACTAAGGCAAATGTTTGTTTTTTTTTTTGTTGTTTTTGTTTTTTGTTTTTTTGCATTAAAACAAGAAGTTTTAATTATCAGATATCTTAATGCTTTTCAAACAGGGAGTCATGTCTTCTAGTACTTTTAACACTATCACCTGGTTTAATAATACAACAAATACTTATTCATTGTTTGTTTTTAAATTGTTATGAACATACCACAGAAATAATTTTTCATTATTTTAACATGGTGAATGGTGTAATATGTCTATTTATCTAGCGTGATGGATAAATGTGAAGTGTGAATGTTTGCATGTCACTTTTCATTTGCTGCTGGACCACAACTGTACGGATGATGGCAATGTGTTTAAAATGAACAAATAAACAGATCCATTAAAGAAGAATCTTTTCTTTTTCTTAGTGTTATCAACATCTTCTACAACTCTCTACATCGCTAACATTTGTAGAATTCTTTGGTGTCCATATGTGTGTAATGTTTTAGATATTTTAAAAAAGTTTTCAAAAAGAAATGTACCTTTTTTCTGTGTCCACATGGGTGCAGTAAAGAGCCAACGATATGAAAGAAAATCCACTGATAAAGGGTCTCGGACTTCATTAGGCTGAGTAGTCAGCAGGAACACTGCTATGGAATGATGGGTGTTATTATTTTTATTAATATTTTTTTAAGAGTGCCTTGGATTTTTACATTCACAGTTATGCTAATGGAAAACTGTCACTAGGGTGTACCCTGCCAGGCTGGTGGTTGCTAGTTAATCAGGTTCCCTTTCCAGTATAAATGTGTTTAGTACCAAATTCTGTCTTTTTCTGTTTTTTGTTTTTTTTTTTTTTTTTTGATAGATGGATGAATCAGAATCTGCTGCAGGTTCTGCACTATTAATATTATAAGCAATGTATGTGTGTTAATAAATAATCAAATACAAGTACATTTTTACTGCTTTATATTTGTTTGACCAACAGGTTTATCCAATTATCAGTGTAGAGACGATTTCAATGTCCAACATGAAGGCTTGATCTTATATACAGTGGATCTAGTCAAGTTCAGGTTAAGTGTCATGGTGGGAAAAATCTTTGGTTGCTCTTTAAACCAGGAGACCATTTTAAAATCAAATAAAACCCACTATCCAAAGTCTACTATACAGTTATGGTTCTGGCTTAATAAGTTGGGACTAAAGTCGACTCCAGTTCTATTTATTGAGTCAAAGTCATGAAATAAGTTGTATTACACAGAAAAATCAACACGTTTAACATTCTTTCTTTGTTCATACTGGACAAAATAAAAATATTAATGCTTTCAAGGCTATAAAGAAAGCCTTGGTGAATTACACCTAATTCTCCAGAAAGGACCAATGCCATGTTTTTTCTCTGCTCCCCTTCCGAATTACACTTGTCTCATAACCATTCCTCCATGAAGTGCTCCAGACCACTACATCATCTGTGTCTCTGATTCACAATTATCCCCAGTAAATTCATTTCTTGCTGATGACAGAAAAAATTTGCTTTATTACTTAGAGAATCTGAAAGTTGGCATAAATACATTTGTATTTATTACAGAGATGTAATATGTGTGAACATATAAAGAAACAATACTTTTTGTCTAATCTGCAAGTCTAATATCTACAGAAGTTGCTAACCTAATTTAATCGCGTCTCTGACTAAAGTTCAGTATTGCATTGATGAGGAGACGCCAACACAAATCTCATTGTGCTTTCCAAAACGATTTGGGCTTTTCACACTGCACATTTTTCTCCCAGGATTTGGCAGAATGGAAGCTGAAAAGCTGCTGCTCAGGGATGTGTTTGCTTACTCTTGACAGCAAAATAAAAACATGTTTCATATCACATCACATCTTTACTTGCAGATGAAGCAATATGAAGAAAAACCTGTTGTACACTTATCTGAAGATGAAGTGAGGACGAGCTCTGGGCTGTAGTTTGCTGTGTGTGTTAAGATTCTTAATAATTTGGTCCAATTTACAAAGAAACCTTGGTGGACCTTTAAACTCCAATAAAATAACCCCAAAAACTGAGAGTAAAAACATACATTTGAATCCTTTGTCACTTTGTTTTCCCACACATTTTGTTTTCTTTCATCGTCCACTATTTGAACTTCCTCAGTTATTTCAGACCTGCTGATCTGTTAACACCTTTTAAAGCTCGTCACTCTCATCATCACATACCGCTTGAGAAAAACATAACTGACCCCCGTCTTTGCTGCGAGTATTTGTGCAGTCAAAGCCGGATGGCCATAGAGCATCTCTGCCATGCCTCTACATTGCAGTTTCATTTTTGTCTGTGTTGAACTTGCACACATTATTCTGCATATTTACATATTTACAAGAGCACTGATCTGCATTTGTTTAACAATATTCCCAGATAGATGCACAAGGCCTCTTGTTTGAGTAATGTTTTAAAAACACTACAGAACCCAGGTGGTTTAATACAGGGACTTAATTCTATTTGTAATTTTTTGAGGGGAAGTAACGAAGTGCTGTGACTTATATTTGCTTTATCTTGTGATGTTGATGGTATATTGTGAGAAACAGTTGGGAAAGTGTTCCTGGGTTTGGTGTGGATGTTAGGGTTCACAGATTGCAGGTCTTTGCTTTATGATATGATGCTGAACTCATTGTGGGGTGGTGGTAAGCCAGCCCTGGGTTACAGTAAATGCAGTGTGAAAAGTGTTTTTGCTGGCCTTGAATAGATGTGATAAAAGTTGCAACTCAGGGATTAAAAAAAAAAAAAAACAAGAAGCTGTGCCTCTATGGGGAGTATTCATACTCTTCTGCACTACGTCGTCCAAAGTCCATCCAGCCGAGGTAATCTCTGTCCTTTATCCTGTGGCTGGGGGCCACGGCTCTGCTGCTGAGGGAGGATCTGCTCTGAAAGGGAGACCCTGGAATAGACATCGATCATCCGATAAGTTTAACTTGACAGAACAATATTTACTACCTGGCTATACTCTGTAAATAATGGTACATAACTCCCAATGAGTAATGATTCCTGCTGACTTGTGTTTCTATTTCAGTCTTTGTGTGTTCTGTAGGACCAGTGAGCTCAGCAGTTTTATCCAGTGACACACAGTGTTGACTTGAAAGAGAAGCAGAGATGCACGGTGACAGAGGGAGCAAAGAGAAGCCAGGTAGGGAGACAAGTGAGGAAATGGCGTAGGTGGACGGAATCGGAGGAAACAGAAGTGGAAGAGACAGGGAGGAGGCATGGGACGATGGAGAGCGGAAGCAAGAGGGAGGTGGGAAATGCCAGATGGTGGGAAACGAGCACAGCATGAATGACACCAGACTACAAGCAAATGGATGTCAGGGAAAGAGAAATGTGTGTGTAATGACACAAGGCGACTTAAGATAAAGACGTTCATCCCAGTCGCTCTCTCTGTCTGTCTCTTCAGTCTGCAGTCATGCTTCCAACCACTCACCTTTCCTGGAGACAAGTCTGGCCAGTAGTTGGTTCAGACTGTTTGGAGCATCTGAGTCCTCCTGAGGATGGATGTAATGAGCAAACTGCCCTGAGGGGGGCGCTGGAGCTGAGCGGGCCTGGCGTGTGTGGTTAGGTGAGGGGGCAGGTAGACTGTCTGTAACAAGAGCTGTACTCTCAGCTCTCTGAAGTAGAAAATAAAAGGTAATTTATCAAATCCTATTAAGCTTTTAACCAACTTAAAACATGCTAAAAAGAAAAAAAAATTAACAAATCTATGTAATCTCTATAAATAAATGTTAAATTATTAGTTATACAAATTTCACATTTCCCATTCCCTCTGTAAGCCTCAAATCTGACAAATTAAAGTATCTCTCACTCAGAGTGTGTGTTTTTGTTTCTTACCATGGAGTGTGAAGGCAGACTTAGCGAGCCACTGGACAAAGCAGCCAGGATAACACACACATAGATACCTACATTCATGACTGAAAAGAGACAGAAAGAAAAGTGTTAAAAACACACAAACACACAACAAAGTTGCCCCGTGCCTACAGCTTGATGAGCAAAAGAGTAATAGCGAAAAAAAAAAGAAAAAAAAAGGCTGCAATAAATCCTTTTAGAGTCACAGAGGAGCAGCAGTAGGAAGAGACGTTAACCTGTGACAGCTCTACTGGAAACTATAACAAACACCATTTGGTCTTTTTCACACACTAATTCGCTTTGCCACACACTGATGGAACAATTTAGAGTTTAAAGATCACACACAGGTGTGTGCTCGCTTGGTGTTGCAGGGACGGGATGAGGACATATCATCAGCACAATCCCAAAGGAGACACACCCATTACTTCTAAATCTTAATTTTGTTCTGTTATGTTTTTTAGATTTTAGATTATATTAAGATGATCACACTGAGTAAATAAATTACATTAGTTTTCCCTCTTTTCCAATTAGCTCCCTCTTTCAGGGCTCTAAGCAAAAATTACATTAAACAATCAAATTAAGGTAAGCTGAAATTTTCTCCAACCATTCATGTTATAATTAGAATATCATGTGTATTGACATAAAAGTACATTTTCTCCATGAACTGCAGGTGATCCTAAAGGATAACATTACATCGGTGCAATTTTCTCAATTTTCAACACTGTCTTTATTTTTCATTAGTTTTGATGAATGGTGCTCTTGTAACAGAGCATCCTTACAGAGGAAAGAGGTCCAATTAAAGCCAACACCAGTTGCTGGGAGGCTTTTAATCTCCAGTAATTGAAAAAGCTCAGTGTCTCAGTTGGTTTCAGTGGTTATATTACAGCATTGCCCTCTGCAGAGCTATCTAACGAGCACATTTATTAACAAAAGGGTCTTTTTTTCAATTGCTCTCACTGTATTTACTTTTTATTTGTTGTTTTTTGTTAAATCTGAACTGGAACAAACAGGAAACTCACACAAATTGAGAAAACATACTGCAGTGTAACATGCAATTTTGACAGACTTATACTTGTTATATAGTTTGGAAAAATAAATTTCAAGTCAGAGGCTTGCCCCGTTGGAGTGCTGTTGTTGTTTTAAAGTTTTTATTGTTTTTTGTTGGGCATAATTATATAGGTATTATAAAGCCCTTCAAACACAGAAGGACCCAGGACAATATTGAGATGAAACCTCAAATCAAATCATACATCTCCAAATTGATATCTGTCTAATATTATCACTGTAACTTCATACAACAGTCTATTTGAATACTTTTGTTTAAACGAGCACAGTGTTGATGTAAATAGTCATTATTTTAATGCTAATATATTTCCTGAAAGCAGCTGGTCATTGTCTCTCATTCATTATTCAGTGGGCTGGTAATGATGTGGACTGTGTGTGAAAGCCTCTCCTCAACTGTCCAACACTCATTAGGAATGTTTGTCTCTTTTATCTGTAAAGCCCTTCTATTTATCCTCATAATGACCTCATGATATGCATATCAGCAACACTTAATGTAAAATGCAATAAACAAGCAGAGTTTGCGCTACAGAAAGAGAGAGAAAAAAATTCCACGGACACAACATCTTCATTTAAACACACAAAGTAGGATATTTTTGCCATAAGTAAACTTGAAAATTTTATTTTTTTTGTTGATTTGACTATTTATTATTTTCTGTCATGACTATTAGAAATTTTAAGTATTCTGTCATTAATGAACCCAGTTGTTTTAATGTTACAGCAGTTAATTTTGTTGTTTTTTTGTTGTTGTTTTTTTTTGTTTTTTTGTTTTGTTTTTTTTTTTTTTTTTACAACTTGGCATATTATAATTAACATAAATAACAAAAAAAATATATAACAAAAATATATAACAAAAGTATGTAACTGAAATAAAAAAAAGAATAATAAAAATGGGGGTAATAAAGCCTGACAAACAACTGAAAATGAAAAAGGGGAAATTCTCAGTCCCTTCTCAAATATAATTTTGCTGTCAGACTTTGTGACCTGTGTGTAACTGATCAAATGCAACAAAACATCAACAATAATAACAAATGCAGTAAGAAAGGATAAAAAGCTGCAGAGCAATGTTTCTGTTCTTACCTGCAGTTTCTGGCACACACCAGGAGAGGATGATCTGAAGATGCTGAGCTTTGCTCCAACGTTGAGGCTGTAATAGAGTGAGAGACAGAGGGGGGGTGAAGCCATATTTAACACTCATAGAGAGGAAGTGGGAGAGGCCTATGTTGGTGGGAGGAGCTTGTTGTTGGCGCAGAAACTACAAGCACTGACGCCATTGAAGACGCAAATGTGCACACATGCTGAAAATCACACACACACACACATACATAAACAACCAACAAGAAAAAAAATCTCTTTAACTGTCATGGCACCACCTCACACACCTGGGTGAAAAAGAAAATGCACACACACACACACACACAGAGGGAATCTGATGGACTGAATGAGTGTTATCGAGTTGCTCAAAGAGTCTTTAAGTAGACGTGCAAAACACCCTTGAAATGATAGGTGTTGAACAGAGGTGAGGGCCATGTTTCCATGTAGGACATACTCTGTAACTTGATGAAGAAATATTTTATTCTGGATCTTTGTTCTCGTCCTGCTACCAATGATCCCAAATAGAGTTCTTACACAATCAGTGTGAAGTGAACCAGAATATATATCTGAGACATTTAAAACAGCTTAGTATGTGTGTGTGTGTGTGTGTGTGTGTGTGTGTGTGTGTGTGTGTGTGTGTGTGTGTGTGTGTGTGTGTGTGTGTGTGTGTGTGTGTGTGTGTGTGAGTCATGTGCAGCTACATATCCAAATAAAAAAAAGGCCTGTGAAAGGATTTGCCATTTTATCACTAGAACATTCTAGCACAGACTTCAGGGATGGTGAGTGTCCAACATGGTCCTGTCTGTTTAACTGTTAATGTTAATATCTTCTATCACTGTCTGGACTGGTGTGTATATATGATTTATTCCTGTGGTAATAATGAGTCATAATTGCATTAGAAGAGCATGCAGCCTCTAGTTGTTACCAGATAAACTGCATGTGAAGTGTTGAACAAGTGATGCTAACAGCGTGATGGTAGTGATGAGAAAGAAAAAACTACAATGACTGTGTAAAGCCCAGAAATGAAAACAGTTGTTGAATTGATATCAAAGCACTGGCTGTGGCCTACATGTGCCGTCCATGTCCTTTCCTTCCTCTTCAAGAGGACTTTGTGGCTTCTTTAAAGAAATTGCAAGTGTATTATATATGTTATTGCATATGTGGTAGTTTAGAGGCCATTTTTGAGGCTATATGGTTGTTTTGGTTATTAATTACTAATTAATATTTTTGCAAATGGAGTCAATCTGTAACTTATTGATGAACACAGATTATTTTCTTTCTCTTCTTTTGGGTTCCCAGGACAACTTTTATATGTATTTCAGAAGAATATTTGTTGATGTGCACAGCACATTTTAGTGTATTGAGTTGAAGGGATAAGGATATTTTGATGCAATGCAATTTTTACAGCATATGTTGTAAGCAATGATCATTTTTTCATTATGTTATTTTATAGATTATTATTATGTATCCCTAACCATTAATTATTTAGCTTGTAAAAGATAAAGTAGTAATGCTGAGGTATTATATATCAGATTCATGACTATTTTAAAAAGTATTTTAGTCCCCTTGTAGATTTCTTTTTCTGTCCAGTAGAATGAAAAACAGCAAAAATGGTGACATTGTAACTATTCCACATTTTGGGGTGAGACTGGGTTAGAAATACAGATCCACAATCTATAAAAGGTATAAAAAAAATTATTATTTGGGATTAATTCTTAATAAAATGTCATCAAATGTCACATATTTGGAGCTGCATCCCTCGATCTCCTTATGGCTAATTGCACAATGATCATATTATGTGCAGTCCTGCACATGTGCTTAACATATAAGTACTGTATGCAGTTTTTTCATATTGTTCTAGTTGTAAAGAAATCAGTGAAGTTATACCTGATTACTGGACTCTAAGAAGTTATTTAAAAGCACTTTTATTACGCCTAAAACAACTTTAAATTTCAACTGAAAAGAACAAAAAATACAAGGGGAAAAAAGCTTCTACCTGTTATGAATGAACCCAGTATGTAGTGAAGCAGAATTTTAGTGTTTCTTCATCAGCTGTTAAACTTTCAATGGGACGTACACCCAAACACGACTACTCACACTTCTCTAAAGTCCAACAAGAACAGCACAGCTTCACCGAAGTTCAAGAGGAACTATTTTTGCTTTAGAAACATTGACTGAATGATTCCTTTTCCTGCTGCAAACAGTTTGGTAAATTTAGTGAAATGTGACTTATTCAATGTTTCAAGACAGCTTCCCATTTTGTTTTTATCTTTTCCACCAGCTATTCCTGCAGGCTTCATTTTTTTTAAATTTAATCCGTTGTGCTTGAGATCTCAAGTCTGCATTTGGTCAAACAGACAACTGACGTGAAGCCATCTAATCCACCCTACTCCCGCAGGATTTCATTAGAGAAGTAAAGCTGTGAGCCTCATTAGATGGGTTCTGTCTTTGATTTAGGGATGAGAAGATGAATGTAAAGTAGAAAACACAGCAGGGTATATAAATTTGAATAAACATAAAAAAGTCTCCTGCTGATAATCATGTTTTTTGTGGGATGCAGCTCAATCTAAATAGCTGTTACCTGCGACCTCATGAGAGTGACAGGGTCCTGTCAACAACTGTCACTTCCTCTTTATATTACATGTTTATTTAGCTCATATTTCATCATATCTATTTGGCATATGTCCACAAGAACTTACACTCGTCCCCATGGACATATCAGAGGCTCTAGCTCAGGAGAAAAAGCAGTCGTCTGCCAGCCGGCAAGTTGGTGGATTGATTCAAGGCTTCCCCTCGCTACATGCCTTGAGCAAGACACTAAACCCCACGTTGCCTTCCGATGTGTCTGTCAGTCAGATGTATGTATGAATGCTAGGAAAAAACACTTAGTATATATGAGTGTGTAAGTTCGGGGGTGAATGTGACATGAAGTGTAAAATGCATGACCAAAGAGGCCGTTACAAAATCAGGTAGATCAGACTACAGGGTGTAAATGAGGTAAGAAACTAAACCCACCGACCTTTCACTTAATGAGTTGTTTGGCTGCCCACTTCACTGACTGACTGTCTTTTGCACATTTAGGGCAGGGATTAACCCTTTATCGTGCACTCACTGAAATACATAGAAATTCTTAATTCTTATTTCACCCATAGAGGAAGAGTGTCATTGTGATTATGGGGGATATTACAAGACTTGGTTAATTTTTTCTAAAATAATAACAGTCCTTCAGTAGTGAGTGGTCAGTAATCAAAGTTTCTTCTCTTTTTATGATGAAAGCCAATCTCAATAAAGTATCTGGGTCGCAGCCTGACCTTTGGTGATTGTGGGCATAGCTCTGGTTTTATGATTTCATGTAGTAGCATGAGGAGGTATCTTGTATGTTCTTTGAAATGATCAAATTCTGTTCTCTTACCAGTTAAGGGTTAAAATATCAAAAGCACCTTTTTAAATCTAAAACCTTTCATCTCTGGTCTTTGCTGCACGTGAAATCTTTGCTTATCTTTGGTACTGTTTAGGAATGCTTTGTAAGGCACATAACTGGATTTTACCATATTTCACATTGCTGCTGCAGGAGCAGAGAGGATGCTTAGATAACCTGCTGTGTATTCAGTCTCAGTTTAAGTTTCTTGAAGCAAACCTGACAGACTGGCTGCTTTATTTGCCTCCTATTTGTTGATTTCGTTGCTCTTCACAGATGTTTATATGCTACTGTGTACTTGTTTGCCTCTCTGCTAACAGCCTGCCTGTGTTACATCAATGCAAATTTAGCATTTTCTTATGGTGCTTGTTTGAGTTTTTTATAATGCTGATTTATGCAGTGGTGAAATGTGAACAGTTTTTGAATTTCAGGCTCAAATGGTTCCCCTGAGGTTGTTGTGTGATCTGATTTTGCAAGAGGGTTTTTGATGGCTTGATGCAAAACTGAGGGCTGAGGAGAGAGTGTATGTTGGTATTAGTTATATGACCATGATTTAATTTTCCTCATATTATTCACATAAGCATTTCAAGATATTTGCATAACCATATTCACATTTTCACATTAAACAGCATGAAACAGATTTACTCATGTAAATACAGATCATGAAGATTTTAGAGTTTAGATTTTATCGTATATGTCAGATTGATCATTGAAGGACGTAATCCATGATAAAATTGCAATGCTGGGTGTTCTTTTCCAAATATTTTGAACTCTTAATCATATTAGCAAGTGAGAGTAACTTATAAAATGGTAAGAATTGGAATAAAAATGGTAGACAAATTAACAGACTGAGAAAAAGTTCTTAATGAATGAGATTCAAGCCAGATCTCTAGCTAAAGTCAGGGGGTTAAAAGCTTGTGAAGGATGAGATTTGAACTTTGTGAAAGCATCATCTGTAGCTCAACTTTAGAGGATGTTTTAGAAACTTCTAAAGTGGTCCAAGGTGTTAAGTACACCTTATATTAATGCACAACACGAGGACAAATTCAGCTGGGATTAAAAATAAATCATTCTCTGTCTGTCTGAATACCCAAACAAGGAGGCTTTTACAGGCCTGCAGCTTGTCACTATGGAGGAGTTGTCAGACAACATCTGACAACTGCTGCAGCTTGACAAGGCGCACATTCATGTGTATCCTCCCAGTGGTGAGTCATGGTACTTGAATTAATTGCAGTGTTGTGTGGGTCTGAAACCTCTTTAGTAGATGGATCCTCTTTTCTGCTCCAATCAACTCCGTTCTCTATTGTCAGACAAATTTAAAGAGGGCTGGTGGCAGACTCAACGCAAAGTGTGTGAAGGGGGGGGGGGGGGGGTGATAGATTATTAATAAGATGATTAAAAAACATTTTCATCACCCTTGAAAATCAAAATGGTTCGTGGTAATGACTGTACAAAATGTTATGTCACAGCAAAGAAAAGTTCAAAATCTCTATAATCAGCTTGGCCAAAGAGCAAAACATAAACACAATGCACGTATCTACACTACATTGAAGCTGATTTGGTGCCTGTCCTGTTGTCTTAGATATATCTGTTGTTTTAGATATATTTAAAAGCAACCTAAAGACTCAGTTGTTTAAGGAGCATTTCTGCACTTAGCTTAATTCTTCTACTCAACAGAATGGGTTAAAAAGATTTGTCCATGGCTCAACCAAGTACTGAATAATCTGTGCACACTTATGCCCAAGATGATATTGTTTAACTTACAAAAAACTATAAAAAACTAAAAAAAGAAAAAAAAAATTTATATGCACTGCCTCTAGCACTACATGACAGCACCTGGGTCCAACTGGACTCACAGCAGTCTGACTACCGCTTAATTATGATGTCCCATCTTGTTTGAATTCTTGCTTGTGTTGTTCCTAATCTCAAATGTAAGTCGCTTTGGATAAAAGCATCTGCTAAATGACTGTAGAATAGAATAGAGAATATATTTTCAGACTGAAGAACCTCTTTGCTTAAAGGTCCCATATTATACACTTTATTCCCAATCTGAGACCATTCATTAATATCTAAATGAAATATTTCCGCCATGGTATGGACAAATCGACCCTCAGTTTGAGTGCAGCGGCTTCTCTTCACCTCCCTCTTTTTAGCAGCTTCAGAAATGTGCCGTTTATGGTGGGCGGAACCCTGGTGGAGCAGCTCAGCTGTTGGCTCCGCCCATCGCATCGCCCGTCATGAGGTGATTGACAGGTTAGGCCTTAGCGGTTACTAGACGCTGATTACAGCGTAGTGAAGGATAAACAAACGCCGGAACACCGGAACCCATTCCTGAAGAAGTTCGAGCAAGAAGACTAACAGTACTGCTCTTACCTCTCCAGCTGTGTCACGGACAGTTGGTATTGAACCTGGCTTCAGCTTCAAACGGTTGGCGAAGCCTGCTTTCCATGCACCCATGTTGTGGAAACAGTCCTCTTTGAAATGCTGGCCACAGACATGCAAAACCTTTGGAAGTTTTCCGGGTACATTTCCTCCAAAAATAAAATTAATCCACTCAGTCCTCGTGGGTTCAGTGGATGGAAGTAAAAAAACGTTTTCGTGTTCATTTATGCAGCCACAAACAGAACAGTGCTTCTGTCGCTTAGCCATGTCCGCTAACGAGGGTTGCCGAAGAGGGAAAAACACTGGGCGCTAGGTGATTTTTAGAGGGCGGGCTTTGAGAGCCGGTAGGCGGGTCCATCGCTCTGTGGGGAGTGGTTATTGTCCCTTATGACGTCATAACGTACACGCTTTCAAACAAGCTCATTTCAGCGCTTACTTCCCTAGAGGTGGAGCAGGGGGGAGAGAGAGCGCCTGAAAGAGTTTCACACTTACGGGTCTCCTACACATGCGGGGGGACCAGTATGACTGTTCCAAAACCATTAAAAAGTGAATTTTGCATAATATGGGACCTTTAAAACAGTTGTCAGGTTGGCTTGATGTCAAAGATGAAAGAACTAAGTTTTCATTCCTCGTATCCTATTAAAAATGGGGGAAAAATGCATCTTTTGGAAAAAAAAAATATATGAAATACATTTTTACTTGGTCAGTTATGGGGAAATAGTGACACCGCTTTAGCTAGCTTCTTTCTGAACCACAAATGGCTAAGCTAAATGCTAAAGTTAGCATGCTAGCAAGCTCACAATGACTATAAAACACATGTTTGAGACATAATAGGTATTCTGGTCTCCATTTGTCAGTATGCTAACAATTTCTATCACTTTTCAGCAACAACTAAAAAAAATATTTAAACTAAATGCAAAAAATAGACTTGACTTAAGGATGGGCACAGATGTTTCCCTACTGGTCTTGGTTGGTATTTATAAAATATGCTTTGTAGTTTGTGTATAGGAGCCATCACAGGCATAGGTCATCAGTTCCACTAAGTAATTACACAGGAGGAGACAGAAGTTACTTATTTGCAGGTTTAATGCGAACAAAGGCAGTGTTTTATTGGTGCCAGATGGCAGGATTTTGCTTTTGGTTTTAAAGAGCACATAAAAATGTGTTATAAATTTCATGCTGTACCTGTTAATAGTTGTAGAAAATATTTTGCTCTGAGGAAAAGTCTTGTATGGTATCAGAATAATGTGTTTCTTATTATATTTAACGTACCCTGAAAAATCTGAATCTGAAAAAAAAACAATGAATAAAATTATAAAGCTGTAATGTTATCATGTTTCCTAATTCTTATTCAACATTAGGAAGCATTATAAAGTAAACTATATATAGATCAGTGTGTCGGTGTGTCAATCCTTTGATCTTTGCAATAAATCAAATTGTTATTGTTTTTTGTTTTTTTCTCAAGCAGTTCACTGGCCTGAAGGAAAACTAGAGGAAAACCATAAAAGTTGCAGTGCATTTTGGTCTAAACGTAAATGTCATGTCATGTAGAGGTTGCAAAGGAAATAGTCCACATTTTCCCACACCGGGTCTGTTCAACAATATCATGTTTCCTGCTGTGAACCAAATGGAGAGTTATTATAGGTTATTGTACAACATTGTTGATTTGTGATGTTGTTGGTTGAACTCAGAGGAACTGATTTTACAGAACTTTGCTGCTCTGTCTGACTTTCTAAACTTCCTGAGTAACCAGTAAATCTAACTTGTAATACACAGGATCATAAACATCTGGATAAGGTCTCAGAATATGACCATCATATTTTCCCACATTGAAAATAGTAGTGTAGACCTATTAAATTCGAATACACAATCTGAGTTCAGGCTTGGTTTACTGAACTAAACTGTCTTATTAAAGCATCTCTGAGATGAGTTTCTCAGGGGAAATAACACAAGACTACATTCTGCTGCTTTTTCTAATAGATCCTTTCATCAATACTAATGCTTCTCTCTGGGCCATAAAAAACACTGTGTGCTGCATGTGTTGCTTTATGTGTGTCTGTGTTTTTGTATGTGTGAGAGTAATAACAGAAAGTTTAGCTGCAGCGCGATAAACTGGGGAAAACTGTGTTATTGGGAGATATATTCATTCTGTAATGCTATTTTATGGTCTTGGATGTGGGAAATATCAAGTCAAAAATTTCTGGGGTGGACTAATTTTTGTCTTGTATAACCAACACTAAAAAAAAAAACATTTGACACCATGAAAAATTAGATGGCTGTGCTAAAAACTGTTTAAAAAAAGTTTAATCTTTCTCTACAAAACATTAAAGTGTGTGTAAACATGCTTTATTTTAGGTTAGATGTCAGTGCCATCTAATGCATTGACATAATTTTTTATTACATATGCAATATCTGCTGAACATTTGGAACTTTAAGTCAAAGTGCAGAGCGTTAACTTGACCAAACTGCATCTGTCTTGTCCTTGCTCAGTTGCAAGGTTAACAGTATACATAATTTAGTGTCAGAGTTTGATTGGTTAAATGTCCAAACAGACTGTGATCAGCTTTATTGTGTACATCTTCAATCCATCACACAGTTCAGCTCTTCAATCCATTAAAGGACAATAGAAGTGAAGGTTTTCCCCCAACTGAGTACAGTCAGTTCTAGCCAGCTTCTTCTATGGAGACTCCTCTGGGAGGTCTGTCTAAAGTTGGTCTAAATGTAATGGCAAGGATTTGCTGAGTAGAAATCAATATCCCTTTTCAATAAGCCTTTTAAGCCGGAACTGATGCACCTTAGTTATACACTGGTGGCATGTGTGAAAGTACAGAGGTTGAAGTTGATCCATGGCTGATGCAGCTCTGAGCCTGCAAGGGAGGAAGTAACCGAGACAAAATGGACTTTGTGTTAACATCGTCTCCTCTTTTTTGGATTCCCGCTTTAGTTTTCAAATCACTCACAAATCCCATCCTATATACTGAGTTTTATCTGATTCTTTCTTGGGTAGAAAACCTTGCTCCTGTGTCTTAAAAAATCCTCTCTTTTCCTCTAGACAGCTATATTACCAGCCTGAGGCAATCTGTCTCTTACAGGAAATAGAGGAGTTTTTCTGGCTGAATAAAGAAATTGTGTTGGAAATAACATGATATGCTGCACACACACAAACAACTGTCTAAGTACTTGCAGTGTATAAGTACTGCAAGTACTTAGACAGTTGTATTAAAGGAAACAGGTAGATAAGAGGTAAGATAAACTACATGTTTTATCAAATAAAGTTACACTAACCCGTTACTCTGTGCAGCTACATAGATCATTCTTAACTTGGCTTTAGTTATAATGCACATTTTCCAAATAAAGGGCTAATTCGTCAAATAAAGCATTGTGTCTATTGTTCCTAAATGTTGTCAGCAAATGGCACAATTGTTGCCTGATTCAACACAACCATTGCTCCACTGCTGTGGAGGCTCAATAACAGCCATTGGTGTTTGGAGGCTGTTTCAGTGTGTGATCTGTCACCATGCTGTTAATGAAATAACACCACAGATCACCAGAATTGCACATACACTCTCAGTTACTTCTGTTTTCCCTCCTGTGTTTGCAAAATCAATACCAGCCCCAACAGCAAGCAAAAAGTGTAAGAGGGAACAATCCCATAGAGATCACAGTTCCTGAGATTAACCTGCAGGGGCTTGCTATCTTGTTCACCTCCCACAGGATGTGTGATGTGTCACTGCGTGTGGGTGCTTCTGTGTTTTGCAGCATGATCTGTGTCTGTCTGTGTGTTCCTGCAGGCTGCGTGGTACCAATAAAAAGGATGACAGAGACAAGCTACTCAAAAGACATAAACTGAAAAGGGAATGTGAGAGCATGACACTGTTAGAGAGTAGTTGAGAAGAGAGAGCATGTAATATGAGAGGGCTTTGTGAGACAGGTATGGCAATGTTATTGCTGCACTTTGTCAGAAAGGTGGGGTGATGTCTTCGTTTTGTTGGTGCATTCCATGTGGGTCAAGAGCCGAGACAAAAAACAATTCTTTCTCATTAAGTGATGTAAGCTCTGGCTGTGAAAGATTTTTTTTTTCCTTCAGAAAGTTCCTACTGAGGTGCAGTACTTTTTCAAGGGTCATGAACTTTTGGGTGTGACTTGAAGTGCTGATCCTTGCAGATTAACTATGCATGGTAATGTTGCTGCCATCATTTCACAAAAGCCATTACTAGGAAAGGTATACAGGTTTTAAAGCCATCGCGAACCTGGAGTGATACTTGATATATGTTTAGAAAAAATATGTATTGTTTATTTAGATAGTCATGTTTGTAATGTCTGGTTAACTGTTTTCAAAATCACCAAAATCAGTGAATCGAATTAAAGAAACTGTGATAACTTCTGGGGTAAAAAGTGATTTCATTAGTCAACACTCTGATTTAAAGTTTAATAGAGCCAAAGATGTTTCAGAGCCAGTAAATATAGTATCAACCACCAGTGGTAATGTAAAGACAACTGATTGGCTTGACTTCTCCTCATGACTACTGGTCACATCCACATTTTATAGCCACAGGTGGGCAAATGTCCAGAAGGTATTAGGAAATTTAAGATTTTCACGGCTTTGAATTAAATTAAATTAAATTAATTTAATTTAATTTAATTTAATTTAATTTAATTTAATTTAATTTAATTTAATTTAATTTAATTTAATTTAATTTAATTTAATTTAATTTAACTGGGAAATACTGTATGTATCCCTAGATGGAATTAGTTTAATATATATATTTTTTTTTTATTTCGGATTAGAAATAATTAATAACTAATGATGGTACTTCTTTTAATATTGTTTTTTTTTTGCATGACTATTGGTGATAGTCATGCACCTCTAGCTGTGAAGCTGTTCAACATAACCTAGAATTCTCACCACCTAGTTGAACACTACCTGAGCTTAATGAACAGTATTGTTCAGATGAATTTCTATTGAGCAGTTCTCTTCCTTCTCTTGCATGATGGATGATAAGCAAAGCATTGAGATGGGTTTCACTTTAGCTGTCCGTAGGCATATTTATGAAATAGTTTTTAATTGAGATACAGAACATGTACGTCAGCAGAGCAGAGCGCAACATAGTGACATCATCAATAGGTGACAGATACAACCCAACATTACAACGACTTTCACAATAAGAGTAAGAATGCAACACCTTAAACATTTAACATATAACAACTATAATTAATAAAACAAACATTACTGTTATAATTCAACAGGCCATTCTGCCCGTCACTCCTAACATGGGAGACATGGTTCTCACTCACCTTTTTCTTTTATGGAATGTTGTAATGACTTCAGTATAGTTCATTGTAGTGGTGTGGGGGGGGTTAGGGAGATCATTTTCACCTTTAGAGAAACTTCACGCAGCGTTCCACTTTTTTGGAATTGGGGTTGTATAACTTTGAACTTAGCTGTTCTTTCCTGACTTTAGTTTTACTTTTACAATTGTGCACACATACACACATGCTCACTCCCTTCTGAGGACCTTTTGTACCACCACAAGGATGATATATTTGCATGTGAGTGCCGTAGACCTGGTGCACTTAGTCATACCTTCGTTATGCATACAGACACACGTACACAAATCAAACAGTGCTGTCACCAGTGTGGGTTTAGTGATCATTCATCATAAAAGAAGAAGACCATTGCGTGTGAATCACTGAATCAACAGTCTATTGTTGCTCAGTTCTGGATGTAATTTGATATAGAGCAGCTGGATGAGAGGCAAAAATATTCCTCAGTGCAACACTCTCTGATGATGAATCTGTTTTCTTTGTGGGTTCATGGCTGTCCTTTCAACATTTGCCTCCTAGCTTTTCTCTCAAGGTAAGTGTTATTTATCCCAGCATTGTCGTATTTGTGCACTGTTTAGACAGAAGTGGGTGGTAAATTAGCTTACATGTCATTATTGTAGCTCACAACATTGTCCAGCAGAAGTTTTCTTATATAAATTTTTGAAAATTTCAAAATATTAGCAACAAATATTTGGGAATACTTGTTGGGAATTTGAGAAATAGTCCCATTATTCCTGCTGGCTTATTGGCTCATAGCAGGTCCCGCTAAGAACTGGCATCTAGCTGGCAAAACCTGAGTTTTGCCAGCTGGATGTGAATACGGAGGTACAAGCGGCGTATTGAGGAGCACTTCAATGACATCAAGACCATCACAGAGTACAAGTGCAGAGACAAGCAGGACAACCCCACTCTGCCTGACACCTTGAACGGTTTCTTTGCACGTTTCAGCACTCCAAGCAGCAGAAGTACTGTTCACCCCCCACAACCAGAGGCACAGCGTCAGCCTCTTACCATGCAGCTGCACCAAGTTACCTCCACCCTGAGGAGGATAAACAGAAAGGTTGCAGGTCCAGATAAGGCGTCAGGTCAGACACTAAATTCGTGTGCAGACCAACTGGCAAAAGTTTTTCTTGACATTTTCAACCTGTCCCTGCAGCTTTGGTTCCTGTCTGCCTGAAGTCTGCCGTGCCCAAAAAAACAACCATTACCTTCCTCCGTGATTACTGCCCCATCTTCTCACTCCAGTCATCATGAAGTGTTTCTAGCTGATCTTCCTAAAGCACATTTCTGCCAGCCTGGACAGCGTGCAATTTGCCTACAGGGTGAACCGTTTTACAGAGGATGCTGTCTCGATAGCACTTCACACAGCCCTGACTCATCTGCAGCATCCCAAAATCTATATTTGTAGACTCCAGCTCAGCCTTTAACACCGTTCTCCCGGACATGCTGGCCCTGAAGCTTCACAACCTGGGTCTGCTAGCATTACTCTGCACCGGGCAAAGTGCTCAGAGCGTGCGCCCACCAGCTCGCCCCCACCTTTACCAGGATCTTCAACCTCTCCCTGGATCATACAGTCATCCCACACTGCCTCAAATCTTCCATAATGGTCCCGGTGCCGAAGAAGTCTCCCATCACCAGCCTGAACGATTACCGACCGGTGGCCCTCACTCCGGTAATCATGAAGTGCTTTGAGAGACTTGTTCTTCAGCACATCAAGGACCATCTCCCCCCAGACTTCGACTCCCACCAGTTTGCATACCGCGCAAACAGATCCACTGAGGACGCCATGGCTGTAGCTCTACACTCTGCGCTGAACCACCTGGAGCAGCAGCAGAGCTACGTCCGGATGCTCTTTGTGGATTACAGTTCTGCGTACACACACACAATAATCCCGGACAGACTATGCACAAAACTGGACACTGTTGGCCTCTCCCCTCTCACATGTGCCTGGATAAAGGACTTTCTAACAGATCGACCCCAGACTGAGACTAGGTCCCCACCTCTCCTCCACCCGCACGCTGAGCATCGGCTCCCCACAGGGCTGTGTGCTGAGCCCCCTCCTGTACTGCCTCTACACCCACGACTGCAGGCCGGCCCACAATAACAACCTCATCGTCAAGTTCGCTGACGACACTACAGTGGTCGGACTCATCTCCGGGGGTGATGAGGCTGCCTACAGGGAGGAGATCCTGAAGCTGGCTGCTTGGTGTTCTGAGAACAACCTCGCTCTCAACACCAAGAAAACCAGGGAGATTATCATCGACTTCAGGAGGTTCAGCACAGACCCAGCCCCCCTCTACATAAACGGCGAGTGTGTGGAGAGGGTCCACACCATCAGGTTTCTTGGCGTCATCATCTCGGCCGACATCTCCTGGTCAGAGAATATCACGTCAATCACTAAGAAGGCTCAGCAGCGGCTACACTTCCTGAGAGTCCTCAGGAAGCACAAACTAAACTCCAACCTGCTGCTGACCTTCTACCGCTCATCCATCGAGAGCCTGCTCACATACTGCATCACAGTATGGTACGGCAGCTGCACTGTAGCAGACAGGGAGAGGCTACAGAGAGTTGTAAAGACAGCACAGAAGATCATTGGCTGTCCTCTCCCCTCCCTGATGGACATTTACAGCTCCAGCTGCCTCAGCAGAGCCAGAAACATCATAAATGACAGCTCCCACCCTGGCTCTGATCTGTTTGCCCTGCTGCCCTCTGGGAGGCGCTACAGGTGCATCAGGACTAAAACAAACAGACTCAAAAACAGTTTCTTTCCAAAAGCAATAACTGCCCTAAACTCTTGTAGGACTTTAAATCTGAAATACTCTGGACACTAACGACATGTGCAATACATTCTGTCATGTGACATATACAACATATCATGATACGTGCAACAATACTCTGAATGTGCAATATATTTTTTGATTTGAATATGTTTTCATTGTAATTTATATATTTTCAGCTCGAACACTATACACATGTATAGTATACAGGTATATACAATTCATACTTATATCTGCAAATAACTCGAGTGTGCACATCTGTTTATTTCTGTAAATATTTTATACCTTAGATCTTTTATTTATTTATTTATCTTCTATACTGCTCTCTTTGCACTGACATTGGGGTTGGCTTAATCTCATTGTATATTTGTATAATGACAATAAAAGGCATTCTATTCTATTCTATTCATTCTTCACCTGAATCAGTGACCTCCTCACCAACAGGCCCAGGTGGTGAGGATAGGGAAGTCAACATCTTGACCACTTATCCTCAACCAATTAAGGATCTCTGTCTGTGTCAGCTGTGTCTCAGTGTGAGGGTGTGGTATGGCAGCTGCACAGCACGGGACAAGTGGAACGTAACCCAGGTGGTGAGGACAGCTCAAGGGATTGTGGGCTGTCGTCTACCAGATCTGGACTCTATCTACACCGCCTAAGTCCACAAGAAGGCCAGACGCATTGTAGCCGACCCCACCCTCACAGACAATGCACTGATTGTACCACTTCACTTAGGAAAGTGGTACAGCAACATTAAAAGCACCACAAAAAGCCTCAGAGACAGCGTCTTCCTCAGAGTTGTGAAAGCAATAGCCCCCCGTAGTTCAACACTTAAACCCTAACTTATTGTTTGCTTATTTATGTGTGCTTGTTATATTTCTATTTTCTTATTTATGTGAGCTAAGCCGAAAGACTCCTCAAAAAGCTTGCATAATGACAATAAAGAGCTTGAATCTTGGAGCTTGAATCTTGCTGAAGGTTAGATGAACAGACTGATACCACACCTGTCTGTACCTTAAATGTGATGTTGTTACTGGGAAACACTTAGCTTAGCTTGGGACAAAGATGGGAATCAGCCTCCAAGTTGTTTTAAAGGCACTTTGGTGCTTATAATTTTCCCTGGATGGTTGCAGTAACTTTTAGGTTAATAGAGTCAGGTGGATATAGTTTTCTTCATTTCTTTTATTGTATTAGCTTCAGTGTTTATGCACTCCTGATTCTTTTAACAATGCACAGTTATGCACTGTATACACCCAAAGATCAAAGTTCTTTGTAATTATGCATTATGCAAAACAAAAACACCTTCAGCTCTTGCTTTGGTTGTGGCAGACATTTGCTGTGGCATCTTTTAAAAACATACATTGTGATGACATCTATGTGAAGTCTTTCCCAGCCTATCCCAAAGGTTACCAAAGGTCCGTACTCTGTGGTCGCCAAGCCATGTGTGAACATGATGTGTCATGCTTCTTGAACATCTCTTTGACAGTTTGAGCCTGATGAATTCTGACAGTGTCATCTTGGAATATGCCTGTGCCGTTAAGGCAGAAAAATGTTTCTATTTGTACAAAATAATCTAATAATTTTGAATATTTACATTGTCAGCTGACCCCGTTCTTAGGATTTAAAATGTTGCTGATCTGACCAAGTGAGGGCTTGACCATTGGCTTGTACTGTAGGCAGCAGGTATGATGCGTGCAACAATTCATCCACCACTCTTCTTACCCTGATGTGCCCATCACTCTTGAACAGGAAAAGTCTTGACTCTTGATTTAAAATGAGGAAATTTCTGTTTGGTGAAAAATTTCTTTGTTGTATTGGTACTTCTAGGTAATACATTTTGCATTAGCAAAGAAGATTTAACAACTTTTTCATGGGTGCATCCCACATACTCAACTCTGCTGCTCATCCCACATTATGTTAATAACACAGTTTCCAGGGGTAAGAATTCTCAAGTCACTGGTTTAAGTTTGTGTTACATTTTGTAAAACTTCACAACTTTTTTGGGGAATAAATATATTTAGAAACATATTTAGAGGAAATCTTAACCCAGCCCAGTCTATTGTAATACTTAAAAGAAAAAGACAAAAAAAAAAAAAAAAAAAAAAAAAAAAAAAATTGTGGCTTGTGCACCAAGTATATAAAATTTAAAAAAAAGAAAATACTTGGAGTTGTGTTTTTTTTTTTTTTAACAAAGTTTAAGTAACATCATATATTTTATCACACATAGGTTATTATTTACAATAAACCTTCTGCTAATTACATCGCTTACACTAATTTTGATGAACTTAAATAGTGTTTTGTTTTCTTACACATTAGTGAAGAAGAAAAACAAGGGGAAGCAGGATTGGAGTTGGAGCTGAAGGACACATATTTGGGTTGTGATTGGTAACAAAGATGATTGGCAGGACATGAGGAACAAATGCGTAGTGTCAGGGCAGTGTCTTTAATTGGATCTGAGTCACTCTGTTGAGTCTTTTGTGTTTCAGTAAGAACAAAGAAACATTGATCCTAAACACACACACACAGTGATACTCATTTAGAAGACAAACACACTGTGGTATAATCAGTGTAGCAACGATAAGTTGGAGTGTTGTGTGCTGACCTCCTCTGTCTTGTAGTTTCAGTAACAACCTTCCTGAGTGCTTAAGCTGTTACTCTTGTGGGAGAAAAAGCTAAAGGTCTTTTGGTTTTTAACCGTATTTTAGATGAGATTCTTGTTTTGTTTGTATACTATATGTCCAGTTAACAGGTAAGTGGTTTTCTGGAGACAAATACAGAAGGCTGGAGGGAGTAATACAGTAAATGGTAAAAAGTTAGACAGAGAAAACTAAGAAAATCTGAAAGCTTTAAAAATAGAAAAAGATTTTTTTTTTTTTTTAAGTCAGTCAAAAGACTTGTGAAAAAGACTTGTTGAAGATTTTTTTTTCTTTTTTCTTATGAAACAAAGTAATGATCAAATTTGCAAAAGCAAGTTCATTTTAGAGATGCAGAAGTACTTTAATGGGTTACTTTACTGATGTTGACTGATGGACCAACCTACAGAACAGCCACATCTAAGAACTCAGAGTTTCACCATCAACACATAAAACCCCTATAAAGAGAAATCAAATTAATACTGCCCACACAAAGCTGTCTACTGTATGTTCCAGCCCTGCTGACAAAGGCTTTATAATGCTACACAAAAAGTACATAAAGCAAAAACATACTTCAAGGTTCAGTTATCAGTATATTGTGCCCGTTAATAATGTCTGTCTGTTTTTTATGTTTTTTTTTCCCTCTCAGTTATTGCATCAACCCACCTGAAGCCCTGCTTCTTGCTTGCTTTTTTGATGCTGCCTAATGGCCAGTGGACAGAAAGTACTGTCAAATTCAACACAATGACTTAACTTAAATTACCTTAAATCCCCCAATGACACAAATTGTTGGTCAGCCCTTACTTTCCTCCCTTCACTGAGATTTTCTGCTGGTGATGTTCTTTCTACAGATGAGACATGATGGAAAAAGTGCACAGTAAAAATTGCTGTTTTTTTTGTTTTTTTTTTTTACAACATTAGCAGCACAATAGCAGATGAGGCATCTTGTGTTGATATGAGTACTGCATGTGTCTGTACATATAACAGGAAGAAGACTGTGGAAAGCAACATACAGCTCAGCAGAAAAGAAAATTATTACTCTTACCAGCACACTCTGGATCTTCCTGAAATTTTACTAAGAGGCTGAGTGGATAAAAAGTGTGGAGTAAATGCTGTGACTGTAAATGCAAGTTTTGATGTCACGCTATATTTCTGGATCATCTCTGAATTTATGTGTAATAAAAGATTAAGATTACAAGCTAGCATATTTGTAGTAACTGATTGTCCAGGATTTCAACTAACAGATACTGACTATCCCTGTAACACAATATAGACACATTTGCACAATGACTGAACATTGTCGAGCCATGTCTTCTGTTTTCACCTTGTCGCGTTTCTTCTTTTCTTTGTCATTGGTGGGTGCTACAAATAGCTGCATCCTTGACTAATGGTCTTACATAAGAGTCTCTCACTGTTAAAGATCCTGGCAGAAGGCCTAAAAACTTCTGTTTCTTTTGACTATTCTACTTTTTTCTTCTTTTTTTCTCTCAAACTGAGACCTCTAAAAAGATAAAATCTCCACTCAAATTGTATTAGATTTACATCTGATGAAATCCATTTGATGTTGTCCTCATTGCTGTGTCTTATTAAGAACTTTTTGTGCATTCAGTGCTTTCATAAGGACATTATTAATTCAGGGAGCGTCTGTATAAAAATATGGCAAAAGATGGGAGTGGAGATCATTTGCTTTTTTTGTGTTCCTACAATTTCACAAGGTCAGCCATGAATATGGAACTTGATACAATTTTTTTAACATACTTTTCTCTGAATGAGATGAAAAAAGTACTTTTTGTTCTGAATCTACAAACCAATTTGTGCATCAGCCGCAGGTCTCTGCAGGCAGGTGTAGCAGCATCGCTGGATTAGGTTCTCTGTTTGCTCTCTCAGAATGAACCTTTTGTGTTTATTAAATCAGGAGGCTGTAAATTTAATATCTGAAACCACCAGGCAACTGAAATGTTCCATTGAAAAACTATCTGCTGTGGAAACTAGAGAAACATTCATCCTATCCACTTAATGTCTCAAAAAACAGGGATGAAATGAAGATTAACTCAGAGATATTAATGAAATAATTAAATAAAATAAATAAAGTCTCCCACATATGTATAATACCATATCCTGGACTGGTGCTACTCAGTCTAACTGTTCTAGGGTTTGCTTAAATTAAAATGTTGAGGAACTCTTAATGATTTTTAGCAATGGTCTCGACTGTAAATTATGAAACATTAAACATCGTCTGTGTTGGTAAGTGAACCAGGAGCCTTCATCTGTCTGCATCATTCAGACCACACATTCATACACAGTCAATATTTATTAATATTTATTATTTACTAAACATATCTTTAAAGAAAGGGACACTTTCCAGAGCTGCACGGGCTGCACGGTGGTGTGGTGGTTAGCACTGCAGCCTCACAGCAAGAAGGTCGCTGGTTTGAATCTCGGCTGTGGGGAGGTTTGAACTTTGAGGGCGGTGGCCTTTCTGTGTGGAGTTTGCATGTTCTTGCCTGTCTGTATGCATGGGTTCTCTCTCATGCATGTAAGGTTAATTGATTACTCTAAATTCTGTGTGTGAGTGTGAATGGTTGTTTGTCCCCTTTTGTTGGTTGGTTGTGTTGGCCCTGCGATGGACTGGTGAACTGTCGAGGGTGCAACCTGCCTCTCACCTGTTAATGCTGGGATAGGCTCCAGCTTACCCGTGACCCTTAACGGACTAAGCAATAAAGAGAATGAATGAATGAATGCCTTTCCAGAGGTGGACCAATGGGATAACTTAATATTTCATCACTTAATCTGAAAAATTGGCAGATTTTGTTATATTATCAATCTACATTTTTCCCCTAGCTGATATTAGGTTACTACAAAATTTTTCTTTATGGTCACTTGCTCCAAAGCACAAAGTAAAAAATTCAAGATTCCATGCAATCTGTTGGTTTTCCTTGGCTAGACTGTTATTTATTGGCTTGGCTTGTATGACTACTAATTTGATGACAATGAATTAGCTTGAACTGATTTATCTGTTAAGTGCCCTGAGAATGTCGTTGTGAATTGGCGCTATACAAAGAAAGCTGAATTGAATGAAAAAGATGTTACAAAGCATGCGTGTCCTTCTGTGAGCTTGTGGATTGAAGTATTACCTTATGGGTCTGCAGGTTGGATTCAGAATTTTTACCCTTTCAAGGTTTCTGCAAAGCAAGGAGTCTGCAAAGCAAGGGTGAACTTTTAGTAAACTCCTCTAACTCCACTCTGATCTGCTAATAAGTTTTATTTCTACACTTATTAGTTTTTGTTTCTTTGTTTCTTTGTTTTTATTTGTTTGTTTTGTTTTTCAAATAATGAGAAATAATGAGAAAAACCTGTAATGCAGATTCAATCATAAGCATCCTATCAATAAAAATATTAGGTTCAGCTACAACATTTCATATTAACAATAGGGAGAAATTTTACGACCAACTTTTAAGACCAAGGACTCTTAAATAAAAGAAATCAGTCATGTTCATATGAACAAATGAAAACACAGCTGCTGATTTTGAGTGCTGTTTACATGTTACATGTATGTGGCTGATAATACAAAGTGACTGAGCAAGCACACTTTGATTTTACTACAAATGTATTAATCAGCTCAGAAATTGAAATTGTTAAGTCTTTTAGACTTTAAAGATGCACTACCAAACTTTTGCAGATTTTCTCAGTGATGTGCCCCATCAATGGTTAACTTGGCATCCATCTTGCATCCTAGCTGTACTGTGAGCTCCCTCTAGCAAGTAAAGGCAGTTTTATTAAAGGAGTCATCAACTGGAAATTGCACTTTTTCAAGTTAAAACACGTGTATTGGTATTGGACCGAAGTGTTAACTTCCCTGAAAGTCTTTCTTTTGAAGAGGGTCGAGTTTTTCCGTCTGGGCCCTTTGTTAACTGCAGAATCGTCAATAAGGGTAAACTCTTGCAAACGCCTTATTTTAATTTGCTACTTTCATCATCACAGGAGGCTATTTGAATAAGCCAGCACCTCTTCCACGCCTAAAGCATAACTTTAGGCGTGGAATGATATAATGATATAATGTCAGGCTTTACTGCTGACTCAGCTAACGCTAATGCTAACACTAATGCTAATGCTAATGCTAACACTAATGCTAACGCTAATGCTAACATTAAGGGGCGAGCCTAAAAGTTTAACCCCCTGCAATCTACAAATGAGCCCCGTGTTTTCTTTTTTATAAGTGGGTTGAAGTGCTCTGCCATGTAAATTTTTGTAAACATTTTGTTGTAAATGTGCTTCTTCCACCATCTTGGTATCGTCACTCTCCTTTGGCCAATCAGCTCACACCTCATTAACATTAGTCAAAATCATGCATTAACTCTCACGAGATAAAGTTGCTGTATGGGCAAAGGGTCAGAACAAGCTCTATGTTTGATTTTTTTTTTTTTTTTTTTTTTTTTTTAAATATTTCAAGACACTTAGAGAACAGTGGATGCATGAAAAGACCAGACGATGACACCTTTAACTATTGTCTTATGTCTTGTTCTGTCCCTTTCTTTTCCTCTGATAATGTCCTCTTGCATTTCTTTGCTGAATTAACCACGTTGCACATTCAAATGGCCATTGTATTTACAACCACTTGTTAGCATGAAGTGAAACTTGGCTGTAACATCACGCGGTGTTCCGGATGACAAAGTTGTATAGTGTGGTTTCTTAGCTGCTGGGCATTGGCGGTTCCAGGAATGCACATAATAGATGATAATGTGCCATCAAACAAGTCAAGAACTTCAAGTTTCAAGATTCAAAGTGATTCAGTGTTTATTGTCATTTGCCCAGTAAGGAAACAAGTTTTCTCTGAACAATGAAATTCTTAAAGGTTGGAAAATTACATAATCCATCTTTAAAGCACCATATCTCTATTCTATAGAAAGTTTTTAATGCAATATTATTACAAAAAAGTAGCTAATTCACCATTTTGACACTTAAATGTATACAAATATTTGTGTTTGGAACTAATTGTTTGACTAAATATTCTTAGCATGTCAGGTTTCTATACTTATTAGCAGGCACAGTTGTGATCGTTTCTAAAGAACTTGATGCATCATGAGGCATTGGTAAGAGATGATGAGGAGGCAGGAAAACAAGGTACTTGAGGCTAACTTAAATTACAAAACTCTCAATGGACTGAAAGACTGACAGACTAAAGCTGGGAAGAGATATAGACAAAGCAAGGAAGGATAGACAAGGATCTAGTGATGAATTATAGAAACCAAGGAGTACTTGTACAGGGGGACAAATAAGGAGCAGCTGTGGCAATCAGTAACTGAACACCAGGTGTGTCACAAACAGGAAGTAAACTTAACTGAATACATAAACATAAAACATCTATGAAATAAAACAAGACACAAGCTCATTAAAGACTAGAACCAACTGACCTTGAACCAAAGAACTCTAAACCAAAACCCATCGACCATGACATCCTGAGTCTGTCAACTATTGAGACATTCTTTATCTATATGAATGTAAAAGTGGAGGCCACTTCTGATTTAATAAAGGTGCAGCTCCCTCAAACCCTCCTCTGGTGACTCATTCAGAGTAATGGTTTTCAGTGAAAATTATCATGTTTCATCACACATGGCAACTTTTTGAGAATTTCAGTTCACTTGTACACAGACAAAAACACACACAACAGAGCTCAGGAGGCAGCCTGTGCCATGTGCTTGAATTTTTCAGCTTTTAATGTAATGAAGAGCAAACAGACTCGAGGACTCAAACAAACCAAAACCATGGGGAGCGTAGCAGGAACATAATGAGAGACACTGATGTAGGCAGTGGTTTTGACCCATCCTGGTCTGCAATGACAGATGGAGAGTGGAGGAGTGCACTCATGGTGTCAGCAGTCCTGAAGGGGAAAGCAGCGCTTGTGCATACTAACAACTGGCATGACCCCAAAGTCAAGAGGCCATAATGAACAATAAAATCAGCCAATGTCCTTGAGTTAATGGTGACTCACTTTTTTTTATTTTTCTAATGATGGAATAAAATTAAACATTTGTGCGTAACAGATGATGTCATGTGAATGCATCAAAGGCGTTCTGCTTTAATGGGAGCAGGAGCTGATTTGTTTAACAAAATATTAAGCAACAATCACATTAACAGCTAACTAATTTCTAATCAAGCCACACGGGGGTTTACAACCTCGCTGAGATGGTGGTGTTTCTAGTTATTGATATTCGGATATTGGCTGGAGCCCCCTGGTTACTCTGAGATTTTTTTATTAGAATGTCACTTTAGGTTGGAATCAAGCATCCTAAAAAGGGAAATCATGATGCCGAAAGTCATCAGACAAATAGTCCAATAATGACTCCAGCTCAGAATCATTGTTTCAGGCCTTGGAGCTATTGTCTGGGACACACACACACACACAGTGAGACGGCGAACAACAACTAATACAGAATTTGTACGTGTAGATTTTTTTTTAATATATCAAAAAGGATACAGTGTGACAGTGCTAAACTTACTCACCAACATGGAAACAAAGATTAAAAGGTTATATTTTGAATTTTCCATGTCACGTCTATATTTTCATATCATCCAACTTTGGACTCAATAAAAAATAGCTGTGTTTCCATATGAATGTAAACAAAAGTGAAGCAAACTTTTGAAATGTTAAAAATAGAAAAAGATAATTACACTTGTTTTTAATAACTAGTTTGTAGTTAAGGAACTAAAAGTTGATGGTTTTGCCCTGGTCACACAGGGATGTTGTAAAGTTATAAAGTATAGAAGATGTAGTGGTATTGCACTGATTAAATCATCATTTTATATACATATATATATATATATATATATATATATATGTATATATATATATATATATATACATACATACATATAGGTTTTAACCAGCCATCACTAAAATTAAAAATGTTTCCAAGGTTTACCTGGCCAAAGAGGCAGCATGTTTATAAACTACCGCAGAAGAAACAAACAGATATAAGCTGTCAAACACAAGAAGTAAACAGATAACGCAGCCAACATGGAGCGCATCATGGGATGAATTATGCAAAGACGTTTTGAAGCCGTCACATTGGTTTCCTTCTTGAGCCCTTAAACTCTCCCAGAGAGATGAGTTCTGGTCATTTCTAATCAGTCTGTAAAATAATCCAAGTGAAGGGAGCAGAATATTTAAAAGCTTTGTTTTTTTCCAAGCTTTGTTCTCAGTCTCAGGTTCACCATCTGTAGAGCAGAATGAAAAAGGTCAAATCGGTTTGGGTTTTTAGACATAGGTAGGAAGATATAGCAGAGCTAGGTCAAGAAAGTTTTTATATATAAAATCAGCCAGTGTTTAAACCTGCATACAGAGAGGGATGGACATTTAGAATTAGAATACAAAATACAGTGATGTGTAATTTCCACAGCCAGTAATGAATCATAAAGAATAATGTTAAACACTATCTAGTGTTTAAGATACTCATCATGGGCATTTACAAACAGCAGATCACAATGAGCCAGTACATCAAAAACATTCTTGTTTTGAGGCAGAAATCGTATTTGTTTTACTTTTAGTGGTGTTTTAAATGACAAATCCTTTCACCATCTTTTTTTTTTCTATACAGCTTATTCCAGTTCAGGGTTGTGGGGAATCTGGTTCCTATCCCAGCAATTAGCAAGCGAGAGGCAGGATACACCCTGGACAAGTCGCCAGTCAACATAGAGAGACACAACCAGTCAATTCAAAGTGACCAGCTTAACATACATGTCTGGATGGTGGGAGGAAGCTGGAGTAACCCAGGCATACACGGGAGAACATGCAAACTCCACACAGAAAGTGTGAACAGAAAGGTTCGAACCTCTCCCTGAGGCTCCACCCAATTAACTTCTTGCTGTGAGGTCGTGATGCTAACCACCACACCATCATGCAGCCCTGACAAATCCTGATCGAGGATAATATCTAAATACTTGAAGGATGTAACAAGTTCAATTTGAACCCAAGCTGTTAAATCTGTAAGGATGTCTGGCAGCTCTCAGCATTGCATGTGCAGGATAAGTGTGTCCTGTCAGCACAGAGTTATTTATCAGAGGGGGATGGTCTCACACCAACAAAGCATAGGTGTGCTGCATTAACACTGCTAGACGGGTCTAAAATGTGTAACTACACACAATAGATTAGCAATGGCACTGATTGTTAGTTTGAGTTGTATTTAGGTCTTTTTTTGTACTTCCTTCAAACAGTTTTTCTATCTTTTCTTTTTGTGTTGATCATTATAAGTATCCATAAAAATATCAGGATGTATTTAAAGCAGGTAGGCGCCATAAAGCACACACATAAAGGAGAGACATGTGGACCTAATGAATGTAGAGTACACAAACCCACATGGCCTCTCTGATCTACAAACAGCTAGTGGGGAGAGCAGATAAGAAAAACAAAAAGGTTAAGTTAAAACATGAAATATTTATCAAAGATATGAATGTGAGTGTGTTACTAGTGTTAAAGCACAATAAAACTCACATTGTCATTAGTAATTGATCATTGGCTGTAATTCTGTGCTACTCTGGCAATCTAAAGAAACTTCTGTTGTGGTAATGAATTAATCATTGTAGATCACTTGAGGTGATAAAAGCCAAGATGACTTCTATTTATTTATTTCCTTGTATGTTCAGTCAAAATTTAAGTTATTGTTTAACTCAAACTCTACTTTAAATATAAATCCATCCAAACAGCAACTCTGAAGGGTTTTTTATATATAATACTGAGAGGAAATTATTTAGAAAAGGTGATGTCCATTCAAATCAAATCACTTAGATCACCTTCTTTTACCAATAACAGTCGGAATAAATGTCTGTGCACGTTTTCCCAGGGAAATGTAAGGAGCCTTTAACAGTCAGCTTCTTTCCAGGGGAAGCAGCTCAGATACTGGTTTCCAGTAGAAGACTCCCTCCAATAAATTGAATAAATCAAAGTTTTAAAGAATAGTTGTTATTAGTTGTTAAAGAGAAGCCACCTCAGTTTCTTTTTAAGCACGTAAAATTACCTTTAGCTTTGTGATGGGCTTAAAACACACCAATTTAAAGATGTTTAGTTCCTGAAAAATCTCTTAATTATGGTTTAAAGTCAAGCTGTTAAAGAAGTCCAATCACCTCTTTTCAGTCCTTATTACTCAGTCCTTACTCTTTTCCATTAATCTACCGCTCTGTAATTGAAGAAAATCTATTGATGGGACAAAAAAGTGCAGAATTGTCTCAAATGGTAAAAAGGGGAAAGCACAAACTTCTGACAAGCTCAGATAGTTATACAACTAAGGCAGTGCAAAGCCATTTTTACTGCCTGTATCTCTATTTTGGACAACTTGGTGACTAATATCACAAAATACATTAATCATAGTTATCTATACACACACACACATTTCTCTACTGACTGAGGCACTCTTTCTGGAAATGAAAAGTTGTTCAGTTTGATGCTCGGCCATATTTGTTTACTTGGGAGATCACAAGGAAGAAGTTCAATCAAACAGAAGATGAGACATGGATGTAGTCAAAGAGAGAAAGATAACAACTAATAAAACTGCAGTTTTGAAAAACAGTGTCATCCTGTAATCCACAAACTAATATGAGGGAACACAAACAGTCAAAGAAAGGCTGGGACGATTGCTCAGCTTCTCCATAAGGTAAGAAAAACTGCATCCATACTGTCCCACTTTCCAAGATTTTTGCCCATAATAATGATCGAGACCCCAAAGGTTTAAGCATAGGTCTAGATTTGAAAAATATTCAGATTTTTTATTTATCTTTGCATCATTTGTTATCCTTCCTCCTTCAATATTCAAGTGATCCAGTGACCAGAAAAAAATAAAGAGGACTTATTTTACATTGAGTCATATCATCTTCAGTCCTACTCACCCATGCGCAGCCTCTACTGTTGAATGTAGTGTTTATTCTCTTGTTGTCATATCAGACTTATGTACTTGCTGTCAAGGGCCATCAATGAGACCTGGCAGCCCTGCCATCATATCAACACAAGTGCGTGTGTGAGCATTTGATAGCTTATAACGGGGTGTTTGCACGCGAGGCAGCTGGCCTTTTTATTTGATCAAATAAATTAATGGTCTTTGTTATATGCTAATGTTTCTTGATGTTAAGCTTTGTTTATTACCAAATGGATGAGTAAAACACACACATACACACAGCAACTATTAAGAATCCTGTCATGGTAAAATATTCATACTACTTCACAATATTCACGTAGGAATTCATATTACTGCATGCTTCAGTCTTCAGATATATTTTAAATAATACTGGTAAACCAACTCAAGTAATGAGTTGCTGATAGATTTTCTATCAGATTCATTCATTTGCTTTAAATAATTTCACAGGATTTATGAGGACTTTAAATATTTACTGAAAACGCAAGTGTACCCTTGTTTTGGTTGTTTCTTCTATGCTAAGTGCAGCAAACATATGAAGAATTAACTAAAACTCCTTAAATTAATGGACCAAAATATTCATTTTAAATTCAATCTTTTTCTTCTCATACATTTTAAATGGTACTCTTTATTAAAAAATAAGGCTCAATATTTCATTCTGACTAATATTATTTATCTCATTCACAAAGACACAAATAAATAAAAGCGACATCTTCATGTCATTTTCATGTCATGTCATCTTGTTCTACATCCCTCTGATGACGCAGATGATACAATCAGACACTGCTAAATATAGCTTTGCACTGGAAATGTCATCACTGTCACATTCCCGCATAAAATCCTCACCGTGTGTTCAAACCTGAGTTGGTTCTGTCCCACAGCTCCAAAGTCAACTTTTGCATTCAACACTAACTTACACCTTTACTGTGGGAACACTGTAACACCTCCATTAGTCTTACTGTCTGCCTCCATAGCCTCTCTTTAGTGACCATTTTTAACACTTTATAGAAAGCTTTACATTATGACAAATTTTCATTTAACACCTACTGTAATGACCTTTTGTACCTCTGTTGTTTAGTGGTTCAGTGTCACATCTGTGTTATCAAAACTATTCAAATAAATTATATGAATGTAGTTAAATTCTTGTTTCACTGCATCAGCGAGACGTTTAATGAAGATTTCAGAACATGAATTTTCCCTGTACAAAATGAACATCTAATCATTTAATTATTTAGTAAATATTAACAAATGCTTTAATTGATAATCTATCTGCCGATTATTTTAATGGTAATGTGTTCTCCTGTAGAAAGATGGATCATATTTCATTGTGTGAAAACTGGTCCAGTGACAATATAATACCTCAGCTCGTAGTTTAACGCATAACAAATAATAAAACATCTGACTGCAGCAGGGTCGGGTCACATCACTTTAACCCTATAATGCCGTATGTATCATATTTGACCTTTTGCATCATTTTATGGTAAAAACTTGGCTCAAAACCCCATTGTACACAATCTGATACTTGTCTTTTTCCCTCTGGTGGATACAGTAATAACATAATAATGCAGTACAATAATTTTGACATCACTCAGTAGTAAACGGTAAAAATACAAAAATAAAAAAAATAAAAATTTTTTGTTATTTTTATATGTATATTTTTTTTGTTAAAGGGCCATATAAAGACTTCATATTTAAAAGGAGGACTTTTCGCCCCAATTTTTGGGGGGCCAGACTTTAAAGCGTTAAAGTTGCTGAACACAGATCATATGTTCATTTTTGCACTTAAGAACTTGAGAAATTGTTTTACAATGAAATTTAGTATCTTTACTTGTAGGACATTTGAAAAAAGATACTTTTCTTCAAACCTCTCAATGCATTTTTAATGCAAATAAAATTAATTTGAAATTATCTGTATTTTTTTATGCTTTTGCTGCTTATCCATCCATCCATCCATCCATCCATCCATCCATCCATCCATCCATCCATCCATCTATCTACCCATCCACCCATCCATCCATCTATCCATCATCTGCCAGCTATTGGTTGCAGAGCATATAAACATGATCTCTTAATAATCATCTTTATTAATAAAAAATGTAATAAAGTGTTATAACTGATGATGAGTAAACAAAGCATCAGACTGATTTCCAGATTAAAGAGCACATGATTTAATAGTACTGTAGTGTATTGAATTCATATATATTTAAACAAAACCACGTTTTGTTTTGTTTTAATCTCAAGCCCTCATCATATTTATATTAATCTATTAATATTAAACCCTGACCAACTGTTTCTGACAGCAAAGCTAAAAACTGAGAAGTTCTTGGACAATATTTGGTTGGATGAGGCTCAAGCTCACTTCACTCACACGACTATAATTCACCCCCTCAGCCATAACTGTTGTTGTAACCATTTTTAACTTGTGATATAAAACATTGTTATTTAATGGTTTTAGAGCTCTGCAGAAGTAATCACTGTCCAATTTTTGGTTATGCAAAACAGTTTCAAAGAATCCAAAATGTAGACATGGTACAATTTGAAAAGAAAAAAATTATACAACATTTTCTCATCTCGAGTGCAGTGAATTTACTATTTCAATTTTATAGTGGAACAACTAAACTATGTAATGTGCTATGGACCAGTGAAGCTAATACACATTCTGGTTTGAGGCTGGTGCTCATTCAAATTCAATTAATCACAATTGCCAGCGTGGCCTCTTCGTGCTGAGAAGTAGAGGCAAATTATTTTCCAGCAAGTAGCACCAGCAGGGTCTCCAGCCATACATATGATGTGGCCCCTACAGAGCCCTGATCGCAACATCATGGAGTCAGTCTGAGGTCACTTGGTGATACATCGGGTGTTTATAAGCATCAGCCAAGTAGCTTGTAAAACTGTATGTGTCTCCATTGGAAATAAATTATCTCTGGCTTTGTTATTGCTTTGTGTACATACCAAGATGTAACCACTGACATTTTTTGTGATTGTACCTCATTAAGTCCTGTAAAATCTATATTGTTATTCACCCGCTCACTTTGAAAGAAGCACATATAATAGAATTCAAATGTGTCTTTAGGTGTTTTAGCTGCTGGTATTTGTGTCTTTGACAGTCAAACCTTTTTGTTATCCAAGATGTCAGAGGGTCTCACGAGGAAATGTCAGCTAATGGTATCCAAGCTGACTGAGAAAAATGCAATTCCACTTCATTTGACTTGATTCAATTAGCTGTCTGGCAAAAAATGTCACAATGACGCAGTAATGAATAATGCTGGGGAGGAAGAGGACCTGCCTCACACACACCACAATAAAAGACATTAACTTTTAATTTGTTGTCCCCTCCGGATGATGGTTGATAATCGCATGAAAAATGTTGCTGCTGTGGTCTGTTATGAGATCACACTGTGTATTCAAATAGGGGTATTATAGATAATATTATAGATAATAGTGTAGAAAAAATAAAAGCTTCATACATGAGTATTTTGGTAAATCTTGAACTTTGGTAAATTTTATGGTAATGGTAAAGGTCAAATCCTTGCCACCATACAACACAAAATAAATCAGTACCAAGAATAAATCACTGTAGAAATGATGTCTCAAATTACAGGACATGTCATTTTAAATATTTTAAAAACAAAGTTACATGGGAAATTTTCATTTTCTAGTCATTTTTGCAAAATATATTCTGTCATTTCAGATGACCTCTGACTATAGAAAATATTTTAGACAAATGAAGTTTATTATCAACTCAATACATTTATTCTATTTAAAATTTAAAACATTTACAGTTTTGTAGAATTTCCAGCAAAAAGTCCCAAAATTATCCAAAAACTGTCAACCTTGTGCATTTTATATCAATTTATCCAGCCATGTATTTTTGTTTACCTTTATTATCTCTAAACAAAATCAATAATAGTGAGATTTAAAATCATGTATTTATATAAATAAAATAAAATAAAATAAAAGAATATAGATAGGGAGTGTTCTGATTAATCAAAGATTTCCACATTTATCTTGACCGGTAGACTACGGAAGACAAACTAAGAATGACATTTTTTGTTTTATTGCAATAATTTATTATTTTTTTCCTCATGCTGTTGTTACATTGGATGCAGAACTGACCCTCATCCTGAGGTTTTCCCATTGGCTGCTTTTCAGTTCAAGTTTTATTACAAATATGAAACTGTGATTTTGTGCATTAATCCATTCAGGGGGTCGTTATTAAACATCTGTCCTCTTCAAATGTCAACAATACATACACAGTTTCATAATTTAACCTTAATGCCTAAATTTATTCATAGACATATAAAAATTAAATAAATAAAATACAAAAAGTAAAGAAAAAATACAAAATAAAAAGACTGGAATAAAAAAATGAAATATTAATACAATAATATTAAATTAAATACATATGTAATAGTAAACAAAAATAGATAAAGCAATAAGATATAAAGAGATAGCGCTGAAAAATACAGGAAGCGATTTCTGCTGAGCCACGTGTTCAGGTGGCTGAGCAGGTCGTCCAATGACCGGAATCGGTTTGAATCCCATTCCCCACAGTTATCAGTTGTGTCCTTGGGCAAGACACTTAAACCCACCTTGCCTCCAGTGTTCGAAGTGGTGGTGCATGAATGTGTATGAATGTTTCGGTGGCTACAGATGTAGATTACCATACCATATATATATATATATATATATATATATATATATATATATAATAAATCTTTATTTGTATAGCACTTTTAAAAACAGAGTTTACAAAGTGCTGAACAGCACACAGCAAAGAAAACAATGACAAGACACATACAAGAGTACAGCATGAAAATTAAATAGATAAAATATTGTAATATTATAAAAAGGCCAATCGATGTGCGTTTTAAGAAGTGATTTAAAAGATGATGCTGATGGTGCCAGCCTTATCTCCTCAGGCAGGCCATTCCAGAGTCGAGGGGCCCGGACAGAAAAAGTTCGGTCACCTTTGGTCTTGAGTTTCGACCCCGGAACAGCCAAAAGAGACCTGCCTGAGGATCTAAGGCTGTGTGGAGGCTCGTAGGGTGTTAGTAAGTCTGTAATGTAGCTGGGTGCCAAACCTAAACGAGCTTTAAAAGTAATCAGTAAAACCCTAAAATCAACTCTAAAATGTACAGGGAGCCAGTGCAGTGAGGCTAAAACAGGGGTAATTTGTTGTCTTTTATTGCCACCAATGAGAAGCCTAGCTGATGCGTTTTGAACAAGTTGGAGGCGAGAGAGGGATTTATTTTCGAGACCGTAGAGGAGGGAGTTGCAGTAATCAAGTCTGGAGAAGATGAATGCATTGATGACTTTTTCTAGATCAGGTCGGGAGAGGACAGGTTTGATTTTACTGATTGTGCACAGGTGAAGGAAACAGGACTGGATGACTTTATTAATGTGAAGGTGAAAATTAAAATTGGATTAAAATATTACACCTAGATTTCTGGCAGATGGTGTGATGTTAGTGGAAAGAGGACTGAGACTGTCTACAATATGGGCGGTGAAGTGAAGAGGGTTGATTAAGATAATTTCAGATTTAGAACTGTAGAGCTGAAGAAAGTTTTGTGCCATCCAACTGTTCACATCGTTGAAACACTCTTAACACAGCAGCTAGGCCTCCAGTGTCCCCTGGTCTCAGAGGCAGGTAAATCTGTGTGTCATCCGCATAACAGTGGAAGGACACGTTATGTCGGGCTATAACGTGTCCTAGAGGGAGCATATAAAGTGAAAACAGAATGGGACCTAAAATAGAGCCCTGCGGTATACCACAGGCAATGTGGGCAGAGGAGGAAGTAAAATTATCTATGGTGACCGCAAAGGTTCTATCTAAAAGATAAGAGTAAAACCAATCAAGTGCAGTGTCTGTAATGCCAACCCAGGTTTTAAGACGATCGATTAAAATAGCATGATCAACAGTGTCAATATATATATGGTAAACCAAATAAACAAATAACTTAAATTAATCTGCAACAACATGATTAAAAACACATTCAGTGATAATTTAATAAATGACGATGCCAGTTAGCTCCTGCCTGCATCCAAAAGAGATTAAACATGAAGCAGCAGAAGTGTCAGGTGCCTGTTGCTTCTCTACTGATCTGATCAACAAGCTACAGCAAAAAAAAAAAAAAAAAAAAAAAAAAATCAGCTATAAAAGTTGCTAAAGGGGCCCATTAGCCTATGTTCATAACTTAAAAAGAGGAAATATCCTTCATGAATTTGTCTATAAGAAAGAAAGAAAGAAACACCACGAGATTTCAACCACTTTAATATATACAAGCAACTCAGGTTTAAACAGAATAGATGACTGCCATCAGTTCTTGTCCAACTGATCATGTCAAAGATTTATTTAGAAGAGAGAGTTTTGCTTATAATCCCTTAAACGGCCAAAGTGTAAATGCCACTCGTTTTGCTTTTGTTGATCAAATTGTCCTGATGCAAATAGTGGCACAAGCTTTCTACATCTGTAACAAAACATAAGCTTTCACATGGAGAAAATTTCATCATAGCAATGAATTTTATCAAGCTGTGAATCATATGTACAGAAATAAGAGGTTAAATATTCATGTCCTCAATGTCCCAAGATGAATATGCATGATGGAGCATGTCTGGCGAAGGCTTAATGTCTCACTATTAGCTCTGAATTTGTAAACACATGGCTGTGCAGTGAAATAGTGAAAGAAAACTAGAGTGTAGCAAAAGCATTTGGAACATGAACTAATGTGCAGTAGTACCACCATCTCTGAATAGATTTAGATGAAGTGTAAACCTTGTATGTCTGACAGGTGTCACCATGCACAGATGATCATGTCGCTCTGTCTTCTTCAGCATATGTGATGTTATGTTATCACTTTCAGAGGTTTGTACTATGCACTCTCACCTTCTTTAAATGTCGAAATGAATCAGCTGGCGGTTAAATGTCTCATTACATGTGAACCTGTGCTATATTTGTCATGAGTCAGAAGACAAACTGACAGCTGTAGGTATATGTTCTGTTTTGGGATTTAGTTATACAGTCACCTCTATGCAGAAACTATTCATTTGCTCTGAATGGCTGAACAAACAGTGCATTTGACTCATTCATGCTAACGCTGTTACATCTGGTTGTCCAGTTAACATTTTTATAAACATACCATTTGGAAACCATTGCAAGCAATTACTGAAAGTACTTTAGAAGACATTTAACAGTTCTAATAAATCTTTTATTGTAAAAGATCGACATTTGTGAAATTCACGTCTAAATGTAGTCGATCACTGAGTGAAGGATCACTGCAGAGGGAAACAGCCCACCATGCTTTGCCTGAGGAGGGTATGATTACACATCCCATCTCTGAAGTGACCTTCTTTCCAAGCTGCTGTTAATCACTCTGTGCCCAAAAGTCTTCCGGCTCCTTAGCATTCACAGCAATTGAAAGAAGAAACACAGATATTCAGACTTCAGACTTTTTATTTTTTATGTTTATCAGGATGATTTTCAAACTGCAGAGGTTTTATACATCACAAACAAGACATACCAGGAGCAAGTCTCCTTCTCTGTCCTGGCTGACTCAGCTCTGCAGAATGTTCTCATTTCCTCGGTAGCAGCACACACACCTGCCATTCTTGCTTTGAGCATCAACAGTAATGTCACATGTATTCACGCTGCCTACCTGTCTAGATAGATAGATAAACTATTACTGCATGCTGGATAGATAAACAAAAAGTCCTACATCCGCATCATTTCTCTGTTTCTCTACTGTCTAGCCCTGAAGGAATAGCTGCTATTGTTTTGTTTGTTTTTAAAGTTTACTGTCAGATCAGATTTGTCCAAAATGGCGAGTTACACCAGACAGACAAGAACAATTGTTAATATTTCAGTTTAAGTTTGTTTAGTTTTACAGGCTTGCAGTTGGCTGGCTTTATTTTCTCTGTTCCTCTTGGACACAGCGCCCCCGTGTGGCTTACAGCTGTAAATGTAGGTGACCTTGCTGCTCACAGGCGTCAGCATCAGTAAAGTGAAGGCAACAACATTTAGTGTGAGAGAAAAGTAACACATAATTTCAATTTGATCACGACCTTAAAAGTGAACATTTGTATTTTAAGGGAAAAATTTAAAAGGAAAAAGTTTCATTTTAAAGAGAATTTCTTGTTTAAATATGTTTATTGATGTTAGTGCACATTAAATAAATCACAAAATGAGCAGTAAGTTTAAATGTTATGTTGAAATAAAGTGGAAAAAACAGTAAATTACGTTATTTTTAGCCAAAGAAAATTTTAAGATCAAGTTTAAAACTGTAAAATAATTAATAAATAAAATTCATTCATTATTTCAAACTCACAATTTGGTCCATATAAGGAGTAAAAGACAAACACACAAAGCAACTAACAGGCAATACAGAAAAGCGTATAAATTACTATATAAGCTCTTTCTCCAGTGCCTCCAGAGTCCAGAGTTATATCACACACTGCTCTCCTTCAGCATTTTTAATTCTCCAATCTCATAATACATTATTTAATAAAATTTTCTAATTTCTCTAAAATTTGGGCTGGTTACAATAAGTTAGCTAAATTATTTGACATTTTCTGTCATTTGTAATGCCTTATATAATTATTTTAATTTCCCCACAAAACACATTTCAGTTATTCTAGCTTTATTTGTAAAGTACCAGTTTACAACAGTCATTTCTCAGATGTAAGTTGCTTTGGAGAAAAGCATCTGCTAAATGACTGTAGAATAGAATTTCAAGTCACTTTTAACAATTGTCTGATTAAATCTAATTAATTGCCTGATTATAGTCCAGTTAGAACAAATCCATCATGTGACACTAAAAGAAAACTACCAACAGTCATTTCATGCAATTTTAAGCTAACTGTAATTATGAGATTTTTTTAATATATATATAACTTTAAATGTTAAAAAGGCATGAAATGAGTATGTTTTATGTGAAAATCTCAGGTTTCAAAATTATGACTTGAGGGTACAACAATTTATGGTGGGAGAAAATGAGATGAGAAAAGGTTGATCATCAGGTACGACTAGCTGAGTGTTCTGTACTTTTATTGCCTTTCAGTGAAATTTTAATGCAATTATGGTCTGAAACTCTTCTAATTGAAAAAGAAATTAATTATAAAAAAGAAATCAATGCAACTTTTAAATCTAAACACAGTAAAACAGATTTTTTTTCTGAATAAGTCAAAGACGTCAGGATTCAAGTATTTACCATTTTATTGACAGTTCTTTAAAATAGAACACATCAGTCCCTGACCGGAACAATCTTTTATTACATAACACTAAATAAACTCTTTTTCATCTATTTTCCTGTATTTATTTCTTAAAAAGTTAGCATGTTTATCTATGTTGCATACATTTACAATGCAGTAATAGTTCACTTTATGAGGTTTACACAAACTGAAGATAAATCAACATACTGTACACAAATATATGACCTCACAGCAGGATAATTTTAATAACTTACGTTCAAATGAAATGGCAGGAAACTAACAAAACAAAAAAACAAAAACAATACACACTGACACACACACACCAAATCCTTCTTGCTTCAGCCTTGCTGCTTGTTTTAAAATACTGAAAGATGTATTTTTCTATTGCTTCCAGAGTGAGCTGCTGCCAGGAGGCAACAGGCAACATGAACACACTGAAGGCTTGTAGACTGTCAACTGTACCCACTGTTTTCAATGGAAATCATTTTATAGGAAGCCTGACATGTTCAGCATTTAATAACATGAGTCTGAAATAAGAATTATTCAAAATGTCAGCGTAAAATCAAAATACACAAAACCTCAGAACATCTTTTACTTAAATATGTGCAATTATGTTTGCCTCCAATCATCCAAGATTGACTGATCACCAGATCGAAAACACTTCATCCATCCATCCATCCATCCATCGCCCAGATTCAATGTCCAAGCTGAACCACCAGACTTTAATGTATGTAACCTGTACAAACAGCATAAAGGCCTCCAACAGATATAAATCCTGGATGTCTGATCACAGGTCTTCTCCACTGGCTCGTATTTGTTTTCCAAGGTTAATAACATTTCAAAATTATTCACTCAAAAAAGGACTTTTAAAAAAAACATGTGCAAGTACCAGAGTGCATTTCCTTCCTCAGAGTGGGGCAGCTTTGTACCATCTTCAGCTAATCAGGAACACACACCAAGTCTTAGTCCATGGTTGCCGCTACTGGATCTGGGTCAGCCGCACCGAACTTCCCTCCAGCAGACGAAAGCTCACGTTCTTACATTAAAACCATCAACTGGGTATTTCAAGTCACTCATTTAACATTTACATTCTACAACAGTCTCACTGTTCCATATTGCTTTACATTTTCACACCTGTATGCGTTCAACCAGGATAAAGTAAATTATATGCCATCAGTATGTTTGAATGGGATTCTACTTTTAAGCTGATTTTTGGAAAAATAAGGAAACACTGACAAATACTTGGAAAAAATGATCTGCTGCAAACTGGCTTCAGCTTTGGCATTTAGTGAGAGTTCAGGTTTCAACAGTGACTGGACAGATGTGTCGCTGCAGCTCAGCTGTTTTCATATATACAAAAACACACTGGCATTTATATATATATATAAATTTTTATCTTCCTGTCTGTATCCATATTATGTTTCTGTCAAAATCAAACTGCTCCCTTACATTCAATTGCTGTCCTTAAACCTCTCTTTTAAAAACAGCATCAAAAGCAGAAAAAAACAAAGTTGCTATTTTTGTTTGTCTGCAGGTCTGTAGTCACAGTGTTGTAACAGACGTCTTTCTAACTTCATCCGCTACATGCTCCCTGCGGTGATAAAAACCCATTAGGGCAGAAACATAAAGGCAAACAGACATCTCCAATGAAAACATGTGTGCACATTCAGATGCAAACTAATGAATTTGCACAATTTCATTTACACCATCTCTATTGCACACAACATAAGGCAAATTAAAATAATCAAATGCAAACCCATCCTCCACTGAGAAACAGTGTTTTTAGGCACGTAAGAACATTCAGTCACAGCGAAAGGATATATTAAAGCCCCAATCTGGGTGATGTCTATGAAAGACCTGAAGAACTATGAGGAGAATTACTGCTGGTAGAATATAGCTGGGATATTATGGGGCCTTATATTTGTCATGTACTTCAATTACAATACATATCAAAACAGAAGTTAAAAGTAAAAATTTATCTTATCAAAGGATGATTTTTCACTGTGGTAAACCATCTTGGCTAAGCTTTGGTTGACTTCAGTCATTTAAGGCCAGCACATTCAGAGTGAACACTGGAATGACATAAAATGATCATTTCGTACACACAGTAGCAGCAGAAGTCTCTGAGTGCTTTGCCAAAGTTTATAAAAACATCTTATTCATACAGCAAAGCCAAAAAAGAAAACCATTTGAAATACTCTAGGCAGTTTGACAGGAGTCATTTCAAAAGGTCATTACTGGAAAATGCTTTTAAATTTTGTTTTTCTTGATAGAAAATAGCCACAACAACAAATTACATGGATATGTGTAATTATGCAGTCCTGGGCCCTAATTTCTTTCCAAGTTATCCAACTGTTGGGAAAACAAAGCTCTTCATTACAAAAACCAGATTGGGCCTTTAACATTATACTATATGCCACATTATTCTGCATATACAGTACAATATATGGTTAAAAACGGACACAGAGGAAGGCAACATACTCCATCTTTGTTATTCTGCCCTGACAGTGTACAAGCATGACACAGTGAAACAGTTTCAGCCACAACGGGTTTGATTCATTGCTCCACCTTTCAATGCTGTTCTCATTACTCAGACCTATGGTTTCAGGAAGAGGAGTCACTGTTTTAGTTAGTCTGTATAGTTAAGGGATGATAGCTGTGCAGTTAAATACTGTATTTGGTTTTTGAATAATAAGTGTGTTTGTTATAAGTCATATGCATGAACCTGCATGTTGTAATTCGAGTCTTTTCTATTATGTTTCTCTTCCATCATCATTGTGTTGGTCGTGTCTCGTTGAATCTTGAGATTCGCTGTCTGACATGTGTGTGTGTCTCTGGACTATTGTCTGTGGTGTGACTGTTTCCAGTGCATGTAGAGTCTGTGGGATGTGGATGGCCTTTGTAACCAGTTTGTGATTTGTTTGCCTGTTTTTCATTTCTTGTGCATGTGCTGTGTGTTGTGCATGTGAGGTTTGGACTGGATGCGGTAGGAGTGTACAGGTTGGACCACCTGGATCTTTCATAGCCATACTGGCCCCCACCATTACTGGGTAGCTTCGGTTCCTCCTCAGTCCTGTATTCAAACCTGGAAGCCCCACACCCAGTGAGCTGTTCCCAAGTCCAGTTGAGCCAAAGGGGGCTAACAGAGTACTCCCAGAAGAAACTGAGGCAGAGAGAGGGGAAAGTGTGCGGAAACGTTTGAGTTTGTCCACAAGGCCGAGGTTTGGCTTCTCCGTTTGGCCGTCGTCATCGTCGTCCGTCTGGCCGCCTCGCTCTCTCTCCAAATCCCCCAGCACTTCCCTCAGAATGGTGCGAGCTGGTTTGGAGGCGAGAAAGGCATCATAATATGGCGGGTCATCATTTGGAGGGCTGAACTGAAATACGGGACATGTCGTGGCGGAGGAGGCAGATTTGGAGCAAGGTGAGCTGGGTGGAGTGGAGGGCTGGAGGAAGAGAGTGTCTGGCCGCTTCAGTGACTGTCTGGCTTCTTGCTCCCCTGCTCTGGCTGCGCAGCTTTGTGCCTGCACTCCTTCCACGGCTGATGAAGCTCCACAGATGCCCAACCCTCGGTCCCAGCTGCATGGGTTGTACACCGAGGCAGAAATGCCCCGCTCCAGCAGGAGGCGCACCAAGCCCAAAGAGGTGCTGGTGGTCTTAGTGGAGTCCCTCAGGTTGGTGGAGGACTCAGCAAGGGAGAGGGACACAGACAGGCGGCGTGGGGTGCAGCAGGGGGTGTAAGTAGGTGTAGGCGGAGCTGAGAAAGGTATAGGGGAGGGAGCGTGGGTAGGTGTGCCGATCCTGGTGCTGCTCTGAGAGGCAGCTGTCACTGGGCTGAAGATGTAAACAAAAGAAAAAAAAAGAGGAAAAACAGGAAAGAAGAGAGGAAGAGGGATTAGGTGCAAGAGGAGAATGAAAAGCAGGATGGGTGCAGAAACAGATGAGTTGACATTAGTTACTATGTTAAAGCTGTACGTAAACAATCGTTAGAACTACTGCAGACAATATCAGTCTATCACATGCATGAATTCAACCTCACAACTCAGCTGCAGTCAGAAGTCTCAAGGTAGGGTTGGGGCCGATCCGATCCAGTATCGGTATGAGGTTCTGATACCAACTTAATTAATGGATCTGAAATTTCCGATCCATTAATTATGTCTACAACGTTGGCAAGGCGTTGTGTATGGGTCCCAATGAGACACGCCTCCATTCGGGAAATCCGCTCTGCAGTTTGCAGCAGGTTAGCATTGAGCAGCACTCAGGTTAGCAAACTTTTCCACTCAACGTGTCCGCAGTGTGGAAATTTTTTTCAGTGGAAAACCCCTAAAGCAAGACAGCAACATGCAATGTTTGCAAAGCCGTTGTTCTGAGAAGTGGAATCTCCATCACAGCACCACTAATTTAATCAAACATTTGGAAAAAGCACCACCTGAAAGAGCACAAGGACTTTAGCCAGTGGGGAGAAAGAGGAAAAGAGCCGACATGAATCACTTGTGGAGTTATTCATAAAGCAAAGTAAACTTTCAGCAGACATAAAAGCTGATGGGACAGGTGAGGCACATTTTCTATCAATGCCCTATTTATTAATGCTAAGGTTTAAACTGAAAAAGTTTTAACTCGTGGGTCTGTGTGTGTGTCTGTTACTGTATACAGTGATGGGATGTTTGGCTCTTTTCAGAAAAATGTGTGGAACATTTTGGTTTAAATAAAAAGCAATATATTTGGAAAAGGGTAAAACATTACTCGCCATAAGAAATTGACATCTTTAAAACATGGAGGTGGTAGTGTTATGGTTTTGGCCTGTTTTGCTACGTCTGGACCAGGATAGGTTGTCACCACTGATGGAACGATTAATTCTGAATTAAACCAACAAAACTTAATTCTTAATGTTCTGAAATAGCCAACAGAAATATAGTAGAGGGACCAGAAATGAGAAGTCTAAGTGCAAAATGAATAAATAAATTAACAAGCAATGTTAATCTGTTGGTTTCTTTTGTGTATTAAGGTTTATCAATTACGTTTTAGGACTTATTCAGAAAAATCTACTCATGTTTTTAGTTATTTGGCACCATCACAAGACTTATCAGCTTCTTGGCTCAAATGGCAAAGTGGTCACATACCGAGGTGAGAGACCTTTTATAGTCTGATGATCTGAAAGACGACATCTTTTTCAGATATTTGCTCAGTCTGCAGTCCTGAGTGTTTGACGCATGGTGGATGTAGCTTTCACTACAATGTTAACAATATGTTAAGTGTTTTAATTACAGTAGCAGACCACTGTACATTAGTATTTATTACCAATCTGAAGGAGCTCATTAGGCCACATACTGACATCTGCATCTGTAGTGACAGGTTTGAGACACTGGGCTATGAAAGTCAGGCTGAAAGGAAATGTTTCAGGGAAATTAAACATTCAGAAATGTGACCAACAACAACCAACTGCTTTAAAAAAGCAGGAATAAAATATTATTATATACAATTGCATGTTGGTTGAGCACTGTCAACATTTACCAGCCTGTTAAGCTCGACCAGAGGAAAGAGTTAGAACAAAGTCCTGATGTTATTCTCATTCACACACCAAAATCTGTAAAGATGCACCAGCATGCACTTTCTCACCCATGTGCACACCAGTAGGTGCACTCAATGGGTCTGCTCTACTTCAGCCACAACAACCATATGATATTCCAGTTCTTCTTCCTCATCACATGACCTGTCAAGCCAATCAGAGCAGGGACAGAGAGAGTCTGGGCTTAGTTCAGTGATGCTGAAATCGGTTTTACATGGAAATGAGAGCAAACTTTGCTCCCATTTCTTTGAAGCCAAGTTAATACCAGTTGCTGCTGTAGGTCATTGCTGTTAAATTTGGAAACATTAAAATAGGAAACGCTGGCTCCTCATTTGTTGAAATCTGACTGGATTCCATCCACTATACAAACCAACAGTTTAAAATCAATCAACAGTAACTGATTTGAGTGTATTTAAGATGTGGTGTTACCTGGGGGATACGGAGGTCAGCTGATCTGAGGGGTGGAGAATCCTGCAGGTGGTGAAGGTGTATGTGGAGCTAGTATGGGACATACACTTCCCTGGGAAATGAACTAGAAAAGAGAAGCAGTGGGAGTAGAACAGAAAGAAAAGGCTGTTAAAATATACCCAACACTACGCTGCAAGCACAGCACACGATAAAGTGGGGAAAAATAAGCAGCAGTCATAGCTTACACCCAAAGCTAAAAGCACCCGACATTAGCTCCAAAATTACTTTAGGCTAATCAAGTTTTCAGACTTTTTCATGAGGTTTCTTCGATTTTAAAAAATAAAATCTACTGATTCTGTTACAATGAATCAAGACTGAAAGTAATTTCAATAAAAATCAAATACAATTTCATTATAAATGAGTGATCCAAATAATTTTGACTCCATTTAAATGCTTGCTATGTACTTTAACAGACACATGAGAACACACTGGTTTAGAGGAACGCAGTACAGTAATGTCTGCACTTAGTCATGGCACTGTGTGTTTAAAGGTGACCTTACACTACAGCTACTAGGTCACCGCCAATATTAACCAGCCATGCACGTCATGGCTTCATGTGACTTGAACAGCTGCGCTAATAACACCTGATATAGATGCATGCATGTGTGTTTGCAGGAACTGGGTACAGCTGCATTTCTACAACTCAGTATTCTCTGCTGCAGTGCTGTTTCTGTTAACTTCACTTTTCATTATCACTTAATAACAAAAAAATTCATTAAGTTGAAAGATTTGATGTTCAGAGTATTTTTGTGAAATGTGATTCTTGCTGAAAGTGATTCTTTTAGATGATTTTGATTAAGAGGGGAATCATTGCTGATGATTGAGGAAAAAATGCAGTGGGCTGAAAGAAAAGCAAAGTGCGGCAGTGAATAAAAAGTAGAAATTGAGAATGAAGATGGATTAAATTAAAGAATAATAATAATAAAAAAAAGTACTCTGTTTTGATGAAGCTTGACTGCTGTGTACACATGGACTGCTCCTGGGATGGGTGAGTCTGCTGGATGTGCACATGAATGTGGGTGAAGGGGTGTCACATTATGATTGTAAGATGTCCAGTGAATGCCTTTTCCAATCCCTCACCCTCCCCACTATTCCTCCTCTTCACACCACTCCATTTCTCCCCATACTCCAGTTATAAACTAGGATTTTGACGTTTGATGCAGAGCTGTGACTCCAGCTAAGAGGCTCCCTCACCAGACATGCGGTCCACAGTGGCGGGTTGCAGGGCTTGGAGCTCTATGAGGTCCACATGCCCGTTGATCTCAGAGGAAGAGGGTAGAGGAGAAGAAGGGGAAGGGCAGGAGAGGTGAGGCATGCTTGCTACATGTCCATCTTTTCCTTGTGCTGCCTCTTTAGCGCTGCAAATCGCTTCATTCAGCCCTTCTGACTGGCCGTAGTTGTCGGTGTCTGCAGCTCTGTTGCGGCAGACAGACGGGGTAGAGGTAGATTGAGGCGGACCCATTGGGGCAGAATTCTCTCCTGGAAAGCCTGTAAATGAGTCACATGACACTTCATCCTCCTCTGGTTGGTCCAGTTGCCAGCTGTCTTCCTGTTCCTGCTCCTGCTCCTGCTCGTGCTCGTGCGCTAGACTGCGGAAGCCCTTTGTGACCACACCAGGCCGTTGATCCAGCAGAGCACCCATGTGGGGTTGAGCCAACTGCTGCCATGCATGGAGTGTGGCGGAACCTGAGGACAACATAACAACCTCATGTTACACAAATTCATATTAATCTGCTTCCATTTTTTTGCTCACTGTCTCCAGAATAGACACATAGATCAAGATTCCCACACTTTAGATGAAAATATGTAAAAATGTTTATAATATTTAATGCTTGTGAAATCAACTAATATACAGCTATCTCCAGTTTATGGTGGTTTTATTGCATGTGAATTCCTTGAGCAAGCTAGTGAAAAAGGGTAGAGAGTAAGTAAATGCTCCATCCACTACCCAGAATACGCAGATGATCAGGTTTATTGGGCGGCATCTGTTAATTTCTAGAAGCACATTACTACAAAGCCGTGCTATGTTTAAGACGCCACCACTGCATATAGACATACAGGTGTCTTTTTCCATCTGTAAAAGGTCATTTTTAAGATCCAGTGTGTTAAAAAGAAAATTTATGTAATAAGAGTATAGACACAAACACATGGGAGACCCGATAATAGACACCTGCACACACACTAGCAGTGTTACACACAGACAGACAAAAATGTATACTTGTATTATTACAGATGGGTGTCAGATGGGTAAATCAGGGAGTGTTTTCTCTAGAAAATAAAGTTTTCATGGTTGTTTCTTCATGATAAATGTTGGGAGATGTCAGTAAAATAAGTCAAAAACACCAGAAAAATAAGAGAAAGGGAAGGTGAGGAAATTAGTAAGATTTTATTCAGGAGTTCAACAACAAAGAAAATGCACAAGTGGAACAGAAAATTAAATAAAGTGCAAAGAGGGAATTGAAAAGAAAAGAAAGGCCAACAAAAGAGAAGTGATGAAGATGGACAGTACAGACAGTATTATGGCACAAATGAGGGAAAGAATAGTCAACAGCAGCCTGAACTGTTGCCTTTTAAGGGGTGCATGAAAGTCATGTCATACAAATTATGTAAGCTTATCACAACATAAAGAGAACTAAAAATTATTCCTCATAGGTAAACCAACAATCCAACCATTAGACTTGAGACTAAACAACTCTACCCACCTTTTTATTTTAGTTGAAAAAAGCTAAATATTATTTATTTAAAATGATATATTATGGCTTTTGTTTCATTTTTTTTTTTTTTTTGTTTAATCAATTTATTTAACTTTACAAAGGCTTATGTTTGCATTTAGATATGTATTCAAAAAGCTGCAAGTCTAACTTCTAACACTAGATGGCGCCACAAAACAGAAAATATGGATTTTGGAGTCATTCCTGTTTGCATGAATGATAGTCTTTAAAAAGTTATATTTTAGAACAAGTTAAGGTTACAACATCCCATCTAAGGCTGTTAAACAACATGAAGACAAACTTGTTTTGAGTTATTTTTGGTTGTGAAGATAAATAACATTTATTGTCTATTAATCCATCTCTAAACTCCAGACTCCATGGGGTAAGTGCATAAAATAATGCTCCTATTTTTACAAAACAAAACAAAAAAATTATAACCTAATAAGACAAACTGGAGACATTTAAATCTAACAAATAAATCTTTAAGCATTTTAAGCTGTAAAGCTAAACACATATGTTATGGTTAATTAATTCCTTTTTGATGGGCCATAGACCTCAAAACATTAAAACACAATTACGCATGTCTGTCGAGTGTTTATATTTCAAACCAGCAGCGCGGTTGTGTGTGCTTAAAATAAAAGGAGTGTTGAAGGTTCAAACTGCCTTCCTGTTGTTCCAACACCTGCAGCAGGCCTGCAGCTAAAGCTAGCGGAGCTCTGAGGGAATTCTGTGAACTGGACAGGCTGCGAAGCTCCGACAAACCGGAGCGCCTCCGCAGCTTGTCAAGATCCAGCGAGGGAGTCAGAAAGATTCTGGGCTGGTTGTGGTTTTGGAGAAGTAGATACTGATTTTGGTGCTGGGGGGTTTGGATCTGGGTCTGCCAAATTTGGGTGTACCTCTCCGGAGGAAGACTCTTGTTAGATTTCTCTCCCAGGATCTGAATTTGTTGTTTGTTATTTAAAATCTCATTTTCACTTTTCATGACCTTTTGAAAAGTGAGATTTTCATTCAGTTTTTCATCATGGGGGGCATCAGTGGACTTGTGGCTCTGAAAAGAATAATCACCTTCTAGTGGCTTTACAATCTGCAGCTTCTCCGGCAGGTAGGACCTCGAAGTGAATGAGTATCCTGACCAGACACTTCCGATGGAGGGATGTGAGCACAGTGACAAAAGGCTCTCTGTTGGGGTCCCTGGGCCTCCGCTGTCCTCCCCACCTCCTTTTTCCTCCTCTTTGGCAAGGTAAGCCAGCTTCCTCTCCCTCTCCTCTTCGAAGAAGCGTTTTTCTGAGAGGTAGTTGTCACGGCGGAGGGACAGGCGGCGCAAGGCTGCCTCCAGGTCCCTGCTGCCTGGAGTCCCGGGAGTTCCTGGGGGGCGCTTGTTAGAGTCCTCTGACCTAAAAATGGAGACGTAAGGGGGAAAAAACAAACAAAAAGGAAATAAATGGCAAATAAGAAAACAAAGTAAAATCAGATTAAAGAATTCCTTTGATCCTTTATTTAATCCATTATTAAAATACTTCTTGATTTGTCCTCAGTCGATTGATGATTTGCTGCAGTTTTAAATCAATTACAGTGACAACAAACATCAGATGAGTCTATAGTTATAGCTGTATACCCATCGTCAGGACTCTCCATGATGCTGCTTGTCCTGTTGTCTAGGATGATCCCACTTCCCATCTCGCTGCCGTAAATGGAGTTGGAGCGAGGCGTGCCCACCCTGCTGGAGCGTCCTGAGGTGAAGCATGAGGTCTGATTGGAGCCTGGGATGTTGAGAGGGGAGGGGGCTGCAGAAGAGCGCTGCTGACGCATCAGGTTGAGGTTTTTCACCGTCTGGAACACTCGCTTTGGGTGGAGTCTGAAGAAATATGAGTTATGACCCCATAAATATGGAAATAACATTATAATGTATATAAAAATAAAGCCACTAATATTATCTATAATTGAATGGAAACAATGAAATTTTAAAACTAAAAGCACCTCTGCTCTTCCACATCTGGGTCATCCATCTGAAGCTCCTTCCTCATCGTGCCCTCTATTTCTGCCGCCAGAGAGTCCTGAGATGAAAAACAATACAGCTGATTCTGTTGTTATCGTGCTGACAGAGTCTGTGATGTAACAAAGTATTCAGCGTACAGTGAGGGCGCACAGAGCTGAATCACTGTACAACTTTTTCCACTGACCATTGGAAAGAGGCCCAGGGAATGGAAACGTCTGGGGGTGCTGAGGGGCAGAGTTTTATTCCTCAGGTTTTTTAGCTCCTCCTGAGCTTCGTGAAGCATCTCCATACACTCTGCGTACTTGTCCTGCAACTCGCGCAACTTAACAAAGGTAGAAGAAAGATCAAGGAAGAAATTTAGTGTTTAACATGGACATTGAAAGACTGGATTTGGTTATAGTTTCTCCTCTGGCAGGGTTTGAGTATAACAGGAGCAACATAATTACTGTATCTGTTGTTAAATGTTTCAGGGTGTATTTAGACTTTACCACATACTGTGTTATTAGAATGTTTGAAGGGAAATATCACTGGAGGAAATATAGACATTTGATCATAGTTAGCAGGTCATGGATTGTCTTACCTCAGCAGTGAGTTGTCGCTGGGCATCTTTGGCTGCACCCAAATGCTGTGTCAGCTCTTCATTCTCCACAGCATACTATAAACATCAAGGACAACACAGGTCAGCAGCCATGAAAAATGCTGCATCTAAAGCTTTTCCACATTTAGAATGCTTAGTGAGAAATATTTGGGCTTCATACAAGCTTGGCCTTTTTTTGGAGGTCTACAATCTGTGAGAGAAGGTGTGTGATTTCCTCCTGCTGTCTGGAGGCGTCCTCTGTCTTCTTGGCCAGCTCTTCAGCCAAAGAGGAAATCTGCAGGTTGGCATCACCTGGAAACGAAAGCGGGGATGATGCAAAGTTGAATGCTGCCAAAACACAGCCTGCTTACAGCTACACTGCTTTTAACCAGAGGGTGAATAGCTAATATTAAAACAGTAGAAGTGAGAGCACAGTCAGGTAAACACTCACGGATTTCTTTGACACAGTCGTTGACAAGCTGCTGCTCTTTTTCCTCATAGTTGATGGTTTCCGTTTCCAAATGAGTTGCCTGGATTAAAAAAAAATAAATAAAAAAAATAAAAAAAATATATATATATATATATAAAACATGCTAACATCATACTATAATATCAATATCATTATAAATGACTATAAAAATCCCAGTCATTATTCTGTAAACCACTTTTCTAAGGATGAAATTTACAGGTGGTGAGTGTTGTGTCTGTACCGCAGATCGGAGTGACTTGTTTTCTTCTTCCAAGTCTTTGAGTTTCTTCTGTAAGGAGTCCAGGGGGAAAAAAGCTGGAGCTGACACATTAGGTTCACTTGGTCGCACGCTGTAAACACACACGTGAGAACCTAGTTGTAATCTCACTAAAAATCTGGCTGTATTCAAATATGTCCAATTTTTTGTAGGTTTAGTAAAATTAGAAGCCCATGTTTCAGTCATCACAGCTTGTTGTGAAGTGTTTTTTTTTTATTTGATTTTAATTCTGCACAACTGTACAGTGTGATCAAGATGGGGGGGGGGGAGGGGGGTGAAAGGCAGCTTACGGTGAAGAGGTGATTGACTCCCCCTCACTTTCCTCAGCGGCGTTGGTGTAGAACTGCAACAACTCATCTTTCATGGACAGATCGTGACGAAGCTGAGAAACCTGTACATGTGCAAACATCAGAAATCTGAATAGTGAAAGTAAAGGAGAGAACTTTGAATGCAAGTCTGTGAGGTACAATAAACATGTCAGAGATTACATTTTACAGATTTTTTTTAGGCAGGATCGCCTGAGCACAACAAATAGCAGAAATTTTCAAACACACAAATGCTGCCTACCTCCTCTCGTACGTGCTCCACTTGCTCCTCCAGCAGCTCATTTCTGTTGCTGAGAGCTTTGTTTTTCTTTAGCAGTGACTGTCCGATGCGAGCTGCTAACTCCAAGTCGCGCTCTTTCTGCAGAACCAAGGGTTTTCTTTATATTAGTATAATTACTCCACTTTAAAAACATGAAAAAGCATCTGATATAAAAGTTGAACTCAAATATATGGTGATTTGCTAAGAAATTCCCCTTTCCCCACTTTTTTAAAAAGACTTTGGGCTACATATTTGATAAACAGATGAGAGACTGATTATAGTGCTGCAACAAAAAGGTTTGACAGGATTCAACTGCCTCAATAACGAGCAGGCATGTTAGATGAAAGTAAAAGATGGAGGAAGAAAAAACAAAGCACATTACAATATAATCACAAGCTCTTGTTGTCCATGAGGGAATAGGTATGTTAATAGAAAACTCCTATTAGTCAACATGAACCAAAATTAAAATGAAAAGGAGCTGGGTCAACTATACAAGTCTGTATATGGCAAAAATAAAAAGCAAAGAAGATGATGAATAAATAATACATGCGACATATAAAATATTACTGGGGAGTATAAAACAACTGGTTTGGTCGTGACTTCTTGATTGACTTTTTAGTACAGTGTTCTCAGTTATGACAGTCATCCCTGAATGCCATGTTTACCAAATAGCAGCACGAACTTCATGGTGCCGAGTATCATGGTTCATTTCACAAAGACACCATTCAGTTCTGCCGGGTGATGTCCTGCTTTTTATTCTGTCGCTGAGCAGCCGAAGCAAATTAATTCGATTTGACTATCAGCTGCCGGAAACAAAGTTCCATCGAACCTCCTTCAGGCCTTGAACATAGCAACCTGTGTTTAATGTGGTGGCATAATAACATCTAACCAAAGTGTTTTTAAGTTTGTCTAAACCAGGTGTTCCTGAGTCCAGTCCTGGAGAGCTGCAATCCTGCAGCTTTTAGAAGCATCTTTTCTCCAACACACCTGAATCAAATGAATGTCTTGTGAACAGGCTGAATTCCCTCATCCATGTGATTCAGATGTGTTGGAAAACGGACTGCTGTCCTCTGTGTGAAATCTACGTGCTCTCACCTCTTCCAGCAGCCGAGTGACAGCGTCAATGTCGCTGTAGGTCTTCGTCATCTGGCCCACTCTGTCAGCACACAACACTACGAGGAGACAAGAAAAAAGTCATTGCAAAACTCCCCAAATAAATCAACTGCAGTCAATAACAAACTGACGTCTAGCATGTTTTAAAATAAAATCCACAGCCATATAAACCTTTAAAGATTATATAATATAAAGGAACACACAAATAAGAAGTATTTACTATTAACCTTCCTAGCCCATTTCCACTTGTTGGTTTATTCCATAAAATTTAACTAATTTGATCTTTTTATAGGAAGTCAGATGCATTTAGAAATGTTGATCCATTTTTATTGACCTGTTGACTTGTTTAGTGTGACTAAGAAAGGTGTTCCCAGTATCTACCCTCACAGATAGGACTGGGAGGAGTGGATTAGTCATCTATGTATTTACATATTTATGTAATCCTGTATAACACACACAACATACATGCATTGGATTTCAAACTGTTAACCTATATGAATGACAAACAATCCTTCGTTGTTCACTCTGCTATATCCTTTCCATTTCATTCTCCCTAAGTTCATGAATCATGTTACTTAAGAGTTATAAATGCCCTTTCTACACTTCTCCACACACTCTAAAAATGGCCCACACACAGCCCCCAGCTCCTAGACCCTCCTAGTGATATAGGAAAGATAACTTAGTGGTTACAGACATGTTGGTCAGAGTTAACAGCTACAACTCTGCTCTGTTTGTTTATTAGAAAATTATAAACAAAGACAGATTAAGTCATCTAATACAACTAAACTGAGAGTTGATTTTCAAGATTTTATTCTACTGTCAATATGTAACCAGATACTGAAAAACTATTTTACAGATGTAGCTCCCTCATGTTGCCACATTTTTTCTGTTTCTTTTTTTTAGAACTCACACTCACACGTGGATAAAACGCCTATGGGGACGTATCAGATTTAGTCTATTTTTAAACTTTCTCACTATTCCCTGGAGAGACAAATAAGCATGGAATAATCCCACAGTTTGGAGTGTCCTATGATGCGTGCTGTGGAAAACAGAGCAATTTGGTTATTACAGATCCCTTGAAGATTTATCTTTAGTTCAAAAGAAAAAATATCATGCAGGGAACATAGAAAACAGTCCTGAGGCCTCACAGAATGCAAAGAGAACTGGCCAATGCAAAGCACATATTTTCATATCCTCACACATACAAGCAGCATATGACTGCTGGAAACAAAGACAAGGATTCATCTGGTTATGTGCTAGCTAAGCATATTTTTCATTATTATCCATTACTAAATAACCTTTTCTAGCAAGAGAAGTCAAAATGCACATGCACGAGACCGAGAGGCTGAAACGAAGCATGCTGTTTGATTAAATAAGGGCACATCATGTGTGTTTGGCTTGTTTGTACCCTAAAGTCTAATTTCAGCTTCTAAATTTACACTCACCACTGGAGACCACAAATCAAACAGTAAATAGTAAACAAATGTTTACTATTTCTGCCATTACAGTTTACATGTTAAAATTCCAAAATTAACTGAACACACCAAACGTAAATTAACTTTTGAAATGATGACGGCACTTTCTGAAACAATACCAATACATATGATAGTTACTAAAACTAATAATCTGCATCCAAAACAAACAGAGAACATTTAATTCCTGTTAATTATGTTTCTCCTAAGCTAGTATGACAAGGTAAATGAAATAATAGAGAATGTTGACGGTGCATGCGCAACACAACCTCAAACCAGCGCTACCCCCTTTCACTGTTTTTAGAGTTTCCTTCACAGCATAGTTTATTTAATCATTGATTACAGTTTGATATTAATTTAAATATTTTTAGGAATTTGAGTTATATACACACACACACACACACACACATATATATATATATATATATATATATATATATATATATATATAGTGATTTAAATAGTTTCTGCAAGACATTTACAGATAAAAATCAGACCATCAAAAAGCTGCAGAGCTGACCACTTAAATCAAATTCTAAAAACAGTCACAACCCATAAAGTTTGATCATATCATTGTGATCATATATCGCTTAACAGTGCAGTCTGTGTGTATTTTTATATCTTTATTATTATCCTCTACCTTTTCTACTTTTAATATATTGTTTGTCTTGTTTGTGTGCTTTTTTAATTATCTGTGCTTCACTTCCAATCCTGTGCACTGTAATTTTATTCCTTTTATTCCTTTATTTAAGAAAACAAATGCAGCTCTCATGTTGAATGACTAAGTTTGAGTTAAAAAGACCCAGGACATCAATAATTAAACCGAACTAAAAATATCACACAAGTGAGATCAAGACACACAAACTCAAAAATAAATCCACACAGAACATTTGATCCTGTCTGTTGAGCCAGACTGATATTGTGGAAACAAACCATGAGGTGACTAGTAAAGGCGTGTACTGTACTACATGCACATGTACATCCAAACAAAGGCACAGCATTTTAATTAATTTGCTATCTGGCTACTTATGAAATTTGCAACTCGATAGGACAAAGTGCAAGATGCTGGTTAGTTTCCATGGAAATGCTCCACCCAGGACAAATACTTAGGGTGAAAGGTGAAGATGGTTGAATTCACAAAAGCTTCTATGCCAACAGGAAATATTAGTCCTTTTACAGATTAACTTTCAGCTTTGATGAAAGTCGAGTTCTGAAGACAAAGCAGGTTAGAGAGGCCAATTGTAACCAGGAGAGGAGGGAGTTCCCTGGTGTTGGAAAGTGATCAGGATGTTTTCTTGGTATGTTATGCAAAGACTGGGTAACCTAAGACAGGTGCACTCACTCACTTCTTCTCTTTTTAGGTGCCAGGAGAATAACAAAGCAGCCAGCAATGAGACATTTGGTCTCCTTCAACACCCATGTTGCTCACAAAAGACGTCACAAGTATTGACTCAGTTGTAATAATGAATCCTAGCATTTAATTAAACCTGCATAAGCTTCAGAGGAGGCAAACTGTGGCTGTCTGGAGTTAAAGACACCAGTACAGCAACAAATAAATCAATGAGTAAGCACAAAGGAAAAAAAACACCACAGCAACGCAGAGAAAGGGAAAAGTCTTGATATTTTAATCAATCATACAGACTGCTGCAAGACTTAAAATGTAACAAGCTGGTATCAGTGACCACCTTTTCCTTATTAGAGGTTATAATGTCACTAACTGCTGCTGTAAAACATCACAGTAACAAGCGAGTTATGTGGAAAAACTTACACATAACTAGGCTTCTCTATAAATTACAAATCCAACGGCCATCATCTGTCCCTGCATGCAAAGAGTAAAAATTTCATAAAACAATCCTTTACAATAGTATCATCCCTCAATTTTATACACATATCCGAAGCACAAAGAAGCCAAACCCATATTTGAACATGTGAGGCCAGCATGCAGATGAACCAAACACACAAACACAACTGCTAGCATGTGGGTTGTGTCCTCCGAATTTGTCACACAGGTTTCATTAATCCCCCTCAGAATCAGAATCACCACTTCTAAACAAATATCAATAAACTATTTTTATATTGTTATTTTATTTAAGAAAACAAATGCAGATGAAGCCAGGAAGAATAGCACAACAAAGGTATCGCTCTGGATTCAACAGATGATGACTACCTTCACACAGAACTTGTTGCTCTTCATCCATCTCTTCTGTTTCCTGCTGTCTGCACCTTCCATTGCTGGGGAAAAAGAAAACTTTCCCCTCCTCCTCCTCTTCTTCTTCTTCTTCCTCCTCATTTTCTAAGCTTTCATGAATGGGCGAAGAAGTATATTCCTCTTCGGGCTGATTAGAGAATTCCAGCTCATCCTCAGTGCCAGACACAAAGCGTGCCATCCTTCCTCCCACCCCCCGGCACAACAGCTAACCAGTAAACCACAGATCCCACATGAGGAAAGGCATGTCTGTCATGTGCACAACGAGGACTTCTACAGGTGCGTTTTAATCTAGAAAAGGCTAAATGTGAAAGTGCACATGCAGCAATGTCAAAGTCCCAGAGAGGAGCAGAGAAGTGTAGGCCTCTCAAACCACTCCATTGTAAAAGACTGTCAAGTCCTGTTTGTCAAGTAGCATCAGCTGTATGAATTTGAGTGTGTGCGTGAGTATCATTTGTCCTGTGTGGCAGGTCAGTGAAGACAAGCAGATAGCTTGACTCCTCCTCTTCTCTTCTCTGACTGGTCAGTGAATGGCCTGCTCTACTTCACCACAGACACAGGGTAGACTGGGACACAGACTGTTGCATGCTACTGATGATCTGCTTTTTAAGGTAATAAAACTGGGTTAAAACAGATTTAGCACAGCAGGTGAAGGGATTTAAACTATCATTTTATCTTTAACCTTATAATCCTCAACTCTTAAACACAGCTGATGGTTCAGAAAGGAAACTGTAGCAGTAAAAAGGAAAGCAGAGACAAAAGATGTTTGTTATATGGCAATGCAAAGTAAACAATATATTTTATTATAATCCCTCTCAGCTTGGTACAGTCCTGCTCAGCTTCTATGGTGACAGCAGGGCAGGGCAAACAGTGACACACAACCACCTGTTTCCAGGGAGGGGCCAAACACAGAAACCCAGGTGAATGTTTTTACATTCATTTAACCTCTAGACAGTATTATCAAGTGAGATTCCTGAGATATGCAAGCTTACCTGTGGCTAAGTGGCATTTCTGATCAGGCAGCTGAAGCTTTTTTCTTTTATTTTCTGTCCTTTTAAAAGGTTATCACATACATTCACATCCCAACCAGATGAGGCAGACAATGGCCACTCACCTGCCATCCAGTTCTTCCAGTTTTAAAAAGAGAGGTCTCTAGTATCCTCTAGAACCAGCTCAATATGTTGTTGGGATTTTTACTCTGGGACACTGTACATTGCAACCTTACTTTGAGGTCACTTTCTAAAAGCCTTTCTTCCTCCTTTTTTCTTGAAGAGTGTGACTTTAAAAAGTGGTGCTGTATTTTATTGCACCATATAAGTTCATCTTCTAATCTAAGATATTCCTTATAGCTTGCTGACTCAAGCCTATAACCTTTATCCTCTCATGCAATGGTCCACTTGTAGCTGAGTGGTTAAGCGTAAACAAGCGGTGTACTCGGTGTAATGACTCCGATAATTCAATAAATCAACCATCCGGTGTGCTCATCCATACAGAGTTTCTCATAAAAACAAACATGATTTAACTTTCTTTGTCCTTCTTAGGATTTCTTGAAAAAAGTACCATGTGGCAAACTAGATGATGCATTTATACAATTTTATTTTAAATATTTTAAAGCTTTCTGACTTATTTTTCTTGCATTTAGAGAGTTAGGGAAAAGCTGCATGTACTGTCCAATAATGTTCAATGTCCATCTGTGCTGAACTACTGAGACCTTTGAGGCCCAGTCCTTCATGAAAGATTATGAACCCCAACGCTCTGCTCATTAGTCACTGCTGTGTTACAATTCCTGTAATTGGTCTAGAAACTTATTTGAGTTCAATGCAGCTGTGCATGCTTGAGTAACTCCACTCAATGGATCAATGTTTGCAATGCTGTAGACAACAAAAGAGATCTGGACAAACGCCACTCAGTGCTCCTGGCCAGTGTTTTCTTTTCCTTCCCATTACATTTCTGGTCACATTTCCCCTTCACACTACTTGTTTTTCCATTCTAGCTCTCATGCACCATTTCCCATGACTGGCAAGTTTCTGTTGACATATTTAGCACTGTACCATTAAATGTTTTACAACACAGATATCTGAATAAACCCCTATCTGAAACAAATAGTTCAGCCATTGTTTATTTCCCTTGAGATATCAGCTGTGGATTTATAACCGAGAGAGGGCATCATGACAGGGAGGACTAGTTGCTTTGTTTTCATTAAATCTTACAGAAGGTGAGGAAAAATTCAAACTTCTAAGACTAATTCTTCCTTTGAGAAGTCAATATGCACCAATAAGCAAATCAAATGCTATTTGAAAACTATTATCTATGCAGGCTGGGAAGCTCATGCATCCCTTTCATACAAATGGCTCTCACATTCTTCTCAGACCTCTGTCCTAATTGTGGCTCCATCCATTTGCCCCATTTGTTTTGAAGGCCTCTGAAAGAGCTAAAGAATGTGTTGGAGGTTGCCATCAACAAAAGTGACTGGAGCGCCATGCAAATCATTGGGCTAAATATAAGCCAACCTACTTCCTCATCCCTCCCCTGCAAGTCTCAGAATAAAACCAGCTGCTTGCCATTTCTGCTTCATGAAGAGATTTATCAAATAATGTATGCTATCAGATAGTATTTATGCAGAAAAAGTAGATTTATAAAAGACAAGAAATGTAATCCTGGCTGACTGCTACAGCTGGATAATACTGCAGATTTTTAAGCCGTACAGCTCTCACTAGGAAGATGCTGAGCTGTCTCAAACTGTTATGTAAGAATTTTTAGACATACGTAATATAGTACACTGAAATATCGTCTATCTCACACTCTTCCGACATCCATCAGACTGTTACATTAAATACATATTTCAAACCCTCCAGATTTATATAAGCATGCATGCATGTAGCCAAATAAAAAAGCATTTGTTGCCAGTTACACAGCAAATCACATTATGGAACACAGGCTGCGACATTTAAGAGGAAAACTAGATAAGACCAGAATGAAGAGAAGCAGACATGACACAGACTGTGACACAGTCGCTGTTTTAACCTGCTGTTAGTCACACCTGTCACATGACCAGGTATCATCACCTCATGAGCCCTCTAAAGGTCACCGGGATATGTGCATGTGGATCAATCTGCTGAATCGTTATATCAGGATACACACCAAAGCCACTATAAGACAGTAATACATGGTGCTGTAACAGACCTTGTTACCTTATATAAATACCACTCAATGCTCCACAATCTATTATAGAAGGGGAAATTACTTATTTTTTACTCATTTAATATCAACCAGTGTTTGTTTTTGCTTATTTAGTTTGTCTGATCTCTGACTCCTGTTTCTCTTTTAAGACTTATCATTAATTGAATTATGTTGCCACCATCTTCTTGGCTCTTATGATGTCAGCTGTCATTAATTTAGCCACTCGGCTGGCATCTTCTGTTTTGTAGCAGCTGTGCTGATTGGGTAACACATAAAAGCCTGCTAGTCCTGCTACATAAACAAGATAAAGAACCACAATTAATCCTCACAACTGCTCTTCAACTCTGTTTCAGAAGCCACAGTGACCCAGCTTTCACACTCTTGTAACAATACCTACTTCATTCAGCATCCACTGTTAAAGTTTCAGTGTTGTTATCTTCAGCCTTACTGGAACATGAAGCAGCGTATTGTAGAATGCATTCAGGTCAAATCCATGACAAAAAAGTGTATATCTGGTTGTATGCACTGTGTAGAATATAACACTGCTTGTCAGTGAAAGCCTTTGGGAAACTTTGTCTCGCTACCATTCATACAGTCATCCAGCCTGTGTGTTTTACATTATATCTCAGTAACATTACACAATAGCTGCCAAGGTTGTACTTTATTTGAAGTCATCTGCTATGTTACAAACAAAAATCAACTGCTTACTGCCTCCATATTTACATGAATGTTCTAGTTTGTGGTTTGACTCTGCAACAACTCCACATTATAGCATCACAATTTACTGTACACGACTCTTACCATCGGTACACTCTTCATAGTACCAGTCCAGTTCATAGTAGTCAGCCTTGACAAACCTCTGGTTTCTGGTCTGGCCTCGTCTCTTCATCCTCACTAATCTGTTAAACAGATGTACCAATGTCTCGGCATATTTAGCTCTAGCATCTCTGGCACATCCAGTGTCCCAGCATGGTCAGAGAAAGGTGACTGGGGTCTAATTAGTTACAGAAAGAATCAGATGGTCAGTTGTAACGAAGCAAGTTCCGCTTTCCCAGCATGCTTGGTAGTTATCAGTAGGCACGTGCAGCTGGTAGGAGTTTCATCATATGTCCTTTCTGTCCGGTCTCTACCAGAACAGCAAAAATGCCATCTTCTGTGAATCTGTCACTGTCTTCTCTTGTTCTCTGTCCATCATTTCTCTTCAGTCATTCCAAAGCTTCAAATCAAACTAGTCAGATTTTGCCTTTTATAGCTTCATGACACTTTCTCTTCTGCTCCTTCTCTGTCTCCTCAGGATGATGTTGTCTTCTTAAGGTCAAATTATGACCCTTTTCTTCCCTGTAACAACATTCCTTGTTTATTTCCAAATTCCACCGATGGAGCAGCACATCTCTAACAATGACTAGAATAATACGGAGACACTGAGAGCATGCAGCAGCAGCAGTCACGGGTTTTGCAGCAGAAATGATGCTAATGACGACATCATGTGCTGGGTGGACTTAAAGGGAGTCTTTGTCCAATCAGAAGGAGAGGAATCTCCATGCTCCCGCCCACAACTGCATGCATTCCCCCTCCTCTACTTTGTCCTTCTGTGGGGTTGCTATAGGAACAGGCTCAGACTCCAAGGCCTTTCAGCATGTAGAGTCAGTTAGTAGGAAGGCAGTGTGGTGTTGGCAGAGGTGACGTGGCTAGCTAAATATAAATGAACACAATGGGTGATCAAGGGTTACTCGTTATGTTGGGAGTGATAAAGCAAAAACACAGGAGACAGAAAGCTAGTAAGGGCCTCGGCAAAAACCAAACATATGGTCCATTCATAAGAAAAATTATGTTTAAAATAATGTTCAAAGTCAAACCACCTTGAAAAAGCCAACATAAAGTCACACTGCTTATTAAAGATCAGCTGTAGCCCAGGACATTTTAATGCTTGCATAATGTAGTTATCACAATTCAAGATAAACTGCAAACTGATACAGAAAGGAAATGTGTGTATGTGATCCAGGTGCAACCAGAAAAGGGAACCACTGCTAATGAAGTGACCTGCACACTGTTTACTGCTAATGAGTCAGAGAGAATATTTCTGCTGCAGATTCTACTTGTGTAATGCAGAGAGATTGCGTAAGCCTATTACAGATTACCCTGGATTTCCTTTATACATACTATCATCCTGACTGAATTATTATGAAATGTACTAACCAGAAATCATTCAATTTGATCAAACTAAGTTAGCACATCAATTCAATTTAGAAGAAATTGAGATTAAAAACCCACATTTTTTATTTGTTCTTTTTACATCACTAATGGAAAATATTAAATATTCCTAATAAAAATGAACAAACATCAGTGTGCATCAGCTATAGTCACACATCCCACTGAAAATGCTGATCACCTAAATTCCAATGGGAGAAAAAAATCTTCCATTCAGACAAAAAAATTTATTCAATCCCAAAAATAATCTGTTTTGTGACACATGAAGATGTTACGTCATAACAGCATGGAGCTGCTTTCAATTGGCTGGCTCCCTCTGTGTCATCATCTCCTCAGAGATGTCCTGCTCGTGCTGCAGGTCATTTCAGCGACAGCTTGGTGTGATGCAACAGTGTGTTTGAGACATCCTGCTAATTCATAGCACTGGAAACAGTTGCATGAATGAGTGCTCCTGCTTTACATCAAATGTAGATTAACTATTAATTCATAGCTAGTGCCATACTCAAGACTGCTTAGGCTTTATGACTAAAAGACACGTGTGTGACCAGGCACTACTCATATATCTTGGCCCCATAGGGTGTTGATATCCAGGCCATCTGTCTTAATAACGAAAAGCAACATGCCTCTAGTCAGGTTGAAGATAGCAAGGACATTATATTTAACACACAGTTAGAAGCAAAGATAAATAGCAACATTTAGAAAAACTCTTTGCTCTTGGGTTTAAAAGCTTCTTATGTAAGGTTTAAAGCCTGGCTGTCTGAAGGTTTAGGCCAAAGTGACCATATCAGCATGGGGTACAGAGGTGAAGTTTCACTTCTCAGATGAGTCTTAAATAACTCGTGTAATCTATTTTTAAACATTGTTTTTACCCCGAGTCACTATTCAAGCAGACAGGAATTTACACTGAATAATTTATAGTAAAGAAAAAAAGAAAAAAAAAACCCACTTATTTCTCTTGGTTTGCCATGTGTAAGGTTTACACGTGTTATTGTGAGCTTGTGTATGATTATGAGATCACAGCTACATACAAGAGGGCCGGTGTGTCTTTACAGCTGAAATAAATCATTCACCAGTGTGAGACAAGGACGCAGTAAGTATGTTTTGGTAACCATGTCCAGCAGTCATGCTCACACATTAACGGACAGATGGCCATCTCAGCCTGTCAGGGGATTAAAGGTCAGCATAAACCTTTCCCACTCCCTCCTCAGCTTCCTAAAAGTTCAAATTAAATTTCCCATCCACTCTGAAGTGTTTGACAGCAGCCTTGTGTACAGAGTGTTAACATGCCCTATTACTTTTGAAAACAGTATAGGATCAACTTACAGAAATATTTGAGGGTCTCCTCAATCTGTTCAGTAGTCAGGTCAAGGGCAGAGTCGGGCTCCACGAGAGGCGTGTGCAGCCAGTCATCTTGATCATATCCAAAGATGGTGTCAGCCCTCAGCTTGTAGACTGGTAGTTGTTCCTCCAATAAGCTGATAATCTCGAGCTCCGGTAAGTCAGTACTGTTACACACATCTGCACAAGGAGAAAGAAAGATGCTGGGCTGTCATCGTTTTATTTCTGCAGCAATATTCTCTTTACAGTCTTTTAGTCTTACAGTCTAGACTCCTTATAGACTGGAAAACAGAAAAGAAAATGTCAGTTCTTGCACTGTGTAGCCAAATCTGTAACAAAAGACTTCTTGAAAGTCATGACAAGATATATATAGATTCTCCACCATTGAAATAATTATTTACTTTGGGAGGTGGTTAAATTCTTGTTTGTTATAGTAGATCATAAATATAAGAGACTCCATCTCACAAAGCTTTAACTAAAGTCGAGAGGTGATGAGCGTCATCTACAGCAACTTGTTCTGTCCGTAACACTACACTGATCTGAGTGAAGATTATGTCTTTTTCTAGTTTAAACAATGAACTTCACAGACTGTTCTACACAACAACTGTTTTATGCATCACATTTTGTCAGTGTCTAATAAAATTAGTTCTTTGTCCTGGATGTGTACATGTCTGTTCTGGAATGAGCATTTATTATCCTTTAGATGAGGGTAGAAAACAGGCCAAACACCACTGTCATGGATTCTGAAGGAACTGAAAGTGTATGAGGCCCTCTAGTGGCCCACCAAGGAAATAGCAAGGCTCTTCCAGTTGTATTTTCAAAAATCTGAAACCACGTGCTTGTAAGATTTTAAATAATTTGTAACACAAATCAATTCCAGTATTTCCATTTAATGTAACTCCTCTATTTGTGGGAGAGAATTTTAATGTTTGAGCCACAACTTCATCTCATGCCTGTAACTAAATAGTTATTTGAAAGATATCAATACCAAAGAATTTCAAATCCAGCAACACATATTGATATCTTCTCTCTATACATGGCAATTTAGATTGCTCTAATATTGGTATAATTACTGTAGTCAGACCATCAACAGTGCTTTCTCACCAACCACCAGACCAGACTGGTAAGTAAAACTAGAATAGAAACCTCAATCTTCAAGTCCCAGCAGAGACTTATTTCTATCATATATATTGTCCTGTGTTTCCTATTAATAAAAACACCTGCAATGTTTTATACAAGAACACACACAGGAGCCAAAGCAGTTTAAAAATATTCTGCATGTCTTCACTAACAGCAGCCTTCAGCTTTAAAAAACACTGGTAGAAACAGAAAGCCCTGTTGTTGTACGGTGCTGTGTGCCACTCAGTTTTCACACTTTAGTTTAGTTGACTAATTCATATCTAACCCCATTAGAGCAAAGACTCAGTTCACTCATACAATTTAGGTTTGGGTGTAGAAATAAGGAATGCAGAAGCTCTTGCATTGACAGAATTAACACCAACCTAGAATGAGAATGAACACATGGTAAAAATAACATCCTTTGTTTCGCTGCTCTGTTGCTGCACTGTCTGTGTATGACTCCCTGACAATGCTGTCTCTTACAGTTTGCTAACCCAGACTGAATGACTGACTGTGCTGAAAATGGCAAACACAAACACACACATGCACACTCGTGCAGGCACAGCAGCTGGTGAATCATTTCGCAAGCGCGGTCAGTGGAGTTTCAACACAGAAGTAAGTACGGGGTTCCCACCCAACGCTACAAGAACATTTTACCATAAACTGGATTTGACTTGTAGATTCTTGTTGTTATTGGCTAATTATTTGGCTTGAGTAAAACATGCAGTACAGCAGCAGACCATCTGATTCTTAATATGTCATGCTTCTTTGGTTTTTAAAAATATGTAATGAAAGCTGAATTTTGGAGCGCAAATAACATTTAAACAAAAGAAATTCTTTGCAGAAAGCTATTCAATGTCCCAATATTTCCTTTTCTTGCAATATAGCTGCTGGTCTACAGCTCCTAGAAATTATTAAAACCCACCCCCTTGTTGCTTTAGTTGACAAAATGCTTTCTGTATGTAAGATCACATTGTATTCATATATGTGTGCATATGTGAATGCTGCTTTTGCAGTTCTGAAAAGAGGCCACTGTTATCATTTGAGTTATAAATAGCCAAACAAAAGTTCACCGGGTCTTTTTAAAGTAAGCAGTCTGTAATAATTCAGAGTCTGTGATTCTCGTGGAGACATTGCATTTGATCGCCTAATTCTTCCAAAGCAAAAACATCCAATGAGGAGTAATTTACCCCATCAAAGCATTAAAAGAGGCTTATTAGAAGCAACAGGGATTTAAAAATGGTCAGATCAACAAATGATGATGATTTAAATCAAAGATCATTTTAAGTTTAATAGACAGGAGGTAGAAAGAGCACCAGCTCTCAGGACGTGCTGACATTAGAAGCAGCTACCAGCCACATACATACATACATACATACAAATATATGAGTGTGTCTTGTTATCCTTCGATTGGCTAAACTACAGAAGCTCCAATGCTGCACATTCGGTCATGTGTAACCCTAAATTAGGTAATTGAGGGGAGAAAAGTATACAGTACAAGCATGTGAGCTTGTCTCCAGTCAGCCACATGGTATTGGTGTCAGATTGCTGAACCATCTCAATAACACTACTGAACACAGAGGAGAACGCTCTGAATCTGAGAGCAACACTATTCAAGATCAACATGGCCGCCTCCAGCTAACCACAGCACAGTAGTCATGCTGCTTAAAGCAAATCCCCACTCTGCAAACATTACAACATTTTAACATTTAAATCTTGAAAATAGAACTTTTTGCTCTGTAAAGTTGGGTGTATATATGCTTTTGAGACATTTTTAATATTAAAAAGACATACGCTTGTAAAACAGATCTTTTCATTGTAAATAAATGAAATTAAACTGACTACACAAGCCTGAAAGGCAAGAAAACAAGTCAATGGCAGGCAGAAAGAGAACAACAAACATAAGGAGTATATGCAGTGAGAGAAACTACTCAGACTGATTAGAAACTTGAACTCAGCTGAAACTCCCAAAAAAGCATTTTGCATACAGTGTACTTACTCATGGTGCCTGAAGCCCGACAACCAGCAACTCTCCTGCCCTCCAATCACATTTTCCACTGATCCAGGAAAGGGCAAGGTCGCATAAAGTAAAACAGAGAGGACAGGGAGAGAGAAGGAGCTGGGAGGGTGGGAAACAGGAAGAGAGAGGGTGCTAAAAGTTTTTAGTGGACGGCACTGGGTGTACGAGACAAAAAGAGAATGAGAGGAAAAAAGGGAGGGAGGAGTGAAGAGGAGAAAGACCCGAGCCAAACTGGTCCGTCATGCCTGACATGCCAATGACGGCAACCACATGGACCGCCCCACGCTTGCCCTCTTGCTTTCTCATTCTCTGACAGCTAACTAACTCAGCAGGACACGTCCTATAGGCCCACCAAAACAAACACACACATACCCCCACACACACAGATTATTCTGATTGTGTTTAAACACTGTGACAGAGGCTTGACCCTGCTCATACAACTTTGTTGTTTTGACTGTTAAGCGGCAGCTACTGTAATAAACTGATCAAAAAAGTTATCAAAAGCATTTAAAATTTCCTTATTTTTTATCCGTGTGACAAAAACAACCTTAGCAAGAGGTCAGTGGAAAAGATTTCTAGTTACAGCAGTAATCATGGCAACGTTGCATTAGGAGATCTGGCAGAATTTTAGATTTGTCATGAAATCCTACAAATCCCAACTCTTGGCACTGACTGACACTGGATATGTGTAAATACACTTTAAGCTTCTGGAGAATCTTCTCAGAGACCCAGCATTAGCTCTAGTGATCAGTTTAGAAGGTGTAGTTGCTTAATTTCTTGTTAATTTTAGTAGTTAGGATGTTTCAAAAGCAATTTAGGCTCAAAATGGCTCCAAAGTTTATTTTAGAAATATTTTAATAGGTTTTGATTTGCTGATTTAAACTTTTTTTTAAAATTATTTTTGGGGGTCGTGTGAAGAAATGAACAATCAGTTCGTCACCTGCAGTGTCAATTTGGAAAATCAGAGGAATTATTACAGGGTAGCTAACAGCTGTAGCTCCCAATGGGTCCACAGAGGACCGAATTCTCACTATATGAAACTAAAAAGCATTTTGCAGCTTCTCTGATATATGATTTTAAAACTTCCTTACTTTCTCTACCATCACACGAACAACAGCTGTTGAACACATCCTGCCAGGGGCTCAAAAGTCCAAAGAGTAGAAATGAATGAAAATCTCAGCAAAGCTGAAAGAGATACAATTTTTAAAAAATTACTAAAGCAAAGCTCAAAAGTATTATTGAACAACTACTCCACAAGTCTTGACAACTCCTGACGGCCTCATCCGATCAGCGGAAGGATACGCTGCGCAGCCTCTGTGCATGCAATGATGTTAAGAAGCATCAAGGAAATTCTACAGTTAGGAAAAAGTAAACGACCTTTGAAAAAGTTATGCAGTGCTTTTGGAGCATTGTGGAAATTTTTACAGTTTTAGTCATTTCATTTGGTGAATATGCATCTTGTGTGGTCTGGAGTTGAGTGTTTACTTGCTTATGTCAGGATTTCTGCTGTAAGAGCTCACCATCTGATCTATACTGTAGGTTTAAAAGCTGCTCAAAATACTTAAAAATACACGGTATCCCTTTAAGCTGAGCTAGATTCTGACTTGGTCCACCACTGGGAACCAATGTTGCAGGCCTGTTGAATAACTTCTATATGCACAGAATTTAATCATTCATTTAAACCATGTATATCCTAAATCTATCCCCTAACCAGCTCAAATGAGTTTGCCAGATTATGTTGGAAGTGACTGGGTCTTTTTTTTTCTTGGTTCTTGGATCAAAGCTGTGCAAACCCCCCCCAAAAAAAGAAAAACATGGTGGCCTAATACGCTTGTCATGAAGACAACACAGATTCTGTTAGTGAAACAAGGAATGGACTTGACCAGACATGTGTCCTTATCAGATCCTTCAACCTCAAAACATCTCATCTCCTGAAATATAAGCCAGAAGCATGATTACATTTGAGGGAAAAAAAATTATTCAGATGTGAAACACAATTTCAACCTCAACACAAGCTTGTTGATGGAAACAGTACCGTATTGATCAGTGTTCAGTTAACACACCTTAATCAAACTCCCACACTACATGCTATCAAATTAGGTTGATTACACAGTCAGGCTGGCTGTAGGAGCTCAGAGAGGATGATCTCTTGGTATTATAGTCCTGAGCACATTATAAAAGGTTGAGGTTTGTGGTATTTTGTCTCTTCTTCATGTGTGTTAACAAACATGCCAAGTTTTCCCCCAAACAGAGCACAATGGATGTTTTTGCACGCTGCATTGGATCAGAGGAAGGATCTTACTCTTCTCTTTGGATCTAACAGAATTTGTCCACTTACATAACTTTACCAGCCTCTCACTAAGTTCTGTCCCTTTCTCTTTGTGCTGGGTCCCCCACCCATAATTTCACTGCTGCTCAGCTCATCGTTGGCTGGTAACCACAGAGAAATTACCTCATACCCAGGAAGTGCTCCATGGCAACAGGCTGCCTTATTCAACTCACTGAGCTCATTCATGGTCTAGACTCAGCGACGGCTACTGTAAGAATACTTTAAAAGGGACTCACCATTACAGTTTAACTGGAGGAAATAAAGTGAAACAAGTAAAAATAATCAATAGCTTATGTGTTTATAAATTCATGAACTTCATTTGTTTATTCCTTCACACCAGCAGATGGCAGCACTGGTGTAAAGGCTTTGTCAGCTCTGGTTTTGGATGATTTCATGGTTAAGAAGAATGACTACATTTGGAGTTTCCACAGCCTGTTTTAGCATCTGATTTTACAAATACTATTGTCATTTGAGATATCAAACACAGATTAAAGACTAATAAAAATGGTAAGAACCAGAATGACAAGTGGGATCTGTGATTAAGACATCATTCAGCTCATGAAAAGGAGAGAAGTAAAGCGTATTCATGTAAAAATTCTCTTCAGATGAGCTTTGCAGGGCTACTATAGCTGGTGAAAATAGGCATGACTATGTTTGTTTAGTTTTTTTTTTCCCCCAAAGCTTGCAGGGCTGCAAACTCAATCCATCCATAACCACACAAATTCATTTAGGCCACATGCAGCATTTTTACACCAGAAAGTACAGAAATGACACCATCCAAACTGCTTTTTGCCAGGTATAATTCTCCAGCTCTGTAGGACACAGAAATAATACCCATGTTTATAAAGCCAAAAGATGGATGGAAAGCTGAGGAACATTAATAAAGTCCGTCGGTATCCCTAATGCCATTCCTTGTTGCAGTTATTGTGTTAAAAAAAACAAAACAAAAAACAAACACATTGCCATTCAGATAATACCAGGAACTGAACTCCTATACAGGGAGTGAAGGGAGGGTCTTTTCCTCTTTGTACGTACAAGAAAGAGGCTTGATATCAGTCGCCAACTGCTTTGGTCTCTGCACCACAGCCCTGATGATTGTGATGTAGCAGCTCTGAGTTGGATTCCTGCCCCCCTACTGTTTTCCTCAGGATCTTAAGCTGCATTTAAACAGTAGCTTAGCTGTGATGTCCATCAGAGCCATTTGGTGTCATCACAGAAGATAAGAGAATAGATGGTAAACGGGACATATTTACTCAAAGTGCAATGGAATTATGATGAACAGCAAACAATGTACTGTAAGCAGAAAGGAGAAATGCCACTGTCTGACTAAAATCTGGCCACTAAAAACAAGATGTACATCCCTATGCTCAGTGGGAATAAAGGATGGAAAAAAGACGAGTTAAAGAAATGAGGCAGACCCTCTACTGGGAGTTCTCCCTTTCACATGCTGGCCTGCACACATAGTTGAGGCCCCCCTGGAGCTGCTTGCTGACAGGATGTGACATTGGAAGAGGGTCAAAGAAAGGGACAGATTCTCACAAGTCTATAGGCCTTACTCTCAAACACACCATGTTCCTCAGCCTGCATTGTCCATTCAGCTTTAATCCAGAACTGTATTACATTGTGGGCCAGTATTACTGTAACCTTTTACTTGGGATCCATTCTCATGTATAACTTCTGTAACATGGTAACCTTGCCAAATGGACTTTTAGAGGAGAGCTTTTTTAAAAAAAAAGATTAATTATGTATAACTATGCACATCATGCTGCTTCAGTAAAGACAAATGGACTCAGGTAAGTTATTTGTCTGCTCCTTGTTATAACAGATGCATGCAACATTACCAGTAATGGTCTCAGCATCTTTGCAGGTGGCCGTGAATGTCTCAAGTGCAGCCGGCAGACTCGCCTCACTGACATACTCCTCCTCTTCTTCCTCCTCGCTGACTGATTGGAGCCGTAGGTTATGAAGCTTGGAAGCGTGGATGTTTTCAGAGGACTGTTCAGGGTGTGGGGCAGAGGAGCAGGAACAGGTGTGGGGAGTCTGAGTGCTCGGGTCCAGCTTGGCGCTGAGGGGTTACCGATTTAAAAGAGGACTAGCCATGGACAAAACTTGGATCCACCAAAATGGGAAAAAAATAGGACAAAGTCAATCTAGATTCATCTTGGGCGTATGAGTGGAGTGGATAGAGTACAAGTCATCAGACTGTCTCACCAGCACAGGGCAGATGGAGAAGCAGCCAAACCAGAAACAGTTGTTCCCTGCAGACCTGAAAGAGAAATGCACATTTTTAAAAACTTCCAACATGTATAAAGACAAATTCATGTAAATGATCAGACTTCGTGAGAAGAGAGAATCAGCCTGCTTCTGTAAGTTTATAGTACATCCATGCAGCAATCATGATCCTCAACATCTTTTTCTCACTCTTACTTGGACGAGTAGCATTATTTATAGACACAGTCTCATCTACATGATGGGAGACTGGCTCATAAACAGAACACATGCCCAAGCATACGGCGGTTAATTATAGAAATAACTACTATGTTTTGAGCAGATTAGATATACCAGTTTAAGACATAGCTGTTAAATTAGATCAAACTAAATGATCTCCTTTGGGTTAAGGATTATGATTGTATTTGAGACTTTGCCAGACAGCACCTGGCTCTTCTGGTCATTTCGGGAGAATAATGCATGTTATTACAATAAATTATAAGGAAGTTCATGTCGTCTTTGCACAACACCTTTCCACTGATCTCATTGGCAAATATCATGCTAAAGACCCTTTCCTGTACTTATCCATTCACATGAATATGAGTAAGTACAATCATACAAAACAATCCAAAGCAGAGGGCAAGGAACAACGAAGTAGACGAGAGGAATCAATGTACAAATTGAAAAATGGGATCAGAGGATAGAAGATGGTCTGAAATTTTCTGTGCTGAAGGAGATTATACATGAAACAAAAGGGCTTTTTTGTCCTTTAGAGCTGTTGTTGTAGAATTTAAACAAGTCCTGGCTTAAGTGTATTTAGAAACTTTTTAGTTAATGTCACACTCAGTTAAGAACCTTCCTGAGGAAAAAAAGAGGAGTACTCAACTGTACCCCTGTCTCTTCAAGGCCGGTGGGGATGGAAAGAGGTACATCAAGGTTAAATGTTGACCTGGGTTTATTTACAGTATTTTGTGTGTGTGTGTGTGTGTGTGTGTGTATGTGTGTGAAAGCCCATGTATTCAACAACAAAATGATGGCTCTGCCTCTTTAGGGTTCTCTGGTCTTTTCATACTGGATCACGAGAACTGTTAATGTTTCATAATATCCTTAAATGAGGAAAGTTTCTACAAAACTAAAAAAAGGCGAGTAAAACACAAATTGTATCTCACTCAGCAGGCTGCCCACCCAGTATTAAAGAGGAACTTGGCTATGGTTCTATTTATAACAACCATTCAAACGCATATAACCCTCATGACAAGATGTTTGATATCAACACTTAGGCTTACAATCTGCTGCCATCTAAAAGAAAAGCAGCTTATGTTTGTAGCATCAAATTTCTTTTTATTTACTTTCTCTCCTTTACTGGATCTAAATCTCTCTAGATATCTTATTTCTTAGTCTTGTATTCACCCGTATTCATCTTTCTCACCATCTGTCCTTTTCTACCAGAGTTTCCTCATAAACATACTGAGTCACATTAAACAGAACACAGTGGAAAATATAAATTAGGTCACAGATTTCCATAATTTAGGAGCAAAAGGCATCCAAAAGCCCAAACACAGTTGCCCATGACAACAAAGCATACAGTTGCCACAAAACACAAGCTGGGTAACAGTTCCAGCCATAGGGCAGGAATTCAGTCATCTTTTTATAGGAAACACTATTACAACACAATTATTAATGCATTTGGAATCTACTTTGTCGATTTTGTCTACACAGAAAGTTTAGTCATATTTTTTTTAATTCCTGTGAGAATAGTTCTTCTTTAAGCATTTCAAGGTTAGCAACCTGAATGAACGGTGTGCCATTATTATACAGTATTATCCAGTAAGGCCGTACAGCAGAGCCTTTGGAAGTAAAAGGACATTAGTGCTAGGATCAGCAATACCAGGACCTAATGTGTTGTGTTCATATTATTCCCTTAGGAGGGGTAAAACGCAGCTGGGTGGAGTTTAAAGGAAGTGGAAGATTTCAATGTACTGACTGAGTCCGTGTTTAAGGACACAAAAGAAACTACAAGACAGAAAGTGGTCTCCAATCTTCCTCAGACTAGTATTTTGATATATAGTAAAGGATTCCTCCAGCTAGTTTGGTTCTTAGGCTTAAATGTTACACATTCTGAACCTCGTTACCGCTTGTAAAACCTTCTTGCAGCACTGGCACAAAAACTACAGCTTAGCCAAATGCTAAAGTTTCCCCAAAGAATGAGGTTCAATTCCCTGAGTGTTACACAGAAGGACTGATTGGACCTTGTTACTTGCCTTCCAATATGAAAATTGGCAGTTCACTGACCAACCCTTTCATGTGTCCAAGTGTCCCCAGGCAAGACACTGAACCCCACTTTGTCCCCATCTGCTCATCAGTGTGTGATTGCAGCATATACTAAACACATAAATTGCTAATATATCAGGGAAAATGCTGTATGCACTGTTATACACTTTGTTAGGAATGTTAAAAGGTTTTATATGAGTGGGGACCATTTATTATTATTTCATGCTTATTCAACACTCCAATGCAATAACCAGTATTTTGTATAACTTTATGAAATTTTCTTTAAATATTTGAAGAATTTGTCAGTCCGTGTTAGACTCAACTGTCACAAGCATCTCCTCCGATGTCTTCCCTCTTTTTATGTTGTGCTAACTTTAGGAAAAATAATCTTTTTTTTACTTTTTACTGTAGTTCAATATGTACATTCAGTCACATCCAGTCTCAGGCTGAAGCAGAAGCTCTATAACACAGAGATCAATGTTGTTATGTTCATGGAGGGTCTGAATTGGTTTAATGAGGAAACACAGGTCATGCTTTAGCCATGTGATTATTCCCACAAACAGGTGAGGGAACATTTCTTGGCTGATACAAAATCTATTCCACCTTTAAGGCAGCAATAATTGAAAAAATTTCCATTGGAATCATGAGTCTTTCAAATGGAAAATTAATATTTGTTTAATTTACTATTAAAAGCTTTCTGAAGCAAACTTCACTGATTTAAAAATCCTCTGACACACCTAAAGTCATCAGCTTACAGATATTTCCCTCAGTTCATCTTGTCTGAAAGAGGACAGACAGCTGATTAGTCAGTACATGCTGCAATCTGTTACTCCTGATTGAACTTCAAGTCCAAAACAATAAAGACAAAACAACACAAGCCACAAATATTCATTCTCACAAACCACAACTGCACCACCCAAACCTTTTATCTTGTTCCAGTATGCAGACACAATGAGTCAAGCACACCTCAGTACTCCCACTGCTTTACTGTTGCAACACAAACATTTCAAGATCATGTGTAACACATGCAAAGTCAGTGACCTAAAACACCAAATAAACCCATTAAATAAATAAATAAATAATCATTAAAAAAAAAAATAAAGCTGTAACAGCAATGTTACAAAGAGAAAAATGCATAACCATTCCTATCTGCTGATCAGGACACTACTGAGAATCAACAGGACATTCAGGTTGATCTACACCCGACTGAACTACTTAACTACTAAATTCCATTTAGCCTACATTTGTTTTAGGTTGAAGCCTGGACAAGGACATGCAATCAATCAGTCAGTTTGCCTAAAAGGTTTACAGCATTAACCTTTCTGCTGTTAAGCACCCCAGCAGGTTTGCAATACATTCGTCTGCAACACTTTTTCTTGCAGCTAAGTGCTCAGATTTGTCCTTGCTCGAGGGGGATTTCCTTTCTTTTGACCGCAGATAACACAGAGTAGTGCATATGTCAATGCTTTAAAATGTACTCTGTGTTTACTTGTGCCCTTCCTTTAAAAACATAGGCTGATATGCAGACTGAAAACTGGCCCCTGTAGTAATACAGCTTGTATGGGTGTGGGGGGACTATAGACACATACAAGACTGAGTCTACAAGGTGAGGCTCTAACACAGGAAAGAATGGGTACACATTAGACAACTTCCTGTTAATGTTTTTTTAACCAAGAAACACTATGGGTGGCTGATTTAGACTGACTTAAATAAGACCAGCTGAATTAGCCAAAAACAACAAAACAGGAGTCTAATGGTAGAGCAGAGTTACAGTAGAAGGAAGGTGTTAAAATCACTTTGCTGTGACTGAAGGTCAGTCCAGACTGCAACTGTTCCTGTCAACAACTTTATGATCAATGGGGTCCAATCAATGCCCCATAAAGCTGTGGATAACCAGAGATACAATCTAATCGATAAAAAAAATAGAAAAACTGATGAGACCATAAAAATTGAAAACATAATGCATAGCTGATGATGGCAGTAAAGTGGCAAGTCTTCAGTGTGAAGCAGTCAGCAAAAACAGAAGTTTTACCCGTTCCCCCTCAGCCATCACAGAGGATCTCCTGATCACTTAAATGCATCTAGAGAAAGCATCAAGTAGAGAGAAGGCTTTTGGAGCAGTTGCATCTCTTTTCTGAGAAAAGATAACACAGAGAAAGTGATGGAAGGGAAGCAAACAGACACAAAGAGGTGACATCCCTACCCAGGTAAAGAAACTGCTTGAGGAGTGATGTCAGGACCAGTGCAGGGGAATAACTGGTGGCCTACTCCTTGAGTCTCCTTGAAAGAGGTAAAGATTAGATTTATGTTTACTACCGAGTCTTTACCTGAGGAGCTGGTCTCTGTGAGAAGTCCAAGGTCCAACTGCACTGTGTTTGCATTCGCAACTAATACTCAATGAAACTCACTCACAATGTTCTTTCTGATTCAAGTAGCGCACCCGGCAGCAACCAAGTACATGGCATAAAAGGCATCTGAGAAGCTTTTATCCAATGAAAACAGAGTTTTGGGAAAGTCTTTTTTCCTAACGGTTATTTGGTAGTGTTGTGCATCTCTAACACAAAGGTCGGATTCATACATTCACTGGAACCTCATTTACTCATTAACATTCAGCCTCCATTGACACCCTCTAACAGCCCATTCAAGTTGTTCCAGAGCAGGGGTGCCCAAGTCTGGTCCTCAAGATCTACTATTCGGCAACTTTAAGATGCATCCCTTCTCCAACATACCTGAATCAATAAATGGCTGGTTACCAGGCCTCTGCAGAGCTGAACGACATGTGGATGAGGGAAACCTGTCATCTGATTCAGGTGTGTTGGAGAAGGGATGCATCTAAAAGTTGCAGGATAGTAGATCTTGAGGACTGGACTTGGGCACCCCTGCTCCAGAGTAATGTTAGCATACACTACAGCTCCAGAGGGGCCACTTAATGTAAAGACACACACATGCACAAAAAAAGGACTACTCCTCCATTTCATTCCAAATTATAGGCAAGGATGAGCATTCATTTCCTAGATGTTTGCTGAAAGTCAAAATGTCCATATGTGATAAATCTAAAAGTAAAATAGTACAAGAATCCTATACTGTAACTAGACACTAATACTTGAAAGAGATGCTAATATATTTGGTAATAAATGTTGGTAACAAAGTCTGCTCATAATCATAAATTTACAATAAGTAAAATAAGCATGGTTTCAGATCCACAACACAGTCTGTTTTATAAAAAAATGTTCTGCTGATTCTGTCAGCATCAAACATTGATACAGTTATATTTGTAAGATGCATTTAAGAACATGGGGAACTGTTACCTCCACCGAGGAAGGAACAAGTGATTAGATTTTGTTGTTGATCAATAAAACTGCCTGGAACCAGGAATTTTTAAAAGGGTTCTTTATTATGGGACAGTAGGGATCATTTTGCCATTACAGCTTTAAACTCCAAAATAATCTGCACAATCATTGGCAAAAAAAGTTGCAATGGCTTGGTGGCGGTATGCACTCTCTGAGTGCTTTGCTTTGCATTTGTTTTAAAATACCAAAATTTCTTATTTTAATGAGGAAAATGCCTATTAAAATGAGTGAGTTTTAGACTATATCCTTCTTTAATCTAGGGTTAGGGTTAGCAAATGTTTTTTTTTTAAACAAAACATTTCTTTTCATTTCAATTAATTTTATTTTGAAGTTGCTTTTTATGACTTTATGTGAGCGGAAGGGATTGGGTTAATTTTATAGATTGTTAGCTCCTGATTCAAGACAAACTGAAAGTCTGCTGAAATGGTATAATATGAAACTTGTGTTGGAGTTGCATAAAAACATTGCAAAAGCACAGATATCATGACAATTACAAACACTTTTCAATGTGAATCAAAGTTCACTACATGGTCCTCTTGCTCAGTTCACATTCCAAATACAATGTTGGGTAAAGTTACTAAACAGACCTGCACTGTTTTATAGCACTGATTGGATCACTAAAGTATGTTTGAATACTTGTGCTTTTAGTGACGTGATTTGTTGACCGAGCACAGTTTCTGATAAAAAGAAACGTGAATAAAATCAAGTGAAAATCTATTCTACTCCTTCATATTTATTCATTGAATCTATCTGTGATGTGCTCCCTCCAGCTAATCATTCACACCACTGAAAGACGCACGGCAAAAAAAATAAATATATAAATATTTGGACTCAAATCAACCAAGTCTGTTGCCAGACGAAACAAAACAGATCTGATACCATTACTCACGTGTAAACACAAGCAGCCTTCACAGGAAGCACAGACAAAGAGGAAGTTAGAAAAGGAAGCAGACGTTGCTAAAAGACTTAAATCTACAAAGTCACATGATCAGTCCCAGGAAGTAAAGACAACCTTCTCGTCAACCTTAAGTCATTATACAAAAATATTTGGGAATGTTTGTGAGGAGAGTATAGTTTGTATTTACATTGACTTTCTCACAGAATGCTACAGTTTGCATTTCTCCAGGTTGATGAGCAATTCATGACAAATTCAGTCCAAATGGAAAAAAAAAGAACATATTCTTAGCTACAGAATTTGAAAGTTTTTATTGCTCCTTAATGCTCAGAAAGCTACATATTGACTCCATTAGCTGCAACACTTATGTTAAATATAAGTTTCTTCCTGTTTGTAACTAAGAATTAAACCACTGTGGCTTGGAAAAGTGTCGGTTCATTTCTGTAACTGTGAGTTAAAGAAAAAAATAAAAATTATAATTCAAGCAAAATTCCTTTAGAAATTTCCAATGTTTATAGTTTCAAAAAGACTTCGGCCAGTCTTCCATGGCAACGCCAAAACCTTCAAATCGGGCATCTTGAACTCATCCATCGAGAACTTTTCGATATGTTTAGGATTAAAATCTTGCTGTAAAAAAAGATATAAAGAAAAAAAACCGCAGCTCTTAGCTGTGATTTTTGTTTTTTAAGAAATGGGCAGGTTTTTAATAAAAATATTTTTTTTCTTTCCAACAAAGAAATGTTTCTTGTGCCACAATCAGCAACACGGGACCAAACCAAGACTTACTCACCCTCATGCTTTACAGTCGGAAAGGCATTTTTATAAGATCCTAAATAATTTTCTCTCCTAACATCTTTTCTCAGTATGGCTTAAACATTTGTCACTTCACAGGACTTATCAAAATACAGCTAGCTTATTTCTTTACAAAACTATGGAATTTTCTTATTTACAAAAGAAAATTAAAGCTTCATTTGTGTAGAGAATAGTATAAGGAAAACCTTTATTACAGTTTAGAATGTTTTGTGCATTGCCACAGACTATCGCGAATAATCCATCTTTTGTCCTTAAATTGGGACGGACAAGCCAAACCAATGACTGTTAATTCAAGTTTCTTAAAATTCAAGAAACAAAACCACAAAAAATGGCTAATCTTTCATTTTAAAATGTTAAAAAGTATATCTAAAGTATAATATAATGTATTTTTAACATGACCTAATGCTTTAGCTTACTGAGCACGGCAAATGGAAATTATAAGCTGGGGGTGCCTCAACCTTTGCTAACCCTTGTTAATAATTGTCACCTTTTGCTGTTGTTGCACACTCAAAACCCTCACTGTTACTTGCATGATAGGATGATTCCTTTTTGGGAATTTTTGGGGGTTTTATTCTCCTCATAAATCTCATTATGTCAGCTGAATTGGTTCAGATTCAAAGAATTCCTACGATACCTCATCCATTTTTTGTTCCAGCTATTATCATTAAATATGATGTAGGTAGTATAAATGTACAAAAATAAGATTACAGTCAGTCCTAAAGATGAGTCTGGAAACCCCACATTTTGTTTCATCATTCTTTTTAATAACATTTGACCATAAATCCATTAAGTTGCTTCTCAGTGTGCAGTAAAAAAGCTTTGAAGTTATTACTGAGGGCCTCATGCATAAAAGCAACCTTTGTCTTCTTCTACTGGTTCAAAAGCATTACTACCATTAAACAAGGCTCAAACACATCTAAAGCATGGCAAAGTGCTGACATCCCACACACTACTATCATATGATTGCATGATGAAAGATGATACTTTTATTTCATGAGGGGCCTGTAAAAACAAATGAACACTTTAAATTCCCTGAAAAGAACATTTTACTCTGGCTAATTACAATGGGAGCAGCCTAATAAAATTATTGTTATCACTTAATTAACCAAAATTATTACTTTTTGGATAAACTGGCTTGCATGTGTCTGCTTGTTTGAATGTAATGTAATGTGTGGTGAAATAACAGCAACACTTCACCACTCATTCTGGCTGTCAGACTTTTAAGTTGAGTGTTTAGATTCCACTCCGGTTGTGTGAACTTTCTCAGCAGACACTGTGGAGACTGTGAGATCTACTGTGTGTCAGAGCAGTGGGACAGTAAGCAGATCATGTGCTGCTAGTTGGCAAACACACTGGAACCTTATTTAGCCTCTTAGAATTGGCTGATAAACCCTCCTCCTAAACTGCCAGCTGATGAAAACTAATATTTACTGACTTCTCAATGCTTTTCCTAAGTTGGAAACAATCTTTTGCACCACTTTGCAAGAAACCCACTGTTGGATTTAGTGATAAGAGAAACATCATCTAGGCATAAACTAAAATTATTACAATACGATGACAATGCATTCTCTTATGTTTGTTATTATACTGAATATAATAAATCTTAGTACAGAGGTTCACACTTGGGGACCGTCTTCATGCAAATACTAAGCCGTGGACCCCCTGCCCCACCCCATGCAGAAACCATGCTTTGTTTAATGCTTTCAAACGTGAGATTCTCACCATAAATAATGTATTCTGGCCGAGTTCTGTCCTTCCATAAACCCAAAGTTAAATTAACAACATATAGCCTTACTTTTTCTTTCTTTTTTAAAATAGGGACAATGTGTGGACATGAATCACAATGCCTCTGAATGTTCAAAGCCTCAGGGACCCCCTATGTTCTTTAAGGGATTCCCTTGGGGGGTCCTGGACCCCAGGTTGGGAGCCACCATTAACGCAGCTGGTAATCTGAATATCCTGCTTTATGACTGGTCTGCAAATCTAAATTTAAATACATTTAAAGCGCTTGGTACCATTTTGCTTACTGAAGCTATGGATTCAAGTCTGAAGCAGCTAACGATTCAACTACTGAGCTTCAATAATAACCTCGTGTCACTTAACTTTAACGGCAAAAGCTGGAGCTGAGATAATCTGTCAAGAGTCTTGTGAAGACCCAAGGGATTTAAGTCAGTTTTAATGAGTGAAGACCGCTTTACAGTGGATGGATTAAACTAATTTGGATGTGAATTCATCTCATAGGAGCCAGCAAGTTTCCCTGTCAAAAATTCGAGGCTGGGTGTTTATCAAGCAAAAGCAAACATCACACAACAGATCCCTCTCATAAAACACCTCACTGATCTCCTGTACAACTAATTGAACTGTTAATTTAATATAAAAAAAACAACACTTTCACCAGCAGATAACGTGACCGGTAACGAAACAACCCGTGTAACCGTTTCTTTGCAGTTGAGTTCCTATACTTTCCAAACTGTCTGGCTAACCTGCACCTGACCCATCATTAACACACTATCACAACTTTTAAATATGAACAACTTATGAAACACAAAAAACAATTCTTACCTTTCTATTGTGCAAAACTTTCCAGAAGTATAAAAGTAGCTCAGTTTCTCTTAGCAAAAAGACTATTCAATCATTTGCCACTCATTCACAGCGACTTTGTTCGATTTTAAATGAGCCGTGATGCTAAACAACCTGCGGGAGTATTCTTATATGGGATAAAGAATAAAAAAAATACTATAACAATCATCAAGTGAAAAAAATTCTGATTGTAATCCAAAGTAAGTCCCATATGTATTCTGTAAACTCGACTAGTTGCTTAAGAAAAAAATTAGCTTCCTGTGCAGAAGTAAATTATTCGGGTTAGTCACGCTGCCTGTTAAGAGCTACGTCAAAGTATGACACATTAGGAGGAACCATCCGGTCCGGCTGATTTCAAAATAAAATACATTGACATAATTTGTTGGTCATCACAGCTTCAATTGATTTTATTTTGGTTAACAAAAATGCGCTAGGCGGAAATGGCGCTTTAGCATTATCGTTTTAACTTTGTATGGTAGCAGGTTTTAAATTCTGTGACGCTTTGGAAGGATTTTACTGTCCTCTGTTGGTCCGTCCAGGTATCTACACTCATCGACTAAGGTCAAAGTTTTTCTGAGTTGTTCTTAAACTTAGGTCGTGTATTTTTCTTACGTATTTTAGGTTTAGCTCATGTTTTCTGTTTTTCCTCTTCTCAAATAACTTTTCCTTGAGTGTACTATGATTTTTTAGTGGCGTTACAAAGACATTTCCTGATGCATGTATGGAAAATTACGGTTTACAAGATTGCGAAACCCTCACAATCACGTCTGTCTGTTTCATTGAATGAACGATGTCATTCGGCTGATGGTATGCGAGATGGAGAAAGGGAAAGACAACAATACTATCGAAATTCAGACGGTCTCCAGGAAACAAATGTACAAAACAGTACAGAAGTCCAACAACATAAGCCACTGTTTTAAAACTCTATGTTGAAGTGAATGTTTATAGAAATAAAAAAAGAGCTTTCTTTTCTCGTATTTCTTTTGTTCAGTCACAAAAAGAAAGCTTGAGAAAAGAAGTAACACTGCGAAACATACTGTATTTAGGCCATATAGCCTACTTTAAATTGTGGTTCATAGTGTCTTTCATTTCATGGATCCACTTCTTCCACGCGCTATCCGTTGTGTCCAGTGTGGTATCCTAGCAACACAGGACCGTTCCACTTGTAGGTGTTTTCATGAAAACAATTTAAGTGTTAGCAATAAAGTAAACATTTCGCTCTAGTTACGAGTAAGCGCAAGCATTTAACTGAAAGCTTATAGGCTGAAATGTATACATTTTAATTACTATAGTGAGCAGAATTACCTTTCACGTCCTGTAAAGTATTCCACACTTCCCTCTTTCAACCGGAGGTAGGTGGCCCACCAGTCTTCCGCTAACAAATTGCGGGTCGTTGAAGAGGTAAGTTCCATCTTCCAAGTAAGTTGAAAATGATGGCTCTAATGATAGCAATGTCCAAAATAGTTAAAACCATTAAATGCTAGTCATTATTCGTGAATTTATATTCGTTTATTAAAGGGTTGTAGTTATCTGCTGTCTTGTAAGCATCAAATTAGCCGCACTTCCAAATAGAACAGAATGTTAACAGTTACCAGTAAAATCCACAAAGGCCAACTTTAACTGTCTAAATTGACAGTTAAAGTTATCTCCGAATACGCCACAACGTTCCGCTAAACTGTTAAATATTTACTTAATTATATTAATTCACTACTCACTTTAGTGCCATTTCTTGCAGGTTCGAAAGCCTTTGTAACACTTTCCCCACACATTTAGCCGTTCAACAGGTGTTCAACAGCTTAAGGGGGTAACGTTACCTGCTCTATTAAACAGGTGGCCATTTTATACCCAGTTGTGGAAACTGCAATGTTTTTGTCAAGGTATAAGACCCTCACGTGTGAATTTTACTGAACAAATGGTAGTTTTGTGGTAATTTTTTATTGTGTGCGCAGTTTCCCACTAAACTGGACTTGGTTTCGGCCAGGGGCGGATCTAGAAAAATATTTTTCAGGGGTGGCAATACATGGTAGAGATGTTTTCATTACAGTTTGATAACAAAAAGGTCAACAGAAGAATATACTTTGCACGCAATAATTTCTGCAACACCTATACAACATTTATAAAAAAACAAGAAAATGTAAACAACTGAATGAAAAGTATTAGTGAAGCTCTATGAACTGAGCTGTACTAAGGATAGCGTAAATGCATTGTGTATAAAAAAAAATGTTTGACCACAACAAAGTACTAAAAATTGTTTTTAATTGTTGATTCAGAACATGTTCTCTCAGTTCTTTTCTCAGTAGTTTGAATAATTGCATGTATTCTTTTAAAGCTTTTGCAGTATACATACATACATGTCTATGTATCAGGTCATCATTTTAGCAGGTTAAAGACTCACCAATGAGAATAACATACACTACCCACTAGGGCTGCAACTAATGACTATTCTGATGGTCGATTAGTCACTATTAAAACGACTAGTCGACCAATCGGATTATGTATCTCATGATTATTATATATGGATCTTATTTCACTTTCAGCTTTGAAATCTTGCATGAGGTTGTTAAGCAAGTCCGACGTGCCTCCTCTTTAAATGTTCGAGTATTGCAGACGTACTTCCGTGGTACACAAGGTCCCACTCACATTCTCACATGTATTTAATTTATTTTGTAAGTTTAACGTGAAGTTATCCCAGACTTTTAACGTTCTCCGCCGCGGTTTTCCTCCCTGGACCGCCAACATATTTTTCCCTTGGCGGACTTTATTGCGCATGTGCAACTCTCAGCAGAGATAAAAAAAAAAGAAGACGATGTGTAACTCTGTATTTTTTCCCCCTCTCTTTGCGCATGTGCATTGTGCAACTCTCAGCAGATATAGGATTAGAAGACGATGTCTCACTCTGTAGTTTTTTTTTTTTTTTTTGCCGACAATAGTCAACGGCTAAATTCGTTGTCGACTATTTTTATTGTCGACAACGTCGACTAATCGTTGCAGCCCCACTACCCACCCAGAGATAGATGTATTCAACTTTCAAGTGAAATTTACAAAAAATGTAAGAAGTCTACATTAAAGTCAAGTCATGTAAATCCTTTATCTCAAACTATTTATTGAAGCAAAATCTAACGACAGTGTGGTCTTTGTCTGATGATGTCTAAATGTGAACAGGATGATGAAGACGACTGTTTAGCTACAAGCTGTCATTGAACTAGAACATTTAGTGGTCCATTCATGTTTCAGATGCCTTTTTCTTTTATTTATTTTTTGTGGTTAATTGAACATTGAACAGTTGGACATGTGCATTCTTAAGTTTAGAGAAAGTCAAAATAAATCCACCTGTAAAGGTTTTAGCTTCATTCTGACGTCAGACATAAAGCAGAATATTGCTAACTTAATGTGAGTAGTGTACAGTCAGCGAGTTTTCTAACCATGGATCAGATTTGTACAAGTTGCTGCAGAAGCACTTGCTGGTTTCTCCTTGGACAGTCTTAGGAAACTTGTGTTTTGGTTGTGCTGGCCCCTCACTTATGCTAGAAAATAGAGAGGGGGATGGATACAAGCTGAAAAGCAAATGAACTAATCATACACTATAACAACTAGTAAAAACACAATTTAGTACTGTTTTGGCTGTTAATACAAACAGCATAACACAATTTGGCCCAGGAGGCTTTTTTTTTGTTTGTTTTTTGGAAAGTTTGTTTAATTTTGGAATTTAACCTTAACATTTGGCCTAAAATACATACAAAATACTAAAACTCTCTTCCTCTCTCCTCATTTAAAAATCCCAAATATGCATTTTAAAGCAAACATAATAATTAGGTAAATAGGAATATTTATTTAAAGAGGCAACACAACTTTTGTTTAAATGCACTTTACAGCAAAATGTCTACTTTCTCATTTGTTGTTCTTATTCAGATGTAACTTAGTATGTAGTTCCTATTCCACATGGACCAACTGGACAGGAGATGTTTGGTGATGGATTAGATATTCTTCTTTCACTGTCTGAGGCCTGCATGTAGTCTTGTCTCTTACTTTCTCCATCCTCATTTTGTAGATACTCTCCCTCCATCATCCCTTCACCGCTGTGGTCTCCTACCACCACATGATGATTTCCTTCATCATCTTGCCTTGCATTATCTTCCTGTCACTTTTCTGTTGCTCTTCTTTCTCTCTATCTCATCCATCAACCTTACTCAGTCTTTGATTCTCTCACATTACTATGTTGACAATCTTTTAATCATATTAGGTTTGTCTAAAGTAGAAAAGGTAACTTCAAACCCACTGTGACATTAGGCTACATGTACAGGTAATGAAACAAAGTTCTTTTTTGTTGGCTCAAATCTGCATCACAACTATAAGCAGCTATTAGAACCAAGCTGTTCTTATTATTTTATTTATTATTTTTATATGATGTAGTTATTTAGTGTTACTGATTTTCTTCCATGCTGCTGTCTTCTGTCCCTGCTGCTCCCTCCTTGCTTCCCTCCTTTTAGTTTCAAAACAAAGCAGTTTTGAGCTGCCGTCACGTTACCTTGTGCAGCATTCCACACTGTCGGATATCAGAGATTCAAGCTTGTAAATGTCAGATTTGCCATAATTATTATTCCTTGAATTTAATGCTGCCTGCTGGGGTAGCAGCAGAGGGGGGGTAAGGCTTTAATTTAAGGTGGCAATATCCACCCTATGCCTCCCTGGTAGATCCGCCCCTGGTTTTGGCTAATGTCAAACCCAGTAACATCTTAAAGAGGTTTTAGTTAACTTTTCGAATAGCGTTGACTAAATGCCTCACACTTATTACTTTTCCTTTTTTTTCTCCACAGGAGATGGAAAACTTCATCCTGTATGAGGAGCTTGGTAAAGGCTGCAGTTCTGTTGTCTATAAAGGAAGAAGAAAAGGCAGTCTCAACTATGTAGCCATCAACTGCACAGAGAAATCCAAGAGACCAGGGATATCTAATCACGTAGGATGCCGTTGTCATCTTCATAATCTCAATCATGTTTTTTTATTTTCAAATAATAGTTACACTGTTGTCACAAAAAAATTAAATTATGGTTTAAGGATCACCTAAGGTTATTATGCCTTTAAAAATCAGGAAATCAGGATAAAAGTACTAGATTGTTATCAGCATTTTCATGATGGCATGCTCATATTTTCAGGGGTGGATATTATTGTTGTTTATCCTAATCATAAAATGCTTACTGTAAGGCCTTGTTCCTCTCCTATTAGGTACGACTCAGTCATGATCTGGAGCATCCAAATATAGTTCGCTTCTACGAATGGTATGAGACAATTAATCACCTTTGGTTGGTAGTGGAGCTCTGTACAGGTCAGTAATTATTTATACTTTTTCTATAATTAAAAGAATATGCAGTAAAATACAAATGCTTTTGTAGCTGAGTACTGTGAAAGGATTAAAGAAAAAGTTAAACACCTGTTATGTTTTTTTTTATTAATCACACAATTTGAGTGTAAATTAAATATATATAATATATAGTATTTTTTCTTGTATGCTTGTTTTAATCTCCGTTCCTTTTTTTTTTTTTTTTTAAATTTCAATCTTTGCGATTTCTCTGGCAGGTGGTTCCCTGGAATCTGTAATTGCTCTTGATGGAAGTCTTTCAGAGGATGTGGTGAGAAGGTTTGGATGGGACTTGGTCAAAGGACTGAAACACATTCATGAATTCGGAATCATTATGTCTGACGTGACTCCTGCTAAGGTTTGCATCTGCATTCATATGAGTGTAAAACTAAGAAGAAAAAAAAACAAGAGCACTAAATACAAAATTTTGGGTTTTGTTGCCCTTTTGTCTTTAGATTTTTCTAGATGGTAGTGGCATTCTGAAGTTTGGTAACTTCTGCTCATCAAAGGCTGAGGGAGAGACACTGGAAGACATGTTTACTTTTCTCTCTACATCTGAGGTGGGAGAGAAGGAAGAAGAAAACATAGACAACGTTGAAAACATGAGGAAAATATTTCAAGGTCTGATAACCATTTCCAATCACATGGTTCTCGCAAAGTTTATTGTTAAGTAATGGAGAGACTAAGCAATGCATTAGCCAAGAGAAACCTTCAAGAAATGCATAATTTATTTGCTGACCTTGCTGAATTGGTACTTGGACAGCGTCCCCCAGCAGAGTTATAACACTGTGTGCTGGGAATCACCAAACTATTTTTTGTGATAGTCAGGCTATCGTGGTCTGTAGAAGTAACCCAATGGCCCAAGTGGTGAATGCCTGGGTTTACAACAGTAACAGAAGACTTTCTTTTTAAGTAAAGTCAAAGCAGCATGTTGGTTTAAAGTGGCATTAGGGCAGAAAGGGAAGATGTTGATTTGACACAGTAATCATGTCAGACTCTAAAATCTGAAAATGTATATTTGTGTGTTTGTCTACTGAACTAAAATAAGTCAGATTTTAATCAGTGCTTTTTCTAATATTGGCTGCATGATTGTTTTGTAATTACTGTTTTTATGTTTATTTCTAGGTTCTCCAACCTACTGTGCTCCAGAGGTTTTGCAAGGATCAGAATCCAATATAAGCTCTGATCTCTGGGCTCTTGGTTGCATTCTCTACTATATGTATACTGGTAGCCATTTACACACAAACACTTACACACGCATACATAGAAAATCATTAAGAGTGTCTCAGTATAAATCAATTTAATAGTCTAGTTTCTATTTTTGCTGTTGTGCTTTGAATATCTAATGCATAACAGGATTATTATGTTAATACTTTTGATAAACTCTTAACTGAAGGCAAATCTTTATGGAATAAGAATATAATTAGTTTAACCATGTTGAAAACTTCATTACAAATGAGACTAAAGTTTGAACCTTTAACTGGTATGCAATACATTACCAAAACTGGCCTTTTTAATTGTTTTTGTTTCCCAGGTAAACCACCTTTTTGCTCTAATAGTGACACTGAACTGAGAGAGATGATTTTGCATCAGGAACCACCACCTCCCAGTCAGACGAGTAATGCAAACTAATGCACACTCACATTAACACACGTAGTTGCACATATGAAATAATGGCATATAGCTATCTAGTGAAATATGATGTAGGACTTAATAATATGTTGTCAGGGGAACTTGACCTATCATATTGTTGCTTGTTTTTCGTATGGTAAATAAGGTAATCTTATTTGATCTAATCTTAAACCTTATTGCCTAATTTTTTTCTGCAGGTCCCCCCAGTCAGGACTTCCAGAGTCTTCTGAAAGGCTTGCTCAGTAAAAATCCAGATAAGAGGTGAGGTTTAAAGACACAAGCCCAAAACACAGTTTTTACTTCTGCTAATATAAAAAGTATAATAAAATATATTGAGACAGAAAGCTTAACATTTCTTGAATTTTGCTCGATTACAGTACAGCGTCCCTGTGCAAAATTTAAACTGTGTTTTATAGCAGGAATATTTAGATAGAAACTGACTTTCAAACTATGAATTATAATTCTATCATTTCTAAAGCATGGCAAAGACAATTATCCCAAACATTACACCACCGAGAACCTTATTGTGGTTTCTAAGATGTTTTTCTGCTCAGTCCACTGTAGATATTGTTGTTAGTTGAGCCTTTATGAGGCAAGGCAAGTATATTTGTATAGCACATTTCAAGAAAATTTTAAGTACTTTACATAAAACATTGCAAAAGGTAAAGTTCCAGTGTTTGGAATTTAACAGTTTTGATAAAAGCAGCAAAGAGAAAAGTTTTTAACCCTGATTTAAAGCTGCTGAGAATTTCAGCAGACCTGCAGGTTTCTGGGAGTTTGTTCCACATGTGAGGAGCATAAAAGCTGAACGCTGCTTCTCCATGTTTAGTTCTAACACTGGGAACAGAAAGTAGATTTGACCCCAATGACCTGAGAGATCTGGTTGGTTCATGACGAACCAGAAGATCCTGAATGTATTTTGGTCCTAAACCATTCGGTGCTTTGTAAACTAACAGCAGGATATGAAGTCAATTCTTTGACAGAGAGGAAGCCAGTGTAAAGATCTGAGGACTGGAGTTGTATGAGCTACTTTCTTGGTCTTGGTGAGGACTCGAGCAACAGCGCAACAGAGCAACAGTGCTGTGGTGTGGCCGAAAACCCGACTGGTAGACATCAAAACAGTTATTTAGTGTCAGGAAGTCGTGTAGCTGTTGAAAGACAGCTTTTTCTATTATCTTACTAAGAAAGGGGAGGTTTGATATCCACCTGTAGCTGCTCATGAGTAACGAGTCTAGGTTTTTCTTTTTCAGTAATGGCTTGATGACGGCTGAAAGCAGAGATGTGTTTACAAACTGTAAGATATCTAAGGCCATGCATTCTGAAGCACTCTTAAAAAACATGTTTGGCAGGGCGTCAAGACGTTAAGTGGTAGTTTTCAGATGGCCAATCAGGTTTCTCATTCAGGTTTTTAGAACTGATTGGAGAAAAGTGTGTCATGGTGTTCATGTCTCTGAGTGGACACAGGGACATATGTCCTACCCCTGGCATGGCAGTACTGACTAAGTGCCCGATTTTTTAGAATTTTGTCAGTAAAGAAAGAAGCAAACTCATTACAGGCCTGGTTGGATATAAATTCTGGGGTTACTGACACAGGAGGATTACTTAGCCTGTCAACAGTAACGAACACGGCACGATGTCAGAAAAGAAATATTGTTTTCCATTTCTCAACTCCAGATTATAATGAGCTCAACTTAGTCTGGCCTTTTTCCAGTTAGCTCTTTCATTAACTTGTTTCCTTATACTGAACTGATTCTCACCGATTGAATATAGTGCATGATGGGCATGCTATCATGTTAATGTGTCCTAATGTGTTGTGTTACTTTTCTTATTCAGGATGAGCTGGCCTGAGTTGCTGGATCACCCCTTCTGGACACAAGTAAAGAAGGAAGATGATGCAGAAGATGTTGAAGAAGACTTGGAAGAATGCAATAAAGATGAAAACACTATCTGTGAGAGAGGTGGCTGTGTTAGCTTCAGGTGTGTCAACACATTTTCTCTCAATATTAAAAGTCAGGTGTCGTTTATTTTTGAAGAAGTCGTGATGCACACATGAGTTATAAATGGCAAAGTGTTAGGCATACATAAGGCCATCCAAGCCTATTTTAATCCACATTGGCTGGCAATAACTTTAAAACACAATTTAATAACACTTTAATAACCAACCTGCAGAATAATTAACTATAACGAGAATTTAAACACTTCATATGTTGCATTTTTATTTTTCCCAGGTGTTTTTCCAGAGTGTTTTGTTTTTAATATCTCCACAGACACACAAGTACATGTGGCCTTTTACCTCCAGAACAGACAGACATTCTACCTGATGCCCAATCAGCCATCACCCAGCAAGGCTCTGGGATGTCAAAGAAACTAATCTCTTCAAATGCAACAAGTACAGCTAATGAAAGATCATGTGACAGAGAGACTGACTGCCAAGAATCTGTCAAACACATGTTCTGTGAAACCTTAAAGTACAGCCAGGATGTGCATGTGATGATGGGAAAGGAAAGAAGATGGGAGAGGAAAGTAAAGATTGGAGATGATCCTGAGTCTATTGGGGAGCAGCAAATGTGCCAAACATTACAGCACAATAAATCATTTTCTACAGGTAAATTTCATTTGTTGAAATGATCAAACCCTTAAAAATGGCTGGTCCATAAAGGACAAAAAATACACTTTCTAACCTGGATTTAGGAAATTTCCTTTGTCATTTTATAGTCGTTTTTCCTTCTCAACTTCTAAATTCTGATTGTGTACATCTCTTATCTATGTCCTCCATCTTTCACTGCACCGTGCATTTCAGTTGTAAATGTCATAAGCTAAACTAGAAATCGTATGTCCTTGTTTCTTCTGGTAATGCTTTAGAGCTGCTTCCAAAGAGTGGTGTGGATGAGGACAACACTGAGGCAATCTTCCTGCTTAGGTATTCATTTCTCTGCTTTCTGACTCCATGGGTTGTATCTTTCTTGATAAAGTGGGTTTATAATCTCAAGCAGCTTTGTTCATGTTGAGAATGAATGTGAATGTTATGTCAAAGTATCAGTTATTCAGCACTTCACTAAATAGAAATGCTGTATGTGTGATCAATATTTGAAATGTCATTTGTGAATGAGTGAGCCCAGGGGAACTTTCCCATTTTTGCCTGAAAGTACTGTCTTTTACAGGAATCACACTTACTTTTTTTTTATCTTTTAGCTCCCGAACCAACTCAAGGAGTTGCAATGCCTCTGACTCTCCAAACCAGAACCCTGCACTTGAGGTTACTGTCATTCTTTATATATTTTCCTCTGCTGATGTTGACACCACTGATCTTTTCTCTTTATTTCCTGTACCCCTAGGCTGGCACAGGCTCCAGTTTCACAAACTGTGTGAAGGTTCTTCTCCATACTGACTCTGACCTAACTGTTACCCCTATCATCGATAATCCCAAGGTACAGCTAAGTTGTAATAATGTATACAAGCTGTTTTTTTTTAAAATCTTGACTAGCAAATAGTATTGCAGGGAACCTTTCCTGTTGTAATTTAAATCCATTACACAATGGAGTGTAAGAAAATGTGACTGGATACAGTGAATGTCCTGACTAATGCCAAGTTTGACCTTTCTGCAAATGTTTCACTGTAATTAAACTGATTTTTTAAGTCAGACATGAGGTGACAAGTAAAGGGAGAATGTAGCTAAGAGGAAAATGAGACATATTGGGCTGAAGTTGAGTTTGTGATGTCCTATTGTTTCAACAGATTCTTAAGAATGCTCCTGTGCGATTTGATTCCAAATCCCTTTGTGTACCAGCTTATTCCGGTATGATTCTAGTAAAGATGTTTTATAAAGCAGATCTCAGCATAATGGTCATCAGCACCAGTTTATCTTCAGGCTTGATTTCTCTTTGTTCTTTTCCAGTTGAGAAGCTGCAGTCTTTTAATGAGGAGGAGTGGGCTGCTTTCCTGTCACAGCTCTGTTTGTCCCTTGAAGATCAGGGCTCATCCACTGGTCTTCCCTCATCCAGTGCTCCTCCTCAGGCAACTGCCATTCGATCTAAACTCAACCTGTTGTGCTACCTCTGCTGTGTAGTTGGACATACACTCATTGCTAACAAACTGATTAACTCAACGCTGGTGAGAAAAAACTTTAATTTATGGATTCATTTGTTTCCCAACTGTAATTTTCATAATTCTTTAGTTTTGCTGAATATGTGTTTCAACATATGACAGTTTGTTAAGTCTTAGTTTTCAGTTGCATGGAAATCCATTTTTAGATTTAAACAATTTGTACGTTCAACAATTTCTTTATAGTAAGTTAAGAATTTTTATTTACCACATTGTTTAGCATCCTTCCTTGTGCGCTTTTTTGACCAGGTGTTTGCTCCAAGCTGGTTCACTTTAGTTGTTTGTTGATTCAGTTTCAGAACTAACAAAATGGATTTAATTTTTTTTTCTCCAGCTAATAGAACCATACAATTGCATCATTTTTTCCAAACCTATCTATTGTTCGAACTTCCCTGTAATGCAGGCTTATCCTTTAATCGTTTGAAAATCCTGTTCTAGTTCATGCTAAATTTCTACAGAGGACAATAACCCTAACCCAGGAGACAATTTCTCTATACAGGTCAGTATTTGTGTACTTTTCCCTGCTAACTGATGTTTTAGGGTGCATTCACACCAGCCCTTCTCAATCAAATCCTTTTTCATTTGTTGGGAAAGTAGTTTGTTTGGGGAGGTGTGAATGTGCAACCAAACTCTGATGTGCATTAAAGAAGCGAATTCTGGTCACTTAAAACATAGGTCTTGGTCTGCTTCAAATTACCCGATGCAGGAAATGGACTAAGACTTTTTTGTCAGCATTAACCAGTAGTTAAGCAAGTTTTCTAGTTTAATTTTTCAGTTCAGTTCAGCTTTATTTGTATGGTGCCAATTCACAACAAAATCATCTCTGCGCACTTTACAATCAATTCTAGCCAATTCATCCAGTGATCCAATCAGTGTTCATACAAGTCAATTCATGAAAAAAAATAAATAGTGTAGCTAAGGAAACAAACTGATTACATCAACTCCTGACTTTGATTCAACCCGCCATGCTGAGCATGCACAAAGAGGTGGGCGACAGTGGAAAAAGAAAAAAAACTCCCATTTAACAGGATCCAAAAACCTCCAGCACAACCCAGCTGACGGAGGCACAACCCAGCTGATGGAGGGCGGCCAGGTTGGGTTGGTGAGGACAGAAAAAAAGAGATTAACATACACCACAACTTTTAGGCAGGAAGACCTACTGAGAAAATAAAGACAATTACAAGTTAAAGACCAATACTGCCATAAATCTATACATGGAAAATAAAGAGCAGAGAGACGTAAAGCGAAGGAAGTACTCAGTGCATCGTGGGACGTCTTTGAGCAGTCTAAACCTCTAGTAGCATAACTAAGGGATGCTAGACCACCCCTAACAAGAAGATTTGTCAAAAGCTTTTAAGCCTAATCTTACAGGTAGAGATGGTGTCTGCTTCCCAAACCCAAACTGGGAGCTGGTTCCACAAGAGAGGGGCATGATAGCCGAAGGCTCCGGGTCTCATTCTGCTTTTAAAGACTCTAGGAACCACAAGTAAACCTGCGTCTGAGAGCGAAGTGCTTTGTTGGGAATATATGGAACTATGAGATCTTTAATATACAATGGAGCTTAGTCATGGAGAGTTTTATATGCAAGGAGAAGAATTTTAAATTCTTGTCTGAATTTAACAGGAAGTTAAAACTGGTAAAATATCTCTTCTGCTAGTTTTTATCAAAACCCTCACTGCAGCATTTTGGATCAGCTAGAGACTTTTCAGAACATATTGGGACAACCCAATAATACGGCATTGGAGTAATAAAATCATAGACTAGTTTTTCTGCATCACTCTCTGATGTCCCTTATTTTAGTAATATATCTAGTCTATGAAAGAAGATGGTCTTAGAAATCTGTTTATATTCGAGCCAAAGGGCAAATCCTGGTCAAAAATAATGCCAAGGTTTCTCTCTGTAGTACTGGAAGTGGGGAAGTGTGGGCTGCAAGCCCCTACTTCTCAGTATCTCTGTGCTCTAGACCAGCAAAGAGTTGGTGGTATTGTAGCACCGACTCTCCTGACCCAGGGTCAGCGCTTTGATGGTCAAAACAGAAAAAAACAACTTCTAAGTTAAATGCTAGCTCAGACCTAGAACTAGCACTGGCTTGGTGGAAAATGGGCTTCTCTGATATGTTTGCCAACTATTTGTTTCCCCCAAGCAGAAGGCCTCACCAGTAAGATATTGGTGAGAGGTTTTCTTTACTGCTCCGGGCTACTTGTTAGTTATTTGTATAGTGTACAGAAAGGGATAATAGAATTTGTTCAGCCTTAATGAATTGCCTTTTTGTCCAACTTATAATCTAGTACCTTTTAGAAGTAGTTTGTATAAAATAATTTTTAGCAATACAAACCAGTTGTGATATAATATCCAGCATGTGATGTAACATTTTCTTTCAGCTTAGCTTCTTAATCTTGTCTTTCTCTCTCTTTCTCTCTCTCTGCCTCGCAAATCTTTTTTCTTTATTCAGCTTTTAGTATTGACTCAGCAATTACGACAAGCCCCAAACTGGGATGTGTAAGTATATTATGGATGTTATTTCTGTGTAAGAGAGACTGTGACTGCATGTCCTTCAGAAAGGATTCCTACACAAAAAAAAAAAAAAGTGACAATTTTCCCACGATTGAAAGTCTACTGTCCCAAAAAGCCAATGAAAATTCCCCTTTTTCGTCAAATCATCAGGTCCAGACTCATACTCATTGATTAGCACACTTAAAGACGCACTACAGAGTAGAGACCTGCACGGGACGGGATTTTCAATCTCTGTTCTCGCCCACTCCTCCCGCTCCTGCTAGACTCCCAACACCTGACCGCCCAAGAGATTCCTACAGGTCCAGAGTTTTTTAATGCAAATTCTGAAGACGATCTTCTCATTACAGTTTATGAGGGATTTTTCCAAGGTGCAGCGCACTGAGGGAGGCATTGGTTGACAGCCACCACACAGGCCACCCTGGATCATGTGACCTGCGCTACTAGTAACAGCAAGCCACTGCACACACAGCGCAGAGGTTTAAAAAGAAGGCTTTTTGCCATCTTCCTCCACAACAATTTGGAAGTCACTGTAAATGTCTGACTTCCCACTTTTGTTAGCTTGCACTTTGTGCAGTCTCTTATTTTACTTTCAACCAACTTAACCTTGTCCGTCAACTCCTCCTCCTCCTTACCACTCATTATCTACTTCTCTCACATGCTGTTGTCTGTAAGTCAATCGGAACATGTGTGGGAGGCGGGACCAGACATATTTTAGTCTGACCACTACTGAATCTGTTGTAGTGCACGTTCAAAACGGCCAGTGTGTTGATATGCATATGACATGGTGTATCAAGCTAAATTCTGCTGCAACGTTATGCGGCATCCAGGAAGAAAACGTGTGGTTTCTGAGCCTCTAGACGCTACTGGGCAGTGACAGCTACAGAAATGCACGAAATAGATGCCACTGTGCCATCAAATGAGTCTGGAATGCAGAGTTTTAAGGTTGGAAAGTTACTTAATGTGTCTTTAAAAAATACTTACTCGCTCCATTTTTTTTCTCCTTCCTGTCTTTTGTGGCTCTTGAACAACTACAGCTAACATCAACACGTACAGCGTGGCATTAATACAAAGAGATTTATTACTGAAATTAGCACATTCATTTTTCATCGCATTAATACATAAACAACAAAGCCATTACTCATACTCAATTAGGCATACTCTTGGCAACCAAGTCCACTAAAAACCACTTTAACCTTCATATTTATGAAGTTTCTGATACGTTTCAAGCCTTACATTTAGAACACCAACCCTTGTCATGTTGGGTATCGTGGCTCAAAAAGCTTGAGAACCACTGGTCTGTGAGAAATGAAATAAAGAGGATGAAGCCCCCATGGCTCTTTGCATCATTTTTTTCACCTGGTAGATGTTAGAAGTTTAAGCAGTGTAGTTATTGAAAACAGTTTTATTAGAAGGACCTGTTTGATCCTCCAGAATGAAAACGATCTCTTGCAGGCGGAGCAAGGTTCTCAGAGTGATGGCTCTCCTGGCTCTGCACTGCAGTCACCTTGAAGAGGCCACTCCCGTGTCTGAGGTCTGTAGACACAAAAACACACACTGGGTGAAGTTTGAAGTTGTGGACAGTACACTGATATATATATATATTTTTTTCTTCTTCTTCTTTCTTTGAAGTTATCTTAGCTTTCTATAAATTTCCTAATTCTGGTGTAACCTTGGCCTCAGTTTTAATCTGACCTAATCTTATAATTTCTAAACAAAGTTTCTATATTAAAACCTGTAGAATTTATTTTTATAGAAGCGTGACATGATGAAAACAAGCACAGATCCTTAAAACTTGGCTTCAGTTACAGTACATTTAATTTAAACTTCAGTGCCCCAGTAAAGGGGTTTCGTTGACATTGTAGATGCTCATTAGAAGCGAGCTAACAGTTAAAAAAAAAGATGAAAAAAACAAACCACTCAGCCTGTTTTCATTTCATCGTAAGTTACATTTAACAGTTTAGCAGCAGAACAACTGGCCAGGAGATGTTGATTTTCTAGAGACGTCTGTGAAAGATGTAGTACCAGTTTAGACCATAGTATGGCAGTAAACACCAGAAGAGCTACAATACATAGACTGTAGAAAGTCAAACACCTACAAGGACATGTAGATGACAAAGTTGTGTATCTTCATTTCTTTTAAATTATTTTAACATTATCCCTGTTTTTATTCAACAGTAATCAAACCTTTAGCTGAATGAAGATAATCTGCCCTAAATTATTGTAGACCTGTGTAGTTCAGGTCATTTTAAGTTATTGGTACTGGTTTGCACCAGCAGGTGGTACTAAAAACCTATGAGATAACGTCCTCTGAGGTAATGGCCAAAATTAAACTTCTGTCTCCTGCTCCATCTTTCTGTCACAAACACACACTCACACACAAACATAGATATCGATCTAGCTGGTTTTTGTTGAGTTAATTCTTTATATTTAGTTGTTATACATTTATTTATTATACTCTTAAATTGTGCAGTCACATCATTATTTTCTTAAACAACTTGGAAAGGACTGTAGAAGCTTATTGTTGCTTTTCCATAATTGAGTATTGCATAAGATATTTTTTTACATATGAAACTTGATTGTAGCTTTCTAAATGGAGCTGTGATTGAGCTAAAATGACAAATTCCTATATAGAAATGTTTGTAAAGACAATGAAGAGATCTTTGTTCCTTTTCTACACTCTTGTTTTTAAATGTGTATTGATTTAGTCAGTTATTATTTGTTAGGTGATGCTCATGTCAGTGGAGCTATGATTAAAAATAGCAGACCAGAAGGTTAAAACCTCCTGTCCAATACCAAAAAACATCTGGCTCTACCCATGCAGAACTTGTGGGGATGGCGAATGGTAGTGTGATACTGAGATGTTTGCAGGGGATCTTTTTGGATCTTGGGAGCTCCTCAGATGGGTGGGGTGCATTTTCCTGCTGCAAACACTGAGGAGTGTCGTAACCATGAAGGCATGTCAACAAGGTTTAGAGGGGTGGTACATGACAAAGAGCATTAATTCCAGGACTCAGGCTTTTGAAGATATTCTTTTGTAATGAATTTAAATGAAAATTCACCTTGCCTGTTAGTTTTCATGTTGTGGCTAATTAACATATTTTATAATGTATTCCTTAAAGCAGATGGATGTCTAGATCAAAATCTGGACATTGTTACTAGACTGTTCTTAAAGGTTGCAGGAGTTTTAATTAGGTACATCTAATAAAGTTGCAGCTGAGTTTATGTGGCAACATCACAGTAATTCCCATAATCAAGTTGCCACACAGTAATGGGATAAAATTGCCTCAAATATTAAATATTCTTCATAGACACACTGCAGTACAATAACTTTGTTCAAGTTTGCTACTCATGCATAAACAGAGCATACTCAGATAACAGTATTTATGCCCATTAGACCTTGAATCTCACTTATTATATTCTTTGTCCTGATTTTGTAATGTGCTTCTTGTAATTTCCTCTTTCTACTCATGTTTGATCATATCTGTTTCTTCATGATTAGATTTTGACATCTGTAAATCCGACATCTTTTTTTAAAAAACTTTTTTTCCTGCACATTACTGTTGCTGAGTCGTCACTGATTCACAAAATGGCCGGCTTTGGTAGAGCAATGTTGTTTCAGTTCAATTAAAGACAAATGGCTGAAAATTTCTGCTACTCTCTTTGCCTCCCCTCAGCTACTATAGGAAACCACATAGAAAAGGACGATGCTGTATAATTGTGCCTGTGTATCTTTGTGTGTCTGTTCGTGATTGTGGACATGTGTGTACGTATATGGACTCAGCAGGGGTTCTGTGTGCATGTGTCCTTCATGTGTCCATGCACTTTTCTTTTAACCCCGTTTGTGTCTGGGTCCTGTGTATTTAGCTTTCTTTGTGTTTGTGTTGTTATACTCTGTTGGTGTGTGGTTGTGCCTGTAAACACTGTATTTATGCATTTCCTTATGTTGCAGTGGTGCTAACAGATGACCAATAAAACAGCACACACTTGCATTTTTCTCTGTTTGTTTTCTCAGCAGGGGTTCTCCTACTGCAATCCTGCTGATTGGCATGTTAGGATTGGGTTTAGTTACCATGGTAACTGCTAAATGCTTCACTTACCCCCTCTAACACACATACACAAACATCGCACACCTTTCTTCGTTTTCTATTTTCATTCTTTTTCTCTTGATTGTTTTTTTTATAATTTTTCTGAAACTATTGTCGTCACTTTTCCCTCAGATTCAATTGTATGAAGATAAAAATGTTAATGTTACTACTTTAAACTTTTATTTTTATATTATATGATGTGATATGATTTAATTACATGACTGTAAAAATTAAGATAAATTAAAAAAAAGAAAATGCACTCTTTCAACTCTGAAGGTTTCATGTATAAGGGCATAGTGAAAATCATGTGGTTCTTACCAGTTCTTAAAATTAGGCATAAACAACCTTAGATGCACACTCCATGACATTACATTTAGTCATTATTTAAGTACACCCTCACTGCTTCCGTAGGAATTAAAATGATGACTAGCCAGAAGCCACCAGGTGCTGATTATCAAATGCTCTTGATTTGCAAGTGTGACCACTTGTTAAAGCAAAACGTTTGTGTTGTTAGGGCTATTATATAGTGAAAAAAATTATTCACAAGTAGAAAACATTCAAGACAGTTGCCATTGTTGCCATGAGTGGACATTCCTACAAGTTCACATGGGGTCAGACTATGCAGTGCTCAGAAAAGCTGAAAAATACCCAAGAAGTATTATCTTAAATGCCACTGGCCTCAATTAGTAGAGTGATAAATTACAAGTTTGATCATGATATGTCAGTTTAATTGATAAAGGTTTGATGTTTGCCAATATCACAAAATCTGCCACAATACAACTTCAGTTCAATTCACGGGTCAATGATCAGTTCTAGATGTTGTCACATGCTGAGTAACATCATTATTTCCATAACAAATATATAGAAAAATAGTTTAATTCCTGAGCTCATTCAGACAATTAAAAAACTTTTTTTTAATTGTCAAAGATACTGTGCCACATCTTGTAGCATTACAATTTTCACAATGTAAAAAGAAAACTGAAAGAGTAAATTTGTTTGTATACATTAAACCAAGATATACTGTAAACTTTACTCATTTTTCATCAGAGAATCAAAGAAAATATTTTTAGAGCTTTGTTACAATTACCAAGGTAATATAGTCTGACCATATCATAGTTAAACATCACACCTTTTAAATATTAGCATGTGCCCCATCAAATAAAAAAAGTGCTTATAAGAACTAAGCAAATGTCTCTTACAAATGATTGTTCTATGGATGTTTGATCAGTATTTTCAGTAAGGATAGATGCATGTACTGTTACAGTGCTGACAGCACGTTAAATGTTAGAGTTTATAAAATAAAAGTTTAACAGTAAAATTAGAATAAGGCTGGACATTCTGGCTTGTTTGGAAATATATGTGAACCAAAAAAGAAAAAAAAACTCTTTACTCTAAAAGCAAAACATGGCACTTCAGTTTGCAAAGTTGTGTCTGAACAAACTGCAAAACTTGATAAACGAAGTCCTTTGGACAAACTGGATGTGTTTGAACATAATGCACAGCACCATATTTGGGGGGCAAAACTGGTTGTGTAGAAGTGATCATTTTTGCTTGTTTTGCAGCCACAGGACCTGAACATCTTGCAGCCATTGGAATGATCACGAACTCCTAATATCAAAATGTTCTTGAGTCAAATGTGATCCAATTTATCCAGTTAAAATCCGGCTTAAATTGGGAAATAACTAGGATGTTGGAATGACAAAGTCCAGAGCTCAATCCAACTGAAATGCTGTGGTGGAACTTTAAGAGAGCTCTGCATCAACAAAGGCCCACAAACTTCTGTTAACAAAACAATGTCATAATCAAGAACAGGACCAAACTTATTTGACAGCGATACAGAAAATGTATTTCTTCCAGTTATTGCTGCTAAAGGTGGCTCTACAAGTTGTTGAATCATCAGGTCTAATTAAGGTTTCAGACACTCCTGTATTTTGGCCTATGTTATTATTTAAAAATATTATTGTATTTACATAGGCTACATTAACTGTTTACAGCCTAGTAAGGATGGATGGATGACACTTTTTAATATATTTTCTGATGCATAAAACCCTAGATGTAAACAGGATTTATTTCATTTTCACATGACTGTTAATGACCACTAAAGGCTCTACTACACAGGCATTTTTAAGGATCACAAAAGTGTACATATTTGTGTATACTTCTTGCAAGTAAGAGATGAAAGATTAAACTAACTAAGTTGTGGAATTACTGTAGCACTTAGCATGTGTGTCCAATACTAATACTCTCATTATCAAACAGAAAATTTGACCATATTTTTTCCTTGTCTAGGTATTACACGAGTCTGTGCTTAACAAAATATAACATCCTTTTAATAGCAGTCCATTTAAATAAAACACATTCTTGTGTGTTTTATATTAGAACCATTACCTGCTTGTTGTTTAATTTGACATGCATTATTTCATATGGGCCATTGAATCCTTCAAAATGTAATTAGATTAGTCAAGCATTGATCTGGGTTATCTCAGCAAAAACTTCCATGCAAGTTTAGTGAGTTAAGCACGTTTAACTGAAAAGCTGGGGACTTGAAGATAAGATTACCTCTGGCTGCAGTGCTGCAGTGCTGCTTTATACACCAGTCTCTTCTCTTACCTGAACACGGACTCATGTCGGGTGCAGTTCCTCCTCTACCAGTAATCCAAATATCTACCAACTGTTCTTTCTAACCACATTTTATTGTCCTAAGTGTAAATGTACAGTAACTTTGCATTGCAGTATAAGGGTGATTTTTGTGTAGTGCATTAAGTTGTCTTGTACTCTTTCACTGTAGAGTTGTGCTTTTCGTGCATGGTCATTGATTTTATAAGTCTGTTTACCTGCATTGTTTGAACCAAAATGTTGGTGATGAGATGATAATGATGATGATGTGTGCTCTAGGAAAATGTCTCTGTATTTTTGTTTGCTTTTCCCTCTGGTTCATTGCACAGCACTGCCTTCCAGCACCCTCTGCCTGAGAGCAGCTGCATAACCAGGTTCTAATACACCACTTATCTCAGCTCCCCACTCAGTCACTTACAGTAGTTATTCTCTCTGAAGAAAACAGTGAGAGGCAGGAATAAGTAGACATAGTGAGGGGGAAAAAAACCCACAAAAACCAAAGATGAAAGTAAACAAAATAGTAGTGGATTCTGCTTTAGTCTTAAGACATTCACATTAATCAGTCATTCAGCTCAGGCTCTGTAACGACAAAGTGATGTACTTTCCAGTGTTCACAGATGTCTTAGCAGTCATAATTTCTCTATGTGTAAAATAAAAGGAAGAAATAACTACTGAGAAAAGGGAAGACATGTTGAGATGACAAAAAAACCTCAGAAAAAATTAACATTACAACATCTCGTTCTGATTTAAAAAGGGAGGCAGGAGGGGAAAGAAAAACCAAGCCAATGTTAGAAAACGATCCATGAAGGTGACATGTACAGAAAGAAATATATTTAATACATACAGCTGACAAATTCAACATAGAATTAAAAATGAGAAACATTGAAAAAGAAAGGAGGGGAGGATTGGCAGAGGGCTGAGGGAGAACTTGCATTAGATCAAAGAGGTGGAAAGCAGCTATTAATGCAAATTCTGGGAAGCAGCCAACCAACAGGCCTATCTGTATATGCTCTGTGTGTTTTCATGTCTGTTTGTGACATGCATTTCTCACAAGTGCTTGATTTCATAAGATTCTGTGGCTAGTTATTTGCGTAGATATGCAAATATTGTGCATGTGCTTCCATTTTCAATTCAATTCAGCTTTGTTTGTATTGCACCAATATACAGCAAAGTCATCTCAAAGCACTATAGACATAATTAATTCAAACCAATTAATTGTGTAATTTGTTATAAAACAAATCCACATTAGTCCAATTCATAGTAAATGTTCATACAACCAAACATAACTGCCTAGCTAAGGAAAACTTTTGAAAACATTTTTTTGCATATGTGTAGCCCTTATTTTCCATTGCCATGTGTTTGTATTTGTGTACACTGATGCATTTGAGTGGTTGGTTGTTGTTGCCACTGGACATGTACACGTCTCTTTTAATGACTCCCCTTAATAATCATATTTTTCTTTATCCTTTCATCGTTTATGCTTTTACTTTTGGCCATGTCCAGCAATTTTAACTGCACTATATTTGATTTATTTGAGTGTCATTCTTCTACGGTATGGTGTTACTTTATATAGTCACTGTTGAGGACAATTCAGCCCAACCTGTGTCAAGATTTCTTTCAGGACTTTTTGAATCTGTAGGGGAGTCATCCCCAAAAAAACAAGAAAACAAAAAGACATTATCACTTAAAACTTTTATAAGTTAATTATTTATGACAAACACAATTGTCAGTTAGCTAAGTCTCTTTTTAAGAAGAGCTGAAAGGCTCTGTTGTATAGAAAGTCACAGCTTTCCTACTGCTTTGTCCTGCCACACTCCTGCTCTGCCCCTCCACTTTTCTCACCCCCACTAATCTACTCCACTACTTCTGACTGTTTAGCAAACAGGCAACAAGTATATTATTTTACATCAATAATATGGCACCGTTAACATTGAGAACATTTAAATATTACACTTGTCATGGTACTCATCAATATCACGTCCATTCCTCAAAACTCGAGGACATAAAACTGTAATAAATTAAGAAACATTGAACCTCTCCGCTACCTTACGTCTTCTGACACTTTCCATCGGGTTCCTTCCTCTTCCTTTGACAATATTTTACTATTTGCTTACTCATTTGAAAATGCAACCATGACGGGGTAATTACAGAAAGGTACCAGACATAATCTTATTGGGTTCATTATTAACATTGACGTTAACATTAGGGACATTTTCACAGGAATTGAACAAAGTATTCATTAAACTTATCCTTGCTTAAGTACCTTTCTTATGGCCTTTTCTTGCTCCCTGTACTTGGCTTTGTCATCTGTTTGTCACCACTGTTGAGCGAGCAAGCTGCAGTAGAGCTGGACAGGAAGTAGAGACTCCAGTGTTTGTTTTTTAAAATGAAATTATTTGCAGAGCCATGTCCCTTTTTCAAAGAACAATTTCACACTCTTTTGTTCCGTAAATGTGTGCAAATATAGACTGTGTATGTTTTTATGGATCCATTACATTTGTAAAATCTGGAAAAAAAAAAGAAACCATAATTTATTTTGCCGTGGCAGTGCGCCACAATCATTTACATGTAGCGGAAACACTGAGTGTGTTTTCTGGGGGCATGTGGTTAGTTCTTTTCTGGCTGCAACCTGATCTTAGTTGAATTAACTGCTTGGTAAAAGCAGCAGAGGTGAAGGTCCTCGATGCAAGCTAAAAATGAATGACTGCAGTTCACACTTCTGGAGGGTTGTAGAATCCACTGTTTGTGAATCTTCAGTCATCCACAGCTATATAATGCAAATGCACTTTGCCTGAGTTATATGACTACTTATGGATGTTACTCTTTGAAATGTTAAATCATAACTAGTATCTGTAATTGAGAACTGTTGAAACTTTTTTTTTGTAAATTTTCAGTTTTAATGGCATTACATCTACATAAACTATTTTATTTTATTTTTTTTATTTTTTTATGAAATGCAAGACTTCTATCCATATCAATTCTATCTCACTCTTTTCAGGCTGTGTCCACACTAACAGATCTGCTGAGAGTTAATCTCAGAAATAGTAAACTGAAGCAGTTTCTGCTGCCACCCCTTGGGGAGTTCCTCTACCTCATCTCCTCTCAGGTACAGTATTATCTGCATGTCAAAGGCCAATATGAAGGGATAGGCAGTATAAAACAATCATGAGTTTATTATCTGAAAGAAATTAAAATTAATGTAAATGTAAAGTGAAAAAAAACTGCACATGCTTGCCAAACACCAACAGCACGAATTGCAAAGGGCTCAGTCGAGAGCAAGAATATTATTTTATTTTCTTTCTTTTTCTAAAACTTCTGTAATGCTGATTTTTCTTGTAATGAGATGAACAAGCTTCACTTATTATTGGTGTTGCATTGTGCTATCAGGCTCATGTTTCTCATAGTTTATTTAGTACGACTTAATGTAGTTATTAGAAATAATTACCAAAAAATTTAAATTATATTGCTGTTTTTGTATTATAAAATGTAAATATTTTACAGAGAATTCAAACCATTTCACTAACTCAATGATTGCATCAAATATCTCAGTAAGTATTTCATACTGCTTGACTTATTGTTGTCATTGTAATTGGGATACTGAACTTGGCATTTTTCAGTAAGGCTGATGACACTAGAAGAAATGAGATATAATCTCAAGTAGTACCTGCCAGGCAAACTCTGAAGGTTCTTGCCTTTTAATATGATATTCCCAATTATACACATATTATTCTAAAAACAAAATAGCATCACATTGCATTTAGATTGCACCCGTTACACTATTTCTTGACCATTAGGACACCCCCCTCAAAGTGTCTGAATAATCGGTTGAATGCTCTATTTTTCTATCTCTTTAAAGAAATCCATTCAATACTTAATTAAGTACACAAGTTTAAACAAGTCTTGCACAGATTTATGTCACATGCAAGACATTTTCTCATTCACCTCAGTGACCAGTCTCGAGTGAAATGACTGAAACTGGGCACTCTGTCATCAGGTAATGGAGTTTAATTTTATATGCCATCTAAACTGATTTGAAAAGAAATTGACCCCCTGCTCTGAAAATTACAAGACACAGTGGAGGAGGCCTCCTTCATCATAGCGGGTGTTGCCAATTTACTTCTGTTTAACCTCCATCTAACCAGGCAAGTCAATTACGCATAAGATTTTTATTTACACCGCTGATAGATAACCTTCAGAAATCAATCAGCTCACCTGATTACACTTGGTACTCTCCAGTTTTTAATAAAAAATGGAGCTCTCAGTAAATTGACTTCTCAGCTCCTGCATCACTTCTTTTTTATTGAGCCCTGTGTGTTCCTTGCTATCACTGCGATCAATTATCCAGCACTTTGAAAATGTTTCTAATTTATTTAAAGTAAGAAGGTCAAACTATTTTTTTTATATAATCCATGTTTGAGCATGATGGGAGTGATGCATCCAGTCACTCAGGTTTCAGGTTAACAGAGCGCACTTGGTTTGACTCATTCATACTCCACTCAAGACATTTTCTATAATAGAATAAACCAGGGCTCATCTAAGGAGCAACCGAGGATTCATCACAGTTTATTAGCAGTATTTATATTGAACATTCAACAGTTTAGGCCGGTGTTTTCTTTTCATGTCACAGAGAAATGGCGGCTGTTATCTTAGGTTTGTCTAAAATGGAAATACAGTTTGTACAGAGTAAAAAGACAGAAAAGCTGTCATTTTACTTGATAGCATAAGATGTTTTTACTTGTTTATAAAGCCGTTTCCATGGATCTTTAAAACATTTCAAATGTCTTAAATGGATGTATCTAAAAATAAGGCTTTGAAATGATGTTAAAAGTGACTCCATGGTTTTAATGCTGTATGAGCTTCTATGTCAGGTGGATGCACCTGTTTTATGGCAGGCCCAACAGTATATTTCATTAATGTTCAATGTCATTTTAAGTTTCCCCTGTTGAAATGCTGTTTTACATTTGTTCTCTGTTCTGCAGTAAAACCATTCAATGGCAAAATTTAACCAGATCCCCTGATGCTCTCTTTATCCTCAAGGTTAGATGTAGCCTAAAGCCAGGCAAAGTAGCAAGGGAGCAGAGCATTATTTCACAAGAAAAGATAGAAATGTTGGCTGAAATAATCAAAATTTTGTGGATTTTGACATGGAGCCTTTTAAACTGTAAAAACGTAGTACGTGTACTTATATTGTAAATTAAAAATACACAACTTTGATATCTTATACAAGCCTGTATTAACTTTTTTTTCTTAATTCAACACACCTGTATACACCTGTATATACAGTACCAGTCAAAAGTTTAGACACGTTTTCCAATTAGATTTAATGGGAAACGTCTTAAATTTCCATTGGTACTGTAAACAATTAAACAAAACAGCCCTGGAATTGTTTAGATTAGGGGTGTCCGAATTCGGTCCTCGAGGGCTGCTGTCCTGCAGGTTTTCAATGTTTCCCTGCTTCAACACACTCAAAATATATGGATTCAACAGCACAGTGACTCATTCATTTGAGTCAGATGTGTTGTAGCAGGGAAACATAAAAAACCTGCAGGATTGTGGCCTTTGCGGAGCAGAGCTGGACACCCCTGGTTTAGATTGTCTGCCATTTTTAAAACAATTTCTATTCATAAACTAAAATATTAATAGATTATTTATTTACTAGTCATTGAAATCAATGTAACCTTTTTACACACCATGCACAAAATATTTTTCAAAGTGATGAAAATTTTAAACATTTTTAATAAACGAAAACCTGATTAGATGTCAATCTTAATGAGATCTTATAGATCTTATTTAGATGTCTGTGAAAGTGTGCTGCTGCTCTGGCTTGATAACCATGTAATCAAGATGTGTTGACTCTTCATGCTCTCTCTATCCCTCCCTTACTTGGCCTTTTCTTGCCCTTTTTCTCACTTCACCCTTTTGCTTCTCATCCACTTTATCTATCTTCCCCTCATTCCAACTCTCCTCCACTCCCCCCATCCCCTTAACTGTACCCCCCCTCCCTTCTTACCCTTCCTCCCTGTCTTTTCTATGCCTCTCTATCAGGAGGAGAAGAGAGGCTCCCCAGAGGGACTATGGTTCGTTCCCGCTGCCGCCTACACTGGCTTAATGAGGAGCCTGCGGGAAGGGGTGAGTGTCTCTGTGTATGTCTGCGTGTGTCTGTTTGTGTCTGTGCCTGTGTAGCTGTGACTAAGTCTCTCACGCTGTGTGTGTATGTGTGTGGCAGGGCATCCCTGTGAACGGTAATGATGAGGCAGCTGTGGGGGCCTAAAGCGTTGTTTGCCAGCTGCAAGTCAAGGGCATGCAGAGCAGTCACACATACGTGCACGCACACTCTTACCTGCATCAAACACAACTCTTTACTGCTCAGCAGCCTGACCTCAGCAGCAATTAGGACCCTCCAGACACTTACTTACACTAGATAGAGCAGATACACAAACGGAAACGTAGATGTCTCTGTTTTCTTTCTTTTTGCTCTTGTCTTTCCTATTGCTAACTCTATTTAATTCTGTTTGTCGTTTTTATTAGTCTGTCAAAAATAATGTGAAATGGTATGCCAATGTTTGGTTTAAAGTAAAATAAGCTTACACATATATCTCCAGTCAATTTTCTTCCCCTTCCTTAGAAGGGGAAGAACATTTGTGGTTTTTACTGGTCCACTTTTCATATCTTTAAGAATAAATTCATCATTTTTTTTTGTTCAAATCAAACTATTTAACAAGAAGAGACTTAACTGAATGAATGAGTAATGGTGCTATTCATCATTAGTATTTTAGTACAGCTCCATGGAAGCCACAAAAGGATCAAAGTTTAGAGTCCTCTGGAGAAGGTTGAAGTCTGGATGGGCCAATCAGGAAAAGTTGCATTTTCAAATGAAAAGAAATGTAATCAAAATACAGAGTACTTAGAATTATTGGACAGGTTAGGTAGACTGCAAAACTAAAAGATGGAGGAACGGTTTGACCTGAAGGAGAATGACATGAATGTACCAGCCATTGTTTCATGAACTTAGTGAACTTTGAAATTTACATAACCATTTTATTTTGATAATTATTTGCCGATTTTTTTTGTTTGTTTATTCATTTCATAAAACATTCAGATTTTTTTAGCACTTAAATAAACCAATTATTAAAAAAGTACATATATACCAATATTCTACCACCTGTGAGTTGGAGCAGTCCATGGTCACCTTCCCACTGGTGCTGTTTGGTCTGCTATAAACAAACCCTGGTCTATCACGGATAGTGCAGTTCATTTGGTCATTGTAAATGGGCATTAACATTCTAGTGTGGAATAAACAAACAAATCTTGGTCTGCTTGAAAACAAGGGGTCTCGGTTCACTTGTAAGTAAGCCCTGGTCTGGTCCACTTACAGTGTGAAAGACAACGGACCAAAAGCATTTTAGGTTTGATCAACTAAACAAAACAGAAACCCAAAGACCAAACAAAATTATAGTTGCTCCATTTTTTACTTGTGCTAAATGAGTTGTATTTACTCCTTGCCAATCAATTAGTCTAATTTTCTTCTTTCTCCCACTTTTTTTTCTTGGTCAGTGATGGTTTTGGACATTATTGAGCAGCTGTTGTAACTGCATGACATTGTTCACACGATTTGGTCTGTTTGAGTCAAGTGCAGGGGGAAAGCAAAGCAAACCACAGGAAAGTGTGATATATCTTAGCAGTCCCCACCCAATCAACCAGAGTCCTTCAGATTATTCTGGTGTGAATGCGTTCATACTCACTGTTAATCAGTCAATCAACACAAGACTCAAACTGTTTTTAAATAAATGTCCATAATCATAACTGCAGTCACTGATTGAAAAGAGAACTTAAAAAGAAAGGCTAGTTTATTATTAAATCTTCCGAGACAGCATCAGAAGATTTGACTTTCCAACCCCCCCCTCAGGTAAGACTAATATACCTTAACCAGTACAAATGACCGGATTAAGATTCTTCTTTTAATTCTAATTATCATTATGGTTTTCTTCAGACTCCAGATTTCCTGAGAGTTATGTATAATTCATATTTTGGTCATTTTAACACATAACCAATTGCAAATGGTTATTCTTTACTTCAGTGTTGACATTAAAGTAAATAAACAGGCTTATTTTACTATATACCTTTTGTTTGTATGTCACATAGTAAAGCGAGTTACTTTTATCAGACATTATGCGATAATAATCCCTCTTGGGGTCTCCTCCCCCCTCAGCTGGTATGGGAATGCCTCGGAATCCCCACGGATGAGCTAGCGAATGTAGCTGGGGAGAGGGAAGTCTGGGCTTTGCTGCTTAGGTAGCTGCCCCCGTGACCTGACCCTGGATAAGCTGTAGAATATGGATGGATGGAAGGATGGATGGATGGATGGATGGATGGATGACTTTAAACACAGATAACCATGAGATGGAAGGACAATGTGGATGGACGGTGTTTAGTCTCTGCTGGGCTGCTGTATCAGAATGAAAATGATCTTCTGCTGTTAGCTGTCAGCTAGTACCTGCTGTTCTTTTATTATCATCAAGACTGTAGTTTGGTGTTGGGTGGGATAGATGATGAACAGCAGTGGTGTGTGTGATAGCATCAAAGAGAGTGGTGGAGGGGAGATGAGAGAGAGTTGACTTGTTTATTACCACTGACCTGTGCGAACATGCTGAAGTAAACTGACCACTCACATGAACCCGTAGAGACCGGATATTCATATTGAGACCCAAACTGTCTCACCCTGTCTCCATCTCTCACCCCTCTCGTTTCTACACCATTTATTTTTTGGCCTCTCCCTAAATATTATTCTGCTATAATTATTTTTCTTCGATTACAGACCTGTCTAAATAATTTTTTATCCCTTGGGCATAGCATTTCCCTGAGTTGACAAAAATGGTAATTTTACAACCTTATATTTTCATAAACTGTCAGGGTTGCACTATTGACATTTACTGTAAATGGAAATGGTAAATGGACTTGTACTTATATAGCGCTTTTCCAGTCAGATTGACTACTCAAAGCGCTTTACACTACTTATCACATTCACCCATTCACACACACATTCACACCCCGATAGGCACATTGGGAGACAACGTGGGGTTAAGTGTCTTGCCCAAGGACACTTCGGCATGTAGTCGGTGGGAGCCTGGAATCGATCCGCCTACCCTCCAGTCGAAAGACGACTGCTCTTCCTCCTGTGCTACAGCCACCCTGAGCTACAGCTATTTATTTCTTTTTCTTTATTAAGTCGACATAATTTCCTGAGTTCTTAATGACATATTTGCGACATGCTTTGGTCAAAATACCACAGGATTACAGTATCACAGCTAGGGCTAGATTTAAGAAATCGATTTATCAAATTAAATTGATTGAAATTCATTAAATTCAATATCGATTGGATTTATTGAAAGGCCTTAGCATATCGGCTCTAACACTGTATTGTTATGGTATTTCAGAAATGCATGTAGATGCGTCAGATCAGATTATTACAATTATCAGATTACTCCCAGATAACTTGTTTGTCATGGATATGGACATGGATGTTTTATAAAAATAGTGATCTGAGAATGTCTTTAATATTTAAGAAAAGTAGGTGGTGTTACACAATTAGCTGTAAATTAGTCAATATTGAATCAAATCTGATTTCATCAAAATCAAATCGAAATAGGCTGTTGAGAGGAATCAATTCGATTCAGGAAATTAGTGAAGATACCCAGCCCTAATCACAGCCCATTTTTAAGCCATGTCTTAATACCTCAGGTGATAGCATAAGTATTTTTACTTTCTTGCTATGTAAAGTCAGTGCAATCCCTCAATAATTAAACCTTCTTTCAGACGTTTTGGATTATCTCTGTTTATTTAACATGGAAAAAATAAAAACACATAAAGGTATCTATGTGCAAATATTTGGATACCCTTCTTCTCTGAGACCCAGTTTAATAGGGTAAACTGTTTTTGTCTTCATCGTAAGGTTAAGGTTGCCTCTACAAAAGCAAATGTCCACAGCTCAGTGATTAAATGACAGTTTATGAGCTAGTAGTGTGCAAGTTTTCCTACTGCTGCCCTTTAGGAATGTTTTGTGCAGTCTGACAAATCAGCAGGGTAGTATGTCTGCACCGAGAGATACTGAGCTACGGTAAATAAATACAGCACGGATGTGGCCGCAGAACCTTGTTTATGTCTGCTTTTTCTCCACATAAATACCGTTGGTGGCAGAAGTATGCAAAAGTCTTTGTTTTTTTAAATCATGTGATGAGGCTACCACAGAGTAGTGCTGGTCATTATGATAGTTATGTTCACCTTCAAAATATGTTATTTAACCACCTGAACTTAACCTGCATTACTTTTTGGGTAATCATAATATTGTCAACTCAAATTTTGTTGTTAAAATTTTCTTTGTTGTAAGCTAAATGTAATAATGCAGAGTGCTTCAAAGTAGACTGTTAGTTTGAAAGGAGATGGCATAGTAGGGTACCATATTTCTCTAGTGATGATTGTTGACAGCTGTCAGGTCAGAGAGCTGCTGCCTGCTCTTTGCTCACGTATTTGAGACCCAGAGAAAGAAGGTGGACTCTTGATCACACTATTTCTAGTAGTTATTGCTTACTTAATTAAAGTAGGGCATTTTTTTTTGGCATTTTAATTCAAATCTCAATGTTAACTTGCCAGATTCACCATTTATGGTGGACCAAACCACTTTTATTACGATAGTTAGCCGAAAAAGAAGTCCTGATTTAAATATTTTGCCTAAAAATAAAGAGCAACTGCAAAGTTTTATTATTTTGTACAATGTAACATCAGTTCAAAGTGGAACTTTTATGTCTCTTATAGCTCGTGTTGGATGCTTTAATCAATAATAATGCATCATGTTTTATTTCTTTATTTATTTTTGATTAAATTTCTGTGATTCTTTATTCAGATAGTGATGATCAGAGCCCCAATGTTCAGATTTAATGCATGAATGCAGCCATCTGAAGACTTTTCAGTTTCTTTTCAAAGTTAGACTCAAAGCAGATTATATGTGTATGAAAATAATTAATGAGTCACGTGAAAAGATGGAGAATTATGTTGTAATGAATTATGCAGTGAGACTGCTAAACTGTTTTTGATCATTTTTGTTTTCAGAAAGTATTAGTGTCTAATTTGCTAAGAACGGCATATAGCGATATATTCGGACAGCTAAGCCAAGTTCAGACTACGAGGTTTTTAGTGTTGTTGGATTATTCTATTCGCATTACACAGTTCACTTCTCTTGGGATACAGAGTTTTGAAGTCCTCGTGTCTTCACGCTACAAGGCTGATCTGTAGGTTCACACAAGATTTTTCTGCGAACTTAACCCCCAACTTCTTTGACTGATCTTTAACAAACATTCAGCTTAGGTGGAGACAGTTCTCCCTCTCTTCAACAACAATACACAGTACTACAAGGAGCTCATGGTAATTCAGTTTTTTTTGCTCATCTGTTTGTTCAAGAGAACAAGAAGTTTCTCTACACAACTTTCTCACGTGTCTATCACAGTATGTTCTCCGTTGTTTGTTGGATGTATTTCCCCCTCTAGGTTCCCCCTGTCATGTCAACTAACTCAGTATCTTGGATTTTCATTTGCTTTACCTTCTCACTCATCAACTGCACTTGTATATCAAGAAAACTAAGTACTCATTCGGCTACTGGAAAATGTCTGCCTCTAAAATTGTCTCTGAAGAGTTTACACATATCAATTGATGCTCCCTGATCAACCCACCAATTTACCTCAGATCTGGGCCATTCATTTGTGTGGAAGGTGAAAATCTGGCTTAAAAATCTGGTAGTGTTTACTAAGCTTTATTGTGCCATTTTCATTACACATGTTCCACAATAGTTCCTCATAAGTGACAGTCTGTTGCAGTAGCTCTTGTCATATTATTTATTTCTTTGTATGTTCTTGAGGTTTTTAAGTGATGGTTCTTAAGTGAGCTATTTTCTTTTTTTCATGTAACTAGATTTTTTTAAAAAAAACATTTCCCTGGTTTGGATGTGTTGCCGGAATGACTGGATCACTAGCAAATAAAGTAGAGGAGCTTAAAGAATATATATGTGTATATACATATATACATATATATATATATATATATATATATATATATATACATATATACATATATATAGAAAGCAGAACATTTTATAGAATACAGAATATGGTGGGGAAACTAAATGACTTTTTTTAGGTTGCCAAAACACATGTGCTAAAGAATACCGATATCGGTTCACATTAGCCAATATGTATAATAAGCAACTATTTCCTTAATCTTTCCAACAAACACTTCTGTTGGTGATCGTGCAGATTTTTTTATTGGATTCACCTAAAACAAAACAAACACAAGAATAAAAATAATAAAATAAAATAAAAAAAAGAAAAACACATTTTTTAAATATATTGGAAGAGAGTGAAAACTGCTCTGCATAACACATGACTAGATATTTCCCAGCCATGGCTGATCAACTTTTTACAGCATACTCTTTCTGACTTGACATAAAATTAGCAGTTTTTAATTATTTGTGGTGTCTACAGTATTGTGTGATGCATTTGTTGTGCAGTTGTGACTGGAGAAGAAAATTGTCTACTGTGCTCTAAATGCAAATTCAATACCGCATACTGTTAATTGTATGACAGCATTGAGAGACAGTGCCAAGACCCTGTCAAGTGTGCTCCAGGCAGTGTGTTTTTGATGCATTTTTTTGACCCTCTAAATCACACCAGTTCTTTCTGCTGCTGTTGAGTTTTCCTGATTTACAAGTAAAGCACTGCAGAGAAGGATACAGATTGTTGTGCTTGAGGAGGGGTTTGAATAGGAAGGAAGTTGTGGTGGGGGGGGGGGTACAGAGCCAAAGGGAGCATGATGGTTTTACCAATGGATAGAGGATTCTGAGGAAAGGCACAGAGTGACAGAGAGGAAGGGAAAAAAGCTGGATCAGTGTAGTTGGAGAGGGGGGAGGAGATGGCAGGCAGATAGAGTGAGAAAAAGAGAGAGTTGTACTTGGAGAGGGGGAGTGGATGGCATGGAGTGAAAGGCAGGTTTCCAGGCCAGACTTGAGCTGCAGGAAATTATTTATGAGCCTGAACAATATGATGCTTCAGCTGCCTATGATGAATAATCTGTGTGTGTGTGCGTGTAGGTGTGTGTGTGTGTGTCGGTGTGTGTGTATGTGTGTGCGCCTGCAGCAAAAATGGTGTGTGAACAGTATTGCAGTGATAGAAGCCAGAGGGCACTAGGCAGAAATTCCCCTTACACACACACAGACACTCACACAGATACACACATGGCTTTTAATGATTTATTACTATCTTTCACAAAGGAGAAGAGAGTGGAGGGGGGGCTGTGTTTGGGACTCTTAAAAGACAGTATTGGGCCTTACCCTTATGTCTCTAACATGGGATGGCCACTGCAGGTTCATGTACAGCCAAAAAGCATGCACACAGTCTGTGTGAAGTCATTCTCTGATAGGTTGTACACTAAAGAAGTGAGCACAACTCTGCCTGTATCTCCTAAAAATGATATTATCAGAAATTATTTAACCTCTCATTGATGGTGCTATTCTGTAAGGTTCTTGTTCTTATTCTAAATGAACAATTAGTTGAGTCTAGATTTCTGCTTGGTCAAAAAAAAACAAACAGGTTAGCAGGAGGTGCAACAAGTAGCTGTGCACTTTTCAATGCTGAATTCTAATTTCAGAGTTTTTTTTTCTTCTTTAAAGTCGCACTATGTAACTTCCGACCTTATAACTCAGCATTCCTGACATGTTTGATGGCCCAGTGACATGTATTATGCACGTTTCTGAAACCTATGCTGCCCAGCAGCATCCTGAGGCTGAGAAACTGCACTTCACAACTTTTTCTTCCAGGACGCTTCATGACTTTGCAGCTGAGTTTTGCTTTATGCATCGATGCACACCCTAGCAGGCAGATATTAATACGCCAGCCGTTAGACTGACTTTTATTGTCTGGAGAAAGCGCACACATTACAGGTAGGATGTAAGATGGATGCAGAATAAGCCATTGTTAGAGGGGCATCTGTAAGAAAATCTGCCAGAGTTTTGTAGTACGTCTTTAATACTTTATTTGCCTATTTGCACAGTTGATTGCAAAGGTATTCAGCCCATTTTTCCATTTGTTTGGTATTTCAATCATTTAAAGTTAAAGTGTAAAGTTTAAATTTATTTATTTATTTATTTGGGAAGTACATAATGGACAGTTACAAAATAAGAATTTATGGTTTAGAAATTCTGAAAAGTAGTGCTTGCTTCTGAACTTTCTTTGCTTTGAGTTGCCTAAATAAAATCAGGTGCTAACAGTTATCTTTAGAAGTAACATAACTAGTTTAAAAGAAAAAACGTCCACCTGTGTGCAGTGTTTCACATGATCTCTGTATATATGCACCTGTTCTGAAAGGCCCTAGAGTGCAACAGCATTAATCTAAAGAAACCACAAGCAAGCAGCACCATGAAGACCTAGGAGCTCTTGAAACAGGTCAGGGACAAAGTACAAATCAGAGTTGGGCTATAAAAAGAAATACCAGAAATATTAAAAGTCCCAAAGAGCACCATTAAATCGGTCATCACAAAATAGAAAGAATATGACCAACCTGCCTCCACCAGATGTCACTAAGTGGGGAAAGGAATGGTAAACCCCTCTAAATATCTATAAGGGAGGTACTTGTGTAAGCCATTGTATTTCCACCAGTGTTTGAAAAGATGATTGGGAGTTATCTTGTCAGCCATTCTTTTAGTACAGTTTATGTTCAGCATCTTATGATGCTACTATAGAATTTATCTCCTCAGCTTTTGGATTTAAGCAGTCTTATCCCAACAGATCTATGTGCTTCATTATTGAGATGGTAATTTCCCTTTGTAGTCACAACATGCTGGACTCCATCTTACTATCTTTCTCCATCTGTTCACTTTTTTTGGCCAATTTGTTTATATATATATATATATATATATATATATATAAACCTCACCTTTGTTAGCTTTTTAACCAGTGCATCCAAGTGTGACTGAAGATAATGTTAGATGTGTGACGTGCGACTTTTGGTGTGCAGAAGGCGCCTATGTCTCTGTCATAGGGGGTCATTGAAAACCAGGTGCTCTAGCTTCTAAAGGCCTGTAATTACAGAGGGAAACCACATCAGACATGTGACCTGTGCAAGCACAGACACAAAAAGTGGGGTAGTTTTTTTTTTTTTTTTTTTTTTTGTAATGTGTACGGCTTTGAGAACAGGTGCAAACATGTCTGGATATAAATCTAGCCCACTGATCATCACTTGAAGAGACTGTCTTCTTATACCATATTATCTTGCCTTTTAAGGCTTGAGTTGAAAAGAACTTTTAGCCAGCAACTCAAAGTGCATAAATCTCATTTGTCAGACCTGAGCCATAGCATGAGGTGGATTTTTAATTTCCTTAACTGCAAGGAAGCCACTTAGTCCTTTGGGAACATGATGAATAAGATGAAAATCTTGTTTAAATTGGATATACAATAGACGAGAGAAAATGGCTTGCTTTTTTTCAATAATACTCTAATTCAAAGCAACCAAACTGGAAAGAAAACTTAAAGAATGCATTTAGTTATTTTTGATGTTTAAACTTCTGTTGTTCATGGCTGCTGTAAATCTTTGTTTTGTGATGTCCTCTCCTGTTGCCCCCACAATGTTCATATAGAAATTAAGAACATGTTGATTCGGAAGAGAAGGGAAACATTAAGAGAGCACAGACCTCTGCCAAGCCATAGGGTCACTCCCCTAAGAAAAACCCCACAAGGCCCAACAGTATCTGTATCACCAGATCCAGATTGACAATATTGGATTATAACATCTACCATGACGTCATTTTGCAATCTTTTTTCTTTGCCAGGCATTATTTGATGAGTTAGAAGCTTTAATGGCAAAATTATCCCTATCTCTCAATAGTAAAGAATCCTTAAAAAAATTCTGGATCCAGACGGTGATTCGGATCACCCCCAAAATGTATTCACTTGTTCCTTTATTCCATTTACTGAAAAATTGATCAAAACCCATCCATAACTTTTTGAGCTATGTTGCTAACAAACAGACAGACAAACGCCATCAGAAAAAAAAATAAAAAAAAATAACAATAATAGAAGCAGGAGAATGATTGCAGAATAAGCTTTGGCTAATCCCAAATGGTAATTAATTAACTATTTATTCACTGAAGCCTTGTCTACTTCCAAATGATAAAAAAAAGGAAAAGAAATTTTTTTATTATTTTTATACTGCGTCGACACAGTGTCAAAATGACCCCTTCTGGAGGTTCAAGGGGGTATTGGAATGTTTCCAGTTTTAATGTTAAAAAAATAATTTCTAGATCCAGGCAGTTATCTGGATCACCCCTTAAATCTAATTAGTTGTTCCTTATTTCATTTTGGAATTTCATCAAAATGTGTCCATTACTTTATGAGGTATGTTGCTGACAGACAGACAGACCGACCGACCAAAAACATTACGGTAACAAGTACATGCTGCATGTCTGTATACACACACACACACAAATGCATTGTTGAAAAAAGAATTATGAGTATTACAAAATTACCTTGATCAATTTTGAGTAAACAATAAAGTGTAATTGACTTCACATCAGAATTTTCTTACAGTGGGAAAAACACAGAATCAGTGTTACATACATTATTTTTCAAGTGAGATCATGATCAGACTTTGAACTGATCACTCCAGATAGCTGTAAGGATTATGAATAAATCTGTGCATACCTCATTTTTCCAGTCCAGTTTATTTTATTGAGCCTACCTTTTTAATCATACAAACATGGATGTAACGTTCTTGGTCTTAATTTAAATACCTTTGTTTCTGCTAAAAACCAAGGTCACAGATACCCTTTTCAGCACAACCAACATTCCCATTTTTTTTTTTGTTTTTACCGGATGTTCTTACTCATGTTTATTGCCACATTTGTTCAAGTGTAGTGCAGTTGTGACAGCTTTAATTGCACTTTGTGTCCACTGAAGGCACCTAAACAGACCAGGGGTGCCCTAATTCCGGTCCTCAAGATCTACCATCCTGCAACTTTTAAATGCATCCCTTCTCCAACACCCGAACCAAATTGCTGAGCTCTGCAGAGGCCTGGTAGTGAGACATTCATTTGATTTAGGTGTGTTGGAGAAGGGATCAAGCTAAAAGTTGCGGGATAGCAGATCTCAAAGACCAGACTTTGGCACCCCTGTTATAGACATTTTTAATTGCTGAAATGGGATGGGTCAGACAACGTAATAGTGGTAAAGGTGGTCCTGTTTGGATAAAATTCTCTACCTTGGTAGTTAATGTTTCTAATTAAACCTGTCCAACATGTCTGCTCATGGAACAAAAAGCTAACAAAGCTGTAGCTTAAAGGTATTGTGACTTTTTCATTGAAAAATGTAATAATTTTAAATATTGTACCCCATGGACATTCAGTTTAACATCTTTTATAGCAGAGGTCACTAACAAGCGGACCACGGTCTGAATCCAGGCCCCCATGATTCTCTCACAGCTGTCCACAATATCGGATATCATGTTAGAAGAGTCCAGACTATAAGAGGGGAGATGATCTCCTGGGCCTTGGCTCCATAAGTTTTCCTCTAACTGGACTTCTTTAAATTTTAGTTGAATGCCCCTGTTAGTTTGTTCAACAATGGCCACAATGGACTAGTTTACTTTCTTTGTTTATCATGTGCTTATTTGTTGAAATTTATAAAGTATGTTAAATTTAAAGTAGTGTACTTAAATGCCGATTTCAATCTCAGATTCCTTGCATTTGACTCATTTTCAGTGGATAACATAGAAACACGCTGTACACCCACCTGCACATTTATATCATAGATGGTATTAAAATCCACTTGACCAAAGGATAAAAAAGAATATGTACTCTCTTCACTTTCCCCTCCTTCCTGAGCTGACTGCTACTGCGTTTTTGTTGGTATATGTGTGCATACAGATTATTTGATATTTCAGGTTGAAGTTGTGATATTGTTATATTTCAAACATCTATACTTCATTATTGCTGCAGTTTTATACCATCTTTTACTTCCAGAATGTGTTCTAGATTTTCTTGAACTGTATCTCTGCTGTAAATTGTACAACACCACCCCTGACTATGTTACAACCCTGTGCCTATGGTCATTGTTGATAAACAGCTAATGCTATTTTAGAGACATTAGGCTACCCCATCCTTAAAATTAAATAAAAATGTAGTCTTACTGTGCTTATTAATCATTAAATGAGATGGGCAAGACACTTCACCCTCAATGCCTCCAGTATCGGCATCACTGGCATATGAATGTGTTTGATTGTTCGGTGGTGGTCGGAGAGGCCGTTGGCATGGATTGACTGTCGTGTTTCAGTCAGTCTGCCCCAGGGTAGCTGTGGCTACACATGTTGCCTACCACCATGAATGAGGAGTGAATGAATAATGGATTCATTGCAATGCACTTTGGGTGCCTTGAAAACTGCCATGTCTAATCTATCATCCTTATAAAAAAAAAAAGCTAAAGCTCCTATCTCAGACAGTAAGACCCATTTAAAGTTGTTCTACTTTTTTTTATTTTCATTTATTTTTCTTCTTCTTCTTCTTATTATTATTATTTGCTTTGTCAGCGTTTAAAAATAATTAAATGACTTACCATGTCTTTTAGCATAGGATACACTTGAAACACATTTGAAAACAAGAAGATTTGTAATTTTTTTTGTGGCTGCAACTTTCAAAGTGATGCTGGATTTATCTTAATCCAGTCATACCAACTATGATTTGTGAGGATAAATATAAGGACTGGAGAATGAGCTATGCAGTCAATGATCTGTTTCTCTTTTGTGCCTTTTTCCTTTGTTTTAATTACAAACTTTAATGATAAAATGTCTTATTTTACTAGAAAGTTGTGTATGATATAGCATCTATGTAACAACAGAAGATTGTGATATGTAATGAAAAATACTTTTTTAATCCTAGAGGGAAATTGCAGTTGTACTGGATGAATTAGGATATAAAAGCACTGTTTTAGGAATTTTGAATGTCAGAGTTATAAAGCCACACAATGAATGTTGGAAAGCATGGACTGGCTGCAGAAGGAGAACTCTATGGTAGCTTTGTTGAATTCCAGCTCCACAGGTTGCTTTTTCCAACCGATGTCTGATGTGAAACAAGTGTGGAAAAAATAGATCTTTAAAAACTACATGTCAATATAGGTTGCCTTTTTGGTATTAAATATGTTTACTAATTGCTCTTTAAATTACTCCTGTACTAACTTATAAACATAAACTAGAAGGAGTCAGAGAGCGCAGACCATCGCAAAGCCACTGTCTTTTTTTTTTTTTTTTTTGCCAATGATTGTATTATTTTTTAATTAGAAGCTCTAATGGCAAAGTTATCCCTATTCCCCTATGGTATAGTATCGTTTATAAACATTCCTGGATCCAGGTGGTGATCTGCATCACCCCAAAAAATTTAATCACTTGTTTATTATTCCATTTCTGAGAAAAAAAATCTAAATCTGTCTATACCTTCTTGAGTTATGGACAGATTTAGCAGAGGTAGAAACGAGTTGTGTAGCCAGGATGCATTTCATATTTCTAAGAGTTAACCCTAACCCAAAATACATGTTTATCCCTCTGAACTTATGCTTTCTTTACTATTAATCCTTAAATGATTTCAAAAGGCTGAAAGGAAACAACAAAAATCCAGGATCAACAAAAACAAGTATCCACAAAATGTCCACAACTAAGGCAAAAATACTAGATAAACTAAAACTTGTGTACAAACTAAGAGGATAAGCGCAGCAGGTGGCATGGCAAGTAGTGAATATCAAACCAGACATTACACACAGAAGAAATATACTTTTAATGGAAAAGAAGCAAATAAACTCATACCATAATTGAGAGAGCTCATCAGAACTGGGGATGCACTGATAGCACACTTTTTCAAACAAAGTTCAAGTACTTACATTTGAGTATTTGCTGATACCAAGTACTGATTTGAGTACTCACAAATCCCATTACAGTTCACTGGTAGTGGTGTGGAGAAGAGATAGATGCGTCAACTGAGTGGTTAATTGTGTAATAAATGAAATGGGTCATCCTGCGACCATCCTCTAAAGGTAAAGCTTATCAGTATCTTCACAGATAAGAAGGATGAAGTGTTTTTTGTTGTATAATGTTTACAGCTGTGTCAAGACACCTAGGCTGGAGCCTGTCCCAGGCAATAAGCAGTGTACACCTTGGGCATGCCATCGGTTCATCACGGGGCCAACAAAGAGACACAAACAACGACTTCCACACACTGCTAGGGAGAATTTTGAAACACCAGTTAATCATGCATGTTTTTGGGCCGTGGGAGGAAGGAATCCATAAATGCGTGGGGAGAACATGCAAACTCCAGTTTGTTTTCTAACATGCTTTTAATATGGCCCATCTAGTTGTGTGGCACTGAGCTGCCATGAGACATCACATGGTAGAATTTCAGATATTTTTTGTAAAGTTTTGATTCAATTTGCTCATCATTTAGATTTAGACTTTGCATATTCTTTTTTGTAAGGTATTTTATGGAGATGAGAGGTTCAGGTATGTATAGTGCAGTACACTGTCATGAGCGTTCATCTTAAATTAACTTGTTCCTCATAGTGGGACACATCATAATGAGAATAACTTCTTCTTGCGTCCATCTCCTGTAGTTCCTCTCTGCATCATAATGATGGAGTTTCTCCTGAGCATATTGTTTCTCATTACTTGTAAGACTATCTTTCTCACTCTGCCTCTCTCTCTTTAACACACCCACCCCCACCTCACTTCTCTGTGTAGTTCTTGGCAAGGCTCCCATCTATTAAACTCGCAGACAGTGGGTGCTCCCCCGTGAGCTCATTAGTGAGCTGGCCCGCACAGCCTGGGGAATGCTGGAACAGACCATTCTCCTGGTTCCCGAAGGGGTGCCAGAGGATTCATTATGGTGTCGCTCAACGTAGTCCCCAGGTGCTGAAAGCATACTGTGATGTCCTATAATGAATTAATAGGTTGGTTATTTAAGTTGTCAGTGACGGATGTTTGTGGAAGTGATTATGACTCGGACTCCCATGTGTTGGAATGTGAGGTGTAGGTTGTACAATAAGCAGATAAATTGTATAATACGATAATATAATAAATTGTGTAATATGAAGTGACCATGGATCACAGCCTCACTATTGTTAAATGTCAGAAGTACATACTTGAGAAAATCAATTTCCATTGTTTTAATGATCCACTTTTTTTTATATACACATTTCATACTGAACAGTAGGATCATTTATGTTACAGCGGATGCAACTAGGTAAATGCTTGTATGAAAATTTAATTTCCACCATAACTTGATGCTAGTTTTGATGAACCACATTGATAAAACGTTGAAATTAATGTCTGTTGGTTAAGATTCTTTAGAAGTTTTAGTTTTCATGTTAAAACGTTTATCACATATAAATAAATGGCCAATTCAACATAAACATAATCTGCCATCTTCCCATATTATGTTTACTCAGACTGAATAAAACTATTTTTCATCTCCAAAGGACACTTTTATTGTTATGGATAAATGCAAAACAACAGAATAAAAATCAGCTGATGGAGAGAGATGTCAATATTTGTATGTGAATACATTAGGGTGTTGTGTTTTAAGCCTGGCAGTAATCAAATTGATGATATAAATTGTAGCATTGGCAGTTACTATAACACAGATAAGCTCTCAGGGGACAGTATAAAGAAAAACGTACAGCCAACAGTTCAATATCCAGTGCAGATAGACATTTTCTCTCAGTAACAAATCCAATATGACACCATCTGTTGTTGACAAGCGTTGCATTCTGTCCTGCCTTACTCTTACCACTTTGTGTGCTGTTTCTTGTCAGTTCACAGTATAGTTTGATAACGATATAAATACTCATCAGAGTCCGGAATTTGTTACTAGAGCCATGTCTTTGCAGTTCGGTTCATTAGAAACAGGAAACAGTTTGTGAAAGAATAGATACTTGCAGACAGAGTATTCTACATTTAGTTTTTTTATTGTAGCATTTATATTTGAGCATTTTTATATTTAAAGTATGATAAATTTTCCACACAGTATCACTGTAAGTTTTGCTTTGCAGTTCTTTCTCTTTCCATAGTTATGTGGACTGTGCCATAATTGTCACCTGCAATAGTTTTTGCAAATTAAAATTAATTAGCTTTGTGAAATTAATGTTTCAGCTGTTAATGAGTCTCTTCCGCAAAATCTATTTAATTTAGTTTTGGACTAGGCTCAGTTGTATCTCATATCTATGGAGAGTAGCATCTAAGTGATGTAACACAGTGAAACACAATAATAACTTGACAGAGACAATCACTTCTCTTCTACTTCCTGTCGTTTTCCACAATGACTTTTCTAGAAAAACTAATTTCCTCAGCCAGAGAGATTTCATTAGCCTGGCCCCATTGTCTGAACACAAACAGCTATTCTCTACTGAGGCAAAGGTGTGTGTGCGTGGGCGCATACAGTATACACAAAGCAAACACACATTAATGCAAGCTCCCACAACTACACTCATACACACACAACTTCTCTTGTGCATTGAGATGAATGCTTATCTAACTGTCAGTTAGTGATTACATTAGTTCTTTGATAATTGCTGCCTTTTGCTCCAACATATTTTTTAGCATTCATGTTTTAAGTAGTTGACTGGACAATGGAGTACAAAATATGTGGTTGTAATACCATTTCATTTTTAAGAAGGAAAAAGTATTGGAACACTAAGAAATATGATTTGCTTTGGGTAGTATATAACACATGTTCACATTCACACCCATGTTTAAAGCTTATACAGGTGAAACTTAACAATTGTATATTGTGCAAAACTTATTTTATTTTTAGTAATTCAACATAAAAAGGGAAACTGATATATAAACTCATTACATGCAAAGTGAGATATTTCAAGCATTTATTTGTTGTGATTTTGATGATTATGGCTTACATCTTATGGAAACCCAGAAATCTTAATCTCAGAAAATTAGAATATTACATGAAATCAATAAAACATATTTTGAATACAGAAATGTTGACCATCTGTAGAGTATAGTCATGCGTACTTGGTTTGAGCCCCTTTTGCATGAATTACTGCCTCAAGCAGTGTGGCATGGATGTTATCAGCCTGTGGCCCTGCTGGGGTGGAATGGAAGACCAGGATGCTTCAGTAGCGGCCTTCAACTCTCCTGCATTGCTCGGCCTCATGTGCCTCATCTTTCTCTTGGCAATGCCCCATAGATTTTCTACGGGTTCAGGTCAGGACAGTTTGCTGGCCAATCAAGCACAGTAATCCCTTGGTCATTGAACCAGGTTCTGGTTCTTTTAGCAGTGTGGGCAGGTGCCAAGTCCTGCTGGAAAATAAAATCATCATCTCCAAAAAGCTTTTCTGGCGAAGGAAGCATGAAGTGCTCTAAAATCTCCTGGTAGATGGCTGCATTGACTCTGGACTTAATAAAGCACAGTGGCACCCCAGATCAACGCAGACTGTGGAAACTTCACGTTAAACTTTAAGTGTCTTGGATTGTTGCCTCTCCGTTCTTCCTCCAGACTCTGGGATCTTGATTTCCACATGAGATGCAAAATTTGCTCATCAGAAAAGCACTCTGAACCACTGCTCAACAGACAAGTTAATTTTTTTCTTGAGCCCAGATAAGACACTTCTGACATATTTTGTTCAGAAGACTGCGACTTTTGGAGCCCATGACCAGGATCCGTCTGTGTGTGGTGGCTCTCGAAACACTAACTCAGCCTTAGTCAAATCCTTGTGTAACTCCCCCTCTCCAGGCTGCGGTCATCCCTGCTGGTTGTGCATCTTTTTCTTCCATATTTTTCTCTTCCACTCAACTTTTTATTGATGTGCTTTGATACAGCACTTTGAAAGCATCCAACTTCTTTTGCAATTACATTTTGAGGCCTTCTCTCCTTGTGGAGGGTGTTATTGATGATTGTCTGCACAACTGTCAGGTCAGCAACCTTCCCCATGATTGCGAACTCTACTGAAATAGACGGCGACGCCATTTAAATGCTCAGGAGTCATTTGCAGGTGTTTTGGATTAATTAGCTGATTAGAGTGTGGCACTTAGAGACGAAAAGATTGAACCTTTTCACACTATTCTAATTTACTGAGATTTAGATTTTGGTTTTTCATATATATAACTATAAGCCATAACCATCAAAATTATATCACATAAATGCTTGAAATATCTCACTTTGTATATAAAGAGTCTATTTAATATATAAATTTACTGTTTTAAGTTGAATTACTGAAATACGATAAGTTTTGCACAATATTCTAATTTTATGAGTTTCACCTGTGGCAGCGTGTCTCAGTGGGTAGAATGGTTGTCTTGTAGCCTGAGGGTTGCCGGTTCGATCCTCGGCCTATCGAGCTCATGTCATGGTGTCCCTAACCAAGACTCCGAACCCCAAACTGCTCCTGATGGGGCTGTGGTTAGTGCCTTGCATGGCAGCTTCCGCCATCAGTGTGTGAATGTGATGTATAATGTAAAGCGCTTTGGGTATCATTCCAGGTACAGAAAAGGGCTATATAAATACAGACAAGGACAAAATTATTGGTACCCTTCGGTTAATAAAAGAAAAACTCACAATGGTCACAGAAATAACTTGAATCTGACAAAATTAATAAATAAAAATTCTATGAAATTTAACCAATGAAAGTCAGACATTGCTTTTCAACCATGCTTCAACAGAATTATTTAAAAAAAAATAAACTCATGAAACAGGCCTGGACAAAAATGATAGTTCCCCTAATAATTTGTTGCACAACCTTTTGAGGCAATCACTGCAATCAAACGATTCCTGTAATTGTCAATGAGACTTCTGCACCTCTCAGCAGGTATTTTGGCCCACTCCTCATAAGCAAACTGCTCCAGTTGTCTCAGGTTTGAAGGGTGTCTTTTCCAGACGGCATGTTTCAGCTCCTTCCAAGGATGCTCAATAGGATTTAGGTCAGGGCTCATAGAGGCCACTTTAAAATAGTCCAATGTTTTCCTCTTAGCCATTCTTGGGTGTTTTTAGCTGTGTTTTGGGTCATTGTCCTGATTTCAAAACCCATGACCTGCGACTGAGACCAAGCTTTCTGACAATGACCAGCACATTTCTCTCTAGAATCCCTTGATAGTCTTGAGATTTCATTGTACCTGCACAGATTCAAGACACCCTGTGCCAGATGCAGCAAAGCAGCCCCACAACATAACAGAGCCTCCTCCATGTTTCACAGTAGGGACGGTGTTCTTTTCTTCATATGCTTCATTTTTCCATCTGTAAACATAGGGCTGATGTGCCGTGGCAAAAAGTTCCATTTTTGTCTCATCTGCCCATAGGACATTCTCCCAGAAGCTTTGTGGCTTGTCAACATGTGGTTTGGCTTTATTAGGATTTGTTTTCAACAATGGTGTCCTCCTTGGTCGTCTCCCATTAAGTCCACTTTGGCTCAATCAACGACTGATGGTGCGATCTGACACTGATGTTCCTTGAGCTTGAAGTTCACCTTTAATCTCTTTAGACGTTTTTCTGGGCTCTTTTGTTACCATTTGTGCTATCCGTCTCTTTGTCATCAATTTTTCTCCTGCGACCATATCCAGGGAGGTTGGCTACAGTCCCATGGATCTTAAATTTCTGAATATTTGCAACTGTAGTCACAGGAACATCAAGCTGCTTGGAGATGGTCTTATAGCCTTTACCTTTAACATGCTTGTCTATAATTTTCTTTCTAATCTCCTGAGACAACTCTTTCCTTTGCTTTCTCTGGTCCATGTTGAGTGTGGCACACACCATGTCACCAAACAGCACAGTGACTACCTGTAGCCCTATATATAGGCCCACTGACTGATTACAAGATTGTAGACACCTGTGATGCTAATTAGTGGACAGACCTTGGATTAACATGTCCCTTTGGTCACATTATTTTCAGTCTTTTCTAGGGGTACCATCATTTTTGTCCAGGCCTGTTTCACGAGTTTATTTTTTTAAATAATTCTCTTGAAGCATGGTTGAAAAGCAATGTCTGTCTTTCATTGGTTAAATTTCATATAATTTTTTATTTATTATTACTTTTGTCAGATTCAAGTTATTTCTGTGACCTGTGAGTTTTTCTTTCATTAACTGAAGGGTACCAACAAATTTGTTCACGTCTGTACATTTACTATTTACCTGTAGACACACCCATTACCTGGTGGTTCTAACAGCCTCTTTTTTCTCTTTTTCTTTCTGGTTGTCTCTTGGTGTTTGTGCCTCCTTTTCCATTCACTGACTTTGTTAAACAGAGACGTTGAGTGTCATAGTAATGCTCTTGAGAACTATTGGCACAATATTATACTTCAGTATTGTTTCTTTAATTGGCTTTGCTGGAGCCATCTGTATGGCGGATTATGACGATTGAGAAATGTTTGCAGGGTATTGACCGATCTACTTCATAATATGACTTGACGTTTCCTTTTCACTGAATAATATTTCCAGATTGTAGTCATTAAATACTCTTATTGTTCTGAACCAATCCTTGCTACAGAGTTAAAATATCTGTTTTACAGGATGATGCTGTCGTTCATCATATGGCTGCTAAAGCCATAGAGAACATCTGCACAGTGGTATCTGACCCATCTCATCATCTGGTTACTACAGAGATAGGCTCTGCACTGTGGTACCTGTTTACTCACTCTACAGTGGAGGCTGTCAGAATCACTGCCATCTCTGTAAGTTCACATGTTAACATGCACATATGCACAGTCATGTCATGTACCACAAACTTGATAGACACACTCAGCCAAAACACAATAGATAACCTGGAAAGTTGACCATAAAATGGCAACTTTACAAATTGAAGAGAAAATATATTGGATAAAAACATTTAATATTCATTTGAACATCAAGGTTAAAGGAGGCAAAGAAGTTTGACTGCTAGAATTATTTATTTATAACTGACGGGACTTTTGAAAAAAAATCCCTCATTTGATCAACCACCAAAAACAAACACGATAAATGTTAAATGACAACATATACTATATAATCAGATACTCTGGGTGGGATCATAAATGCCATACTGCACATCAGCTCAGTGTGTGCATGTGTGTTTTTCTATTTCTCCAGTCTCTTTCTAGACTAACCCGGGTGGACCCAGCAGTCTTCTTGGCAGTGATTGACACCTGTGGCCCTACAGCTGTCTTAGAGGCTTTAGGTGGAGCAGGGGCCAGGGTGCAGCATCACCTGCTCACTGCTGTGGCCACTGCCTTACTTGCTTCACACATCCAAACTCATCGTATTGCCCAGAATGAGGTGTGTACATACTCTGAGGCACATTTGCAAGATTGCACATCTACAACATGAGATGCACAAATGTCAAACTCAAATACATTCAAGCTACATATCAGCTAGCTTAAGAAACCCGAGCACAAACTGCACTGTATTACTGTTTTATTTCTGATGTTTTTACAGGAACATTTCACACAAAATGTAGCTCGAAACATTACTGCTGCCTGAGTACAGTCTGAATTCTAAAGTTATTGTGAGGGATGTCTCTAATGAGAAGGTTTTTACGAAGTAACTGGGGGATAAAAAAAAAAAACACCCCTACATATATGCACAACACCATGGAGAACAAATAAGCCTTCTCAAATTCTAAAATTTTTTACAGCCTGTCTGCATTTGTCAATGTGCCTCTTTTCCTCTCTTCCATACAGTTCACGAACTAAAGCTGAACTGTGAATGAACTAATTTGTCAGGAGTTACTTATTTAATTTTTCATAAGACAGCCCATCTAGTGTGTATGTGATGTGCTAATCTTGGTAAGGCAGAGGGGCTGAAATTGATTTGAAGGTTTTTAACTTGGGAGCCTAGAATTGGTAATTGACTCTGAACTGAATTTATTTGCATTGAGCATTTCCAATTTAACACCATAATACAAACTGAGTACTTCAACTCTGCTCTAATTATAAACTGATATGCATTCACCCCCTACCCCCTTGTATCTCCCCCTTTTCTCTCCCCTGGCACAAAGACAGACAGTCCAAGAGTTTGTTTACACAAAACTCTGTCTGTTAGTGTGAGTATGTGTGTTTGTTCACATGCATATGAGTGACTGTGTGTATGTGTGTGCACGGAAGCACAAACTCTAATTTGTTGAGTGTGTCAGTATCTGGGCTAATTGGCTGAATGAACATGCTGCAGCCTTCTACTTCAGCAGAGCATTGTGGGTAGTGGGGAGGGACTTATCAGCTAAGCACACACTACTGGGCTTTGAAATTAATTAACTTGGTGTGTCGTACCATAAACACACAGTCATGAACAGGCTTTCACATTTGTTCTCTCACACACAGACCCTCACACACATCTTCAGCTGTGCGTGTTGTTGGTAATAATGATAATGGTAATGAATGTTGGTCAGTCAAATTCTTTCCTGCCAGTTAGTGCTGCTGAGTGAGTGGCTGTCTAAAGCTACTGCAGGCATTCTGAGTTTGTGTGTGTATGTGCGTGTGCATTTTGCGTGATAAAGAGGAGCCTGAGCTGATAACATTTTTGGCTGTTGATTAATGTTTTATTCATATTTTGATATTTAAGCGACATTAATATACAATTTTAATAAACTTGAGCTGAGTTTTCTTATTTCTGCATCTTTTGGTTTGATAAAACTGCATCACATAAATGTCCCTGAGAGGTTACAGAGTGGACATTTGAAATTGGAAGATATTGTTTTCCATTTTGTTGATTGGCAAGACTTTCATTTGATTTATTTGTGTATTTGTGTCATGTAGGATTTGGTGTTGAAGGTGCTGCGTTGTCTTGAGAATTCATCCACAGTAACACGAGCTAAAGCATTACTGCTTCTGCTGCTGCTGATACAGGACAACACAGATACGCTGCTTTACTGCTGCCAGCACAGGTAAACGATTCACACAGACACATTCACACAAAGCTGAAGTTACAGCACAGGCTTATAGAAAGAAAATGTGCTTTTCAGTAGTACAGTAGAGTCCTTCTTGTTCAAATTATTTTACTAACTCATCAGCATCTACTGTAGAAAGTAGCTGACATTAGTGGATTGAATGCTGTGTCTCAGGTACTCACCAGCAGTTTTAATGTTTAAGAGAAATTAAATAAAATTTTGGTTTGTCCTGTAGCAGAAAGTATAATTTATGTACAACCAACAGAGGCTGGCAGCAGCTTTGTAAAAAGTGATTACCAGATGCAAGGATGCTGCAAGGTTGAATCATAATTTATTTTAGTTGATTGAGCTACACACTTTAAATTGTACTGCATTGCAATTCAGTAATAACACACGAAGCCTTAACTTTCTGCTGTCTAACTATACTAAGAATTAGACTAGTGAAGCCTAATCTTAACTCCAGTCAGTCTGTCAGGCTACTGGGTAATTAGTTTCTCTGGAATGTAGTTGCACACGTTCACACAGACTGAACTGTCAGAGAACAAACAAGTAGCATTTGTGATTACCACCTTAGGGTAGAGTTTCCTTTTAATTATTTAGCTGTAACTTTTCGTACAGATGTGTTCCCGTAGCCAGCAACACTACTGCTACAACTAAACGACCTCTTCTATTTACACTTTAGTAAGACAAACCCACAAATGTTCCCCTTATTCCTGGCTGGAAAAATATAAGATTTTCAAATTATTTGCAATAGGGATTATATTCAAAAAAATCTTTAGGTTTGGGGGACTGATTGAAAGAAATCTATGTAAGCCAAAACCACAAAAGGAAATTTGATTCAAACGCTCCTTGAATGTTGTTTCACAGACTTATCTATTATCTGAAGCAGTTAGCTTCTAAAATCAGCCTTCCTTCATGAAAGTGTTGCCTGGGGTTGTTGGCAATACAGTTGTACTCTGTGTAACCTCAGTGTTAAACTAGCACAGCAGCTGTGGGAATAATAATATGAATGTAGGTTCCCAGGACATTTAATTCCTGCTGCTGTATGTTGCAGCTTTACTAGGACTTCAAATGCTTCATTAACTGGTTGTCCTGTGTTTCACCCCACACTATACAGTCCTGCTGTGAATGTGACAGGTCCATATGGTCAGCTACAAATACATTCATTCATACATGCATACATACATACATACATACATACATACATACATACATACATATATACAGTGCATACGTACTGTATATACATAACATACAGCCAGTTCCCTTGCTAATTTATCATAATTTGGCATGTCAGTTTAAAAAGATGTCCTTAACATGTGGATCCTTGTTAGTGTCTCGTCTCCCTTTATTACTCTCATCTTTCTTTCTGTAACTAAAGGAAAAAGTGTTTATATATATATATATATATATATATATATACACAGCTATACCTCCATGTCTATATATATATATATATATATATTGTAATTAAATTTTTTAATCAGAAAAATCACAGCTCACAAATTTATTAATCATGATTACTCATGATTAATCACCATTCGTGACAATACCAGAAATCTGACCGTTTTTACTGTATTGTGTCAACAGAAAGAGCAAACCAATGCTCGCTTGGTTTTTTCTTCACTTTTTTTTTACATTAGATGACTACTTTAGTTGTAATAATCAGTTCAATATTACATAAAATCAAGACCTTAAAAAATATATCTCATGCCAACTCTGCCTGGGCCTCATCTAAACTTTTCTAGAGCCGTCCCTGTAAATTTGAAGTATAAATCTTTTCTACCACCTGTCAGCTACTTCATTAAAGAGGAGAGCTTCCCTGATTTATATCTCAGAACCTGTTCATAATTTCTCCCACTACATTCATGGCTCCTAAATGATCAGACCTGTCTCCAACATCTGCACAGCACTAATGATTTAGAGAAGACATCCCCTTGTTTCCATGATAGTGATATGGATCTGGTTGACATGAGACTGATAAATGTCGCTTACTTTAGCTAGCACGTCCAAGAACAATACTTTTGGGTAACAATGTGCCAGTGTAAACCACAAACCGCTAGTTTCCTCCTTTTTAGCTGAACGATAAACAAATGCAACAAGAGAGACAGTGCTAGCGGCAGAAAAGCTGATCAACTGATCACCGACACCCATCATGATTCACAAGTTGTGGGAGGGGGTGAGGAGGCTGCCATGCTGTGCAGAGTGCAGACAACCAGAGCAGAGACTTTTGTGCAAACTATGTGAAAAGTTTTTTTTTTTTTTAATCGGGACAAGTGTGGGTGTTGAACCCTCTCACCAGTAAAGTGTGGGTGTTAAAACATGCTTATCTAACATGGATGTGACGTCCTCAAATCCATGCATAGAGCCAGCCGACTCACCTTGTTCCCTACGGCCTCTAGACACCCCCATGTCTCTCCGTCATTAATGACGGATGCTGCGTATGCGTTGAATGTGTAAAGTTTTAATGCAATTAATTACATAAATCAGTTACCACCTTTTAACCTGTTATTTCTGACTATTGATGCAACATTTCCAATTATTCAGTGACTCCCCGTCTTCTGCTGAATGTTTTTAACAATTCAGCATAAGAAGAAAAAGCTTTGCTTTTGGGCAGTTAAGTCCTGCTTTAATCTTCTTTTTAAAATTTGTTCGACGCTGTTGTAATACTGGAGTCACTATCACTAGAGTAGTCAATATCACTAGAAGAGTAGTTCCAAACCTTTTTTTCTCGGGGACCCCCTTCATGCATATACTAAAATGCCATGGACCCCCTGCTCCACCCTGTGCTGAAACCATGCTTGGTTTTAGGCTTTCAAAAGTGAGATGTGGTCATTAATCACAATAGCTTTAATGTTCAAAGCCTCAGGGACTCCCTGTGCTCTTTGCGGGACCCTGGTCGGGAACCACTGCTCTAGAGGACCTGTACATTCCCATTTGAGGCCAGCGGTCTAATGCAGTGGTGCCTCCTTTATTTTTCCTAGAAGTCTTCAGCCTCCTCTTTTTGAATTGTGATGAAGCCTGCATGCACATACCATAAGAATATTGTTTTTATCATGTAAAGCACTTTGTGTTGCCTTTGGTAGGAAAAGTGTTTTATAAATAAAATTGATTTGATTTGATAATAGCCCCATTAGACTTTATAGTCGTTGCTAGGGATGTAATGTATTGTTATGATTACCTGTTACAAGCTTTTGTTTTTATCACTTACATTGCTAAAGGCAGATAAGTGTACTTGAGAGGGGAATAACCCATAAAAGTGCTCGAAAGTGGATTCAATGATGTGCCCTTTCATAATTCCTTTTTTCGTCTCCTCAAAATATTTCTTTGATACTGAATCCACTTAACAGCCAACAAACTCATCTTTACAGTCAAAGAACCAAAGTTCATGTCCTGGATCATGAATGGTCCATCATTAATGATCCGTACAAACGCAGACACCAGTAAAATGGGACTTAATTTCTTCCCAAAGCATGTTAACATATTGAATGAATTAATGCTGATTATATCTATTCATAAAGAGGCACACTGTCACAGTAAACCTTCATTCTGACATTTTTCCTGACTTTTGTTTGTAGTTTATTTTTTTCTTTTTTGCCAATCTTTCTAAAGCCTATACTCCAATTTGTGCTTAAAATTACCCTGTATGCAGCAGAGTGAGTATGTCCACAAGGTATGCTGCTTTAATTAAAAGTCCAACAGTCAGCAGGTTATAAACACTTGTTGTGTTCCTTCTATACGTCTTTTATTTTTACATTTATAAGCATATCTAAACGTTGAACAGTGTGGGTTATTTCACTTCAGCAATAATTTTCTCTCTATTGTTTTTCTTTCCTACAAGGACTGACACGAAGGACTAATCTAAATGGCATTGCTGTCTTATCTTTGTCTACAATAACCATAAAACATTTTGTAGACATCCAGTGAGGAATTCTCACAGTTCTGATGACCATACTTTGCCATTTCATGCTTGTTTTTACAGTATTTTACTAATTAAGTTGAATTATAAGCTGCATGGCAAATTAATGATTCAACAATGAGACAAGGGTTTGATGTTTGTTTTTGGCTCATATTGATAAATTTAAATATTCTCCAATGTGTCATTATGCACAACAGAATTTCCTATGGATGATAATACCTTCACATACACCACGCTGACTTGCTTTATGGGATTCATGGACAACCAGGGCCCACAATGCTGTGCACAAAAGAAACAAACAAGCTTGGCTCAGCTGAAAATAATTACAATAAATTGGTTGTGAGGATTGGAATTGGTGCTCCAAGAAATGTCTTGGAAAACAAAAAAAGCTAGATTTTTCTCTCTTGGTAAATAAAATCGCATTCTAAAGAATGTTTTGGGGAAAACAGTCTTCAAAATATATATTGGTTGTAGGACTGCAAAGAGGCTGTTTGACTGTAGGCCCATCTCTACTCTAATGTTGTGTTTTTGTAGTAAATGCTATAGTTTATTGTAATCTGATTTAGAAATTACCTCAACACTGTATCATAAACAGCATAGATTCCACAGCATTATGATGTCCTCAGAAACTGGGTTTCAGAAATAATCTGTGACAGGAAATGGAGAATGTACAATCCATTTCTGATTTTTTGAACTGGACCATTCTGTCTGACACGCAGTCTTTACCCAGGCCATCATTAAGTTCATCCCTCACCATAGGTCTAAACCCATCCTCCTTGCAGACAAGAGGACTTACTTTTAGATTTAATGCATTTTTATTTGTCATTTCCTTTGCAGCTGGTCTTCTCTGCCTTCCCCCCTCGGTTTTACAGACACACAAAAAGAAATCTCCTCTTACTTGGTCTCTCTGTAAAAACCCAGTTAGTTGTCAGAGTTGACCTGCCTGTTTGTCTACCTCTGAGGACCCTGCATGACTCAACCACACCAACACACATTTCCCCCCCAGTGTTGCTCTCACACAAGCATGTTGTTTAATTAGCTCTTCAATAACATAAAAGTTTGTGTGTGTTTCTATGAGCTAAACTTGGCGTGATCTCACTGATGAAGTGTCGAGATTAGAATTGAGAATGGAATGTGACGCTTTCAGCACATGCAGTCACACTCATACTCTCACTCAGTGAGCCACTTGTAGTGAGGTGGCAAGTTAGTATTTCTTCATAGATCAGTCTGCAAAATTGGCTGCAAGAGATGATCACACAGGATTGGAATGGTCCCTATTTTTGGTTCAAAAGAAATCTCTAAAAACAAAATCATCTTATTGATCTACAACTTTATTATTTTTTTCCTTGATGTGAAATAAAAATGAATAATGCTTTACTGTTCATTGTTTATTTTTCTGAATATGGATTATATTTTTTTGTTTGTTTTTGTTTTTAATTCTTCAATATGCTAACTCAAATTATTCATGTTGCAGAAACCATTTTCTGTAAAAGTTTTTTTTTCTTCTTTTTTAAATTTGTTTAATTATTTGTTATGTTTGTGAAACTCTGTCATTGTATCTCACAGCTATAACATACAATTAAGGTACTCTTGGTAGGGAACATATCCATGCCTGAGGCTATTCCATTGCAAGCATAAATCTGGTTACCCTAGGCCTTAATTGATGCACTGGGACTTGTAATGCAGGTAATTGAAGAGATCATTAGAAATTTGTCAGCTGATACCAATTGGAGCTGATGGAAAAAGGGAAAACCTCCAAGAAGTGCTAACAAATCAAGGATATAAAAGATACAAGGCCAAAAATCTTTGTTTGTTCAACATGTTCAAAAACACTCCCATAGCATGATGCTGCCACCACCATGCTTCACTGTAGGGATGGTGTTGGCCTGGTGATTACCAGTACTTGGTCTCCTCGAAACATGACATCTGGCATTCATGCGAAAGAGTTCTATCTTTCTCTCAATAGACCAGTGAATTTTGTTTCTCATGAGTCCTTCAGGTACATTTTGGCGAACTCCAGGCTGCCATGTGCCTTTTATTAAGGAGTGACTTCAGTCTGACTACAGATTCCTACATTTTTCTGCATTCATTTGTGCTAGGCTTGTGTTTTTGTTGATACACTCTTAGGAGGTGTTTGTCAGTAATAACTAACAGTGGTGGTAACCTTTCCTCACTGCTCTGAATATGTGCCTATTGTTTATCTTTCAGTGAACACAGTCTTAGGAATAAAGATGTTCTCAAAATGATCGTCAGTCACCTGGACAACATTCTTACCTTTAAAAAAATTATTACTTCATATAAATTTTAGTTATTAAAATGAATATTTCTGGGCAACCGGCAGTAGAAGAAATCTATGCTTGTATTGGACAGAAGCTGCTTGATTTCAATACAAGTTTCAGTGATGCTTTGTGCTGAGGTGAAGATAAATATTTTCTTCTACAAAACAATGCATGGATGTCTCTGCTTTAGACTTGTGATGCACCTGGAGAGAGACCTGCGCAAAGCCACTCCTCTCAGGGAGAACTCCAGCCAATCAGAACACCTGTTCCAGTGTCTGGATTTACTGGTTGTACACCTGAGTAACACTGCATCTGCAATAATGGGTAAACACTGATAAACACACACAAGCATGGATTTTCCTGCCCCACTCACATATTATCATTTTTATAAAAATTTTAAAATCTGTTTCTATTTGTCTTCTCATCTTGTCTCTCGTTCTCTATAGAGGCTGTCTTAAGTGCACTGAGATGTGTGATTGGAAGGAGGCATCCATCTACAGTTCAGGGTAGACAGCTAAAACAGACTTTGCCAACTTTGTCTGTAGTGCTGGAGCTTCTCTCATCTCAGGTAACTTGAGCCAAGTTATTATTTCTAGTTAATTTGTTAATGGTCCAGCATTATTGTCTACAAGAGTTATCTTCTCTGATTTTCTAATAAATTAACAATATTCATCCATAATGTTAAACATGTGAGGAAATATTGTATCCAGTCTTTTGTGTTTGAGAGCTATTTCTTGTTTTATGCTCTAATATAAACATTAATACCTTGCATTTGATAGGCTGGTGGAATTTTTGTCATCTCACAAAAATTTCACAATTACAGAAGGAGAAGACAAGAAAAACAAAGAACCAGAAAACTCACTCATCTGCTGGTTAATGCAGGGCAACTTCTATTTCCAACCCATCATTGTAGCCACAATGTCCTGTGTTGTTCCATTCCTGCATTTGGTTTGCTTGAATCAAACCGAAACCTACGTTTGTAGGCAGACCAAAGTTTGCTTTTTGATGTACATCAGTTTGGTTGTGCATTTACGTCTTCCCAAACGAACCAGACTTTCTGAGCAACTACAGTTTGATTAAAAAGTGGCTGATGCAAATGCACTGTAAACGTTTGGATTTAGGGGAGGCTTGGAGCTCCAAATCTTTATTAAATCAGCAGTAGATCCAGACATGCAGTTATGAGCTTGAGCAGAATATTTTTTTCACACAAGCAAGGATTTTCTTTTTCCCTTTTCTTTTTTTTTTTTTACATGAAGTCAGTTTTCAGGAAAGTACGGTATTTGAATGCAGAGAATCCTGCTTTAAAATCAATAGACTACAGACTTGATTGAAGACAGTTATATATCCTTATATGATAACAGCATCCCCTTGTGTTTTGCAAATTCCTTATTTAAATTTGCAGTGCTCAGTATCAGTGTCATTAAGGACAAGTTTTAGTCCAAATATTTCAAGGATATTTGTTTTATTTAAATTATACAAACATATCTACTGTCTTTAAGTATTCAGTAAATTAAACAATTCAAAATCAAATAAATATATCCCTCCATTAAAACTGCTATTCTACCGCAGAGATTTAGCTATTTTTACTTTATTTGGATGTTTTTATGTGCAACAACTGCTCTTTCTGTTTTACCGACTCTTAGTTGTCCCATCACACATTCTCGCTTTGTAAGTCTACTTGACTCTCCCCTGTCCCCTCAGATCTTCAGATCTCGAGTCGTAACCAAAGAGCTTCTGGATCAAATTGGATTGATGCTGGTAAGTGTTTTGTAATCCAGTTTTTCACTCAAAATTGTTTAGACTTTTCATCTGTCCCCTCACCAAGAGGACTTCCATTAACTTCCATATTTTGTCTGAACTGACTACGGAAAGTCTGAAGGGACAAAATACACTGCTCTACTGCAAGAAATTCTGATAACAATGTCACATTATAGTAATGTTTCTTGATTTTCCGGCAATAGAAAAAAAAGTTTGATAATGAAGTTGAAAATAACTTGTCAACAGTTGTCAATATCAGACATTTAGATTGATTTCTGAAATAATTATAAAACAGAGTGCATTATTATTTGACTGCTTGTATTCATTAATTAAGAAAGTAACATCGTGCTGTAATAAAGAAAACTAATGCAACACATTGTGATGCTGAATTGTTGAATTGAATAGAAAATCGTAATCGAATAAAATTGTGAGACCAGTGACACAAGGTTATTTATGATTAATTAATGGAAAGTTTTTTTTTCCATTATTCTGTTTATAAAGCACATGTAGCCAGTGTCAAGGTAAATGAATATTATACTGAATGGTTCCCTACACCCTCAGGAGTGAGGCAAGATGATTCTTCATCCCAAACTCTGTTTGCTATTTTTATTAATGATTACTGAAGGAAATAAAGCAGCTTGACGTGGGGTAACATTGGTAAGTAAAATTGAGTACTGTGCTTTATGCAGATGATATCATTCAGATGGCAAAAAATGAAAGAGAATTGAAAAAAAATGTGAACATGCAGATGACTGGTGCAAGAGATGGTGGCTTTCTATTAATCCAAAAACGACAGAGATTATGGAGTTTAGAAAACCCGGTATGTAGAGAAGTAAATTTCAAATCTGTTTTGACAATAACAAACTTGAATTCAAAAATCAGTATAAATACCTTGGTCTTCGCCTTGATGAACACTTTTTCCACAGGACTTCAGTGTTGGCAGATTATGCTAGTAAAGCTCTGGGTGGTTTCATTGGGAAAACTAAGACTCTAGGAAATATGGGCTATACTACAGATACTCAGTTATACCAGGTGTCTTTGTCCTATTCTCAACTACTCCTCTAGACACACTTAATAATAGTAGGATAGTGCATAATAGAGCAATAAGATATTTCTTAGGTGTTCATAAATTTGTTCCTATAGCTACTGTTTTAGTGACGGGTACCATGTAAAGTCAGGTGGAAGGTAAATATGGTAATCTAATCTATGGAATAAAATGTGTGACCTACTGTAGGGTCGAGGCCACTTATATTATCATATGGAAAGAGCCTTCCTCTTCTTGTTCCCTCACCCCTCCTATCTACAAGTTTTACGACCCCGAAAAACTCCCTTTTACCCAACAGATGGCCAAATTGTTTATTTAAGCTGAATTCTCAGCTTACACCCACTCTTTCACTGAGAGGATACCTGATTCGTATTCAGACCTAAAAACCCAGACTTCATTACCTTCAAACCTTCAAAGAAGAGACCTTGAGAAACACTCCACTTTGATTAAACCCAGAACTAAGTGTCAACTATGCATGCACGCAGATGGCTAACAACCTGGTGATTCACGACACTTAGCCATCTTCCCCCCTTTTGCAAATGTTCATCCTTGGGACGATTCGCATATGTAAATCACGTTTTCGTCCCATGTAGGACTCAAGACACCGTTCCTGACACAGCTGGACTCTGTTAAGAAGTGTCACGAAATAACCATTTCCCTTGCAGGACTGTTTTAAACTAAATCCTTAAACTGCACTAAATGTTTGATTTATGTGGTAATGACTGGTTTGAAATGATTCCACATATTAAGAAACCACAAATTTGAATGGATTTCCTGTGATTATTGTTACAAAGTTACAATTAAATGGATTTTTATCATGGAGCAACAACTTCTCCTAGTGACCGTTTTCAAGGCGTAACTGTGGTCAGTATGAGTAAACCATTCTGATAACTAACAGAAACTTTCATCTGTAAATATCCATGACTAAACTGATAATGTGTAAATATGAACTTTCCTTCCAGGTCCCGGATTTTCAAAGTATATTTTGTTTTATCAGTGAAATGAAATTAATGGGTGTTTATGTTTCATGAATAATTAACGTCCTATGACAATCTTAGGTTGTGTTTCACTGACAAACAAGTTATTCATCTGTTTTTATAAAATGAGTTTTATAATGCATTTTCTGGTTGATTGGTATATGGGAAAATATGTTTAAACTTGCATAGACAGCTTGATTAAAACCTATAGTCTTTGTATGTAAATGAATCTCAACCGTGCCAATATTCTACGCTGTGATTGGACTAACCGCGTAAAGCCCCGCCTTAGCCAGTAAATATTATCAGAAAATTAGAGATTTCAAGTTAGTGAGGAGTCGAGAAAAAAAGAGAAGAGAAGAAAGAACGAAATTTAAACAAAATAAAATAATCTCTTAATGAATAGTAATATTAATTTCTAACCTTAAGATCTTACTTTTATATTGTAGCGTTACGCTACATTATGTTGGATGTCTCAGTAAGAGGAGAATGGACATCTGAGATGTCTTTTCTTCTTCAGGAGCACAGACTTGACCATCTCTACAGCCACAGAGTGAAAGTGGATGTGGATATGTTTAAGGAACTTGCCCAGACGAAGTATATAGACGAAGTATAAAGAAAGTAATCATAAACCAAAACTATGTACATATTGTCTGTTTAAAAACCTGTATGAGAGAAAGAGAGGTTTTGTATGATCTATCTAAGAGCCCGAGGTCTCTGTGGGCACAGTTTCGCTCTGGGATGTTGTCGTTACATATTAAAACAGGATGCTACACTGGAGTTGAAGAAGATCAAAGATTATGTCATTACTGTGAGCTCGGTGAAGTTGAGAAAGAAATCCACTTTTTGTTGTACTGTTCCTTTTATGTTGACTTCAGAAAAACACGCTGACAAAATATCAACATGTAAGTCTGTATTTGGATAGTGATATAACTAAAAGGTTATTTGATAACCATGTATTTGCAATACCCACTTATATGTTTATATATAGCCTGGAATAAAGGAACACAGGCTACTTGCTCACAGGAGAGGCTCTAAAGATGGATCATACTTTTAAATATTTACTTGAGATATTTTTTTTCATATTGATTTATTTTTATTATACCCAAATTGTATATATGTTGTTTATTGTTTATTTCTATTTTATATATTTTGTTGGTATGTCAGCTTGATGGCTCAGAAAAAAAAATGTCTTTTTTGCAAATGTGTCTGAATAATTTCATAAGGGATGGGCTGTGTTGGACAGGCTGACACGAAAATAAAAATATTCATTCATTCATTCATTCATTCTTAGACCTGTCCTACCTACTTTTTAAGATTGCACAACTTTGGTTTGGGTCTCGTAGTTTGTCACATTTGTCACAATTCTAAATTTTTTTTTGATTCAATTGTTGTGTAAGAAATAATCACGATTTTATGATTTTTATTCTGTTTATGCTGTTGCTGTTATTTGTTTTTTTAGGGCTATATTACTTCCGTAGAATCCAATGAGACTAATTTGGCCAGTGCTGTGGGTAAGTTGTTTTTTTTCTTTTTTGTTTTGTTTTCATGTTAATGGGTTAATGTTTTAAGTAATCAGATGTGCACAGCTTTTTCATTCTTGTCATGCTGTGTCTAGTTTAATAAAATCTTGTGTCAGCTCACATTGAGATATTAAGTAATGACACCTCCATAGTTGAAAAATAGACCTATAATGCAATATATTTAATAAGGTTTACATGTAAAAGCTACACTTTTGTTCACCTGTCACCTATGAATCATGAGTAAAAATATGAATATGTTAGGGAATTGGAAAGAGACAGGAATAACCCTGAAGATGTGCATATGGCCAGAGTCCAAAATTTTACAGAGTGGCATCTACCATTCACCCATTCATCAGTCTCAGCTCAGTAGGGCTGATAAAACTTTATTCCCCAATAGGTGCAGCAATATGTGAAGAGCTGATTAGAACAACTCTGTCCTGTGTGGAAGTCCTAAGTCAGCATCATATGCTCATCACACCTTATCATTGCACTGTAAGTATAAACATGTACAAGTATGCAGCTGACTTCCTGTCTGATTGAGTGCCACCTATCTGACACACCTTTTGACTGAATGAGTGTTTTTTGTTTTAGTGTCTGATTGACTCGTCTGCAGAGTTCAGTACATTTTAGAGGGCATGCACTTTATTTTCAAAAAATGTTAGTGCATTATGTTCTGTGAGACTTTGAAAACAACCTGTCACTGTCCTGATTTTCTAGTATTGTTTTGCAGCTGTCAGATTTTCAACATAGAATTTTTTGCTTTGACTTTTTATATTACAAAAATAATTTTACAAGCTGCTTTGCTGCAGCAGAAAACAGTCTACAAGGATTGAAATTGTCATTTTTATAACATTTGCACAGAGCTACTGAAATCAACATATCACTATTTTCTAAATTGTAGAAAAACATTGAACATATCTAAACTATTAAATAACACATATGGCATCAAGTGAATAATAAAAAAAGTGTCACACTACTTGTACAGAGATGTCGGCTTCATGCACTATTGATATTTTCTAAACTAAATTAAATAGGTAATCACCAGGGAGTGCTTTTCAAACAGTCTTGAAGGTACTTCCATTTGTTGTTGAACATTTGTTGGCACATTTTTTTTTCTTTGCTGTTGAACTCAACCCAAACTGAAGTTGGTTTAGGTCAGGTGAACGTGGAGTACAGTCACCTCTTCATCTTGTTCCCCAATCAATGCTGCAGGATGAATTATGGTGCATCTGTCACTCAGCCACATTGCTTTATACTTTACAACACAAAGCAATCAGGCTGTGACTGTCTCAGTCTGCCATCCAAGTCCACAGACCATGTTTATCTTTTGGCTCGAGTACTTCAGTTCTCTTGTAACAGGTCAGTCAGTGTGCACAGTGATCCCTCGACAGATGTGGCAGCTCAACTAGTGCTTGATCGGCCAAAAAGACCACATGCCACTCATTACATTACTCATTACATTCCACCAGCTCCATATGGCAGAAACAAAGTGAAGTCACTAATGTTGCCTACAAAGTGACTTTTGTGTCTGGATTCAGCTGTCTAAACTCAGCCATTTAGGTTAATGCTCCTTCATGCCTGATCCATGCAGCAACTGATACTGTTACGTTTAAGGTTTTCTTTGTCCAGATTAGTTTTATTTGTGCTTCTGAGATGATGGAGAGAGTTATTAAATGCTATCAGAGACGAAATATTCCTCTCTACCTACAAAAACTTCTTGCAAACTTGCAATCTGAAATCCTACCGCCTAACTCAGTTTTTGATTCAATAGTTTATGTTCAGTTTATGTTCATCTTTCACTCGGCCTTCTGATTACAGCAGATTTGTTCTTAATGTTTCTGCCAATGTTTTTCACTAAGTAAATGCTTGAATGTTGTGTCTCACTTCCAAGTCACTTTGGATTAGTATTTGCTATATAACTGAATTTAATCATGTAATTTAATCCATCTTTTTTGTCAATTTCATATAATGGCCCCTGGTTTTGTATTCAATGTGTCTTCCACTCCACTGAACCAGAGATCAGAGGACAGAGGGTCAACTTGTGAGCTATTAAGCAAGACACTAATCAAGTATTGAACCACCAGAACTTGATCAAACATGTGGGTGTTTTTGTTTAAGTGTGTATGCATCGATGTGCACGTGATGGAATTGTAAGATTGCGTTTAATGACTATTGACATATGGAAGTGGAGAGCAGCAGGAAGCAGACAGGATCAAGGCAGAAAAAAATAGGACACATGAGAACTAAAAGAAAGGGGCAAACAGGAGACATGCAGCTACTGGTAGTCAATAACACTGGGAGACACTTTAATTACCTCCAGCCAGCTCAGATTAGCTTTTTGTTTTGTTTTTTTATTGGCTAGACAAGGACACACACTCATGTTTGACTTAGTTTGCATCTCTGTCTCCAAGTTACCATATTAGTCATGAATAAAGTTTGCAACAAGTTTAACTTTAAAGTTGTTTTTTTGTTTGTTTTTTTCCTAGATTTAAAAGGTCACATATATATTAGAATATATGTGGCATTGTTTCGATAAGCTTCAGCAATGTCACAAGATTTTTTCACAAGATGTCGCAAGATATTTATGTTTTTCTCCAAGATCTTCAATGGATGATGAGAGAGTCCAACCATTGCCCAAAGCCCTTTCCAGCACATCCCAAAGATTCTCAATGGGGTTCAGGTCTGGACTTTGTTGTGGCCAATCCATGTGTGAAAATGATGTCTCATGTTCCCTGAACCAATCTCTCACAATTTGAGCCTGATGAATCTTGGTATTGTCATCTCAGAATGTGCCCGTGCCATCAGGGAGGAAAAAAAATCCATTGATGGAATAACCTGTTCATTCAGTATATTCAGGTACTTAGATGACCTAATTATTAGCTGACCTAGACTAGAACAACTGCAGCAACCCCAGATCATAGCACTGCCCCCACAGGCATGTACAGTAGGCACTAGGCATGATGGCTGTGTCACTTCATCTGCCTCTGAAACAAGGTAACTCTGGGCTCGTCAGACCACATGATCTTGCATTGCTCCAGAGTATAATCTTTATGCTCCCTAGCAAATTGAAGCCTTTTTCTATGATTAGCCTCACTGATTTGTGGTTCCCTTATGGCTATTCAGCTGTTCAGTCCCAAACCCTTGAGTTCCCTTCACATTGTGCATGTGTAAATGATCTTACTTTCACTAATTAACAATGCCCTGAGTTCTACTGTTGTTGTTCTTAGATTAGATTTCACCAAATGTTTAAGTGATCGCTGATCACCATCATTCAGGAATTTTTTTCTGACCACATTTATTCCCCGAAAACGGTGGTTCCTCACTATCCTCCCAGTTTTTAACACAATTTTACTAGTTTCTGCATCTCCTTAAATATGTATCTGCTTGATGCATGCCAGTGATGTGACCCTTTTTGAACAGAATATCATCTTTTCCACAACCATGGGGTGTTTCTTTTCACGTGGTTTTTTAAGAATATATATATATATATATATATATATATATATATATATCAAATCGGGTTGTATTACACTGTGTGCAGAATTATTAGGCAAATTAGTATTTTGACCACATCATCCTCTTTATGCATGTTGTCCCACTCCAACCTGTACAGGCTTGAAAGCCTACTACCAAATAAGCATATCAGGTGATGTGCATCTCTGTAATGAGAAGGGGTGTGGTCTAATGACATCAATTGTTGTATATTAAAGTACATTCTAACTTTTAGGATTAGATATGAGTATGTTTTTATTCATACATAAAAAGCAGGTATTGAGTTCTTAGGAAACTGGAAAAGGCTGACAACATACCAAGTCCTAATGAAATGGAATTAAATCTCAGGATTACCATGACCTGGATGACTGAGAATCTAATTGTTTTTCATTAAAAGTGTTTAATGAAAAACGTTAAAACATTAGTTGCATATACAATACTGCATCTTACTAAAGATAAACAAATGTGCTGTAGGATGGATCATTTTTAGTTTTTCAACACTGGACAATCGACAGAGGTAGGAATGGAAAAGAGTCAAAACAAGCAGCACACACATGCACAAACATGTACACACACACAAACACTTATGCTCCATCCAGTCTTTTGATGGCTGAGCTATTAATACACAGACCATTAAGTGGTGGACAACATCCTTTGTAGTTTTTCTTGTCTTGCTTCAATGTAATGACCTCACACACACACACTCATCACACACTTACTCAGCATTAGTGTTGTTTCTATGGTAATATTGGTAATCATGCAAATTCATGCAATACAGCTTCATGCCTAAATAAGGACTTTGACAGTTGCAGAAATACATTTTGTATGTGTTTGATCCAAAAAAGAAAGAAGAAAAAAATTCAACAGTACATTTCCATAGTAATTTGATACTATGGTTATTACTATAATCATTTGGTTGATGCCTGCAGAATTTATACAGTGCAGGGTCTCCTTTTTGATTCAATCTAAAATATACCTCGTTTTTGGACTTGTTTATTAACCATTTTAAGGTAAAGGAAAACTATTTCACTGCATTTAGTGAAACACTGCTTTTCCTCACAGGAGAAAAAATAAATAAAATTTTTCTGGCTTTTTTTGACAATGCAGATGGAGACATGAGGCTCTCTGCCAGTAGTTTTGTACATACATTTTAAACACGCCAGTTTTCTATTGTTGTTGGTGTTTTGTGCCATCTCTAGCTGAACCTTTATTACAAATGATAATAACTTTGTCTGCACCGTTATGTTGTTTTTCTTCATTTTAGTTAGCTTTTTTGGATTGTGTTGCATAAAATGCATAAAATATTTCTATTTTCTTTTTCTATCAATACATTAAAGGTTGTGGATGCTGTCCTGCCTCCTCTGACAACACTTGCTTTCAGCAAAAATGGTAAGAGCTGTTGAGCTGATAAAAGACTGATTAGAGAATGAGATGAAAGATGTGGGAGAAAGTGTTAATGACTGAGTTAGTTTTTTGGAGTGAAAAATCGAATGCCATATATATATATATATATATATAACCTCAGCCTATATAACCTATATATATATAACCTCAGCCTGTAGAAGTTATGAGAACCAACCATAAAAAAATACAAACCTCGGTCCGAACCCTTCTCTCTTCTTGCAAGTCTAAGACTCTTTCCCCATCTTCTTCTGTCTGTCTGTTTATTCCACCCCTTCCTCTGCCTTGCCGTCTTCCTCCTCTGTTTTCACCTCCTCTGCCACCCTGACCCCCTGCCTCTTCTCTGCCTCTACAGTACAAGTATAATCTAATACAAATCCTAACAGCACAGCAAATATATAATAGTAGATGTAAATTACCACATGAATTTATTACACTACCAGAAGAGATGTATCTATTAGAAAAACAATCAGGTTGGTGTGGTGCTGTTAACCAGTTAAATTAGTATGAGTGGTGCTGTGTCAACTGTGTGCTATGTGAACCAGTGTCTGCCTTACTCTTCCACCGGCACCAGCCCCCAGGCCTCTCCTTTCTCTCTCTATCATGATTCAAATCATGAGTTTAAAACAATTATATGCACCGTATTTACTCAAATGCCTTTTCATAAATGAAATTTTATGCATACTATTATGCCATCAGAGCCAATAAGCCATTAAATGTAAACCACATACAGCATCTTAGCAAACAAGTGAATGTCCAAAGTTTCCTTCCTAATGCAAAAGCACATAATGCTGTACTTTTAAGTGTGGCTATTCTGCAATACAATACTCTCTGTGTCTCTGTGCATTACAGTGGAGTGGTCAGTGTTTGTTTTAAAGATGCTGTCCGAACTAAGTCCGGTCCTGCTGGTCCATGATGATGATGATGATGATGATGGCAGTGACAATGCTGAGGAAAATGAAGAAAGGACTAAGGAAAGGAGACAGAAAGAAGGGGCAAAAGAAAGAGAGGATGGAAAATCCTTAAGTCAAGTTGTATCGTTCTTCACTAACTGTCTGCTTTCAAGGTTGGTCTGTTTTTCAAGACTAGGTCTGAAGGTGTGTCTCGATTTCTCCTCTATTTAATGTTTTTGTAGAATCAGCTTTTTGAGTGACAAAGATAACCAGAAAGGCAGCAGAAACTCTAATACATTTAGTGTGAATTATTTTTTGGTCCATATTCATTGTTTTGTGCCTGTGGTGCTTTTCATCATTCTGTCTGTAATATCAGAACATTTGTTTTGATTTCCTTAGACAGCCAAGATAGAGATACATCATACAGCAGACTTATGTTATGCTAGTCTGGCTTTTCATTAGCTCATGCAGGTGCATTTTGAGGTAAATGTCATCTGAGCTTCACATTGAAGCAATATTCAAACTAAAGCAGCTAGGGCTGCACAATATCAGGAAAACATGTGATAACACTGTTAAAAGTTGCAATGACAATATGATCTGCGACAAATAAAGCTGCTGGTTTGTTGTTTTCTCAGACGGAGCTCCACTGGCAAAGCTCTCATGCACAGACATGTGCTGAACTATATAACTTGTGCTATAATAAAGCTAGTACTTTTCTTAATAAAATAATTTGGTCAGCAACACAAACAGGTGATGTACTAAGGTGTCCTTTAGCCTAAAGACTAGAGATGAAATAGAAAATAGACAGCCTCTGCAAAAGTTTGCAGCTGTTTCTTTAACAACTTGTAATAAATTACAGGGAGATTAATTTTATTTTCCAGTGTGGATTGTCAAAAGCAGTTTCTATCAAATCAAGCTAAGTTTACATTAAGACCTATAAACAGAATAACTTGCTGTTTTAATTTAAACTGTTTTATGTTGTTTTGTTTTAATTTTTTTAATATAACATTGTAATCATTATAATATACATTTTCCTTCCCTACTTAATGTTTCTTCCACTTACACCACAGTTTCTTATCTCACCCCACCTCAGAAACACAAACATTTTAAAATTCTGCTCTTCTTATTTTAGTTCATGTTGTTACTTATGATCAGAATAGTGTATTAAATATCAACACTAAGAAAGCCAAATGTTGTACTGAGACATGTTTATGTCTAGGTATGAGTCTCTTCTTCGTGCAACTGAGCCAGTCCCACTCTACGCTCTCAAATTGCTGGTGTCGATGACTGAACACAGCACTCACATCTGCAGGTACTGCACAAGTACACACATTTAATTTCACAGCCACTAACAAAATTTAAAAAAAAAACTCTTGAGACATCATGTGGGCACATAAATTTTATGCAATTTTACATTTGTTCAGAGAAAATCCTTTTTTTAATATTACATTCTCAGTCTTATTGAAATGCTTTGCAGGTGAGGATACAAACACACACACAGGCACATTTTAACCATGATGTGTAATGTTTTAATTCCAAGGCCAGTGATTCCCAATTCAGCTCTGTGAATTATTCCCCGCCATGCTCACAAATGCATACACGGATAAATGTGCTCTCTCCAGCATCTACCTGACTAAATCATTCACAAACACATTCACCCCACTTTACAGGCAATGATTTATTTGCACTCTACAGTTTACAAATATGAACAAATGATCATTTGTTGGTGCAGCTGATGCACATTTAGTGCTAATAGTAACAACAGCATCCCAGCTGCACCTCTGCTGGTAATCTGCATTCAGAAGGACCCTTTTCACCCCTCTTAAAGCCAGTGTTTTTCTGCATTGGTATTCAGTTTAGTGACAAGCATAATGTGCTACACAAGCCGAGATGTGTGCAAACTTGATTTTTTTTTTTTTTTTTTTTTTTTTGAAGTATCTCTGCAGACCAGCTACTCCTAAAGAATTTTGCTTAAAATGCAATGCATGCTGTTAAAATATACAACACTAAGACAGAATTATAACTGCATAATGTAGAAGCAATTCGCTATTCAGGAATTTCTAAACAACTCTTAAAAGGGTAGTCATCTGACTCCAAAATAACAAGGGATAATGATGTGTCGTTGTTTCACACAACAGCTGCTGATTCATTGTCTAAACGGGGGACAACTCACCTGTGGGAGTGGATGTTCTTCTTTTGTTGTTGTTTTTTATGCACATTTGGCACTTTAACCTGACTGCAAACTAACCGTTGGTTTAGTGTCCCCATGAGTAAAACTTTATGCAGGATGCAGGATAACTATTGGACTAATTACATTTTTGGTGAATTTTTCACAAAAGGATATGATAGAGAAGAATAAATGTTCACTCTTAAGCACCTGATGAAATCATTGTCAAACACAATTATCCCATATTACAAATAATTATTTATTTGCATGCTACAGTTTGCAAATATAAACTAAATATAAACCTTTTTAATGCACATTTGGGACTTTAACCTGACTGCACACTAACCACCTGTGTTAATGTCACCATGAGTAGAATTGCCTTTTAAAACTAAAGTGATGGAGCTGAGCTACAAGATGGAGAAAACTGGATAAAGTCCCTTGTGATTACACATGTTAATCTTTGTATGCTTAAATTACTGGAGTGAGAGTCTTTAGTCAAAAAACATGCATGTAAATTCAGCTGTCATACTGACATGATGTTCAAACTTAGTTGGCAGCGCCTAAGACAAACTAGTCCTTACTTAACTAAAAATCCTGCCATTATTAGTTAAAAAATGTCATGAACATGGCAGTGAATGTGAACAAGTATTGGAGCTCATCCTTACTTAGTTATTTAACCTTTCAACTTTAAATATCATAAGTATTAATTTATAACAGCTATAATTAACCTTGTGTGTGTCCTTCTCTCATTTCTTTCTCTGCTTCTGTCCACTTATTTTATCTATAGCAGCAATAATAACTTAAATCTCTAAATAGGCCACACTCCATTTCCATCCATCCCTTCCTCTCCCGCTTTTGGGGTTTAAAGTTCATCTACATCGCTAAATACGCCCCTACTTCTCTTATCTGTAAAATTACCCCCCTCTCGTCTTCATCCTTCTCTTCCTCCACCTCTCTTTATCCCCCGCTTTCCTTGACACAAGTGGAGTGACGTGAACTTTTCAAATTGGTGTCAGCACTCTTCTCTCTACATGTTTTTCTTACTTACTTTTTTTCTCTGACATTATTAACAACATTTCACATTTTTTCTCCATTTCCCCCTCTCCCTTTCTCTCACCATCGCTAATTTATTAACATTAGTCTTCATTTCTCTCTTTTTCTGTGCCCTCTTTCCACAACTTTCCCTCCATCACTGCGGTTATACAATCAGAAATTAAATTGCCTGGGTCTTGGTTAGATAAGTGTGGCTATGAAGCCAGCCGAGCGGTAATTAGATGGTAAATTGGGGACATTAACGTTGGGAAGGCAGCCTGCTGTCTCTCTCTGCATTATCACAGTCCAGACACACCTTCAAACAACTACATTTTCTATGACCTTTAGCCAAAGAACCTCTTACTGTGTGGTTACATGTGTGTTTTTCCATGAATGTTTAACATCCTTATACACCAGCTGTGTGTTGATGCGCCCTAACCTTGTAACCCATGCATATTATTTTGTCCTAGTTTAACTGGTTAGGTATTGTGATTATATAAGAATCTTTATCATGTCTTTGACAAACTCATATGTGATCATGAAATCATACTTTTTGGGCTGTGATCTTTGTGTGAGAGAATTATAAAAAAAATAAATATGTAAACCATGATACTGTTTAGGTTCTTAAACTGTTCCGTATTCCCAACTGTGACAGTTATCGTGCCTGGGTAGCTAAAACAATGCCAGGATGCAGAGGTCTACCAATGTAGCAAGTGTTTATTTTACAAAGTACATGTTGCAACTAATGCTTTACAAACTAGAATCTCTCAGAGAGCGCAGACCAAGCATTGTGATTACTTTTCTTTTTTTGTGTGTGTGTCAGTGATTGTGGGCATTATTTTTTTGTTAGAATCTGTAATAGCAAAATGATCCCTTTCTGTCCATAGGAAAGAAAACTTTAAAACACCCATGGCAGAGTCAAGGATCACCCCCAAAATCTAAACACTTGTCCCTTATTTAATATCTGAGATATCCTGAAAATGTCATCAAATAACTAATTATATAACTAAATTAAACAAACCAAAAGTGATCTTACATTCGCCCTGCTAAATTCACATGACCAACAGGCCAGAGCTTAAATAATTCACAAAATGGCTTCATTTAGAATTAAACCACTTGACAGGTAAGTCTGTTATTTACAGGGACTCACAATAGTGTGAGCCTACTAATTTCCATTACCTTCTTGAATAAACCCTAAAACAGTGACTATTTCTTCAGTCTTTGCACCATACTCATCTAAAAAAAAAAAAAAACTAATGATTTTCTTAGCTCAGTTCAACTAAATCTACCCCAACATGATCCCTTCCAGTGACATCATTAATGACTTAAATGAAGTGATCTGGGGTTTCCTCTTTTTATCACTGGATCACATAGCGAGCATGGCGAGAAACAAAATCAACTTTAACTTTAAATGCAGTTTTTACCCAATAAATAGAACTAAATGTATTAATACTGGTCTGAGTTTTGATTTAAAGAGATATTTATGTATTTCAGCTGTAATAAAATAGAAAGCATTACACAAACAAACCCAGGATAGGTGGCGTCTGCGAAGCACCGAACAAACCGTGTTTACTGTTATTTTTATTTAAAAATTTTGCTGTTTATATTCTATTGTATTTAGCTTATATTCTATTTATATTTAGCCTATATTTCTATTTTTTTTTCATGTCTTATTTTATTTCACTTATTGCCCTCCTTCTTATGGCTCAAACCGGGACCTCAGTTCTAATTTCGTACCATAAACATGTAAATGTGAGCTGGTATGACAATAAAGTTCCTTGAATCCTTGAATCCTTGAACAATGTAGCTAACATGGTTAAATTAAATCAAGCAAATATCTTTTTACTGTTAAAATGATGTGAAATATAGCGACAGTGTTCACTCATCCACTTCTTCACACCCACAATAAAAATAGCAATACTGTTTGATTTATGCATGATTTAGTGTGTGTTGTCTAACCAGTGTGCGCTCTATTAAAGTCATCTGTTTTGTTTGTGTTTGTTTAATGTCGGTTGTCATGCACTTTGCCTATTGATGTGTGGCTGATGGTTTTTTATTGCTTGCTGGCCTGTCATCTCATCCTTCAGCCTGTCACCTCCGTAAAGGAATCACATCCATCAGATGCTACTAACATAATCACACATAATGATCAGCTGTTTTTTAAAAGGCCTAACTATGAGTAAACAGATAAATATGTAGTACGTTGTCAAGTAAAGAACCGTTGTTCAAATGTGTCATCATTTTTTAGAGTTTAAGACTTTGTACTGAGCGTTGTCTGAATGAGGAATTGAAATGGATTTTTTTTGCTAAACTTGAAGGAGGCTTAGGTGTAATAATTTAGAATGCGTTCCCTCAGTTTAGCCTGTTTTCAGTCAGTGTGTCTCTGTAGTCAACATACTAACCAGAGTATGAAAAAACTGTCTGAATCTAACTATAACAACAAGGGATTCCATGAGAAGTTGAAAAAACTTGCTGGGTACATGGCTGGACAACAGTTTGATCCAGAAATGATAGGTTTTTCTTTTCTTTTGTATAGACTGCTCAGAGTTTAGTGGAACGGTGTCAACAATGCTTTCTGAAATTTGTGTTAATCCCCTTAAAGAATTAGGTCACAGGTATGCCGTAAAATTGATCAGGTGGAACAACATAAAATAATGGAATAGGACAGAATAAAAACAAGACAATTAATGTGTAAACAACATTTGACCATTTTGTTTTGTTTGTTTATCAGATGCATCTGACTTAATTTGCTTATTTAAGTAGAAGTTTCCAAAGGCTGTCTGATGGCTCCAATGTGAGCTATAAATCATGGTTAAAACAAAAATTGAGTATTTAAATAAGTAGGCTTTGAGGTATTTTTTCTCCATTTGCAGCCTGAATTTATTCATGCTTTCTTTGTGCACACAGACCCAAATACTTAAGATGTGTGTACATGCTTTTTACATACTACGACGACATACTATTTCTTAATCAAAGAACCTCAATCAGGAAGGAGACTGAATGTCAATGCCAATATCTTTTTTTTTCCATCTTGTTTTTTTTCATCTAGTTTTTCAGTGTTGATTTAAACATATTACTCCTGTTTAACTCCCAACTCCCCCTTTCTTCACCTTTGTCCCGTCTGCTCAGATCCCCACTCCTACAATCTCCACTCCCCCCCAGCCAAATGTAATCTCCTTTCATCTAGTCTTTGTATCACATTCTCTATCAACACCTTTTTTTTCTTTTTTCATTTTTACTGTAAAACTAGTCCACCCTCTATGATGGTAAAGCAGTTAAGTGTGACTACAAGTCTCCATGAATGTGCTACATGTATGTATAAAAGGTGTGTCCACAGCTGCCTCAAAAGGATTTTTTTTTTCCATCCTTCTCAGGTTGATCAAACACAGCAGGATCCTACCACTAGTTTTTCAGCTCATTATGGTAAGAAAGCAAACTCACTTAAATAATGGCAGTCAAATATTAAGCAGTTGTACTAGCCATTGATTAAATACAGTTAGAATTTGCAACATTTTGTGGTGTTTCAGCTCTGTTTTATGTAATCTCTGTTTTGTATTGTGTGCCCTACTCTCTTCCCTCACTAACCCCAGCTAACCCTTTATAGACGTATTTGTGTAAATTGGTGTGAGTGGTGTTGACCTATTAGGGGGCTGGTGTAATTTACTGGCAGGTCAGTGACTGAGAGGAGGAAGGGTGAAGAGAGTGAGAATATGGACTGCATTATTAAGATTGAACACAAGACCTTATACACAAACACAGCACTTTCCTGTTATCAGTGAGGCATAACAAGGTTCCCAGTAAACAATTTATTTCACCTGACCCTTTTTGCTAGCACACAATCTAACACACCCATCAACATAATACAATCTGTTTTCAACAAGCTAAAACGCTTGTGCTGCAGGAAACTACTTTTGTTCACACATACACACAATCACACACATACTTAATAATCAGTGTTCTGCATGGCTGACAGCACAGCCCCAACTAGCTGATGCTGAATTTTTAAACACTGTTCTCCAGCAGCCTGATTAACACTGCTCTTGATTGTTTACTCCTGTCTGAACCACTCATGTCTGGATCCATTAGTCCTGTCTGTGTTGCTCACCTTTGGATTGATTTATGCTGCCTGAAATCCTCTGATCTAGACTGAGTATACCTGTCACTGGTGATCACACTTGTCATGGAGAAACTCACCTAATTGTATTTGTCTGGATGATGAAGTAGTTCTGTTCCAGACATTAAAGGACCTCAGGATTCTGGCTTGAACAGGGCTGTTAACTGTTTGATTGCTATGCCTGAGAAGGCAGCAGACTGCTCAGAGTGGATAGCTTGCAGTGAAATACTTGAGCTTACCCTATCGTTTACCATATCTTTGCATGTTATGATAGTAGATTTACTGATACAGTATGCTGCTTAGTGAGTTGGGCTGCAAGTTACATTTAGGTTTCTTATTTGTTCATTGTCAGCTTTTTGTTATATACATCGATGTCATTTTATGGCATTTTAGACCATAACGATCAAAACAGATTAGCCTTGTCATTTGTTGGTACAAAAAGGCTGTTTGTCCAAGGCATGAATTCATGTCGTTGTCTTTAGCCTCAGGCAAGTATACATGATGAGCACCAACCAGCCTTATCAGCTCGTACACAGATCACACTGATGTGTGCAGACCCTGGAGGCAGAACTGGCGTATCTCACAGAGGATCAAAATGTGAAATGGGGCAGAAGGATGAAGGAGAAATGAATTACTCGAGGAAGGAGGACTAAAAGTTCTGTTAAGTGCAGAAAAATAGAAAAGGAGAAAGGGGAGGTGCAGGAAATGGGAGTAAGTAGAAGAAGACTTTATGAAAATCTGTTTTGTTAATCATTGTCATAGATTGCATCTCTACCACCTCTTAATTCCTCTTGTAGAACTTGTTCACATAATCTTTTGCTTAAAATTGCAAACCTTTATCAGTTTTTACAGTTTGTACAATATCTAATTCTTCTCAATAGAACACATCAGTACACGTCTAGCACTTTCTTTCTATTGTTATGCTTCTATCAATAGCAATGTTCCAAAAACCTGCAAAGTACAAGCATCGCCTTCAGTGAAAACAAAAAGTTTGAATATAACTATTTTTAGCTGATAGCATTGACAGCTCAGTTTGTACAACTGTCAAAAAGTACCTTCCTTAATATTTAGCAGTGACAAGAAGTCATGCCATGAACCTGAATCCAATAAACTTGAGACTTGCCAAACTTTACAAACTAGGGAATTTCAGTGACAAAATGATGACAAAGAATCCATGCTGTGGATAAAGCAGGGTAGTATGTTCTGCTGCTTGGCAGGAACCCATGTTGCGTGGCCCATGACACACTAGTGATAATTGATCTCATGTGCCATGTGGGGTGTCTTGCTGCTGGCAGTCTGTTGGAAATACTGCTGTGTGGGTGTCAGTATCATAGTTAGACCCTGACTCTGATACACTAGCTCTCTTAATATCTCTTTGTTGAGTGTCCTAGAATGGAGCAGGTCTGAGCTGAGGGCTATAATCTTAAAAAGCAGAAACATGTAAAAGCAAACGAGACAATTTTAGCAGAATCGTTTTTGGAAATAGACTTTCCAGGTTATCAGTTTTCTTATTATATTGTTAGACGTTGTTTTCAAACCAAGTGTAATGCCAGGTTGTCTGTCATCCATGAAGATGTTGTTTATTTGTGTGAAAATTCCTTAGAATCATTAACCATCTGTTCTCACAGTACGGTGAAGTTCACAACTTCATCTCTTATCTGTTTTCATTATCAAACAAAATTATTAGCTCACATTTTAATGTCTTGTTTGATGTCAAATAATATATATTAGCTAAGGTAAAACAAAAAAAATCTTCATTTCTGGTTAAGTAGGTGGGAAGAGGAATGCTGTAGATAGCCTGTAACCTGGCTTTGTTTCTTTTTCAAGTCTAACAGTGTGACCAGTGGAGTGGTCCAAAATGCAGTCGTATTGTTGTGTAATCTAAATGGAGACACAGTCTTGGATCAAGAACCACTACATCAACAAGGTACAGTATGTCTATAATCTTCATGCATTACAGATCGACAAAAGAAAAAAAATCTACTTGTTTTTGCTCCGAATGATTATTCCATGCTTCCTGCCATTTCAAACACTAGTAGTCTTGGTAAAGAGGCTTTTCTAAGTCCTAACCACGTATCTGTCTTTGGCCCTACTCTGTTCCTGCACTCTGCTGAATTTATGGATCCAATCAGCTCACATTAGTTGTTACGTTTCTTGTCTGCATCTATTTTTAACACCACCCAACTGTAAAATAATGAATAACTGGAAATTAATCATTTTTCAGAACTCAGCTTGATATAATTATTCACTGTTAACCTGTCTTGATTCTGCATAAAAGTTCAGTCAAATTTAAGCTTTTAGTCATTTTGTATTTGGTATATTTTAGAGCCATTTTTTGAATTACAGTGTGCTAAAATGGACCTAACTCATGGATTAGGATTTTAATTACAGATATGGAAGGAAGGATTTGTTAGACGTGAAGTGTAGGCATGTATGGATTTAGTCGAAATCTAATATAAGAGAATTAAAGCAATAAAAATGTTCACAAATGTAAGTGTGCAAATGCTGCTATCTCTGTAGGTCTTTTAAATGTATATGAAAACGTAGTGTTACACAAAACAACACAATACTTGTTTTCTTAAATTTCTGAAGGTCTGTTTCACTTCGTCCCTCTTGCTTTCCGCTTTTTCCTCCTGAAACTTATATCTACCATCATTCCCTCTTCTGCCTGTTTTTCCATTGGGTCAGCAATGCAGCAGTTCACTAGTCAGCATCATTATCATCCAATCAGCTCTCCTCTCAACAAGAAACTGTCAACCCAGCACTAATACCGGCCTGGCAATTAATGCCACCTCTTCTCGTTTTCCCTCCTCTTCTCTCTTTCCTCTATTTTGTTATTCTCCTCATATCTCTCCTGTTCACCTTTTGCTATCCTCCACTTTTCCTGTCTACTCAATGCATTTTGTCCCATCATCTCCTCTCCTACTTCTCTTTTCACAGTTTTACCCCTGTCCCTATCCTCTATTTTGGCATCTTCTTCTCCTCTCTCCCTTGTTTTTGTAGTGGTTCACTCCAGATCAGTGTAGTGATGGGAGGGAAGAGGAGAGGGAGAAGAGGAGAGTAGAGGAAAACGGAGGAAGCGTGTATAATTGGCTTTTTAAGGTGTGACAGAGAGGAGGGGAAGGGTGGCATGTGAGTCTATATATGTGTGTGTGTTGTGAGGCAGTGAAATAGTCAGTGAAGAGCAGCAAAATAGGGAGGTGGGTTTTGTGGGCTTGAATATTTTGTGCATACTCTTCTGTATATGTTTAAGACAGACCATGTGTGAGTGTGTGTGCATGTGTGGATGCAGTGGAACCAAGTGTGTGTGTGTGTAAGAGAGAGAGGAGATGAGGTTTATAATTGGGCAGATTTGACTCTGACTGAGATAATGCCCCCTGGGGAATGAAGACAGAGATAGGGCAGAAGAAGGGAATGACAGAAAGAAAAAGAAGATTGTAAAAAAGGATGAGAGGAGAGAGGGAAGATGAGGGAATCAAAAAAAGGTAAAGAGAAGGTTAAAGGAGTAGCAGAAAGGTGAAGGAAGAAAGAATGAGATGCACAGAGAGAAAATGGGGTACATTTGGGTTTAAGACAAAAGGGATGGATGAGATTATCGAGGAGTAAATTGGAGGTAAAATGAGTGACAGAAAAAGAGAGAGAAGCAGCAGCAGCAGATGATGCCAAAGTAAGAGATGATTCCTAAACAAAGTTCGTTTGATTTGGTACGATCATGTATTGCTTATTTTAATTTGAGGGCATGTAGCAGACTAATGGAGAAAGTCTAGTCTGTAATCTGATTATATAAGGATATGAAGCCTTGGGCTTCTCCACTGAGAGAGAATATGAAACCCATTTTGTAGGCACATCGAAAAGCAGGCTGAGTGATTTAATAAGGAAATGGACACATCAAGAGCATGTAGCACATCAGAAATTCAGCCCAACATTTTAGAAGTACTCCCACCCTGAGCTATCCTTGAGTTTTAGTCTTGAGCTGAGGTGCACACAAGGTGTAAGATAATTAAAGTAAGGCTTTCCTTTAATTAATTAGAAAAAGTCCTTCGGCACTCGAGTCCTTGAGGGTCTTTTAAAGTTCCTGTCTGGGTTTAAACCATCACTAATTCTTGTTATTTCTTTTGACCTTCTGGATAGAATTTTTTAAAGTAATTGCTTCTGTGCAGGTGCTTTCTATTTTCTGTGGAATTTGAATCAATAAGGTGCCATTTGAGATTAGTTTCTTGTTATTTCCCAAATAATGTGGCTCTTTCACATTGTGTCCATATGTATCCAAGCATTTTTAAGAGCCACCCAAGCATATTGATATTATCAGGATCTGCCTTCCATATTAATGTTTTCATACTAGCAAGTCCCTCCAGGTGTCTGAATTGACTGGTTTTCATAGTGGAAATCATTAACCCCGTTTTGACTGCTGTGCAAAGTCAAATGTTGATTTATACATTTTTGTGATAACAGAAATCTTGAACTTGTGAACAATTAGTCGAGTCTGTGTGTTTTTAAGGATGATATGATCATTAAAAAATGCTTCTAAAGCAAGTACAACACACAAATGAGTTTGCCCTCGTATGCATCACCTCTTCTTTGATGAAGACCAAGAATGCTGCAAACATTTAAGAAGAAAATTGCTCTTTTGAAATGTTTAGACATTTTTATTATTTCCCATTAATCATTTGTAATCAGTTTACTTGTTTGATTTATTTATCTCTAGAAAACTTTCCTTCTTTACCTAAAGTAGAAGCCCTGACACTTCCTCTCTGCTGATTCTCAGCAGTACTAATTTTACTGTGGTTTATAAATAGATAAGTTGCAAATCATTGCAGAATGGCTATTTTTAACTTATAGTCTAGAATGCAGAAAAAGCACTGTGTTTTTCACACATAAATTATACATATGGCCCTTAATATGGAAAGGTGGCTTTTTCACATGTGAGACATTAGTAAATATACATGTTTTGACTGAAAGAAAGAATTTTCTTGTTGCATTTCCTCTCATTCTACTTAAAAACATAGCCTCTTCTTAAGTTAACATCTGTATCTGTCAGAGTAATACTCATTATTACTCAGACACAAACACACATTTAGAATTGACACTGGATTCTCTGGTGTGACAGCATAAATATCCCCAGTATCCCCATTAAGAGCCTGTATATGTAATGTCTGCATCTCCTCTAACCAGCAACCTTCTTGCTTAGAGGCAGTAGTGCTAATAACCAACACACCACCGTGCAGTTTGTATTATACCACACTTTCTACATTCACATTCTTTTCTCAATAGAAGTCGTTATCTTAGCCAATGAAATTTCCCTTTTTGATTATCCAAATTTTTTTTGGAATTTCTTTTTAGTGAAGTAGTATGTTAATGTCGACTTGCTGCTTCAAAACTAAAATCAAAATCAAAGTGATAATGGTTCTTATTCTTCCATGTTGTAGCCGAAAAGAAAAGAAGCAGGAACTGGAGTTTGTTTTCTTCCAGGAGACGTAAATACGTCACGTCCGCCCTCTGTGCAATCAAAACTCTCCCCAACCCGTAGATCTTAAGCAAAATTGAAGAAAGGCGATTAAATGTGTTTTTCATGTAAACCTCAATTTGGAATTACTATTTCCATATAAACACGGAGGAAAGTACATTAATTCCAAATTATTTAATTATGAATAATTAATTCCGAATAAAGAAACATCATGTGAAGTAGTTTAGAATATGAAGATAAAAACAACCAGTTGAATCTTTTCTTCAAAGAAAATAAATGTGAAAAAATAAATAAAATGAGAGACTGCAGCTGGAAAGCCCAAACACACCCTGTGACTTCCAGATCACTCTAGGGACTCAGTCAGCTGAGAGGAATGCTTTTTATGCAGCCCGCAGGCAAATTAGGAGGGCTGATGGGAGTGTAAACAATGCATCCATCTGAAAATGAGTAGTGCATTGCTTGTGATGATGTGGATCTAAATGGAAGAGTAATTTTTTGGAGGGCTTTCTGTACTGCTGAGATTTAATGTGAAGCAGCATTTTGTTCTTCATTAATGGCGAAATGGACTAAGATTATTACCTTTCTGTAAGGAACAGGCACTAGATGGAATTTGAATTAATGTTTGATCTTCTGTCTTTAGTACTATTGACTCCTCAGCATGTTTAACTACAGCTACAGAAACCAAACAGTGTCACAGCTCATCAAACATAGTTCTAAATGCAGAGTATCTTATGTCATATTAAATGTAATGAGTGGTGGAATACAAGTCTGCACTATATATTCTCTTGTTAGCTGGGTTAGCAGTCCAATATTATACCTGGGACAGTTCTTCATGCTGGGATAGAGTGAAGTGAAAGAAAAGGAAATATGAAGAGAAATAAAAACAGTGTTTGGGGCGAGAATGTAATAAAGTGGATTTCTGTTGCTTCTGCTTGTGTAACCAGTATATGGACACTTGTGCTGTGATACTATTAGTTTTTCATGTGAGAATTTAAACCTGCCCAGCCGGTGGAGCTCTGTTGAATCAAATGTTTTATGAAGCTGTCTTTCTCTACTGGGCAAATTGATGGCAATGAAATACTAATTGACCAAGAAGGGAGAGTGTGTCTCATCCTGCACAGGAGCTATCGATCCACTGTGGGGTCGAAGCAGAGTTGGCACTTACAGACTTTTACTTAGACTTTGGTATACTGTTACTCTTGACACACAGTCTAAATTTGACTTTTTGACCCTAGCATATTACAACTGAGAGAATGTACTGGCTGAAAATGTTTTTATCTGCCAGTAAATTTTTATCTTTTGACTAAAATGTGTTATTTCCATTTGTTACAATGCTAACTTTTGATTGTTACAACTTGACTCTGGTAACTAGATCTTCAGTTCTACCTGTCTGAAATTAATATGATTAACTTGACTGTAACATAAGTGCTACATGCTGTTGTTTTTTTTTTTTTTTAAACTTTATTTAAAAAAAAAAAAAAAAAAAAATCAGATTTAGGGGCAGAAAATATCCGGGGCTTGAACCCAAGTAGCCACCCCGAAACGCATTCCTGATTCACGTCAACCTAGTAATGACAAAACTGTGTAAAACAGAGGCATTAAAACGTTAATATTCTATTCTATTCTTTTCTACAGTCATTTAACAGATGCTTTTCTCTAAAGGAACTTACATCTGAAGGTGGTTAGGCAGTAGCTTTAAGGGTCTTGCCTAAGGACCCAACTGCAGGGTGTTAATATTCGTCCCCTGTGGGACTCGAATTGGCTTGCACCATTTTTTTTTTTCTTTGGTTGTTGTTGTTATCGTACAGCACTGTCTGGTCCACTTAATTGGCATATATTCTAATAGTTGCTATTTACAAGCATAGTCAGGGATATGCCTTTCCTAATATGAATTTTTATTTACACCTATAATCAAATAATAATTTCATAAATGATACCTTTTAAAGACCAGAAAACATGCTTCTATTCAGGGTTTACATTGTACAGGAGCTTTCGAGGGGAGTCTCATTGTTGGTCGTGTATCATGTCATGTGCATATGCACATATATATTAGTGCACGCCAGTGCAGTAAAAAACAGGGTTACTGTCAAAAACAGTCTGCTCCTATGGCATGCAACTGATAATGTTTGAAATATCCCATATAGGGACAGAAAGTCCTTTTAACAACCACAAAAAGCAGAAAATAAAGTGGCTGTTGTTTGGACGGCTTACGTTAAAAAACAAACCGGCGATGCTGCTGTCCATGGTGCTGAAATAAACTGAATGGATCACCTGTGTTGTTGGGACAATCTAATATGTTAAATGAATAAACACACAACGCTGACAAATTAATGATATTCTTTTGATTTACAAAAAACATCAGGAACCTTATGGAAAAATTTGATATAACCTGAAAGTGGACATTTCTCCCTGAGTGATTCGGATAAGTGTTTCAGGGGAAGCTCATCTGCTTTCATAATTTGAAGTTAGTGAAGGTACAGCTGTGTACTCTTCGTACAGTAGTTTGTCCTTTAAAATTAAACAAAGGCCCACATTAATTACCTGAAGAACCATTTCTTTACATTCCAAGGTACTTTTTGACACCTGTTGAAATAGGTAAAGAAAATACACCTCTCTTTCTCTGTGTGTATATTACATAGAGATAGATAAGATTTCAGGAAAGAATGGCTACTGTGTCATCACCTTTCCCCAGCACTTTAAAACAGTATTATATTATTAACTAATCAAAAAGTAATTATGTTGAATAGAGTTTGCGTTCAAGTGGGACTGTACTGTCAGATTACATTAAGCAGAGGTGGTCTTTGTTTGATTGAACAGTCCAAAGTAGAGCAGCCTCTCTAATTAATTATGAGGCAGCTTGACGGAATAACAATACATCGCACTGACAGCGGGCGAGCTCAGTAGCTTTCTAGTGTCTGCAGTGTTGCACTTATAAAAATAAACACATCTGCATTCTAAATAAAGATCTGTTGGAATGGGAAACAAAACTGGGTGTATTTTCCCCAGTGAGGGCCATGTATAATGCACTTGTTATTTAACTGAGAGTGTAGGTGTCTGAAGGAAATGAAAATTAAGTAAAACTTTGATTATTAACTGTGTAGTGGCACATTTAATTAGTGAAATGCAAGTTATGTCATCTGAGTGCTAACTTCAGCATGTCCACCTGGAGCTACAGAAACCAAACAGTGTCACAGCTCACCAAACATAGTTCTAAATGCAGAGTATCTTATGTCATATTAAATGTAATGAGCGGTAGAATACAAGTCTGCACTATATATTCTCTTGTTAGCTGGGTTAGCAGTCCAATATTATACCTGGGACAGTTCTTCATGCTGGGATAGAGTGAAGTGAAAGAGAAGGAAATATGAAGAGAAATAAAAACAGTGTTTTACTTAGACTTTGGTATACTGTTACTCTTTTTTACTTTTTGGCCTAGCATATTACAACTGAGAGAATGTACTGGCAAAAAATGTTTTTATCTGCTAAGTATATGACTAAAATGTGTCATTTCCATTTGTAACAATGCTAACTCATGGTTGTTGTAACTTGACTGAGATAATTGTGACTAGATTGACTGGATACAGACTTAAAACTCTACTTTAAACTCTCTTTAAAAATGTGCTACCTTTTTGTAGTGCAATTCATATTCTTCTGATTAAACAAACATAGAGAGGCATTGTGAAGTAGAAAATAGGCACAAAATAGTTGTAAGCTGCTCCAAATTTGATTCACTAATGTCACACTTGGAACGATCAACAGTGAAGGTAAGCTTGGAAAAGTATAATGCATTGTAATTTTAAACTGCTTGCCTTCCGTCTGACCCATGACCCCAATTTATTCAGGCCAACTCAAAATTTACCAGCATTTGTCTCTTGGTGGTAGTTAGGTTTAGATCCTGCCTAGTTTCTAATTTAGCTTTTCTTTTAAAATCTTTTTAAAAGTTCACCAGGGCAAGCAAACATCAAGACCCAGTTCTTTCATGGAGGCATTTATTCTCTGCATAGGGCTTATAGAGGTGATGGTGAATACTCTCTCGGAAGCTGTACGAGTCTACTTGGATGGAGAGGGGCTTACTGGGAGGAAAGTCAGCCATCTTGTATTGCAAGCCCTTTTGGAACTTCTTCACAAAGTCCTAAAGCAAACCTTGGTTGTTGTCCGAGCTGCACTGCAGGTATGAACACGCAAACATAACTTTAGTATTGTATACTTCTAAAACTAATTAAAACTACCAACAGCCCTCTAACAGAAATCTATTCTCAATAATTCTTGTATAAATTATTATTGGCACTCTGTGTCTGTTGTCTGTCTTTTTCATTTTATATTGGTACTAGAGCTATGTTTCCCACATTATTTCACCACTATTTGCCACTTCACCTCTGGTGAGTCCAGATTCACGAACAGAACCACAAAGTCAACTTCCTGAAAATGTTGTCCTTGTATCATGTCCCTGAAGGCATGAGTATGTGTGTGTTTGAGTGTGTGTGTCTATTGATGTATGCAGTGGAAGCGGGCAGGTTTAAGAAACCGCAATATTGAAGTTGTGAACTCAGGAGAAAGCGGATGAGGTCCTGAATCCCTGACACACACACACATATATACACACATACAGGCATACACCGAGGGGCCTGTCTGGCTATGTCCCTGCGGCCTCATTATCACCACTGGCTTTGTCCTCAGCTTGCCTCACTATATAGACACACACACACACAAAGCAGCCCCCATCTCCCCATACTGTGCACCCCAGCCCAACGCATACATATTAATGCCTGGACATGGGGGTGGGGGGACTACAGTGAAAGCAGGGTAAAAGACTGGGTGAAAGACAGAAGGACAGAAGGGGAGAAGGAAGGAGTGAAAGATAGATGGAGAGATGGAGACAGAAAGGGAGCGAGGAGAATGTGGAACGGAAATCAATTCTGCCAGAAATGCAAAGCTCATTAAAAAGAAACTTCTGCCCAAACCAAATTCATTTGGGTAATAAGGTCTGATAAGAGAGTTGATGTGACTCGACCGCTCTCCCCAAACTGTTCCTTGGTTGGTCAAGAAAGAGTGAGTCAGATTACAGTACAGAGGAAAAAAAACAGCATAGCAAAAGAGTGACTTTGGGAGAGAAAGAAAATGTGTGCCAGTCTTAATCACATTATTCCACCACTAATTGGCCTGAAGTTCCACTGTAGGCATGAACTGAACTAAAATAAGCCTAAGTGTGCCACAGAGGTGCTAATGATGGGGTGGAAAAAATGCTGAACTTGAGAAGACTGAAGTCATCACAAGATAAAAAATTACTTGCTGTGACAAAGAAAAAGGTTCAGCTTATGTTGTCCTGAATGGTTTGCCACAAGGGTGGCAATAACAAAACATGCAAAAAATAAAAAACAAACAATTTTCTGTCTAAATCTATCACAGTGTCCTTCTGTGTCTCTGTCAGTCTGTCAGAAAAAATCTTGACAGGTCTCTGGATCCATCATTATTGACTGTCAAATCACTATAAATGATTTAACATGTGTGTGCCTGTCCATGTCCACATGCACGTATCCGTGTGTGTGTGTGTGTGTGTGTGTGTGTGAGAACAGAGCCAGAGGCTATCTTGTCCAGCAGCAGAGACGGAGGCAGCAGAGAAGCTGCTCGTGGCCAATAGACCCCTGAGCCAGCTCAGCACACACCTCATTCACATGGTGAGACAAACACTCAAACACCATCCGTGTGTGTGTGTTATTTTTGCAAGCATGTTTGTGTAAATCTGAATGCATAACGTACACAGTGAAACTGAACAAACTGTGTATGTATGCAAAGAAAAATGTGTGTTTTTACTTGATAGACAGCAACTTACAGCAAGATCAAATCAGTTTGAATGTGACATCTTTATGAAGCAGCTGCTTCCACTGTACATTTATGACTGTGCCACCTTTAACATCTTATGGCTTTATTATCACAGCTCATTTTTTATATTTAAATTAAAATTATCTTAAAATGTAGGATATAGGTCAGCTTCATGGCTGAGTAAGTTAGAACTCATACCACCACAAATGCTTTCATTAGTTGAGTCTGTTAGAGACCCATCCAGCCATACCTGTTTCATGTGATTCTTCTGCTCTTGTTCCCTACATTGCTTGCATGTATTCACTCTGCTATCAGAAGAAAAACAAAAATGGCTCACAAAATGCATTTAAAAAGAAAAAAAGAAAGTAAAAGTAGAACATATACAATCTGGCAACTGTAAAACCATCTGTCATGGAAACTTAAGCTGCAGCTTCCTCCCTGACTAAATATGTCAGAGCTACTCCCATGTGTCACTCCCCTGCAAACAGTAGCACTACTTATTAAGTTTAGTTAAGAGTTGTTCTTTAATTAGCTGCTTCTAGAGATGTGTGTCTTGCTTATATTATTATTCCATCCACAGATGTGCAAGTGCTAAATAACCTTATCCAGTCTGACACCCAGGAAGATAACACTGGTAGCAATCTTGGCCTTTTGCAGAGAAAAAGTGAAAATGTTATCACAGCAGCCATTTAAACGCCCACATCTTCTGGCACTATCACACTACTGGCAATGAATATATGATTGAAAAATCCCTTTATCCCTTTATCTGCATTCAGAATCTTAGAAAAAAGAAGTGCTAAAAGTTTGACTAAATTGAGCTTAGTGCTTAAAAACAAACTTTGGCAGGTCTGAGATCAGTGCTTAAAAACAGACTTTGACAGGTCTGAGATCAGTGCTTAAAAACAGACTTTGACAGGTCTGAGATCAGTGCTTAAAAACAAACTTTGGCAGGTCTGAGATCAGTCAATATTTAATGGACATTTTGTACAGGAGGAAAATACAGTGGTCCCTTGCCATATTGCGGCTCATCTTCTGCAGTCTCGCTGTTTTGTGAATTTTTTTGTATGCAGCACTGCATATTTTAGTAAGTAAATCCTATTTGAACCATTCATTGGGCGGCGTGGCTCAGTGGGTAGAGTGGTCGTCTTGTAGCCTGAGGGTTGCCGGTTCGATCTTCGGCCTGTCGAGCTCATGTCGAGTGTCCCTGAGCAAGACACCAAACCCCAAATTGCTCTTGATGGGTCGTGGTTGAGCGTCTTGCATGGCAGCTTCCGCCATCAGTGTGTGAATGTGTGTGTGAATGGGTGAATGTGATGTGTAATGTAAAGTGCTTTGGGTATCATTCCAGGTACAGAAAAGTGCTATATAAATACAGACCATTTACCATTCTATGTCCAGATTTTACTGTAGGAATCAGCCCACTGTGCTTTGTTTCTTGATTGGGTCGGTAAACATCAATGCACTGTGTTTTGTGTCTTGATTAGCAGCAGAGAAGCTGTAATATATTTTGCGTAGTGAATAATTATTAAGAAATTCACGTTGTTAAATATATGTAGGTTTTTGAGAGTGTATACATTGTGTGAGAATGTTAAAAATGTTCATTATAGTTTGGGAAAGGTCTATAAACACATTTTGAGGAGGGATAATTATTTAAATTGTGAAAAATTAATAAGGTCGTCATTTCGCAGATTTCATTTATCACAGGGTGTTTTCAGAACGTAACTACCGCAATAAACAAGGGACCACTGTAGTTGTAAAACTACCATACTGCTAGATTTCTGAATTTACCTCAATCTGACATGTTTAACACTACTTGGAGTCAAGTCTTTACATACTGGAGATCAAATTTTGAATTGTGGGTTGTAGAGATGCCAATGAAACAGTCATCGCAAAATGTTCTTTAACCTTCTCTTGCACCATTACTGTGCCATTTTTAGTTGGATTTTCAATCTGAGTGAGTGTATGTATCCCATATATAGTTCTGTAAAAAAAAACACACAATCAAAAACTAATTTCTATGACAAGTTCAATTCAATTTAGCTTTTTTTGTATAGCTCAAATTCATCATGACGTCATCTCGACTTCACAGACAATCAATTCAAGCCAGTCCATTGTCGTCTGTTCAGTATTCATACAAGCATAATTGCCTAGTTACGGAAACCAGACAAGTGTTCTACGATCAACGATGTAATTTTGCCATGCTTCATATATTATTAATTTCCAGCTTTTAGTCGTTCAAAGGATTATAATGGTCATCATAATTATTGGTAATAAATATTTTCTAAAAACTGAAAATAGCTTGAATGCTGTCTTTCTGAAACGTTTCTGCACATTAAGGAAATTTAACTCAACAGGAGTTGGGGTGGTGGGAGGGAGTAAAAAGCAGAGCCTGTTTAAAAACAAAAAATAAAAAGGGGGGGGGGGAGTATGGAATGAAATTCAAGGAAAATGGATAAGAGACTTCAGGGAAAAGAGGGAAAAGAAAGAAGATGCTGTGAGGCATTCTGGGTAGTCGATGACATAGTGGAGAGTGGAGAAAGGAAAGTGGTCTGCAGAGAAGAGGTGGTCTCTTGGGACACAATGGACGAATTAGAGGGTTGATGGAGCAGTTGACACACTCTTGACCTCTGCACAGCCTCTTTGCCCCATGAGAGATTAGTAAGACAGAGAATTGGAGTCTATAACAATAAATATAAATCACGAAAACTACAAAAGATGGTTGTTGTAACATGCGGTTTTTAAGAAATCTGAGCCTGTTAAGGATGTATGAAGCGTTGTTGTTTACGGTAGACAGAATATAGTGACATTTCATTATCCCTAATAAGAGCATACAAGTTATCATTTAGTGTCACACAGTAATATCAGTGTTTATAAACTTAATATTAGTAGTCGTACACTGAGAATATATGACAGTAAAGATGTCTGACTGCCTGGTCTTCTGCCATCGTCTATAATCTGAAATTCAATTTATACATTGACCAAAATCTCACTCTTTCCATTGAATAGTATGTTTTTTTCACATAAAATTACACAAAAAAAATTAAGTCAAAATAACATTTAGTTTAACAGGACACCCCACCACTCCAACCCTGATTTACACCCCTGTATCAAGTCTTTTTAATTGGATTTGTGTATTTTTTGTTAAATGGAAGGTTTTTGTTGTAGATCCTTTTAGAGTTGCCACAGTTATGTGAATTTAGATTGTGTTAGTATTTTCTGTCTTTGCAGTTTGAGGCTGGCAGTGGCGGGGGGTGTAGTGAGGATGCCCTCAATGTGTTTACTGTGTAGATTTGCCATGCTACATTAAGCAGCAGCTCATTATTAATGCTATAGACGTATTCCAAGATACAGTATGCAATGCCAAAAACATTCTTGAACACTGGAGGCTGGATGAAGAAAGCAATAGCTCATGGCCCAAGTAAACTCAAAAACATAAATAAAGGCCACCTCCTTACTTTTCTCTAACCTTTGTATGCATCCTCTTATTCTGTCCCTGCACAGCTGTGTACCGATAACCCGGAGATGTGGGAGGAGTCTCTTCAATGTCTGTCCTTCCTGGTACAGCTATACAGTGGAGAGGGTCATGACTGCCTGTCACCTTCCTGCTTACAAAGCTTCTCACACGTGATGCGCACTCGCATGAACATGGAGCCACCCCGAATGCAACGCACAACACTAAGGATCATTAAACGGCTGGTAAGTAAAGTGCACACGTGGGCATCCGCACATAGGCATCACACCTAAATTTGTACTCTGTCAGTGTAGAATTCTGGAGGCACTGCAGGATGAAAATACAGGAATAATAACAAGACATACACATGCACACACACACACACACACACACACACACACACACACACACACACACACACACACACACACACACACACACACACACACACACAGAGTCCTACTGGGATGCTCTTCAGAAAATAATGTGTAGATTCGCCAGAACTTGACTGACAGAGGAGCCAAGATGGAGTGAGGGAAAAAAAGAATATTGGTTTGTATCTTCCTTGAGTCTGTCCAGTTTTTTGTGTGATGGCTTAGAGCAGGGCTACTCAATTTGGTCCCACAAGGACTGCAGTTCTGCAGGTTTTCAATGTGTCCCTCCTTCAACACACCAGACTCAAATGAAATGGATCCAACAGCCAACAAGATTCTATACAATGGCTCATTAATTTGAGTCAGGTGTGTTGGAGCAGGGACTCATTGAAAACCCACAGGGCTGTGGGATTAAATTGAGTAGACTTGGCCTCAAGGATTTGCAGTATGAACAAAGGCCAACCTGTTGGAGAGATGTACTACAGTAAAGTAGGTTGAAATTAAGCTTCTCCTGCTCGCACATAATAAAGAGCTCTACAACAGTTTGGTAAGATGGAGGGAAAATGGCTAGAAGATAAACTTAAACATAAACTTGTTGTGCAGACCCACTCATTCACCTGTTTAAAAGGTAACTTAACTGCCACTATATTATTGATCAGCAGCATATTAGATTAAGCTAGCCATGAAACATTCTTAGTGCACATTCTGCAGCTTAGCTTTCATAAAAAGTAAATTAATATAGGAAAAATTTACACCCATTTCAAAGACTCCACATCATTGCAAGAGGTGGAATGCTGTTCTTGTGGCACAGAAAAAAAGCAGGATCATAAAGACACATAATACCTGAGTTTGTTTCCTTTCTTGTCAAACAATAAGGCTTCAATGTTAAATAATGATTTAAGGAGGTCTGCTTAAATCATTTGATTGGATTCTTCATTTCGAATGTTAAAATACCTTGTTATTGAATGTAATTCAGTTCTTAATCTGGTTAAAAGAAAGGTGGTGTTGATGACGCAGTTCTGTGAAAATACAAGTGGTCAACATGAAGTTAGAAAAAAATTAGCTAAATTTTCTGCAGACTCCTATGAATTATGCAAAATGCATTCTTAATGTTTTGGCTTGGCCGCAGGGTCATGAGATGAGTTTCTGCATGTGGGACACAAGGTCAGCTGCCATCCTTAGATCATATGATCTGACCGAAGGCTGTGCCTGCAAGCCACGGTATCTTGTAGCGGTGTGTGAGAGGGAAAGAGGGAGGCATTTGCATGTATGAATGTATTTTTGATTCCTCTTACTAATTAGTTCTAGCCACCTGAACCAGTGACTCACAAACTCTGTCACAACAAACACTTGTTTCTCTTTCAGTCCGGGGCAAATTTGTCCTTTTGTGCAAACTCCCTCATTACCCTCATGCTACTGCATACAGTAACCTCAGTGTGTGTCTTCTGTATCCTGCTCTCAACCCTTTAGCTACTTTCTTGTAGCTAGTGCAGTGGTTCCCAAACTTTTTTTGCAGGGCCCCTTTTTCACCGACTATAATGTCAAGCAACCCCTCGCCTTCCCACACACACACACACACACACACACATGCACAAACACACATCTCTAGTTTATTGGCCATGTCAGTGGCAGAAGGAATGATCAATTCCCCTGAGTTTACCTTTCGATGAGACAGATGCTGCTTTAGTAAAAACAACTCTATATGACAGTTGGGTAGTTTGTTTCTGAACTAATTAACAGGCTTTTCTTTGTGTTCACGGTGAAAATGCTCCAAGTGACGTTGTAACTTGTTTGGCTTCATACTGTCAGCTAATATTTTCAGACATACAACACATTGTGGTCTCTCGTTCTTACACACTATTTACCAGTATCATCACTTGACCATTACCTGGATAAGCCTAGGGCAAGACATGTCTCATCATATATTATGGTCTTTTTCTATGGTAGTTGAAATCTCTGTTGTTGACCCATCATTGTTTGCCCATTGGCACTCTCTCAAATTTGTCCATGTTTTGTTAGCAGTGCAAAACCTCTTAAGTTTTATTTAACCTTGCTGTGCCTTAGATTTTCATCAAAAATCTACCACATATGGTGATTAGAGACGTAACTAAGACTGTAGCATGTATTTAACATTATTTTCTTGCTTGTTCGATACTGATGGGAAAATTGTTATCCTGGGAAACACCATTGAATCAGCAGTAGAAGGTTTCATTATAGAATAAAGGTTCTCACTCAGCAGCGTTTTAATCACTACATCGATTTGTAATGATTAGGGCTGGGCAATGAATCGATTTAATCAATTAATCTGAATCAGCCATTATGATGATTTATTTTTATGAAAATCTGGATAAATGTGTGTCTAAAAGTTCAAACTTAGCCCAAACTGGGACATGCAGAAGATAAGTGGTCTGAAGTACAGCAGCACATATACAACAAGATGTCTGAAGGAATAAATTAAGGTGTTGCAGTGATCCCGTCAAAGTCCAGACTTCAACACAATTGAAATGCTGTGGTGGTATCAAGCTGTACTTGAACAACACCTAAACCTTTATCAACAGAAGCGGCATTGTAAAGAAAATTGGGCCAAAATTCCTCCATCACTGATAAGGTCATACAGAAAAAGATAACTTCGAGTTATAGTTGCTAGAGGTTCTTCTACAAGCCACTGAATCACGGGGTGTACTTAGTTTTTTTTTCACAGTTCCTGCATTTTGGCTTGGTTTTTGTTAAATAAATGATGACAAGGTGTGGTTTGTGTTGTTCATCTGAGGCTGTACGTACCCGACTTGATTAGGACAAGAGGATTTCTTTTTCTTTTTTTCTCAGTCATGTTCTGATACACAAAACCTTGGAACTGAAGAAAGGTGTACTTTTTCACATAACTATATAGACAGTGTATTAGTAAGCTGAAAAATCACAAGTTACACAGTCTCTCTAAAACACACACCTACACACTCAGACAAGTGTTTGTCCTTCAAAAAGAGCCTTTTAATTATCTTTCCTTGATTTCGGAGCTTTGTTCATCTCAATCAAAGATCCCAACTAATAGCTTAGAAACTGCAAAGAAGGAAAGAAAGAGAGATGAAAGATGTCTGAAATAGTAATATTTAAATTTGTTATAGATGGAAAGACTCAAGTAAGAATGCTAAATACGTGAAAAGAGATCAGTGATAAGTTGTCAGAGGAGGAAGCATTAGTCTGCCTCTGGCTACACAAATATATGTGTCCCTTGGTATCTATGCACAACACAGTATATAATTTTCATGCTCATTTCACACACAAAACCTTTTAAAACTGTGTTGTTAAGTTGTCTTGCAGAAATAGTTTCTTGATGTATTATTTTTGTAGAATTGTGTTTACTCCCTACATGGGGGCTGCATCTGTTAACTGCAGCATGGCAGTGGTGCAGATATCAGCCGATCTACTTGTTAACCTAACACTTTCATCCTGAAGCTTCCTTTTCCCTGGAGGCCAAAATCTCTTCACACAGAAATTTCAAAATGTCAAGCACATTATGTGCAATTATTGTAACCTTTTATGTGCTCAATCTGAGGACTTGAACATTTCCTATATTTATTTCTCCATCAATCCCTGCATGCCTCTAGCTTCTTAAACACTATTTTTGGTGTATGACTTTATGGGAACATTTTGTTTATATATAACCAAGTATTGCAGCTTAAATAGTTTTAAACCTATTTTTGGAAAGTAAAATATCTGCCAAATGTTTGATAATACAACAGAGTTCAAAACTGTTGGACAGTGCTGTTTTGTTGCTTACATCAAAGGCCAAGGAGGCTGCATTGTGTCAAAGTTACAGATTATCTTCCAATCAAATGAGCTTATTAAGCTCAGTGGGTATAGTGGTCATCTTATAGCCTGAGGGTTGCCGGTCCGATCCTCGGCCTGTCGAGCTAATGTCGAGGTGTCCCTGAGCAAGACACCGAACCCCAAATTGCTCCTGATGGGTCGTGGTTAGTGCCTTGCATGGCAGTTTCCGCCATCAGTGTGTGAATGGGTGAATGTGATGTATGATGTAAAGCGCTTGATCGCTATATAAATACAGACCATTTACTATTAAGCTGCATTCATGAACAGTGCAGCAAAAAGGAGATGAAAGTGGACCTCACAGAGTGCTCATGTTATAATGCATGCTTCAAGTTCTACAAATTTCAGAAATCACTTATTATCAGCATTATTCATGAAATAAATGTCTCATTTTTCCTGACAAACACATGTGCCATGATATGTTCTGTTATTTGTGAATCATGTTATTTTAGTATATCTGTTTCTCTGCTGTCAGGTACACTGTCACTTGTTAGAACTCTGTGTCTATAATGACGACTCTGCTGTTGTTCTGAGAAGCAGCACGTCTGTCTGCTTTCTGCAGTCTGACTGTGCCTCACATATGACTTTGAGTTCAGAATTATTGATTCATGTGTTCCTCAGATCGAGATAGGAAGGATATGGGAAGAGAAGAAGATGAAGATGAGGTGGAGAAATGGGATGTAGAAGGGCGGGTGTGTAGGTGTGGATCTGTGTTTGGTTTACTGGCACACACGAATGTCCCTCAACCCTGATGGTGAAGGCAAAAATGTGTGTGTGTGTGTGTGTGTGTGCGTGTGCGTGTGCGTGTAAGCTTGTGTGAAAAGTAAGGGAGTGAGAGGAGCATCCTTGTCTCATCCTAACCCTGTCTCTTAGCAACAACCATGCTGTGTCGCCACAGAGACGGGGGTGATGATGTCACCAGAGATCACAGAAAACACCAAACACACAGACATACATCCATTGAAGCACACAGACTCTCATCTACATGCATATGCACTCACATACACACACTTAATGTTTAAAAAAGACTGCTGCAGACCTGTTGTTATGATTTATTGGAACACATTTGTTCTCCTGTAGACTTTCATTCAAGTTTTACAGGTACAGGTAACAGTGGAGCATTATCATTCAGACGCCCCTCAAATATTACACATGAAGTTAAAGCAAAGACCATCTTGAACACACACACTCACATCAACAAATCTGGTTGAGGTGAGTCTTGGTGAGTGAGAAGTTGAGACAACACAGTGTGGAGAAAGATATCAGGACAGCTTTTGAAAAAAGGGGGATGATGGATGAAGAAAGAAAAGATGTGACCAGGAAACTTAATGGATTAAAGGGCAAAGTCCTTAGCTGTAGTGTCATCCAGATTAGTCTACAGCAGCAGAACCATGGAATAGAAACATAGACTAACACAGTTGTAGATATTTAGAGTTGAAAGTGCAAATAGGGGAAAAATTAAAAGCACCAATGTTGGGGGGAAAAAACTGGAGGATTACATGTGTTCAGTCATCAGGATCTTTAGTAAATTAGCTCTTTGATCAACTTGCTTTGCAAAGGCAGTGATAAATGAGTGTGATATCCCTCAGCAGGTGGTCATGGTTACTTGCAAAATAATGCTCTGGTGATTAATACAGACCAGAGGGGGGTAGGGGGACTCAGCCACACTTGAAGAGAATCATGAATGTTGCCTTGTTGAGATCATATAAACTGAAGTGATGTACTATTACTGTATGTCACACTGATGTATTGGGGTGGTGTTTTAGACATGTTGCTGCAGCTGTCTTATTCAACTTTACCAGGTAGCTATTAGTTTCAATTTCATCTCCAGGTGATGTCAGCAGATGTACAGATTCCTGCTCAGGTTTGACAGTATGAATTTGCACATTTGACCAGTGGTGTATACAAGCATTGGTGTGTAGGGAAACTGTTTTAAGTGACTCATTTTCAAATTTTGTACAATATTTTACTGCCAGATGACAAAATGCATCTCTCACCTGTGTCAGACATTTGTCATGATATCCTTCATTGAGTGTGGTTTCATCAGGGGTCAGCTTTTCTGATGGTACATTCAGTCTTTCTCACTCACTGTGTTCCCCTTGTCTCCCTTTTCTTTCAGATACAGACTACCAGCAGGTCTGATTGGCTAGAATCTCCTGAAGGGGCAGAGCTAATAAGTCTACTGCAGGATTTGATGACCTCCAACAGGTGCGCCTTTTTATTGTTGTAGGGCAGCTGTATCTCAGGAGTCATCTTCCAACCGGAAGGTCAGTGGATCGATTCCAGGCTTCCCCTAACTGCATGCCTAAGTGTACACTGAACCCTGCCTTGCCACCCGATGTGTCTATCATGGTACGAGTGTGTGCGTGAATGGGTGAATGTGACATGTAGTGTAAAGTGCTTTGAGTAGTCAAGCTGAAAAAAGTGCCATATAAGTACAAGTCCATTTACCATTGTTGTGTGTTTATATGCATCTGTGAAATATAGTTATTAAAACTACCATTACTTTCATAAAAACAGCTATTTTGTGTTGCCATAAACCTGCTGTTTAAATTTTGTTGTGGAACAAACAGCATAGCAAAGTGGCCCAGATGTACCCACCAGTCACTGCCACTTCCTCCAGTTATTATTTAGAATTGCTAAGGCTTTCACAAATGGTAAATGGACCCTGTACTTATATAGCGCTTTTCTAGTCATCTGTTGACCACTCAAAGCACTTTAACACTACATGTCACATTCACCCATTAACATACACACTCATACAGCACTTCTATGGTTATAAACTAAATGGTTTCCCATTCCTTACACATTCATATCCTGATCGACACATTGGGAGGCAAAATAGGGTTCAGTATCTTGCCCAAGGATATTTCAGCATGTAGTCAGGGGAAGCCTGGAATTGGTTGGTAGATGACTACTCTTCCTCCTGAGCTACAGCCACAAGAAAATATGCTATAACCTGGGTCGACCCCCTTGTGATTTACCAGTCAGATACACTTGAAACACCTCATAGGGTGCAGCCAGCTTACATCTTGGTCAAATACCCAAACCACTTTTGCTTACATTGGCTCCACTTTGAACTCCTTCCTATTGTCTGAGCCCATCTCACCTATCTAAGTCTGAATCCGCAGATCCGATGTAGGTAATGCACATTTTGAAGACTACAGATAGCTCGAATCAGTCACCAGTTCTTACATGTGCACACTTCAAAGACGTGACTTGTTAGGTATGTTAGCACAACCAAGAATCTGATTGAATAACTAGGACTTTAAAAGTCTGTCAAGGCTGGCCTTTGTCCCAGATTCTGTTCATAACGTATATGGAAAATGATCTTTAGTTGAAGCTCACTCAGGTAAGTCTGTTGATATAAGTATCCCCACATCACCCCAAAGAAACACCAGCTAGGGTTTAGTCATATTGTTCCATAATCAGAGATGTATGCAGGGAGAATCCCAACAGAATCTTCTTTGCTCAGTCTTATACACAAGTTCTCGCTTGCAAGCATGTAAACCCCCTCCTCACCCTGGCTTCCATCATCATGTGAGCTGCTTCACGGTCAGCTCCATGACTGACTTGTGTAAATTGGTCTTTTTTTTTTACCTGAGACCAGGTTCTGTAATAATTGTCATTAACTGCTGCACGATCTCGGTTGTAGAACTTCGGCTATCCATGTCAGTAGTAAGCCAATAGCAAATGACTTAAATCAGTTTAATTCTGTCCTTTCTATTAGCATTTAACTACAGGTGTCATCATGCTGGTCAAAACTATTTTTTTAATTGAGGCTAATGATAATTAGTGTCTGTAATTTTAAATATAAGTTGTCAGTAACCGTGACGTGAGGTGAGCATGTGTCCCCATGTGTGCACCTGCATCTCTGCATCTGGCTGGCTTTTATGAGTATGTGGGTCGAATGTTTGTTCCCTCTTTGAGCCAAGGGTTTGCTCACTATAGCGACCGTGCTTTCTTTGATCCTTTGATGCATGAGACTAGCGACCTCTCACACACAAGCATAAATGCACACACACAATCACACAAGCACAAGGAATACACACAATAGTCACTTTCACTCTCCTCTGTATACAAATTCTGTCTCAATTACACAAACACCCTGTCAGATCAATAATAAAGGTGTATTATTGCCCGGCTATAGAGGCCTCCCTTATTCTTCCCTCCCTCTCACCTCCTTTCTCTTCGGTCACCTCTCTTCTTTTCCCCTTTGTTACTCTCCACACCCATTCCCCCTCCCTCACTCCCTCTCCATTTTCTCTCATTTTTCCTTATTTTTTGGTTTCTCCTTTTGTGCCATACCACTTCTCTCCTTCTCTCCCCTCATCTCCTCACTCTCCTCTCCCTTTCCAGCAGATGAAAGCACAGATCAGCTCTTGCTTTTGAAGTGGCCGAGACTGGCACCCTCCCACTGGTTTAGCAGTAGGAAGAGGAGAGCAAAGGTTTTAGGAGAAAGGGCAGGAGATGAGAAGAGTTATATTGAGAGAAGAGGGGAGGAAGGAATGGGAGGAGGTGGGTGAGGTTTTAATTGAGAGGATGAGAGGAGTTTGGGAAGAGGCAGGAGGGGAAAGACGATTTGGGAGGGAGGGTGGAAGTCTGGGCAGAGATCTTTACCCAAATGATGTCATTGAGCTTTTACCATGGCAACCTGAGGAATGCCTTTTCAAAACCTTGAGTCTGACCAAGGGGTGGAGGGAGGGGTCTCACTCAGTCTGAAGTCCTGAAGAAAAGCATTAAGGTCCAAAGCATGGTCTTAGTTTACTGTGTTCAGTGAGTCAGAGCCATCAGTAAAAGTCTACACTGACATCAAAATCGGCTCAGAAGACCAAGTGTGGCAAGTAAACACATTGTTTTCAGATTGGCTTAGTTTTTGTTCAATAAAGGCACTGGGTAATATGTGATACTCATTTTAAGACATTCTAAGGACAATATGAGTTTTTGATTATCACCTGATGCATGAAAATGTATAATTTAAAGTGTACTTTCATTTTCACATGACTGTAATTTTAGCATAAATCCAAATACATTGTTTCTGATAATCTTCTGCAGGAGAAGGACTGCATATTAGATCAGCTGATAGTAATCACTAACCAAACACATGATGGCCTTTAGTATGTCATCCATTATATTTTCTCTTTTGACATCTTGCTATGGATGTTGAAACGGTGCTATAAAATCCTTAATTCCTGTACTCCATATTTACTTCTCCTCACCATGGGCAGGCTAGAGAAATATTGAGTCGAATATGATGCTGGAATAGCTATTTTCTGTAATCTACAAGCAATTATTTTACTTTCCGTGGCTCTCTAGGCAGCAGCAAGTGCCAGTCTGGTGCAGAGATTTAGTGAATAACCAAACTCTGAGGTTTGTCCCTAAACTTCTATGGACCCAATTTATGTTTTTTAAACTAAAAAACTTTCAAGGGTTTTTGAGGCCTCTGGGAACTGTATTAATTATGTTAATTATGGTATGTGGGTTTTAATTAACTAAGAGGAGTGGGTGGGCTTCTGCAGACCTGGCTTTCAGGCAGCCCTCAAAGACATCTGGGAGAAAGAGGAGAAGGGTGGAGGGTGAGGAATATAGAAGGAGGCTAGACACGATGATTTCACCAAGCCACAACACTGAGCCTGCATTCAGTTGAGGTAAATTTGGTAGTTTTGTTACAATGCCAACTGTCAGATGGAGGAATAAACAATACAACATGGCAATAACAGTCCATTTTTGAGGTCCATGTGTTTGAAGCAGGAAAAATGGCCAATCTTTAGGATCTGAATGGCTTTGACAGTTATGATTGCTAGAATAATGGGTCAGAGCATCACTGTTAGGTGCTGTGTGGTGTTTGTGTGCATTGGTTGTGCGTCTGCCGGCAACAGGCTTTTTGATGCAGATTAAGGTTGATGTATTTGGTCTGGATCCAGTTCACACTGCATGCTTGCTCTGCATGACCTTCCACTGAGCAATAAAAGGAGACTTGGTTTGCTGAATTCAACTGAATTAAAAAATGTGGATGTTGAGTTGTGTGTATTGCACCTGGTGAAGACATGGTAGATGGACGCACTTTGGGAAAAGGGCTAGAAGTTCTGAGTTGTACTCAAATTATTTTAGTACTGAGATCACTTTTCACACACTTGTGTTGTGCGTTAACCACAAGGCTAATCTGAAGATGAGATATTCTATATTCTATATACTATATTCAAGAGAATATAGTATGTTTATTACACAACACTGTCTGCATGTCATGATAGTGAATAACTGGAGTGAATAACTTGTTCCTTTTCTTCATCCTAGGTGTCACGTTGATGTAATTCCACTGGCTGGAGAAATCCTTCAAGAGATCCCCAGATCCTAGAAGCTTTCATCTTCAAACCTTGAATTAACCAGAGATGGTGTGATGTTTTTTAATTCACAAGAACTTGTATACAAATGTCTGATGAGCTCTTCCAAGTAGAATATTTTCCCTTTTCTTCTTTTTAAAGAATCAATTGCTAAATTGTACCATCAGAGTATAATAAGTTTTGGATAACAAGTCTTAAAAGAAAAGGCATTTGTTTAACTTCTTGATCAATAAGCACTTATTAATGAACAAAATAAAGACATATGTAGTTTACATTTTAGTATTTATTTTTTAGCTTCATCTAGCTTTTTAACATTTTTGCTCATAAATTAAATTTGGTTATTTTAATCATTTTATGAAACATTCCTAGAAGCTTTAAGAGGATAATAAAACATGTTACTATTTGGCCATTTTCATTGCATACTCATGTGAAAAACTGTCCTAAAAAGTATAGTTACATTTGAATGATGCCGTCTTTTTGCCCCGATAAAACAAGCAGTACCTTCCTCCATGAGGAACACGCCTGAGCATATTTCTCCCTCCCCCTACCTCATATGTACCCTTGAGTAAAACACCTACTCTGAAGTCCTAATTTGCATCAGATTAACCCCATGTTGCTAGGTAACTTTAAATCTGAAATAAGACAAACATCCAGGTGAAATGACAGTCCATTTTATTGTTTCAGAACACAGCAGGCTACAGCAACCAGCGCCTCTCATCACCTCACTCCATAGTAACAGCAGACCAATAGGAGCACTTCTCCACCCATGTCCTTTTACAGACACTCCCACCCAACTCGGTCAGCTAAACCCCCTTTGGAACAGCAGAGACACATCAGTGTCCTTTAAAGCAAGAAAATAGCTTGATATTTGGACCATGATTTCCAATTCATGTTTTGTTTTTTGTTTTTTTTTTATACAAAAGCTACACAATGTTACACTTGATCTTCATAATACATTTCAACTGATTAACTTTAGTGTTTGGACACCATTTAAAATGTGATCCGATTCTTTACTTGGATGGAGCATCACTATTAAAAGAAAAACCAAAGAGAGAAAAAAAAAAAAACACTATCAGACTTAAAATACCATGGACTGCAAAAACAGGAAATGAGTATCAACGCAGAAAAATGAAAAAGCTATTCAGTTGGTACCATTACAGACTTAAAGAAAACAGAATAAAAAAGTAAAACAAAATTAGTAAAAATGAACACATAAAAAGGGTTTTTTGAAAACCGATCACTGAGATCAAAATCTGTGTTTTGTGTCAGGATTTGAAATCAGTCCCCCATCAGGCTGAGAGACCAGAACCGAACTGCACTAAAATCTACATTGTCCCAATGGAGTTCCCATAGACAGGAAACTCTACTCGCTGTTGTTGAGTCATCTTCAGGCACTTTCTGAAACCCCGCCTCCTCCATATGGGCGAATCACAATGCAGGTTCATCCAGATCACATGATACAGCTGCAACAGGCAGAAAGAAATGAGTGGAGGGGGGGTAGTGGGAAGGTAAAAAGAAGGAGTTGAAGAAGCACTGGGGTTGGTAAAAGGCCACACACAGAGATCAAACACCAAGTCACTCAACACACACTACATCACACAGCTTTGAGTTTCAGAGCAGTCTGAACATGCAACAGCCACCCTGAGCAAATCCACTCTTCTCCTTCCACTGCCCTTTTATCCAGAATCCTCCCCACTGTGTTTCCATGTTAAATCTTTGCAAAGAAGTTGCTACCATTGATTCTAGCTAATAAGAGTACAGACAAGTGAGAAGTCAGTCTTACCTAGTAGAAAGTGTAGTGTAATGTTGGTCTTGGTATTTACAGGTCGGTATCAAACCAGGCCAGTTGGTTTGAGTCTCCAGGTGGCAGGCCTTCGATCAGTTCCTGGGCATGTCCCAGGTCAGGTAGCCCTTCTACAGGGGGATAGTCTTGGCCAGGGTGGTGCCCTCCAGCCAGATCATGGTCCATCATGGGTTCCATACCCATAGAGTCCCCTCCGTAACCCCCCGAATGAAAGGAACGGTAACTTGGGTCTGGGGAAGCGGGAAGTGGATGGAGGAGAGGCAGGGGAAGCAAAGCAGTTGTTAGAAGCATGTTAACAAACCACACTGTCACACAGTAGTATGATCATTCAAATTAACACTGCACAGCAACACACCATCAGCAGGCTGTCAGTCCTCCAACAGGCAAAACCACGATCAAGCTCTTTTTACACTACAGCTGTTTAGACTGGGAACTGAATTTTACCAATTTGTCCATCAGTTCATCGTGATGAGCAGTGGTCAGAAAGTTCAGTATGTTCGCCAACATCAAGTTTCTTCATTTGGCTTTTTTTTTTTTTTTTTTTTTTTTTTTTAATTGGAGCTGTTAAGTGCTTGAAGAATGAAAGCAGTGCAAACAGCAGGCCCTATTGATCTGGACACAGTCCAAAGTGCCGGTACACTTTGACTGTGCGACAACTGACAGTAGCAGCACTGAACTTCTTGGAGCCTCTTGTGATTTATAATCAATCTCTGTCCTTTACTTCAACATTGCTGGCCTTCACCATCTCGTGTTGCTTGAGCATCATCACTTCTCATTAATCCTGTCAGCAGTAATGATGTAGAGACTGATCAGACTGGTAATGTCTTGCTGTGCAAATATGATTTTTAAAGTTGCCACAGAGGTTGGATTTCAATTTAAAGACAAGTCATTGGAAAACACAGACCCAGAAAAATTAGTAATAATGTTTTTTTATTTTTTTTTTGCCCAACTGCTCTGTGACATCCTTTTGTCTTGTTTAGACTGGAAAAGTTCCATACACACGAATCAGAAGAGACCCACCTTCCTGTCTGTAGCCCAGAGGCTCTCCCTGTGCTCCAATGTCCAAACCCAAATCTCCAGTCTGCAAAGTAATAAAGAGACAAAACAAATTAATTAAACAGGCTATCTCCTTAACCCGTCTAAATTTAGGTCATGTGCACACACTTTTTCCACTATTATGCAAGCAGTTGAGGAACTATTAATGAATGTTTCTTACCTCGTTCCAGGCCATCGGTTCGGTCCTGAAGAGCGAGCTGGTGAGTTCTACAGAGAGGCGTTTCTTGTAGTCTTGGGGTTTATCCTCTGACATACGGAACAAAACTGCTGCTGCGTACGTTGCTGAAAATTGAAAAGTTGCGTGCTTTAAAAAGAAGTCCTTGCAAGCACAGAAATAACAGAACTATTCTGGAAATGACAGTATTAATATTTCACTCTGTCCAACCAATCTTAAAACTTCATAATCCTACAAGCAAACTTATGGGAAAGATTCTAGGCACTTCTGATATATCCAATAACAACCACCATGCAGCACTGAACCTGCTTTTGTTAACATCTATAAAGCTACGAGTCAGCAGTTATGTGAATGACGTCGGTATGTAAATTCACTGTGGTTTTATGTACTTACCAACGCCCTCATTACGGCTGTGCAGCAGCTCTGTGAGAGGGGCAGTGGCTCCCTCAGCCTCGATGGCCTCAGCAGCCTCTTTATCCTGAGCCAGCTCACACAGCACACCTGCTGCTACACGCTGGATGTTCTCAATGGGAGAATACAACAGCTGCACACAAACACACATCTCATGGTTAAACAAATTCGCAAGCGCACCTCTTCTTCTATCCAAGTATTGTCAAGAACTTTTCAGGGAGAAAAACGGTTATTATACATTACACAAAAATATAACATTGAAATTCTTTAAACTGCTTTTATTTTAGGGCTTTTACATAGATGGGAAACACACTGAAAACTGACCTGTACAAAGAGTGGAATGGTATTGAGTCCTCTGATGACTATTCTGTTGTGGACATCTCTTGCCAGGATATGAAGTGCTCCTGTGCAGCCCTCCACAATCTCCTCCATACGCACTCCCTCCTTATAAACACAAACACTTAAATGTTTAACAGTGGCTCTTTACTCGTTGTGCCCTCTTTTCTAATTCCAACCACCTGCACAGGTTGACTGTAAAACTAAAACTGATCAGATATTAGTGGGAAATGTTTCTTGATCTTCTTGTAAACCATGTAAGGTGTTGTAGGGGAACTTTAATTTGGAACTGAATTCTACTGTGCAGCACATCATGCAGTACAGACTACAAGACTTTAATACACTGGTGTGAATTCAAAGAAGTTTTGGGAATGTGTGAGTGCTCTTACCACAAACTGCTGCTGCGTGCCTCCCATGCTTGTGCGTCTCTGTGTGTCTTGGTGTGCTCTGACCAGTAACTGGACCAGTCTGGGGATGGCTCCCTGCTCCCTCAAAGGGGCGTGGTTTGCAGGGCACAGGGCCAGATTACGGATCAGACCAACTGTAGCCTGAAAGAATAGTGCAGTAGCTTATCAATGATGTGCTTTCGATTAAACATTACAGCTACTGAAGAATTAAGGCCAAATATTACAGTTTAACATATATTAATAGAAACTAGTTAGTAAAAAAAAAAAAAAAAAAGCTCTGTTCCTTGCAGAAAGGAACAGTAATTCATCACAAATTTGTTTCTGCAATACCAGAAAAGCTGTATTAATGCTTAGTTCACGATGAATAAACAGAGAACTGCAGTTTTGTACCTTGATGAGTGGCCAGTGTGAGGGTGGATGCAGTAATTTGACAACCACAGGCAGGCCATAGTGCAGTCTGACAGCATTCTGTGCCATCTCAGCATCCTGGTGTCGAGATGTGAGGTGACGCAGGGCACAAATAGCTGGCTCTGTGATGTCTTCTCTATCACCAGCTCGAAGTACTGTGCGAACTAACGCCTCAATGCCGCCAACCTGGAGGGGAACAAAGCAGACATGGAATTGAATAAAATCAATTTACTTTAATGAAAAGAGACCTGAAATGGTGGCTATATATTTTGACTGTACATAAGCTGTGGGAATGTGTGTTCTCACCTGACAGACCATCATTTTATTCTTGTAGTTGTTACAGGTCAGATTAGACAGGATGCCTGCAGCACAGGTCACCACATTAATGTCATCACTGCCGAGCAGCTGCACCAGCGTTCCAAGAAGACCTTCCATTCCCTCCTGGAGAGGATCAATCAATCAATCAATCTTTATTTATATAGCACTTTTCATACAAAAATGCAGCACAAAGTGCTTTCCATGGTTAAAACAACCCCCCTCCCCCACCCCCACAGATAACCCCCTCCCTCCCCGCTTGTGTACAAGCAAGCATACACATACACATACACACACATACTTGCACATATTAAAAGACTAATGTGAGGTTGAGCACAGATGAGCCTGGTAAGGAAACACTATCACAGGGAGCCGTCTGCAGGATGCAGGTTTGTAAACAGCGAAATGAGTTCAAGGTAGTCAAAAGAATTAGAATTTTAAAAATGTCATTTCTTTTCTTTGTCATTTTCCATCTCTGCAGATCAAAGCAAGTTACAAACTTAACTAATGAATGTGGGCTCTTCCCGCCTAACACAGATGCATCCATTTTTTATAGTAGCTTAAACATTTTTACATGGTGTAGTTTTCATCACCTGTTTGGTGGCAGCATCAGATAAGTTCCTGAGAGTCCAGAGACAGTTCTGGACCAGTCTCTGGCTGGGGTCCGTCAGGTGGAGTCCCAGGGCCTGCATACCTCCTGCACATACAAATAGTGTTATAATTGCAGTGATTTAACTGCCCTAATAGGGAAAAAAAGTATTTGTGCTTATATGACAGATACTTCATGTTCAGTAAGCATACCAGCTTCAACAATGGCAGGTTTGTTACTGGAACACACTGACAGAACTTTGAGAACACGGCTTGTGGTCCACAACAGTTTCTCATACGTGTAGGTCCTCATAATGTTGACCAGGGCTTGGGGGCCACCACTTGCCAAGATAATCAACTAGAGAAATAGAATTCACTCCAAGTTAGGTGTTTTGTTTTTTTTCAATGTCCAGAGATACATCAAACAGAAAATAAGTTCTTGTGTTGGTGCCATTTTTAATTAATATGCAAGTTTTTAATAGGAGTCAACAGTATCATTCAGAATCACCTCACCTTGCTTTCCTGGTTTCCATAGGCCAGTATCTGGAGACAATCAGTGGTGATGGCCAGGAACTTGACATTGGTTTTATTAAGCAGAGCTACCATTTTCTGTAGACCACCAGCTAAACGTACAGCCATCTTGGCTCCTTCCTGGTGCAGGAGGAGGTTGTGGAGGGTGGTGATGGCATAGAACAGGACAGAATCCACTGGTGAACTGCAGAGGACAGAACTGTTAGATTAACTAAGAATACCTCACCAAAACTAAATGTGTCTATTCTACTTAAGTTCTTAAAAAAAAAAAAAAAAAAAAGTTACAGGCCTGTTTCACCAATGATGAGGTCTGTGAGCCACTTGTCTAGTTCCCCTAATCAGCTACAAATACGCCAAGTAATTGTAAACCCCAGAGAAAACCCCTCCATCTACCATTCCACTACATACCCAAGCATTTTAACTAGAGCTGGTATTCCACCAGACTTGAAGATAGCCAGCAGTCCCTCTCTGTGATGGGAAAGATTGTGCAGTGTTCCTGCAGTGCAGCGAGCAGTTTCCACGTCATTTGTGTTCTGCATGGTCCTGACGATTGCAGACACCATCTGGGGAGAGCGCATGATGGCATGGCGAGAAGCTTCTTTCTTTGAAAGCTGGTGAACCATCACTGATGCTTTGTTAACAACAACCTAGAGAGGACAAACACAGATGTTACAGAAAAATAAAAAGCAACTAAGTGTTTTGATAGAGTATTCTGCCCCTCAGCTTGTATAAAAACATTACCTGGTCCTCATCATTGAGTAGTTTGGTAAGTTCTGGTATGGCCCTGGTTGCGAGCTCAGCATCATCTTGATAGTTGATCAGATTGACCACAGCATGTTTGAGCATCTGTGATGGTTCTGCCAACCTCTGGACATTAGTAGGATTTGTAGCATCATATTGTGTGGAAGGGATCTGCATTCCCTCCTCAAGTGTCTCTGGAAACATGGCTGCACGCACCCGCTGAGCACGAGTCATGGCAAACTGACCATCTATGTCTAGTAAAGACAAGAAACTTTCTCAGGTTAGCTGTAATGGCCTTCATGTTTGACTTGTTGTCCAATTTTGATAAGAAAAGTAATGCTATGACTTGCCTTGTACTTGTTCTTGGGAGAAGTTCTGGTTGAAGCCCTGCTCCCACTCATACATGACCTGGTTGTCAACATCCTCTTCCTCAGGGTTGCCCTTACCACTGAGAGAGGGAGCAGTTGTGGTGGCCCCTGAATGGATGCCTGAATCTAGGTAGGATTGTTGTTGCCAGTGACTGACTGCTGCCTTACGGTCTGGCTCCATGGCCATGTCTAGTTCCATCAGATCAGCTGAAAAAAGAAGAAATATACTGTACATTAAAGTATGGCCCTGAAAAGCCAGTTAAACCAACTTCAAATGTTCACAATTTAGCTGTGAAACTTCCAAAGTACTTTGCTGTTTCAGTAGCGATTGCATGGTCTGACAATTTCTGAAAAATGACTACAGCTACTACATATGGCAACGCTACATTGGTTTTGGATTCAAGCTGCCTGAACGGTGGTTTATAGCCACAGTTCTAAATGGACTTTTTTCCTACCCCTCATGTTATTATTTTCCAGTGTTTTCATACACTCAGTGAGGTGGGATTTACCAGTAAATGACTCTCGAAGCGTCACATTAAGATTTTTAAGTTGAAATCAATAAGTAATTCACTGTGGTCCAAAAAGAACATAAACCTACACCAACAGAAGTTTGGACTGCTCCATATGTTTAATACACTGGAAACTAAATTTTATGTGCAAAAGTAAGAAAAGATGAAAAACATGAGTGTGTGCATGAATCTTAACTTACCTTGGGAAGCCATGTTCCTGTCTCAAACCACAACCAACACAGCTTCCTGATCTGGGAAGAAAAAAAAAGTAAGTCAAACTGGCTCAGCAGCATTTCATTCATTACTCACTTCTTCTATCCTGCTCACAACCAGTGTGACAAACAGCCAATTTAAACTTAACACTCAAAAACATTGCTGCAAAGTAGGAGGCAGAGGAGAGGAGGGGGGCTTAAATTAAAGCTAGTATAAGTTTTAAAGAAATGCTCCAGACAACCGACTTTCTGGTGGTTCTTTCCTCTCCTGCCTCCTCCCTTTATCAGGTTTCCCTTTTCTGTTTCAGACAGATATGCAAACAGCCAAAGCTCACGCACAAAAGCCACCATTAAGTCTAGCAGTTACCAACTATTTAAGTGAAGAAGGACGGGAAGTGAAGCACTGGGTGGAGAGAAGAGGCAGGAGGGAGGAGGGCGACACATACTTGCACTGGCTTTGAAGCCAAAACCACACTGAAGGAAAGTAAACAATGGCAAATGGCAGGAGAGGTAGAGCAAGCAAAGGGGGATAATTCAGGAAAGGAAAATCTCAAAAGGCTGGGTTTTTTTGTTTGTTTTAAATGAAAAAGGAATATTATGGCAGAAGTATAATAATAGAAAACGGTTAAAACTCTGCTCAAATAGGAAACTTGCTACATATCCATTAAATCAGAAATCCTTTTGTCAGACTTTTTCAAAACTTACATTTATTCAAAAACAAATTCAGTAGGAAAACAGAAGCAAAATTCCTCAGTCATTATGGTCTGTGTATGTCTGCATCAGAAAGAGAAACCGGGGGTCTGACTAAACAAAATACAATAAATAAATAACCAGTCTGTCATGCCAGAGTTTACAGATACGCCTAACTGCATTTTCTGCTTTGAACTAATAGTCTCAGCTCCAAAGTGGTCCAGCCAATGTTGAAAAATGTCATTCAGTCTCTCAAACAAGAGAAAGTGAAAAAGTTTAAACCTAATTTCTCTTCAGAAATACCAAGGGCATGAATGTCATGCTGCACAGAGGATCCTAAGAAAGACTGCAGTATTTCCCTTGTTCACCAAACTAATAGCATCAAACCAAATACATAAAAATCTTAAATACAACATCTTTATGGGGGTACTTTTTCTATTTACGTGTTACATTTAAAAATTTCACAGACAACTTACACTAACTGAACAATTGCTTGTGTTTCGATAGAAAAATAAGTATTAGTGCTCCTAAGAGTGTGACTTATGTAATATATGTTGAGAAGGGGTACTCATTTGTGCATCTCCCTACTCTCAGATTATCTGCATGTAACTCTTAAACATAAGCATTTGAAAACCTAAAAATTTTGCATTTACAGAATTACAGAAATGGACAACATGCTGGCTCCACTGTTATATTCAGTTCCTTTTGATTAAAAATCAAGAGACTAAATGAAATGGAAAAATGTGCCCATGAGGAGTTTAATTGCTACAGAAGTCTTACATATACACAAACAGGGACACAGGTGAAGACAACGTGTTAACTTGGGGCTGATCAGTTGCCATTGAAATGCGGACAAAAACATTAATATTAGGTAAACTTCCTCACTCACACTGCCCAGTGAAATAGTCCAATCGTGTACTTTGTTTTGTTGTTTTACAGTATTTTAGTTTTATTCATTTTATGATTTATACATTTACAACAAAAAGTAACATACCACACTGTCACAGTAAAAGAGTATTTCTATTTCTTATTAGCCAATTCCTACAATTAATATAGGAAAAAAAAAAAAAAAAAAAAACTTCAGGACCCTAGTGGTAAAAGGAGAAAAAAAAAGCCTAATATGAGTGCAAATGGATGGGAAAGAGTTTGTGGAGCTCTGAATAACTTACACCCACACCACCTTAGCTCAGTTTTGTGACTTAAACACAATCTTGAATCATTTTCCAAGACTTGTTGTTTCTTACCACAAATGTACCAACTCAAATTCGCTGTTCACACGCCATCCTCCAAGCACTGCAGGCCTGCCCTCACATAACCTAGCACAGTCTTAATGGAAGCCACATGTCCCATACATGCCTGGATACAAATCAAACATACAATCAAAGCTCACAGTGGAACCATTTATGATTCACACTGGTGGTAAAGTGGTTCTTTACATCTGGCCTTGGAAACTCTGCTGATCCCTCTCTTTTTTATGAGCAAACAAGCAAAGTCTGGCCTCCAATTGAGACACACAAAGAGCAGCTTAAACTGTAAAGTCAAACTCTGCATAACAAACTTGTTACTGTTAGACTTCTAAGACATCAAGCTAGCAGCCCTGCCACAAAAATCTGAACGATAGGTTGCTTTGAAGCCAGATGCGAAATCCAATATGTAGAGTTGTGCCTAGTGCAGTTAAAAGCCATATAATTGAAACCAGATGCCTACTGACTAACACACCAGCCCCCAGAGTATGAAAACTGCTGTCCTGTGCAGAGAAACAAAGGAAAACATCACCTTTAGCAAAGCTTGGTTTAGTCCATCAAATATATCACATATGTGAATGTAGATAGTGAGGCTATGTGCAGGCACATGGACACACTTCAAAGCCCCCTGAATTTAAGATTAACTACAGGTCAACACTCACACAGTGCATACACCTCCAGCACAGAAGGGGATTCCTGAGAACACAGTTCATTGTGTATGGCCCTGTCCTGAATGTAGTACAGGAAATGTGCTTTCAAATACAGAAACAGTTTGCTACTGTGTAACTGGCACATAAAATTATGACAGAACTTTATGGCTCTAAAACTCAGCTATTTATGTTTACAAGTTGAAACATACAGAGGAAATTTTATAAACTAAAAATAGAGGAGATGGCTGTAGTTTAGCTGAATTTTTTTTATCATGTATTAAACCATTAAATGATAATGACTGGATGTTTCTCATGTCACAGAACTTTAATCCTCAAAACATGAAGATGTAGAGCAGCCTATGCAGCTAGTTACAACAAGTCATTTCAGGCACATTTAGTTTAACATTTCAGCCACTTATCTAAAAACTAAGAAACAGAATACTGACTTCCATCCTACACTCCATTTGTGAAAATTTAAAATAAACCAGCAATACCCATCTTTTCATCACTGGGATTTAAATAAATACTTTTTAAATTAAAAACAGCAGAAGAAAAACACATCCATTCTGTCAGCAAAATTGAGCGAGGCTGAGATCAGGTAAGCCTTGGGTAAAGAGTAACACATTGTCAGTTAAAAAAGAAAAGTCAGTGTTAAACACAATTTCTTTGAAATTACATTTCAATCCTTTGGCCTGCAGACATGTTTTGGCTTAATTGCAGTCTTTCTACAGCGTGCAGTGGCCTTGAAAAACATACACACAATTACTCTCTAGGTGAAACAATGCACAGCTTGAGTTAAATAAATGCATTTGAGAACAGGACTACAAATTAAGAAAATCAATTTAAGCTCATGAACAACCCATTTACTCTAGTGAAAAACAGAGAGAGTCAATAGATCCAGATGAGTAAATGACCCAAACAAGTTGTATTATCGGCACAAGCAGAGACAGAAGCTGCCACAGGCTTAGCCACATAATGTGCAGGGTCAGCAGCACTCACTGCTGGCTGCCAACAACACAATAAACCCAGAGCCTGCAGCCGCTGCAGAGCGTTATTCTGTTTCTCTACTGCAAAATCCTAGATGCTTGTGGAGAAACTGGTAAATCATCCACGGGACTCACATCAGGGTGACTTTGCCACTGTTTTGTGCAACACTTAAATTAATTTCAACTAGCATTAATATACCATATAGGTTGAAAGCAGTGCAAATTAATAACTGCTGGAAAAACTTGAAATATTATCTTTGTTAGGACAAAAAAAACAAACACACAAAAAAGAGTATATCACTATTGCCATGCTTTCAGAACAGAATTATATCAACACTGGACACAAAAGTAGGGTTATGAAAAGAAAGAAAATTTTAAGTCTCGTGTCTTGGCAAAACCAATGGAAAAGTTTTTGGTAGTTGTTTTCTTGAAAGTGGTTAGTGTCACCATACCAGGTACTATCGCGGATGTAACCAACACCCACGTTTCCGTCTCAAAATTATCAATGCGTCGTCAGAAAAAAAATGCTGACGGGATAGCGGGTACGTCGGTTTTTGTTCCGTTGTGTAATTTGGTCGGGGATTTCACTTGGAAGGACTACAAAAACATCCCCGAGTAAAATATCTAAATGGGTCTAAAATATGCAGACATACAAAACGCAATGATCTGGTAACAACACGGGCAGGTGAAATTAAACCACAAATCATGAGGCTAGACCCTACTTTGGGTTCTTTTACATAACTATACAGGAGCAGATGCAACACTTCCGTTTGTTGACAAATTACATTAAAACCTAAAAATCCCCCCTCTATGTGCCACGAAACACCGTAGCCTTTGCACCACTTGTTTGTATCGGGAGGCAAAAAAGCTGCGAGGTATCCAACTTTTTAAAAAAAAGAGATTCCTTACGGGTGCCTTTCCAGCAGTTACATTGATGAATCTCCTATTGTACAAGGGGACCAGATTTTTTTGCACATTAACGTTGATTAAAACAGACCAAAGGCTCAGCCAAACAATAACCGTGCCGCCCCGCCTCTCCTCCACAGCTGCTGGCTGCCCCTGACTTTCTTGCTCCAACACCACCGACTCAAATTTCACACTCTGGCTCCTCCTCGTCTTCCTCCCAAATCACTTCGCCAGGGAGGAATTTTGTCGGTCTTTGTTTAAAAGGACCCGAGGAAAACATAAAGTGGTATTCAGTTAAATAAACTATTTAAGTTACACAGTAAGAACGATTTAACGTTATAACGCATGTCAACTGTTCATGGTTCTATAAAGTTCGAGTGACGCTTCAGACGAAACGTTTTCAACATTTTTTAACGCGGCTAAAGGTAATTAACGTTTGCTAAGACTTTTTAACACACAACTTAGTGGTAAAACAACAGTGGGCTTCATCTGCGCACATTTCCATCTTATGTGGTGTCTTGTAAAGCTAAAACAGCTGCACAAATATACGACCAAAAGGCGAAACTCAAGTAGCCCAAACATGAGTCAGAATACAGGAATGTGACCAACACTATGCGGGTTAATAGTTAAGCTAGCGTTTACTTATGTTAACTATTCAAACAAGCTCGGACAGAACATCAACGTTTGTTCTAAATCCAGTTTTCTTATCCGAATAAACTGCAAGCCAAAGAGATCCACAAGATAAGCTTAACTATAGTGTACATTTAGTCTAGAATGGCCAACACAACCCTTTGAATAACATTAGGTCACCGGGTATCTTCGGTAAAATTGATATTTCCCCATTAGGCGGTGGCTGGCATATCCCAAATATCTGCCGTGAAAGCAGCTGATTCGTTAGCTGCGACAGCAGCATCTCCGGCCGGCCCGCACACAACAACCGTCTCCATTCCCTCTGGCATTCAGAGCCGGATAAGAAAAGAGGAAGAAATTGAATAATACCGATAGGTTGAATGTTGAAGCCTACCCTTGTCAACACAGCAAGTCCGTCCACTTGGGTCCCGGAGAGTAAAACCACTTGAAAATGGAAAAAGGAAAAAAAAAACTCGAGGAAAATGTGCAGACAAGCGTCAGCGGGGAGTCCTCATCCACTCCCTCCACCAGCAATAAGAAGAAGCGCAGCCTGAACAGCAGAGACTGAGAAATGTAAGATGGCGGCGGATTTATATAGACCGAATAACACCCTGTGTACTCATATCCTGCCGTGTATCCTAACAAAATAGAAGCTAAAGTCACATTTTTTAAAATATGTGTTATTCTGATTAAGTTTCTAATATATATTATCTAACACGATAACGGCATCCATTTGTTGTGAAAAACATTTGATTTAACTGAGTAAATTAAGACGTAATTTATCCATATGACTGGAGTATGAATACACAATGGAATGAAGTTCCGACACACTGGAAAAGGAAATCTGATCCCCTTTCCCGAGTTATCTTAAACTGGAAAACAGATCATTTCTCTCACCTACGTTGCTCTTCTACGGACTTGAGGGTTTCCGTGTCAGAACTAAATTTGTTTGTGTTCGCTTGCATCCCCCAGCACCAAAGAAAACTAAAATAAATAACCCCAGTTAAAAAGAAGAAGAAGAAGAAAAAAAAAAACTGTTTACAAAATCAGTCTAAGTTGAGAAAACAACTGCAGGTTAATATCACTCCAGGCTCCCCCACTGTTACATGAGCTGGTATACATTCATTTGCTGATCAGCAATTTAGTTTAAATAAATGGTTTGATCATAAAAAAAACAAAATCAAATAAAATAAATCAACTTTTTTATTATTAATTTTTCCAAACAAAGACAATTAACTGCCAAATGTCAGTGGCATTCAGAAATCTGTTTTTGTTTTGTTCACAAACACCTTTCTGTTGAGCAAATAAAACTTTGTGATTGTGCCTGCAGGCAAAAAAGCAAGTCATTCTGCAGGTCGAAGCACCTTTCCTGTGGAGGCTTCCTTCTGCATCAGTTCTCATCTTGTGAGTCAGTGATTCCTGAGAAGTGATGATAATCAGAATAGACATGGTTGTGCTTCTGAAATAAATTGAATCTCACTTGTCAAGGAAATAGGTCAAAACAGTGATAAATTACTAGATTTTTCAGCGTTTCAGTGGAAAGAAATCAGAGTTTAGGCAATTAATCCTGCTACAGATTTACCTGATCAAACAATGTGGGCACACATGCTAACAGGATTACTTCTTCAAAATATCACAGATTTAGATGAACTATATTTCCCGACTCAATCAGAAAGCAGATTTGGCTATTAAAATCATTAGGGATTCATGAGCATATTTGAGGCCCCTCAAGCAAATGTGATCTTTCCTTTATTCTGAGGGTTCATTTTCAGATGAGTTTCTATTTAGCTCAGTATTAACCAATAAGGAGAAAAGCCTCTAGTTAGGGTTTGGTACCTTTTTCTTTGTGTAATAAAAAGTGTTGAGCAAATAATGTACTTTTACTCTGTCCCTTCATTAAACAAGTTGCGGTGTCATTAGTAAACAAAAACATTCTCATGTCATCTGGCTACAGGCTGGTTCATTAACCTTTACTTGCAGTTTGTGAGTGGAATAAATAACCAAAAGCCAAACTCCAGCTAAAAGCAGTTAATAAACCAGTCTCTTAATTGCATAGATGGGAATCAATTCATCATAGCTTTGTATTATGCAATCATCATTTAAAATGACTCCACCCTGTGTCATGAGATTGCAACAGTTACAGTAACTGAGCGTGATAGATTTTATTTTTGAATTGCTTTCAAACCACAGTGAAAATTACTGCTGTCACTCAGTTAAATATAGAGCCATGAGGTTTGAAATCAAATTACTCCAGTTCTCAAGAGACACGTGATTTCACAGGAGCACGCTCATGCAAAAATGGTACAAAATCAGGGCACAGTGAGTAACTTTAAGAAGAAAAAAAAAATAGAGATGACACCACTCAACATTCAGGGTAGCAGAAATCTTAATTATAAACAAAAACATAAATCAATGAAAAGGTTTTCAGGTGACTGGTTGGTGATCAGATGCTTGTTAACCTCTAACTTTTCCCATTATATTTTCTCAACATCAGTCATCATGTTTGTGGGTGAAGATGTTAGTAAAAAGAATCTTTGATAAAGTACATTAAAAACATATTATCACAAAAGGCCCTTGAACAAAGAGAATGATACAGTGTCTGAAATAATCATGTTTGTGTTAGATGGCAACCGCACATTAAAGCCTTCACCTGCTAACAAGCACACTGTTATAAAAGAACCCCTTTATGAGAAGATACACCTGCCTTTGTAGTGGTGAAATATAGCTTCCCCAATCTAAACACAGTGTTTCTAAGCATCCACAGTTCTTTATACGGCTGGATATTGTGATAATGTTTCAACTTGAAGTTAAATTTAGAAGTGTAGCACTAAAGTTGGGGAAGCAAGTCCAGGTAGAAGTGCAGATTTTATTTTTAGTGTCTTTACATAACACTATAGAAACATTCATGGAACAAATTTATTGTTACATCTGTCAAACAATGACTGTATTCACAATATAACAGCACACAGTGAATATTTGTCAGCAGGAAATTAAAAATGCATCCTGAGAAAGCTGCAGCTGCAGAGTCAGGCTTGAGTTACCATCATGTTTTAATCACAAGCAGTTTGTCACAGTTCATCTTCCTGCAACCACTGCATCTGGATTAACAGGTCAAAGTGAAAAAATCTGATTTACTTTCTGTGAAATCCTACTGAGGTCTAATCTGTGACGTCTACGAAAGTCTGCATCAAACACACTGTCTTTGAAATCTCTGCAGAAGGTCTGAAGTGACAAGTGGTATCAGTTTTTATGCTTAATTTGTCACTGATTATACAAAAAGTTGATCATATTCATAATTTAATCAAGAACACATGGGTCATACGTGCACTTTCTGCTTGTTAAATTCAGCTCTATCAATCACACTCCCTCCTGAAAAACTGAACAGGATGATTATTCTATTCTCAGTCCTGTAAAACGAACAATTTCTAGCTGTATTTATGTGCAAAACAAGCTGAAAGGTCAGTGATTAAATATGACTGCATGCAGGTAATTTTTAAGAAAAGCTAAAGGAGTAAAAAGCTTAAAATAAAAAGTACTAGTAATAAAGAATTGCCTGGACAGAAGCCCATCAACATTTGGATTTAGTAGTGTATAGATTCTATATACACAATGTTTCGATAATGCATTTATATTGCCATCCCAATGTGGGTCGCATTGAATCCTGGCTTATCATGAGAGGTCTAGAACACGTGAGGTTAAACAACCCATTTTTGTTGGTCCTGGTGAGATCCTGCCAAAGATTAATCCGTGATGCCCGTGGAGGGGCCCTTCATCCAACAGGCTGTCCTGAAATAACACAGATTGCTCTGTTCCCAAACACGCTGTGGCTCTCCTATCATCCTGCTGCTGCACCACTTCAGTAAGACCACACAGCACTTGTTCGTCCAGGTGGAGAGGCCATTTCATGTTCCACCCAGGCAGCATGAGGAGCTCGCTGACCTGAAAATCATCAATACATGCAGATTGATATGTACATCAAGACAGCCTGCTCATAAAACACATACACATTGGATTTGTAATAATAAATGCAACTGATCTGTATTATTATAATTATAATTATAATTATTATTATTATTATTATTATTAGAGTGCAGTGTTGTGTGGTTGTGTAAGTAATCTCTGGTCAATTCACTTAGAAATAAATCAGCTGATAAATGTGTCCAGAGGATAAAGATTTGGGCTTTTATAATCCTCCACTGAAGCAGTCTAACAGCATTTTCAAATCAAAACATTGGCACTGTTAAATATTGAAAAATAAAGAAATCTGTAGTGAGTGATGTGTGTCTGACAGTTTTTAAAATAGAACTGTAGGCCGCAAAAGTAGATGAAAAATGAAAACACGTGATCAGACCGTTCAGTCTGTAGCATTAGCGGCTAACGCTTCATAAACATCTTCACCAAACCAGAAGTCATCCTGCGAGGTCACGTGGTTTAATTCATGATTGGGAGGAAATAGAGTGTATGTGTGCCTTGCTGGGCTTGTGATAACAGAGTACATCATAACACACACACAGACACACACAGACATACACATATAAAGAGGTGTGTTTTGGTCCCTTTTGGGGTTTATATTCACAAAAGAGGAGCAAGTCAAGCTTTCTTCTTATTGGCCAAAGCCAGCGCTGTTTGTTCACACGTGTTTGTGTGTGTGTGTGTGTGTATGTAGTCTTGCATTTATGTCAGTGATTACATTGAAATATCTGTTGTGTTTTCACATGTGATTGTCATTTATTTGATATTTGTATTAGTTTGCATTTTGTAGTTGTAGAAAAAAAAACCTCTAACAAATATCACTCTGTGTGAACTCATGCATTTTTTTCACTGATGTTTTACATGTTTTTGTAATGTATTGCACATCATAGCTTTTATTGAGCTACCTGTGTCTATTGAATGCAGAAGTATAAGTATTTGGTGGCTTCCGTGGCTTATTGCTGTGGAGCAGAGACTCCAATAGAAATCCCTAAATCCCAGGAGAGCAAACTGCCACATACACATAGACTAGCGAAGGCCTGAGGGGTGTGGTTTCTTTCTCTCGCTGTGAAAGAAAGGGGCAGCTCAAAGCTATAGATAGGGGCAGACAAAACAAATACGGCCTCACACACAGACACACACACACACACTTGCATGCATAGCAACAGTGGTAGCAGCAGGTCAGGAAGGCGCTGGTGACAAGGCCACATAGAACGAATGCTAGTTTCGGATGCTCTGGTCTGGAGGGCTGTGACTCATGGCCTTTCTGTCTGCTGGAAAAGGTCTAATACAGCGTGGAAAAACTAATTTATTATTTCATTTTAAGAGTGTGTCTGTGTGTACACTATTTCATCCACTGTGGCTCTAAATGAAAAACAATATTTAATGAAATAGTGTTCATGTACGCATCTGCAGCTGCATAGTGGCAGTTTTTCATTTCTGATGGGATATTTTAAAGTTACATTTTTGCTTTATTTCTACAAAAAAATGTAAGAAAAATGCAATCCAGTGTGTGAGGAAGAAGTAGCAAAAGATAAAAAGTCATACCCTAGAAGAAGGTGAGGGGACACTGCACAGATCAGACGTTTGTCTCAGTCTACAGGAGGATTATTAGGATAGGGCAGCATAAGCCGATATAGAAAACAATGTGAAGGAGAGGCTGTCATAAAAAATGAAGTGAGGCTGTAATGCATTGCAGTGCAGAATGCCATGTTGAGGAGAGACTCTTTTGTTGGCTACAAGCTGCTGAATGGGACCTGAATAGAAAGAATACGGCGCACTGAACTAATACAGGAAACAATAGCCTGATTTCCACAGAAGAGCCAAGTGGGATTTAGAGTTCACCATGCTAGACATCAAAGGTGCTCATTTAAACAAGCCCGATGACATTCCACCTACCGTCCGTGTTATTACAGCAGTATAGCCGAGATTCAGCCTCTGCATCTATACTGCATTAGTGGTTGCCATGGTAAAGGTCCTCCATCCTGCATCTATCCTGCACAGAGAGGCAACGCTCATACTGATTTCTGCAAAAAGGAAATTGAGGGTCTGAGAGATGGAGACAGCTGAAACCCAGTGACAGCTATTCACTGCTGCGTGATGAGCAGGCACTGAGATGTACCTGTAAAACCATGCTGCGATTTCTTGCTCTGCATCCATCACACCTTTACAGAACAGCACAACACCGTGACTAACGCAGCAAGCCTGTGTATGACGAAGGCCACAGATTGTGTTCACAGTTGTGCTCACTTTCACAGCTTTGGCACAGTTCTGCTACACACAATTATTTCTATGGAATGTCTTTTTTTTTGTTAAATACAGGACACAAAGACAGACAGACAGATAAACAGAGTTGTCATGGGGCGGATTTCAGTCAACGCTGCTTGATGCACTAAGCTACCACACTGCCCCCTGATATTTCATTACAGCCCATGAAGTCATGTAAAAAATAAACTGCTTGTGGAGAGATATACTGGAGCTGAGAGGTTTAAAGCTCCTCAACGTCATTTATCAGCTGGATTATCGTCAGCAGCTGCTTATTAAAGCCTGTCACATCTGGATTTATATGCCATTTGTGTCACATCCACAGCAGGGCACAATGACTATCATCATCATTGCCACATCATTATGAACCAAGTAATGATTTCAACGAGAGAGAGAGAGAGAGAGAGAGAGAGTGTGTGTGTAAACGCCATTTTGATGGGAGATAGAGAGAGAGAGGTGGTACTTTAGACTTTGCTTTTCTCACATTTTTAGTCAAGCTGCAGTTAACTTTGGGTACTAGAAAACATAACTTGTGATGCCATTTCAATGCTGCATATTTCAGCAGCTGTGGGATATGAAAAAAAGAAGGGAAATGATTAAATGTAGGAAACAAGTAAGAATCATTAGAATCATCTATTATATTGAAGACGGCAGTATCTAATTAATATTATCCAAACAGCATATTTATCCTAATCTACTTTGCAGAAGTAAATAATGTAAAAAGTCTCTGTGTAAATGCTGTGCATTAAAAAGTGACAGTGATATTGGCAGCTTGAGCCGGGAGTCCTCCCAAGCTGAAGAGAATGTATAATCGAGGGCATTGATTATGTTCAAGTTAATTTAATAAATCTCCACTGAGCATGTTCTTCCTCTCATTTTGTTACACAATAATTAGATAATTATAATTTGGTTACTCCAAGCAAATCCAAGCAATATAACTGACATACCCAGCTGTATCACATTTATCTCAAATCATCTTTCCACTGGATAAAACAACATCCTGCACGGCTGTCTCCAGTTCACCTTCAGTTAATCAATTTAGGAAGCTTCCCAAACATTTCAATACCGACAAGGACAAGCTTGTTATACCCATTTTATGAAGAGTGAGGGCTCTATCATTAGCAAATCAATTGCTGTTTCTATTCACATTTGGAATAGGTTCAAGCGAGAGTGAATTGGAGTGAACTGCCGCCCTCCCCCTCAGTTTACTCACTGACACACAGCTATACGTTCAGTGAGAAAACCATTTGGATTTGTCTTTAGAGCCTCTCCTTTTGGTCCAAAGCAGCTTATAGACAACAATGTTAAACTGGCACCTCAACAACCTCTTGCATGACTGAACCTGCGCAGATTTGCCTGACTGACTTTGTGTGTGTGTGTGTGTGTGTGTGTGATGGGAAAAAATGTGTGATCCACATAGAAAAATAAAAAGTGTGAAAAATCGGCAACAGAGAGTCTTGCAGATGCAAAACCTCAGGTTGAAAGGGTGCAATGCAAACACTCACGCACACACTCCTGGACGACAACACATTTGCTGCAGTCTTCAATGCAGGCCTCAACCAAAGCTACCGGCACTGAACGGTCAAATACATGACGAGGGAGTCAGTGGTAAGTAGAATACACACATTTCAAATGTTAATAGCTAATTTGACTCAACACACAGCCGTCTAAATAAAATGACAGACTGTGTATGTGTGTGTGTGTGTCATGTTGTCACCAATTCTACAATTCATTTAATGTTCTTGCAGAAAACATTAAAACAATTATTTGTTCCCATTGTTGCCAAAAGGACTAAATATTTGAATAAAAAAATGTAATGAACTGTCTGCTGTTTAAGTGAGAATGTATCCTAAATTTTAATTCAATATAAAAATATAATAAGTTGCAACACAAATGTGCAAATACAATCAAAATAATTAGGCCCTCACTCCTGATTGTGACCTTTGATTTAAATATATGCTGATAAAATAACCCATTATTTTAACAAATAAATTAGTTCCTTTAATTCAATTAGAACAATTAAGAACCCTGTGCAGAGTCACTCCACAACACACTCATTTCTTATGGACAACAGTATCACACACAGCAAGACACCAAGCGTGTAAAATAAATAAATAAATAAATAATAATAATTAAAAAAAGAAGAAGAAGAAAAGAAAAGAACAGCAGAAATATAAAGAAAAGGTAGAATAATGCTCTGTTTAGCTTGATGTGACTTTGAGGCCTTGAAGGTGTAATCACACTAGCATCCAACTCACAGCACTTCAAGTGATTATTAAAGTCTTATCATTTTATTCTATCGTAGACAAGGTTAAGTGTATACATATAGGCATACATATTAACTGCAGAGATAAGACATAAAGAGAGAGTGATAAGATATCTGAAATGTGCAGGTGTTTATTATCTGAATAAGAGGAGCTTCACTTGAATTCATGATTTTGATCGCTCCAAGAAGACGGATAAAAAGCTCAAGTGTATATTTACCTTTTATATCACACTCCTGGGTAGCATGGCAGCTGACTTCAAGTTGAGCCATTAATCAAACTTTGTAGTTTAAATCCGAGTATCCTTGTAGCTGATTATTTCTAAAAAAAAAAAAAAAAAAAAAAAAAAAGCTGTTCTCTGTATAAATAAAAATGTGCCAGAGGTGAAACTAACAGATGTTTCAGACTGATTTTTATTTAAGATAAATGCATATCTCATAAAAATATTACTGCATGTTTTTAACTTCTACACAAATTGCATGTTGTGTAGCTGATACAAAACTCTTTTTCTCTACAGCTTCTAAATGAAAGCAAAGATGACACTTTACTGTCACAACAACAGACTGGATCCATCAAAGGAGGCGTGAGGTGCATGAAACATGTTGAGCCACCTGAAAGCCAGAGGGGGAGCTATGCTGTTCAAACAAGTAAATTGGCTTTTTTTTACATGTAGTGTTTCAACATTTTCCACAAAAAAAATATAAATAAAAAACAAACAAACCACAGTTTCATCAGTTGTAATGAATATATATATATATATATATATATATATATATATATGTATATATATTCTTAAAATGAATGAAAGTGTGGTGAATATTCACAGTATATTCAAGTGTTTTAGGTTTCTGTATAATGGTAGCATTGTGGTGTTTTTGACAATGTGTGAAAAGGGTCATTGAAAAGCTACATTTAGTATGCTTTTGTCAAATTAATTTAATTCTTTTTATGCTGTTTTTATAAATTAAAATGAACAACTTTGATTTGATTGTCTGTGATAAACTTAAATATACCTGCCTGTAACATTACATTGTAAAAGATGGGGCATATTAATAAGTATCCCAATTTAATTCATAATTCTTAAATACAGTTAGCTTGCAAATAGAAATATCTCATAAAAGTAGAGATTTTAATGCTTGGATGTTTTACATTTTGATAGTGCAAATGCTAAAAATATTTGCACTAACATTTTCCATGTAGAACATGAAAAATTGCTTTTCTTTTTCTTTTACTTTTGTTTCAAACAGAATAATTTGTTTTTTGACATCACTTTATCTGCATTAATGTCCAGCAAATCATAATTCTTTTTATTCTCATGCTACAGGAAATCCAGAGCCCTTAATAAGTTTTTGAATTATGAAATGAGCATTGTTGTTCATAAACGGTAAATTATTATATCTTACAAAGACTTCCACCTGACCATATAAAACAATGCAGACACAGAGGTTTAAATGTAAAAAACAAACTAAGGAAAAGAAATGCCTGGAAATTGATGAGATGTGGCAGCATCAACTTTCATGCTTTTTTTTTTTAAAGATCACACAACGAACCTGCACAAACTCCACCCTGTTATTGTGTGAAAGTCTGGGGGAAGCAAATCAGTATCGTATGAAATTTGAAGCGACAGAGGCGACACAAGCTTGTAAACAACGGTTATGGCTGCCACTGTGACGGTCTATCTTACTGACCGCTCTGTTAATCCACTTAACACACAAAGA